>NW_027173374.1:0-1363750 GCF_018151085.1 Drosophila tropicalis
GTTGATGTTGTAGGCTCTGTTGTTGTTGTCGATGAAGAGGCGACTGCTGTCGATGTTGTAGGCTCTGTTGTTGTTGTTGTTGTCGATGAAGAGGCGACTGCTGTCGATGTTGTAGGTTCTGTTGTTGTTGTCGATGAAGAAGCCACCGCTGTTGATGTTGTAGGGTCTGTTGTTGTTGTCGAAGAAGAAGAGGCCACGGCTGTTGATGTTGTAGGTTCTGTTGTTGTTGTTGTCGATGAAGAAGAAGCCACCGCTGTTGATGTTGTAGGCTCTGTTGTTGTTGTCGATGAAGAGGCGACTGCTGTTGACGTTGTAGGTTCTGTTGTTGTTGTGGATGATGAAGAAGCCACGGCAGTTGATGTTGTAGGTTCTGTTGTTGTTGTCGAAGAAGAAGAGGCCACCGCTGTTGATGTTGTAGGTTCTGTTGTTGTTGTGGATGATGAAGAAGCCACGGCAGTTGATGTTGTAGGTTCTGTTGTTGTTGTCGATGAAGAAGAAGCCACCGCTGTTGATGTTGTAGGTTCTGTTGTTGTTGTGGATGATGAAGAAGCCACCGCTGTTGATGTTGTAGGTTCCGTTGTTGTTGTGGATGAAGAAGAAGCTACGGCAGTTGATGTTGTAGGTTCTGTTGTTGTTGTCGAAGAAGAAGAGGCCACGGCTGTTGATGTTGTGGGTTCTGTTGTTGTTGTCGTTGAAGAAGAGGCCACGGCTGTTGATGTTGTAGGTTCTGTTGTTGTTGTCGAAGAAGAAGAGGCCACGGCTGTTGATGTTGTAGGTTCTGTTGTTGTCGATGAAGAAGAAGCCACCGCTGTTGATGTTGTAGGCTCTGTTGTTGTTGTCGATGAAGAGGCGACTGCTGTCGATGTTGTAGGTTCTGTTGTTGTTGTCGATGAAGAAGCCACCGCTGTTGATGTTGTAGGTTCTGTTGTTGTTGTCGAAGAAGAAGAGGCCACGGCTGTTGATGTTGTAGGTTCTGTTGTTGTTGTCGAAGAAGAAGAGGCCACGGCTGTTGATGTTGTAGGTTCTGTTGTTGTTGTCGAAGAAGAAGAGGCCACCGCTGTTGATGTTGTAGGTTCTGTTGTTGTTGTCGATGAAGAAGAAGCCACCGCTGTTGATGTTGTAGCCTCTGTTGTTGTTGTGGATGAAGAAGAAGCTACGGCAGTTGATGTTGTAGGTTCTGTTGTTGTTGTCGATGAAGAAAAAGCCACAGCTGTTGATGTTGTAGGTTCTGTTGTTGTTGTCGATGAAGAAGAAGCCACAGCTGTTGATGTTGTAGCCTCTGTTGTTGTTGTCGATGAAGATGAAGCCACCGCTGTTGATGTTGTAGGCTCTGTTGTTGTTGTCGATGAAGAAGAAGCCACCGCTGTTGATGTTGTAGGTTCTGTTGTTGTTGTCGATGAAGAGGCGACTGCTGTTGATGTTGTAGGTTCTGTTGTTGTTGTGGATGAAGAAGAAGCCACCGCTGTTGATGTTGTAGGTTCCGTTGTTGTTGTCGAAGAAGAAGAAGACGCCACGGCTGTTGATGTTGTCGACATTGTAGTTGTTTGGTGTTCTGGGTCTGTCATGTGGAACCTGTTATGCACCTTCTTCCTAATATTTTCGCCCAATGTATGTGGCCGTTGGTGGTGCACATAAAAGAAATGGTCTCTATTAGCCTGTGTTTGTCCTTGGTGACGAAATGGAAAACGTCTTAGCTCGTTCAGATTAGACTGTTTGGCCATGTCTAGGTAATCCATTTTTCCATATTCTGTATCACTTATCATGATAGAGTTTTGCTGATCGATTGGATTAAGCCAGACAGGAGATACCACTATGGCAACCAGAAAAAGGAATTTGGCTGCTAAATTGTGAAACCCGTTCCAAAGACTCTTCATCTTTTTTAAAAACTAAGAACAAATTGCTCGAAAACAGCCTTTTATAAGCCATTTCGGAAGTGGGTCATTTAAAAATTAATTAGCAAGAAGAAAGAGTGAAATATAATATTTAACGTTATTAGTACGTTTTTGCCAGGTATAGGGCACGATTGCTAGAATGGCGTTCTTTAACATTGTCTCCATAATAAAATGTTTATACCCTCACCAAAGCTCAAAATAATAAAGTCGCGATAAGCTTGCAGACTTTTCTGAGTCTCACTCATAATAGATAAAGCATGAGAAAGTGTCTTTAATTAAAATATTTAAAAATAATTCATAAAGGCATTTTGATTACCTAATTTTTATTAATTAAACACCAATAAATGGAAAAATAAAACTAGTCTCCCATTACGGAGCGTAACCAGTGTTTCAAAATTCAGTGTTGTAAATTGCGCAACAAGCAAAAAATGCACTAGCGCCTCAAGACAGGATCGCGGTATTTTTTTTCGTTGCTTTTTTGTTTACTTTCGTGTCGCTCGCCAATATCAAATTGCGTTTTCTTGTGTTTATTAAGAATTTTAATGTTAATAGAAATCTTTATTAATCTTAATCGCGTTGAACGAAAATTAAACTATCGCGAAGTGTTATTGTTTCGTTAATGAATGATTAATTTTTACCGACCATTTGTGGCATATAATTTACAATCTTGGCTGTGCAACTACATCAACAAATACATTGTACATACATACATATGTATGTATGTACATATGTACATAAGTTCATTTGGTAAATGTTTACTATTACTACTCGAGATTTCAGTGTTGAAAAGTGGAAAAATCGGGTAAAGCTAGATTTCAGTTTTGTCAAACGCTATTTTTTATTTGGCGCGCTGTTTGACTGCCCTGGTAGCCAAATATTTGAATCTAAACTCAAAAGTCGAGGAATATTCGGCTGCTCTAGCAGCCGAATATTGTATTCTAAACTATATTTGTTCTATAAAATCAAGAAATATTTTAAACTCAACAATTTTTTCGTTTGTTGAAAATAGTGGGAACAAAATATTCAAAAAGCCCGCGTATTCGAGTATCCAAAATTCGGCATTTGGCAACACCATCTCAAAATTGAACAGCTTTTTTTAGCCGGAAAAAGCTACTTTTAGCTATAGTCCCGCTAAAAATATTAATTTTCTTTTGTTAATTACTCAAAAACTACGAAATAAATCGCCAAGGCGCACCTGAGGTCGTGCTCGTGGAATTTTTCTCTTTCGTTTGATACCAAAATTATGTAGTTTAAGCGCGTTTTGGGCCCGAGTAGTAATAGTAAACATTTACCGTTCATTTAAATGGGGTGAATATTTTTTACATAATTTGCCAAAGAAGTCTCAGTTATGGCTCCAAGCAACTTACGCACACTTTTACTCCATTTTGTATGCAAGCGAATGCATGAATAAGTATCGCAGTATGTGTGTGCGTTTGTGTGAGCGCTTGCAATGAATTTTTTTCTCTCTCTAATTTTGTTGTCTTTGTTTTGCAGCACGTCATGGTCCATTTCGTTTGCCGTGTGGGCTTTGTTTATGTGAGGATTACATCTTGAAGAATCGTAAGAATTTGTAAGCATAATGCGGCTGTGTTCCATTACCTTGGAAAATTATTGGCAAGGATCCTGAATTATCATGCCTTAAGAGAGTTTATCATTATTTCATGGATTTGATGAATAAGTTAAAAAGAAAAACCGACAATGACGTTGTCACGATGTAACATAAATGCAGAGAATGTGATCTCAATTAGGCAAATTGTAATCCTTTTGATATTGTAATTCACTGTTCATGGCCATAGCAAATGCAGCAGAATGGCAATAAGTTAAATACATTCATTAAATTTGTGTAGTTTTCGAGAACTTTTACATGTCATAACTGAAATTCCGACTAATCCAACGAATCTGCCACTGCCAACATCAAGAATTCTCAACAGGTAAGTGTAGAGACTTTGGATTTACATACTTTAAAGTTACTAATTAGATTTTAATTCATTGTATTTATAGATATCAACATAATGAATTCTTATGGGGTGAGTGCAAAAGACTTCATTATTACTACTTATACTGCACTATATCTTTAGGCCAATAGACAATAGTATGTACTTGCTCTCTCAATACAAAAGAAGAGAGAGCTTTCTGACCTGTAATATCTATAATTATTATTTTATTCTCTTCTCATTTTGGGCATCAATTGTCCAATATTTCCATCGATTACTTGTTTATGTATATTAAAGAATGATCTCTATTACCATTCGGATGTCTTAAGTGATGGGTGAACTTCAGTCAAAGTAATCCTGTTTCCAATTCTTTATAACGCCTAACATAATCGGGATTTGCTGGTCAGTAGATTAAAGCCAGACTTGTTAAACCCGTTCAAAGTCTCGTCCCTTGTTAAAACTATCGAGATGGTCTGGGCTGCCTTTTATAAACAATTTAAAAGATGGGTCATTTAGAAATATACTAGAAAGAAGATACCGTTAATTAAACAAAATGTTCTTTATCTTTAATGCTAATTTAATTTAGCCAACTGGTTTTAAGCATAATCAAAATCTTTTCAGTCGGATTAAGCAGAGAATTTCGGCAATTTTTATAAATACGTCTAAATCTTTATTACTCTTTAGTTTGGTATTAAATAATATTATATATATGTATATATAAATATTAGGAAATGTCTTTTCACCGCTTTCAAAATATAAAAAATGTCCTTGAATCAATTATGTTGGGGGCTCAGTTGGCCATGGTTGGCAAAGCGGTTGAGGTAGTCACTGCACCGGTTGAGGTTGGAATTGCTGTTGAAGTTGTCACTGCTCCTGTGGATGTTGGAATCGCAGTTGAAGTTGTCACTGCTCCTGTTGATGTTGGAATCGCGGTTGAAGTTGTCACTGTTCCTGTGGATGTTGGAATTGCTGTTGACGTTGGAATTGATGTGGAGGTAGAACCTGTAGGTGGATTGGATGTCTGAGGGGTTGTCTTGTAGCCGAGCTTGTTTCGGAATTTATTGCCCCATTGAAGTAGACCTTCCGGAAACCGTTTCAATTGACCAGAATTAGGATCAAGTGTGCCCTCCACATGCTCTTGAGTATACTCAACTTGCAATACTGGTTCTTTATCGTCCACTGGATATGCCCAATTGGCTGTTACCAGAAACGCGACAATAAGCGCGATTTTCATATATAATTTACCACAATCGATGCGATGGCTTGCCATTTTTGTTTATACTAAAAATGACTTTTGGTCAATTCATTTTATAGGCGCGATAGGAGAAAACTGTGGAGAAATTATAGATAGGGCTGTGTGTATAAATAATTAACAATAATTAGTGTTAATTTTGTTAATCTATTTTCGCGATATAATTTACGACGTTAAAATGTTTTTTTTTTACGAATCTGATAAATCAGGTTTTCTCTAGGAAACGAAGAGTTTTAAAAGTATTCAAAGAATTTTGGTTTCTTTTCATGAATCATTTTTATTCAATTGCTATTAAAAATATCATAATAAATACTTAGTAAATAAGTACTCTTTCATTTAGCAGACATATTTTGATGGACCTGAGTGTGTTACGTGATATTGAGTCTGCTAAGAAATTGTGGGTTGTGGGTGGTACAATAAATATGGCGCAAAATATGATTAGAATATTCGATATGCATTGTCCTGAGCTATCCAAGTCGTCGGTTGGGTTCGTCGGGGTGGCCGTTGGTTGTCATTTTTTTGTGTTTCTTTTTTTTTATACCATACACCCATAGGGTGAAATGGTATATTAAAGTCGCCAAAATGTATGTAACAGGCAGAAGGAAGCTTCTCCGACCCTATAAAGTATATATATTCTTGATCAGGATCAACAGCCGAGTCGATCTAGCCATGTCCGTCTGTCCGTCCGTCCGTCCGTCCGTCCGTCCGTCCGTCCGTCCGTCCGTCCGTCCGTCCGTCCGTCCGTCTGTATGAACACGCAGATCTCGGAGACTATAAGAGCTAGAGCCACCAAATTTGGTATGTATACTCGTGTAGTATGCACATGTTCAGCATTAATTGGAATTTCGGCCACGCCCCCTTACGCCCCCAGGAATCACATAAAACTGTTTTTCTTAAAAAGTATGATAGCTAGAGACATCAAATTTAGTTTGTATACCCGATTAGTTAGTGCGCAGAAATTCACTGTTCAAACTTTTTGCCACGCCCCCTTACGCCCCCAGGAATCACACAAAACTGTTTTTCTCAAAAAGTATAATAGCTAGAGACATCAAATTTGGTTTATATGCTCGTTTAGTTAGCGCGCAGAAACTAATTGTTTAAACTTTTTGCCACGCCCCCTTCCGCCCCCGGAATTTACATAAAAGTGATTTCCTTCAAAACTATGATAGCTACCGACATCAAATTTAGTATGTAGACTAGTTTAATAGACGCGCAGATATTGGCTATTTAAACATTTTGCCACGCCCACTTCCGCCCCCGCAAATTAAACAAAACTGATTTTATCAAAAACTAACAAAGCTAAAGTCACCAAATTTAGTATGTATACTGGCATAGTATGCGCGGAGAATTTAAATATTTTCACATTTTGCCACGCCCACTTCCGCCTCCATAATTTAGAAAAAAACGATTTCCTCCTTTAGTTTTTTGACTATCGCATTTAAATTTGGCAGACTAATTTATCTTATCTATTTCTACCAAACTACCAAATTTTATTGAAATCGGACTAGAAACATGTAAAATATGCGTATGAACGTATTTTACTACGCGGTCCACAAGGCCAGAATTGGACGTTGGCTAGTAGCGGCGCTAGAGTGCTCGTGTGTTTGTAGAGTGAGCGAGATAGCACATAGTATAAGACATGTAAAAACAATTTAATAGACATACATTTGGTCTTCGAAATAAGAAATATTTGTTTCACCAGGTGTATGGTATACCCAAGTCGACGAGTCGACTTACTTGCTTCATTTTTTTTTGGTATGTCGCAGCTAACTAACTAAATACAACTAAATAATTATTGACTACAACGAATTAAGCCATTCTTCTTGGTAAAGTCTTTGAAAGGGAAATGTGAAAAGGAAAGTGTCGGCAGGGTGGAAAGGAAAGTCAAAGTAGACGGAACGAAGAGATAGAAGAGAATAAAGTCGAATGAATGGAGTTGATTTCTATGGTTGTTTAGAAGGGTTGAGCCAGACCGTAGTGGTTGTAGGCTAAGTCGGCGGCAGCAGCCTGACCATTTCGGCTCCAGTCGGAGTGCACAATATCGGCATTCAATGGGCTGCCAGTGATGTAGGCAGTGGTGATGTGATCCTTCTTCTTAGCCAACAAATCCTTGAAGAAGGTGGCACCTTTGAAAAAAATTAACATTGTTAAATCCATGTCAATTTCCAATGAATTGTATCGCATACTAACCAGCCAAAATGAGGGCAAGGAAAGAGATGGCCAGAGCCTTCAGGGAAATGAACTTAATGATGGTGAACAGAACCTTGATGACCACAGCCTTCTTCAATTTCAAAGCCAACAGCAGTGGCAACAGCATTTTCTTCATGCGCTTGCTGCGCGATTCTGTAAAAGTTGAATAAATTAAGAAAACACACATCCAATTAAATACAAATCACACAAAAGTAGACTATACTAAGAGCTTCAGTGAAAGCTTTTCACTAATTTTAAACTTTCGCCGGCAAGCATGCAATCAAATTTACTGTCATATAATGCTCAATATGCAAATGTATGTATGTCTCTGACTTTCGATAACTTACCCTCCATGGCACGTCCACTGTAAACATTCTCGGTATTCTCATCCTGCTCATCACCAGAGAACGAAAGGTTCAGTTCATGGGTTTCCAAATAACGTTCAGCACGATCCTCAAACGATTCAACAGCCTTGCTGGCACCAAAGCTACGTCCTGTTTCGGTACGATCAATGCGTAGGCCACCAAACAATGATACTGAATCTTCATTATCCAATTTATTCAGCATATTCACTAAATCCTTTTCGCTATTATCCTGCGATGGCAGAGCCAAAGCACCGCACACAAAGCTGGCCACGAGCACAACACAAACGAATTTCGCGCACATTTTTGCTGATTGTTTTTCCGGAACTGGTCAAGTTGATTTAGGGGGGAAAATGATTTCTTTGTATTTTATTGATATTGATAGTCCTTTTGGGGAATCGAACACTGTTGTTCCAGCTCACTGCTGTTGGCTTTGTGAATGGAAATTGCTTTGTGATTAATTGTATGCAATGTCGAAGCATTTTATACTTTTTCGAAATTGTATGCGTGCCTTTGGGGCCACCGTCGAATCGAGTCGATTGACCAATTTTAGTGGCTAGAAATCGCCGGCTGGCCAAAAACGTATCAAAATCAAAACGCAGCACTGCAACAACAACAACAACAATGGGCAGAAGACACCGAAGCACAATTTATGCAAAACGTACAACAATTTCTTGACCATATTTCCATGCACGTCGTCGTCAACGAAAGGGAAGTCTTTCCCGCTGTCGCAGTTAGTAAGCACTTTGCCGGCTTGAATATGATTTTTGTTTTTTTTTTCCTTACATATTTTATATAAGCAAATGGCCCAATTTTAGCCTATCCGTTAGGTGTGCATAATTGGCATGCAATTGCTGTCGCCGTCCCTTGTGTCCAGAGACAGATAGAGTGAGAGAGAGAGGGAGAGAGACATAGGACGTGACTTCATTTAGTTATGAGAAGATGGACTGTGCCAGATTCTAGGGTCTGTGGCTGGCTTTTGGATTTGCTTTTTCCTTCTCATCCATTTGCTGTTTATCATTAGACGGGCCATTGAATATCATTAAAGCGATTATTAGTAGACTCGCCCGTATTTGGTATGCCTCAGCTGTGATGACTTAATGCGCGTTTTGGCCCAGTTAAAAAAAAAAACACCAACAACAAACAACAACGCCAACGCATTTGTATGAGCGCTTTCGATTTCATTCTCTTTTTTTTTTTGCCGTTTTCTATTTCAATTGCTTCTAAATCTATTTCCAAAAGAAAGCTGAATTGTAGCACATAGTCGCATATATCTTTTCAATCGCACAAGTGACACTTTTATGAGCATAAGTAGAAAGTTTCTGACTGCGACTTGTGCGGTAAAGGTAAACAATTAACATGCCAAGGCACAGGTATGTTGGCATTAGAAATTTCAATTATCATATGTGAGTAGATTGTTGTTGGCGGATGAAGAGTTAAGTGCACGAGGGAAGGTAAGCACACTTGCTAAAACTAATCTAAAACCTTCTTCCCCATGGTCAAAGCATATCAATTCTTGGTGGCAGTCGACACTCAAGCAGAACCTGCCACAAGTTTTAATTGCCACAAGAAACTTGTTTGAGTGTCGTGTCCATGTGACAAAGTTCCAAATATTTGTCGCCCAACCAGTTGAATTAAGTTGACTTAACTTGAGTTGAGTGTGCATAGTTGCTGGTATTTCAATTAAGCAGTCATTGGCATGAGAAAGTATTGCCCCACACAGGTAAATATATTCTATTTGATTATGGTCAAAACGACCAACAGCATCACACAGAATCACATGACTTAACTAAGGTAGATAGATACGAAAATCTTGGGACAAATTTGAGGAAAAATACTTTGCTTTTTGCTTGTTTTATTATCATACAATAAAGTTGTGTGTCGTGTTTTTTTTTTTTGTGTTTGTAATACAATAAATTAGTTAAGTTAATTACTCTTCGAATAAATTACTACAGGCTACGGATTCAAAACGAAGGCACATATTTGGCTATTGGTGGCCTGACTAAAAGAAGAACTGCTTATTGCTGCTCCTGTTGCTGCTGGCCAGCATAGGCCAATTCTTGGGCATCAGTGTCAATGCTGCGGGCATATGGATAGGCCGATGAGGCACCCGAGCTCCATCCAGCGCTGGCGGGAGCGGACCAGGCGTTCGAGTTGTAGGCACTGCCATATGAGCTACCGCCGAATTTGTTACCGAAACCGCCCAACAAACGGGAACCGCCAACCAGAATGGCCAGGAAGAATGCAATCTTGGCAACAATCACAGCCTTGAAGGTCAACAGAGCAAGGAAACCAAGCACCAATGGAATAACAGCGAACAATTTGGCTCCAATGGCCAAAGCAATTGGGCCAATCATCTTCTTGATCTTGCCGCGACCTATAAAACAAGAGAAATAACTTGAACACCAAGTCTTTAAATGAAAATTAGATTTGTCTCACCTTCATCCAAAGCACGTGCCACCTGCTGGGTGGTCTCTGAGGGCAATTTGAATTCCAGATTGTGGGTGGTCAGGAAATCGGTGACACTGGAGATAGCCAGATCGACCAAACGGCCATTACGATCTTCACCATTCTGCTGTAACTCGGCATAGATGTCCTGTTCACTAAGGGACTTGCCACCACGCTGGACGGGATTAGCGGGATCTCTGCAAACGTAGAGAGAAAAAAAACTTGGCTTAGAACAAATTGGAGACTCATTTGTATTTGTTTCACTTTCGAGTTTCTCTTTTACTACACGGAAGACACACACACACTTATAATTAACACACCTTTGGAAGGTCACACCGCTGGCCAGCTCAATGTTGTTGCTCCTGGCAGCACGGTTAAGGGCCGTAATGCCCTTGACCGCCAGACAAGTGGCCATGTCATCACTGTCGAGACAGGCGCCCAAATAGCGAGCAGCCCGTCCAAATGTATTATCACTTTCAATTTGATTATCTTGAATGCTGGGAGCGGCCCAGGCACAGCTGGCCACCAAAATGGTTACACAAGCAATGGCAAACACTTTCATTTTCGGTTGAGAATACGCGACGCGATTTAATCCTTGAGGGCTAATAACTTGCTGCTGTTGCTGCTGCTGTTTGGCTCTCGAGACCGTTGAGATGAATTTGATGTATGCGTCTCCAGATGTCTAGCCTTTTATATGAAGCCCTCATCTTGCAGCTGCCGACGACTGCGCTGTCGGTACGCATTACAAAACAATTTAAAAGTAAATTAAATAAAACTTGCCGCTGCTGCTGCTGCTGCGACTGAGACTGCGGAAGCTACCAACAACATGAGCAATACCGTCCAAAAGACGCGAAAAAGTCTGCCGACTCTCACACACACACACAGAAAGCTAAGGCAGACGTCGCAGCACATAAATCTAGAAAACAACAACTGCAAACGGGCATAACAACAAAATAAAGTCAACTTGTTTGTTAAGTGAATTTGTTCATTTCGTTTGTGGCTGCCTCTTTTTTGGCAGCGTCGCCATCCGAGTCGGCGTCGTCGTCGTCGTTGACGTCGGAGAGAAACTTGTACTTGGACTTGGCCAAACACACACACACACACACACATCAAGTATAAACAATTGGCATCATTGGCTAGGCCTCCTTCTTCCTCTGTGGCCCGGCATGGGTCCAGCAATGCACTCCCTCAACTAGGCTGAGGCTGTTTATCCACAGTCTCGTCTTTGGGCTCAGCTTTCTTCCGACTCTCGCAATATCAAGTCACATATTTGCTAATTTATTTACGCTTCTCCATCGATCCGGTTGCCATGTATTTCACGCTCTTCCATTTATGGGTGCAGAAATGAGTTTTTAGTGAGCATAAATAGGTCATTTATATTTGCCCTTTTCGCCATTGCCCCAATAGTTTAGTATTTAGCACTTTGATATTTGCACTCAATTTGCCTTCGGTGGTTAGTTGAATGATTTACCTAATACGAATGCTAAATGGGATCATATATACCTATATATATAAGAGATTTTTCCATTGACGTAATGGATGGAAACAGTTTTTGACCATAGAGGTTTTTTAAATTTTGTCTACTTTTTTTACTTTTCAAGTACAATGAATGTGAAAACGAAAGTTAAATCGAATAGACTTTTTTATTTATATGCTTTTCAAATAAAAATATTTGTATTATAAGAACTTGTCTCATTGAAGTTCCAGAAAGAACTGACTTAATTCAATATGCTGAAATATTCTAGGCCAGCTAGGATTTTTTAGATTGTAGAACCACTTGCCTACTGTTTGGGTAGTTCAATTTCGAATTTATCTACGACAGAAATAATTCCAAAAACTTGAGATCTAAGAATGCCTGGGATTTGGCTGAAATTCCACATGCCCCGTTTGTTCAGTGTTTCAATCAGTAAACATCTTTTCAAGAAAGATTCCAAAACAATCTCAAAAAAAAAAAAAAAAATGTTGAAAATAACTATTGAGCAAAAATGTGGAAAGGTACGTAATCGTAAGGACATAGTAAGTAAGTGTATGACCAAGTGTCCCTTTTTTTCGGAGTAGCCAGTGGAGTTCAAGCTCGCCTCTTACGAGACAGTCTTTGATCTGAAACAGCAGATCGAAAGGCGCCTACACATATCTGAGGGGGATTGTGTCCTGATATCGTCAAAGGGAACAATTTCGGATGCCGAGTTGGTGATTGAAATGGCAGACCTTGAGAATTGTGATCCCGGCTCGAATAAGAAAAAACCAAGGATATCCTGCTATGTCGGAACTTGTCTTATAGGTAAATTGACTGTAACTGCAGATGATGCTGATGTGAACTCTTCAGAAATTGATCTCGATTTTGGTTCGAGTAACGAGTCTTTGGAAAGTGGAGATCCGGCTTCAGAGAGGTATGTGTAAGATAAATTCGATATAAATGAATATTACAAATTTTGCAAACTTAGCGAAAAAGTGGCAATAAATCAAAGCGCATCAGGCTCGTTGCGCGAAGCTTGCGGTTTGGGCAGATGCGAGATAAAGCCCAGAGCTCCATCGTCTGAAGAGGAAAATGAAATCACAATGTGTCAGGAAAATGTAAAACCACCATTAACACGGATCGAAATTATTGCAATTTGCTCCGAGAATTTTTTCCGCGGTTTTTGGACTATGGGAAGGTGCGATGTCTGACGTTCAATCAGAAAACTCCAGTTCTTGTGTTCGCTGGAAGGCTCTACATTGCAGCTGCCTATTACAACACGATGGAATGGGTATTACAAACCATTTGCTCTTTGGAGGGCTATGAGGCAGTTGGCCTAATCGATTTTTGGCGCCTATCACAGTCTATAGCGGTGATTCCACGAGTCCACTATTGTTTCGAAGAAATATTCGACCTTCTAGAAAAACAAAATATTGGTTTGGATACCGACAAGTGGGCTGTGATAAGTAAGAATGAATTAGATCCATGTGCAGAAAAAAATGTAACCAAAATTTGCCGAAATGATGAAGTTACGATTTATATCGACGCTGAAAGTGTCGAGTTTATAAGGAGCAGATGTCATAGTTTGAAGTTACATTTCTTTAATATAACATTTCAGTTTTGTCCATAAACTGGGCAAGCAATCAAATAATATATTTTAATTTAATATCATATTATAGAATTACTATATAATTCTATTACTGTTTTGACCATAGTTGTGGCAAGTAAAGAGAAATAAAATATTTTGATATAAAATTATACCTATATATTTTTTAACGGTATACAAATTTTGAAATAAAAGTGGGATAACACATATTCGAAAATATAGTACATTTCTAATTTCTATGTTACTTTTGGCGTGGCATTGTTCTGGCGATGAGCTAAATCAGGTTTGATTGTAATTTGTCTTCAATTACTATCATCCGTCACATTCGGTTATCACAGCTCACACGTTTTTATGCCTTCGAATTTCTCTGTCACATTGTAGATCGTAAAAAAAAAAAAAAAAAATACAAAAGCCATCTATAAAATCGAAACAATTTTAGTTTTTTTTATTTTTGGCAGCAACGAAATTTGTATCTTTATTATTCCTACAGCTTATTAAAGGCAGCCCATTCAAAAAAAAAAACCAAAGAAACATGTTGTTGCTCTGCGGCCGCTGCCCCGCTCACTCACTTTCATTTATATTACAACGAAATGCGACACTAAATATTGCCCTCAATGTTGCTATTGTTGTTGTTGCTGCTGTTGCTTGCCCGCTTACCTGCCTGGTCTGCCTGTTATTCTCTTATTGTTGTCTGATTGTTGCTGTGCAAGCCGCGGGCGTCGGCTTGTCACACGCTGCGTATGAGTGACGCGCCTTTATTTTCGGTTATTGTTTTAGCTGCGTAAAACAAAGTAAAGCAATGTAAGGGAGGAGTTGCGGAGGGAAAGAAAAAAGAAAGTGTGCTAGGTTTGGGCGGCTATTTACTTTTTTTTTTTTTGCTTTGTACAATGATTCACTTGCTTCGCCAATTAGCATAGTGTAAGGTACAACAAAAAAATGCGGCAACATAAATTCTCCTGCATAGGCTTCAGGCATTTCAAGAGCTGCGGCGGCAGCGTTGGCGGTGGACTGTGACTTAACTCCACTTTAACTCCAATCATGTCATCATCATTGATGATGATAGCCCCGCATACCATTCGCTTGGCTCACGCACACGGTCCAGTTTCGCACTCATTCATTGACGTAGTCGTCTTCATCGTCGTCGTCATCAACTGTCGGTCATCGGGGCATCATCATCGTCATTGTTGTGAGTGAAAGTTATGTAATTTTCATTGAAATTTTGCAATCTGCAATGGGAGACTAAAACCGGATTTTAGACCTGACTTCGGAACACTGTTATCCCAGCAGAGTAAGTGTCAAGTTGAATTGTTCGCAGACCTGATACTCAAATCAAACTAAATTTCTAAATGCCAATCATTAATAATTTCTCTTTTTTTATTTTCCGCTCCCCTCCCTTATTCGTGATCTGTCAATATGGGTAACCTTTTTGTTGTCCCCTAATGCGTTTTTGACATCTCCGAGACAGGCTTCAAGGCGGGCGGGCTTGTGTTTTTTCTTTGCCAAAATTTCAGACTTGTATATAAATATGATATTATGTATAAAGTCAATTAGGTTTACTTCGTTTCTTTCGATTTCTGTTGGCTCGGCAGGCGTAGCTCAATTAGCCGCAACAAGTTGCCATAAAACCAATTGCCACAATGTGCTATGTGCTTTCTTCGTCGTGTGCGTGTGTGTGTTTGTGTGTATGTGGGTGTGGCACACCACGCGCATTTACTTTTCAAATTAGCTTGGCAGCTTTTTGCAGCTGAGTTTGAAAGATTGCCGGATTGGGTTGGTATTTTTTTTGTTTTGGACAGTTTGCTTACGTTCTACTGACCCATTTGCGTGTCATATTAACCGGCAATAGTATTTTTGGCATTCCCTCACAATTGGCCGTCAAGAATGTGGCACAGGGTGGAAATTTCAGTTATGACGAAATGCTTTTATCTAACTCTTTGAACAGCGCCAACCAAGGAATCAATAAAGTTTTGGGTTATGTATCTCGAGACCCAAACAAAACATCAAGCAGCAGCAAAATTTGTATCTTTTTTTTTTTTTTGGTTTTTTGGGTTAAACGCATAAATACCAGCAGGTGAAATTGATTTTCTTTTCATTTGCGCAAATATAAAATGTCAATATTGATGTTGACGTTGCCTGAGAAAGTGCAGCATTTATGAAAAGGCCATTTTTTTAGTATGAAGATGTAGATTCGGTTTAGGGATGGCTGGTATATAAGTAGGGGGGCAAGGTCTAGGTGTTTGCTGTTAAAAATTCATAACCATTACCATGCGGGCACTTCAGCTCAACCCCAAAACAAATTCAATTCACTTTGCTAGAGCCTGGTTGACACTTTGACTGAAACAAACCCCGTCTCGGCAACATTGTGGTCAAATGTTGTGAGGGCAATTGACAGATGAGGTCTGTTTGAACCATGGGCGTAGTCCGATGTAAAAAACTACTATAGGGAAATTGATTAGCCAAACATTTTCAGTCATGTAAGACGGTGCTTTATGGATCCTTTCCGGTTGCGCTCATGTTTCGGTCTTAGAGTTAGTTTATGGTAAGCAAATCGATTAAATGCGCCTGTGGGAATACTTTCTCAGGGCCCAAGCCCTTGCCTGTAGTTGACAGTATCGTTGCTTTGTTTAACTTAGCGTTAACCCATTCGCTCAAGCTGTAAAGAAAGTGAAATTGATGACACAAATGTTCAAAAAAATAAAAATAAAAAAAAAACAAACAAGGGACAATGTGGTGGTAGTAGTTGTAGTTGTAGCTGTCTCTCTATGCTAAATGGCCTGGTTAAGTAATCTCGTGAGAGTCGCAAACATTGCGCAGCCAGCCGAATGACGAAGAAGACGACGACCCAGCAAGCTGGCGATGTTGAGAATGTTGTTATTAGCCAGATGCGGCGACAAAAGAAGACGATGTTCATTTTGATGTTGACTATGTCTCCCCGTCTGACTTTAATTGCCAAGCCAAACGGAAAACACAGAGAGAAAAAGCAAAATAGGAAGAAAAAAAATACATCAACTTCACTTTCAAACACATCTCACTTAGAAAGAAGTCGCAGCGACCATAATGTTGGTCTTTGTGGTTGTTGATCGATCTGTTAGATACGCGTCAAGCATGCGCATACATATCTAACGCTTGTAGCCCTGCCCCTGTCCATAACACACCCCCTGTCCCCTTCGTCTGCTATTTACCATGAATTTTGGATGTGTGTGTGTGTGCCCTACAACTTTCACTTGCTCTGGCCAGGCCAGACCAGGCCGAAAGTCATGCGTAGGCAGCCCAGGCAATGAGCCAAAATAAACACATACATCCCATACAATGTATGTACATATTAGTTACTTTTAACATTCCTGAATGAATGATGTAATATCTAACTCCAAGAGAGCTTGATCCTTGCTAGAGGCTATCACATTTATCTGATAAATTTATTTGAACGCTCCTTTAAGACATTCATCTTTCTAAACGTTTCCCATTGATTACTGTCGACCTGTTTATTGGCATTGTCTTTACATAAGTTCCATTGCTGTCTTTGTGTGTGTGTGAGTCGGCGTTCATTGCAACACGCACTTGCGGAAGTAAAGTCTTTGGTCGTCATTTGGTCGTTGGGCCCATAGTGTTGGTCTGCATGCGCAATAAACCATTTTATGCATAACGGCCTGGCAATGTTGTTAATTTTTTGAGCTCTCTGTACGCCATGGAGTGATTGTGTGTCGTCGTCTTCGTCGTCGGTCTGTCATCGACGTAACATCATTTGGCTTATGGCCAAAGTCAGGCACGAGCAATGTGCTAATTAATTGTTAATGGAGTTAGAGTTATGTATGTGTGTGTTTGTTTTTATTTGCCTATTGGCTAATACTATTTTTAGTGAACATCTATGAATTGTAACTATTTAACTGTCTTTCTCTTTCGATGCCGCCTATAGAAAAGGTTTGTAAAACTCTTGGCTATCATAGTTATGTTTTGGTAATCTCAGTGATGTTTCCTTTGTTAATCCAAGGGGTATGTAGTGCTGTTGCCCAATGGGCATCCAGCTGCTACCGCTGGATGAAAGATCCGCCGCGTGGGCCGCATGAAAACCTTTTACTGAGGGCGAGTGTATTATCTCCAGACGATCATGTGCATGGCCACTCGACATGATGTACTTCAAGGCCAGTAGTCCGGAAGTAAGCAAAGCTATTTTGCCCATGACAAACGATGAGGTTGAAAGCGCCGTTAACCATTTCAAGATCAAGGGCAACAAAACCATTTTGGCCAAGGCAGCAGCAGCAAGCAACGGATACAACATTTTCAACAGCTTCTTGTGCTTCTTGTGGTGATGTTTGCCGCGAGCTAAATTAAATTGGCATTGATTTCAATTATGCGATGTCCTTTTTAATTAGAATTATTAGAATACATACCTTCAGTTGCCCAGGTGCCAAACAAGTCGGTCAATTGCTCTGCACTTAATTCATTGTTAAGGAACTTACGCAGCTGCTGCCGGGCAATTTGTAACCATTCCTGCTCCAGACGCTCCTCGTTCGCTGCGTCTTGTTCAGCATCCTGTTCGACGGCGGCCACAATAGCTCCGCCAAGTTGTACAGCCTGTGGCAGGCTATGAGCCCGACCCAAAGCCACCAAGGCCAACAGAAATAAAGTACTTAAGACGAGAAGCATTTCCATATTTTATGTTTGCACTGCAGCACAGTTCCTAGCACACTGAGCAGACATATTGCTAATGGAATACGGCCGATACTCTTAATGTTGCACTTGGTTGCATTCATATTGAGACTACTATACATATATTCTTACACTTGGCCAATTGGCTGATTATTCCTGCTGCTATTTGCTCCAACTGTTACTGCTAATGCTATTGCTTCTGATTCTATTATGTTTTCGCTTCTTTTGTTTTGCTCGCTTTGCGGTTTTCGATTCAGTTTTACTTGAGCGTGAACACACATTAAATTTTCCCTACTTTAATAAACGGTTTTACCTGCCACAGTTGGTTTTCGTATTACTGCTGTTGTTGTTGTTGTTGCTGCAGTCTCGTCTTGGGCCAACGGTTGAGACCATCAACAAGTAAAAACTCTTTATTAACGTTGGTAAGCATTTTACTTGCTGCGTTTCGGTTCACTTGTCATTTTTCCATTTCTAAAATATAGAGAAAATCTACTCAAAATGCTCATGCGACAATAGTTTTATACATTTTTATTTATATACCAAAGACTTTAATACAAAATTTCAAACACAATCCCATCTATACACGAAAATGTTGTCCTTAGATGGGATATTGTAATTTAATTTAACTACCTTGTGAGCCATGTTCTTGGAATAATCATTAATTTCTATGAATGATTACTTTGCTAATGGAAAATATTGGTAAAAGCGGATCTAATGAAAATTAAATTAAAAATTCATTACCACAGAAATTTAAACTCCGTTTAATTACGAAAAAAAAAAAAGAAAAAAAGAAATTGGCCAAAAGACCCAGCGAAGGTTGACCATGACGAAGCTTTCACATCCTTTAAAATCCTATTACCTTTACAATATCCTTTTCGCTTGCTCTAACTGAGTTATTTGTTTAATTTCTCATCTACCAATTCAGTCCACTGTAGGGAGAAGAAAAAGCTTTGACTACATAAACATGTAATATGAATATATTTCGCTTGGTCCTTCTGCTTTGCAAACTTTTGTCAAAACAAATAAATTAATTAAAAATGTGAATAGAAAATAAATGGTTCCCAATTTAGACATGCATATGTACATAAATTGTGGAAAAATTTCCATATTTTCATTGTATTGCTTTCATATTGTATTGATTTTCTTTCTTTATTTTGCCTTGTATTATGTTAATGAACCGTTGAACGACCTCTGACTGATGTGGCTATAAATATAAGAGAATAATTAAATTGTAGCCCAAATTGAAGCGGAAAACAAAGTTTAGCAAAGTTTAGCAGCCCACTCCCTACACATTCAGACATACATAAGTACATGAATATATTTATGTATGTCTAGTCTACATTATGTTGATGGAAATTAAGTAATAGGCAAATTGAATTAGGTAAATGCATTCAGACCAGACGGATAGACAAATAGGCTTATCCAAGTTGAGTTCAAATGACTGTATCAAGTTTTTGGCTGTTTAGAGGGTAATTCATATACATATGTATATATTCAAAGAGCATTGTCGGACATTAAAATGCACACGTGTAACTGGGAACTAATCGTGGAATCATGGACTGTCATCACTTTCCATGACCAAACTTTAATTTTAGTCTTCGTCATTTATTTTGGATGTGAGAAGCGTATATATAAATGCGACATCCGGTTGGACATCGTTGGGGTTACATGATTTTTTTAATGTTATTGATTAAGAACTTGTTCGAGAATTTAAATTTTTAGTATATTTACAGTTTAAATAAAAATGTGGGATTTTTTTTATTAAGCGCATTCAAACTTTCGTTGGGCTTATCTTTAGCAATTTTGAACTAAATCAAATTGCCACAATCATAAGGGAGTTAACCCAGATCAATAGCTACTAAATAGATCTTAAGTATGTGTGTGTTTGTGTTTAAGTTTGAGTTTGTGTAATTGCTTCTCAGATTTTCTTTAAGAGCAATGCTTTGCTGCCATGACCGCCACCTGTTGCGGTCTTCAAACTCATTACGGCCGTAAATAGGGCAAAAAAGAAGCCAGCCAGGCCAGTGGTGCCCACCAGCAGAGTTAGACCACCAATTAGCACTGGTATGAGTGTCAGAAATTTTAGTTTGTAGGCAATAAGTAATGGCAGCAGTAATTTCTGTATTTTCTTTTTTAACTTTTTCAACTTGCGTCCCTCTTCCTCATCATCGTCCTCCTCTTGGGATGCCAGACGAATGTAACGACCTTGAACTTCCTTTGATGTTGCTGCTACTGCGGCTGTGGCATCCAATTTACTTGGCCTGCGTTCGTCTATGTGGGAAAAGACACAGAGAGACAGAGAGAAAGGAAAAGAAGTTTTTTTTTTTTCAGTTAATTAAATGGCTTGGACCCCGGACTCCCGGAAAAATGATGCTTTGAGCATTGAGGCGCATAATTCCGCTAGCCATTCACTCTGGCACGTTTCTTTGGCAATTTAAATTAACATTTATTGGAATTCACCCACCTGGCAGACGGTATGAAGGCTGCGGATCCACCACGCCCTCATCACTGATGAGGGCCCTCACTGTGTCGCAAAAGTTGCTCACTTTCACCAGAGCTCGTTCGAATGGGCCCAAGTAAGCATCAATATCCAAGTCTGATGACTTGTCACTGATATCAGGGCCATCACCATCGCCATCAACATCATCTGTGTCAACAGCAACAGCAGCATAAGCATCATCATCATGAGAAAAAGCGGCATTAGTTAAAGTTAAAGCCCTGTCGCGCACTTCCGGCTTGCCACGAGCAGCATATGCTTCCACATCCTTTGCCACAGACTGAGTAGGTTGAAGGAGTGGTGTTGCCATCGGCAATTGACGCCTCAGCTGGCCTCGTCGCATTGATTGGCTTATGGCTAGCACATAGCTGCCAGTGGGAGGATCGCTTAGGGTTGCCCGCCGCACCTGTTTGTAATTTCCGCCATCATGTACAATGGGTGAGGGTGGCGATACTTGGCTGGCATTTTGATTTTGATACCGATGATTGTAGGCGTAGTAATTGCCAGGAAGTCCTCCTTGTTCCCCTCGTTGCTCCACATGATTCCCCAGTTCAAGCTTTTGCTCTTGCTCCTTCTGTTCTTCAATCGTCTGACGCTGCACTGAGCTGGCTGCCGTTGCCTGCAGGATGAGCCAATTGTTGTGATGTGTTAAGGGTTGCCAGGCGGCATTCAGTTGAAGTTGTAGTTGTTCATTGTTGTGCTGTTGCCTTTGGTTGTGTTGTGCTGTTAGGATGCCGGAAGTGCCACCATTAAAACGATTGTTGTTGTTGTTGCTGTTGTGAAAGCCACTACTCTGACGCATTGTTATGAGCACATAAATGCCGAGAACAAACACTTGACTATGCCACATTACTTCAATGTTGTTATTCGAATCCTTGAATTGGCTTTAACAAATTGTGTATATACATATACCGATGTGCGCACACCCAGAGAACACACACTCTCACACACACTCAGAGATACACACGCACTCCGCACGCGTCTTAGAATTGAACTGAACCGACTTTTACAGATTTTTGTGAACCAAATTCTACAAGAGATTCGACATTTTATGGATGTTTTAGTTGAACGATTTTATGGCCTTTCGCCGAAAGTGGCTTGGTGGTCGCGGACCAAGCGCCCAGTTAAATGTTGATCTCCAGTTGGACAGTTGGACAGTTGGAAATTTTCACATTGTTGATGACTTTTACCACACACAAGTCCCAAAGTGGCTGTCAGGCGTAACAAACTCTATTATAGTATAGAGAGACCAACGTCAGCTTCTTATTGTTAATTTATACTGCTGTCGAAATAGTAGATAACTCTTATGGCAGATACTT
The DNA here is from genome assembly GCF_018151085.1 of Drosophila tropicalis. Classification (NCBI taxonomy): domain Eukaryota; kingdom Metazoa; phylum Arthropoda; class Insecta; order Diptera; family Drosophilidae; genus Drosophila; species Drosophila tropicalis. The sequence goes on from NW_027173374.1 coordinate 21,604, forward strand.
TACTATCTACGCTGGCCCTTTTAGTATCATGATGGTGTCCTAATATTTTCACTTTGTGTTGCATGCTTCACAACTGAAACCTTACTAGCAAACTTGCATTTGGTGTTATGATTCTATATATAAACATCTTGGTCACCAACTCATTATGGTCTGCGGCTGAGAAAGTGTGTCCAATGCCATGCCACAGCCATAGCCAGTGGCAATTCATGTAATTTTAGTCTACGTGCATAATAATTGGCTTTTCGGAACTTGCAACTAAGACCCACACACACATACAAACACACACGGATGACAGATGAACTGACATAAATGCGCCTGGATGCGACAGTTCACTCTGTCCATGGGCTGCAATGACTGACACAATACCAAATGACCACAATGTTGTTGCACCTGCTAAACACAAAGTAAAAGGCTATCTACATGCACATCAATTGCATAGAAGTTGCAGAATATATATCATAATAGGTGTATCGTATTCGGATTGGCTCATATTTTTTTGTTTTCTAGTTTTTGCCACTTGCTTTTAGGCTTCATGCTGTGCAGTTTGCATGTAAGACATAAACGTTGTCGACTTTTTGGCTTTCATCATCAGTCCGTGTCAATCTGTGTTGCCTGCTTTTGAGTGCTTTACTGGAAAACCCAACTTCTGTTTCACTATAAACTGCTTTATGAGGTATACGACTCTTGATGGTAATTGCTGTATCCGATTTGCAGTAGGGTTGAAAAACCAATAAAAGACAACTCTGGCTTGCATCTCAATTGAAATCAAGTATAATCCGAAGCCAGAAAAGCGGAAGTGTTCCCCAAAAACAAATTGAGCTTAGTCGAAATGATGATTAAGCAGGGAGGGAAAGTGACCATTAAGACGAAATAAGTGTGGGATTTAGGGTGATAATGGATTGGATGGATGGATGTTGGGGAAAATGGTAGCTTATTTCAATTGATGAAGTGCTTAGAGTTGGTGTTAGAGTAGCTTAGGGCATTAATGTGTGTCGTTTATTCATTGCTCTTTGGGGGTACTTAACGTAATTCATAGTTTTTATCAAAGCAACAACACAAACTGACACATTGTAGATAAAAAAAAAAAAAAACAAAACAAACGACTAATATAATAAGTGTGCTATTGGCCAGGGTCATTTAAGACATTTATACATCTCATCATTTAGATTTTTATGATTCTACAATCGGCTTTTGTTTGCCGGTGAGGTGTGTAGATGATATGTGTCATACCCCGTCCTCTTGTGCATCTCTTCTTGGCTCGAACTTGTGTTGCTCATAAATACATTTTTATGCGAAACTAGTAGAGCTGCACTTTGATTCCCCCAACTGAGTTACCGATATTGGTTTTTGCGTTAATGAAATTCAACGACGAAACTAGTTTAAAATTGAAAGATCTCTTTATATATTCGGGCATAATGCAAATAATAAATTTAATTTTGGTTAGACTGAGAATTCAGATTTATGTAGATTTAGCTGCCGGCCACACAGACTACTCGCAATGCTCTTCACCTTGGAGATACTCGGGCCGAAATGGTTAAGATGATCTAAAGACCCGGTCGTAGAAGCGACAGCGACATTTTACCGAAACAACTAAACACCTTTGTTTTGTGCGGTTGGTCAAGCAGCTTTGTCAGCCAGAATTGCCTCTGGGGAGAACGGAGACTATTAAATTGAAAGCGCTTTTGGCAATTCGCATTAGTTCTACTTGCGTCTTGGCTCTGCTCAGTGCTGTCCTAATGAAAGTGAGTGGAAAACGGAATAAGGAGCTGTTTGCAGAAAGGATAAACAAAAAGCCCCTAAAAAGGATAAATCAAAATTAAGTAAAACCGCTTTCTTTCAGTTGTTTATATGTGTCTTGGGGCTGTGCGCCACTCTGGCGACAGTGAACGCAGGACTTCTGGGCCTGTTGAAGGGAGGCGGAAGCGGCGGCGGCGGCGGTGGTTATGGTGGTGGCTATGGCTCTGGCGGCGGATATGGTGGTGGTTACGGAGGCAGTGGAGGTGGCGTTCAGGTAATCAAAGAAACAATCTAGGATATCTCTTTAAGAATGTTTGCATCAAGAGTTGTTCTTTTGGTGCAGGTAATCAAAGTTATCAACACCTATGAGGGCGGCCATGGAGGTGGTGGCTACTCAGGTGGTTATGGAGGCGGTTACTCTGGTGGCTATGGAGGCGGTTACTCTGGTGGCTACGGAGGTGGCCACTCAGGCGGCTATGGCGGTGGCTACGGAGGTGGCGACTATGGCCATGGCGGTCACTCCCATGTCGATGTCTATAAAGTAATCACTACCACACACAGTGGCGGAAGCTACGGAGCCGGTAGCTACGGAGGCGGTGGTTATGGAGGCGGTGGCTACGGAGGCGGCGGCTGGTCCAGCGGAGGAGGCGGTGGCTGGTCCAACGGCGGCGGCGGCTGGTCTAGTGGCTGGAAGAAATAAGCCGATTCGGAGTCCCGGAATCGAACTCGTTTATGTACCTGCCAAACTAAACACATATAAAAATGAAAAAAAAAAATATACAAAATATTCCCAAATTCGTTTTAATTGTTATAAAACTGGTTTAAATTAAGCAGACTGTTTGTCGACCACTTAACTAAATCCAACTGAAGGCCAATTCCCATCTTATTTTAACCAACTTATTATTTAATGGGTTTAAGCTTGCTGTAAACCTGATTTTTCGTTCTGGTTCTTATTTATCTATTACAGAATACTTTCGAAAAAAACAATATGTAAATGTTGTTTATATATATTTATAAATTGATTAGAACACAAATAAGGCGCTTTGTTTTAGGTGAGTCATTTATCTTTGGCTGGAAATCTGAAACATCTTTTTAAATATGTACATTAACAATTTGGCTTCCAGTTTAAGCCAAAGATTAAAACAATTTGTTTTCTATGCTGAAATTAAAGAAATGGATTCCGCTTCCTGCTCTAAACCATGTGGGCATTGTATAACCAGCCGAGTTACTTATATCTTCTGGCCACGCAATTGTATTTATATGACCAGCGAGCCAGAAAAATATTCGTGTGCCATAAAAATGCATAGAAAAAAAAAATAAGCATAGAGAGAACAAAATTGTCCAGGGATGTTCACAGAAATAGATACAAAAACAGGCAGACAACAAACAGATGAAGAGCGATATGTACATACGTAGAGAAATATTTAGCCGATGGCTGGCAGGGCAAACAAATTTATATACGACACAGACAAGTTCCATGGGGAGAAAAGGTATCAACGGAAATCGTCCTTACACACATACAGATGTGTCTATACAGGATGCAGGAAGTGAGCATACGATGCTATAAATGGCTTTAACTTGTCCTTGACCAAACTCAATTGCAAAAGTAAAGCTGAAGCTTATAACTTTTCCCAAATTTAAAGCTATCAATTAAGAAATACAACATTTATTATAAATCGTAAATTGGATTTTGGTTTTTCAATAACTGTTTTATTGCGTCAGTTTATTTTTATTGTTTGTTTTTTTTTTTTTCGTTTTGTAATCTTTTCTGTTTTCTTGAAAACTTTTGCACATTAAATACTATGAAATAAATATTAATAAATTATTACACTTAGTTACGTACTGTTATTTTAACTATAGTTAATACATGCATGTATGAGCGCATGGAAAATGAGTTGGAAATGAATGCAGAGCATGTCGAGACGGAAGTGCAAAAAGTAATTGAAAAAAAGAAGAATAGAAGTGAATAACAGCAACTGAAGCAGATGGAAAAGTCAAGTGATGAAAAGTTCGAGATGGAGGGAGGTGAAGGAGATTCTAGAGCCAGAGGCTAAGTTCAGAGCTCGAGTACATTGGTTGGATAGATGGATATAAAAATGGGTAACAGTAAAACATAAAGAAAAAGTCAGAACGAGATTGAGAGGGATAGATAGATAAGTAGAGAGAGAGAGAGAGAGACATATATAGAATAGAGTTAGAGTACGCAACATAGATTACAACAACACAAACATAATCGATTAAAGCAAATACTAATGATTAAAAAAAAGAGTTGCTGATATGATATGCGGTCACAGTGTGAATGCACGTTATATAGATACATTCCAGACGATGTATCCATAGGTGCAAACTGTGCGTAGAGAAAACCGTTGGAAATGCATCAAGAAGTCTGTCCAAGCAAAAAACACGCGTATTGTCTATGGAAATCTAATTACAATCTGTCTATGTGGCGCCTCTCTGTGTGTGTTTATGTGTGTTTGTATGTCTGTCCATGCAATTTATCCACAAGATAAATGCATTTACATTGCTAACTTAAACTGCCTTTTCTCCTGGTCATGTGCCTATGACTTGGTCAACTGTTGCACTGGCTCTGCTGGTTGCTGCTGCTGTTGCTGCTTCTGGAGTATTGGCTGCTGTTGTCTATGTTGTGCCCGATATGCCAGCTCCTGAGCCTCGTTCAAGGATCGCCTATCCCAGCCGCCGCCACCACCACCGCCGCCGCCGCCTCCCGATGACCAACCGCCTCCACCGCCGCCGCCACCGCCCGAAGACCAGCCAGAACTGCCACCCGACGATTTGCCTGACATCAGTTTCTTAAGGCCAATTATGCCAGCCAGGAGTAGGGCAATCTTCGAAATGATTAGAGCCTTGCCAGCTAGAATGTAGAGAGCTCCCATTGCAATCGGTATCATGCCCATCAGCTTCATGGCCATGCCCATCATCATCATGCCCATCATTTTCTTCATTTTGCCGCGACCTGCAAGAAAGTTAGCGGTTGCCATAGGTTAGTCTAGGTGTTTTTATGCTTTTCCTGCCACACAAACACCGAGATTGAGTCGGTGAAAGTGCCAGCTCAATTACAAAAGGCTGTGTGAGAATATTTTCTACAGACTCTCTAGTACATATGAAGTGTTTTTGCTATCTCTTTCGCTCTCTGACAGTTTTTTTCTTTTTTTTTTTTTTTTTTTGTTTTGCTGTATTTTGGCAGCACCGTGTGTGGCTGTGTCATTTTGGCACAGTCATTAGGGATACTCGAGGCGATTTCACCATTGGCATATGGGGAAAATTTGTTCAAGTCTCCGCCCATAGTTAGATGTACTAGTTAATATGAGCCCAAGATGACATCTCTCTCACTTTGCTGTCATAACAGGCAACTGAATCGATCCATTTGCAATTAGCCAAAAATGGTATGAGTCCAAGTTTAAGTCAATTGGGAAAGTGTTGGTTAACTTGTTGTATGCGAGCAAGCTTGTTGTATCGATTAAAAGATCTTGATCAATGATTTGAAAGTAAAAGAAAAATCATGTGGCGTGAAAGTAACTTCACTTTCAGCATTCATATACTTTAAGCACTGCATTGCTGAATAAATCTTAATGTGGATGTTGCCGCTCTAAAAGTGCTTGTGTCAAATTTGTAATTGAAGCAAAGCCCTCCCTTCTCACCTCATCATCCATTCATCCGCCCCATTGCCATACCATACACCATTGAAATCGCTGTGGCCCAGGCGCAGGCAGACTGGCTTCAAAATGTGATTGCCACTTTCATTGCATTTGACATGGTCATGACATCAAAGCGTGGCTTCATTTTTGTAAATTTTCTCTGAAAATTGTCTACAATTGTCAGGAGAAGGCATAGTCGATATGCGTTTGTGTTTGCATGAGTTAAAAACAAAAAAAAATCGATGAATAAATGTGTGTGTGGAACAAATGAATTTAAATGAGTTTCTAAAACTGTAAATGAAAAAGTACTTTTTTTTAATACCAAATGTATTGAGTGTTTAAATTATCTTCTAATACTTTAACATAGAGCATTTGACATTCGGTATGATGGAAATATTATCTCCTTTTGCTATTTGGTTCTTCGTGTATGTTATTTTTGGACAACACGAAATTCTGGCCTGACATTTCTGTTTCGACGTAATGTGGTTGTTGTTAAGGTTTTTAGGTCATTCCTTAGTTGGTGAACGGGTTTCACGTTATCGTTGTTGTCGTTGTCGTCATCGTGTGCGTTGTTATAAAAACAATTGCGCATTTTCCCAGCGCGAACGGTTTCCCCAACTCCCCTGTCCCCAAACCCAAACCCACAACCATCTTCATCCCCATTCCATCGCCTGTCCCCTTTGGCATCTCTCATTTCTGTTCGCATACAATGCAAAACATGATAAGGCAAGCTGCTGCAGTAGATGGCTAGGAAAATGGGCCAGTCGAATGCTTGTTGTGGCGCTATGTCATTGCCAGAGTTTCAATTAAGCAGCCAAGCCAACGATATACTTGCAATAAAAGCATTATCATAACTCTTGGCTCTAATAACCGCCGCCTGCTGTGCTAATTAAAGCCAACTAGAAGAATAACAGCAATGCCACATAGGAAGAGACAGATAGATAGGTAGAGAGAGATAGAGAGCCAAACTCAGAGTTAAATTATGTCACTGTTACGCGCAATGGATACATTTAGCGGTGTGCAGCTAACGTAACCGCAATTAAATTGCCTATTGACATTGATTTCCATTTAATTGGTCTTACCTTCTTCCAGTCCGCGTCCGATTTCATCGGAAGTCAGTTTGGGGAAACTGACTTGAAGCGAATGACCATTAAAGAAGTAACTCAATCTTTCGATTAGCATGCTCGTCAATTTCGCTTCACGATCGCTGCCTGATCTGGCCAGCGAGGATTCCAATTCATTTTCACTGTAGGCCGAAAAGCCACCAACTGGCTGGGTGGCCGTTTCCAGACGAATTAGTTTAATGCCGTCGGCAATATTTATGGCATCGATGGGGGCAATGCGATCAATGAACGAGATGGCCTTCTTCTTGAGACATGGCACGAAACCGCCCTCGGATCGTGTGCATTCATCGTAGATGCGCAACAAGGTGCGAGCACCAGCATTCTGAATTCCGGCTGGTAGATTATTCAGTTGCTCGGTGGCCGCCTCGCAGCTGCTGGCGAGGAAAAGGCCAAGTATAAATAGGCTCACGCCTGGCAAATGCCTGTGTATCAATGTCATTTTGTCACTTGCAGGAGAATACTGTCACACGATCACAAGACACATGCACACACACACACACGTATACGCACACGCACACACAGGCAATTTAGACACGCGCGTTGAGACTAAAAGAAAATGCTGGTGCTTAATCCTTGTAATGTGACTTGGATGGAGCTTGTTGTTGGCCTTGGTTTGGTGGTATCAGCTCTGGCTGCTAGTTCGAATCAAACTGATGCCCAGCCTTGGTGCGCTTTATTCTTTTATAGACCTTTCTTCAGCCGTCGCGTTCCTCGACTTAATAGCGTTTTGATTTTCTTCGTCGTCGTCGTGGTCGTCGTATCTGGAGTTGAAGCCGAGCTCCAACTTCGTGGTGGCTGCCTTTTGGTTGCTTCTGCGACTCGTGCTTCTTGCTTTTTCCTCTGCAGTGTCTTATTTTCCACTGCCACTGTTAATGTTGCTGCTTTTTTTGTTGCCAGTTTAATGATCATTGGGCCCCGGCCACAAATGAACCAATGAACCAGCACCAGCTCCCAGCTCACAGCTCCACCACTAGCACTAGTTTTTCCACCAACCGCTTTCGTTGTTTATGGCCAAACATATTAGTTGCATTAGTGGTTTTTTTTTGGTAGGAGTTCACTTTTTTGTTTGGCCATTTTCAAAAACTGGCTGCCGTTTTGGTCATGGTAAGGTTGTTGTTGTTGTTGTTGTTGACACTTTAATTTCAATTTGGCATTCGGCAATTTTCGCCATTCAACTTGGCCATAAAGAAAGTCATTGCCAGCCACTAAATATTTGCAATTTGCAGTTTTGCTTTATCGTTATGCAAACACGCTTATATTTATCAGAGCACCTGCTAACTGTACTCGCATATATATAAAGAATATACATGTTTATATCTATCGCTGATGTCTAATGCAATCTAGGGCTTTCAAGTGGGCAGCATCTTCGCCTGCAATGCGAATGATGATGATATGCATCTATTGGGGCCATTGACTTTGTCTTTCCTCCGAGTGGAATTGGCAAATTACTGATGCCAGAACGTGTCTATCACTCACTCTCTTTCTCTATCACTCTGCATATGGGAGTGTCTATAGCATAGAAGCAGGCAAAAGGAATGGAAAGCTGCTGCATTATTGTGGTTACTCTGCGGGAGCCACATACTTTTCATTTAAAAAGCAAAAACAAAAAACAAAAAGGAAAATAACAAGGGAAATTTTCTGGATTCTTGGATAAAACTTTCGCCTTACTCACCCCTTGAACAGTTTATGTCGCAGTAGGGATATGAACCAACCGCTTGAGGAACCGCGACTCATTTTAAGCTAATCAAGTGGCAAATTTATTGCCCAGCGGTAACATTTATCTATGGCCATTAAGCCAGGCTATACTTGCTACTCCCAGCATCGCAGTTTGAATGTCGGCACATTGTGAGAAATGCTTTTTCTTTTTTTTTTTTTTTCAATTTTATCTTGGGTTTTTGTTTTTTGCTACTTTCTGGGCCACTAATTTTGATTTTGACATGGATGTCGATTTCGGTTGCAGCCGCGTTTTTCACGCCACTTTCACTGACCCACGATGGGCCCAATGGCTAAGGCCAGGGTCTTTGATTTGCATGGACAGTTTAACTACGAATTACTAAAAAGTGCTTCTTGTTGCCAGCAGCTTCCGGTGTTGGTCATGTCTATTTTATTTTATGAGTACCGACTAAAGAAAATGAAGTGCTAATGTTATTCACGTTAACTGGGCTCATTCACTTTTTCATTTATTGGCATCAGATGGTGTTTGGGGTTTTTAGTTTATAAACTATAAGTACCTAATAATAGAGCAAAATTAGGACATTGAAACAAACTTCTAAATGTTTGTGGAATAAAATAAAGAGTGAGACGAAATTTAAAAGTAAACTTGGTATTGGAATTTTTGACATTGGATACTTCAGCTTCAATGCCAGAATAGTTATTTGAATCGTTTAGTTTGAATTTGTTCCACTTTCATTTGATTGTTTTATTTTTCTGAAATAACGCGCAAAGAACAGGCCAAATAAAAGAATGGATGTCATAAAAGATATTGCCTTGCAAATGGGAATTTCAACTTCATTTTCTTTATAGTTCACAAAACATTTTTAAGATTGATATTGCGTAGATAATTCTATTTACTTGTACCTATCAATTGTTTCTTACTTCATCCATTATGTGTCAGAGCCAAATTGGCGTTTGAACAAGCAATATTATTAGCCATTTCATCATTGTTTGCGGATAGCTAATGCCCCACCTGGTGCCCATTGGCACGGACATCGAGTAAGCCTGAGTAAGCTTTTCTTCTGTTTTTCACACTCCCTTCATGACTTCATGACTTGCTGTCTTGTCATTGCGGGTGCAGCTGGAAGTAATATAAACTGAAAACATCCGCATCGGTAGCCGCCAACACTTCATTCCAACATGTAGCATTAATGCATTTCAGTGTGCTTGTGCATACACATGTATCCATATCAAACGCCCATATGTATCTCAGAGGCTGCTGCTCGAATGCATGTGAAACAATTTCAATTGTCTGCATTCACCTGGGCGTCAGTTCGTATTTCCCTGTGGATGCCGATGCGCTTACCGTGGGCAAGGCCAAACCAACTGAAGTTGCTCCAACGACAAGAGTTGTATTGTTGCTCCTCTATAGGAGATCAACGGCGGGCGGCGTGAAGTCGGTCACGGCACTCATCATCCATCGCATCGTGGTCACGTCATTGTTAACTCTCGTGGCTCTGGGCCTTGCACTTTTCTCTCTTTGCAAGCCCAGAAAGAAAATTTTTTCACAATTTTACTGTTTCACTTTGCGGTTGAAGTCGTTGGCATGAAAGACAACAATAAGCAATAAGAAAAACATTTACTTTGCGGCACCGTCGACAAAATTAAAACAAGAATTGCGTTTTAATAAACAACAACAACAATAACATCATGTTGTTGCTGCGGTTTTTTATGTGTATGTGTGTGTGTGAAATTACTCATTTTACTGGCAGAAGCAGCAGAGAAAGTAAAAACGAAATGTTTTGTTCTAAATTCTGCCACACCGTGGCAGGTGGAGAAAAGCAGAGACTAACTGGAAGGCCAAATACCTTTGACGGGTTAAAGTTGTGGCCAATTAACTTTCGGTTTTCTGTTTAGAACCTCAACTTGATCATTTCTTAGCATTTAACTTTCTATTTCATGCGGGCGTTTCCATTCCTAAACACTTCGATGCAATAAAAATTGCAATTTCCACAGGGTCAGCCACCACGCACCCTTGAAAGCAAAAGAAAGTAAAAATTTAATATTTTCCACATTTTTTTTATGCTTGTTGGCGCTTTGTTGTTGTTTTTATAGCTTTTTATTGCTGATGCCACATTGGCATTTATCAAAGTTGGCCGCAAAAAAGCGTGTGAGCACAAATCTCACGCTAATTAGCTTTTATATGGGATCAACTGACAGTGGCGATAAGCTGTCGACTTAAAGCGGACAACCCAAACAAGCGGTGGGGTAGTGGCAGCTCATCCCCATCCGGTCTGTGGCACTCAACGACGACGACGACGGCCATCACAAGCCATTTTCCCATTTTTTATTTAATCTGCAGACAATTTATTTAAACGTTTCATTTTTCAAGAAAACTCACTTATGTTTTTCACAGTTTTCCACCTGTTGAATGGCTCGTGACAAAATTTAACTAGACATTGTTAGTATTTGATAAAAAAATCAACAAAATTGCTTGTTGTTTTGAATTATTTAATAGGTTGTATTCTGATTAATTAAATAAATATATGTATTTACGTTTATTTTTTTTTTATCGAAGAAAAATTTGAAATAAAATTGGAGCCTAGGCCAAAATGTATTTGCTATAGCTATAATAAAGCTTTAAATTGGTTTAATAAAAAGGGAAAGTGTTACTTCTAAGAATCAATTGGCATTATCCAAGCTTTTAATGGCCATGAAACAGTTTGACAACATTGCGAATCATTTTCTTAGTTTTTGGGTTAAAATCGTTAAAGTCAAATAGTTGAGGTGTGCGAACTGCTTTCGGACAATAACTCATAAAACTTATGGTTTTGTGGTGTTCAATGACTGATGCACACATACTCCATTTGGCATTTCTCCACAATGGAGCTGTAAAAGCGCATTTTCTCATTTTATTTTATACACATGTACATATACATATATTTTTCATTTAACCGCTAATATTTATGATGTGCGGCTTTTCGCTTTCTACGGCGCCTCTGAACCCCTAGACAATAGGCGCATGATGACCTGCCCCCCTACCATTTGGCCAGACAACGCTGACCATTGACCAGTCGCCTTGCACACATGTGCGTGTCTTGTAATTAAATTCTCATGTGTCGCCAATTACAACGCGAAAGTGCGTAATGGTCGAGTACGCAACCTCAATGGTTGGGGCTGTCCATTTAATGAAAGTAATCAAATCCTTAGGAATAGTAATTAAAATCACAAATCGCATATTGTGGCTTCAAATCGCAAGTATCTGTCAAATGATTTGAGTTTGAGTATCTGCAAAGAAAAATTCATCGTCTTTGCCTATTGGCAGTTGGCTAAAAGTTATCTGAAAGATATCTTGATCTCTCTTGGCATATTTACATGCACCAAAATGTGCAATGAACTCTGCAATATTGTGGTAGAAAACAAAAAAAAAGTTTTGTCTGTCTAACCATTTCCACTTGGCCATGGTAAAGGTTGCCTTGGCCTCTTCCTTGGCGGACATTTTCACTGTTGCAGATGCTTTCACTTTTTCGGTCGTTGTCACGTTTGCCAGTGTTTCAATTTATCATCAGTGGGCAGGCAGCCGACTGCCTCCTCCTAGTGCATTGAACTCTAGACAAAACCCCCAAAAAACAAAAAAACAAAAAACCAAAAAGAAATAAATATTTGCAAAAACGAAAAAATAAAAGGGAACTTGACGGGTATGCATTGCTTTTATTTAATTTGCTACATGTATTGAGCTAGTTAATTTCTAACTTAATACTTTTTATCTCGTATTAACAACTTGTTAATTAAACGCCTTTAAAATGAATGGACAGATTAGTGGTTTCGCTTGGGATTATAAAGGGCCGTATTGGTGTATTATTCCCCATGCTTTCATTGATTTGCCATATGTCTTGGCTTGTAGCTTATCTCTTATCTTAGGACGGGCAGTCATCATAGGAACTAGTTAATTAAATTACTTTAGAATGAATAGAATTTCATTGCATTGTCAACAGATTTGTGGTTTCGGTTGAGATTGGCAATATTGGTGTATTATGTGCCATAATGTGTAATCAATGGATCTCTTCTTGCTTTAATCCTGGGTATCAAAATATTTGAGGCTGAAAAAGGTTTCACAAGTCGACGTGTCGGCGCCATGGGTTAGGTTTTAGTCATTTATCAGCAACAGCCCAGCGACCTAGGCTCTTAGCCTAACCTACATCTTCACCCTTTTAGAATTGCAAATTCAAATTGTAATTTATTTGCTAAGATTCGTCAAGTGAGGATTTTCTGGTCAGGGATTTAATATTTAGCTGCCCCAGGCTCATGCTGGCTGGGAAAATACTCATTCATAATAATTGCGACAATCCCAAACACCAACTACCACAAGCAGCTTGCCTGCTGCTAGCCGAAAAAACAAAGGAAACAAGAGGAAAATGTAGCAAAAATCGTTATTATGAGCACGGTGAAATGAAATTTTGTCTATCTCTCTGACAGCTTGGCATTGTAGTTGTGTGTGTCTGTATGTGATTGTGCGCAATGAGAAAAGTCTCTGGGCCTGGAGTGACAATGCCTGGGCATTAAATTCAGTTGAGATGCGGTGCAAAAATTCACTTGACTCAAGTTTTGGTTTTGACTTTGACTTGGTCTTCACTTTCTTCAAGGCAATGTCAAAGTTGCTATCGTCGCCGGCGGTTGCTGTTGGCTGTTGCCATTGCCTGCCATGTTGATTGATGAGCATACGCAGACAATCATAGACAAAGAGTTTTCCAGGCAGCAGAGGCAACAGCAACAGGCAACAGGCTGATGTTTGGCCATCATGATTGACATTTAACATTGAACTTTACATTGCCTATGTGAGATATACACACACACACACATTTAGATGGCGATTTAAATTTCACCACAAAAATGTATGATATACCTACATATACATACATATACATACATACTTATCTATGCATATAAATTTTTCCTTTTATTTTAATTTTTTTTTTGTTTTTCGGTGAAATTTAAAACGTATTCTTAAGGCACATTGCCATAATTGACTGTTATGCACGAAATTGAATTATGTGCGATTTATTTATATTTATAAAAAAACATAAAGAAAAATAATACAAAATATGCTATAACAACAACAGCATCAAAACATCTATGACAAAGACGCCCCTTGGGGCAATCAGACACCAGCAGGGGGTGCCACAAATAATTTTTGACAACAAACAAATACAGAGCAACAAAATTTTTGCCAAGTTAAAATAAATAAAATAACAAATGGTGGAATGTGGCGCGAGTTCCTTAAAGGCAGCCGACGGCAAATTGAAATTGAAATTTGTTGTAGAAATTTTATTTTTTTTTCACTCGAAAGAGATTTGTAATGGGATGTTGGATTTTTTTTTTTTTGGGATTTTTACATGAAATTGAGTTGACTTGCGCAAAAGAGGAAAAACAAACAAATGCATAATTTAGAGAAATGCTTAAGACAAGTCCCAATGGTGGTAAGCATACAATAAATTCGTCAAGATGAACGGCCAACTTCAGTCAGTCAGTCAGTCAGTTAGTCAGTCATTTTCTTTCAGCCAGGTAGTCACGGTATGGTGTCTGGCTTTCCATACTCCATACCAGATACCCATTGTGGTGATGGTGTAGTTCATCATCGGTTGTTTTGGGGGTCAGAGAGAAACGTAATTGGCCTGTAGCGTTTAATTTCGATTCGAAGTGGGTGGAAAGCAGGGAAAGGGGGTGGCTGAAGAAATCTCAACCTGTGCGCGGGCACCCGCATTAGGTCGTCTTGTAGTTGTTGCTGTTGGCGGAGGGACCTATAGTTGTCAACAGTCAAAGTGAAAGTGAAAAAAATTGCTAGCCAAAAAAAAAAAAATTGAGTTTTTTTCCTTTTCGGTTTTCTTGTTTTATGCAATTGTCTACCGCAATGACTACCGCTGCTGCCGAACAACGAACAAATGATCAAGCGAAAATGTTCCCAAGCCTGTGCACAACCTACACGAATAACGTATTCTGCCTCATTGAGTTGAAAAGCCCCCGAAAAGAAAAGAAAAGAAAATAAAAGAAGAAAAACAAAGGCTGAATAAATCGCCTGCGCGCTGGGTAAAAGTTTTCATGTGCTTGCTGATCTTGTCAGGTTCGTTGCTTAAATCTTTCGTTTCGTTTCTAGGCGCCGCAATTGCCATCGATCGGCAGATCGTTTGGGGTCGACTGCCAAAGCGTTTTGTTTTTATTTGCCTTATGTTAACACAAATGCCAATTATTGCAAATTGGTTGCCGCTGCCGCCCATTAGATGATGGCCTGGCTCAAAAGCACAACATTGCGTGTGAGCTAAACGTGCATTATCATAAATTATCGCCGCTAGATTATGCTGCAGCAAGTGTTCGAGTATCCCATTTAACAATGATTATCCATCCACCCATCTTTTTCTATGTGTGGTTTACCTTTACGTGTCTCAAATATATGCATAAATAGAACAAGGCAATGTACGCTGTAAAATTTCATGCAAATTTTCGTTTGGTTTTTTTTTTCTTGTGCACTTTCCCGCTAGAAAATACATAAATTATAGATACGGTGTACTCTTCTTTTACACCTTTTCGTGTTATCCCATATCCATGGCATGCTGGGGCAAGATAAAGCTTGTAAATCCCATCATTAGTTTCACCGCCAGCCATGCTTTTGTTATTAATATTTCATAAATGAAAAGCGCCAAACATTAATTATGCATGCTTTGCGCCAAGTTGCTGCTTCTACACTGAACGAAAAGTGTTGGCTATGAAATTGTGTTATTCGCTCATTTTCATGTGCTGTCTGAAAGTATGCTTTAATATTTATGAAACCTGTTGGATGATGAACGTGGTTGAAAACGCATTTCCGGCCAAATAGAATTAATCACATTTCCCTTAATTAATCTACATTATTCAATTCAATCACACAAAGCAAAAGAGGTCACTTCAGGTGCATAAATCAAACAGAATTACTCCACTTTGTAGAACTGATGCCACATCATTGAACTGATGTCACCTCCATGTCCTTAAATGATATTTATTGACCTGTACTTAATGGATAATAATGACTTTTTGGCAAGTAATTAACACGGTAAAGTCATTAAACAAAACGTTGATGACACTTTAGAAGTAAAAAGAAGAAGAAATTCAAACAAAAAGCTAACTTTTTTTGCCCCTAAACTGTAAAAACTTTATTTTCAATAGACTTATGTTTAAAGAGTATTCATGGAATGCACACAAAATTCCCATTTTAAAATTGATAAAAAGCAATTGGGCAAAAAATTGCATACTATTTCAGTTTCCATTCGTAACGAAAGTAATTAAAATGTTTTAGAGAAATTCAAGTGATTAAAATTGTAGGTTTAATCTAAACAACAAATGTTTTGTCATTGTCAAATTAAACCAATGAAAATTTTGACGAAACAAAGACCAGAATTATTTCTATTTGATCTTTTCTTTTGTATAAAATTTCACCAACTTGGCATTTAATTTCATTTTCTATCTTTGCGTGCTTATATTAAAGCCACAAAATAATTCGCATAAGATTAAAATAAGTGAGAAATAAAGAAGCTGCTGTCTTGAGTTTTAAGCTCTCGCCAAGATTTCGAAGTTTGCCGAATGAAAGTGGGCGTCGAGTTTTAATGTTGCTGCTGCTGGTAGAAAATATCATTAAGCCAGCTTGGAGCCATAGAGTTGTTTGGAAAAAATTGAAATAATTGCAAAGATTTACTAATTACGGCAATAAGCAAAGAAATTGGCTAGGCTCTGGCTGGCTGGCTGGATGGCTGGCGGCCTTTGCTAGCAATTGCACTAAATCTGCAACGAAGCTTTGCGTCGACTTCAGATGCGGCTGTAGCTGGAGCTGCACTTATCATGCATATTACGCTCTAAATAGCCACCAGGTTTAACTTCACTAGCTTCATCCTCAGCTAGATGCAACGGCTGCCTGGCTAATTGTGGCGAGCTAAAGTGTATAAATTTGTTAGCCAAACGGGCGCACAAGATCAGTTGGCCAAGTGAGTTTGCAGTTAGATCAACGCCTAGTGAGAGCGAAAGAAAGTGCAGTGCGACGAAAGAGGATTAGAGAACAAAAGGATAGCTTAAAGGATACTCGCAAAATGGTCACGCGTCTGGGTTTACCCGTGGCCCTGCTTCTGGTTGCAATTTATGCCCATCGTCCGAGTTGGGCGCTTGAACTAAACTCCAGTTTCACTGGTGGCAGCGGAGAGAGCGGTCTCTTGAGAACAGTGCGCCACATTTATGGCCAATGTGCAGATAGTGATGATGTTTTCTGGTGCTGCAAGCTACAAGGGGCACGTCTGTTGGGTCGCGCCCTCAAAGTGCAGCAAGTCAGCATTGTGGATGGTGTTAGTCTGGTAAGACGGGAAAATGCCGCCCAGGATTCACGTACCGGACGCTCTAGCATATCCGAGAGTCAATTGAATAATCGTGATTTGGAGCATATGTCTAGTAAGAGTCTCGATGCCTTGCTGCTGGAACGTTTCCTTGGATTTGTGCACAGTCATCAACTGCAGGTGAATCTTCCTCGTCTTCTGATTTATGGCGAGCGCAATAGTCAGAACTGGTTGCAGTCCCTAATGGGTTATTTTATGCCCAGTGAATTAGTGGCAAATGGTGCAGGGGATGGACGGAAGAAGAAAGATGACAAAAAGTATCTGGGACCCTTCATTGCGGCTGTGCTGCTCAAAACAGCCATTTTGAAGATGGCCTATCACTCGATTGCCATTGTGGCGGGCAAAGCTTTGATTGTGGGCAAAATTGCTCTCATCATTAGCGCCATCATTGGGCTCAAGAAGCTTGTTAGCCACGATGGCGGCGAAAAGACCACCTACGAAATTGTTAAGCATCCGCAAGTGCAGCAGAGTCACACCTATTCGTCCAGCCATCAAGGAGAGTATGACAGTGGTGGCGGTGGCCATGATGGTGGCTCCTATCATCGCAGCATAGACGATGAAATGATGATGCAGGATAAGGCCTATCAGGCCTGGATGCCACAATCTGGTGGTGTGGCTGCCGCCGGCTCAACTTCCACCAAAGTATCGCGATAAGCCCATGGACACATCATGGGCTAGGCAATGGAAAACCAAAGATCATATATTTTGCTTAGCTTCAATCTAACTGCAATTGTATTTACACTTCTTGGCTAACCGCCGACATTATCAAGGATAGTCGTCCAGGACAGCCCTCCAGTTTAAGTTTAGTTATCATAGTTATTATAAATAAAACACACAAAATACATAAAAAGCTAGAGAAAACCATGAGTTGTTGGTGTTGTAGTTTGCGGGCGCTGTAGTTGTGCGAATTGGCGACGATCCAAGGGTTCGGCCTCATAGGCATAGTATGCCTGATCGCGATCCAGATCATGGGATGGCTCTTCGATTTGTTCGATTTGTTGGGCAGAACTGTGCCCATGTGTGGGCATGCTACGATGCCAGCCGCTCTCGTGGCTATGTCCACCCGCTATGATGACGTGATCGGAGCTACCACTGTGACCAGTCGTGCCCTTTTTTAGACTACCCTGGAAAGAGATACGTAGGGCCAATGACTTGATCTAACCTATCGATGGGTGCCAAAATCATCTCAATTTGGCTTTACTCACCAGCAACGATATGACGAGGGCTATTTTGGCCATGATGAATGCGGATCCAGCTATCAGTATCACCTTGCCAAGGAACATTTGTGCGAGTGTGGCCATCATGATCATGCCGCCCATCATGGCCATGTGCTTATCTTTGTCCTTCTTCTTGCGACCTGTTTTTTTGGAACAGTTTTTACTTTTCTTTTTATTCTTGTCTTTTTTCTTCTTCTTTTTATCTTTATCTTTCTTTTTCTTCTTTTTATCTTTATCTTTCTTTTTCTTCTTTTTCTTCTTCTTCTTTTTCTTATCTTTATCTTTATCTGTATCGATGTCGGTTGCATGCACAAAACTACCCAATCCTGCTATAATTCTATCGACTTTATCATCTATGATGAAAGCGTTCGTACCTTGATCGAGGCCCAGTTCACTGCCAAAGTCATCAATGGCATTGGAAATGCTCAATTGTCTGGGCATTTGTAGATGCAATGCTCGTCCCTGGAACAATTGCAGCAATTTACCAGCCAGTCCTGTTTCACTGCGAGCTCTGCTTTCGCTGTCATTACCTTTTGCCAGAGCCTCAAAACTCAAATAGTCATTAACATGCCATGTACTATTGTCGCGCACTGCAGCTTCCAATAGACGTTCACTCTCGAATCCCAAACACTTCCACACCTCCAAGCCACCCAGACAGTGGGCAATAAGTCTGCCCAGACTGTGGGGACTCCATTTGGAGGCGGTGGCAGCAGAAGGACTGGAAGTACTATACACCAAGGCATTGCTACCCAGCACGGCGCACTGCAAGAACAACATACGACGCCACATATTCTCCGGGGGAACACACACAGCCAAACACACGCAACGAACTATAAACTTCAAATAAACCCCACACACTTTTTGAGCTCAGTATTTATAAGGGCTACCCCATAATGGGGGAATATGCATTTGATTTTGGGCTAATAATTAACATGTTTGTCAAAGCGCGACACTCTCAGGCGCTCTTGATAGGAATCAAATAAGAAAACTTTGTCTATTTTTCGGTCTATCTGCGGTCCGCTGAACTTAGAGTTCAGCCACAAAAAGTTTTGCATAAGTAAACTTTCAGTTTTTGGAAAGCGCTCAAAACGTTTGCCAAACTTTGACTAATTATAACTTAAGTAGAACTATATTTTAATTTTAAACTAAAGTGATCTGACATCCACAACTTGCCAGCCATTCATTCCGCTGGGTAAACTGCTGCTGGAGCTCTGGAAGTTTCGCATCAGACTCTCTGCAGAGCCAGCAGTGTCCTCCACTTCAGCGAGTAATTTGTTTGTTTGTCTGCGTTGGTTTTCATAATCATAGAAGCGATCTTCAAAAGGACGCTTGGTAGACATGGGAGAAGGCTGCGATGCCTCTCGTGGTTGATCAAAGCGAACTTTACGCTCACTGCGTTTATATGGTGGAGTTGGCTCATGAACGTCGTACTGATGATGCACCTCATCGCCATGACCATAGACAGTAGTTTTGCCTGGAAAATGTCCAAAAGGTCGATGTCCACCGAAAGCCCCGCCAAAGTTGGCACCGCTGAAACCGCCAAAGCTGCCCCCTCCACCAAATCCACCGCCGCCAAATCCTGCCGATCCTAGGATTCCACCGAGACCCAAAAAACTACTGACATAGACAGCCAGTTTAACCAGGAAAAGGGATTTCTTGAGCAGCAAACATATGCCAGCAAAAAGCAGTGGCACCAAGGCAACCAAATTAAACTTTAGGCCCAACAGAAATGGTAACATATATTGTTTAGCCAGTAGACGACCTGCAAGGATGGGAAGTTACATTTCAAACACATAAATAAAGATGATAATCGTACCTGCCGTGGGATCCTCGAATCCAAATTGTCGCTCATCCTGTGCCCCTCCATCTGCTAGCACAAATTCAGCCACACTATTGGCATCGGCAGTGGGTCCTATTTTGAACATTAAACCGGGATAAATTCCATCCATATGCCATTCCAGGCTACGTTGACCCATCACTGCTCCGGCATTCTCCAATATACCACGGAAATCCACCGGATCAGTGTCCAGCACATTGGCCAACGACCTGCCCGCTGCCATTTCACTTCTCACGGCCACAAAATCATCAACAAAACTCACATTCTCGCGCTCATCGAAGCGTTGTATGAAACTTAAAGCAGACCGTCCCAGGCATTCACTGAATTTTGGACGTTGGGCTCCACGTACGCATTGTTTAAAATGTTTTAGCTCCTCCGAGCTTACTTGGTATAGATCCGAGCCTGTAATGGCTTTTATATTCACAAATGCCAGGAACAACAATGCGGTATTTAGCGGCGACATGATTCACTCTAACTAAACTCGTTGGCCGGGTGACCATCTAGTTATATAGAGCTAAGGCCGAGAGACTATCTTGTTATATAACAACAAACTCAATTTTCGCTCAAAATGTAACATTCATTTAGATTTTCATTCACATTTTGCACATGAAAAGCGTCGACCAGTTGGGCCGACGCCATGGCCCAATAACGGAAATTGTAGTACATCAACGCCAAAGCGATTCAAGCCTCCCGCGCTTCTGGCATTTGGACGCATTGTAACGAACTGAAGACCCCGCCATGGTCATGGTCAGTGCACACGTCTCATAACCCGGCACTTGGTGTCTGAATTTTGGCCAATATTTCGCACATTTCTACCTCTATCTCTTTCACTCTTTCTCTCTTGAATATTATGTAATGTCTTATTGTTATTCCCCAGAAATTATGAAATGGACGGCACTCAGTCTGAGCTTGGACCTCCACAAATTACAATTGCTAATGCCTGTCTATTTAAATAAACGGCAAACGTTTATAAGCATTACCAGAAATGTTCCATCGTTTACACACTGAAAACTATGAAATTGCTGCATTAAAATACAAAAACAAGTGAAACAAACAAAACAAAACACAAAATCGTTGTTAATGTTTAATGCTTAAAGTTTGGTATACTCTTTAAGAAATATCTTAAGTTGTTTGCTTATGCTTTAAGTTTTTATTTTAGACTGAGAGCTAATGAATTTACTTAAATACCTCTTGCAATCTTTAAATTTTAGGTTTAGATTTGAATAAAATTGAAGAAACTCAAGAATTATTTAAATAAGTTCATAATCTTGTTTAAATATTCTGTATAAAATGTTAATATGTTGCAAATAAAGCTGAATGCTGTACAATTGTTCATTAAATATTCGTTCAACTAACTGAAAATAGTTTATCCAGTTCATTAGTTTCCCACTTAGCAAGGGAATAAGCAAGTCATTAAATGTGAAACCTTGAGACCACTGTGGGGTAAATTATGTTTTTTTTTTTTTTTAACACTAAGTACAGAATGAAAAATTTGCACGCTAATTGTAAATCTTATTATTAATTGTGCTGTAGAAAAAGTATTATTGCTATGGGTTTTCCATATATACAAATGCAAAAAAACAAAAATGCCTAAATTTGTTTGTTTATGTTCCACACAAGAAAATACAAAAAAAAAATATTTACGAAACTTTTCAATTCTTCAAATTTTCTCTATGTTAAAGTCTTACGGCGAATCTAAATTATTTGCCTTTGACAATCTGTGCAAAATAAAAGCTATGTATATAAAGATTTTTGCCCATTGTGCAGACACCAAATAAACTTGCCTACTTTTAGGCGGCGCCAGTTTTAACTAAAAGCCAAGTTTGGTGTTGCCATCCAACAAACTTGAACACGTCTTTAGAAGAACAACAAAAAGTATTTCGCTTGGAGGCTGGCATGAGGGTGGAATTTATTTAAAATCTGTTAGACGAACTCGTCTGCCACTTTAACACCCTTAATAGACCTTTCTAACGTCAAAAGTTTTCTTATTTAACTAATGAAATGCAACATTAGCCGCGTAGAAGAAGGGGAATAGAAACTCTGTTGCTGAAAAACCACGGCACACCAAACTAACTTCAAACCCATCCAGTTTTTGTGCCAGTTGAGTGAGGGTGAAAGAGAGTTTTCTTGTTGTTTATTTGTCAATGGTATTTAAGGTTTAATCTTTGTGGTCTTGAAAAGTTTTCGTGACATGCTAAAGGTATTGAAAAGTGTTATAAATTTTCAGTTAAAGTTTATTGAGTCGAGGAGGCTAGGCGTAAAATTTCCTTTTTATCTCTCTAGATATCTTTAGTAAATTCAAACGTGTCACTTGTAGCAATACATTTCCAAAAGCAGTTTACACAAACAACACCAAAAAGTACATATTTTTCGTTAACAAGTAAAAAAAGAAAAGAAATTGTATTAATAAACACTTTCACCGCCAATACTTGAAATTCATAGCCAGGTGCAACTGTGGCGTGGCCAGTTCGGGCAAAAATTGTTTACAAATAGTTTAACAAAAAACCAAAACAAAAACAAAATTAAAAAAAAAAAAAAAAAGAAAGATGGTAAGTATGCATGTGCGGGATGTTTGCAAGAAGACCTTTTGGCGTCTCTCGCCATTTATATGCCAAAAAGCCAACGGCCATAAATTCAAGCTTGGGGCGTGCTCCATGTCCATGCCATTGACATTGCCATTGCATTGCTGATACGAACACCATACACACACCCAAGGAGAGGCTTAGCTGGTCGTACGTGCTGCACTTTGAATGCTGAAACCAGGTCGCAGCCAAAGAAGAGACTTTCATTAGATGGCCTTTTTGGAGCGACATTGGATATCTTTCTCTCTCTCTCTGTATGGACAAGGGGGCGTACAATGAATCAAAGAAAGAAAAAGCTTGGTCTACAACAAATGACGGTAAGTAAGGAAGTTCCACTGACCAGGTAAGATGAAAAACTTTACACAGATGCAGCCCGGCCTCTACGCCTCAGTGCCTCAAGTGAAATTTTGTGTTCTGTGCCTGTGGCGTCTCTGATCTGTCTGTCGATGTGGATGTGGATGTGCCTGTGATTTTGTGTGTCGCACATGCAATTGATATCGCTGGCCCCGTTCGCCTTAGTTGGTAAGTATTTTTATTCAGCGAGTGAAAGCATTTCATTTCGCTTTAAAATGCTGCATACGTTGCGTATGCGCAATCTCTTTTTTATAATTTTTTTAATGGTAAATAAGACTACACGAAGCATTGGTTACAAATTAATGCGACAGTTTTTATTTCTCTTTTGATAAAGTAAATTTCATTTGCAAGTTTTGTTGGGGCTTTTCTTAGGGCTGATGGGGATTAATGGCTGGCCTGCTTGGTAGTGTGGCTTAGCTGCTGGGGTGGCTGGCATGTTGGGCTGTTCTCTGTGGGGGCCCCAAGCACATAATAGCAGCAGCAGCAGTTCATACAAAGTTTTAACAGTTTAAATTAGTTTAGTTTAGTTGTTAGTTTAGTTGAGTAGTAGTTAAGCGTTAAGTTTTAAAAATAGTATATAGTAAAGCTCTGAGTATATTTATACAAAATGCAGTCACTTGAGTTGTTTAAAATTAAATTAAGTTTGTGAAAGAAATGCCCAGAACTAGATTGATTTGTTATCAGCCCATTTGATACCACGCCCAGCTGCAGCTCTTTTTGATCGCCCATCTGCCAATTGAACTTAATAGCTATGGATTTTTTGTCTTTGTTTTCTTTCTCTTTTGCTGTTGCTATTTTTCTTGATGTTATTAATGTTTGATGAATGGCGCCTTACGTAGAATTTTCCCATGACATTATTCTACACAAATAAGTTAAATAAATAAATATAAATTAAATGAGCAACGAACTTTTGCTCCTCTCCTCGTTCATGTCCTCGTTCTCATACGTATTCCCGATTTTGTTCATTTGTTTTCGTTGCTTTTTGTATTGCACTGAATTTTTTTTTGCTTTGGATGCTTATTGCTTATACGCCGCATAGGCCAGATTCTGAGCCTCACCGCCTTGCAGTGATCGACCGTAGCTATGCTCGTGTTCATAGTGCGGATGCGCTACAACCTCGTAGTTCTCTTTCTTTGATTCCAACAGCTTCTTCAATCCAATGATGCCCGAGAGTAGCAGAGCAATCTTGCCGATGACCAAAGCCTTGAATGAGATCAGTGCCAAGAAGCCAATAGCCAGAGGCAGCAGAGCGGCCATTTTCAGTTTGAAAAGCATCAACAGTGGCATCAAATATCTTCTTCTTCTCCTTCTTCTTGCCGCGAGCTAGATAGATAGATGGATAGATAAATAGATTGATCAATAACAGGCTTAAGGGGGAATGGAGGGAGGGGATACATGCATTTGCATGTATGACTTTCGCTTGATTACAGCTTGATCCATCGTCGGAGAGTTTGCTGTCCACTGTCCGCTCATTAGCAATTGGAGCACAAATAATTAATAAGTGAACAGGATCGACAGCTTTCTATGGTCAGCGTTTAGAAATCGGAAACTGTGGCTAAAGACAGCAAAAAGAAAGTAAGCCTAGCTAACTAGCTAACTGGCTAACTAAAAGGCAATTAATAACAGCAGCTAACAACGGCCGCAACAAGTTTGCCACTTGGACATGGACACTGTCAATGCACCGCTAGGAGATGCCTGGGAATCTGAATTGAAAACCAACTCTGCCTGACCTCGATGTATGTGACGCGAGAATTTAACAGTGAAAACAGGATTTAAGTGCGGCATCTTGAACTGGTAAATACATTACTAACCCAAATTGGCAATATGCTAGCAAACCAGATCGGCAGCTGGCTATAATTTATGTGGGACCACAAAGTGCTATGTGCTACTCTATGTTTCTATCTGTATGCATGTATGTATATTTGCTCCTATCACCCCGTTCAACTTACACTCCTCCAAAGCACGTTGCATATCCTGGATGGAGTCCTTGGGGACCTTGAATTGCAATGTGTGTGTGCCAAAGAAGCGAGCAACACGCTCCACCAGCAAAGAATCGACCTCAGATTCACGGGCTTCCACCTCTTCGGGCAGCTGGACATCATTGAGAGATCGGCCTACAGGAATATCATCGGTTTTCACCAAGGCAATGCCCTCTGTTAGCCTCACATCTCCGTTTTCCGTATCAAAGTAGTGCAGGGCACGTTCCTGTTTAAATATTATCATGTGACATCAGGAATGGCAGAGAGAAAGAGAGAGAGATGGGGGCATTTACCTTCATGCACAACACCATCGAACGGTCGCCGCAATCCTTGACCATTTTGAGGGCACTCGTTAATAGACTGTCGGCCTCGGAGGCAGCTGCCGCCGTTGAGGCAATCAACGCGAAAAGACACACAAATTTCAACATGATTGTAATTTTTCTTTGTTTTTGCACAAACACTAATGACACAACAGAGAGATGCGAGTGGTGGTATATTATCCTTTTAGATGTTTGCACTAGCTAAGAGTGCTTTTGGTTTGATATGTTTCACTTGATTGAGTGGCACTGCGCTCGATTGGCTTGTTCGATCTTTCGGTCAGAAGGCAACCGGTAAACTGTGAATAGAAGACTCCCGCGGATCGAGTTTTATTCCCCGCCAGCAGAGCAACGACAGCAGCAGAAGCAGCAGCGACGACGCAAACAGAAACAGAAACGTTGGACAAAATAAAATTAAAAAAAAAGTCATCGGCATTGACGATGCGACACGATGCGAGTTGTTCGCACTCTCCCACCAATCCCCCCACCAGAATTGAAACAGTAGCCGAGCTTAGAATTTAAATAAACAACCCGAAGAAGACGTTAAGAGGAGGCGCATCGGTTGCAACCAACCTGGCCAAGAGCAAAAGACCGAAACCTCCCGACAGAGGCCGGTCGACGGTGCGTATGCGTCGCAGTTGCCGTTGTCGTTGTCGTTGGCAGAGCCGTTAACTTGTTGTTGTTTGTCAACACACTTAACCAACGGTTAACAACTATGTGCCACACACACTGTCATACAGACACACACAGATTTGACACACACATGCTAACAATGTGTTAAGGGGAGAAGGTAAGAGCCATTAATTGTTTTGGGCTTAGCTGGGCAATTTATTTCGATATTATTGGCATTCATTTGACAGCTTAAAAACCTATATGATGGCACTTTTAGGCAAATAGCTTATTTTTCTTTTTCTGTTAACATCATGGCATACTTTCAATGCTTTTCAATGTTAATCTCAGCAGAAAGTGCTACTCCATTTGAAATTGCAGACACGTGACTTTGTGGTATCGGGGGGAAGGTGGGTGGCAACACCGCAGAGGGACAGGTGGTGGCTAATGTGGAGAGGGGAATTATCAATTGAACCAGCACCAACCACACCATCCACACTAGCAGCACCACTTATGTATTTTGCTGTATGTGTATATTGGTCGAAAGCAACCACAACAAGTGCGCGGCCATCGTATCTCAAATTGGAGTAAAATAGAAAATTAACTAGTTTGCAGGCGGTATGGAAAATAAAATAAAATACAAGATGAAAAAAAATTTCACTTTAATTTTGCTCTTTATTTATGTGTTTGTTTTTGCCTCACATCTTGCACACATACACACGATAAGTCGGTGTGTGTATCTGCAGTTTTGTATGCCAATCGCCACCAGTTGCACATGGCTTGCTGCTTGGATACAGTCGGACACGCAGATACAGATACAGTGGAAAAGTATTTCATTGGCTTTAAATTGCCACACGTCTTTTGCGTCTGTTGCTGCTCTCGTCTCTGTAATTTACACATTAGACAATTGCCCCAAAAGAAGAAAGCGACAGATTTGCATGGCCACCAAACCAAACAGATGCAAAAGACTCGAATCAACGGCTTGTCGGAAACAATAACTATGCAAATCACCTCCACGTGGCCTCAGATGGATGCGTGATGGGAATGTGTTTTTAGCATTCAACTCTGGTTAATTGTATTGTCACGAGAAATGGGCAAAGGGCATGCTTTTTTTAATGAAAGTGAAATTAAAAGTAATTGTAGAAGACAAACGAAAAACTAACCATTGATTATGTTTTTTCTTATGCTATATTCAAGAAAGAAAAAAGAAATTGCTTTGCTTACACATAATTTTGCAAATATCTTTCGTTTAGCCATTGCTTCAGTAATTTCTCTAAATACTATTACCTTCTATGCCCCTTGGCACTGCCCGCATATGCGTAAAGTTGCTAATTGAGCAAACCTTCAGTGCTGACCTGAATATTATTTGTGCGAAATATTTTTGGCAGTTGAGCAAAATGATTATTACTTAAAGCATCTCTCTTCCTCCCTCTCTCCCCCTCTCCGATTGGTCATCATCCCAACCCAACAATTTCGTCGCCTGGCTGCCCAACCCTTTTCCACAGTGGCATCTTACCAAAGTGACACCTTTTGAAAGTTTCACTTTCATTCCGCATGGCTGGCATTCGCCCCCTCGACTCTGAATTCCGGCTAGCAGCTCTATCTCAGGTCCGTCATGTTAACAAGCCGCCCGTGATGTGCTTGAGTAATTTTCAATTAATGAAAGTGCTGCGTAAAGGTCTTACCAAGAGTAAGTTAGTTCCACTGATATTTCAGCGATGACATCAGTATTTGCAATTAAGTTGTCCCACCACCCCCAAATACCAAAATGTGTAAAGGGCGCCTTCTATTAAATCGAATTGGGTTAGAATGTTGATCAATATATGTATGTGGATACTAAAAAGCTTCCCTTAACGATAAGTTCAATGTTCTATAATTGACGGGCAACTAATTAATATTTTGTACAGCGACTCAAAAGTGAAATTGTCGCATACCAAAGAAAGCAACAGCAACAATGCTGCAAGCAAGAGCAGTTCGGTTTATCTATGAATATTGCACTGGACTTTGTCAGATTCATACGTATATGTGTATATATGTATACATATATACTCATATATATGTTTAGTAGAAAGCGAAGCAGCTACAGCGTCAACTACCATTTTTAGCACGCACGTAAGCGCTTTTTGAAATTGTTATTGTTATCATAAATTCAATTGTCGTGTCTCTCTCTCTCTCTCTCTATCTCTGTACTGCTTTTTGTTTGGGCTAGAGGCGTGGTTAGTGTTACAGTTTTTGGAGAATAAAATATGTTTCATACAAGGTCCTTGGTGCTTAAAATTTTTGAAATCTCGCCTTTGCTAGCTCGTAGGATATTGAAAATATTTGTGATTTAAAGCAGAATTAACTATATTTAATTTAGCGCTTACTTAAACCTAACACACACATTTAGTTTGTTATTATGTTATAATTTATCGATTAGGCAAATTAATCTAGACATTCAAGTCAGACAGCTTATGCGGCAATCGGTTCTTTGGTTGGCTTCTTCTCTTTGTCGTCTCCAAATGCAAATGCAGGCTCGGCTGGAATCATCATTGGAACACTATGCAGGGTCAAGAGGAGGTGTTTCGCTTGGTGGGTCTACATGCTTTTGCCGCTGCCTGCCGAATCCTTTGCCGGCTTCCAGCCACTGTAGGCCATATCAAAGTCCCGACCCCAGCCCGAATGCCCGCCAGAGGAGACCACAACTTCATGAGAGGATTCCTTGCCTCCGCCGCCGCCGCTCAAGAGTTTCTTGATGCCAATTATGGATGCCAATACCAGCGCCAATTTAGAGACAATCAGGGCCTTACCGGCCAGCATAGCCAAGGCTCCATAGGCAATTGGCACAAATGTGCCCCCAAGCAGCAAGGGAATCATTATATATGCTCCACTGCCCTTTTTATCCTTCTTTTTACGGCCCTCTACAGAGTTGCTATCCGCGTCGCGGAGATCAGGGAATTTAATCTGCGAATTAAAGAGTAAATATTAATAATCTTTTAACTGTAGCTTGATCTGTCATACCTGTAGAGTATGATCTTGCAGAAAGTTGCCAACACGCTTCATAATCATGCTATTCAGAACCTGCTCCTTGGCATCTACTCCACGCGGCAGAACAGCCTCAATGTCCTGCTCACTAATCGATGGCAGCTTGGAACGCTGCTGATTGTCCGGACTGCTGCTCACAAACTGAACACCCTCGAAGAGTGTCAAGGACTTTGCCGAGCGGAAAGCCTTTTCCAGGCCAGTCAGTAGTTTCACCTTTAGACAAACGGACATATTTTCCCCAGTACATTGCTGATATATGCGATAAACCAGCGACATATCTTTCCAAAAACTGACCGCACTAGTGCCACTCGATGCCTGCTGTATCCGATTCTGTTGCTGTTGAGGCTTCTGATCCATGACCAGGCCATTCAATTGCTGTTGCTGATAACTGGCACTACGCGCACTTGACAGCCAACAGAAAACAATCATCAGAGCTGCCACATGCCACACGTATTTAATCATATCTGGGCTGGTGGGATTCGATCGAACGGTTGGATGAACGACAAGTGATTCCTACGGCTATCCTGAATGGCATGCAGTGGCCAAAAAATTGAATGAAACTACGGCTGGGCGGATACTGGCACTGTGGCTGCACTTTTGATAATCGACTGAGTGCTGGCAGTTGCATCTTAGGCATTATATACCGCACAGCCAAGTTTCTTGATGGTTAATTGCGCCTGGCATGGCTGCATGTCAAGTGCCTGCTGAAAAATTGAAAAACATCTCTTTGTTTTAGTCTAAATATCACGCCAATTAGTGAGACGGCTGGCCAGTAGAGCTGCGCTTTCGTGAAAGCAATGAAAGCAACCAATTGTATGTACATCACAACACATACATATACATACATCAACATACAAACGTACATATTTCGGAGCAGCAGCCGCAACAATAGCCATAGCCCCCACCTTGAAAAAGCTGCAATTTTATTTTAAAACCAGCAGCTCGTTCTAAGCTAATGCATTTAATTGTTCAGCATCCACACAGACCTGAAACAAATGCAATAAGTGGCAAAGCAGAGCGAACGTGCGTGACCGTCAAAGATGAATTTCCTAGTCGACATAGCCTTTATGTAAAAAAAATACTTATACTTTGTAGGCGAATTCTCTCTTGGCGCCGTTTATTAGACCGCAAAACGATTTTCGGTTTTCCATGCTGTAGCAGATTCACTACATTCGACCAATTTTCAGTAACTTTTCTTTTCTTAAAATCGTGCTGACTTTTGTCATTGTTACGTTTGTATGTTCAAATGGTTTTGCTTAAGGCAAAAGATACAACTTTACTTTGCTTTGCTGTCAAGTTTATTGTTGCATATTTTACGGCAGTTGTATATAATGCAACCGCGAAATGAAAGAGTTAAGACACAAACTCTAAGTTAACTTGACGAAAGTATGTGAAAGCTTTTCACTTGTCTACTGTCTAGCTCGTTCATTTTCGAATCTATCTACGACAACAATAATTTTAAAATTTTAAGATCCAAGAATGCTAGGGATTTGGCTAAAATTCGACCTGCCAAGTGGGCACAGTACTTGAATCATTCAACATCGTGTGCTCACAGAATACAGTTCACAATATTCCTAATATTCAGTCGGCTTAAACAATTCTTAAAAATGTTGGTTATAATTCAAAGAAAATTGATGAGAGTAAGTAATCGAAAGGACATAAATAAAGTTTCTTATATTTAAAAATGGCCTCTTTCTGTTTAAGTAGAAAGTTCAATTCAACATTTCAAACTACGAAAGTGTGCATAATTTAAAAAAAAAAACTAGAAAGACGCTTGGATATTCCTAGTGGACAATGTGACTTGATGACGACAGATGGAAATGTCGCAGACGCCGACCTTGTGGTGGATATGGCGGTCATTAACCATAATGAATCCAGCACCAGTCGACCAATTATATCAATATACAGCGGCAATAATTATGTAGGCCGGCTGGTTGTACTAGAAAAAGGCCAAGAGGTATCGCCGACCAGCAGCAGCTCATCAGGACTTGAGGAGGATTCCGACTCTAGCAACAAATCGCTGGAAAAATCTCGTATGCCCCAGGATAATGATTTGGAGAGCAAAAGGTAAGTGTAAAAATATGGGGAAAAACTGGATGAATACATTCTGTTTTGGAATATTAGATTTAATATGACATTGAGCTCCACCAATGAAAGCTCGCAAAACACATCATCCGAGTCTATGGAAGATGCCTGCGGAATGGGCCAATGCAATGTTAAGTCTCAGGCTTACAGTGAAGAAGAAGTGGAGGATATATCAAAAGAACTAAATAACGGTACTGCGCCATTTGTTAATATTCTTCCGGAATATAGAAGATTTATTGTAGTCATATCGTCGGCTGACTGCAATAACAAAAATTTTTGCCGTTTATTAAAAGATTTTTCTTTAAGCTTTGAAAACTACAGGAAAGTCAGCACTCTAGAGTTCAATATGAAAACTCCTGTTCTAGAGCACAATGGAAGGCTATACATTGCTGCAGCTGATGAACACACTATGGAATGGGTGATGAACGTCATCTGTGGGTTAGATGGATATCTGGCTGTACCTCTTCATGTATTTTTACACCTATCGCAAGCTCGAGTCGTGTTCCCCAAAGTTGAAAGCTGCTTGAAACTTATTTTTGACCAACTCGAAAAACAAAACCCTGGTCTAAATACCGATAAATGGGCAGTAATTAATAGAGAAGATTTGGATCCGTGCTCCAAAGAAAATATTACGAAAATATGCGTGAATGAAGTTTTTGAGCTCTACATAGATGTTGACAGTGTTGAGTTCATAAAAAGTCTGTGTTATCAATTGCGCTATTGTTTTTTCCATGTCGAATTCATGTTTTGCCAATGACAATTTTATATTTATATATCTATGTATATTTATGTTTAAGTGCTCGCTAAAAAAAAAATGCTTGTGAGAAACTCACATGAAGCCTAGTGATGTCTAGTTTATTTTTCTATGGCTTGAGATTCTTAGAGGAAAGAGAATTAAGTCGGCTCTGTTGCATTTAAATGCATTTTAAAAATCGGCTTCGGTTAAAGAATTGGTGCGCTGACGTAAATCTCTCAGCAGAATGGACGATTCGAGTGGCCCAGTACATTTTAATGCTTTGACATTCAATTTATTCGCTTTCATTTAAAGAGGGTTACGTATTTTATGAGATTTTTCAGAAGTACTTACGTTTGCATTTCATTTCATTATATGTTTAATTGTCACTCATATATTTAAATTCAATTTTAATAAATTTCTAGCAAATTTTACCTGTTTCTCTGAAGGGGAAGCTATTTTAATCACAAATTCATTAGTTGGTCATCAAATGATTCACGCAATATGCACATAACCGACGATGCATTACAACCACTCAAAGACCGTTCGAACCAATTACCCATCGCTAATTATTGGCGATTGTCGTTGCAATCGATTGAATTGTAAACAACATAGCAATACTTCATTGAATTGGCCAGCAGAAGACAAGATAGTAAGACAATAGTCTGGGGGGGACAGACAACTGCAAATCAAACGCTTGAGTGACCAAACTGTTTCACAGCTTTGCAGTGGTCAATTAACTTTCAATTAATTATGAAAACAAAATGAAACAAAACTCGTGCTTCCACCAATTATAAATTTGATGCGTGCCTCTTGAGTGTGGGAAAACTTGCTCAGGTGGAAAAAAAGCTGGCAGCAACAAGAATAATGCAAATGCTTAATAATATTATTAGTCAAGTTGTAGTAGGTAGCTATTATTATTTCTTCTTTCTTTTTTAAGTTTGGAAAGCTTAGCTCAACTCAACTCGTCTCGACTCTGTTCGGCGCAATTCTGTTGAGACAAGGCCGACGATTGGTCTTTGGCAGGGCCGCTACAACAGATGGAAAACTGAATATCCCTACAATATTCGATACAATATACGCAGCGAAAATTGTAGGTTAAAATAGATAAGTTTTATTTTATTATTTTATTTAGCAACCCTTCATCATTCTGAATTCGGCCCTGTGATGCTGGTAGTAATTGCAGTCCGTCTACGTTCTGCTGACCTGCTTTTTGGCCCAAACTCGTTTTCATTTTGTTCGACATTCTGTGCACAACGCCCTTGCAGGCATCCACTTGGCTTTGACTAACCCCGAGTCGTAGTCTCAGCCATAACAGCTACAACCAAAGCCGACTGCCTTCCGGTTGACAGTGAAATTGTTGCCAAATTGGGCATTCGGCAACACGATTCTCCTTCTGCTGCTGCTGCTTCCCAGTGGCTGGGGCATGACGGAGTGAACAAGAAATGCATTGCCTGGCGGCTTATGAATTATTGTACATTTTTGTGGTAAGTTTTGTGTTGTTGTTTTTCTTTTTTAGAATGTGAAATTGGTAACAGGCGATACACACTTGCATGTACGATGTATGCCGATGCTGCACCAGTTTGGCAGTTGCTGTAGCCGAAGCACCTTAATGCACCACCACACAACGGTGGTTCGCTCCCAATCATTTGGACAGGCTTTCGTTTTGGATTTTTCCCCATTTGCATAAAAAGCAACAATAAGAGAAAATTCTTATAAATTGTGTATATCGATATCATTTAGGTTAAGCTAGAAATTAGAATACTAAAATGTTGTTCTTTAATTTTGAGTATCACTTACTTTTGAATATTTCCCACACATTAAAAGAGAATATTCTCTAATGATCTGTTAGATGACTCACCAAAAGTTTTTTGTTGTCTATGTGGTTTTGTGGTCACTTGTCACTGGCATTCGGTGTCACACAGTTGCCCACTTTTTTTTTTTGTGTTGTTGACTTTCTGCGCTGATTCCAACAGACAATTTTCCAACTATTTCTCTTGAATTTTGGCCAGCCATAGAGTTTAAGTAGTTTAGTTTGTAATCTTACCCTTTAAAATGAGTTAGATTAGAGTTAGAGTCAATTGGACTTAAGACATGCAGCTTTAAGAGGCGGTATAATTTTTAACTGCAACTTCATATCTGATATGATTGAACTCTCTCTAACCCACGATTACCTATAAATATACAATTTTCTCTATAGTTGTATGAGTGAAAGGTATTCCTTGGTCGTTGCTTGACATTTTGTAAAGGAAAACATAAACTTTTGTTGATTAAGCGAACGGCGGCAGCAGCAGCAACAGCCACAATAGAAACAACGGCTAACAGCCAGTGGTCAGTCAATGTTTGCTCAAGCTTGGCAGCTGCCTAAATGAGTTGTTAACATTAATGCGCATTAACTTGGCTTTTGTTTTGGTTTTCGCCAAACATTCGCTGCTGGGGCCCTCACTATGAAAACGATTTAACTCATGCCACACCACAATTTCTTTGACTTTTCACTATAAGTCTTGAATGCATTTGCTTGCTAGTTGCTGGTGTTGTATTTGTTGTTGTGGCTTGGGTTGTTGTTTCTGTTACCATTTCACAACTGTTTACTTTCACTGTTGGCCCCTGTCAGGAACAACAACGGAAGCCAACGGGGAGCATTTTGGACAACATTTTGTTCGTTTTTTTTCTGGGCTTAAATTACTGCTAGCGTTGTGCCGATGCCGATGCCAATACCAACCTGTCTTGGCCAGACAACGCTCATAATAATTATTTACACCTATTAACGGGCAGGTCTTTAAAAATTCGCTTAGGCAACTGGGTCGCAAATCAATTTCACTTGAAACGAAAGCATTTGTCCGGGTATGATGATGGCCAAACTTGGTCATTTGTCAACACAATCTTGAGTCTTGGCCAATCCTACAATGTGCTGTAAATGTTGCTGATATGCATAAGGCGGCCGAGTCAAAATGGATTTCGTTTTCGTCTCTCATCTTTGTTGTTTCGCTTTCACCTGTTGGTATGCCATAAATTATGTAGTCTTAGCCATTGATTTTTCATTGATTTTTTATTTATTAATCTTCCTTACTTTTTTTTTTTGTTTGTTTTTTGTTTTGTTTCTTATGTTTTGTGTGTGTTTTTTTTTTCTTCATTTTATAATGACATGCATATATGACAGAGAAAAGATTATTATTATTATTGTTTATAAGAAATCTACATTCTTTGTGTGCTATGATTTGTGATTTGTGTGATCTGAGTGAGTTGGTTGCCCATATCTGCATCTTCTACGCTTCTTGCCGATTTTTATATATTTTGTTTTAGTTTTTGTTTTTCTCTTGTTGCTGTTGTTGTTGATGTGAAAGTGCCGTACGATTCTGCTTAAAATATTTAAATTAAAGTAGACGACGTGCTGGCGACTTGAGGGTCTTGTGGCTTGAGCGAGCTTTCAAAATGTTTTAAACAAAATATTTTTAAACATGTGTATTAAAAATATGTTTAGAGCATATTGTTAGGCGAGTGGGCAGGCTGACAAGGGAGGGCTCAAGTCGCTGGTACATTAAAGTACTACAATAAAATTAAACAAAAAAACGAAAAAAAAAAAAAACAAAATAAAAAAAAAAAGTAAAGCAATACATGATTACAGTGAACTATGGTTACAAAGAACTTGCGTGCGTGCGTTTTTATGTGTGCTTTTTGGAAAGTGGAGCGCTAGAAAGTGACAGATGCATAGGCAGAAAGAAAGTGAAATAGAGATAGCCAGATGAAGGTGCACAGAGAGAAATGAGAAAGTTTTGAAGACTTGAAGTGGAAGTGGAAGTTTGAGTTTTTGTGTGAAGAAATAGTTTGAGCAGAGTTTTTGGAAAATGAGTTCAGTTTTGTATGTGTATGGAGTGTCTTGTATGGTGCATGTGTTTGTATATATGTATGTGTGTGAGACAGGAAAACTATGGCAAGTTATGGCATGCATATGACCAAAACTATGACTCAAGATAGAGATACACAGATTGAATTAGTTATAAAATGATCGATAGATAGATTTTGGAAAACAGAAACAGTTATAGAAGTAGATCGAAATTGTGAAATAGTCATAGAGATAGAAAGAGTTAGAGCTAGTTCAGTTGAGTTAAAGCTAGTAATAGTAGGCATGCTTGCTTTTACATTGTTGTAATTTAAGACTAGAATTGCATGTGAAGAATATAGATATAGTGCAAGTTACGGTACAGAATAGCATAGCATAAAAGTATATAGTGTTAAGTATAGTTCATTTGATTTGTACGTTTTAACCGGCTGCATGGCAACCGAAAAAGTTTTGGTATAGGCAGTGTGATACATAGAGATAGTAGTGTGAAGGATACAGATATAGAATGATGCAGATGCATTGATAGAGATAGAGACAGAGTAGTAATGAATGCATGTGCGTCAGAGAGAAAGAGAGAGAGAGAGAGTCAAAGATGATGTGAAATAGATATAGGAAGGCAAGTAAAGCGCTAAAGCAATGTGCTTGATTTCCGTTCTGAGGGTTTGGGGCTAAGGATGCATGGATATTCGGGTGCGAGCTTAGAATTAAGGCTGGACGCTTCCGGGAGTCGCCGCCTGGGCTTATGAGTATTTGAAACGTTCTGCATAAGGTACCGACTTCAACTCTCGCTTGGTTATCATTTCTTTTTACAAAAACTTAACTTTATAGCATTTCTACGTTAATTTACGGAATTACGAAATTGTAAGACAATTCAGTTATTGAGTTGATTACAAAAACGTAACTTGGCTGTGATTTAGCTTGTTTGTTCTTTGTCTTCTCTCTTTTCGCTACGATGTCGTTTTTTTTTTTTGTTTGTTTGTTTGAACATTATTTTGAAACTGATGGTAAGTGTTTTGATTCTTTGCTTAACTTTTTGCTTTTCTGCGTTCTGCGTACATAAATAAAATAAATTAAAATAATAAATTAATTAAAACGAACGATAAATAATATGCTGCTCCTCTTCAAGAGTCTCATGCGAGCACTGTGGCTCAAGTCAGTTTGTGATTTTGTTGTGATTGAGTGCTTCATGTTGTAGTTGTTGTTGTTGTTGTGGTAGTGGATGTGGTCAGTGATTCCGGACTTAAGCCTGAGGTTTCTGGGCACCATAGGCCAAATCCTGGGCATCGATGGAACGTCCCCAACCACCATGACCGCTGCTGCCGTATGAAGCGGAAGATGCACCTGCATCGGCGCTGTAACCGCTGCCATAAGAGTCATGGCTGGTCGAGTGGCTGCTGCTGTGATGAGGATGGGCAACCACCTCGTAGGTAACATGTTTCTCCTGTGACAGCAGCTTCTTCAGGCCAATCACGGCGGAGAGGACGAGGGCAATCTTACCGATCAACAGAGCCTTGCCGGCAATCAAAGCGATGGCACCGAGCAGCAGGGGCAACAAAGCGGCAGCCTTCAGGGCAACCAAAGCCAGAATGGGTCCCAGGATTTTGGCGGCCTTCTTCTTCTTGCCACGGCTCTCCTCTGGGGCATTGGGGTCGTTGCTGCCGAACAGCGACTCGGAAGCATCTTCGAGGGCACGTCCGGTAGAGCTAACAGCTTGAACAATATCAGCACCCTTCAGTTCGACCTTGATGGTATGCGAGTTTAGGAAGCTGCTGATGCGGTTAAGGGCCAACGATTCGAATGACTCATCACCCGAGATGGAGCGAGCTGCCTCCTGCACTGGGGCATCGGACGAGCGGACCACAGTCACACCCTCAGTAAGGGCGAACTGGTCGCGGGCACCGAGCACCTTGTCAACAAAGTTGAACAACTTGTATTTGACACACGAGACGGAATCCTTGCGCAGACAGTCGCTGTAGATGCTATCCATAATGTCGTTCTCGCCGCCGATGGCGTTGCGGGCATGGCCGCGCGTCTCCTCAGCGGGCAGGGCCGCGGTCAGTGTGACCAAACACAAGACACCGAAAATAACTTTATTGTTTGCCATTGTAAATTTTGGGTTGTTGTTTGCACTAGTTTGTTACAAAATATTTTGTATAGTCCTTTAGTATTTTTATTTGTTATTGGTTGATCTGACCGACACACAAATTGACGAACGCACTTTCTCTTTTTGGCTTATATCTTTTTCTTTTGATTATTTTCTTTGCCACACAACGCTGCTGGCTGGCGTGTTGCTGCTTTGACGGGTAAGGATGAAATGATACAATTTTCCAATGCACACGACAATTTATATACGTCGGGCGGCATCATGCTCATCTCTGCTGCTGCTGCTGCCACTGCCGTAACCCCAGCCTCGACCGCGACCGCGAACCACAACCACGACCACGGGCACGAACGAAAGCATTTTCATCAGCCACATACAGTTCGGTGGTCTGAAACTGGTCGTGCAAGTTTCTCGCTTAAGTCTTTCGTTTTGCCAGCCAACGGGATTGCTCAGTCGGCGCTGACATCGCAGCGGCAGCGCAGATTTGGCTGTGCCATGTCTTTGGAAAAGCATTTGTTGCTGTAATTTGTTAGCCATGGCCATGTGCTAGCTGTCGCTGGCGCTGCGCGGCGCGCTGCTTTCGCCTAAAGTTCATGTTCATGTAACATTGTCAACAGTTGCAGCCTCTCCTGACTGTCTTGGCTAGTATGGTGGGAACATGGTGGGTCTCCAGCTACTTAGTTACTTTTACCAAAAGAAACAAAAAAAAGACAAATCAAATTGCCGAAAAATTGTAATCTTAATTGCTTTTAAATTGAATTGGAATGGGAATGGTTAAAGTAAAAGCATTTCCCTTTCAAAACTTCCTTTAACCAAAAATTAGGGCCACTTCAATCAATCAGACAATAAACTTAGTTTCCGATTTGATTGCTGAAAATAAAAACACACAAAAACGCTTGTTGGAATTCAAATTACATAAAAGAATGCCAGCTAGAGATGTATGCCAAGCCAATAACAGAACCCATAAATGTAACCTCATTGGGGAAAAGGGAAAGTTTTGCGATTCATCTTTCAGATATTTCATATATGTACATATATACTATACTACGCTCAATACGTATGTGTGACCCTTTTTTTGCTCTCCGCACACACACACATACATAGTCTCTTGTTGCATACGAAATTAATGTGCAAATTTTTATGCGTTGTCAAATATGAAATGGCTAAAGTAAACAGCCCACTGAGTTATTGACTTTGACTTTGATGTTGATGTTGGCGCACTGACGTTGAGGTTTGGCGTTGACATTAACTTTGGCAAAGTGTGCTGAAAGTCAATGGACAAACACCAGTAGCCAAGCCAATGCTAAGCCAAGGTGAGACTGAAGCTGAAGCTGGATGTGACAAGTAAAAGTGAGCAAATAGATGGCCATCCAGGAGCAACGGGCCATATAAATGAAAGTTTTTCACATTTATTTTAGCTGTGGTGTGTTTCAAATTAAGCCTGCTTATGCGAAAAGTGTGCAAATGACCGCGAGCAGGATATAAAACAAATGCCCCCGTCAACATGTGGCAAGAAAGCGTTGCAAAAAAAAAACAAACACACAGGTCCCACAACTCATGGGGCCATGGAATTTGATGGTTTTAATTAGGGGCTTTACGGAAATATATAAAATGTAAAGAGATACATAATCTTTTTAGCACTCTCTGCATAAATATTTAAGGGATTAACCTCAGAATCCGCTCCTGCGTTTCTCAGTTAATTAAAATGTTATAAATGTGTGAAAATGCAATAAAATTGAGCGCGGCAACAACACTAGACTGTGTGAAAATCGTCAGCAGGAGCATAGCATCAGGTATTATCTGCAGTTGAAAATGAATTGAAAATCAAAAAAATTCAAAATCTCAGTGAAAGCGAATTTCATATGCAATTGGGCAACTGGCAAGTGATGCCGCCTCCCGCTGGGATTGGCAGATTGCTGAACTGACG
Source organism: Drosophila tropicalis (assembly GCF_018151085.1). Lineage (NCBI taxonomy): Eukaryota > Metazoa > Arthropoda > Insecta > Diptera > Drosophilidae > Drosophila > Drosophila tropicalis. Next base: position 60,785 of record NW_027173374.1, read on the forward strand.
CATTGCGTGAGTCCAGGCAGGCAGTTGGTACACCCATATGTTCATTAATTTATACATGTGTATGTATGCGTGTGTGTGTATGTGCCTACAGACACAGATGGAAGTGGGTAGGGATGCAAATCTGCTAAAGCGGCTGAATTATTTGACATTTAATTAACTTTTTTTCTCTTTGCTCCTGCTCTCTCTCTCTCTCCTTCAGTCCCTCACCCTGTGCAGAAACATAAGAAACGACACTTTCACTGCATCATCATTGGCCTGCAGACCCCGAGCAGCACACACACACATAGACAGACACTCACACAAACACACAGAGACACTTAAGAGTGCAACGGTTTGCCTGTGAACCGCTTTTTGTTCTATTGTTGTGGCTTGGCTTGGCCACATCAACAGGTTTTTCTTTTTCTGTTGTTTTTCTTTTTGAAAATTAAAAGTAAAATTCATAACAGTTCAACAAGTTTTAGCTGCCAGACCATAAAAGACAAAATGTGTGGATATATTCATAACAACAGCAACACTTGCCGAGTTGAGTATACTATATACATAGGTATATATTATTTATATCATTGTTGTAGCGGTGGTTTCTGTGGCTGCTAGACTCTGCTGGGACTGCTGCTGCATACAAAAAAAGAAAGTTCAACATTAATTTTCCTTTTTCGTCGTCTCAACATTCACTGCCTTTGCGACGACCAGCCGTGAGGCGCGTGCAACTTTGCAACATCAAAATGCAAACTAACAAACTGCATGAATGAATGAATGAATGGACGAATGTTTAGACGGATGGATGGATGGATAGATAGTTGAATGATGAAGTGAGTTAGTACCGGACCTAGCACTATGAGATGCACTACCCATTGCCATTTCCCTTTTGAGTGGGTGTTGACGCACACTAGCAAACAGACAGACAAAGAGAGAGAGAGAGAGGGAGAGAAACAAACTCAGCAAGAAAGAAAGAGTAAATAATAATAATGAATGCTTTGACTTGGCCTATGAATACAGCCAAACAGATAGATGATAATGCTGCTCATAGTATTAAGGGTGAAACTGCAAAACAAACTGCAACTGCCACTTAATAGCTTCATTTTCATCTGACTCGCAAGAGTACGTCTTGGCCCTGATCCTCAGGTGGGCGTCAGCTACAAATGACATGCAGAAAGTTGAATTTCTAACACATTCAAGTATATAAAGAAATACTCTTTTTTAATAATAACATCGTGTCTTTCTTTGTATTTCAATGAAAAAAAAAATGAAGAAATATTCTAAATTTTGTTATAACAAAGATCATTGTTAGGAATTTATTTAAATCAAAAATAGTTAAATGAAATGATTTTCTAGCAAAGGGATCTCTAAGATTTTGTTTGCGCTTTTCTTTCGGACTCAAGTTAATGGAAAATGGGCTCACATTTCCCATAATTGGGTAAGTCATAATTAGATCAAGTACCAGAGTGCTTTGGAGTTCCTCTTAGGGCTTTCCCTATGCTCAATACGACATTCAGTTTATAGCGTAGTCATAATGCTGCATTTCTCAAGTATATATGTATAATGATATAGGTAACAAAACAAATGCAAGCTCACTCTTACTTACTTATGACCACTTTTATGGTCAGCTGAAAATTCATCTAATTGGGGCTTAAAGACGGTTTTTACTTTTTGTCTTCTTTATGCTGCTTGGGAACTACCGCATTTCATAGCAGATAAAAAAAAACCACCTGAAAAAGGTCAGAGTTGGATCCCCACGCAAACCAACAACACATAGATACAGATAAACAGTTGTGGACACCAATTCATACCCACACAAATTAGCAGTTTTGTTTGTAATAATTTGAGGGGCTTAAAACCCCTGGCACGCCTATTAGCATAAAGTTGAAGCGTTTTTAGCACGCCTGGCAACCATTTGATGATTTGAGTATACAAATAATAAATGCACGAATCCAAAAAAACAGGGGGGAATCGGAATCTCAGCAGCATCACTTTCACTTTCCATGACGTTCCAACAAGAGAGCGTTAATATGCATCTACATTTCCATTTCACTATGTGGTTCATATTCCAAAAACAAAAAAATTATCTAATTCAACAGACATAATCAAAAATTAAAGCCAAGTCTCGACATATTGCGACAAAGCGCTAAAAACAACGCACGGATATGGCCGAAAGCCAGTGTCTAGATAATGGGGTACATTGACTAGCATAGAAAGTATGTCGTACCAATAAAACATCAGAGTATTGTTTAAACATTTTCGCATGATATATATAATGATATATGTTTATAATATTTATTGTTCTGTAACTGGATCAACTTTAGTATCATGAACAGTAAAGTGTATGACACTTTCGTAGTTGCTTATTTTATTGTTATTTATTGCAACATTTATTTAATCATTTATTAGTAGCTTTTTCTTTATGTAATTTGCCGACATTAAACGCTGTTCATATTGAATAATTGATGGCCAAGTGTAAACAAATGATGGCGCAACATGAGGCATGAGAGGAAAAAGTCAAATTCCGCCGACATTTCTTTTTTCTTCTTTTACATATATAAATCTATACATATAAGTATAAACCTTTATATATATATTTGTTATGTTGTTATATAATGCGTGAAAAACTTTTACGACACTCGGAGTGCAGTTACTTGCTAAAATTTTATGGCAATTCACATGGCCAGGCCAGAGCAGAGCAAGGCGGGCAGGCAGCGCTTTCTTTGAGAAAGAGAAAGGGTTTTCCCCTCTCTCTCTCTCCTTTTCTTCTCGCCATTTGGGTTCACCCAAAAGAAACTTGCCAAAATTGCAGTTTTTATGACCCGATCTGAGCGCACGTGGGACCCAGGCCAAGCCTCGGTCTTATACCTCTCAGCCCTTTCGCTTTTTCTTGAGGATAGCTTTGTATCTCGACAGCTTCCGCGACTTTCACGCAATTGCAGCAGCAGCACCAGCAGCAACGGCAAAAAAACACGCCCTTGCTGCTGACTCCCGCCCCACTTTGTATCATAAATAATGCAACGTTTCGTTGCCCCCAAGCCGGGATGGGGGGAGCCACCAGGCAAGCAACCTTTGCGGACACCGGATACTGATGCTGATGTGGATGTGGATACCGATCGGCTAGTCGTTCATTGCATTCTTTAAAGTGAAATTTTTGACCAGCTCAGTTGGTGAGAAGATCATGATGATGACGATGATGATGATGATTGTCATCATTCTTGTTGTTTTCTTTAAGCTATTGTTTTTTTGCCTCTTGTGCTTCGGTTGGTTTTTTTTTCTTTTGCTTTTTATTGTTGCTTAAAACGACGCTGTTAATTAAATTAAGCTAAATAAAAAGGCGCATAAGCAACTGGTTCGCAATGAATGTGGAGGAAATACTGGCAAGTGAATAAAAAGACCAAGAGATATCTGTTTTTCTGTGAGTGTCGGCATTGAGAAACTTTCTTTCTTTTGCTTTCGATGGTATTTCGGTCAAAAAGCTTCCAAAGGAATAGCCGCCATCATGATGATAATGATGTCGATGTCGATGATGATGATGATGACAAGCCTTATGATGACGTTCTCTTCAGTTTTGTCTAATCAATGGCCACCACTTGAAACAACTTTGAGTGATTGATAAAACGGTATTTCCGGTTGGCCTGCGACCATAACTGGAGCATGCTGCCCGTTTGATTTAGGCGCACAAGTGCGAGACGGTCAATTAAAAATTATAATTAAGACCGTTTGGTAGCCAATGGACCGTTAACATACCAAGGCAGGCACTTTGCCAGCCGATCCAGTCATCATCTAGTCACTCAAACACAGTCGCTTTATCTCTATTTACCATAAACAGTTGTGAAGTGCTGCCACCCAACATGTGTCACACAAACACACACACACACACAAGCATACATTATTTGCCAAATGAAAGTACTCTCTGTGTGTTTACTTCAAAGGCAAGTGTCAATGTCCAGACTACAGTCTAAGCCGGCATTTGATGGTTTTTCGTCACGATTGTACGGCTTATGACCAGCATTGGTCATGATGAGGATGTTAATAATGAAATGTGCATACTTTTTGACAGGAGCAGCACCACCACCAGCGATGGCAATTGTAACGGCAACAACGATGGAACCTCAAAAATCAACTTCAGTGAAAGTTTTGCTATCTATACGACTGTATATGTATATATGTGAGTGTGTGCGAATGCGAATTGAACTTGCAACCTGCCTCTTCAACAAACACAACAGCAATAACAACAACAACAACAACAACAGTAAATCCATAACACTAAAGCACCAAAAAGCCGCCCATTAGAGCGGCCCAACTGCTGGTCAATGGCCATAACAATGTGAATGTGTTGTTTGCCTCTCATTGTTATGGCCATATGTAATTAGTATGCCGAAAGATATTGTTGGTAAAAGGTTCCATGTTATGTGGCACTTGTCATGATGAAGTGGCCATCATCATTATCATCATCAACATAATCATACAGGGCTATTAATGGATTATAATTACAATGGCAAACGAAAATTTCACACCTCATTCAATCCCATTCATTACAAGTGTCTCATTGTACGTGTGTGAGTGTGTGTGTTTAGGTCATAAATCAAACTCATTACCAAAAATACAATCCAACTGCATCCAAACTGCAAAAACCACATGAAGGGCTCTCTTTCTCTCTCTCTCTCTCTCTCTCTCTCTCTCTCTGTCAATGTCAAAGCCAAAGTGTCTTCTTACATGGGACTGCATCTGAGGTCGCAGCATCAGCTGCCAATGGTTTATAGACCCGCTCAAATTTCAGTTGATTGCATCCACTGCAAATGCTAATCTCACCTAATTGCATCGATGACCAGGGCGTATGCGCAATGTGCATACGTTCAGTGCAATTAGCGGGATTGAATTTGCCTAACGAAAATGTATAATGCAAAAGTTGCTTAGCCTAAATTACTGGGCTGTTTTGTTGATGAAGTTGTATTACAAAGTTAATTAAACGAAAAGCAAACTATTTGCCATACGGGTGAATGCTGCAAAATAACATTTCTCCTTTTTTATTCGCCAACCAACAGCATTAACAACAAATGTGCACTTTGTGTTGGTTTTATTTTGCATGCAGTATTTATGTTATTGTTTTTTCCTTTGTAATCCTTTTAACTGGCCATGGCGTTCTGTTTATTCAGCATACACTATTGTTTATTTAAATTTTGATAAATATTTCTTTAATTAAGGTTTTAATTTTTCAACGTTTCTCTTTCACTATGATTGAACGCTTTAAAATTAAAGTTCACAACCCGCACCCGAGCTCACCTTTATGCAGAGGTGTTGAAAACTTTAAATTTTTTATGTATATTTTAGTATTTTGTCTTATCTAATAAAATGAAGAAGAAAAGAAATATGTTGTACCTACAACTAACATATATATGTATGTCGAATTTGTTAAAAGTTTATAATCATCTGTCTCTAAATTTCTGGGTCATCAATTATAATCAATAGCGTATGAATATACGCATTAAGTAACGACATTGATTTGCCTTATTTTTTTTTTTTTGTTTTCTTGTAATTTCGATAATGACTTTTTGCATCAGTTGTATCATCAATAATGGCAGATGTTCAATTTTCTTTTGCCCCGTGGGTCTGCTTAGTTTTATCGAGTTGCTTTCAACCGGTTGAACATTACTTCCTTTTCTCTGTCCCTGTCCCGGACCGTGTTGTCTTTCATCCTTAGGCCAAAAGAGCAATAACTTTACTCTGACCGATAGCTTCCATATTTATAAGTAACGGTAAGCCAATGAGAAAGTGAAATTTTTTTCTTACTTTTTTTTTTTTTTTTTATTTAATCTTTCCGTTTTATTTTTCGCCTCACCTACGGCCATAGCAGCTGCCCAATCGCACAGACACAAACCAATACAGACACACGAGAGATATATAAATTGATTCGATGCTTGCCTCTTCACCAATATCGATGTAACTCAATGAATCGACGACGCCTCTCATGCCGCCGAACACGTGAGGTTGGGCCAGTCCAAGCCGGGCCGGCTCTTTTTGTGTCTGTCACTTGATTGTGTTTGTTTGCTTTATCAAAAGGCATAAATCGAACCAAAAACGGATATGGCCGGCATTAAAAAACATAGAAAAAAAAAAAAAACAACCCAAGTCAACCAGCCAAAGCTGAGCCACAATTCCGTACCTCAGGTCCCGGCACTTTCTTCGGCATGTTTTTCGGCTGATGCTGCGGTTGGGGTTGGGTTTGTAGCAACTTGTTTTTGGCCGAAAGCCGACTGCAGCTTTAGAAACGATAGAAATTACAACAAATATCGAATGGACTGAAGTGCAACAACAACAAAAACGACGAAAGGTAACAAAACTAAACTCGCTTTGGACTTTGAGCGCGTGGCTAGCGTCAGGAAAGCCATGGCTGAAAGCCAAATAACAATTTGACTTTAATTAATTGTCAGAGGGTTGGGCCAGGCAGTATTTGCTGAATGAATGAATGAATGGATGGCTGACTAGATCAGCGATGGAAAGGCATACCTTCAAACATATATCCATATACATATATACATATCTGTGCATCGCTAGAGAATTGTGTCGATTTTCGACATGAGAGTTAGAGAAAGGCCCACCAACCTACTGAGGTACTGATGTCTACTCGACAATAACTTCTAATTGAGATATTTAGTGTTGCTCCAAATCACAGCACATGCAATAAATGACAACTTTAGCTTTCGTGACACGATTCCAATGACGATTCAAGTCAATCAGTAACAAAAAGTAAGCATAAAATTGACTTTTATTAATGTTGCGACTGCTGCTCTAAGGTTTTCTAGTTTTCTAGCCACACAGAAAGTCTAATCATAATGAGACTGAAAAGACAATATAACAATGGATAGAGAGTCTACCACAATCATCATCATGATGATGATGCCGACCGAAAGCCGTAAGAAAAATAATCGTAAAAGTGAGAGTTTCCACTTGATAATCAGATTTTGGTTTTACTTATTTCATTTCTCCACCTCCAAAAAAATATTGTGTTTTGGGTTTTTTATTTGGGTTTTATCTTCTTAAGGCATTGGACAAGATAAAATCGTGAAATGCAAATATCTTGCGCCTTAGAGACAGACACGCCCCGAATTGTGTAATCGCCAATGCTGGCAAAAATATATATAAATGAACCTTTAAAAATTCATCGAAAATAAATATGTAAGTGGAAAGAGAATAAGAAATAAAAAGCAAAGAAACAAGCGAAAATGAAAAAACGAAAGCTTAAGGGCGTGGCAGATAGTGCCCGCCGCCTGCCTGCTTGCTTGCTCTGCTTTTAATTGCTCAGGTTTCACTTTCAAGGCATTTCAATTTCATTTCATTATGAAAAAATTTGTCATTATCATAATTATGATCAGGGTAAAAAGGCATTTCACTTTCGTTATTGTCAACATTTTGTTCTTTTGTTCGACAAAAGCAGCTCTCGAAACGGTCTCTTTCATCCATGATGGCTTTGTAATATCATTCACCGAACTGGCTATCGTCGTCGTCATCATCATCATCATCATTATTATCAACAACATCTTCATCATTTGCTGTAGTAATTTTGTTGGACCGTTCGTTTGTTCGCTTGTTTGGTTACCTTGTTTGTTAATATGTTGACAATAAAAGTTGCAAACTGACAACTTTCACACATTTGCCGATTCCGATTCCATTGCCATTGCCTTTGCCTTTGCCTTTGCCTTTGCCGCACCAGCTGATACTTAGCACTGTGTGAAAAGTTATAAATGCCAATTGAAAATTACACTTTTACTACTTTTGGCCCAGGCCCAGATCCATTCGATTTCATTTTGTGCCGCATTAGTGATTGTATTATTCAATGTCAAGACTGACCAACATGTTTTGGCCATATTGAATTATGAACCGACAATATACTACAATATATTGCAACACTTTCACACATGCCGCAAAACTCTCCCTCTCTCTATCGCTCTCTTTCCCTCTCTATCTGTCTCTATCTTTCACTTGCTGCATCTGTGTAGAGTGAAATGGGCAACGTTTCAAATCCGTAAAGTGTGCATTGACCCAGCCAACTGTCCGAGACCACCAAGTGAAGACCGCAAACCGGAAAAGCGCATGAGGCGGGCCCCAGGTTGGACCAAACAGAAACCGCCATACCAAACCATATATGTACATATGTATAGGATTGAACCCGACCCAGGCCTAACAGTTGCCATAAAAGACCTGGGCACATGATGTAAAAACTTACCTCTATACATATGTACATATATAATTTAAAAATAAAATACGGCCCTTATGCACCACAAAACTCTGTTGACATCTAAAATAATTGCCAGCCCTTTAAATTTAAATTTTGTTTTCACATTTGTGTTTGAATTTAATCAATAGAAAAGTAAAATATACTGCACATGTGAATTTCATTTACTAATTATTGAAATTGTATATAAAAACCTTTAAAATAAACTCCAAAGCTAAAATTTCACTAAACTAGCCCCAATTAAGATGTGGGCAAAAATAATACAATAGATCTCATCTAGGTACTTACCTAATCCTAGAATTTGAATGCCGTTTTCACACATTGCATAAATTTTGAATAAGTTAAAAAGTACGCAATATAAGTTTAAACAAGAAAGCATTGCCAGCTTTTAAACGTGGCTTCATAATTTACTCAAGTTAACTTGGCTTATTTAAAGCTAAGCTTAAAAAGTTGGTAACAACATTTTGTGCTTCAAACATTAAGCTATTAGGCCGAGTTTCGAATCATGGCAAAGCTTTGCTACGACTTTGGGAAATTAACGAAAATTTAAGAGTATACTTTAAGGCGTGACTTAAAATTCAAATGTCAAAATGGCTTAAAAATGTGTTGCTTCAGCTGGGTCTTAAATTTATATAAATTGTACGCAACAAATAAGATGTCCATATATAAACCAAACAAGGATTAAACTCAACAAATCCAAGTTAAGTAATTTGTTAGTAATTGCTTTAAGAGTTGAACTGCTTGGTTGTGATTTGTTGATGAGAAAAGAAATGAAAGCCAAATGCAGTTAAGAGTTCAATATCGAAACCGATTCTGTGAATGAACAAGCTAAATCACATTATATCATTTTTGGGTAACGAAGAAATGGGCCACATTAAAATAAAGAATTCCTGTCACTTTCATTTTTCGTCATCGACAAACAAGAAAAAAGCCAACAACAACAACAGCATATCATTCATTTCACGAATTTGATTGACACTTGGGTATGACTTTGTTAACTGGCTCGAAATGTTATTGCCTGGACAATGGCAATTGGTTTTTGAGCGTGACACCATCAATGGAACAGTATTTAGAAATTTCACTTAACAAACAAACGAAAACCTACAAACGACAAGATTTAGGTACAAGTCATGAGAGAGTAAGCCCAGTCAGCCAGACAGTCACTTAGGCAGACAGACGTTCGGACAGACGTTGACATTTGTCCACAAACCATACGGAAATAATGGTATAAATGGCAGCAAAAAGCAGAATGTTAGATGCTAAGCAAATCAAAGAAAACGTTGCGTTGCGTTGCGGCCCAAATGAGCATAGAAAAACGCTTAGAAGTCAGTCGGCGACACATTAATTGCTGACGTACCTACAAATAGTTGTATATCTGAAGAAAGTCTATGCCAAGAGCAGACAACAGAGTTTACGTGCCGTTGACTATAATGTTGTTGGCGACGCACAGCATCCATCCATCCACTTTTGTATTTATATATATATACACACACATGTGTACATTTGGCCAAGTGCTTTCTGTTAACTGGGTCATATTCATAAGTAAAGCACCCAGCAGCAGCAAAGGGAGCGGTAGCGGTTTAAGCGGCAATGAAGTGCCGTTTGCCGCCGGTAACCGACTGCAGTTATTTTTTAGGCGCAATTGCCAGGTCTTCAGGTGCGACATCAACATCGTCTCAAACTTTCTTTAATTTTGAGTTTTTTGGTGGCAGGTGCAGAATATATACATACATATGTTTATATATTTTTCATAATGTCCATTGTTGAGGCCCTAGCCCTTGCCTGTGTGTGCCCATGTGCCCGTTAGCCTCCCTGTGAATAAGGCAAAATACGCGTAGCTAAATGTTTATTTTATTTTTTAGCAAATTGCTTTTGTTATATTCTGGCTGAGAGAGCGACAGACAGCTAGCGAACAAACAAGAAGAAAGTGCAGTGAAAATGAAGAAGATTAACCAAAAAATGGTTGAAAAAAGAAAACGAAAATGAGATGAAATAAGTGGGTGAAATTTTTGTTCAAGAGTAGAAAAATAAAAGAAAACATTTTGTGTCTTCGATTTTGGCTGATAACAAAGAATGGACTGAGAAATGAAAGGAAAGTTCAGACACACAAATGCAAATTGCTAGACACAGACAATGAGGCGTATGAGTGATGTTGCCTGAAGATGACTATGATGATTATGGCTATAATGACGCTGTTGATTGTGTCGAGTGCTGTGATGAAGATGATGCAGAAGGTGCGTATGCAAATTGAAAAGGAAAAGTTTTGTTTTTTGTTTTTTTTTTTTTTTTTGGGAAAGAAATCAGTAAAGAAAATAGACAGAGTGGATAAATTATTTGTTTTTTGTTTTCATATTTGAATTATTATTTGATTCTTTGATTTTGCAGCATTTGTTTAGAGTTTTCTTTTTCGGTAAGGCAGAAAACATATAGATAGAGAGACAGATTTAGATATAGATACAGAGTTATAGATAGACAGAGGTAGATATAGAAATAGAGATAGAGTTTTAGATTGATAGATAGATGAGATAGATAGTTAGAGTTAGATAGGCGAGGCTGGCTTTTGATTAATGGGCGCGACTAGTTGCAAACATTTTGTGGCCATTAATCAAAGACTCAGCCGCGAGATGAAAGATAGATATAGATGAGCGATTGAAGGAGTGTATGTATAAAGAGTGTGTGAGTTGTGTTGATTGTGGCAGCTGTGGACTGTTTTTTTTTTTTGGTGGATGTGAAAGAAGAAGGTGGTTTGTGGCATGGTGTGTGTTCGGTTAGCTCTCTGGGCCGAGAGTTTTTTTTTCTTTTGTTTGATTGGAAGGCACTTTTTGCTGGGGTGCAACGCCAAGAAGCATCGCCCCCATCTCGTTCTCGTTCAAGTAAATAAATTAAAATAAATAATTTATAAATATATATAAATATAGACATTAATTAACTGGTCATCATTTTTTTGTTTTTGCGAATGTTCTCTCTCCTTGTCAGGCTTTGTTGTCCTTCATATGGAGGGCTGAATGGAAGGCCGATGGCTTACCGTCTGGCCTGTTTGTATCCCTGGTAGGCAATGGTCTGGGCCACAGGTGAGCTGTAGGCACCATGGGAATCCCAGCCAGAGCTGCCACCCGAGGACCAGCCGCTGCTGGAAGCACCACCACCGGATGACCATCCACCAGAGCTAGCAGAGGAGGAGCCAGCGTTCTTTCCACCGAAAAGACCGCCCAGACCGCCGAGCAGACCACCGCCAGAGCCGCCGGAACCGCCTAGACGGCTCAGACCACTTGATGCACCGGCAGCCAAAGCGAGGAAGAAGGCAATCACGGACACAACCAAAGCCTTCTTGGCCAAGAAGAGCAGACCGAAGATGGAACCAACGCCGAGGACAGCAATCTTAGCACCAACGCCCAACAGGATGGGGAGGAACTTCTTCAAGAGCTTCTTCTTGCGGGTACGGGACTCCACAACCAATTCACGGAGATCGGCCTTGATGTCATCGGGAATGGCACGGGCAACGCTGCGAGCGGCATTGGCGAAGTTGAAGTTCAATGAGCGCTCAGCGAAGAAGCTCTTGGCATTGTCCATGAAGTAGTTGCCCATCTCGGTGGTGCGAGCCTCCACAGAGGGAGCAGCCTCAACAGCGATAGCATTGTCCAAAGATTTGCCCTGACGTCCTTCATTGGCCTTGACCAACGAGACACCGCCGAACAGTTCGATTTGTGGATTTTCAAAGATGGACTTGGCCTTGCGGAAGAGCTGCAGAAAGGGAAGACACGAAAAGAATTGGATTCACAAATTAGCTTATTTAGGGTTAGGTTGCATATTCCGAATGATCATATTTGATTTACACAATTAGTTAATATTCATTTGTATAAATATTTTGGCACTTTCACTTTCGCATCCCCATGAAATTTTGTGTCATCTTCTATTTTGAAATTATCCACTAGTGACTTTCACTGTCTCAGGGCTACATTAGTGGCTCCTGATGATTAATTTTCATTTCATGGGTGATTCTATTTTGTATATTTTTTTCTCTTTCTTTTATAGTTTCACTTTCACGGGGCCACAAAATTGTGTTCTTTAGTGTTCTTTAATATATAATTAGTTAATCCTTGGTTTTGTGTTTAATCCGTACCGTTAGCTGAAGACACGAGATAGAATCAGCCTCCAGGCATTTGGCAAATGCACCGGACTGTTCCTCGGTGGCGGCCTTGACAGGATCGGCCGAGATGCCCGATGCCAAAAGCAGGACACATGCGGTAGCAATGAAGAACTTCATGGTTATGATTTGTTTTTGAACTAAACTGAATTCCTTGGGCACCACCGAAATCACTGGTGTGTTCATTCGAATGGAACAAGCTGCGGTTTGATAATTTTTCGACGCTGTCAGGCTGTTTTTAAAGAGTTTCCAACCTAACGGATGCCTCGCAGCGGCATAACGTAAAATTATGTAAAAAGTGCACACACACACACACACTAACTGACTGAGCAGCGGCGCAGGCAGCGAGTATGAGAGGGCTCCAAGTTCCCTACGGTATCCAATAAATCGGGTTCTCGCTCGCTCACTCGCTCTCCCTCACAAATGCTCTCCCGCTCTATGACAGCAGCCGCCCCGACTTTAAGCTTAGCTTAGAAGCAGCATTAGGCTAGCCCGCTGAAGCCAACTGCTCATAAGCTTTTGTGCACGCTTCCGCATTGAAGAAAGTCAATGGCGACGCCGACGCAAACGCCAACAGCGGCAGCAACGGCACAGGGCTTACTGAGAAAGAGCGCGAGAAAGTTGCCGCAAAGAGCAGGCGCGCCAGTGCCAAGGTTGACTGTCCTCTCTCGCTCTTTCTCTGTCGCTGTCTTTGTGTGTCTCTGTCTATCTCTTACTCCCTGTGTATCTTCTTCTCTGTTTAGCAGTCATCTGCTGCTCATCTGCCCATCATTTGTATGCTGTCTCCACTCTTTCCCTCACACACACACACGTGAAGACTGTGATTCTTTGTGTGTACCATTTTGTTCGCATTTAGCTTTTGACTCGGCTTGGCTACAGCTTCACAGATTACAACACATGAGGTGATAAACAGGTGCTGCTCTCAGTTTAGCCCACTCTTCTGCCTGCCAGCCTGCCTCCCTTCCATTCCTCTTGCCTATCTTCGTGCCCCAATATGTGTGCCATATTCTTCTGCTTTTGTTAATTTTGAACGCTTTTGTTTTTTTTTTCTTCCTTTTTTTTTTTTTTTTTTTTTTTTTTTTTTGGCCGCAAGAAATGAAAGTTGTGTGTATTATATTTTCATACTACTGTTATTTTTTGGCCCCTAGTCTGGTCTTGGGGGCCTACATACGTCTCCTCGCTCTCCCCGTTCTGATCCACGTCCAACGCAATGTCTGTGTGTCATCTTCTTTTCGGGTTTTTGGTAAAGGGCAGGGGTATGAAGGGCTTGGTAGCTGGATGTATGGGGGCAAGTTGTTTTGTTTATCGCATGTGCGCGCCTTGAAATTACTTTTCATTTTCGTGACTTTATAGTTGTTGTTGTTGTTGTTGTTGTTGCTGTCATTTTTATGACGCAACATAAACTGTGATTTTTATCATGAATTATGCAATTAGGTCGCCAGAATGAAACCGAGTTTTAGTGGCCTGGACCTAGGATCCATATGGATATATCTCTGACATAAATTTAATATATAAGTATTTATTTGATGGGGGGTCATAAGTGAAATTTAATGATAAGCACGTCCTGTCCAAGTGAAAAGTCCCCACCTTGAGCATAATCGTAAAAAAAAATAAAACCATAGGGCTGGACTTTGCCCTGCTTTGGCGAAGTCTCAACACTCTTGCCAAATCTTGGATTAGTTAAGCGATTCGTAATTAGTACTTAAGTTTGGTGAAAGAAAACTTAAGAATTAATAGGAAAAAGTTTAATTGGTTTGGGATTTGTTTTCCATTTTTCAATAAAATATTATGCCTTTAAAATCTTTGCAGGATTTCTGTAATTAATCTTAATAAGTTTCTGTTTAAATATTAAATGGAAATAGAAATAGACTATTGCCTTTGGTAATATCCACTATTGGATCTATGTATTCATTGAAAAGCAAAAGCAAATGAATGATTCTTATTAAGGTTAAAGACTTAAGTGTTTGCTTTTGTTAATATTTTCCGAATGGGGCAAATAATGGTCCACAATCAATATGCCTTTGTTGGCAAGAGTATGAAAACGACTGTGGTGCGGCATCTTGTGTTGCTTTTGCTACTGCGGCTGCTGCCTGACGTTGCAATTGTGACACATTAGTCAACAATTTGAGCTTAGCAAAAGTGCAAACAACAACGCGCTTCAATTGCTCAAGTGAAATGAAAGAGAAATTACACGCAAAGCAAACAAAAACGGATATGAGGCAGAGATGTGCTATAGATGGAAGAGGAATGGATGGGCAGTCGGGAGTGATGGGAGGGTTTGGAGGGATATTAAGCGTGAATACCAAATTCGCTAGCTAAAAAAGTCAACAGCATTCGCTGACTTTACTTGCGGTCTTGGGGCCCGGCTCCGTCTCTATCTCCGTCTCCATCTTTGACTTTCGTTTCAAGGTGAATGTTGGAGATGCAGAGAGATAGTCGACTGACGACATCTGACACCTTGAGACACCATCAAACGGATCTATGTGCAGCTTATGAAACCACTGAATCATCGTCATTATGCCACGATGCCAAATTGTCGAATGCCGTTGGCGAATGGGGCGTATGAGTAATTTTACTATGCTACAATTTAATCAGCTTTCCGTTGCTCGCACTTGGGGGACTCTTGTGGGCTTCGCATCGTGTTGTGACGTCAATGGCCCCATGTAACGGTAAAAGTGTAAAACGCTTAAAAATTCGAAGATCCATTCGATTATTTCGTAACTGACTAAAATAAAAAGGGTGCAGCATCCGTTGCCACAATCTCGGCATCCCACAAGAGAAAGAGAGAAAAGTAAAAAAAAATTATAATTAAACGACAATGTTGAGCGACCGTGTCAGCGTGAATTCGTTGAAATTTCGTTTTCGATTTTCACCGGACAACAATCAGCATACATTTGAATATAAATGAGTTCACAATGCACCACACACTCATTGCACCACACATGCAGACACACACACACACACAATATGGGCATCCGTTTTTACTACTACTACAAAATTTATGTTGGTTCACGCGCTGAACGCGTCCATGTCCATCCATTTGTGCCAAAGTCCCCACTGCCAGCGGGCAAGACATTCAACAAGAGGCAAGAGGCATCAGCCAACAGTCATGGCCATTCATGCGAAAAGTAGCTGGCCAAGTGTCGACTGTTGGTTATATTTTTTTTATGAATGAATTTCGTCGTAGTTGAACCTGCTTGTTGTTTGTGTTTTTGCTTTTGTTTTTGTTATGTTAGTGTTAGACGTGTTGCAGTTGTTGTTATGGTCTTTTGTTTTTCCCCAAAAATAAAACTTCGGTACACCTCTCGTATGGCCGGGATTACATCAGACTTTTGTTCATGTCCATAACTAAAAGTCCTTGCCACAAAAAATGTCATTCATATGTGCATATTTTTTTGTGCAATTCAAGCTTTTTTGTTATTTATCACTAACCAAGTTAATTAACTGAAAGCATTTTTCAATTAAGACTTGCGCTTGATTAAGCAAATATACAAAATTTACTAAAATAATAAACTGTTTTCGAGGGTTTTATAAATAAGTTGAAGTCCTTGGCTTAAAATAAAGTGAAAGAAA
Source organism: Drosophila tropicalis (assembly GCF_018151085.1). Lineage (NCBI taxonomy): Eukaryota > Metazoa > Arthropoda > Insecta > Diptera > Drosophilidae > Drosophila > Drosophila tropicalis. Next base: position 76,714 of record NW_027173374.1, read on the forward strand.
AAGGACTTTTTAAACATTCCCTTAAATTATCTTTACGAATTCCGTATAAATCCAAGCAGACTGAAAAGCGTTAGTTACAACTGTAAAGTCAACACACATTTTCCAAATTATTTTCAATTTCTCCATTCCATTTCATTTATCTTGATTTTACAATGACAATCAAATGCATTGTAAAAGTGTTGTAATATTTTGTCAAGTCAGAGATTTTAAGTGCCTCATTTGGGGATCTATTCAAAAGAATATTTGTGCTTAGTTCTCACTTTCATTTTGTTTGACATTAATTCAAATACTCGAAACTCATTAGCCAGACAGGGGAACAGTAAATACAATGACGATGATCATTTGTGTCCCACACAACAAAGTGGCCATTTTTACGGTTTTGTGTTTTTTCTTCTTCTTTATTTATCAGCAGGCCGTTGTTTTTTTTTCATCTTGTCTAACTATTCGAATTAAATTAAAGCTGAAAGAAAGTTTTTTTCCTGCTATATTTTTAGTTCATTTCGTTTTTTTTTTTTCGTCGACTGATTTGCATAAACAAAATGAAAGCGAGAAGATCGGAGACGGGCGGCATTTGGTGTTAGGTGAAAAACTATGCATTACTAAATACTACCCACAAATTAGAAAAGATTTTCGTTTCTGGTTGCTGTTGATGGCCATCGAAGATACACTAGACCCAGCTAACGGTGTGCCTAATGTACCGTAGTGCCACCAACGGCATATATCTATCTATATATACGAGTAGATGTATGTGTGTATGTGGCTCGAACACTGGTCGAATCGGTAGCACAATTTCACATTGTTTGCTGACATCTTTTCTTTTGCCACTTGGCAGGTATTTTGCCAATCAATTGCCACATTGTAGGTGTGTTTGCCTTTGGTGAGCTAAAAAATTTCTTGTTGATTTTGCATTTAATTTTTTTTCTCCTTTTTCGCTTTATTTTTCGATTTTTATTAAATTGTTATTGGGAGGGTCTCTTTCTCTCTCCCTCTCATGTAAAAAATATTTCATATGCTATATATATATGTAGGTGTGTTTTGTGTATCTGTGTTCAAGCAACATCAACAATAACAACAACAACAAAAGATACAGACGACCATCAGCAAGAGCAAGAGCAGAAGCGGCAAAAATTTAATGAATAAATAACAAAAAAATTTCGGTGAAAGTAGTGGTCAGAAGTAAGCTATATACACGTATTTAGCAGCCATAGCAACGGTTATACAAAAAATGATAAATACCTATACATTCCTATATTATTTGCATTAAGAGGAAGAAGACTCAACTGAATCTTGAATACATTTCATAAATTTCTTTTGACCGACTTGCAGATTAAGATACCAAGGAAATAAGGAAAGTGAAATGTGATGATGCAACGTTTCGAGTGGATCAGATAAATGGCTTTAAAAAAAAAAGGAAGAAAGGCTACAGGGAATGCTATCAAAGATGAATTCATGCAAAATTCAAAGCGATGCTCCTTTTATTCAATATTTAGTACCTTGGACCCTTTTCAATGTCAGTTTTGAAGCAGAAAAATGCAGTTTTAGCCTAACAAAGCAAAAATAGTCGTGAGACAGTAAATTTCCCTGAAATAACTTCCTAGTTTAAACATTATAAAACGCCGCTGAACAAGAAATATTTACTAAAATTTCATAGAAGATTATAAATGTTAATTTTAATTCTTCTTAAAGAACTTTTATCTTAAGAATTTGACTGGGATTGAGAAGCTACTCATATCAAATCTATTTAAATCAATGAGAAATTGACCAAATCAAGCAATTAATAAAAGTCTATTATCCAAAATGGAGCTCAAGAGTAGAAAACGTAAAAGGAAACGTTTTGCCGATGTCCGATATCACGAAGTTTATAAAAAAAAAGGCTGAAAGGCAACCTTTTTTGTTGTTGTTTGGAATGACCATCCCAAGTTTATTATAATAAGTAAAAGTATCTTTTACATGGAACTTGAGCACACCCGAAATGTAAATGTTAATGTAAATGTAAAGAAGATGAAACAGACACAGAAAATTTCACAAACCATAAAAATGTTAAGCTAATACTCGTAGAACTCTATTTTCCCCTTTTCTTTTACGGCCACATTGAATTAATGTTAAATTTGCATAATAATCAAACAAAAAACAAAAGCAACAACAACAACAACCACAAAAGGCAATTATGTATAACCAAAAGAGAAGAAGTCAGCTGGATATTTGGTGTCTGCGACATTTCTTATAAAGAATTCGCGGTATTTGGGTTAAATATTAATTTACATGTGAATCGTTGCGGAAGGTGGGCCCACCGCCATCTCGATGGATGGCTGGATGCTTGCCCAGCTGACGATGAGCTCCAACTTTTAGGGTCCATCAGCAACCGAGAGCAGCATCATTGAAAAGTGAAATTTGTGGCAGAGTCGACTTGAAATGTAGGCTGCGTGACACTTTCAGTCAGCTCGAAGCGGCCCGCCTCAGTTTGGCTTGGTCATTTTCCAAGCTCATCGAACGACGATTAATCAGCTAATTTCTTTATGAACTCTCATTTATGCAGCAGCAGCAGCAGCAACAGCATCAGCAGAGGCAGTCAGCATTCACACACGTCGCCGTCATCATCATTATTGTAATCATCATCATCATCATTTCATTGTGGATATTGTTGTGCCCATAAAGTCAGTTTCAGTCTCAGTTGGCATTTTATTGTCAACACAAACACACTCAGCCATAATGATGATAATAATGATGTTTGTTGATGATGCTGTTTATATGCTCTTCAAATCAAAGACCAAATTTTTTAGAAAATCAATCCCATGTCTGCAAAATATTTCACTCTTTAGGTGGAGATACATATAAAGAAAATAGCGGAAGAGGCGGAAGGGAGATAGCTGTGGGGGTTTATATAAACTCCAGTTGCTCGAATCATATAAAAATTATAAAACAACAAATTTTGCTTTTATGAACTTATTTTATAATTTAATTACAAGTGGCAGAAGCAAGCAACAAAGCTGGTCAAAGTCGACTCCAGTCGAGCTCGTAAAATGCCGTTGAAAAGGGAAAGTTAACAGAAGAGCGGGCCAGAGTCGACATCTCAGCAGCCGCAGCCACAACAATTAGGCATAGCGGGGCACTATACTGCCAGAGGGGTGGCAGCGGTAACGGGGAGGAGGAGATGGCATGGTAGATCAAGTTGCGGTGTGGGCCATGGTAGGTTTTGTATCCCTGTTAAGCGTTTAACGGGTTTTTCAACTACTACTACAACTACACTCTGTGTTGTTTTTTGGGCCCTCTTGGTATTGTGTAACAGAACTCACAACATGGCCAAAACAACAAAAAAAATTAAGGTCTCGCATGTTATATTTCCAGTTGTCGTTGGCCCGTGGTCTTTTTTTTTTTTTCTCTTTTTTTTTTTGGGGGAGCACCAGAAGAAGAACCGTTGTGTGTATGCTGCCAAAAAGAGGAAAAAAGTAGTGAAAGTTGGCCATTCAACGCATTATGCAAATTCAATCTATATATGTTCATACACATAAATATGCATAGTGATTTTGGTTTGGCTTCTTTTTGAATGGAAAACAAAAGTTCAGATGAAATCTGATGTGAAACAGAACCGAAACGAACTAAACGAACGAAAAAGTTAACTAAATTTCGATATCAGGTATCTGAGTTTCTGCATTTGTATCGGTATTGCAATTGACATTAGGGCTCAATAAACTGCCTGACAAATGATGACATTAAAGGCGAGAAAACAAAACAAAAACTAGTTTCAGACTTGATCAATGCGATGTTCAAACACTCTGCCAAATGTCGATTAGAAATTGAATAAATTTCATGAATACTTTCAAGAAATTAACTGCTAATAAAAAAAAAAAAAACATTAAACTAAGAAATTCAAATCAAATCTATTACCCTATTGTCTAGAATAGCTCATATACTTGTAGACAGATAGAGAGTATATCGACTGCTGCTGTGACTATGTGTAGGTTGCTTGCTATTGCTTTTGTTGTTGATGCTGCCTGCCAGTACAATGCCAACAACTGGGCTCAAATAAACTTTCACCGATTTCAAAAACCGAAGAGCAACAGCCACCAGCAGCAGCATCCCCGGCATCGCTGTGTTAGTAACAAATAACATTATAAATATAGTAAAGAAAAAAAAAAACGCAAATTAGTTAAAGTACAAAACGAAAACGAAATAATAACATCTCTTTCAAAAGCCCAAAAGTAGCTTCAAGTAGTAACAAAAATTGAAATAATTTTGTATTTCTCTAGCATAACGAATAAATTACTTAACATTAGAAGTAGATTCTGAGAATAATTGCAAAACACTTTTAGTTTGTATAGGCTCGGTAGGCCAGAGGTTGTTCCTGCTGCTCGGAGACCACCTGCCAGGCTGCTCGACGACGTCGCTTATGATGATGTCCTTCACCGGTGACATATGAAATGCTATGACTCGACTCGTTTCCATGCTGAGCAGCTGTTTTTAAGCCCAGCATTCCGGCCATCATTAGAGCCACCATGGCAACGCCTAGAGCCTTCATGGCCAAAGCTCCAATGCCACCAAGTCCCAGAACGGCCATCATTTTGCCAAACATCAGAGCCATTGCCAGTAGCAGTCCCTGGCCTTTATCCTTCTTGCGTGCCTCTGGAATATAGACACACACCAAAAATAAAACAAACAAACATACATATATTACAATTTGATCGTCCAGCCATGTGGCAAGTGGGTGTGGTGTGGTGGTGTATGGACCGTGCGTGCTGCAGTGCAGATTTGCTCAGTGTTTGCATTTGATAGGCACCACAAGAGGTATGAGTTTGCTAAGAATTGGCCTACATATGGACATACAAATATATACCCATCACCTATAAAGTGGGTTGTTTTATGTCACCATTTTATGGAGCGTCGATTTGAAGTTTTAGAGTGTTAACAGCATTTGGTAATCAACTGACGCCAGACATCCTTAAGCCGGGTCACTAAACTGCCACACACAACACATAAATTTCAAGTTTATATGATTTAGCAGGCCAAAAATAAAGTTCATAGAAGCTTTGCACTCGTTTTAAAGATACAAAAGCCAATAAAGAAATTCTGTAGCCTGATGCAAAAGAAAGAAACTAAATATACATATATTTACTACGCTCCTTCTACGTATTTTAAGCTTTAGGTTTATCTCTCAATTTGTTTTTGTATCAAATTGTCTTTTAAAAACCTATTTTTTTAACATTTTTATCGCTTAAATTTAAATTTAATGAAATTTATAAAGATTTAATCTGTATCTTCTGGTTTATGAACTTTGAATAGACAGAAAATTAGCTCAATTGCAAAGGTACCTTAGAATTAGGCAAATGTTTTCATATTTCCATTTCATTGCTGTTTTTTTTTTTCAATGACCTAAAGAATCCAACTGATTTTAATCTTATTGATTAGAAACATTTTTATACCCTTGCAAAAAGGGTATATTAATTTTGGTCAGAAGTGTGCAACGCATAGAACGAAGCATCTCCGACCATACAAAGTATATATATTCTTGATCAGCACGACGAGACGAGTTCAAATAGCCATGTCCGTCCGTCCGTCCGTCCGTCCGTCCGTCCGTCCGTCCGTCCGTCCGTCCGTCCGTCCGTCTGGATCAACGCAAACTCCTCCTAGACCGTAAGAGCTACAGAGCTGAAATTTTGCACGTAGGCTTGTATATACTGCAGGCGTTGTATATCTCGGATTCAGCCGGATCGGACCACTATATCATATAGCTCCCATACAAACCCCAAAGTCACGAACAGTGACTTTTCTCAATAACTTCGTTATTTTCTATGCTATTATCGTGAAACTTAATATTAGAGAGTTTACTACGCCTATAAGCGACTATGCCAAATTTGATCAAGATCGGGTGACTATATCATATAGCTCCCATACAAACGGCCAAGTCACGAACAGTGACTTTCTCAATAACTTCGTTATTTTCTGAGCTATTGTCGTGAAACTTAATATTAGGGAGTTTACTACGCCTATAAGCGACTATGCCAAATTTGATCAAGATCGGGTGACTATATAATATAGCTCCCATACAAACGGCCAAGTCACGAACAGTGACTTTCTCAATACCTTCGTTATTTTCTGAGCTATTGTCGTGAAACTTAATATTAGAGAGTTTACTACGCCTATAAGCGACAATGCCAAATTTGATCAAGATCAGGTGACTATATCATATAGCTCCCATAGGAACGATTGGTTGAAAACAGCGACTTTTGTGAATAACTTCGTTACTTTTAACGCGATTGCTTTTAAATTAAACATTTCTTAATTTAATATATATGTTAATGACTGTGCCGAATTTGATAAAGATCGGGTGACTATATCATATAGTTCCCATAGGAACGATCGGTGGAAAACAGTTACTTTGATCAATATCTTCGTTATTTCCTATGATTGTAGGCCTTTCTTTCTCAAGCTTAAGCCTTTTTAGATAAAACGTTCTTCCACATTGATGGCTAATAGGTAAGGATAGAGTTACCAAAAAAGTTGCAAGGGTATACAAACTTTGACGCGGTCGAAGTTAGCCCCGGCCCTCTGGTTAAAAACACAATTGTTGAAAATTTATAAACATTCCTTAGCTGCAGCTTTTACTAAGGCTAATTTGGTGGAGTCAATTAACTTAATTTATTATCGGATCGTACCTGATGATTGTTCCACCTGTTTTCCCTCTTCCAACAAGTCAACTAATTTGACATTGACCTCGTGGGTTCGCAAATAGTTGGCCAGGCTATCCAGTAGAGTTTCTTCCGGATTTTCTTCAGCAACTGCTGATTCATTGTGCATTGGCACTATCTCCATGCCAGGCATTATCACTAGCGGCTTGTCACTTTTATTTAAATTTCTTATCACATTGCGCAGGGCACGTTCTCCGCGGCAATAGAGTGTTTCATCCTGGCCACAATCGTTCGATTGGACGCAATTGCTTAGATACAGGAGACAGAAAATGAGAGCCAGTGGATTATACATTTTGCCCGAGAAACGTTTGAAGTTCAACTAAAAGCCTTGACAATTGTCTGGTCATATTTTATAGTAGTTCGTTCTCTAAAAGGGCACTTTCCCAAGGCCAAGGCACTCAGTCAAGCATCTCACAAGACTGAATTGTCACAATTGAAAATTAAGACAATGGTGCTCTGTTTTTGAAAAAAAGAGGTAAAAAGAAATGCTTTCTGTTTGCGTTTTTTACATTTGCTTTGCAATTTTCTTCTTCACTGGCCGTTGCAATTTTCAATTTTCAACGGTCAGTTGGCCAGACAGCCGTGGGATGCGCTTGGTTGGTCTCGCTCTTTTCGCTAACTTCCCCCACCACCATTCCATGGCACTCGACTTGGCGGCACTCCATAGGCCAGTCAACCTGGTAGCTCTTTTACTAAATTATACAAATTAGAAGTATTCAAAGTGCTGCGGGTTTGTTTCTAACGCACACCCTTTAGATCACACGACCAGCTCCCGTTCAGGCTATGGCTCCCACAATTGTCTCAATGGCAGCGGCGATCTAAACAACTCTATAACACATGCAAAGTAAAGTATCTTGAAGATGGTAAACCTGAAAAGCGAAAGTCCGCTTCAGATATACATATATATGTGAGTATGTAGATAGTTTGTTCAGCAGTCTAACAGTTAGTAAGTATCCAAGTCATTTAGTGGCAATTTACTTTAAACTTTTCGTATATACGATGGTCATAAAAAATGGGTCGCTCGTGCGTGGAAAAAGGGTGCTCGGTTGTCGAGACAAAAAGCAAGTGTCTGAAAACTTGTAATTTAATTAGAGAGATGGGAAGAGAGAGATAGAGATACATACACACACATTTTACCTTTATTGCCTCTTTCATAAGAAATTAAACTTTATCCGCACAATTTTTAGGTATTTTGTAATACAACAAAATAATATTAATCAACTTAACGTGACTTAAGTCCATAAGCCATCAAAAGAAATCAACTTGGCAGCATCCAATGGTTAACATCGTCATCGGTATCTACTTTGCTCATCATCGGCATTGCCACGACCAATAATGATGATGATGATGATGATGATCGACAGCGCACACCGCTCCAAAAAGTTATAACTTTCACTCTCAATGTATTAATTTTTATATTTAACATATTGTTGTCCAATACACACCAATACACACTCGCATCTTTGGAAACTTTAAAAACACAATCCGCAGAAAAAAACGAAAAAAAAAAAATTAAAGAAAAATACCCCAAAAGACCATAATAACAAAACAAGTCAAGCCAAAACGTTATTGAACTGAACTCACATCAAGTCAACAAAAAATTGATCTGAACTCGTTACGTTGTGCTTTTTTGACGGTGACGGCAATAAAAAGAAAGTATCTCTCTTTCCCCTTGGCATCATCAGCAGATCATCAGCCAATGGGCTATGGAATTGGACGTCGAAAAAATGGAAATGGAAATGAAGATGAAGATGAAAATGGAAGTGGTGGTCGTTCAGAGTCATTGCAGGGCTTGGAAAGTGCTGATCAACTCAAAGTTCGATTCGATTCAGTATGCCTATTGTTATAATGATTATGGTTGTTGGGCATTATTGTTCCAGATATATCTATATCTGTATCGGCAACTTGTTTTAATTGATTATTGTGCATCATCATCATCGACATTATTGACGTGCAATGAATGAATGCATTGTTGCATTGTATATAATTGATTGCGTGGGACAGGCATGTGTGAGGGTGGAAAACAGAAATCAATCTGGCTTTTCAATTCTATAAACAAAATACCTCAATTTGGGCTCGCATGAACCGAAAGGGCAACATGTAGAATCATTATCCATTTATTTATCATCTTATTTAATTTCATTTGATTTTAAAATCTAGTTTGTTTGGTATGTTTAATATGATTAAGGAATGTTTTAACTTTTATATTTAAGCCATTTTATACTGAAACCATTTTAAACTTACAATTTTAGGAACTGAAACTCTGGTCTATTATATTTAACTGCAATTTTATAATTGTTTAGCAATTAATCGATACTATAACGTTATAAAATTAACCTTGAATTTAAGCCAAAATCTCTCAAGAGCTGCGAGCGTGCTGTCTGTCTATTTCAAAAACCACCAACTTCTTTTAACAGCAGATTTTTGTAAAGAAAAAACTTCAAAGTACATTTAAACAGACTCTTTAGGTGAACACTATCGAGAGATTACTGTTTGGCACCCACAAGACATGCCACAAAGTGTAAATTAACATCAGCCAAAAAGTATGCAACTGACATATTAGCTTCTCTATTTACCTTACGTCTTAACCACAATTAATTGCATACAGTCTGAGAGAAACACGTTTACGCTAATGCCGTCTTAAGACTCAATACTTTATTTGTTTGTGCACACACACAAGCACAAGCACATCCTGTGGCTTTGCTGTAACTGGCAACTCGAAACTAATTAACAACTATATAAATAAATAAAAATCAAAAGGAATAACCTCACCAACCACAATGCTCACACAAAAGTCGATGCCGTGTGTGTTTGCCTCACTCGAAGGTGAAATCTAAGAAAATATGTTTAAATTAGAAAACAATTAGATTAAAATAAATTAAACGTTTCGTTGGGCTCAGGCAATCGATTAACCAAGTGAAAAAATAACGCAAACAATAAAAGAAAATAAATAAGAGTACAAAAAAAAAAAATCAAAGCGAAATTCGTGCCGGTGAAAATAAGGCAACAAAGACAACCACCGACAACCAACTCAACTAACACAAACAACTGAAATGCCTCAAACAAGCGGGTACTCAACCTCAACCACATATCGACTTCTGTCTGCCTATATATGTATATATACGTAATTAGTGAAAACAAACAAAACAAATAATAATAATGCAATATTATAAAAAGAAACACTTTGAATTGCCATAATTGCCATTCATTTTGCCCGGCGACTTACATTTTTTGCATGACTTTTGAACAGTTTTCTTTTGACTGGTATCCAAAGAGTCAATTTGCCTGCCTGGCTACCTGCCACCCAACTGGAGCAGATGCTGGCGATGTTGCGATAAGGAATTTCAAGAGACAAGAGACAATGAAACGTTGTCGACAACCTCAATGACAATGACAGGCGAATGAGCATGTCTGACAGCTAATACTTATGAAGAATGAAGTGTTGCATTTATCACATATTTAGCTGTCAAAATGTTTCTATTTGTCTTTGCCATGGCTTCGGCATGATGCTAGATAGATGCGGTCCAAAGACAAAGCCACTCACAAAACACATTGCCCAAGCAGCTTAATTGCCAAGGTAATTTATATATTTCTCATTTCCCTATGAAGATTACTTCTTTTAATACAAGAGATTTATTCTGATTAAGTTATCACTGACTGAAACTAGAGTTTGGTTTTGTTTTTGCTGGGAAACTTAAAGTGTAAGCCAATTAATTTTAATATATGTAACCTTACGGGCAAATGTTGGCAACAATAAAAGTTATAACATCAACAGGAAGACAGATGAACTTTTTGATAGACTTGGCTAAAAGCACCAATTTATAGAGAATTGGATTGTTATTCGTTTCCACTTGTTAAAGTGAATCAAAAAAAACTTTTTGTGGCTAATGGGAAAACTAATTGATTGTCAAGTCAAAGACAGTGCGTATACTTGATTAATTTTAATCAATCCCCATATGTGCCGCTAGAGAGAGACTTTAACTTTTCTTTTTAAAAATTCAAGTGGTGATTTTAAATAGAATTGTTGGGATTATTATCTGCCCAAATGCAGTCTAGTTTAATGGAACATTTTTGAAACGATGTGTAAAGTGTCGTCAAATTAATTTAAATATCTATACCCATCCGATTAATATCAGATTGAAAATTTTTAAGGAGTGGTCAATTATGATAAAATTGTGGGGCAATAGCCGCGGTCTTTGGCTGCCATCTTTTATGGCACTAGTTGCTGAAGGCAATACGACTCCACCCTAACCAAAATGGATCCGGTTGCCGTTTGCTTTTGCACCAAGTCAAGGATCATTAAACTTTCGTGGCACACACACTGACGCCAAGAGACAACTTGGTCTTGTTTGGCATTGGATTACCACTTTTCTATGCAAACTCCTGCAAAATATCCAAATGACCGAATTGCGGCACATTCATTTCAATAGCATTGTTGAATGCTGGACATTGCCTGGCCCACAGCCCACTGGGTGGCTTCACTTTCTTGGTAAGCGAAACCACGCAAACCGCTTCGCATACTTACGCTTTTGTGGCCATCGCTGCCATTGACCAGGTGAAGATTGTGTGTTGTCTTTCGGATTGGCTTTGAGCTGAAACTGGAGCTGGTGTCAAGTTGAAAGCTTAACTAGATTATGGCTATTATTATCAGAGTTGCAGAGATAAATCAGTCAGCAGGTTGTAGCCAGGTGCAAAATGGTGCCACTGCCACCAAGCAAGAATGGTTGAGGTCTGATTGCCATTGCCTCCACAAATTATAGACACCAAGTGGCTGTGGCTTCATAAGGAGCAGCAAAAACCCCCCCGAACCCAACCAAGAGTCTCAAATTATGTTGCGTGTCGATGTCTGTGAATATTTATTAGCCCCGTCGAAGAAGATGCAGTGGCGCAAAGTGTTTTATTGGCTGCATTTGCCTTCTACAGCCATGACTGCCCCCTCCCTTCTTGCCTCAGTCCATTTCTGCTCCTGCTCCTCAGAGTTATGGTCTGGCGTGTGCAACAGAATGTAACTGAGCCTGCGATTTATGAAAAACGAGAGCTAATAGTTTTCGTTTCACTTTTCTTTTATTATTTATTTATTTATTTTGTGTTGGCAATTTTGTTACACTTGTTGCCTACCCGAGTAGGCGCCGAGGCGTGCCCACATGTTCGCGGGCTGGTCCTCTCTGCCCAACCACCCGCACCTTCTTCAACACATCATCGCCACCACATCTTAATTGCCCACTGAGATTGTGGAGTGGAGTGTGTGTGTGTATGTTTTTGTTTTTATGCTTTTACTTTTGCCGGAGTAAAAATTGTTTTCTGCAAATTACAGGCAAATTAATGAGCAGTAAATTAGCCGCATTAGAGCAGTGGCCACATGCCGTGGACGCCACCGCACCACATCTTTATATCTCCAGCTCTTCTCACTCCTCCACGTCGATGTTCATGACCATGCTCCTAGACATCAGCGTTTGGCTTTAATGTCATGTGGTTAATGCAATTGCTGGTAATTAGATCAGCCTTTGAACCTTTTGGGAGCCCGCTATTTGTAATGCAAAACTCCAGCAGAGATTGTAGAAGCGGCATGCAAGACAAAGCAAAAGATTGGCCAGGGGAATGCAACAATGAAACCATCAATAGCCAATGGAAATGTTAACAGTGGGAGTCACTTTCATATTGCAACTTCTTTAATTTGCTTCAATGATTGCGAGAGAACTGTTACATTGTGAACTGAATAATTGCTTCATTAGCTAATTAATATATAATATACATATATAGAATATTATTCTCAACCAATTCGTTTAAAGTTAACATAATTTTTTTTGACTCACTACAATATTAAAAGTTTCCCAATTCAATTTTGAACCACTGTAGATGGCGTTCTGTCTACTGAGCGAAGGTAGTTATTCCACTGTTTGGTTGGTTGGCTCGAAATCAAAACTGTAGCAAAACAATTGAAGCTGCGTCGCTGCTTTGATGCTGCTGCTGCTGTGGCACGCAGATGTTGATGGATGCTGCTGCGGCTGCTGCAACAATAAAACTGAGTAGCATGCTACTGCAAGTAATTAGTCTTAATATCGGCGTGTTGCAACGCGCTGCTCCAACTGCCAACGATTCGTGTTCTCTGATCCGATTTCTATGCATGTGAAGGATACGCCGCGTTTTCGTCCTTTTGAAGTGCTGTGTGTTGAATTCCAATTTGATTGATTTGAGGCCCCGTGGCCACGTAATGACAAATATGCTAAATATCCTTTCTGCCAGCTGCTTGCTGTTGGCTCTTTTGGGCCTGCAGCCTGCCAGTGCGGCCATACATAAACGCAGCGGTGCCAGTGCCCCTAACTCATTAGCTTCGGGACATGAGACGGCGAGAGAGACAGGGACAACAACAACATCAAGTAAAAGCAACATGGATGTCAATCCTGCGGCTAGTGTGGCGAACACGGACTTAATGGATAAACTAAGCTGGAAGTGTGCCAATAATGCAAGTTGTCTACATGGCTTGGCAAATGGCATCATAGCCTCATACCGTCGAGGCGAGACCATTAAGCTGGGACTCTTCGATCTGGTCAAACTGCCAGCTCTGGACGAGGCCCACAAGCACAAGCAATGGGGCACTGGGCGTGGCCTGTCGAGTTTTATGGACTTTGTTACTGGCAATGCGATTCGGGTCCCTGTTGGACCCATGGTGTTCAGTGTGCAGCGAGCCGAGGATGACAGCGACTACATTGAGGTGGCGTTGCTGAAAAAGACGTCAAGTGGGACAGGTAAGGAATGCTGCCGAATGTGCGGTGTGTGATCGATATGCTCCTAATTGGCGTGCCCCTAACGAATGCGTGACTAAAGTCCAATCAGAGCTGACATATGGTTGGCATTGAAAAGGCCTGTTTTCGGGGTGTTTAGCACTCTGGCAGCAGATGTTCTCGTATGCTTGGTATGCCACTCGCATCCAAATGACAGTTGACTTAGGTCACACGACAAACCAGTGTACTCTCAACTCGATGTCTATTGCTTAGTGCATATCAATGATCCAAACTGCTATTATTCATACATATTATACATAAATGTGAGTGACGTTCGATACGCATACGACGGGGACATCAATCATATCACATCCCATCGAAAAAGTAATCCCAATCTACGACCCCCATTCCCCAATATTGCGTGCCATTAAAGACATAAACCATAAAACGTGTCTTGTTTCTCAAAATCAACAACAGGACGTCTGCAGGGCAGTGGCGGAGGCCTTCTAGGCGGTGGTAGCGGCGGCGGTGGAGGCGGCCTGTTGGGTGGTGGAGGCGGTGGTTTGGGTGACAGCGGTGGTGGAGGCGGTGGACTCCTAGGCGGACGACGACGACATCAACATCAGGAAAAGAAACAGTTTCAAATGTACATACCCATGTACCTGGCAGCCACAACATTCGGATGGACAATGGTGGCAGCAAAAGCTGTGGGATTGCTAACTCTAAAAGCTTTGATTCTATCGAAAATTGCCTTTGTGGTGGCTGCCATAGTGTTGATTAAGAAACTCATGGACAATGCCAGCGAAAAGTGAGTAAAAGTGAACCGGTGTGAAGTCTATTTCAATTTGTACAATTGTATTCATCGCCAGAATGATGTATCAGTTCCCGGAGCAAACACCCTACATGATGCCCTATGGAATGGATTACCCCATGCATGGGGCTGAATTATCTCCTGACATGTATCCAGCTTCATTGCATCATCTGGCCATGGCTGGAGGCGGTCAATTGCCCGGACATCCTGGCCATCCTGGACTCGAGAGCCTTACGGCAGAAAGTCACTTGCATTCTCAGGTAGCTGGAGATGGCAGCAACAACACCAACACCCAAGTGCTGGCTGCTCTTAGCGGTCTTGGGGGTTTAGGACACAAAATCAAACGTGAGGACTCGTGGATGGCAAAGAGTAAGTTTGGGTAGTGAGGGTTGTCATAAAGAAGAATTCTCCTTGTTTCAGATAGCCATGAACAAGTGGCCATGGCACAAATGGCGCTACGCTAATAGATTGCCAATGGCTGGCTGGCATTATCCACGCCGTCCAGATCGTATAGCTACCAGCTTAGCTATAGCAAAAGGTCTGGCCCTAGCTGCAGCCGTTGCCGAGGCTAGCATTAAATCCGAAACGGGTGAAGATGATGACGATGATGATGAATACATCATACGATGAAAAGTGCGCATTTGACTCTAGCTTTTGCCCTGGCACGCACTGTGGGTGGGTCGCGGTGTCCCACCATTTCACGTAAAGCACAAACAAAATATGTTTACAAAAATGCTGAACTCAAACGTTCACCATAGTTCCATAATTGCTTCTGACGTTGTAGTTGTTTTTCTTGCACAAGGGCATCTGTTGGTTGCAAAGCTGCAAAATTCCTTTTCCACAAATTAAATTCCTAATTAAGCTGGGCACCCAACTTCCCCCCATCGCAGTGAGATTTTTTTTTTTTTAATAAGCACAATGTACACACACAATAATACTAGTCACTAGACCGCTCTGGTTCCCCATTGCAGTTTAGAGAACCAATTCTTCATGTCAAACAGAGGAATCCGTCAGGATTTCACTACTGCAACGCCAATGCCAAAAGCAAGAGTCAACTTTAGTTCTTTAGTTGGCTGTAAAATGCCTGAGAGTCCTTGTCTATTTAGCAGGGAAAACTCACGCCAGTTGAAGAGAATGCAGAATGTTATCGCGAAGCTTCAACAACAATGCCTGGGCATTGCATACTTTTCGGAGAAAGCTTTTCACTGTAGTTAATTAGCTCTGCCCTTGAGGGGATTTGCTGGCCATATTGGTTTTCGTAAGGTGGAAAGCTCTAGGTTGTGGGGTAACAAGCCATAAAATTGCAGTTTCCATCGCAAGAACTAATTACAAACTCGTTTATTGATTGACATGGCATAGCAAACAATGGCGTAGCACCTAAATAAATGGCGAAAAGTCTCGACTTTAAGATGCACTCGTCTAAATTCTGAATGTTGTGTGGCTAATACACATCTGCTTGGTGTATATTATCTATCTCTTGCAGCCACTCCGGCACGAAGACCTCTCATTTACAACTATGTGCAGCCGCAAGCCCATATGCCCTTCTATCGCTCTTGAGATGGAAGTGACGCTTAGCCAATTATTGCAGCTGGTGGCCTGACGCCCCCGCTACCCGCTACCAAAGACCGCTGAAAGTTGAGGAGCTGAGGTTGTAGACGGCTGCCATATGATACGTATTTGACATCTGTTGGAGTGCTGAATCCTGATTACTTATTATATTTAATTTATTATTTATTTATTTAAATTATTTATTGAATGTTTAGTTATTACTTTCTTGTTAGACAAACTTAGCGCACACATTTAGTTAATTATGTATGTATGTAGACCCCTCCCCAATGACCCCCTCAAACTGTAATTAGCAATGAAATGCTACAAAAACACTGAAAAAAATTAGAATGATTGAGAAGAAGATCAAACAAATAAAAGAAATGGGCACAAAGTTGGCCAAAATTAATAACAATTGTATATATATATATATATATATACTTTCTGTTTATTTATGCAATAGATTTCAATAAATTATTAAACGTAATTAGAGATTACAAATACATGAGAATGATCATTATTTAGAAAATCGAAAGTGAAAGTTAAAAGATAATTACTTACATACACAGAGATACAAAATAGAAAACTAAGGAAAGAAAGACTTAAAATAGCGGAAGAGAAAATTACAGATAAATAGTCAATACGAGAGACAAAGTTTACTACAGTGACAGTGAGAGAGAGAAAGAAAAAGAGATTCATGTCGTTAGATATAGGTATATATATGTATATATAAATGCTAGGACTGTCTTAGCCGTGTTGTCAATAAGTTAACCCAATTTACTTCATTCCTGAACTAACAATGTAAATAACAAACTATTTAAACGTTAACTATTTGTTTATTGCGCCACCTTTGATGCTGGCTTTTGGGCACTGTATGCCATGTCCTGGGCATCTTGTGCCAATATCTGCGATGGTACTTCAGCCAAGCCCTCTACAAAACCATCAAGAGCACGCGCCCAACCCGAGCTATAGCTATCATGATGAGAGGGAACCTCAACAATTGTCTTTTTGCTGGAGAGCAATTTCTTCAACGATATGATGACGGCCAGTAGCAGGGCTATCTTGGAAACTATTAGAGCCTTGCCGGCCAACAGAAACAGACCCTTGAGCAAAATGGCACCCACCACGCCCGTCTTGGCGGCCATCATCATGAGCAGGGGACCCATGTTCTTCATTTTGCCGCGTCCCTCTTCCAGAGCCTCGATGGGACGCACAGAGACACCAATGTTGAGACTGCCCTTGGGCTCGCTGCTCATCACAAAGTCAGCATTGTCGGAGAATTTGTAGCGCAGTGTACGTGAGCGAACGAATTTCCACAACTTGTTGGCCACCAGCAAACCGTAGCTTTCCTCATCCGAGTCCATGGCACGTGCTAGCAATAGGTCATCCTCTGGGTCATCTGGTATCTCGGAAATGTCTCTACAAAGACATTATATGAGTTTCAGAGACTTTTCCCCCATGTCACCTTATTGGACTCACCTGTTTTGCATGACCTTGATGTTGTCATTAAAATCGATACTCGACTTCTTAAAGAGACGATTCATAAAGACAATCAGTTTGAGCATCATGCAAGAATGATTATCTCTTTGGCTGCATTTCACATTCAACTTGGCCAAGATTTGGTCTTCCATGCGATTGCGATAATCCGAAGTTATCTGCGAAAGAGGAAAGAACGAAATTGTAGCTGGTTTTTGCCTTTTTTTGCCGACCTTTTTGATGTCAAAGTCAGAGGTGGAGAGCATTGACTTTGACAAATGTCAGAGTATGAGAGGAAGTTTTGTCTCTCCTTATCGCTTGGCACTTAATTTATGTGCAAGAAAAAGGGAAAATTTTGCTTTTGCCGAACCTTACCGAGTTATCGCTGGCCCCGAGGGCAGGTGAGGCATTGGTCGTAGCCAAAAGCATGGCCAATCCTAGCAGCAGCAACATAAAGAGGGTTAAAGTTTGCATGTTTATAACTTTAAGTAAGCCTTGTTCTCGATTTATTTAATATCTCTCTCTTTATTTTGTTTTTTTAGCGAAGTCACCTTTCGCTCGTTTGTTTGGCTTTTATCGATTCGTATTCAGATTTTATATATAAAATGCGTGAATCCTGGATATCCTTTAGTCAGCACACATACACTTGAGCACTTCAGCACACTGCTTCACTTCACACTACGCCCGCTACACACGTCTACGGTCTGCTCAATTGTCACGCCGTCTTCTGAGCTTCTGCTGTTGACATCGTCGCCTTGAAAGAAAACCTAATGCGAATTTTCCGCCAGCGAATTGGGTTTTATATGAAAAGCCATCCAAAAGCATTGCAAACACAATGCAGGCCTCTGTCGACGTCGGCGTTTGCTTTTTCTCCAAGAAGTTGCCCCAAAACTGGTCTCTAAAAGATCAGCAGCAGCCTCACAAACACACACACAACAGATAGTGATCTAGAGATTTGGACTTGTTCGACCAGTTCGTCTTGAAGCCTCCCAGGAAGCGGCTCTATGGCCTTGTCTCAGCCACCTAACTGTCCCTCGTCTCTTCAATTGAAGATGTTGCTCCTCTGCTGTTTGGCCATGATTTTGTTTATGTTGGTGTTTTCCCATTTTCCTATTTTTGTGTTTGCTTTTTCTGTTTTTGTCTTTGCCTTATCGTGTGGTGTGGGTCGTTACAACAACAAAGCCAGTTGAAAGTAAACAAGAGACCCAATTCCCAACAACAAATAAGCGAATTTTCCCATAGTACAAAGTGTAAGGGGTTGTCAGTAGAAATTAGTCTGTTTTAGACCATGTTAGCAGCACGCATGCAGAAAAATTGAATAGGGGGGAAAATCTTTAGGCCAATTTGAACAGAGGCGTGCTAGAAGAAATATGAAATGCTCCAGAGCAAAATATATCTAAGCATAATGGAATAGTTTAGATATAAAGCCCCTTTTAGTATTATTTAGCTGAGACCCCTTATATAAGGACGCCTCTGCATTTCCAAGCAATTGACGACAATTGCGACATTTTCTGTTGCTGTTTACTTCCCACATTAGGGAACACCTAGACCCAAACCCTCATATTAGCCATCCTTTCTCTTATTCTCAGCATTACTTTTTTCTAGAAATGTCAGTTTCAGTTTCCACATGGAAAGTACAATTGCAAATATACACACACACGCACACTCATATATACATACATATACACATGCATTATGTATGCAGTAAGTGTGCGTTTCATTCAAATGTCAATAGTAATTTATGCCACTATTCATTCTATTCTATCCTGAGGGTGTGCCCAACAGGTGGCGCGCATCCGCCGCATCATTTATCCCATGAATTTAATCAATTTACCTGCCTACCAAAATTATTGTCGGTCAGCTACTGAAGTGTTGCTCGACTTTTCCATCCACACACTCACACACACATACATATTCGCACACAAAAATACTGTACATCCAGTTGAAAGTAGGGCGCAGCTAGTTGTGGTGCTCCACAAATGTGGCACGCCATGAAAGTGGTTGGTTACTCTGGCTGAAAACCACTATGTGATCTGTCCATAAAATGCTTTGGCTTGGCTTGGCTTGGCTGGCTCCAAAATCTAACAGCACCAAAATCGAAATTGCGTCCGCCCCATCCATTTGGTTACCTGAGCAGAGCCAAACCAATGTGGCTCATTGTCTGATCCACACAGCAGCAGCAACAGCAAAGTCATAACAATTTCTCATGTGAGCTGACGGAGTGGCCGATTGGCTGCCTGCCTGCCGCTGGCGCGCTTTCTTTTGGAAAATGTGGTCCAGGCGGACCGACTATATGACTACCACGACAACTCCACCGTCGGTGTTGTTGAAGCTAGACGAACGTTGTCAACGCCATGGAGTTAGAGTCAGCATTGCCATTGACTTTGAGCTGACACCCCGCAAAAGTTGGCCAAAGCTGAAGCTAACTGTTAGCGAGGGTAGTTTAATGTGTATATTAAGAAATAAATAATTTTCATCTCCATAAACATTGTGCTCTGATTTCCTATACGTTTTGGCATTCTTTGGGGCCTGCCCTCGCTGAATAAAAGCAAAAACTAAACACGCCAGTCCACTTTTCCTCAATTTCTCGCCTCGGCATTTCATTGCCTTAATTAAAAGCTGCATTTTATTTGTGGCAACTTCAAAGCCAGTATGAGTGCAGAATTTGGTAAAAACATTTAGTAGTGAAATTTCTATCATTAATTAGCCAAGTCCCGCCACTTTCATGATGATTGAATTCAAAAACATTTCGCATGTAATTTTTACAACATTTTATCATTATTATTTACAATTAAAGAGAAATAAATACCTATTCTTATAGGAATGCAACAAAAGCTCTAAGGCCAACAACAATCAAAGGTACCTAGCTCTTTTGAGGTTGTTGCTGCTGCTGTTGCTGCTGGGTTTCGGCAGCAATGTCCTTGCCGGTATTCCTTCCATAGTAGCCATTATAGGCCGCCTCCTGGGCATCGCCAAAGCTAACCGAGTTGCCACCGACCTGCTGCTGCTGACCCTGATAGCTCTTGCTATAGTAATCGGTGTAGGGCTTGGCAAAACTGGGCTCCTGGCGATAGAAAGGACCTGGACCGCTGCCATGACCGCCATCAAAATGCTCATGATGGTGATAGTAGGTTGCCGAGCCCACACCCTGTGGATTGTATTCGGGGAAGGGATTTTTGCCACCAAACAGTCCTGACAAACCACCGCTGAAACCACCACCCACACCGCCTGGTGGACGGCAAAGCTTGAAATAGGCAAAGAGACCAGGCAAAATGATAGCAGCCAGACCAAGAATCTTCTTCAGACCAGCAATACCCAGAATGAAGGGCAGGAAGAGCAGCAACTTTAGCTTGAATATTTTCAGCACCAACAGCAGAGGAATAATCATTTTCTTCAACTTCTTGCGTGCTGTAAAGAGAAAAAAAGAGAGAAGACATTAGTGGATGCAATCAAAATATAATTGAATTGAAAAACTTACACAAATGACCTGCTCTCTGGTCTGAGTCGAAATCATCATCAATTTCATTGCCAATGAAACGAGCCTCGTAGCGACCAGCTTCGGTCAGTTCCTCTGGCCACTCCAACTCCAAAGCAGTCGATTTGATAAAGCTGTAAGAAAGTCGGCAATGGTGGAAGATGGAAAAAGTAAATAAAGGTCGCGAGTTAGTCATTTTGCATCTTCATAAATATCTCATGATTTATGCATGAGCTTGCCACGACAGCTTGGGACATTTTTCAGTGTGGTCTTGTGGGACCCACATTAATTTTGTTGGTTGTCTTCGCAGTCATTTGGCTAATTGTGACAGCTTACCGTTCGGCACGACGAAGGGCATATTTCACCAGCTGATTCCAATCATCATCATCTCCACGTGGCTCCTCTGAATATTCAAAGGGTTCCTGCTGTAGCGAACGCTGTTGTGATTCCGGCAGGCGTACCACCCTAGCAAAGTCCGATAACCTGTGTGAAAACCAAATAAATATATATTATTTATGATCTATGGAACTATATATATAGCCACTTGTTGCTTACCGATACTGATCTCTGTAGAAGATTTCATCGAATGTGGTTAAAGCTTGAGTTTTAAAGCACTCGGATAAATCGCCGCTCAAACATTTGCCATTGGTGCGTTGCAAAAACGGATCATTATCATTTCCCAGGCCAAAGAGACTCAAAATTGATGAACGGCCACGTTCCTCGCCCACTCCTGCTCCTGGTTGACTTATCTGCTGTGGCTGTTGGAACTGTTGTTGTTGCTGTTGAAGTTGTGGTTGTTGTTGTTGCGGCTGCGGCGCATATATCTGTTGTATATTATTCGATGACTGCTGATCGGGCAGTCGTAGACCTTCCCCGCTAATGCCGCTGACTATGGCCAGCAATATAAATACTTTCATTGCCATGGCTATAAGAGATAGATAGATAAAAATATTTTTTAGATACGTCCGCTTGGCGCTTAGCTTAATTGATGTTCCGTTTGCAATGTTGTCGTTGTCACTTCAACAGATGCCAAATCGACAAAAAAGCAACAAAAAAAACATTTAACAATTTTCGTTTAATTGAAGCTCGACCGGTAAAACGGCGTCTAGCAACGTTTTCTCTATCAAACTGATCGTTCGATTCGTTTGGTTTCAATTGGCTTTTTGACTCTTTGAGTCGAAATCTGTCACGCGATACCCAAACGACTCGTAAACTTGTCTATGAAAATGAAAAAGAGATTTTTTCAATCTCTATTTCTCCACTATTTTTGGGCAATTATTTGTTTATTGGTTTAACGTTTTGGCGGCTTTCCACTCAAAAAACTAACACAGACATTTAAAGCGATGTCCAATTCGCCGATGCCGCAACTTGGACTGGCCGTAGCTATTAGCTTCAGACACGTAATAACTCTCGCTTTCAAGCCAATTTACTATAAGCAGCTAACACCTAATGCTTGCCGCAAACTTTGGATGAGCTTTCAGAGCATCAGCCCCAAAAACCGAAACGAAAAAAAATGGTAAGAAGAAAAGAATACAAAATGTGAAATGCAGGCAAACCGGTTGACCAGCCGCTTCTCTTAACCCTTTTTCTTCCGCACTGGAGCGGCAAATGCATGTAATTGAATTTGCGTTAAATGCATAAACATTGCGCCTAATGGTCTCAAAAAAAAAAAAGGTCAAAAAAATTTGCTCAGGCAGATATGCAGTAAACCGTATTTAATTTGACGCTCACACAGTGGGCGAAATTGGCACAACAATTATTATCGATAAGGGCTTACTATAAAAGGACTTTAAAATGGGGGGGGACTTTATCGCTTGAAGTATGCAATAGGATGGAAAACAAATTTATAACATGTTTGTCTTAAGAATTGCCTGCAAGCAAATGTTTATTGTAGGAATACATCGTTGAAGCGTATTCTTGAACCGCCTATGTTTTGGCTGATGTTTATCCACTGTGCCAACCGAAATTAAGCCCACAATATTGAACCTTAGCACGAAATAGTCAAAGTCTCTTATGCTCGAGGGGACTCTGAGCCATTCTCACTTTCGTTTCACACTTATTCGTCCAAACTTGAACTCATCAGCGTGGCAATTGTATATCAATTGGATTGCGGTCTCGTGTTTTGGACTTTTGCCATTTGAGTTGGAACTTGAAAGTTCAACATTCAAAGGGCGACGCTAAGGGTTCGATTTGTGAGTTTTCTTTGATGCTTTTTTTTTGGGTTGTCCGACTTTTGAGATTGCATTAAAAAGTTGACTGTAAAGTTTGATTTTTGATTAAGCAGAGAGCTCTCAGGTTGATAGTTAAAACTTGCTCGAATGAGGTCAATTTTTATGCCAAAAGAAGATTTTCATTTGCGACATTAATTGAACAATAAAATACAACTGAATGGCTAATAGCAGTAACTCAGCAGAAAACAAAGCTGACGTTAAATTTAATTGTGTTGCTTTCCTCTTTTACTTAATGGTAGAGCCAGAAAGTATGTTAAATTAAAGCATCTGTATAAGGTGCCTTAGGATATGCAATTGTTTTTAAGCTAAAGAAAGCGATGTAAAATTCATGTAAAATTATTACAAGTATTTTAATATTATACAAATTTTGGTTTTTTAACCCAAACAGAAATAGGTATTCCCTTATGTAATAACATTTAAAGATTTTGAGGGTTCACTTTAATTAACTTTTCAAATAATGAAATTATTTGTACCACGACATAAAAGTTTTGTGACACTGTGCCAGCCATTCGCTTTATTTGTTTTGTTTTGATTATTTGCATTTGGCCATAGAAGGTCAATGAAATGTTAACGAGCCAACGATATTACAAAATATATTTTGTATAGGTATATAGGTTAGATTATGGTAATCAGTACTACTTTATATAGGTATATGGCTGCTGGGCACAACTGTACTTTCGGTTTTAAATTATTATTTCCCCACATCACTTTGTTTTGTGGCTTATTGCACAATATTTTGCAGTTCATTTCACTTCACTTTTACCTTTTGCTGTTTCCTATAAGCGCCTGAGTATTTGTTTTGTTTATCCTTGTTTGTGGTGAACTTAAAGCGACTTTCTGCCTTTCTGCCGGCTGCTTACAAGCGACTGTGAAGTTGCTGTTGGCCGACAAAGATTTTATATGAAACGCGAGAAGTGGCGAGAAAAGAGCAGCACGCAAAAGACGTAGCAGCACCTCAAGACGTATAACAATGGCCCAGACAGCAATGATGACGATGATGATGATGATGGCTAAGCGGAGGGAATGAGCCACTGAAGCGATCAGACGACGACGCGTGGTCATAATGCCAACACCGTCAACAAGCTAGCACTTGCGGTAGGTTGCGGACCGAACGTCTCTCGAACCCGATCAACCCGCCGCCTTTGTGAATATGTAGGTCTGTAGGCTGGCAGCGGCGTCAACGACTTGGTGTCCGGCTGGGCAGGGGCATCGTTTATGCGCCTTGAGAAAACCCCAAAAAGTTATTATGCCGCACGTCGAGACCTTGGCTTTAATTTGAGTTTGATTTAAAGAGCCAACGTTGTCTCTCCTTCTCTTTCTTTCTCTGTGTGTATGTGTATGACTCATCATAGGGAAAAAAGTACGTCACTGGCCAACATGGATTATGTAATTTTAGTTGGCAGAGGTAATAATCACATTTACTGCAATCCGTTCAACTGAACTGGTTTTTGGAAACGCCCACATAAAGCGTGGCAGATTTTGCTAAAATATTCACAAAGTGTGTTTCTGTGTGAGTGTGTTAAAGTCATGGCAAAATGTGAACAAACTTCAAAAAATGTGTATATACATATGTACATGCCCCATAGGATTTGACTTCAAACTGGATACTTTGTCTCAGTGTGTGTATGCCACAATTACCAGTAAGTGCCTCTTGCAACTGGAAAATCCCTCCAACGAATAATAAAAAATAAAAAAAACCCACAAAAGAAATAACAACGCTAAACATAATTGTGGAAATTCCCGATGCATTATGGTTGCCATTCTCCAAAGGGGATGGACAAGAGACCATCTACCTCTACCGTGCTGGCAAAAGAAACAAATTTACTATTTCAACACAGCCCGAAGCGGAAATAGACAGAGAGTGGGCGACAAGTTGGTAACTCAGTCGAATGCCAAATGAAATGAGGTGATGTGTTGTGGCATGGACATAGACATAGACATGGACATGCCATGTGGCTCTAGTCAACTTACTTGGCCCCAGGTCACTTTGTGCTCGAGTTAAATGAGTTATACAAGAGAAAATTCAATTAGCAACTGGGGCAGGTTATAATTACCCTTTCAGCCAGAGAAACTGAACAAGGAAATGAATGTGAATGTGTCTTTTTTGATAAAATGTAACAGCAGGTGCCAAGGACAAATAAATGACCCAAATGTGAAATTGTCAAACTTTAATCATTTAACCGAAAAGGGGATGATTTCGGTAATCAATTTGCTGGGCAATGTCAGCTCATTTGTATTTTAGTTGTTGAAATATTTATTCTAGAATTTTAACGTTGTAAATATTTAATATAAACTTTATTAATTCTTTAGGACTTTGCATAAGCACTTAAACAATTTTCATGACTACATTGATAACAACAATAAATAAATAATAATAAAATATATTTAAAGTAATTTCATGTAATTACTTTAAATTAATTGCTACAAATTGAATTAGTTAGATCTAAAAATAGACTATCATATAAATAAATACTTGAATAATTCAACTAAATGGCTAATAATAACAGCATCTTCAAGTTATGCCATTTAATTAAGCAACTAAAACAAACTTTTATATTTACAGCACCCGCTAACCTCTCCCATTCCCACTACCAGCCCCCGGCCCTGTCCTGTTCCAGTTCCTGCCCATGTCTTGGTGTTTGATGTTTCTTCACCTTAACACCTACTGACAGGTGACGATTGTGGACTGGGGGGCTTCTTTAAGAATTTGTATGTATGGCTAGGCTATCTAAAGTAGAATTTGCATAATTACAGCTTCAAGTCTCAACGCCAGACAGCCTGACGTGAGCTGACGTGACTTGCGAACTTTTAGCCAGGTCGTTTTCTCAACTACGCAAACTTGCGTGCCTGCACCAGTTTGTTGATGTCGTTGTAGGTGGATAGCATGGCGGGATTTTCGAAATCCTTGAATTCCTTGCACTTAACAAAGGACTCCTCGCAATCAACGCCATCCTGGCCATCCTTGGCGGCACGCATATACTTGAAGAAACGCAAAATATCTGGATTATCGGAGGTGGGTTTGCGTAGCTCGTTTAGTTCCCTGGCAAAAGACGAAAAACACATTTATTTAATATAAATTGCGGCATACTTCTGGGCTGGCTTCAAACTCACCGACTCAGCTGAGCGGAAACCAAATTGCTATATGGTGCATATTTTGCGGGATTGGCATACATCAAGCAGATAAGTTTCTCGCGACAATTCTCATTCTCTGAATTCAGCTTGAGTTGAGCGAAAACCGAATCCAAACGTGACAATAGCGGGCTATAGAAGGGATCATAGTTGGACAACAAGAGCGATGTGCTTGGCACCTTTTGGAAGTTCTGGAAAGTGTTCATAACGGCCGGCGTTGGCTTTTTAGTCATTCCAGGTGCCGCACCAGCATTCGAAGACCCTGCCGATATTCCTTGTGAGTTTTTAAACGAAGCACTTCCAATGCTCTGGAGGGCACTAAGATAAGTATCTTGCATCATTTGCTGCCCACCGTAACGAGAGAGCGATTGCTGATTTATCGCATTGGGATTAAAGGGAGCATACTGGGCCTGTTGCTGGGATGCCTCTGCAAAGGAAAACAAAACAATTGTTCATTACACTGGTCAACAGAAACTTAGCAGCAAAGTGTTGGGTAAATGTTTGTCTTCTGCTGATGCTTCCTGGAATGTAAAATTATTATTTTGTTTGACCTTTCACTCACCTGCATTATATTCAAATCCAAGGTTATTTGTTTTGCCATCGTCAAATGAACCGAACTTGTGCTCATCTTCGACATCTCGGAAATCCAATTCCTGTGGTGGTTCGGCAGGACGAATAAACAATGGCACAGAGCTAGCCGAGCCGGATGTAATGCCTGTCCATCAGCAGGGAACATAAATTAGATACAGACAAGTACATACATTGTCAGCCGCACTCACCTTTGCCAATCAATCGACTGACACTGCCAATTATAGTGGGCAAAAATAGGGCGAAGAGCAGACTCTTCAGCACCTGCAATCCCATGTAAATGGGCCACATAATCTTCTTGAGACCTGCAATGCCATTCGCCTTATTAGTAATGCCTTGAGCCTGTTTTCCGTTGGAACAACTTACCCGTAAAGAACAAAAGTCTTCCACTCTGCAGAGCACGAGGAATATTTACCTCCACCTTGGCATCGTCCCAGTTGCTTGCGCTACGTTCACTACGCTGATTCGTTTTCGTTTTCTCAGAATGCGGCATCGAATGATTCTGTTGGAGGGCCAAGACAAGACCTGGCATTGGCTCATACTTGCCTTGAGTAAAGAACTGTTCAACATATTCCATTAGCAACTCCTCAAGACCTTTCAACTCGGCTTGCAATGTTGTGGAATTATTTTCCGAATTACGATTAATCTGGTTCTGCTGCTGCTGCTGCAGATTTTGGTTGTCAATTTCCACCAATTGCTGCTCTGTTGCACCCTCAGGGACTTTTCTGGCCTCCATGGTCTCGGATGCCTCTGACTGATGCTTGTGGTCTCTACGCTTCATTGCCACAGCCAGGCGAAGGTCACTTTCACTTTCCAACGGCTGAAAGACACGATATTGTCCGGATTTTGTGAAAACGTTACGCGAAATGAATTCTGGACTTATATCGATGGGCAGAATCGGTTGGAAACTGTTGTCATCGTTACGCGGCTGGCCGCCCATCGTTGTCAAGGGTTGGCTGTAGGGAGTGTCCACCGTCTCCGAAAGTTTTGAGGCAGCCATTATCGACGTAACAAACCATATCTGACTGACAAGGAGAATCGGCAAACCGCCCACCTTCAATTGGCAGCTGCATTTTCTTCGCTTTCGACGAGTGTTTGTTTTTAATTTCATCTCTCGTGTCGCCTCCACTGTGGTTATGATGTTTGCTCTACTTAACCTAGCCATTGACAACCTTTTCGAAACTGGAGGTAACTCGTTTATTGCCGTTGTTAAATTCCACGGTGTCGCCCTGTAAGCTGCAATTGCATGCCCCTTACCAGCCACCACAGTCTGCGCTAGTCTGAAAGGAAAAATTTTGCTGATGAAATTATTTTCCATTAATTTTGTTACCGCTAATTCCTGGAATTACAATTGAAGAGGGTGTGATGAGTTTATTCTTTTCCTGCGATTGGCAAGCGAATAAACAACTTTATGGCACGTGACAAGCAAATCAAACACTTTTACAATGTGCTGGAAAATCTTATTACGTGCGGCCTTGGCGGTCTTACATCCTCATCATTGGCCACCAAAAATTCATGTGATGTTTTATTCCAAACGCTGATGTTCTTTAAAGTGCGTGTGTGTGTATGAGTTTGTCTCGCCCCGGCTTGTTACAAATTCTTTAATATTGTTGCTGTTGTTGCCCAATTTGATGCCTATCTCAATGTTGGGCTCGTGCCTTGTACCTCTACCACTAAAGTACATACTTTAAGTAGTACCTTCTGCATACAATGCACGTAGCAGACTTTTTATTTGTCTTTGCCATTCGTTTGTCGTTTTGTTGTCGTTGACGCAGCGACAGCGGTTTTTGACACGCCGTTGGAGCAGCCACATCCCAGCCAGAGACCGAGCCATGGATGACTCCACTCTGGGGGAAAAAGTGAAAATGTACACACACACACACACAAGCACACAGACACAGTTTTGTTTGTATTTACACGCCAAGTATTTGCGGCGGCAAAAAGAGATGGAAACGGTGTAGAGCGTTGGCGTTTAGAGCCTCTTCCACCGCCCAGATCACGTTTGTTTCATGTTGCATTTTCACTTTCGTTTTGATGCTTTCGCAAATACCTGGGCAAAACTATTACAGAATCGAGTTTGGTTAGCATTAATCAAATTAAATAGAAAAAGCTTAACAATTGCAATAGCAATTTAAAACACAAGCAACATTTATTTATATTTGTTCTGCCCGACGGATTCTGTTGATTCTCTTTTCATTAGAAATTCTCGTATTTACCTGAATTGTAGAACAAAAACATTTACAGAAAACTACATAACATAGAGCATTCTTTATGCTGTCAACAACTGACGAAAATTTAATTTTAAATAATTTAATTAACCCGAAAGACCTTTCATTTATTGTACTTCTTAGTTCTGTGTGAATTAAAATACACAACAAAATTTAATTTTACTCTCTGTGAAACTTTTATGTTTTCTAAACCAACTCTTAAATACATACAGAGCCGAAAGAATATTTATATAAATCCTTTAGAGATTTTAATTTATTTATAATTGATATTTACCGCATGCTTTTGATGAAAAATCAATTAAACATTAACTCGGTCAGACACCGTGCAATAAATTGCAACCACAGCAAATTAATCGAGTTTTTATAGTCGAATGTAATGCATTTGTTGGGCAAAGAGTTTACATTAATTAGCTGCAGATGAAATAATTTCATTTCATTCAAAAAGATGGCTGATTCAATAAAGTGCTCAGAACAGAGTTGATAATTTGCCAGATTCATTTGTAAATCTATTGTCTGTAGCTGTAAGTCCAATTTAAATTTCATACAAATTGTATGCAATTTTCAGCTGACAATCATCCCATCTCTCTACGTCATTTTGTAACTAAGGCAATTCGATATATCGTTGACGTAAGCAGTTGGAATAAGGCATAGTCCTTGTGTTATGGCTTCCATTTTCAAAGCATCGATTGTAAAATAGAAGCAATTATTAACTAACTAATGCTTTCTGCTAGTTTAATCAAGGGACTAGTGCCATTTCACCTTTGCTCGAGTGAAACTTAATCCAAATACGTTCACCAAATGCATGTGGGCTACTGTAAAACAGATTACCTATGTACATAGTTTACCTATTATGTATGAGCAGATTGCTTCTCAGCTGCAGTTCAGTTTCAAGTTACCTAAATGTCTTGTCTAATGAGCATGTTAAAGGGCTTTAACAATGATTTTCAACAATTATCAGGGCCAAGATTTACGTTTTAAGCTTAAAGAAAATCAAGAACCATTTGCTTGCTCTTATTTTTTTCATTTTCTCCCAAGTTAATTATACTGAAACTTGCACGTTTTTGGGTCATGGTCGAGCTAGCATGCAAATTACTTTTACAATTACAATTAGAACTAAGAATTTCCTCAGTTTAGTGCCCATGTACTAACTAACTATCATGCTGAGACCATCTTCCGTTTCCTTTTCAGCTGCATCCCGAAGATTTGCCTGCTGGCAGGTAGATTTTTATTAAGATTTTAATTTTGTGCTCCGCCTTCTGTCTTTCATGCTCTAATATTCCGCCCCTTCCTCAAATTTGTTGTACATATATATGTACATACATACTCGTATTCATTGTACAACGCGACTTTGTCTACAAAAACTTTCAGAAGCACCGGCATCATTTAATCAGTTTCATGTCTAACGCTGCCTGCTTGGATCTACTTTGATTTTATTCTTATGCTGGTAGTTATATTGGGTGTCTTCTTTGCCTGGCTTGGCTAGAACGAAGTTTCTCAATTAAGTCAACCAAAGTTTTCAAACTTATGACAGCTGCCGCTCATCTGGTCTAATACAAATTGATGGAAGTGGAGCACAAGTCGCGATGTCACATAGACGCACACACACACAGTCACAGTCACACCCATGCGACATATGAATCCCATTAGCTTTGTATATATGTATGCATATAAATTTGAGAGTACAAAGGGGCAAAAGGCCAATAAGCTGACTGTCATCATTTGCGACACGCTCTGTGCCAGTCGACAGACTGTGAAGCGGCCACTGAAGTACTAAACTTAGACACAATGGCAACCAGTTTTTTATTTTTTTGAGTTTGGAGCATAACAAGTTGACAAAAGTGTTGGCCACTAACGGTCAACATTGACCATAAACAAGATGTAGCTGGCTGCATCATAACTGTGACACAACTGTTAATGCCGCAACACTGGCAACTTGGCTTAGAACAAGTTAACACACATTTGACAACAAATGCATTGTGGGTCAATGCGTTCACTTAAATGGCCATCAAAATTCAACCATTAATTATTAACATTCGATGAGCATGTAAAAAGGGACATAAATAATTTGCCAATTAATGGGTTGCACTTAAGTAATAATCTTTTGAAAATTGTTCTTTTTTTTTTTTTCATTTAACAAGTGAAAGGCTTGCTGATTTAAAAAAGAATTATTATTTGTTTATATGGTTAATTAGCAGCCCGACTGACCAGGCCATTTAACAGCAGTTAAAGTCCTTTTCCAGTCCTTGGATTATCTCTTACATATAGTAGAATAAGTTATGACTCAACCACGCTGTCAAGGAGACTCAAAACGTGACAATTTTAATAAGGAAAATATATTAATATGATCCATATTAAATCATGAAAATTACAGAACTGTTTTCCTGGCCAATTTTTTGGCACTTTGTTACCATTAATAAAAGTAAAAGTAAAAGTTGCATTCCAATGTTTATAAATTAAATTTGAAAACATTTCAGCCATTAGAATCGATTTTCAACATGAATAAACAATTTAGATAACTACAAACATTTGCTTTAAATATTTGTTGATAGTATTCTTGTATTTTCGGACCACACACAGCAAAAATTAAATTCTGTTTCAATTTCCATTTCACAATTTAAGCCGAGATATTTTTAATGGAATTTCACTGGTTGCGTCAAGTGTTATTTTCGCCAATTAGTTACCAATTTGGGGGTAAAAAATATATATGCGGTTATTAGGCGATGATTGCTTTTGTTTTTTTCCCCTCTCTGCTATGGGGCGTCGCCGTTTTCCACTCAAATTGAGTGATTTATATGCGTGTTGTTGAACTTTTTGTTGTTATTTTTTTTGGTGCTCAACCAAATATAGTTTTATGCAACATTCCCTACTGGCATACCTAAAGGTAGGTAAAGGTATAGATAGATATATATATTTGTAGGTATGTATTTGCCGCTATTATTCACTTTTCGCTTTTGTTTTTAGAAAGTCAAATCAACATCGTGTGCAGGCATTTAAGCCATTAAATTTATGCTGTAAACACAAATTAAATTGTTTTAAACTCACAAATTATGCAATCGCCTTAACTTGTTTGTCGAAAACGGAAGATGAGAAGATGGGACAAATTTGTTCAATTACATTTTACTCTCCAGTCCAAACATACTAAAAAGAAGCAAATTCAATTCTCAGCCTCAAGAGAGCGTAAAAACATTTTTGACATGAACTTGACTTGGAAAGAGGACTACTCCGACTTGACTCTGTAGTCAGCATATATCGCTTTAATGGCCTGGATATGCCATCTGCGAATGTTGCCTCACGAGTGTGAGTGCATTCATTCAAAAAGCTGGCTATGAAAGTTGCTTCTCCTCCTGCATTCAGAGTTGATGATTTTGCAGACACTTATGCCTTGATAAAAAGGAAAGTGCGAGTGGGTAAAACGCAAATGAGTTGGGTACTTGTATTTATATATTCAAACTGAGGACGGAACATTTCATTAAGCTCCATCGGCTGCTGCTGCTGCTGCACTACTAACCACATTTTCATGGCTCAGTGGCAGCTCCCCGCCCCCTCATTCAGCCCAGAGTAACAGTTTCACAATTAATAGTCTGTAAAATTCAAAGGGGACGACTAATTGGAGGTCTGTTCGATGCACTGCATTGCTCTTGTATCATTTTCATAATTTTGCGGTTGATCGATGTCGACTTTCTTGTAGGCGCACCTCATGACGCATGGTAAGACAAGCACACACACACTCACGCACACTCATACAAAGACTCTGTGATGAGCAGAAAAAAAGAAAGTATCATAAAAACTTTTGGCGACGCTTCGATGCCAAGTGTGAAAGATGATGAGTTTTGGTCAGTTTCAGTTCTCTTATTCCATTGGGGTAGGCCAGCTGTTTATTTATTTTTTTTTTTAAGTAACAGGAGGAGGGGTCTTACATAACCCTGCATCTGTATACATTTAATTATACAGAGCTTTCTTAATAAGCTGTCTTTTCGATCGCGCCGGGCCCACCTAACAGTCAACAAGCCTGTTGGTGGCAAGAGAGAAAGAAAGAAAGAAAAATACCTAAAAACCTTTTGAGTCCGAACCAAACCACTTTGAACGTACCCGTCGAGTGAAATGTTAACAATTGGTTGCTTTGGTTGCTCTTTTGTTTTGGTCTTGTTGTTTACCTTCTCCGAGTCATGAAACTAAAACAAAATGCTATAACTTATTTATATTTGTGCAGAAATTAATTCAACTGAAAATTGATGAGCATCATAAGTATGATAAATGATGGACACCTATCAAACGGAACTTAATACAACTCAATTTACCTTTTGAGTTGGTAGACACAAATTCCTTGGGGAGTTGCTAATTAGCGTGAGGAGTGCAGATTGAGGAGAACTTTTTGCTTGGTCACTTTCTTTATCTGACTTTCGTTTTGTTTCGTTTCGAAATTG
This sequence comes from Drosophila tropicalis, assembly GCF_018151085.1. Lineage (NCBI taxonomy): Eukaryota > Metazoa > Arthropoda > Insecta > Diptera > Drosophilidae > Drosophila > Drosophila tropicalis. The sequence goes on from NW_027173374.1 coordinate 110,026, forward strand.
GAATTGCAGTCGGCGTATTTTTTTTCGGATATGGCTTGGTGAAAATGTTGCACTGGCCGAAAAGCAAGCGAAACCCGTTCACTTCACTTCACTTTACTCCACTTCGGTGGACTTCCTTTTGTCAATTGCTGCGTATCCACACTACACTTCAGGCCAATTACCATGAATGGCGGCTAAGAAAACAATGCTTGGCACAAACACACACAAACAAACACGAATTTAAGATTAGCTGTAAATTCTATTGGCATTCATTTTAATCTGTATATTCCGATAACAACAAATTTCTCGTTTATTTGGTTTGCGGCTTTCGAATACAATAAAAAATAGCCAGTAGCCGTCGCGACGTCTTGTGCGGAGCTCGCAAAGATTTCAACTGTCTGGGGAAAGCCAACGGAATGGCGGGTGCGATCAACCAGTTTGAGACTTGGCTTAACGTAAGATCTTACGTTCTCTTACGTCTTACAGTTTAAGAGACACACAAAGAGAGAGAAAGACCATGACATTGACAACTTGGGGGCCATGGAGTGACAGTTTTCTTTGGGAAAGGAATATGTAAAGTCTCTCTCTCTCTCTTTCTCTCTTTATGCCTGTCAATTTTCCACAATAAAACAGATTTATAACCATATAAAAGATGCTGCCTCATGATGAATAATAAAGTGTATTTCTAGTAAGCAAGGAAACATTGCATTTCCCATTTGGTTTGCTCATTTAGTAACTCCTCTCTCAGTCAGTTGGTCATTTGTATGGACTTTCGATTTTCTTTGGCAATGACAAGCACTTGCCAAACTTTGACCATTTGTCAAGTGTCTTGGCCCAAGGCAGATGAAAGGCAGTTGCAGAAGTTGATTGCACAGTGTCATAATAATTATAAACAATTTTTGCAAAAAATTTCAAATTTACCCATTTGAATCATTAACAAGTATGCAGAAATATTTTAACAATTTCCTTGTGATCATTTTGCCATTTGCATTTTACGTTGATTGCATTCATCCCATATGCAATCAGCTATTTCGATTTCCGAGGCTAAATTGGCTCATACATTATCAACTCGACTATGCAAAAACTGTAATGCAACACGGGGCGTAATCAGGATTTCATCTCATTAAAAAGACAAAAGCTGAGTAACTACATATTTATCTAACTATTTGCCATGGTAACTGACCTTCTATTGCTAGCGACCTTTTGGAATTATTTCAATTGTTGTTGGACTTTGTAACATGTGCTCCTGACTACTTCCATGTCCTGTCAATTGCATTGCCAGTTGTGGGATTACAGAACACACGCGACGCAACATCTTTGTCATCATCTGTGCACTCTGTAACCGTAGAGATTTTCCCTCTTTTTATCTATCAATATTTAAAGACTAAATGAAAGCAGAAGCGTAAGCAGCTTTTCACTTGAAGCACTGGTTTTTCTGTATCTGAAGACTATTTTTGATTTTGATGATATTGCTTTTGCGAACGGGTTTCGCCTTTGGCCAAGCTTCATGCATGAGAAAGTCGTCGCTTAGAATTGGCCAACTAACCGACACATTGTTATTAATTTTTGGTGACAAACGTGTGCCATTGACTTGTGGCCAACGAGCAGAAACTCTAACTCCACCCTCCTTGCAATTGGCCCATGACCACAATAATTCGAAACCAGATTGTAAGGCTAACTATAATAGATACGAAAGTTGGATACTCTCTTGTGGTACCTTTACACAGAAAATAATTGGCAATTTGTAATAAATTGTTAATGGGTTTCTTCTTTGAGTAGATTAAATTAAACCAAAGTGACATTTACGAACAAGCATTGTTTATTTTACTCTGAAATGTAACCAAATTAACATACCCTGTATTATTTCTAGGGTATAAAAACAAACTCAAAAGCTCAACAGCCAAAACGAAATGAAAGCTAGTTTATGAGACCACAAAATCAATAACCGCTCTTAATAATACCAAAGCAAAAACAAGCGAAACCAAAACAATAATAAACGGCAATGTGCAATGGTATCTTTCCAAAAATTTAGGACAAATTCTATACCAAACAAAGGCATACACATACATATACATATATTTATACAAATGTCAAAAGTACACTAACAATAGACAGAGAGATGGCTTCACATAATGTATCAATTGTATTGGCAAATATTTGCCATCTCTCGTGAAAGTGTTTACAACATATCCATTTGACTACTTCTATTAGGGCAACTTGAAACACAAACAGAGACGCAAAGAAAGCAATTAAAGAGCTGTCGACATTGGCCAGCTGAGTGACTGACACTTTAAGTACTTTGACCGCACTATGTAATACTTATTGATTAGATTAAATCTGCATATTGTGGTAGTGGATTGTTGCTAAGCCAGTATACTATTTTGGTATGCCTCAACGCTTCCGCCACAGACACTCAGACCATTGGACCGGCCCATAGGATCTTCTTTGGATGCCACACAATTTCGTTTTTGAATACTGTCAATATTTGCAAACGAACCTTTTTTTCTTTCTTTTGTCGCTTTGCATTTCTTATTTCAATCATTAATTTCACTTTTACTCATAAATATGCTAATAATGTGCTCACGCCTGACTCACTTTGAAGGTGGCAAGAGGGGGGGACCTCACAGATTTGTCGAATTTCATTTTCATTATGTTACTAAATTCATACTACAACGAACCCGGCCGGCTATCGATTTTAGAATGGTTTTGTTTGCATTACGCAATTTCGTTCAAGAGGAAAGTTAAATAACTCCATCATAATTATACTATGGCCAAAAGAGAAATGACCTAAACATCTAAAGAGAATAACGTTTGCTCAGATACTTTCACAGCAGCGAAGCAAGTGCATAAGAGCGTTACGAACGGAAAAAGAAAAACAAACAAGAGTCGTACCCCCAAAAAATAATAATTTATATTTGTTGTTTCTCTTTTTTTGGCGACATCACGAATACATCATAGAAATTTTTTAATTAATTTATTTTCTCACTTGGACCCGTCACTGTGGGAACATTTTACATTTTCCACTGGTCACGTTCGTGCTACACACACACACACGGACACACACACACCTTAAGGGCTGAGATGCGGTTTGACCTTTCACACTGTGAGGTCCAAGTTGAGAGAGCTACTCAGATTATGAAGTGATTATGTAGCCCTCTAACGAGACTTAGAGACCTCAATTGAAATGCAATTATGACTTAATAAACGTATAACCAAATTTTTGGGAGGTTTCATCTTAGGAAAGGTGTCAAATTAGATGAGTGAAGACTGATGAGCGAATAAATCTAAGAGGCTCAAGGCTTTGCATGACATTGATTGATTGGGTAAAGCTACATATAGAGGTGGTTCCGCTTACCCTGCGGTCTAATCAATGAATGTGTATTGCGGATTCCTTTAAGGCGGATACTACTGCGGCAACATTAAGGCTTTTGTGTCAACGTCGTCACACAACTTCCGCTGTCAACTCTTCATGTCATGTTTGCCGAATGTACATACACAGCATATTTATGATATATACACACATAATCGGAGTATGCTTACGTTTACGCCATTTTTATAGGCCATAACATTTTATGTTGTGGCTGGTTGACATTCCAACGGGTTCACTGAGCCTTCTGGGCATTTGCACTTACCCCATCGCATTGTATACACAAACTTACGTATGTATATGTATGTATACTAGATGTCTGCCAACTGGCTAGGCTATAAAAGCTAAACACAAAAGCTTGGCCAAAGGTTAAAGTCTTGAGCGGTGTTAGCTAAACCTGGTCCACTTGCTCCACTTACTCAGACATATGAGAATTTCAGCCACCTAGAGTCGACCAGCTTACTTTTAGGACTTGGACTAATTGGTTTATGGGATCAATTTATTGATTCCATTATATGCGCAATACTTACCGGCATGAAAACGAAAATTAACTCAATTATGTTAAACATGTAGACGATGGTTTTTATTTGTGGTGGGGGTGGCGGGAGGAGTTAATATTATTCTCAGGTCTATAGAAGATTATACTTAAATTTTATGCTATTTATATACATTTAAATATTTTAATTTGAAACTCTTGTATTATATATTTACTTTTAAAGATAATTTAAGTGACATTTTATTCTGCTTAGACTATTTGAGATTTGAATGACCTGTATTTTGCACATCAATATTGGTGTATATAACATATTAAGTATGTAACTTAAATGCTAATCAAACACTTGAAATAATAGAATTTTTGGTTTACATAGGAACCTTGAGTTAAGGAACTAAATTCGAGTGTAAATAGTTTTTCAACTCTATCGGAAATGTACCGGAAATGTAATTGTGGGGCTCTTTCAATTAGATTTCAATTTCACAGTAGCCGATATTTTAATGAAAAACATGAAAATAAACAATGTTTAGACTTTGTCTTGAAGCACTGTGTACTTATATACTAAATATGCTAGTTATTGGAGCAACTTTGATACAATTTAGACATCTAATTAAGTACTTTCCTCTATGTGGCTCATTCGTTTAAACTTAAAATTAACTCAGCTTGGCTTCAAATCACTCGAAAAATATTTATTTTGTTTTAATTCTATGTCTGGGTTTTGTAATTTTAAATAGTAATTCTAATATTCAACTGCTCATTTTTGGGATGATGAGATTTTGTAGAGTGTTTGTGGCTCTTTGTGGTTGTTTCCTTTATGGTGAGCTGTTGAACGCAATTGAAGGACATTTGCAAATTTTTGAATTTTTAGTATTGTTCCAAACTGTAAATGCGCAAAAAAAAACACACACTCAAGTCATAATGAATGGCAGCAAGAACAAACGATTGTACAAAAATGCCAATAGAAAATCTCGAGTTGCCCAGGCAACTTGCCAATTGGCAACTACAAGTTCAAACAATATTCTACAAAATAAATGTCAAACGCATGCAATGGAACAGCAACTGCAACTGGATTTGTGATGCAATAATAAAAGGAAAAATAAAGGAGCAACAGCAGAGAACGTCACTCTATTGCAGTCACCGAACCTTGATGCATGCAAATCGAATCAACTTAAGGATGAAATGTTTCAAGACAAATACAAAAGACAAACTATAACAATGAAACACAAATGGCGCTAAGGACTTGGTTAAGGTTAGTTCTCGGAAAATGAGGTGGACAGGAGAAAGGAGTTTCATCTAGTCAACATATAGAAAAAGAAGGAGAATATACGACTGCATTTTACCGTGGCATTAGTTTAGATTGCTCTGTGGGTATGATTAAATCCATGGCTATTTCCGTGGGCATAGGATTCTCGGTTAGAGCCACCGACTCGGTCACCGCACTGCGCAATCTACTACCGCCATTTCGATGTCCTGTCACGAAATCGGTGGTGGCCATGCTGATGCCATTGATGCCATTCTCGCAATCACCATCGCCACCGCCGCCGCAACCGACGCAACAACCACAACCGCCACAAGCTCCAGGACCGCGCTTGGAGGCAGCAATCGCCTGGCAACTATGATCCAGTAGCTCGAGCTCTCCTTTGGACATATCGGCGCCGTGTTTGCGCCTCCGACGTGCCGCCACCGCCTGCATGTTGCTGCCTGTCGTTGGACCGGTAAGATCATCATTAGTGGAGAAAGTGCACTGACAAATTAGTTCTCGAAATTCTTTACGGAAGTTTTCGTTCAGCCATCCATAGAGCAGCGGATTGGAGCAGGCCGAGCTCATGCCAATCATGTGGCAAATTGCATAAATAACAAGCATATTCTGTGTGACGGCTCCGCGCTGCATATCAGCATACAAATTGAATATATTCAACGGCATCCACGAAACCCCAAAGATAATGGCAATACTGATCAGCAGGCATTTGGTGCGCTTCATCCGTCTGCCACGCTCCACTCGACGCTGTGCCGAACTCTGCACGGTGACGACGGTGATGCGGCTTCTCAACTTGTTGTAGATCCCGAAATAGGCCATAGATACAATCAGAATGGGCACCAGATACTGTACACACAGCGAGAAGATTGAATAGTAGAAACGGCCATTATTTATGGGCCAATCCTCAATACAGAATGTTATGCTCTCCTGTAGGCCAATCTGTTGCAACAGTTTTGGAGTCTCCGTACTGATTAGCTTCTTAAATATAAACATGGGCGTGGCAAGCAAAAGGGCCAGCAACCAGATGCAAACCAATATGGAGAATGCTCCAACGACTTGCAGGCTGTCTCGTGTGGGATATACAATGACCTGTAAACGATTGGGCATAGAAATTGGATAAGGATGAATAAGGGAAGGATAAACAAACAGAAAAACTTATAAGTAGGCACACTTATTTCTTCTTTGCATAATTGTCAAATATTTACTCAATCGATTGTTATTGTTATGTCTATTTAAGCATTATTATCCGGACCCGCTCATAACTCTGTCGATTAAATCCCCCCATTCACAAAACAAAATATATTTGCATGCTTACTAACCTGATATCTGTCGAAGGCTATTGCCGTTATGGATATGGTCGATACGAATATGCAAAGAGCCTGTAGCAGGCCAATCGTTCTGCAGAGTATTGAACATGACCCAAATGGCCAATACTTAAAGACAATCTCCACTAGGGTCAGCGGCATCGTCACCACGCATAATAGTAAATCTGTAACCGAAAACCAAAAGAGAAAAAACAAACCAAAATGGCCACCATAAGTGGCAAATGTGAAGAGAGAAAACTTTTTAATGACCTCACTTACCCGATGTGGCCAAATTGAGTATGAATAGATTGCGGGCTGTACGCATAATGGGCTTTCGAACCACTGCAATGACAACCAAAATATTGCCAACCGCTCCAAAGATAATGAGTACAATATACAGGCTGATTAGGATGTGAAACCAAGGATTATCTATGGCCCGATTCCTTAAGAAGCGTTCAATCAACACCGGGTCCAGGGTGGTTGTATTATATGTTGCATTGTAACTGCTCGCGTTGGCCATTGTTGAGTTCTCTATCATTTTGATGCTCGTGGCTTGGGTAACTGTAGCCACTTCCAGGTCCAAATAGTCAAATGCATTTCGTTCGCTAAGCAATTGAAAACTGTCACCATTGCTGCTGCTCTGCGAAAAATCACTCAGTTTGTCCTCCGAATTGGTATCGGGGAGTAATGGCGCAGTTTCCGTTTGATTCACAGTCACAATCTGCGAGAAAAATGGAAAAGAGTGGGCACACACACACACACATTAGATTCTATGTATGGCAGGGGAACCACACAAACCACGAAAATCAATCAAATAACTTCGAGTTCTCCTCCACATTGCGTGAGCCACCAACAATCATCATACAAGTATATGATTTATGAGACTGGCCTGACGCACGCGCCAATTCCACCTGCTTAAGCAAAAGGTTTATGGGCTTTGGGCCTCTATCCCGCTTGCCATTAATGTTTATAACCATCATATTCAGTTGGTTTGCCTTTTGGTGCCAGTAGGTGGCCAAGTACGAAAGTTCTAGCATAGTGTCTATGTTCATTTGACATGAATTGAAATTTTAACGCCATAATTGACCCTAAAAATAGCTAACCAAAAAAGCAAGGTCACAAGCAAAATATATAACCACGAGGTATAATCCTTAAACGAAAACAAACTAAAAACAAATATGTATGTTAATCGAATATTTCTTTTTCTTCTGTTTAATTATAACCTATTTGCTCTTTAGATTCTTGTTTCGTATAATTTTCTTTGTGGCATGTTTTGAATGGAAAGATTTTTCATAATTTTCTTACAGTTAATTGGAAGTCTTCAGGCCATAGGCAATGCTTTGCTTTCTTAATTATGCAGCATATTTTCATTGTCAGCTTCATGAATCTTATTAAGTCAGGATAAAGTAAATAATAATGCCATCGATGTTTTGCTAGGTAGAGAAAAGTTAATTTGGACTTTTGATATTAAAGTAAGATGCTTTAAGCTCAAACACACGGGCAGAAAAACAGACAGAGAACATTTTGATGCTCATTCAGGTTATAAATGACGACGTTTGCCAAAAATAATTGCGTAATTTTATGCACCAAAATGGATGCGCACTTGTCAGTGTCAATAAAAGCAAATGGCACAATGTGCCTGATGTGCTGATGGCTGTGTAAGATGCCACACAGTGTGTCTTCTACAGAGACCGCCTAAAAGTATACATTAAAATTGGCATCTGCGATAAATGAGGCGCTAATAAATCTTGCCAATTCAATCGTCATGAAAAAAGCAACTCTACTCTTCACCCATGGGAAATTAGGGCAAGGGAAAATGTATTAAAGCCATTTCTGTTGCATTTCCAGGATCCAAGGATACATATATAGTTTCCCACAAAACAAAGAAAACTTGGAACTTAAAAAACCCAATTTGAGGTTGGTCAAACAAAATTAATTGCCAAATATTTACACATCTGAGCTGAGTTTGTGGTTGCGTTTAAACAATTGAAAGTTTATTCATCTTAAATTTGTAAAGAGGTTCACCACACACTCAACACAAAACTTTTAAAGTCTTTCGCATTAATAAATAATAAAAAGTTTCTACGAAAAGGTCAAGCACAAAAGGGTCTATAGAGAGTTTTCATGTTCATCAATTTGTTGCCAAAGTGCAAATCTTAGGAATTATTGTTACGCTTGTCCGAGGTGTAAATTGAATTTTCATGTCCCTTGCAGCAAGCCATACAAATGTGATTTTATTATATTTTTTCTGCCGATACTTATACAGCTGCTTTCAATGCTTAGTTCGACAAACTTGATGACAACGAAAATTATGCAAAGTAACCATCAAGTCTCTGACAGTTGTCACAAAATTTGAATAATTTTTTAGAAAATGCCAGGAGCAGTAATAAAAGAGTATCCCATTCATCTTACTTATATTTTTTACATCAGCAGCTCAAAAAGGGAAGCCAAAATAATGTCTTTAAGGGTAGGCACACTCAACCAGTTCTAACCAACTGCTACTCAAGAGTAAACCAAAAGAGGCAAGCACCAATTTCCTGCCGGTAGTCTGACTCAGCTATTTTGATTGTGATTTATTTCAGCTAGCTGATCTATATATACCATATATGTAGTATATATGTATGGGTGGGTCCCTCTTGTAGACGGATGTTGATGTTTGGCCATCGTGTTTTTCTATTTTAAGATGAATTTTATTGCCCTTATTGTGCAATTTGTTGGCAAACAAATATTGCCGGCGTTTGCTGATAAATGTATCAATTTATATAGACGAACCTTTCTGTTGTCTGTGTGTGGGTGTATGTGTGTTGACCCTGGTTGTGGCAAGGATATTTACTTTATTAATTGGTGGCGATTTTACAAAAACTACATGAATGGAGAATGCTGCAGACTAATACATAAGCTAATATAAAGTGAATCCCTATAAAAATGTAATCAAAACATAAAAAATTCTTAAAGTTAAATTAGCTCCGTATGCACCATTATTACTTCCAGGAAATAAGGATTGGTATTCTCCATCAATGCAAAAAAAAAAAAAGTTTACAGGTAGATTTCATTTTATTGTAGTCTTGGTGTTATTTGAAAGATTTTCATTTTATAAAAGGGTTATTTATGGCATGCGGTGGCAGTTGTTGTTCTCTTTATTTCCTTTCTGGCAATGGTTGCAAACTTGGTAGGGGGGAGGACATTATAAATATATATGACTGCGGGGCCCCCTACTTCCAGCTGATAGATTGCCTTTTCAGGAATTGTATACAGAAGAAGAAGAAGGTTTAAACTCCAAAAGAGAAAACAAAAACTTTTTCGTTTAAAAAAAAAGAAAGTAATTTCGCAGCCATTTGACATCTGCCGAGCTTGTAATGGCTTCTTGAGCTAAGACGACGCTTTAAGTATTTATATTGCAATTACACTCACCATGCTGCCTGGCACGTATTGCCTTTTCACTGTGTATGTAGTAGTATGCTTTTTTTCTCCTTACTCCTTGTTTTCTTTATATTTGTTTGTCTGCCAGTGACACCCTTTATAAAGTAGTTGCTTCTTTTATTAGAATCTGTTTAGCTGTGCATGGTTATTTAGTATGCAACTTGACAAGAAGTTCTCTGTTGCTGACATGATCTGTAAATGGTCACATTAAAGATGCATTTTAATTTTCTTTTTGCTCTGAATATTTAAACAACACACGACGTTGAAAATCACAGAGTTCGATGACGCAATTTCTTTTTACCCGAGGATAAAACGCACTCATTTACCCTACCATATGGCCCAGGGACTTGTTAATTTTCCAGTCAAATCAACTTAATTAAAATATTTCACTTTATATGTATGTTATTGCACTTTGCAAGGGCAGAAACTTTATAAGCTCGAGGCAAAATTTAAGAAAATTGCATTCAAAGAGCCGACAAAGCAAACCAAACTTATGCACAAAATTGAACGAACAGAAACTTTTAACCAACCAAAAGCCGTTGCATTGCAGCAGGGCAAAATTTTCGGTTGAAGCATATTTTTAGCCTTTGGTATGCAAAACTTTTGCATCTAAATTATCCAACTATATAGACTTCTTCGTTAGTTTGCTATTCGTTTTGAATCTTCAAATAAACAGATATTAAGATGGAATTCACATTAATTTTTTTATTGTAAAAAATTCCTTGAATCTACCTTGATTGATTTTTGTTAACAATTAATGATTAGAACTTTTGTTGGATTGCTTATCAAACATTAAGAATTCCATTTTAGGGGAAAAAAATCAATTATATATAATTATTTTCCATCCATTCAGGTGGTCATTAAGTTAATTGCTTTCAGTTCATACTTAAATTGCAATAGAAAAATGGTTCGTGTCCAAAAAATTTCACAAAATTGGTTTTCTTTTTTTTCTCTCGCTCTCGTAGTTTGCCCTTTTTACTCATTTTCTTTGATGTGCATTTGAAATACATTTTCCATTCAATTCAGTGAACTGAACTAAACTGAATTACAACTTCCTGCGTAATGTTTTTTGTTCATTGCTTCTTTGCCATCATTATCTTTGGTATATTTAGTCACATTAATCCAGAATCTATTTCTTTTTTGAGTGCCACGTCACATTGCATTAGATTGGAAAAGTTGTTTGGTTCTACACGGAAATTGTTACGATTATATAGATAGAAACCTTTTCCTCTTTGATTATCTTGCAAACATAGTAGCAGTCAATTGCAATTTAGATGTAAAAAAACAAAAATAATCATAATAAAAACAGAAACAGCGTCCGGCAAGTTATTGGTTGAATTTCCGCGGCCCCGATTTTTTTGTTTTGAGGGAGACGAGACGAGATAAAAACATTTACCGACCGGTGCCGCTCGTGGTTTCTTAGTAATTTTCACGCCTTTAGCATTTTAATGGCGGCACATCACTTGCCAAAAACAATACACAATTCGTTTTCCACACTTTGATGGGGGCATACCTTTGGTTTTTTATCGAGATTCCCTCATTAGTTTGCTGTACGCGGAATAATTTTGAATAATATTTTCTACAATATTGAATCAATTGTTATTATTCACAGATTTTTATAACTTTGCCAATGTTTAATTTAAGTTTTGTTGATCTCCGATAACCACACGCGTACACCGTCAGCGACCATCTGTTGGCTTTCGATGTGAAGCCCTTGCTTATATAGCCTTGTTCCTACCACCAATGAGGAGGATACTCGGCGATGATTACCACCGATGAGACGTTGCTGCGTTGGAGCGAAGGTTGCGTATACGCCGCGTCAGCCACAAGTTACAACTGAACGAGTCGCGCATCGACAACTGGCAAAAGGCAAATGCTTTCAGTTTTGTTATGGCCCACCAGCTGGGCCGAGCTTTCTTATCAGTGAAGTTAGGGGTTGAAGTGGGCCGCAAAAGCTTTGCACAGTGGGCTGATAAATATGCTAAATGGCATGAAAACTAAAAGGCATCTTTGAAGATCTTCTTATCGTGTTGCTTCTTATCATGGTTATGCAAACAATTTGATGTAGTTGTTAATGAAATTTTATGGCCCATGAACAAACAGAATAGCTAATTGCATAAGCAGAGAAAAATAACAAATTTCTTGTTGTCTTATGTCTAAAATAATGTAAATTTATATATTTGAAAATCTTTAAAGCTTTATTAATAGTTGATGAGTGTTTTCTTTATTGCTGATCAAGCAATCCTTTGGCATCGTATATTGAAAGCAGTTTAGCCACCATATCCTGCACTCTTTCACTCTCATACATTGAATCCTGGAAACGTATAGCCTTCGGTGTTTCATCATATAGACACATAAAGTCTGGTTCCTCTTTGCCTTGGTATATCATCAATGGTTGAAACACTGTAGAGATCAGCACAGCTAAAGAAAAGGCATAAGTCTTATAAATTTTCAATCAAAACAAAATTGCTTTTAGTGAAACTTACCCATAAAACGACGTCGCTCGAACTGTAGATGATATTCATGTAAACTAGGTAAAGCGCCTTCATAATTGAGTATCTGCAAATTCTCTTTCAAGGCGTAGTAATGGTGTTGAATCAATTCAGCTTGTCGACTAAGTACATCCTCTTGCAGGGATGTGCTAAAAAAGTAATGCAAATCGACCAGCGGAGAAGTCCAAGTACTGAATTGAAAATCGATGGGCAAACAAGTAGAGGGTTTGCCTTTGTCATCATATTTAAACATCACATTTGTTGTCCAACAATCTCCATGGGCTAAGGTCTGGAAATCATTCTCATCGACATCGTACGATCGAGCAGCGTATTCCATTATATTATCCAAAAGCTGCTCCATTTTGTTGTAGTAGCGAGAATTCAGTTTTGGCTGAGACTTTACATACCGCAACAGTCCTTTGTAGAGTATGGAAAAAAAGCTTTTTGTAGCCGGTGACACCGCGTGAAAAGAATCCTGTAGAGAAGTTCCCATCCAGGACTTCTGGATACCGCTGCTTAAGCACTGTGGATGCTGCATGAAATTTCGCAAGCATTTCCAGTGTAAGTTTTGTATGCTCCAGATCCATTTGCTTGATTCGATCGGTATTGGTGTACTTGAGTGGCGACAAATCCTCAAGCAACATTATGCACAGTTCCCGATCAACGCATACGGCATCAGCGTGCAATTTCTCAGTTAGACCAACTTCCTTAAGTAGTTCCGCCATTTTTGGCAGCACAAACTCATACATATCCATTTCGCGTGTATACACATTGTATTCCGCAAAGAGTTTCGCCTGTGGAGCATCAGTTGGACATGCCTCCTTTAGTACATAAGTCTTCTTCTGCAGACCACCATTTCCATCGGTAAATTCAACATGGACACGTGTCATTACACCAACATAATTCTCACCCTTTGCTGTTGCTGCGTTTGAGCAAAGCTTAAGGATCTGCAGTTTGTCATCTTGGTAAAAGGATCTCAGCTTGGGCTGGAGATAGGATTTTGTTAACCAAGCGGGCAATGCCGTTTCTTGCATATCGTATGATGTTTAGATGCTGACTGATTTGGAGACAACTGACTGCCAAATGTCTGGCTAATGGTTTATATTATGACGAAACGGAGGAGATGTTATCATTCTTAACTATACTACTTAGCCGAGATAAGGTAAACTCATACGTAACGCAATGCCAAGTAAAGCGTGTCGCGAATTCTTAATTGCCAATTGTAAATCTGTGGGCCACGTAGTTCCCACTGTTCATCTGTATGCTGTTAGAATGATGTTCTCCGGGTTGCATTAAAAAAGACGATTTGTCGACATGACGGAGCAAATTTCATCTCATCATCCGTAACGTCATGAAACAAAGGCTTTGTAAAAATGCTTTATCATTTAGCAAGCACGATATTAGAGATTCTATTATTATTGTTTGATATCTAGATTTTACACCCGTCTCCTTACACCGGGCTTCAAACCATTATAAATAAAGATTCTAGAAGACAACAATTTCGTTCTGAAAGGCAATAAGGTGAAGCTGTTAAATTTTTTAATGCATGGAATGATTTCTTGTGCAGTTGGATGTTTCTGGCGATTATATGGGAGATTATGTTTGATAATGTTTTGACTCAAAGTTGAGCTGATCTTAATCTTGAATATGATATGAATTATATGCTACGACTTGCTCATAAAACATGGTTAATTGATTGTCGAATAAAGTATAAATATATTTACATAAATAAACTGACAGTCTTCGTTGCCCAATTATAATTTTGTAGCTGAAAAACCTGTCGCCTCTGCAGCATCTCTCTTTGCGGCTTGAAAATCGCCAGAGATAGCCCACCAAATGGAGAAACAAATGTAAGAGAAAGTTTATGATCAATTTAAAGACAAGGTCGTGAATCTTTTGTCTCATCATAATGAATCCTTCTTTAGTACATTTAGCAGTCAAGCTAGCATGAGAACAGCTGGTGGAATCATAAATTTAGCGCCTGCCAATATTTTTTAACCCATTGCTGTTAGGGGTTGGAGCAGATGAAGTCGACTCACTTATGGCCTTATCATATAGTGGTGGCAGCGTACCCATAAATGCATGCAAACAAGAATGAATATTTGTAGTTAGTTTTACTATATGTCTAAATCATATTTGCCTTATTAAATCATTTACATGTGTTGGCAGCAGAGATAACAGCCGTTTAGCTTGAATTTTAGCGGCTTAAATGATATTACCAAACCGAATATGTAGATATTATCGTACCTATATATCTTACTTCTGTATATGTATGTATATTCGATATAAACATATTGTTGCTTATGAGTAAGCTATACGTAGATCGCTATATAAACAATTTGTGTTCTTTCTTTTGGTGCGTTCTATAAACAAAAGCATGCCACTGATAAGGCGCTAGCAAACATTGGGGGCCAACAATGGGGCTTGCGCCAGTTGGGGTTTGTTTTTTTTTCTTTTTTGGTATAAACAAATCTTTCTGGCCATAAGTAGATACATGTATGAAATACACACAAATTGTGTATTATTGATTGCCGTGTAAGGGGGAAGAATGTAGTTGGTAGAGAGTATTCACATGCATATAAATAATAATTTATTAGCCATACAATTAAATTACTCTAACTAATTAAAGCAAGACAATAAAAAAATAACTTGTTAAGATGGTACTAGGCACAAATTCTATTAAAATTTCCTCTATTGCAATCGTTTTGTGATGGTGTCCAAATAATTGTAGCCAGTATAAGCCTTACTCGTGGCCCAGTCCTTGCTGTAGCCGTTGGCATTGATTTCATGGGGACCAGAACTGTAAGGAGTATACGAGTTGCTTCCCAAGAATTGTGAATAGTCCGAGGGATCAGAGTCGTAGACATGGGAATGCGTTTGCACCAAATGCGGATGTATCTTGCAGAGAGTTTTGAACTTTAAATAATGTATAAGCCAACCCACACCGCCAACTAGTAGAGCATTCATGCCAAGAACTCCAAAGAGCAACGAGACTAGAGTCATCTTTAAGTGGGCAATTTTCATTAGAATAATCAGAGGCAGAATGATGAGCCACTTCTTCTTCTTGCGCGCGCCACGTGACTCTGAATGAGATGAGAAGATTATTCAATGTCAATTCCGAATCGCCCGTATTCGACTTACCCGACTCGTCCATGACACGGGCTCCTGTTTCACTCGATATGGCCAACTGGAGGCCATGATTGCGTCCGAAAGTCTCCATGGCACGCTTAAGGAACTTATATATGCGTGTCAGTTCGCTGTCACCTGCGAGATAAATGCAAGTAAAGTGCGTAATTAGTTTCTGTGAAAAATCGTCATCATTTGTTTATTGTTTGTACAAGGAAATGAACCGCATTTCCAATGAATTCCAAAATTTAATTAATTAACACGCGCGATAAACAACCGGAAGGGTTTATCAGCACGCTCTATAGCCGCCGCACGGTGCTGTCTAAACAAAAACCGATAAACTCAATTATATGTATATATGGCTAATACCAATCTCTCGGATTGGTGTTGAATTCTATGATCATTTGAATACCCCAAAGCAGCCTCAAGCTGCTGCAATTATTAATTGACGTTGCTGCTGACCACCAAGCAAACAACTTTCCTTCTTTATATTTTATTTTCTTTTTTTCTTGGACCCACCTTCGAGGCTCTTGGCATCGTTAAAGACAACAATATCATCGGCAGGCTCCCCCAGCTGAACAAGCCTGAGCAGGCGATGTTTATCCTCATTCATTTCACGTCCATACTCATTGGGAAAGAAACCCATGCTGTTGGTGGCCAGTTTCCAGATGAGTTTCGATGCCTTGTATTTGATACAGGATACTAAATTTCTCGTATCAAAGCATTGCCTTTGATTCCGAGCTATATAGACATCATTGTGCGTTACCAAAGAGCCTCTAGCTCGTCCCGTAAATGGGGATTTGGTTTGAGAGTCCGTTTTAATTGGCCTAATTGTGGTTTGCGTTTGTGCCTGCTGTTCCTCAGTTGCACTGCTGTAGTGGAGTAGTAGGAGTAGCAATACAGCTGCCACCAACATGCGACACATTAACATGGTTATCTTAGGAACACAAAAAACACAGAGAAAACAAAAACAAAAGTGCGACACTTGTGGCAGCCTGCAACACCGCGCGGCTGGCTGGGCGAAATACAAATGGCAATCAACAGGCAGTTGGCTACTCCTTTTATCATAAAGTGGCAAACCACAAGCCGAAGCCAACTAACGAGTTGCATCTCGTCTTTGACTTCGACTCGTCTAATTCCAATTCATGCAGCTTGCACCGGAATTGCAATTCCTGCTGCCGATCTTTGTGGTGGATGCCAGCGCCAATGCCAATGCCAATGCCACCAAAAACTTTCTGGGTCAGAGTGGGAGAGGAGAAGTCGAAGACAGAGGCAAAGAAAATTGAATCGCATAGCGTTGCTGTTGTCTGGATTATGAAGCCAGCGGGCCAATTGACCGATAGACCGCCTTACCGCTGCGTGTGACTGAAAGCAAAAGCCACAAACGAAAGTGAATCCCCATACAGCTGCCATGATTGTGATAATATATATCTGTATCTGAATCTGATGGATATGTTGTTACAATTAAATCAGCCTGGCGCCAACCCATGAGACAAGAGACAATGAATGAACCGACAACCGATGCCACCGAGCTAGAGGCAGTGACTCTTGTAAATGATACCAATCAGAATAAGTGCGAAGGCATTTATGTGAGCTTAATCTGTGGCTAGTGAATGTGTGGATATTAAACCAACAGATAGATAGCTACTCGTGTATATACATAGAGAAAGAGAGATAGATAGGGGGTGAGGAGAGGCCCCACATGTATTGTCTATACAATTTACATATTTTTACGCAAAAAAGAAATAAAACTTTGAGTTGAATTGTTGCGAATTATTGTCTTGCTCCTGTGCTCGTTTGTGTATACCTACATACATATATACATATATCTACGCGATCGTCTTAATTACAATGCCAGAGACGTTGCACGCGAAAGTTGTTGTTGGTGTTGTTGTTGTTGGTGCTCCTGTTGTGCCACCGAGTTGCCTCTGTTGCATTATTGACTAGTGAAAGTAACAATTGGTTCAGTTTGTCGGCTAAACATTTAGTTTTTTTGCTTTGCTACTCAACTGATGAATTCTTGACCATTGTTGATCGTTGGCATACAAGATGATTAAATTGATTAGCTTCGATTTGCAATACAAACTTAATTAGCATTAGGTAATGGCATTTGACTAACGTAAGCCAATATACGCCTACATAAGATCAAGTTCATTCTAGTTTTTAGCTATTTAGAGCAACAGACTCTTCGGCAGGTGTGTGTAGAAAGTTTAATTTGACCAACAATTGCCAGCAAAACATTATTTTTAAGCAAGAGCCACAAAAAATATTTAACCGCAAGAAACTCGACCGAAATCTCGGCTAACAATGTCTAATGATTGGCAGCCTGCATTCAAGTCGATTTTTGATGAACGCATATTAAATCACGAAGCGCACGCGAACGTGCTACCATTTAGACGGTTTTCATATGCCAGAGACCGCCAAAAGACAATTGAAGATCAATACAAAAATAGAAAAAAGAAAAGAGATAGAGTAAGACTCCAGAGAGCTGAGAAAGGATAATATTAATTTGATAAGGTCGAGAGTAATTAAAACAACTAAAGTGAGGAGCAGGATTGATGACAAAATTTCTTGAACTGTCAGCCGGATGGACAGTCTAATGACCATTGGCTAACTACACTTGGCCATCAGCGACAGTTACACTATAAAAAAAAAATTGTTATAGTCTGTAACGCGTGACAGTGAAATTTCCGTTCAGGTGCATCGCAGGTTAAACAACCTGAGTTCAAGTTTACTTTCAAACTCAGCAAAACGCTTTATGCTAAAATTTTAATGTTTAAGCTAATATAAAAAACCAAAAACTATTGAGCAATTGATATCGGATGTGCATGTTGATAGCACATAGAAGCCAAAACTTAATCAATGTCTTTCGGACTTTCACCTAAAATGATTTCCAAAATTGATTTAAAGAAATTGCTGAAAATTCATCTAAAAGAAATGCAAGAATATTCCAAGACTATAATTTAACTAAAGAGTGTGAAGATTGCCAATGAAAATTATGCATATGTGTGTGTGCATTAGGTAATTTCAGCCAAAAGAAGAAAGAATGAAATTGATTTTAATCAATATTATTGTAATTTATTAAAATGGGAGAAAGATTTATTTTAAATGTATATAGTTGCGGCAATTGAAATCCGTTCAAGTTTTATATTGGGAAGAAAGTTGTTACGAAGATGCAATACTAAATCTCAAAAAAGGAGAAAGCTAACTAAACATAATCCTTTCACATATCCATGATATGTGTCACAGTCTTGAGCAATGAGTGGATAAATGGGGCAACTCATCGCTTTGAATTATAAATATCGGAAAATTAATTTATCTGACATGCCTTTATATCAGGAATTCCAAATATCTATGTGCGGGTTGTTTTAATCAATAAATGTGTTTTTCTGTCGCTTAAAATGATCGTTTAAATGGAAAGAGTTGGAAAAATTATGTCTTCCTTTTTGAATACAAAACAAATTGATGTTTTCTTGCCTAATATGAGGAAAACATTTTTTCACAGAAACATTGCCTCTAAAGTATTTCGAGTTTCAAAAACCTTTAAGGACAATATTCTCGATACTCAAAAGCATAATTTAAATATAGTTCAAATATATAGACAATGTAATAAATTTTTTATGATGCTATTTAAATTTCAACTTAAACCGCTTCAAAGCAAATATCAACTGTAGATGTAGCTTTCATATGGCGATGAGTAGGCTAAGCACATACACATTTGAGAACAACAAGTGTTGCTACTATTCAACAGCTGGCGCCAAAAGCTAGCAGCGCCATCTACAAGTCATGAAATGTTTGTGGAATTCAAATAGTTGTGATTTTTTTTTACCATTTACCTCATAAGCTTTATTAATAATTAACTTAACTTAGTGGATGTTTACCCCATTTTACTAACTACTAGTTCCCCAGCTTACTTACTATTTATTATTTCAAATACCATGATTATAATACAACATTTTGTCTACTTCTGGCTCGCAAGAGGCGCATAATTAATGAATTCTTATCCAGTCCGTAAATGGAGGTCTGTCCACTTCTTGGGGACGCTGGTGGCTCCTCCGCCATGTAATCATCGCTGTTTGTTGGAACTTTTGTTGTGGAATCTTCGATAGGTGCATCCGTAGAGGTAGTAGTCGTTGGCTCTGTTGAGGTGGACAATATGCCAGAAGCTGTTGTCATCTCTTCTGGAGCTATGGTTGTAGCTTGGGTGGCTTCTTCTGTTGTCGTGGTTGTAGTATCCAAAGACGTTGTTGGAGGGACAGGAAAAGGTGTGGTTGTTTTTGGCTTACTTGTTGTTAATACTCTCCTTGGTGTTTTTGTTGTTGCTGTTGTTGGGCGCAGCAACTCTTCATTCATCACATCAAACATTTTAGAATCAATATTAGCCAGATTGAGTAGTTCATTCATATTAATTGGCAGTTGAGTGGTTGTAATTTCGGGAAGGACCGTTGTTAGTTCCATATTGTTGATTGGATAATAATAATATTGCTTCTCACTCTGCGATTTTGCAAAACTTGCTGGTTTCTTATTGAACATGCTCTTGACATTATCAAGAGTTTGCTGAATCAGCCAATTGTCATTCGATGACCACATTTTTGATACCTCAGTTGAGTGGTCATACAAAGAATTCTGATAGCCCTCGAAACTTGACAAATCTATTTTGCGTATCTTGCGATTATTAATATCTGTTAATTTGGAAATTTTCTTCAACTTTTTACGAGGCAGAGCATTTCTTTTTGTAGGTGCTGCTGTTGTTGTTAATTTTCTTCTGCGGAACATTAATTTTGTGGTACCAGTTGGCTGATCCTTTGATGTGTATAGAACTTTTGGTATAAGCGAGGATTGACGTGAGGATTCTGTGGGCAAGCCCTTTGAAATTTCGTCACATTCTGAATCTTTTATGATCTTCCAAGCTGTAAGAATTGGTTAGTCGTACGTCTTTATAAGCTATTAGTGATTACTTACAACTATTTGGATCCTTGCAGCGAACGCGTTCTAAATAGCATTTATTGATGATTGTATAGTTGATTCCATTGCGATTGGCACAAATCGGGCTGTAGATATTTGGGCAAGGAGCATCACAGTGTCTACATGAGCCCTCATGCAAAATTGTCCAAGCTGCGGGAAAAACGTGGGGGAAATTACAAACCACTACAAAAAACCAAACAAATAGTTTTTACCATTGCCCACTGTCTGGCTAAACTCCATCAGCGAACAAACATTGGAAAAAGTTCGGCTCTCGCCATTGAAACTGCCGCAGACTGGTTCATTGCTAAAGACACAGGGTTTCGCTTGACTTTTGGCTTGGGATTTGGTTCTGATTTTGGGCTGTGACATCACAATGGGTTTGCGGGCTGGTAGTGAGTAACTTTTCACCATGGTCCCCGTATTGCTGATGAACTGGGTATGGAATGTCGATGGTGCAAAGATTTCCACTGCATCCTCGGCTATCTGAAAGTCTTCCACTTGATTACGCTTTTTGTGGCTACGCTTGGTGCGGTCCGAGTCCTCTTTTGGTTTGGCCTTTGGCTTGTATTTGCGGTTGTGTTTCATTTTGGTGCTATCCTCACCGCATAAACCTTCCGAAACAATACGCCAGTCTGCGAGAGATAAATATTTTTCAGGATTATTAGCATACATTAGCTTGGAGTAGAAATTTCAATCACTTCTTACTTCTTTGGGTTTTGATATTTTCCGCATTGACCAGACATTCATTGGAGAATGTTGATTTCACGCCAGCGTAAGTGGCGCACACCGGACGATAGATATTTGTGCAGGGCACTGGACGAGAACGTTTACGTTCACCCACCAAGACAGTGTGTTGAGCCACCTCAGTGTTTTTGGTGGGGCAAACATCCCACTTATATACCAGCCAATCGGATTTGGTCGTGCATGAAGCTCGTGCCATTTCACAACGATTCTTGAAGGTCTTACGCTCTGCTGTATTGACACTTACACCGCAAACTGGTCGAAACTCTTTCTCGCATTCAAAATCACATCCAGGTATACAGTATTGCAGAGCCACATCAACTGAAAGTCACACACACAAATAATTAATTGCATCTATTAAGATTTTAATCTAATCTCTACTTACACAGAGGTCCACCAATTAGATTTTCATTCTGAGCCTTCCTTAAATCACATTCGTTTTTGAATAACAAATACTCGTCATTACCCCGGGCGCATACGGGAGCATTGTCATTGGAACAAAGCATTGCGCCGTGATCCAGGGCATTAACTACTGTTAATAACAATAGATATGCTAACAAGATAATGGAGAAAACTCGTCTTCCAGCCATGTTGCTGCCCTTAACAATAATCGAAACTAACTGCAACTTGAGATGCATCTTGCTCTTTTATACACACATTACCGTCGACGCACGCGCTTCATCGCATCGCATTGATATAGCCAGATACCAGCCAGATATTATCGGGCATTCGAAATTCTGATGACAGCGAAATAAACGCGATAAACACGACCCAATGAAACTAAAGTCTCAAGTATTTAAATGCCTCCATAGATCAAATAATAGTAGTAGTAAAGCGGAATGCAGACGATGGCTCGATATGTGCATAGGCATGTCGAATTTTTGGCATTCTATTAATAGATAATGTAGGTCAGTTTTCCTCAATTAGATGCAAATCTTTATTGTGACTTTTTTCATTTTGGTTTTTTTTTTTTTTTTGGCTCGTGGATGGACAGTTTGTCGGTTTGAAGAGCTACGTGATATTTGGTTGATTTAGCCAAAAGCCATCGACAAGAGATAAGCCAAACTTTTGCATTTGCATTGATTGTGCGGTTGTTGTTTTTTTCAAAACTCTTTCTTTTTTTTTTGTGTGCACAAATTGTAGAAAACTCTATGTATGTCTTTTCCGCAGTTCACAAATGTCTGATAGCAAAAATTTCTACCAAGAAAATGTTAATTCCAAAACATAGAAAAATAGATAGTTGAATGCTGAATGAATTTGTTGTTTCAATTATCATGTACATTTGTTCGATAAGCTTTTCATTCAACCAAAAAAATAAACATAAACAAAAAATATAAAGTTATCTATGAATTTACTGAGATGAGATATATGTATTTTGTATCTTAAATCTTGTAGTTATTTATCTAAAGGCTTTGCAGTTAAACAATATCTTTTATCAAGCCGAAAATTAATTAAACATGAATATCGGATGATATGCGATATTGAATTATTTCATAATTCATTACCAAATAGAAGAAGAGTCCTCTGAAAGTAGATTGAGGCTATTTATACATTTTACAGTTTCATCAATTCAAACTCAAGTTGCAAATAGTCAATGACCAATGGATCTAAACATAGATCTAAGTTCATATTCATAACAGAGAATTTTAAATTAGCCTTGAAAATTAGTTAATTATGGCTGAGCTTAACCAATTTGATAGTTTAACTGTTTTCTAACGCTTGCCAAACGAAACTCTAATGTAGCCAAATGAATCCACCATGTTCTAATCGTAAACATAACGTGTCCAAAGATGTTCTACCAATTTTAGTCTATTCCACAGTCACGCGCCGTGCAAGTGACAGCTGCTCTCGATCTCAGTCAATTGGTAATTTTGCGAAAAGGCCAGAAACTTCTTTTGCCACTAATGACAAACAATTTCGGTCTAGGGAAAAAAAGGGGGGCTCAGAAATTACAAAATCTAATAACGCGCTGCTAATGCAATGCGGCAAACGATGGCAGTAGATAGAAAGAAAGCATAAAATGTGAGGGGAAGTTGTTTGCTGAATCTCTGAAGAGAGAAAGACAAAGCTGAATGCGGCTGGTGAAATGGCTTTAAACACTGTGAGCGATCGAAAGAGAGAATGAGCCACTATCAAAGTGGTTTGCTTTTTCAGTGCTGCATGAAAAACTCGAGACAGTCTAACGACAAGAGCTGAAGCATAAAGACATGCGACGACGGGTGCAACGGCCAAAAGAGTTAGAGTCATTGAACGCTTGCATTAGACAAACAAATAAATAAATAAACCAAACAACAAACCAGAAAACGCATATTAACCATAAGCAGTGTATTGTTAGGAGACGACTCCTTTAGTGATGATGGTGGTGCAAAAAGCAGCGGCTCTGCCACCCACAACAGCAGCAGGTCCCAGCAAGGCCAATTGCTACATGGATCAATATCAGAAATATTCAACGCACAGCGAAACAGCGGACAGTGGCAATGGCAGTGACCTGGAGAGTAATGGCGGTCCGGTCAAACCAGCTTCCAGCCTCCTGATGACCGATGACAGTGAAGAGAGTGGTCCCTCGTCCCTCGGTAGCGACTCCGTCAACTGCAGCACCACGGAATATGTGCGTCAGGCAGCATCCAAGCCCAGTGGACAGCTGCGTCAGAGACAGAAATCAATGCGAATGCTAGGAGCCCTCTTGCCGGACTCCCTGCTGCGGGACATAAGAGATCGACGTGGAGCTAACGATTATATTGTACAGTATACAAGTCCCGTTGAGGTCAAGGATAAACCAAAAGTGAGTTTCGCCTTGGACACAGACTCATCGTCCAGTCGCAGCCTATCCCGCGAGTCTCTAAGCGAAGAGAAAATCGAGGAATTACGCGCCGCTGTACAGCGAGCCAATTTTGTGCAAACCGCTGACGATGAGGCACCACAATCTCTGCCAACAACCACCAGTAACGGCACCAGCGGCAACCACAGCAACTACAAATACGCTGATGATCAATACTACAGCTTTCACATTCATGAGCACGAGAACTTCAGCAGTTTCACAAGCCACGGAGATGAAAGAGATACGGATTTGGCGGCAGCTAGTTTAGCGGAACAACAAGATGTCTTTGCCGGCTACCGGGATGTCAGATGCAGCTCCAGTTCCACACAATCAACCATCCGTTCGGCCAAAGGCACAGTGCGTGGTGTCAAGAATCGTGTGCGCAATGGAATAGCCACATTCTTGCAGTTCCAGCAGCAACCCAATGCCAAGGTAACTTAGCTTTTCATAAATTCAATCATCAGTTTTCCCACGATTCAGTCGCAAGTTGTTTGTGTTTTGAAATGATGCAATCAGAGGGCTAGGTTTTGAGCATCATTTATGTTTTGGCAAATTGTTTGGCAATTACAGGGAGAAAGTGCTGCGTATCTAACAAATGCCGCCGCCACCATAGAGAAGTCGATGGCTGCTTTTCAATCAGTATCTTTCACATTTTGTATTTATGTCTCGCACTTGGCGCATTTAATTCGTAATCTAATGAACTGTGTGTGAGGTGTAGAGTGGTGTAGAGTGGCGCAGAGTGGTGCAGAGTGGAGTGTCGTGACAGACCTCTGCTTTCAAGCGTCTTTTTTTTTCTCTCTCTCTCTCTCAGTTTCTTCTTCAATTATAATGGAAACCGTTAAGTGGCTTATTTTGTCGTTGTCGTTTTGTTTGAGCTTAGCTCACGTTTACATTTCGCTTAGATAGCGCCCCAGCTAATTTAGATATCGGCATGGCGACTGACAGATGTATCTATGGACATAAACCTGAGTCGGACTGCCGCCAACTAGTCATTTCTATTCGTTTTATTTTTTGGGGTTTTCTTTCTTCAACATTTCCCAAGAGATTTAAAGTTTAGATGCTGCCTGTAGAGTTGTTGGTCTTGTTGTTGTTGTTGTTGGCTAATCACCAGTTAATGTTGTGCAGTTAGAGACAAAAGTCAAACTAGCTAATTTATAGAAAGAAAGTCGACATCTTGTCAATAACGATAATGCCGAAGTTCCGTGCCGAGTTTCTTTGAGGCGTGTTCTGGGAACTAATTTTTATGCTGATTGAAACATAATTTCACATATGTATGAATAGCCACTAATCATCTGATTTCATATTACTTTGACTGTACGTGTATCTAAATTATCATTTTTTGTAGTGAGAAAGTTTATCATTTCATTTATCTGGTTTATATCAACATTTTTTATTGCAGTTATTGCAGTCAAACATTTCACAACTTGTCTCCTAATCGATGGATTATATCTAAAACGTTTTTCTGCCATTTCCACCTGGTTTTCATCACTTCAGTTTTTTTTATTATCATTGCTTAAAAAATGTTTCAAGATTATTTTATTTTATTTTCTGCTCTGGCAATAGTCCATAAATATTAACATTTTTTTGTTTTCTTCTTCTGTTTGTCTGCTTTTGTTTTTTATGCTTTTTAACTTTTATTAGTTGAGCGCGCTCATTTCACTTCCAAGATTAGAAAATTTCCCTTTATCTAATTTATTACTCAGATTTTAGATCATTTTAATTGTTTTGTTTACTGTTGTTGTTGTTGTTGTTGTGTCTGCTGGTGCTGCTGCTTTCTTGCATTTCACTTTCGGTGCCATGGAGCAAAACCCCAGATGAATTGATGGAATGTTTTGCCCGCCTTCCAAGTAACAGAGAAAGAGGCGAGATCAGCATAAATTAAGCTCTGATGGCTAAAAAAAAATGAATAGAAATGTTTTATGGCCTTATATAGCGGTTCACATGTAAATTAGCCAAGTCCGAGTTGATCTCAAATAGAAAGAAGTCAGTCACTAAAGCTGAGCTGCCTGGTTAATTATGGTACAACACAATAAGTAAAATGTGTAGTAAAAATCGAAAGTGTTAATCTCTGGCATTGTGTTGAGTGATTGGCAGTTAGCCCTTGAATCCGTCGCTTAAAGCCATAATTAGAGCAATCGTCGGGCATTTACAAGATGGATATTTGATGTCTGGCAAATTGGTCTGTTTGCTCAAATCTCGAAACCGACAAACATAATAAACAGAAAAACATAAAAAACCAAAACAACGACAACAAAATAAAACACAACTCACTCTTTGACTTCATTTTGTCACCTTCGAGAAGCAATTTTTGAAGAGCTGCGGCGGCATTGGTATTAGCCTCTATATCGATATATATTTGTTGCTCAACTCATCGATTGGCAATCACTCTGCGCTGCTGGCCATACAAGTGACCTGCTTTCTCTTTTTTTCCCCCATTTAGCTGCGGCAGTTGCGGCTGCATCAAGATTGCTGCTGTTGCCACTGAGACAGCCAGGCAGCCATAAGAGTTTTCGGCTAAAACTGCCAGGGATTTTCCGTCGTTTTCTTACTTCTTTTTTTGGCCATGCAAATGAATGCCTTGAGTTGACATTGAACACAGGGCAGGTTAACTTTAATCAGGTATTAGCTAAGCAGAAAGAAAAAAACTTCACAATTTGTTGCTGTTGATGGTGGTTTTCTCCAATTGTTGAAAAATTCAATTCGGAAAAACAACTTGGAACTGAAAAGTTGACTTTCCATTTGACCGCAGCCTGTTTGTTGTTTGTTGGCTCTTGCTTTTTATTTATTATTTCTTTTTTTGTTAAGATGAAATATTTTTCTCGCTTTTGTCTTTGACAATGTCCCGTTGCAGCTGCAATCCGTTGGGTCTTTCTGCATTACTGTTTCCGTCTCACTCTCTCTCTCGCTCTTTTTCTGAGTTTTCCATTAATTTTCTTTCTTCGTTTTATGGCCAAGCATATTCTCGTCACACCGGTTCGAGGACGCTTAGTTCATTGATAGGTGAGTTGCGGCTCCTCTGGTTCATTAGCCAAAGCAGACGTCACCAAAGTTGGCCAACTAACGGAAATGTTAATTGTCAAATGAAATAAGCGAACTCCCTCCTCGTCCCGCCCCCCTCCTCACTAACCGGTTCAGCCTTACAAAATAAGCCATCATAAATTGTTAGTAGTGAGGGGGAAAAAACATTCCAGATATTCAGATACAGATACAAACAAACAGATGCATCGATTTTAGATAGCCATTGTGTGTGTGTGTGTGAGTGTGAGTGTGTGCATGTTATGTCTGTCGATTGCCTAGCAGTTTTCCTATTATTGCTTAATTGTATTGATTAATAGGATTTTGAGTGACATGTAGCGCTGTTTGGTCAGTTGTCTTGTGCTGGTCTCTGTTGTTACGTGACCACAAGCTAATGAACTCAAGTGAGTGCATATACATACATACATATGTATATGTATATGCAGCATGCAGTTTGCAGTTTGACGGAAGATTACCGTTACAGACAAGTTGCATGCCTCCTTAGCATAGGTCGAGGGATAGAGGCAAAACAGCTTTTCTCGTTTTATTTCGTAAATCACTTTAGCTCCACCCAACAAAAAAAACCATAAAAACGAGACTATGAGACCCCATTTTGGCCATGCTTCTATGTGGGTTCTCTCACCACCTGACCATGACAAACTTGAAAATCTGAGCTCTGTGGCGAATTCCAGCTTGTTTTTTTTTTTTTGTGACCTGCTTTTTCCAGAACACTAATACAACAGACACACAGCAACAAAAAAACTAGAACTACTGCTTATCATTTCCTGCCACTTCTCCCCTGATTCTGGCTTTATTTACAGTGCTACAAAGAGAAAGATCTGGGCAAGGTTGTACTGTACACGACCAGCATGGGCATCATACGGGACACCTATACGAAATGTGCCAATGTCAAGCAGATTCTGCGCACTCTCCTGGTCAAGTTTGAGGAGCGGGATGTATTCATGAGTGTGGAGTATCAGGCCGAGATGCGTCAACGCATGCAATCCACACACATACGTGTGCCCCAGCTTTATGTGGAGGGTCAGCACATTGGCGATGCGGACACAGTGGAGCGACTGAACGAATCCGGTGAGCTGCGTCAGCTGCTTAAGCCGTACAAATCGATTGCCAGCACATATACCTGCCAGACCTGCGGTGGCTATCGATTACTGCCGTGCCCCTCGTGCAATGGATCCAAGAAGTCTGTGCACAGGAATCACTTCACGGCCGAATTTGTGGCCCTCAAATGCATGAATTGTGACGAGGTGGGACTCGTCAAGTGTCACAATTGCTAAACGACTGCCGAGGACGGAATATCTCTATAGTTTTTAAGCATTTAAATATTGCATTTTATAGCCAGCCGCTCAGTAAATTGTTTCTTTTCAGTGAATTTTTTTTAAACAAAAAACTGTAAATTCTCGATAATTGTAAGCCCAGTATAACTCAGTCAGTGAATGAAATATGGGAGCGATCAGATATAATAAATAATGACTAGGAAATAAACAATCGAAAACAAAAACAAACATAAAGCACCTATTAAATGTAAAAAAATGTAAATGTGGATCTGATGGGGGGTTTTATTTGTTAATCAGGAATTGACTAAAAGATATCTACTTTTATCTAATGTTCTTGACTAGATGCGGAGATTACCTTCAAATCGATGCTAAGAAAACATTAGGAAAGTAAAATTGTTGTGTAATGTTTATTACGAATATAATGGAGAGCAAAATGTAATATTAAACCTAATTCGCTGTTTATCTGATTATGTTGCATACTTTCAGGATGTGGCCGAATATGTGAAGCAATATATGTTTTTGCGAAAATTCATATGAACTTGTTCACTTATTGTTGCCCATTCTTGGAAAACTCTACATCTTTCTCATTCCTCTCTCTCTTTTTCTCACTCTTTCACTGTCTTCTTCAGTCTCCTGTATGTGGTCCTTTTTTGTGGGGATTCGCTTTTGGCAATTATGTAAACCGGCTTCACTCTCTGCACACCGACCATGCAATTTTCTCGCGCCATTTAATTTTTGTCGGGCCGGCGTTTGCTGCTTCTACTCCAGCTCCCGCTCCTGCTTTTGATTCTTCTGACTCGGACCCTCGCATGTCTCCCATCTCTGTCTATCTTTTGGTCTACCGTAGCCTTTAGGGCAGTTTGCCCTTCGGGTTTGCCATTGCCATTTGCTTTTGCTGTCTTTGTTAGTTATTGTTATGGTCCTTTTTAATGTTATTTTCCACTTGGCTCACACTTTTGTTAACATGCCGCCCGCACGCACCGAAAAACCAACTGACCAACCAAGCTGACCAACAACAAAAACAAGCCCAACCCTTTGGCATGGCCTCTTCAGCAGCAGACCCTCACACACTCACACCAAAAATTGTTGTGTTTCCGCCTTTTCTTTTGCTGGGTAACCCACCAGGCCCCCAGATCGTTAAATTCACAGGCGGCTACATTGTAATTACCAAACAGAGTCATAGCCAGAGCCACCCGAGCCGTTGAACTACCCGTCGAGCCGTTTGGCCCAAATCCTCAACCAAGGCGGCTTGATTTATGTGCCAACAGCGGCGGCAGCGTCGTCATCGTCGTCGTCGTCGTCATACGCAATTTTTCATAAACAATTTGGCACAATAACACACAATATGCCATGGGGTTGGAGTCGGCTTTTGGAACAATCTCCTTCCCCACTCTCCTCTCACAAAATATATCAGAAAAAAAAAGAAATTGCAATATTAAAATAAATATTGTAAATACCGGTAATGCTGGCAAACGGCGTGGCGTCGCCATATGAGTGGCGTCTGGTGGCCACAGCAGGATGGCTCCAACAACAGGAGCAATACTGGCAGGCAGGCAGCAGGACAACCTGTCGCCATCGTTGTCGCTGTGCATTTAAGTCGAGTTCCGTTGTGCCACATAATAGCAGCTGGCTGCCAGGGAGCAGTTAAAACCAGGACCCCTCGACCAGACTCCAAATAGGGCTTTTCGATCTCCACGAATCGCTTCTGCTACTGCCGCTTTTGTTAACTTTATCCACGGTAATTAGTTTATGCGCACCATTTCATGTGCAATTCGGTCATTAAACATTTTTTGTGCCTCCATTTAGTGGGTGTGTGGTGCGGGGGGGCGGTGGGTTACAAAGTGCGGGGAACTTTGGGTTTGTGCACATTATTATTTAGCCATATTTTTGGGCTGTGGCCCAGAAATAACTAAAAACGGCGGCGCTTAACTCTAATGCTGCATACTTGCAGGCGCAGGTGTTTTAGAGCTCACTATAAATTTGTATATTGTGTTGTTGTTGTTGTTGTTGGTGTTGTCGCTCCCAATTGGCGACAAATAAAATTAGCAACACATTATGTTTTTCGGGCAAAAAACTTTCAAATTGTTCTACCTCACCCCGCTTTCAGTATTCTTTCTTTCTCTTGCTCTGCGTTTGGGCTCATTATAGAGAGATTTCTACAGCGGGTCGAAATCGAGGCGGGCCACAAATCACGGGCAGCTACTCAACGGATTATTAAGTGAAAATTATGGCACTCCAAAGGCTCATAAAGCATTTACAATGCCTGGCAATGGGACAGCGGAACAGAGACGCAGCAAACAGAGCCACAGTAGCGGTTAGTTACATTTTCTCTTCCCTTTTTCATCTTTCGCCTTTTTTTTTTATTGTCATTCTGTTTGCTGTTGCTAAAGTTGCTGCCCCCTAACCCATTTGGCCATAAAACTAACATAGCTCACATTATGCTTTAGAGGGAGAGAAAGTGGATATTTTGTTTTTTTCCCCAAAGCAACGTCAGCGAAAGGGCGCTTTCTTTCTCCTTTGACTGTGTGGGTGTGTGTGCATAAGTTTTAATCTGCCTTCGTTACAATCAGCTGGTTCGCTCTTTTTGCAGTTGCTATACGAAAAAAAATACACACAAAATCGCGAAATCTATTAAACCAAATAATCACTGTGGAATACCCTTTCAAAAAAATAATGCCCACTTAATCGCTATTAGTATAAAAGCTTAATTAGGCTTTAAAATCACTAACGAATCTTAAATTTTTATGTGTACGAAATGTGCATAGTTTAAATAATTTTAAAGTTTCATTAGGACTTAACTGAAACTGATTTGAAAACCTTTTGAAATAGGATACTGTAATTTTCTTAATTCTATAAAAGATTTCGATGCTCTTTATAAAGCTGTTGATTTTATTTTAATCCGAATCACCCTAAAAATGTATTAATAACGTAAATGATTTAACACTTAATTATATCCTTCTAATTTCATATATTTGTGTAAACTACAAACATCTTTCCATAGTAAACTAAGTTCACTTTGCAAGTTGAGCCATGAAAAAAGTGCATAGAGATTCAGATGGTAGTAAATAAAATAAAAAAAAAAAAACAAACTGTGGCTAAAAGATACGTAAAGTAAGGAGCGAATTGATTGAAATTTATGCTCTTTATTTGCTTTAACTTTCGCCGAAATAAACACACACACACACACATAGACACACAGTCATATGGTAAGAATAACAATGTCTTGAGATAGAGATAGAATTGTTGAAGAAGTTCATTCTATAAAGATATATTCACTCTTATCAAAAGTTTGCCGTTCAATTTGGTCTGATAGCATGAAGAAAGAAAGAAATAATTGTCTGAATGGTGGGCTAGGCATTTAAACAACATTCTGATTAAATTATTTTAATGGCAAGTTAGTATACATACATACGGACTATAGATAAATGGGCCGAGATGTATGGCAAATATATGCATCGTCGTCGCTATTTTCACAGAAGCCAATTAATTCAACTGCGAACTATTAAAGCACACACTGGGCGCTCATAAATTGAGGCGCGCGAACGAACAACCTTTGGGGGCAGAAGGAGGAATAGGAACAGGAGCAGGAGCACATCATGAAGCAATTCTCCAGAGTGAGTTGTAAATGAATGAATATTTCATAGAATGCGAATTTCGAGTAGATGCAGATGGAGTAAAGGCGCTTGCTAACCGACTTTGCTTGGTTTGCCATATTAGCTAAGCCGGCAACTGATGGACGATGCCCTAATGCTGTGAGTATGAGTAGAAGGTTTTGGGTCTCGATTTAGGACTTTGGATTGGGTGTGTGTGCTTTTTTTCTCCTTTTTTATTTTGGGCACACCTGCCCGCATGAATCGTCTCCAATGCGCTGTCTGTATATTCCTTCTTCTATGCTGCCGCTACTGTTGCTCTACGACTACTCCGAGTACTCTGACTGACTGGTAAATATTTATTGAACACGATTCGCTCGTTAGGCGGACGCAGAACACACATAGAGAAGAGTCCCCCATGGCTGCTGTTGATGCTTCTCTTTCTGCTGATACTGTTGTTGCTCTTCTGCTTCTCATATACATTCGTTTTTCACTTTGATTCATTGTGTAGCATTTTTCAATTTCTTTGTATGGAACCTACATGCATACACATATAGAGCAAGCTTACATAGTACGTCTACTCCATCAAAGGAAATGGAACCATCGAAATGAATTTGAATACGCTTTCTTCTTTTATTTGAGGGCAAATCTCTTCAAAGTTAATTAAAAAAAACACATGCTATAAGGCAAATAATTTTAAATTATTAAATATGAAGAGGAGATATTAGAAAACATTTTTTCATATGGACAAACACTTGACTTGCATGAATTTAAATTGTCTTCATCTATGCCTTCTTTAATGGAAAACCAATCGGTTACTTAGCACAAAAAGAGTATTGGAAATTCGTTTAGTTGTTTTAAATGTAAAGTTTGTTTTCTTATTATTTTTGTTATCCGATTTTTATCTAGGATGTTAAAAAAGCATGTCCAGGGAGAGCTTAGCTAGGCGATATATGTGTGTGTGTGTGTGTGTGTGTGTGAGTGAAAATTTTCATCTATAAGAGTTGGAAATTGTATTTGTGTGTATTAGTTTTACATAGAGCTTGGCCTGGTCGTCAGCTCAATAGGCCAGGCCAGAAAGAAACAGTTAATAAAATCCCTTGACACGAAGGCGTTTACATAAGCTTTTAGCAAATAATTGAGTGTGCGTGCCTTTGTTGTTGCTGTTGTCGTTGCTGTTGATGTTGTTGGTATTGTTTGCACGTGTGCCGTGCGATTGCCAAAATTGCTCGGATTGGGAACACGCCCCCATATTCCCAGCAGGTTAACCCTCAGAACAGCTTCTACACCCACGTCCACCCACATATTGACTGGTTTTTCGGTTTCTGTTTCATTTTCTATAAACTGGAAATTCAATTGAATTTGCAAAAATTGTTGTTTACATGTCGATTTGCTTGTTTGATTTATGCAAAATGTGTGTGCCTGGACAGCAGAAATTGGGCGTGGTCCAGCCCATAATAAACACACACGCACACACTCATCGTATACTCAACGATGTGTGCCTAGAGATTTGGCCAAACAATCTTGTGCCGAAATTAGAGACACGGCCCCCCAGCTCCAACCTTTCATGTCCTCTTGTATCCTGTCCGGTTCGGTTTAGTCGGTTGCGTATTAAACGAAATTAGCTGCCAATGGGCGAAATCAGATTGCCAAAAAAGGGAGCTTGTATTACTTGGTAAGGGCGGGTTAGATGTGATTGCGTTCGCCTTGAGTGAGTAGATTGTTTGTTGCCTCTCGTTGCTTGGTATATCCCTTTATAGTTCTTGTTTAGTTGGCTGTAGGCTTCAGAACCTTTTCGTACAATCGTTTCAATCTTGTTTGATAAATTTTCTATTTACATATGGCAAACATTTTTTCCCTCCTTTTTTTACTTTAACCATTAGCTGCTGCTTGACATGACTGGCACGTAAACGCATTACGCATACGCCGCATTATCCCGTGTGGGGTGAAAATTGTGAATTTGGCCGCTAAGTGCAGCATTCGCACTCGGAATTCCATCAACGTCAGCCCACATAATGACCTGGATGCGGACAAACACAATGCAATAACCAAAGAAGAAGATATAGTGATAGCGCGAGCGGGAGGGAGAGGGCGAGGGCGAATTATGAAAAGAAAATGGCTAAAAAGAAGTCAGCTGAGCTGACAGCTAAAAGAAAATTTGTCTTCTCTACAAGTTGCAGGCCAAGTTTGACGTTGCTGGCGAGTTTGGAGTTGAAGAGGATAAACATTTTTCAGCAGCAATAAATAATAAAGGAAAATGGCAGCTACACAGAAAGATAAGGGAGCGCAGGAGCATACAGAAGAGACTACGAAAGATAGCGGGAAGGGGTGGGGCGAAGAAATATTAATAATAAAAGTACACAACAGCAGCAGTGAGCATAAAGGGACAGCACAATGGATGCGGATGTGCCAGTGGCTGGGCAGAATCTGGGCAGCCAACAAGAAAAGTGCATCCACGAATAAAATCAAAGCCATCAACTGCAATTGCACTGGATGTGGACATGCTCAGTATGGAAGACGGAAGGCGGTAGCGAATTGAATGGTTATTGAAAGTGCTTCCCTTTTACCCATCTTCGCCCCCCTCCCTTTCAATTGCTGGACTAAGCAGAAGGGGGGAGTGGCCGATTGGTTGAATAAAAGTTTTCAGCTTTCCTTACGGCCATAAAACTATTACGCAAGATGCATAAAGACTTTGTCAAGTGGAAAAATATGAAAAACTTTTACATTTCTATGCAAAAGGCAGCAGCAAATGTAAACTGCTTCCACATGATGGTCATAGATGAAAACGGGGTAAACTAAAAGTCCATGGGGGTTGCATCTTGGAATTTAATATGGATGGCAAATCTTATGTGTGAAACCTTTTATCAAGTGCTGCACATGTAATTGGTAAAGTTTTTAATCTCATGTAATTGGCTAATACGCCATTTCCAGCTCGTTTTTTTTTTCAAACGGGGAGTTGGCGGTTATTAAATTATATTTAATCGAAACCTTTAATGGCCGATTTAAAGATTACAAGAATGTGTGTTTGGTTGGAAACTGGGGTAATTCAGCACGGAAAGCAAACAATGTGGCAAGTCACAAGGCACACTTTCAATTTTCAGAAAACACATAAAACTTGATTATCTTGATTAAATTGCAAATCAAAAACATGTTTCAAGGATTACTTGTGTGCCACAGAAAGACACACACAACCACATACAGAGACACAGAGAATCATATACATATATATGTATACCACTTGACACAGAGATAGAGAGAAATAGATGTATTGTATATGTATATTTAGCTGGATTTTCGGTCGGGGGATGGTTGGATGGAAATAATAATTGTAAACTGCAGCCAAGATTGAAAGACTATCTTTTGAAATGTACAGCAAAGTCTGTGGTTGTCTATATGTGTGGATGTGTTTGTGTCTGGGCGTGTGTTTGTGTGGGAGTGGCAATGTTAATCTGTTAACAAGAAGCTTAGATCGATTTCATTTTCAAAGTGTTTATATCAATTTAAAGTAATTACAAACAGCCACAAACATATGACAGAGAGAAAGCGAGATAGAGAGAAATAGATGACTTAGCCTTGCACAAGGCGCACTCAACAATTGAATGTGTGTGTGTGTGTGTGTGTGTGTATGCTTAATGGAAATTATTACCCAAATTGAATGTAACTATGTGTTCTGTCACATATACTAGAGTCTGAATGCCTTTCGAAAGACAGTTACTTCAATATTTGCATGTACACAGAGACTCTCGAGTTGCAAACATATTGACAGAATACTTCCAACTATTTGAATATTGTTTGCATAGCACAAAAGTTTCACTCTGTAATTAATATGATTATTGATTATTACGAACGGAATTTGCATGTAGTTATGTGGGTGTTGATTAATCTCAATCAATTGATTAGTTACAGCTTAGCAAATTGATTGCATTTATTGGAGTGGAAGGCCTTGACATCAACATGAAAGCCCAATTCGTTCAACATTTTATAAGATAGAATGCAAAATGAAAAGGTTAATTTGCTTTAATTTGAAATTGTCAAACAATAATGCGGTTCATTATTTACGCTATAATAAATACGGAGAATAATTGAATCCCTTTGAGATATTTCAATCCCAGGTTTTCACCCACAAATATATATCTTGCTGAGATTGGTAAAATCATTTCAGAACTTTACTCAATACTTATTGCCAACAATCAAATGAGTGAAGCGGCCAAGTGGTACAGTCCAATTAGTACACATTATGGGTATAAGTTGGCTTAGTTCTTGAAATAATATATATAATAATCCGCTTAAGTTGCAGCATATTCTCAAGAGTGTTGCAATTTCTCTTGGAGCAGAAACCTTTTTACGAAATCTTTAGCCAAAGAACGCTCGTTAAGTTTGTTAACTTAAAAGCCAGCCGCATTTAGAGAAGTAGTGTTTTATGGTGGTAGCAGGGCGACTAACTAACTGCAAGTTGGGCCATACACAGACAGACATAGTCTGACGGAGCGAAAGACTGAGAAGAGAGACTAACAGACAATGTGTAAAAATAATGAATATTACATTCAAATTTTACGAGTGCCACTTAGGCACGCGTTCCAAACCCTTTCCCATTCCCACCCACTTTTCTGTTCAGATCTGCAACAATAACAACAACAACAACAATTGTAACTGGGCCGGTAAAGGCAACTGGCAGTGGCAGCGGCAGCGGCAACATATCTTCATATGTTGCAAAAGTCAGGCCACTCGCATAATGCCACTTCTAGAGCTATGTTTATGCCACTTTATGCAAAAATAATTGCACAATTAGTTTGAAGCTGCTCGGGTTGCTTACCGTTGGCACGGAGACACAGACAGTGCGAGAGGAGGGGGAGAGAAGCAGCAGCCATGCCTCCCATTTCATGGCTCCTATCCCGTACTCTGTGTGCAATGTAAAATTGGTTCAAGCGTAGCTGCTAACGCGCCGGAGGCAACACACATCACCTGCCCAGCAGCCACCCAGCCAACAGACCCGCCCTCCGCAACGCCCCTTCTGCCACACTGCTCATTAGTAAGAGTTTTGAATGCTATTACAGCGTCATCTACTCGACTCCTACAATGCCCCCAATGTCTTTCTCCTTTCCCCCCCATTTGCCTCTTCTGCTGTCTGTTTGTACACATGTGCATAAGTGCAATGCAAACACACACATACACATGCAGGGCGAAAGAGGAACAGAGTGAGAGAGATAGCGGGAGGGGGGAGAGAGGCAAACATCGACACGAAGCCGCTGGCACTTTGCTTTTTGCGCACACGTACCTTCTCATAGAAGCAGTTTTTTTTTTTTGCCAGTTTCCTTGCCTCGACCACGCCCACAAAACATCATCCAACCCTTGCCCACGCCCACGCCCACACACACAAACACAATGGAAGGAAAATGAGATAGAAGAAGTTGAAGTATAAAAGGCGTAACTGGCCAGCAGCAGTTGCTTGGCAAGACAATGCGCTTAAAATTGGTAAGATTAGCCTGGTCATTCGGCATAGTTTCTCCTTTTCGCCCTTTTTCTCGCCTCCCATCTCAAATGCCACGCCCGTTTCTCCGTGCTAAGCTCTTTGACATTTGCAGATTTACCTGCACCAGTTACCAGCTGTAAGTACTTCCCCCCTCTCCCCACACTCTGCACTCCCTTCTTCGCCACCATTGTCCTTGCTGGCAGTGTGTGTGTGTCTTTTGCATTTTTAACAACAGGGCAACAATGTTCCGTTAGTAAGGCCATTTTACGTTTTAATTTTTATTTTGTTTATATACATTTTCATTTTTTTTTTGTTGGGTAATGTCATTGCATTCGTTTTGACATTTAATTATCTCACATAATGTAGAATTTTACAGTTGCAATCCTTTAAATATCTTTCCCTCTCCAACTCCAAAAGCCAGTGTGAGTCTCTGTGACAGTCTTCAACCCACCAACTAACTCATACGGAAAGCTCTGTCATGTTATTCGGGCAGAGGTAAGAAATTAAGTGCATTCCGAATGTGTTTTTGTGTGTGTGTGTGCAGAGCAAAAACTCTATATAATAGCAATTTGATTGTTAAATTTAAACTTTTTTACACTAATAATTAATAATAATTCTTGAGCTTTTCAGTTTAAACTTAGCACCAATTCTTTGATGCATTGACTTGTGTGATAACTTTACATTAAGCTTTAAATTATTATATCAAGAAAATGTAGGTAAAGAGATAAAAAAAAAAGAAGAAAAATGCTCAACTGAACCTCACATGACTTCACATGTTCCCAGTGGTTGATTTTCCATAATTGAAATAAGATTTTAGTCAAATTAGCTAAAGAAATACTAAGAATTATTTATTCTCAAACATTTTCCATTGTCTAGCTAATTGCAAGACAAAACTTTAATGAGAAAAGCCTTAAATGAACTCTAAAAGAACAAAACATGCGAGATTATTTTTGCCAAGTCAATCAAAATAGTTTTGAATGCATTTATTTTAAATACTTGAAATTTAGTATTCTCTCATATGGTTAACAATTTAAAATTGATTGAGTATGCTCAAGTTAAATCTGAATATGGATGGCTATTGATAATTATAATTTCATAAATACTATAAATAGTTTTCAACAACCAGACCGTAGCTCAATGTACAGAGGAGATCCCAGTATCCACGTGTGTTGGCATTTTCTCTTTGATTTAATTAAAATTTTGCAATTTATTAAGTTATATATAGTGTGTATATGATGTTATGTGGATGGCATGGATGGCTTTGTCGTCAGGATACAAAAGGAATGCTCGGTTTGCCATATCTTTGTAAGCCATATGCCAAACACGCACAGTTTGTGCTTGTCTTTAATTGAAGTTTAATAGATGAAACCAGTGAGACAAGGCATAAAACCAGGGCGTGGCATTGAAGAAGGTATAAAAGACGTGTGTGTGTGCGAGCGTGTGTGTATGTATGTCAGTTTTGCTGGCATTTTGCTTTTGGGTGTCGCTTTGAATGTTTTGAAAGCCAGCGAAGCGAGCGTGCCGAGCCGACCAAACGAACTTGGCCAACATCTCAAATGGTTGCATGGCATTTTTCGACAATTAAAATTAAAATTTAAATGAAATGAGTGTTGTATGTTAGAATGTGTGTGTGTGTATATGTGAGTACTACATAGAAAAACCACAACAGAGAAAAACCAAGGGAGCAAGAGCTACAAAAGCAGCGGCTAGCAAAACAAACCGCAGCAACCAAAACCAAACAGAAGCGTTACATAAAGAAAAAGTCGACTTCGCTGCTGTTGTTCTTGTTGTCGTTGTCGTTGTCCTCGTCTCCAACGTTCCCAATGTTCTCCTCAACGTTGTCGTTGTCGTAGTCGTCGCCGTCTGAGTAAAGAATGTGCACAAATATGTAAATGAAATTGTATGACTCGGTACACACACTCACACACACACACACACACACACCCGCATATGGTTGCAACAACAACAACTATAGCAAGAAACACTCGAGCAACTTTCTACTAGGCAAGCAAGGTGCAAATGTGTTCCCAGGATATGCCAGTATGTGCAGCTTGTTTTGCATGTAGTTCGTTGACTTTTGAAGTTGCTCAACGTGCCAGAAGCAGCGGCAGCAATTGCACTTTGCCGTTACATTTATTACATTTGTAATTGTTGTCAGTCGTCGGAGTCAGAGTTGGAGTTGCAGTTGGTGTAGCAGCAGGTAGCAGAGTAGGAGCTGGTATTGAAGTCGCATTTTGCGTTGTTGGTTGTTTGCCTAAATGCAAAAGTTGCACTCTTCATGCACTGAAAGTTGGAGCGTTAATTATGTGTCAAATGCAATTTTGGCCTGGTTGTGGAACGTGTGTAAAACGGAAGTCGTTGCCAATCCGTAGTTGTTTCCGTCCTTTGTTGCGGTTTTCCTTTTAAGCTTGTTCCTTTGTTTCATTCTTTTTTTTTTTGGCATTTTCTATTGCATACTTTGCAGCGCTTGCACCATTTGGCTTTCACTTTTTGTGTAAAAGGACTCCTTCTAGTCTCTCCCAATGGCTGCTCATAGCTCACGTAGGTGTATTTAAAATGCTTTTGCATATTTCATTAACATTTTAAAAATTCATGAGCTGCTAATTGAAAACGTTTGTCGTGCCCGACACACACACACACACACAAACACACGCACACACGGTCGCTTGGTCGGCCGTAGGTCGGTTAGGTGCGTAGTTAAAAAAAAGGCAAAAAGGTGCCAGTGTGGCACTCAAAAGCCGGGCAACATAGTTTAGCACTTTACTAAGCTAACGTCTGGTAGCATTCAACCGAAGAAATCAAAGCAATCCCTTTCCCCAACAACGGCTCTCTTCTTCTCCTAATATATGCGACCTGCACTCAAAGTTCACCTATGGCATGGCAAGTCCTTGGCTTGGGCCTAGCTCAACTGTTTTGTATGCGAAAATACCCTGAGACACACTCACACATACACACACACACGTGGGGTCATACTCATACTGGCACACCTTCAATCACTTCCGCCGAACGATGAAGTAGCTCTTTGGCACGCTATTATTTTGCAGAAGCTTGGAGTTGGAAATAAGACATACAGTAGAAGTCTGTGTGTGTGTGTGTGTGTAATTGGAACGTGTGGGAAATATAAAGCAAAAGCCGCTATTGGTCGCTTAAGTTGTAGCCCTGTTTTACCGGATGTCCTGTTAGAAGCGTAAATAGGCATAAAACAACGAAAAGAACATTTCTATTACCTCCCCAGTTTCACAAAAGAGCTCACTGAGTTGAGTTGGGGGAGAATTTGGATCCGGGATCGGTGCCAGAGTCGGAGCGAAGTAATAGACGCCTTCAACCGAACCGTGAAAACTTGTCTAAAGTCTTGTGGCGGCAAAGCGGAAATACTGCCAGGAGCTGTCTAATGGCTACGCAGCAATCCAACATTTTTGTGTTCTTCTTACAGCCAGCTAAAGCCTGCTGCAATCCTTTTCCATAAGTGTTTTGTTTCGTTTCTAGTAAATGCATATCGCCTTGGTAACAGTGGATGGCCAAAACTTGACGACGACGACGACGACTAACGTCAGCTCATTATGCCAGGTTGGCTCTTTTGTTCTGCCACTCAATGGCAGAAGGGAGTGAGACTAAGTTGGTTGGCCTTTTCAACAACCCGACACTCGGCTTCGCTTCTGACCATTTCTTGTTTAAGTCTGAACCACAAAAGCTTGCTTAGCCAGTCTTTAAGTTGGAAAAAACACATAAGCTGAGCACAGGACTAAAGAGGTGAAAGGTAAAAGAAGAGACAAAACAGAAGAAACAATGGTCAAGTGCCAAATACACGTGCGTCTTGCACGTACACTGTCGATTCTCTTCTCCCCCTCGTCCTCTATCTCTCGTTCCTCTCTCCCTCTGTCTTTCTCTCTCTCTCTCTCTCACTGTTTCTGTGTGTCTTGTGCTATGTTTGTACGATAAACTGCTTTTAGTCAACTTTAGTTACTTTGGTCAAGCAGCGCTCAAATGTTTGCTGCTAAGTTCTTTTTGTGTATTTCGTTTTTTAGCTTTCTGCCTGATGCCTGAGCCTTGCCTAGGTTTTGGTCCTCGCCTTGGTTCTGGCTCCAATATTTACTGCTTTAGTTTTGTGCTTTTCGCTGTGTTTTGTTTGCTCCGTGTTTTGTCATGCCTCTTATGTCCAGCTCGAAAAGTGTAAACAACTTTGGGCGCTCAGCCAAGTGCAAGGTGTACATTGCACACACACACACACACACACCCAACGAGAAAGAGAGAGAGAGAGAGAGAGAGAGAGAGAGAGAGCTCACGGTAGTGGCATCACGTTCCATGTACCTACTAGTGTCGTAGTTCTTACTGGTCCGACTACAGACTACAGTGATGCAGATGCTGTTGCCCTACTGACCATAGCACGCTGTTAATCCGAGATGTTTGTTTACCTTGGCGCCGAGTCGCAGCCAACAGGGGAAGAAGAAGCAGGCACCTCATTTATCTTGCGAATGCAATAACAACGACTTAGCCAAAGCTTATGGAAGAACCGTGAAGCAAATCCATTAAATGCGTTTTATACATCTCAGCAAGCGACGTCCTTTGGAAAATCTGCCTTGACGTGGCACGTATCTATTATAACACAAAATACTTAGTCAAAACATCTTGTATTAAAAAGGCGTACTGCATGCATTAAATATTTTTAATATAATCCTGAAACCCAAAGAAAAAAGAGCATAGACACTTCGATTCAATTCTTAAGTACGACAATCGCTGGTAATTTGTTGCTCTGTTCGCCTCACTTGCTATTTCCACGGCCAATTAATGAAATGACCTGCTGTTCTTTATTTGTGCCACTCACTCTTCCCTTCGCTTACTCCCCCCTTTCTGTTCAACAACCAGTACACAATAGAGACACAGCATGAGTAAGGGTTTTTTCAAATTGAATTGTGTTTGCCGATCGTGTTGCAATTTTTGAATTTTTAATCTGACCAACCGCTTTAATTCGCATTTAAATTAATTAAAATCACTTACTCCAAACCAAAGCGAGTCTGCAGAACACAACACAACCCAACAACAGCAACAACATTCATGAGAAGATAAAAAAAACCCAAATTAACTTTGCAACAGATTCGATAAAGCCACAGCTAGCTGAACGTCGGTTGGAAGGGGGTGGTGATGAGGAAAGGGAGGGGGGATAGCAACGGAACAGGTCGTGACACAGCAGGTGGCAATCGACGGATATAAAAAGGCGCGACCGCAAAGTGTTGCACGGACAACGACAATGTGAGTGTGGGAGTGGCTGGTGGTGGCATTGGGGCGAATGGGTGTGGCTTTTGGGAACTCTGCCATTTTGTGTCGCATTTTATTTTAATAAAGGCTTTTAATTGAATTTTCAATTGTTGCTCGAGCATCGAAGCCAAGTGCAATGGCAACATTGTTTCTTTTGCTGTTGTTGTTTCTGTTGCTGTTATTTGAATGTTGTAATTGTTGTAATTATCGTTATCATCATTACAATTTCATTTAGTAGCATCGGGCAACAATTGTAACACACCACTTCAAATAACATGCAGACAAAGTGCAAGTGTGTGGTTAAAAACCATTTGACAGGGATCCAACCCAGCACGAGATATAGTAGTAGGCAAACCCAATCGTCCAACCCGTCGATCTGCCCACATTTGGTAATAATCTATAAATATATTGTTAAGTATACGAATATATGTCCGCTGGGATGTCACAAATGGCGTTCGCCACTTCCGTTTCCGTTGAATCTGCTTAGCATGGCGATGCCATAAAATTATTGCCATAAAAGATGAGTTGCCCGTTTTTTATTATTCCTTTTTGCATTGTGCACATTTTTATTTTATTTATTTTACAATGTTAAATCAATGAACGTGCCAACAATTAAAATATTCAACCAGCTTCCGTTAAGCGAATGAACAAATTGTACTCGATCTTTTTTGTTGTTGAAGTTCTCGTTTGAAGGGGTAGCAA
The DNA here is from genome assembly GCF_018151085.1 of Drosophila tropicalis. NCBI lineage: Eukaryota > Metazoa > Arthropoda > Insecta > Diptera > Drosophilidae > Drosophila > Drosophila tropicalis. The sequence continues at coordinate 153,314 of NW_027173374.1, forward strand.
GAGTTACTTGGGCAACTTGTGAGAATAATTTGCCCAAAAATCTCAATGGAAATTCATTTTAGCATTTAATGGGTTATAGTTTTCATTTTTAACGAGAACGAGAACTGCCAGGGCACATCGTGGTCGAATAATTATTTACCATTTAAGCCTTCTTTTATCTTACATAATTGCGGAATTTCAATAATTTATTTATTATGTGTAAATAAAATCCACAGGCAGGTTATTAATTTTTAATTTTCTCCTCAGTTGTGGCCATGTTGAATGCCCTTTTTTGTGTCTGCCATGAGAAGCACTTTAAGGCATGCCAAATGCACATGCATTAACCATGCCACGCCCACATTTAACCCTCGAAACCTAACCCCAGCCCGATTTCACTGGTAGTCGTCGTTGGTTTTTCCGCTCTTTGTTATCGCATGTATGTATGTACATTCTGTTTTTGTTGTTTTTGGTTGTGCATTTTAATATATGTATGTACAATTTTCGCCGAGCATTGTTTGTGCAACAAATTTTGTTTTACAACATTTTCAATTAGTTTTCAATGCAGTATATTGGCTATTGTTTCTACGCAAGTTAAGTGCGTACCTTCATGCCCTCAACCATGTGGTGTGTGTGTGAGTATGTGTGTGTGTGGATGAGTATGTGGTTTTTGTTCCAATGATTGCAATTGTGAGTGTTCAATAAGTAAGCAATATTAAATAAATATACAAATACTCCATACGTTATTGTACGTTTTAAGTGCATTATCAAGTGGATTGCAATATTGCAGATTCTTTTTACCATGTTCTGATTTACCACAAAATTTGCGGCCATTTAAGCCACTTTCAATAAATCAACTGGAGTTTATTTATATATTCATATTCACCTCAATTGTTTGGATATTTTTGTGGTCCAAGACCCTAGCACTTGTATATTGAAAACTAATCTCAGCTTTGGTTTGTCTGTTTAAAAAAATATAGAGTCACTGAGGCCTGGTAATTATCTAAATAATGCCAATTATGTAATCAATATACATATATTACGAGCACATGTTAAGGCTAAGAAGATTATAAGGAACAATGCACCAATCACTGGTTATCTTTGATGTAGGCAATGGACTTAATCCTTTTCTTGCTGAAAATAATAGATAGGTAAGGAAGCATTGAAGCAATTTAAATGCGTTTGTTTAAGCCGATTTTCCTAGATATTGAAACCATATTCGACTATTAAACAGAGATTCATAATATATATTCAAGTAAGTTGTTGAAAGTTAATCAAATTAAGACCTGAGCAGCAAAAGAGTTGGTTTAAAAAATGATGGCAGAGACGCAGAGAGTCATGAAGTATAAATAGTGCACAAAAACCACAGTACGAATGTGGTTGAAAGGCATAACTTGTAAGACTCTTATTAAGGTAAACTCAAAGGTACAAAGAATAAAAAGAGAGTGCCAGAAAAGAAGTTAAGAACATGTGTGTGTGTGTGTGAGCGATAACTGAAACTGAATTCTCGACATTGCCTTGACTAAATCAATTAAAAAAAAAAAAAAAATCATAAAAAATAGTTGCAACCTAAAATGGGCATGAAGCCAAAGAGAGTAGTGATAGAGACAGAAAAGTGGCAAAGTGCGAGACTGCATTAATTAAAATTTGAATGCGGCCTTAAAAGAAAAGAGCAAATCTAACAAATTTTTCATAGGCTAATAAACATGAATGTGCCACTCGGAGCCAAAGCAAAGCCTGCCACCGACAGGTGCAAGCAGGCAGAAACATCCTGAGAGAGAGAGAGAGAGAGAAAAGTCAGAAGTTGAAATAGAAGCGTCACTGCAACTGCCGGCCGACAGTATTTTTAATTTCTGTACATTTTTTCATTTCTTCTCCTTTTATTTTTATTTTTGCCGCACTGTCACCCAATTATGTCACACAGTGTACAACAAATTAATGCCTCGTTGCGTTGATTGCGCCGAGTGCGGCTGCTGCTGTTGGCGTCGTTTCGGGTTGTGTTTTGCGGAGCGGCGCAAGCTGAAAAGTATGCAATGGAAAATATACGCAAAAGTGAAATCACTAAAAACATTTCGTTCGACCAGACCGAGCCGGGCCCAAAACCTTGTTTTGGCTGCCATTCTGCCAGTTGTCTGTCTTTCAGGCTATAGTGTGTGTGTGTTTGTATGAGTGTGATTCCGTGACAATTTCAAACGGATTTAACCGCCAATTTAAAATGAAGTCAATACAAGCAAAAGCAACTGAATCGCGTGGCATGAAATGAACTCAACCAACATACAGTGAAAATATTTAATCCACTTGCAATTGAAAAGTACAACATAGAAACTCAATATGTATCTTAGGTATCCAAAGGTTTCATTTTCATTTCAACTTTTCCTTTACTACTTGGAATAATTGTTAATTTAAAGTTGCCTTTTTTATACACAAACATATATAGCTTGTCAGTTTTTTTTTGTAAATATAATTGCAAATATTCGTTTTCGTTCACGTAATACATTACATCACAATTCGCCTATATCCAATGAGCACAGTAGATGGAAAGGATATATGTATACCAATTGATGAAACAGATTCAGCAGAAACAGATCAACGGCCCATCAAACTGCCACATTCATTTTTTCATTGGTTTTTGCTTCCCTTTTTTTATTTTTTGGCTCGCCAAAATGGATGTCTACTCTTGGTTTTGCTTCTGGTGCTGGCCAACGGTGCGTATGCGTATTGCCAGAGCCAAACTGTAAAAATGTATTGTACATTTTACGCTTCTTTTTTATCCAGCTTCACTGTTGGTTGGTTGCTCGCCTCACTGGATGACTGTTGTTTTTTCTGTTTATTACACTGAGCTTGTGTCAAACAAACGATTTAAATGAAATAAATTACAATGAATCACTCAATCGGTTTAAATAAAAATGTTTCCTCTTGTAATGAGAGAGATGCCAGTAGCCAAAAAAGAAAATCAGTATCGATTAACAGATGGGAAAACAACATGCAGAACATGCGCTCATATGACGCATGAATTTTTTTCCGCATATATCAAAGGCTTTCTTTTGAGGAACTTCTTTGCTTTTTACTAAAGTGATACCTATCGAAGCAGTCCTAATACATTTACCGCCAGCACATTGAACCATAAACCAATTGACAAGGCAATCATTTCGATACAAAACTCAAACAACTGATTCAATGGGAAGCCTCTCAATAGCTTGCCCCTCTCCATGAACGACTTTCCGGCATGTGTTTAGTTTTGGCTTAGTGACTATCAAGCAGGGCATGTAAATGCCATGACAATGGAGAGCTGGAGACACAGGAGGACACTGAGCAGGTATACTTAAAAGCATTACTTGGAGGTCAGGTCGAGCAATAAAGCCATAGAGACACACAACACAGCTTTGTCCACCTGAGTTGTCAACAAACCGTGAAATTATCAGCACAAATTGGATGATGATATCCAAAACGAGGAGTAGATTCGTTTTTCTATCTATTTTCCTTTTTTTTTTTTTGCTAGACCATGGCCGCAACGCATGCATGGAAAGAAGCTCTTTGGCCTACGAAAAAACCTTTTAATACAAATTGAAAATGCTTGAAGGAAAGAATGAGTCGACTAACTGAGCAGAAAAGAGCACAAAAAGACCAATTCTAAAAGTGTGCAGAGGGGGCGAATCAAGATACGGGCACTTGTGATAAGTAGTTAGGTAGTAAACATAGAAATCTGAAGACCTGAGTCAGTGGGCCAATGAGTGGGCAGAGTTTGCTTCCACTAAGCTAAGCCACACATACACACACAATCACACACATTGCCATGGCGACACAGAAAAATCTCCAACTCCATTCTTGGCACGGCTTTTATTCCATCGGGTCTATACATAAATGTCAAGAAAGAAATTTGCATGTGATTTACTGCAACTGCAGCTATTTATCTTGGTAACTGGACACTTTCAAGTGCAAGCAAAACTAGAGCACTGGAACACTGGCTATATAAATACTGATGTAAGACCAAGATAGAGATAAAGGCAAAGAGAGAGAGAGAGAGAAGGATAGACTAGATCGACGGACAGTAAACGGAAATGCGCTTTATGCAACATTTAAATGGTTCTCCTTTCCGGTTTTGCTGTCGACCTTCAGGTGCCGGCTCAATTATTTCATTAAGTTAAACGTTTGCATTCCAACTAATTTCGTCGGGCCAAGCCAAGGACCGACCCCGTCCGGGAACTGGCCACATCCGCTACAGTCGTGTGATGCAAACACGCAAAGCCAAGGCCCCCAAGTTGCATAGTCATCGAGTGCAATGGAGAGACCGAGAGAGATTGGTAGGAAAAGCCGAAAGCCAAGCCGTTACCGAAACACAGCGAAACGGAATTTATTTCTCAATTCCCACTTCAATTTCGTAAATTGAATGAAAAAGCGCTTAAAAATATACAAAAGCAGCGTCTCCATCCTCAGACTCAAACCATAACCCAAATAGTGGAACAAAGGCACATGCAGCCAAAAGAAAAACGACCGAATGAGAGAAGAGGAAGCAGGAGGAAAAGAAGGACAGGCAACAAAAAAAAAAAAAAAAAAAGAAAAGGCAAACGAACAGCGCGCAAAACGAAAGGAAATCTTACAAATAAAACGGAAGTTAATTTACTACGTAAACCGAAAAGCATGGCGCAGCCACATCCGGATGGGGAGAGAAGAAGAGTATAAATAGAGGGAATGGGGGCAGCTGGCAATACTCGTAAGAGGCGGACATGGCAGTAACCAAAATGTTACACTGTAAAGAATTGCCACAGACTGTAAACGTTGCAACTGATGGGCAGAAGAAGCCGTTGGCTTCCCAAATGGTTTGGCCATTTAATTGGCCAAGTTTTTTACACTGCACTGCACTGCACCAGGCCAGGCCAGGCTAGGCTAGGCGCCGCTTAAGGTACCCAAATATTTGCTCATGCAACACAGACGCCCCAGACCGTGAGTTGGTAGCAAAGATCTAGAGCCAGCGCCAGGACAGGTGTAGCTTGCACTTAAAACCGCTTATTACGTTAACAATTGCAAATATCGGCTCGGATTTTGCTTACTTACATGGCTCTCGGATAGAATTTCACGTTGGTATTGGTGTAGGCGTAGGAGAAGCGCCAGACAGGATTACTTTGCATAATTTTAGGGGCATACAAATAACAACCGGGGGATTCACACTCACCCACACACCGAGACACACACACACACACACACTCATACGTGGGTCTACATTGTCTGGCATGCCAATGAAAGCATTTCGCGTTCTAGCCAAAAGGAACGAAAAAAAAAAAAAAAAAATAAACGGAAGGAAATTTCACTAGCTGACTGCTGCAGCAGCCGCACATACAGATTTTGGTGGGGCGTTATGTGGGACCATTAGAGGTTCACTCTTTCTCTCTCTCTCTCCCTCCATGGTTGGGTATCTGGAGGGTTGGGTCGTTGGTGGCAAGGAGTAACAAAAGTATTTGTTATGCGGTAAAAATGCATAAAAATCCCGAGACCGGCATTTATTTAAATTTATGCCGTTATAACGTAATTTTGCATTACCCGAAATGTGGGCGACTATCCGACAGACCGACCGACCGACTCCGCCCTGAAGTTAGCTTCTCCTGGCACTTTATTGTTGCACTTGGGTTTGTTTTGTGTGGTGTGTGTGTGCGGCACACTTTCCTCAGGCATTTATATACAAATTTTTGCATACCTTTCCTTTTTTTCAAGTTCTATTTATTTATATATATTTTTTTAAGCTATTTTTTTGGTTTATTTTTTTTTTTTGCAAAGCCGAAAGCTAAAAAGTTGGTCCCGTTTTATTTTTGGTTAAATAAGTATTTGGTTTGGCTATTTGTATACACTACGCTCCCCATCCTCATCCAGCAAATTTTTTTTAGTAGTACCTACTCTTGTTCTATAATCTATTTTTGTTATGCACAATTGTATTGTTATTTATTTTTTTATCATTTCAATTGTTTATTCGTGTTTGCTTTGGCATAATACGAAAGTTATTCATTTGTTATGCATATGAAGTAGAACTGAAAATGTGTTTGTGGTTTATAACTGTAGTTGTTGTTGCTGTTGCTGATGTTGTTGTCATTGTTAGTGGTGGTTTGGTGGTGGTGCTGCTGCTTCGTGGTAGTGGTAGTGGTGGTGGTGGTGATGACAACAAAGAACTAGTTTTGGCAGTTGCAAATGGATAGGAAATGCCAGTGTGGTGGAGTCAAATTGGAAGAACGCTTGAGTGCGGTTTCCGTTTTCAAATACAAATTGAAAATACAAAATAAATAAATAGATTTCGTTTTGGTTGATTTTATTTTTTAATGAAAATCTGTTTAAGCATTAGTATAAATATCCTGAAGGGTTCTCGATTATATTGACGCCCGAGAATCTAATTTGTTAATCCATTTGTCACATCCAATTACACGAAGACAGTTAAATGAAAATGAAAATCCTTTTTGTTATCTTACTCTCTTTGCTCACTCTCTGTGTCTCTGTATGTGTGTGTGTGTGTGTGTTTGTGAAGGCGTGGCATGGGGAATCATTCAATCAATTGAACCACTGACACTGCTGTCTCTCTCTCTATGTGTGTTTTGAATACAAATTAGATAAAGTGATAGCCGCCCAATATTCCTCATTCTCCTAACCATGCCACGCCCCTCAATCAGGCAATCTGTACAGGATTGCCATTGACATCATCGTCTTCGTTCTTGTTGTCCATGTGATGAAAATGAAGTTAATTTAAATTCAAAGTAATTAATTAGACACCAGAGTGTCCACACATATATATACGGAGTAACTAACTAATCTTCAATGTGCATTTACCTACTCATTGTGTGTATTTGTTCCTGTTTACTTGCAAGGTTTCTCACAGTGTACTTTGCTCATTCGTTTGGGCCAAAGCTAATTAAACGCACAATATGCTTATGCTTAGATGTGCTCCATAAGCAGACCCAAAGTGGCTTTAGGAATGGCAAATATATGTATACGTACATATATCAATAACTCACACTGCTTATCCAATCGACTAGGTCACTGGCCAGGCCCATATCAACTAATTTCAATGATTTTGTTTAGCTCAGTGATTCGGAGAATTGAGTTGAACGGGACTGCGAAATGCATGTGAGGCTATACATACATATGTCTTAACGATGACCGCAGGGGCAAATTCAAGCACGGAGATATATACGCACACACACACACACACATTTGTATGTCTGCACACCACCAATTTGAATGCCTTTCAATGAATTGATGCCAATTTGCAATTGTTAATGAAACGCCTTTGTGTCGTGTCGATTGCATTGCGGCCAGAGCCTTCAACTAACCAACTAATCCTTGAACTACATATACTAGTTTTGCATAGCTCTTGGTAAAGCACCACTGGCTACATTCCCTGTCCTCAAAACCCCTCGCGCGCCTCTCTGTCTCACTCTCTGTGTCTCTTTTGCAGAGTAAGTATGCAATACGAGTATAATCTTCTGCATTCGTTCATTTCACTTTCCTTATTTTCTTTGACATTCGGGTTACATTTTGGGCTAGTTTCATCAATTTGTGTACATGTGGGATAAAAGGGGATCCCAAGGGATGGGTAGGTAAACTTGTCCTGTTACTACTACTTCTATATCTCCTCTGTTTCACTCTCCCCCCTTTCGTTTTTCTCTCTCTGCCTCTCTCTTTCTCTTACTATTTCTGCTCATTTCAATTTTGTAATTGAGATTAGCTCTTTGGGAATAATGGAGATCAGATCGTTTAATTAACTTTGTTTTCGAGCACGTCGAGTCCTCCAGCCACTGCAGTGCTGTGTCAAGAACTGGCAACTGTCTGTGTGGGCGTTGTTCTATGTGTCCTGGTTGTGTCGTAGTTTACGTAGTATCCGTAAGCATCTGTATCTGTATCCGTTTTTGTGCCACTCTGATTGAGCTAACAAGCACTTGAAGGCAATAATTTTACTATTGCCATCTGACGTTAGTTGCTTGGTTTACGTATGTCCTCAGTTGTCTGTTAATTTGCTCAGCAACAATTTCATTTGTTAATTTTTGGGTCCCCTGGAATCTTTTGGTCAATTTGCCAAACAAAAGTGATAGCCTTCGCTCTTGTTTTTCCGTCTCTGTCTCTCGATTTCATTTGTGAAATTGAAATGCCAAAAATGTTGCAGTATCTTCTCTTTCTCTTGTTCTCACAAGCCTTCTCTCATTTCTCAGTTCCAATTATAATTATGTCAGTCTCAGTTGGAGTGGCACTCGGCTTGGCTCTGTTCGACTCTTTTGGGCCACAGTCTATGTCTATGTCTATGGTTGTGCATCTAATTTGCATTGGCCAAGGCGAAATACTCAACGTCTGCTACTGGTTTTCTTCAACTTTTACCCAATTCCGTCTATCCATGTATCTCGCTTTGTTTACGTACATATTTTTTGCCATAGTCAGATGCTGGTTTTATTTTCACTTTTCGTCTTCTTCTACGCCTTCTTCTTCTTCTTCTTTTTCCCTCTTTGGGCTTAGAATGAGCCAAATTGCATTCAGCTGTTTGTTTTTATGCGCTGTCACGAAAATTCCAAACTACTTTTGAATAATTTCATTTATTTATGTTCCCCATAGCTGGTCGCAAAAGTTTTACTCTACTTGCCGTTTCAAATCCTCTCGCCTCTCATGTTTCATCATTTATCCATTCATTCCCATTTCTTTCTTACAGCCACCCAGCTAGTCAGCTAGTCGGCTAGTCAGACATTCAGCCAGTCAGTTAGGCAGTCAGTCACTTATTTCGGTTTTCTCTAGTAAAATGTTTAAAAGGCGCAAAAGTTGTTGTCGTGTGTCAAAAGTTCCGAATGTTTGAATGATTGAAAAAATGTCTCTCCCAATCCGCTGCTTTCTTGTTCATTCTATTTCATGGACAACACATCTCCAGCTTAATAAATTAATTAAAAAACAAGCAAACAAAATTGTCTTTTCATCCTTGTTATCAATATGTGAACATATACATATATTCGTTTCTCTCTTTTTTTGGGAAAACAAAAGCAATTGCATTTCAAAGGATCGTCTACTGCCAACCAATTACAATATGCAGCAAACGAATGCCAGTTAGTCCCCGTTTCACAGTCAAGTGAGTTTTTGGCAGCTTTTGTGTAATGCAATTACGCATACGCAGCGTTCCTGCTGATGCTGCTGCTGCTGTTGCCATTGTGACTGGCATGTGCAGCTAATTAGACCTAAAATGTTGCACGCCATTTTGTTGTCAAAAGTTACCTGTGGGGCGTATCGACAGTGGTGTCTGTTATTGACAGCCAGCCAAACGATTGCTTTGAAATGTCATACCTCATTTAATATCAATGGAATTATTTTTTTCTTTTATACTGTGTAGTTAGAAGTCAAAAAAGGTATGTCAAGAGCCGGAAAAATTAATAGGGCAAAGAAAAGTATTTAAGGCTTTAGGATAAAGATTAATTAGATTAATCAAACATATATATTTCAGCTTTTTTGTGCAGAGCATTTTAAAGTAGGGTTGTGTGTGCTGAAATTCTTTGGATTAAACATTTCGCGGGGTACAATGTTGATTCAATTTTTGGCAGTGCATTGCTAAACCATTGCTGCATACCTCGAGGCAATGTTTGGCATGATACGTTTCTGGGCGTTGCATACTTTTAGGCTCTGCTGAAAGACTGCAAATACCATGTCTGGCCAACTGTATATCCTCTACCCCACAGTCACACACACACACACACACACATACACATTCTCTCATGCACAGACAATAGGAAACTTCTTGCTAACGCACAACTTTCTGAATGCCATCCCGTTAACTTCTTGGTGCGAAAAGTTGGCGCAAAATACTTTGCACAAATATTGTTTTCGCATGCTTTTGTTGCGCTAAGCAGCCCCTAAGAAGGCTCTGCCCTTCCCTTTCCCCTGCCCACTTCCCTCTTTCATCGTAGATGCCTGGCACTTGCAACGTAAATTGTATCAAATGTGCGCTGTCTTTTTAAGAGTTTTTATTTTGTATTGTGTTTTCAATTTTATTTCTCTTGTTTGGCTTTTGTTTTCGTCTTGCATTTTGTGCCATGTATTGGCATTTTCAGCGCTTATTTGTATCGTTTTACTTCACTTTGTTGTTAAGGTTGCTTCATCTGTTGTTGTTGTTGTTGCTGCTGTTGCTGGGGTTGCGGTTGCTGTTTTCAATTTTGTTGCAAGCGTAACGCTTTCTGAGTTTCCTCTTTTCAGCATGTTCCTTGCTATTTTTTGTATTATTTCCCTTTTCTTTCTGTTAGTTTTTTTCTTTTATTATTTTTGTATTTCTTTTTATTTACTTTTTTTGGCAATTTCCTTAAAACGCCAAAGTTGAAAAGTTGCATGAGATATTTTGTATAGTAAACTATACACAAATCCCACAAAAATTCGTATAAATTTTTAATTTACATATACAAAAAGTTAATGCCTTACTTTTTCCTGGCAGGTAACTTAAAGATGCCCTAGGCAAATACAAAATCAAGTAACATAAGCACTTAGTTAATCGTAAAGATGCACTTACATGAACTAATTTCAAAATGGAATCCTTGCTGGGATCATAAGGATGTTGCTTCGATGGTATTTCCAATACAGTTGGTATGGCCATCGTATGTGCATCGATAGTTTTACGTATCATGTCCGCATATATTTGATTAATCAATATGATGCCAATATCCGAACGGCTAACAAAACGTTTAAAACAAGCTTCGATCTCGTCGGCTGTAGTATCTAGAAAGAAGAACAAAAAGATACAATCAAACATTTAGCTGGATGAGTAGTAACCAACCAACTCATGCTTGCCTCTTTCAACAACCATAAAGTTGGACTCCAAACTCTTGTTTACTTCTCCAATGCCGCCAAGCAGAAAGCCAACACAAGTATCCTAAAAATATTACAAAACTTGACAGGTAATAAGCTAATTTTCTATTTCAGATCTTTACCTCATCGCCAATAATGGCTATTAGTTTATCAAAAGATACAGATTCTTGGGACATTTTTGGCAAGTAAAATGAAACTAAATTCAATCAATTACAAATATGGGAAACTAATAATCAAAGCACTCTTAGAAGGCATTCCTTTATTTTTGATTAAATAAACTCTGATGAGTTGTGCACTTAACAGCATTCACATTTCGTTTGAATGAATAACTATTCAGTTAGACGTGTCTATCCACAGATTTTTGGCTACTCAAAGTGAGCAATGGATGACAAAAGTGCTTTTGAGAGTGAAATGGTAATGGAAAGTGCAGTAGTTTAACCATTGCAGAGGGGTACAATCTAGCGAAAAGTGGTTGAGGGAGAGGGGGCAGCACTGGCACTGCACTTGACAGCCACGCCGCATTTGATGGCGAATCGTTTGGCTGCACTTTTGCTGGAGCTGTTGTTGTTTGTAGTTTTGTCAAGCGTAAAACAAGTTTTATAATTGTTTAAAATGTTTGCTTTGTTGCTCTTGCTGTTGCCGTCCAATTCGATGCAATTTTATAACGAATTTTTGTCAGTTGCCTCTCAAAAACTTAATCGAAAACAACTGCAAATGGTGTGTGAGTGTGTGTGCGAGTGTGCGCTTGTGTGTTGCTCCTTTCTATATACTGCTGACGTAATGTTTAGCTTAAAATTTAATGCTGCGACAGTTCCTAATTGGATTAGATAACTTCTCAAAAAGGGCTTAACAATGGCAATGGTAAAATGTTACCCTCCCACACATTACGCATACGCCACATTGGTCGCCCTAGTCCAATTGTCTTTTGCGGTCTGTCGTTTAAGTGTTATGTGCACCATGATTGCTGCTTTCATTTTCGCTTTGACTTTGTAAACTCATTTGCGTTACATACACTCATGTATATACACACATACAAATATCGTGCATGTAGTATGTGGCAACAACAAAATACAAAAAGCACACAAAACTAAGCCATACATTTGGCTAATTGTTGTAACAAAACTTTCAACAAAAACAGCCAGCACCACCATGTTGCCACTTGAACTCGAACTCCAACTCGAAAACTCAAAGACTCAAAGACTCTAATCCACTCTCCATCTCGGGCATTTTTCAAATCAGCTCTAATTGTTTACGTATCAATAACCAATTTCTTGTTGCTGTCGTTGTTGCTGTCGTGTGGCATAACTAATTATGATTAATGCTTTGAAGTCAGCCCCTGACTTTTGCAGTTAATTGACAACCAAAAGCAGGGCTGCACTTACATATACCAAATATGTACGTCTATATATTGTATATGCATGAGTATGACACTCACACACGGAGGTGCATTGAACTTATGCATTAAGTGGTAAAACTGTCATTTCTATTTGTAGAGCCACCAAAACCCAACAGAAACCAATATAATTTGTACTGCATTCGAATATCAACAAAACCAATGGAATAGCAACCCATCCCAATCGATCCCATCCCATTTCATTCCATTCGCAACCAACTAATCGGTATAAGTGTTGGCCTGCTGACCTTTTTCCACACATTGCTAATGCCGAAGTCATCGCCAGTCAGTCAGCCTCACACTCCCCAACACAACCGGCATTTTATGTTGCTACCGGTTTTATTTACTTTATTGACTACCAACAGCAACATTGTCGCTTCACTTGCCTCCGTCCTCTTTCTGTTTTTTCTTTATTTTTGTGTTATTTGATTTTTAAATATGGTCATGGCGACATTTAAAATGTTGTGCCTAAAATATTTTCACTTATTCCCGGCACGTTTTACCTATTTTCCCATTAAGCACTAAACGCTTTAGGTCAACATGCACTCAAAATAGTTGTAAGTTTTAATGTTCCACATTGAAGTTCTATAGTTGTCATTCATTTTAACAGTAAATCGATAAATTTTGATTTTCTCTTTTTTGCCTACCCTAGAACTTGTGACATGCATGAAAATAGTTTTTCCGAATGTCAATATTTGATTAAATGCATTTCCACAACTTTTCATTCAATTCTTTGTGATATTTTTTGCTTTGGCAGACCAATTCTATATGCAAATCTATAGAAACTTCTCTAGCTAAGACTACGAGCAGACAGACGAACATTGTTATAGCAAAGGGAACTAAAAGTGATTCAAGGCCCAATCATTCTGCTGTAAATGACTAATTAGGAACAGTAGTCCTTTTCGAATCCCTTTTCTAGCTGAATGAGCCACAATTGGACTCATTTTCTAATCATAAATGGCTCCTTGTTTTGAACCTACTTCTGATCAGTTTCGATAACCTTTTTAGTCATAGCTTTTATTCTCAGCGACTAGTTTGATTGATTAATCTAATCAGATTCGTTTTGGAATCAATAGAATGGAATTTTACTCATTCTAGATTCATTTTGAATTGTGTCCTTCTCAGTTTGGAGTTACATTTTGATCTAGAGCGATTCTTTTGAAAATCGTATTTTAAAACAATCTTCCAAATGGGAAGTTACAGAATTATTCTTATTCAAGAGAAATTTGTCACGTTTGATAAGTTATTGAGTAGTGATGGCCAAAGTATTTGTTAGAGCATTAGCCCCCTTTTCCCATCCATGACATATTTTGGCTTAAGCCGTGTCTTGTTTATTCTGCCATTCGTTTTTTCACTTTTTTTATTTTTTTTTTTTTTTTGTCTCGTTGATGTTATGAACTTTGGAAACGATTTAAAAACATCTTCAACACAAGCACGCCTGTTATTTATATAGTGCTTTAAATACCATAACATTTTGCGGAATTATATAATACCAACTGCTATCGGCATCCCAAATGCTCATCAACTATGGCTATGGGTATAGGTTGTTATTGTAGTTGTTAATGTTGTTGCTGCTGCTGTCGTATGCACATCACGCAAATCAAACCGCAAATACACAACAGCAACAACTACATGAAGAAAGAAAAAAACGAGGAGAAAAATAATGGCAATACACTTTCTTCTTCTTCTTTGACATATTGAAGTGAAATGAAATGAACCTTTCAATGCGCGTATCAAAGAGACGCGATGTCGCTGATGTTATTGTTGCTGCTGTTACTTTAGCTGATGTTGTTGTTGCTGTTGCTGATTATTCAACAAATTATATTGAAAGGTAAACAGGCGTAGAAAAAAGAAGAAGACAAATACCAAAACCAACAACAACAACAAACGCAAGGAAAGTCATGTGCAAAATGTCAAATGCAACGCGAGAGTCGTCGAATGGAATGGAATGGTATGGAGTACATGACATCGGCATTAACGTCACGGCGACAACATCAACAGATATCTTTCAGCCATTCACCAATCGTAATATGTGCACTCTCTTTTGTTGTAGATTGGGGACCCCATCCTTCACCTGCCTCCACCTCCGCCTCTCACCACATTTAGCCTATCAATTGAACTGTAAAATTAGCATAATGACAATATAATAAACAACAGCGTCAGCAAATGGCAGCAACAAATTATCGAATGACAAACCAAAGAGGACCGAAAACCAAACTGACTGACTGAAGCCGACAGATCGACAAATCGTCACACCAACAGGAAGTTTTGAAGAGGGCACAAAGTTTTAAAACTAATTTCATGTTGGAGTTTGGTGGTAAAGGTTTTGCTGTCCCCCCCGGCCATGACTGCCCACTGACCTCATGAGTGTGTATGTCTCTCTGCCCACCCGCCCCGCATGTATGTATGTACACATGAGTGCTGCAGGTTTCGGGTTATATTATGCATACCGCCATCTTTCCGCCGCCAACCTTCCTGCTATTGCATATTGCTGCTTGTCGCTAAGCCAAAAATCATGTCATTGCATTGTTCGCAGCATTTTCGGGTTGATAACCTCTGCGACTGTTGCTTGTGGTGTGCCCCGCCCCCTTTTTTGCACCAACTCTAACGTACATATTTGTCGATTCCATTGACGAACTGGGTCACCACGTGGCTAAGTTGGTTAGCGGGCGAAGCGAAAACCGTTAATAGAAATGCATTAAAACCGATACGTTTTGGCGTTTGTTCCAATTCTGACAGCATGCCGCACATTAGTCTTAAGTAATGGCTGGCTGAAAATCACGCTACGAATCCACAATTTATCAAAAACGTCACGTAATTACCCAACAGCAGTCAACATAGTACACATCTACAGATACAGATAGACACAGAGCGAAACATCTACAACTACAACTGCAGATACAGATACAGATATGTACATTGACAGTTGAAAAGATACTCGGCAGTGGAGACATGTGTCTGTCTCCCTCTCTCTGTCTATCTCTACCAGCGACTTCTTTTCAAATTCGCAGCAGCTCTACTGATTCCAGCCAGCAGATGCGTTTGATTTGTGTTCCTCCACTGCCAGAACCACTACCAATACCAGTAACCACCTCCATTTCCATTTTCATTGCTATTGCTGTTGATGTTGCCGTTGCCATTGCGTCTTCTACAGATTCGTCGTAGCTCATTGTGTTGTTTTGTATCTGATTTTATATTCCAATCACAAAAGGCGTTGTCAAAAGCGGCGACAACAGCAACGCCAAAAGTTGTTGTCAGCCCTCTGAGTAAACAGTTTCTGACATACGCGTAGGAGCACCAACTTGGCAACAACAACCGAGAATCAAAAGAAGTGATCGCCATTTGCTGACACGTCACTGGTTGTGTACAGTTCAGTTGTTATTGTCTTGCCCCGAAAGAAGGGGCAAGGCTTTTTCGCAAGATGAAGGGATTAAAAAGAAGGAAGAGATACATTGTTGAGCCACCTCCACTTGTTAATGGAAATGTGTTGCCAACAAGGCATTTTTATTATTATCATCATCTTTTTAAACAGGGTGTGCTGACTGGGCTTTAAAGTAAATACCCTGATGAGCATCAATGGTTCTCTAAGTGTGTGTGTGTGTCTTAAAATAACTTCTTTTGGGTTAGGCTTAATGTTACTTAACAGTCTGCAACAGTCAAATGAATAGATTCCAGATAAATTGCTAATGTATAAAAAGTGTAGAAACGTTTACATGCCTTACACTATTGCTCGTTGGCTATCTTCATGTATTTGTGTAATGATTTAATGAGATGCAAGACATGACCACAGCAAGAAGTAAGCTAAGCCTTTGGAGTATTTGTTTTCTCAGTTTAAAAGTTAATCTCCAAGCGTTTTTTCAATGATCAAAGATCGAAAAACAAAAAACTAATAGCTCAATGTGTTTTAAGAAATATTTTAAACTCCTTTCTCCCAAAAACAAAAGGTCGACACGTGTATATAGTAACCGTGACTTGGCCAAAATCGCCAATTTGTTTGCTAATAGCCAACTCGATAAATCAGAGATTATGGAGCAAAGCTTTGAATAAACCATTTTCGAACAACTCCCACTTAATTGCCCATTTAAATTAATATAAATTTCAATTTGTACACACACAAATACACACAGACATATGTTTTGTATATATTTGTTGTTGTTTGGTTGGTTGATAAAATGCAAAGCATATTGCGTTTGCCACATGTGGTGCTGATCCCTCATATACATACATATATATATATATATACATATATATTTGTATATATGTATGTACGTATATGTGGTTCCAATACAAGCTTCAACTCCATCTTTCAATCGCTCGCCTAACTCTGACAGTGCCAGCGACAGCTACTCACAAGGCGTAAAAGAAATGTACAAAAATATATGTACATATGTACATACATATGTATGTATGTATGTATATACATCATTTGTACATACATATCAACGCTTATAATACGCATTAAAATGAAATAAAATCGCATTTTTGTGATTGATTGAGGCATGAGTAATGAAAAATTGAACGTGCTACAGAGTCAGGCAACCAGGCAAAGAGCTTGTGGCAAGCAGGCAGGTAAGAAGAGTGCGACGGGCTGGCGCAGGTGCTGCGGGAGCGGTATGCGAAGCGGACTAGCGATATGTGTTTCATGTCTGTATGACTCTGATTTTATGCGCTACATTACCTTTTGATTTCAATTCATAACAAATCAGGCAGCAATTTACCTAAAAAGTAGAAAAAAGAAAGAAAAAAATAAAGCGAAATAACAGAAGAAAGAAAGAAACAAATCATAATAATAAATTGGGAAAAATGGAAACGAATGTGAAAAGCGTAAAAAATATTTAATCAAATTGAATTAGCCTTCAACAGAAATGCAGTGAGGCAAGCCAGCTGCAGGCTCACAGACTTATCCCCCCATCCAGACTCCCGACACAATCGTGGTAATACATTTGATTTGATATTTGCTCCACGTCATCTGGAAATATCCGCACAAATTACGGCAAAAGCCAAACAGCGATGACGATGACGATGACTGACTGACAAAGCCAGTTGAAAGAGGTCGAATGAGGATGAAGAATGTTTGCAACTCAGACTAAACAAAAGTTACGGGGCCATATTAAAATGTCATCGTGTCATTGAGGCAAACGCCAGCTGACCAGAGAATGAATGAATGCCCAAGGATGAGAATGAAACGAAAGGACTGGGCTACTGGAGGACTGGTGGAGCGGAGGAGCCGAGGACTGGCAACTAACGACAACATGATGAGGCGTAAACAAACATGTTCAGCTTGCAGACAGTTCAGTTGGCAGCATACGAGGGTGATGGTCAAGTAAAAAGTAAAACAAAATGAAATTTTATTTTGCATTTGAAATGATTTTCAGCAACCCTCACCCACACACACACACACACAAACATATATGTATATTCCATGTAGGATTTTTATTTGTATTTCAAATGTTTTGTAAAAGTGCCAGCAGCATTTTGAGCTCGAGTCTATTTTGGTAAACGTGCTTTAGCCCTCCGAGCTTCGTCTCTCTGCTATTTTCTAGGCAACTAAAAGTCGGTCCTTTTTTCTTCTCTTGTTGTGTGTGTATGTGTTTCTTTTTTTTTCCTAGTATTTTGTGTGATTTTTGCCAGCCCCACACACACCCAATACGAGACTACTACCTAGCAAAGTTGCAGCAGAGAAGCTGGCCCCAAAAACTGTAAACTCTCTGGAGGACAACTGGACAATTGGGTAACTGGCAACGGACATTGGAACCGGGCGCATGACTTTCAAACGTGCAGAGTTTGTAGCCGGAGCTGAAGTCGGAGCCATAGCCGGAGTTGGAGATGCAAGTAGATGACCCGCATGAAAATGCTGGCTCTGGCATATTTTTATGCCGCAAGCATGCAGGACAAATGGCTGAAATTTTTGCTGCTGCCGCTGCTGCGCTGTTGATGATGATGCCGACGAGGACGAGGCCAGGACGACAACGGCGGCGGCGGCGACGACGATGCCTCTGGTCTGCAGTTAGTTTTCGATATGTGAACGTGGCTAGCCAGCGGCATAGGGTAAAAAAGTAACTACTACTTGGCATTCCCGCACATATTTGCAACCAGACTGCTCCTTTTTGGTATCTTGTTCGTGTGAGGACAAACACAGAAGGAGCTACATACCAAAAAAAAAAAAAGGAAAGAAAGAAAATAAAAAGAGAGAGAGAGGAAAATATATGGTGAAATTGAACAAGTCGTTTGTCGGCGTCCCTGGCCATAGAATTTATGTGTGTGCAGACTGCACTGCCACTGCTGCTGCTCGAGTTGAAAATTAAACATTGCGTATACGCCTAGGTGTATAATAATTCATGCCTTGACTGGAGACTAGGCAGCAGCCCTGCCAGCTGGCCTGCCAGGCAAACGAAATTGTGTGTAAAATGTTTTAATATGAGCTCATAATATACGATCTAAAAGACAGACTGTAGGGGCACGGTAGTTGGACACGTAGGTAGGAAAGGGGAGGACCACAACAGCCCATGAGAGTGGACACCGCAGCTCAATTTGTGATTTATGCGTTAGACATTTACCAGTAGGAACAAGCAAGCAATGGAAAACCAGAATCCTTTCGTTATTGAATGAGTATCGAAACTGACTTGCAAGTGTTTTGCTCATATTGTTCGTATTCTACACAGAACTGCAGTTCAAGCAAAAGGCCATGAAATTTTATTGTTTAGTTTCTGGTTTACCATTGGCTGGGCCCAAACGGATATCCTCGGCCACACACAGCCTGCTGCATGCAATTGAATTTGCATTTGGTTGTCGCTAAAAACACACACACACACAAAAAACAAGAATAAGAACACACACACACCCAACATGGTGTAGTTTTTGCAGGAACATTTTTAGCATTTTGTTGATTTTATTCTAGGTATGTATGTACGGTATGTCCTTGGTTTTGTTTTTGTTGTTGTTTTGTCAATTGTTCCTTAACTTTTTTTTATATATGCGAGGCCATCAGCATCAGGGACAGCAACAACAATCAAATTCAATGATGCTTACTTTCATTTCTATCACATATTTGGCTTTCTTTTAATAATTCACGAAAAGTCAAATTTAACATTTAAAGTTACAAAAAAATTCACGAAAGTTTTTAAATAAACATTAAGCTGTTAAGGTTATTTACGCCACTTTTTGATTTTCCAAACTGAAAACAAATGTTTGAATTACAATACATTTGCGATAAGTATATCAATTTTTATGAAATATTCTGTTGATGGAAAAACAGGATTCAATTAAACTTTGACCTAATTATAAGCTTGCGGGTTGCGGCACAAGCTTATAGATTTTAATTTTTTTGTTTTTGTGTTACATTAAATTTATTTGTTTTATTATTATTATTGTTATATTTCAGCACTATTTTTTAGTAGTTAGATTCGATTACAAAGTCGACCAAGTGGTTTCTGTTTTTTTTTTTTTTTCAGGCCATTTAATATGTTCGAAAATCAATTATGGCTTGTCTGCATTTAATTAAATATGGCTACTATACAATTTTTTTTTTTCAGACATAAAACCTTTTGCCATTCAATCTGAATTTTCATCTACATCGGATTGCATATTAACGCAATTACTGGCTGCCAAAAGTCAGGCAAAAGAATTTGATTTATTTTCAATAGGAATTTTTTTCTACGCAAAATATTGGCGAAAAAGTCAAGCGAAAGGAAGCAATAACTACACGTGCATAGGTATCTATGTACATATACATACATATATAAAAAATAAAAATATATACATACATGTGCATATATAATGGTCCGAGTTGTGTCCGTGTGGTGGCTTCCAAAAAAATTTTTGTTGGGTAGTGGTCGAAATGCATTTGTGAAGCGTTTTGCAAATATTTTAGCACTTTTAAATAAATACATGGCTTTCATTTGGCACGCTTCTGGATGGTTCGAGGCAGCAGTTTGTTCAATTTATGACATCAGAAGTTAAAACGAAAGCCGGAATATACGAAAAATGGCGAATAGTAGCGTGTGTGTGTGTGTGTCTCTCTAGCCAAATAGTAGATATGGGGATGTTGCATGTTGCCCCTATGTATGTAGATGGTAAATGGTGAATGGCGACGTCAGCCGCATAAAAATGTGATGCCAACTGTGCCGCGATATATGCGTTATGTGTTTGTGTGTGCGTGTGTGTGTGTCTGTGTGTTGACATTTCCAAATTCACATATTTATTCAACATTTTTATTTCATAGTTTCAGTTTTCAGTTATTTTCATTCAACACAAAACCAGCATTGCCACTTTCGGCCAAATTGGTTACCAACAAGAAAGCATTTAGAACTGAAAAATATATAAATTGTTCAAATATTTTCTGAAATGTTTTCATAATTTAATAATTCATCCATTTAATGGGCAATTTAGAACTGATTTAAGGTGTAAAATTGCAGAACCAAAGAATTTTTGGCATGAGAGAAAATATTTCATTTTTTTTAGTACAGTAACAATTTATTACGTATACGTAGAGTAAGCCTTTCTAAGTTCGAATTTGATAAATTTTGTAAAATTTAAGATAAATTGTCTTGTTTTCGCTCAATTTTCACAAAAGAGGTTAATGAACTCTTAAACTAGTAACATTTAGTAACCTACAAGTAAGTCATAAACTATCTTTAAGTAAGTTTCCAAGACAGGAGACTTAACTTTAGTAATCTAGTCACTGGATTTATTCTGGCAAACGTTCAATTTGCTTCGATAAACGAAAAAGAAGGAGAAACGAAAAAAAAAACGAATATAATTTTCTTAATTGTTTGCCATTTTGCTTTCGATTCAGACAATAACTAGATATTTTGTGCCAAGGCTAATCCTTTCATATGGACCCTTCGGTTTCAGTTTACACGCAATCCACACAGCCGATCCACCCTGTCTCCCCACCTCTCTCTCTCTCTCTAGTCTGTCTGTGTTGGGTTCAAGAACCCACACCAATGTCATTGACATGCCAGGAACATAAGAGTCGAAATAAAAAGAGCAACAACGAAAGAAAAATGTACAGGATACTGAATGTTGCTGCCTGAGGGTCTGAGGGTTATGTGACCTGGCTGTCTCGTCTGGTCTGGCCTGGTTTTGGTGTGGTCTCTGCCTAGGTGATGCTGCCACAAGGCAGAGAGTTGACCCTATGCAATCTGTGGCACATTCCACCTATATATATATGTATGTGTATGTATGTATGTATATACCCTGCCGTTAATTACACAAATGCAAAAGTGCCGTTGAGCTTTCAAATTGGTTGGTAATAAATAAATTCAATTGAATAATTTATTTAATTTATTTGGGTGTGCTGTTGCCGCGTGACATAAAAAAACAGTAAACAAACAAAATGTTTTACTTTTTCTCCCCAAAAACCAGGTGACAGGTGCACGAAAAAATTGCCTCCTCTCGGCTCTTTGGTACGAGTTTTCATTCGTATTTTCATTGCGGAAGTGTGCAGCTAACTGGTTGCCATCGAGGTGTTAGAATTTTCAGCGACAATAAAAGCCAGAGGGAAAAGTAGACAACAACAAAAAATATATAGAAAATAAAATGCATTTTCCTTTTTTTCAGGGGGGTGGTGGGGATGAAAATAAAAAATCTTTTCGTTGGTGGCAGAGTGAATTTGTGTGGCATGAAAACAAATCGTTTAATTGGCTTAAGCAAAACGTAACCATTATGCGGCCGTCGCTGCCGCTGCCTCAGTCGACGTTGACTTGGGAGATTATATAACCATTGCAGGTAAAACGCGGCCCAACAATGATGTTGACAGCACTACGGAACCAGTTTGGTCGCTGCTTCACTTACCCGTTTTTTTTTTTTTTTTTTTGGTTTTTTAAGAGCAAACTGACGCAAGGGTACCACCAAGAGCCAAGCGCCAGCAGCCAGCCAGCTAGCCAGCTAGCAACCACCTAGTGCCACACAGTAACGGGTTTGACATGTTATATACTTGGTGGGGGCTCTTTGGCCTGATCGGGCTGGGCAATGCATGCTCGATTTTTTAGTGTATAGATACATTTATAAAAAAATTATGGAAAATCTTAAAGCTGGCTACCTCGACACATTCGCACGCGAGCCCTGCAAGAAACCAGTCGAAGACTCGGAAGAGAGATGAAATCTTATACACTGCTGTTTATTGTGATCGCTGCTGTAGCCGTGGCTCAGGTATCTAACTAACTAGCTAACTATCTAACGAACTACCACTTATATTCCTCTGTTTTGTCAAAGACTTCAGCCAAATTTCAATTACGCACACACGATGATGCCGAAAAAGCATTCGAGGAGTGCCGTGAGGAATTTTATGTGCCCGATGACATTTACGAGAAATATTTGAATTACGAATTTCCCGCCCATAGACGGACCAATTGCTATGTAAAGTGTTTTGTGGAGAAACTTGGCCTGTTCACAGAAAACAAAGGTTTCAATGAGAAGGCCATCATAAGTCAATTCACTGCCAAAAATTCTAAAGATCTGGAGTCTGTGCGCCATGGTCTGGAGAAGTGCATCGATCACAATGAGGCCGAATCGGATGTGTGCGTCTGGGCTAACCGAGTCTTCTCTTGCTGGCTGCCCATTAATCGTCATGTGGTCCGCAAGACCTTTGCCTGAGTTCTCTATATATTTACATATATAATGTGATATTTTGTAGTCTGTTGAATAAAATCTGCTCGAAACTGACCTATGCCAAGGAGAGGGAGAGAAAGAGAGAGAGTCAGTAAGCTCACTCTTCGTGGCTGTTTGGTTTGCTATGGTGCATCTACTATATAGTGCGTTGTTCAGCATTCATTGAACTCTCGGGCATGATAAGAACTTGTTGATAACCTTAACACACAGTTGCATGCCGCTCCAGCAGCTCTCTGGCTGACTGGCCCTTGTCCAGTCTACTTTGTGCATTGCCAGTGTTAAGATGATGATCTCAAATATTATTTACCCGCTCGCACTTTGCTCCGTTTTGGTAAATAAACAAAAGTGTGTTTTTTTCTTGGCTAAAGCTAATTGTCGAATAGGTAACAATTGCAGCTGACTTGGCTGGCGATGCCAAGATATTGGAGAAATGTCTGCGGGAGATCAGCACTCCCGAACGCATAAATAGTGATCTGAAGAAATTGGAACGTTATGGCGAATGGACGCGGGAAGAGTTGCCCTGTCTGATGCGTTGCGTGGCCAGCGAGAAGGGCTGGTTCGATATCGAGTCCAACAAATGGCAGCGCAAACGTGTGGCCGATGAGCTGGGAGCTGATATATACAACTACTGCCGTTTCGAGCTGCTACGTAGATCACGTGATGGTTGCAATTATGCGTACCGGGGCCTACGTTGCCTCAAGCAGGCGGAAATCCATGCTGGCACCAGTCTGGCCACCTTATTGCAGTGCTCTCGCAAACTGAATGCCACCAATTTGGAACTACTGCAGTATAGCAAATTACAACCAAAAGAATCGATTCCCTGCCTCTTTCAATGTTTCGCCGATGCTTTGAATTTCTACGATGGACAGGGCAACTGGCGTCTACTCAACTGGGAACAGGCATTTGGGCCCAGTCGTCAGGAGCAGCAACAATTGGATTACAGTCAGTGTTGGAGCAGCAAGGAGCAACGACAGGCCGAAACGAATCAATGCTCCTGGATGTATGATGAATACATCTGCTGGGAGCGTCTCAATGGCAATGTTATTGTCGAGCAAGTCGACGAAACAAAATCAAATTAGTTAAGAATAAGATTTTCCATAAGGTCACAATATAATCATGTCTGTGTATTGACAAAATATCTCACTTCTAAATTCTAGTTGGCCATGACGTAACAGGTAAACTGCTGATAGGTGGTGCTGCAGGGATTTCTGCCTCGACGTTGGTTACATCCATTTACATGAGCTCCCAGCAGAGGAATGCCTAGTTCGCGTCGCATTGCTGCCAATTGCCAACGGCGCGTCTTTTCATCAAATAATCTCAGCTTTGCAATAAAGCAACGTGTATAACAAGGAATGGGTTCGACAACTGAGAACTTCTGATAGTCATTGATGCGATGACGTTCGGATTCATCGATCTGCTGCAGGCATTCCTTCATGACTGTTTTGGCTCTTTCTGTTACATTTGGCAGTTTCTCGATCTGAATGAATGGATCGTTCTCCATCTATGAAATAGGAAGAATAATCAGTGTCTATAGCTGGCAAGGGGTCATTGTCCTCCTTATCTTATCACAGAATTCTACTCACACTGGCAATGCAGTGAAAGCCGGCATAGGCATGATCACAGCTGCTCTCAAACTGGCCCCTGTTGGATGCTAATCTCTCCCGGCAGGCATTGTATAGGGCACGTCCAAACTGCTTAACAGTCGCCTCTTCATTGAAGCCCAGCTCTGGGTCATAGATACCAATCTCACCAATATAGCACTGGGTAAAACAAGGTACTTCCTCATACGAGGCCGACCATTGTGTAAATCGTGCCAATCTTTCAACATTTTCCTCTGATAGTCCACCATGGCTTTCCATGCAATGCTGGAGAATGCTTTGCTCGCCCTCGAATGAGTGACATTCAAACTGCTCAGACGGAAATGAGAAAGTCAAGGAAAACTCGAAATCGTTTGCCCGCTCCAAACTCACCACTAAAGCCAAACAGAGGCTTATTACTAGCAACGACCCAGCATTCATTTTGCTGGAAGTTTCCTTTGTTGTCACCTTTCACGTTCTACACATCGGCAAATACTGAAATTGGGGCAAAATCTCTGACAAATTTAGATTTTCAACCCTGTCCAATTCTTAAAGCATTGTCATGGACGTGTCTCATATTAGGCATTCATTTAGTTTATTAATTTTCCTTTCATTCACTACGCCCCTGGGCCACGAGTGATAAGCCAAAATATGAGACTACATCAAGTTCAATTTGAGCTACTGATAAGCTTCTCAATCTCTTTCAACATGCTTGCTTCAAGTTTAGGCCTCGATTACGCAAAAGAACTGCTCGACTGCCCTTGGGCCCAGTACGCGTTTTGGATTCTAGATTTTACATTGAATGGTCGCAGTTATTGCATAATAATTGCCGCCCATTGTGATCAGAGCCAGAGCCCGAGCCAGCGCCCTGCTGCACAATTATTTTGTACTACTATTGATCAACACCTGCCAATGAGGCCAACAACAATCCCAATAGCCATTGAGTTGATGTTGTTAATTGATTTTGTGTTTTTATTTTGGCATTTTGCCCGTCCACTTGTCAGGCTTTTAATAATGTTGCTGCTGCTGTTGTTTTCGATTGTAAAGGAGCGACATCGTCCCACTTTACGCATTTTTGAGCAACCGGATTCGGATTCGTGGCAAAAGAAACATGTTAAACACGTCGTAGAAATATATACATATACAAAATATACTTTTGCGACTCATCTACCATAAGCCATAAAGATGTTCATTTTTTTTCTCGTTCATTCAATGGATCGACAATTGCAAGTGAGCAGATAAAAACAAAAACTGAAATCTTCAAAGTGGTTCTGCCAGATCAGCCTCATCAACAACAGCAACCACTGACTGGAGACTTCCACGAATCGTATGAAACCGCAATCCACGTTTCTTCCATGATTCCACAATTTCTTTTTGGAGCCACTTTGCAATGACCTTGGCTCGTTTTCTTGCGTGTTTGGCCGTAAAATAAAAAGACAACAACAAAATTATAAATCCAGTTTTTTTGGCTTTTTGTTATTTAGTTGTTTTGGCCGTTTCCTCTCTTCTTTCACTCTCAGAGACAGCCAGACAGCCAGCCAGCCAGATAGTTAGTCAGTTAGCCGGCCGTTGTCAATTTTTGTGTACAAATTTTCGTTATATAGTTAATTGTTTTTTCATAGTCCATCAGTTGGTTATTTATTTATTTATTTATTGTTGTTGCCAAACGGCTTTTTGTCGCCACAACAAGCCACGCCACTGACTGTGGGGCAATGATGACGACACATTCAATGGACAAAAAAAAAAACAAAACAAAACTGGACTTGGCCAGAGTCACCTGGAGATGTACACCTTATCGTTGCACCGTTATAAAAACTAGAGAATAACTACAACTACAACTACTGACCTTTGGCAATTTGAAATGCAACAGCCTAGGCAACTTTATCATCTTGTCTTGTGTGTCTTATGGAAAATGTGTTTGAATGTGATTTCGAAATGCTGGCAGTTCCCAGTTCAACTGTTTAGCATTTTCATTAAGCTTAGCATAGATTTGAATATATTAACTATAAGATTTAGTTTGTTATTGTTTTTTTGTGTGGAGAGGGGCTTTCTTTCAAGAGGATGGGTGTGTGTGTGTGTGTGAGAGTGCGTGGAGGGAGGGCGAGAGGTCTTTATGTCGCACAGCAAACAATTTATTGACACGTTCGAACATTTTAAACGTTTCTTGTGTGGATTTTCAAGGTTATAACCCAGTTTTTAGCAGGGTGCGTTCAGGTTTTTTGTTTCCTTCCATCTGACTCTCTTGCTTACTCGATTTTTATTATATGGTTTTTTTTTTTTGGCAGTGTTTTATGGTGAGAAAGAAACTGAAACTAAAATCGAATTCGATTCGTGCAAGTCTTTTGATATCAGATGGGTACGAGATAACAATAAAGTGTCCTTGGTACACTTTCAACCTGAACTTGGACCACAGATGCAGAAGCGATACCCATTCAGAGAGAGCGAGCGAGAGGGAGAGAGAGAGATACCCTTTTCTGGGTAGGGTTTCTTGCCGCAGCTGCGTTTAATGACATTTACAAATTGGATCTGGCAGCTGTGAAACAGACAAAACGCCAAATATAATTAAAAATACATCAAGTTATTGTGCAGGTTGTGCAATATTTGGCAGATTTCGCATGCAAATCAAAATGCCACTTAACGGGGTTAGTTTTGCCATCGTTGTTTTTGTTATTTCATTTTTTGTTTTTGGTGCGGAATAGGGGGAAGTGCTAAGCCAATATAGAGTCTTCAAATGACCATAATTAAAAATACATCTCTAAGCAAGCAGCAGCATGTGGATTTTATATGTGGCAAGGCAGCAATAGCAGCAGCGGTGGCAGCATCTGTCTCTAAGTAGTTAAATATATTGTAAGACAATGGTCTTAAGCCAAAAAACCGAAAGTGAGCTCCCACCCATTAATTCACTTGGCGACGGCATAAGTTTTGGGTTTACTTTTGCTTTTCGTTTTTCGGGTATGATTATGAGTATGGGGGTATGGGTATGGGTTTGGGTATGGGCATGGCTAAGAAGTCAACAACCTGTGCGTGTTTGTTGCCTTCAATTTGGTGCAAAACATCCAACTCATTAGCTCGGCATCTTGGCATCGTCGTTAGTGGGAATTAATTATGCAGATGTATTCATTGTATTGCGATTTCAAGTGTGGTAAAATGCAGTCAGTCCGCCATTGTCGGTGTTTGGGAGCCCCTCAATTTCGTGAATGTAGGTGTGGGCTATGTTGGTAATAATGACGATGACGATGACGAAGATGAAGATGTTGATTTGAATTTTTCTTTTTCTTTTTGATGGTTTTTTCCTTTTTTTTTTTTTTTTTGGGGCGATGGCTGCTGCTGCCCCATAAGATAAACATGTCCATTATAAGAGCTCTTTAAAATATTTTCAATTGCTTACTTATATGCTAAATTGGATTTGTTCAAGTTTCATATACATACATATATATATATTCGTTGAAGCTTCCGCCCATTAAAATACATAAAACGTTAAGCACTTCTCACGTCAAAAGAAAAGCAGATTTTTTTGTCGGTTTTGAAAGTAAATTTCTCTGATCATTGACCTCGGTCTGTGGTTGCGTGTAATAATCGGCGGCCCGTTAAGAGTGTTGTGGAGTGGGGTGAGGAGATTACGTAAATCCGAAATTAGTTAATAAATGAAAATTGTGAACTGTGAAATGAGAAAAAGATCAGCTATTGTACAATAACAAATATATTGATATAGGGCCGTTACGTTTGAATAAAAACAAACGACACAGTGGATGCAGTTCAAACTGCAATCTTATATTGACCCAAAGGTTTATTTTGCTTTGAAAGTTTCTCAAATACCCCAAGCCAAATAGTTGTCATGGGCCATGCAATAGCCTTGTTATATAAAAAGTGTTGCCTGATAATGGATTATGTTAAAACAAGTGATTGAATGACAACAAACAAATATGCATACTTGCTCTTGAGCATGATCAGTTCTCTAACTAAAATTAAGCAATTTAGATCCTATTAGCAAATGTATATACTATATTCTTTTGCTCTTGAGCTATGCAAATCGCCTGATAACCTTAATTCATATCACATATTTATCCCATTCCACCTTCACACATCAGTTTTTCATACGTCATCCGCTTTTCCCTAGACTCCAAATAACTAGGTCATTAAATGCATGAAGCAATTGAGCTTCATGGACGTAGCTAGAGTATAGAATGTTGATTCGGTTCAATTGACCAAATATAAAATGGTTATTAGTCAGTTTAATGTTGGAATGGTACCAAAATAGTTTAAATTTGAATATAGCTGCAGGTAACCAAGAGTGAAAAGTACTTAGAATAGGGTAGATCTTAACTGATTATTTATATAAGAACTGTATTTGGTTTGCAGTTCATAAGTTTTAGTATCTGTAATCCTTAATTAATCTTAGAGAGACTAAGAATCAAGACGGTTTTGAGGACATTTTGGTTGTATTTGAAACGACAAAAGAACTACGATGACTCTCTAGGGTTAAACTAGTTTTTCAGCCAAACTTAAATTAAGAAATGTCAATCTCAAATTCTTGTTCTGGGCCCCCCTTTTAAACACACACCCCTGGATAGATTCAATGCGAATACAGTAATTTTAGTCATAATTGAATGAAAGCCGTTCTAACGGGGTTGCTATTGAAAACGAATGATTCCAGTCACGAACTTGACGCAGCTACAGTTACAGACTGACAAATTACCGTTTCGAAATGAGCAGCGAAATGAAATGCACTTGCATAAACCAAGAAAGCTAAAGCCAAGAACTTGCCTGGCCAAATCAGACAAACCAAAATATTCAGTTAATCAATGCGACACCCAAACACACACACACACATTCTTCGTGTTTACTAGTTGGGTGTGCGATGACAACAAATCAGATAGCATACAAATGGCATGCATATGCCACCATGGAGGAGAATAGGTGGCAAGAGAGGAATGCAGATGACGATCGATCGAAATGGAGGGTGGCTATTGAAGCAGGAGGAGGGGAGATGGACAGGGGCAGGCCAGGCCAAAACAACTTTTCTTCCGCGTTGCACATACAAGCTTGGCGAGCCGCACCCACCCACAAATGGGTTACAACAACAACAAAATAAAATAGAAAAATTGTTTGGAAAAAAAAAGCCAACAATTAAAACCGTTCACAATCTCTGCAATAAGCAGCTAGTCAGTTCCCTCTCACACTCTAGCTAGTGGCTATTTGATTTGCTTTGCAAGCTGATGCAATTTTAACATTTTTCAAATATTTTTAATTTCTTGTTTACAAATTACTATGTTGAACTATTGGTCAATGTTTAACTAGCTGGTAAACGGCTCTTTTAGAATTTTTGACTACTTGGCATAATTTCGAATTGAGTTTGATTGCAATGTCTATTCAAAATGTGTGTGTGTATGTGCACTCCTTGAAATGCCAGACAAAAGTTGGGCGAAAACTCGAATTCATTGCAAATCACAACCAAACAACAACCGCCCACCCTTTGCACCACCACCACCACCACGCACCCCATCGACAGCTGCGCTTGACGGTGACTTAGACAACAAATTTTCAGGTTTGGCATGTTGAGCTCAACAAGACCAAACCCTAAAAGAATAAAATGCAAAGATTTTGGCTAGAAAAGAAAACTATATATATATATAAGAGGTGTTTATTTGCTCCTTAACGGCTTATAAAATACTCTACACAAATGGGAGATGCAATTCGATTGCATAATAAAATAGGAATATTAAGAAGCATGCCATTTTAAGTGGTTTTTGAAGTAACCATGAAGTCTATTAAAGCTTTAATGCTTTGGTAGTTGGCCAATACGGTTTTGCCCTTTTAAATCTTCTATTACACTCTCCTATATCCTATAATCTATCGCTGTCTGGCGAATAAAGACTTCTTCCTAACAAATAAGCAATTAGTATCCTTTTGTAAACTGCAACAATTATACGGAAATCGTTGATTGACTTCTTAAATGGGACTAAAAGGTTCCATGGCAATTATCAGTCATTATACAACAATCGATGACTTTCCGGACTAAACTCACTCACTTGCTATAGGGTATAAAAATTGATATACAATGAATCAGGCAACAGCGGGAGCGATTGTCTTATGAGGTATTCCAGTAGCCAGAGGCTGGCCTTTTTATTTATTTATATAGCTCCAGTTTCCAACCCTCAGATATATATATATAAGTTTATGCATTTGCAGCAACAGCCTCACATGCATATTGCATGTGGCAAACGGCAGCTTTGGCTATTGAAAGCGAAAGTGTACATAGCTGGCAAGGTAGCTTAGTTTGTGGTGACTTTTGCTTTGGTTTGTTTTTGTATTTTCTCATTTTTTTTTTTTTTTTTTTTTTGCTTTTTTGCACTTTTAAAACTGGTTCGTTGTCTGGCATTGTGGGCAGCAGCAGCAGTAACAACAGCAACAACCAATTGCAAGTCTTCTAGTCAACTCGATTCGCATTCGGCCAACAACTGTAATTGTTCTGCTGCAGTCTCTCTCTCTCGCTCTCTGTCAGTGTCTGTAATTTCATATTCTTCCTGCATTCCGAAACCTTGAATCACATTTCTTGCATTTAATTGCACACATTTTTCGAAATTTGTTGTTGTTGTTGTTTTTTTTTGTTGCCCCACTCAAAGGCGTCGTTGAGTGTAGTGGCTGCCGTTGACCGCCGTGCTGGGTCAGTTTTAATAGCCGTCAACTGGTCTCTGACTGGCCTACCTTTTACTCTCCACGCACTGCAGTAGTGGAGGCGCATGGTGGCTTTGGGCCTGGCTTGTTTTATTAAATGCCACCTATAGAGTAGTGCTAGTTTGACTGACTGTCTGGGCTATTGGCTCTCAGACTTCGACTTATTTATTTATTTGCCGTTGCAGTGCATAATTTGAATTGCATTGCCGTCCACCGGTTGACCATCACATTGCGTTTTTGCATTAAGAAATCATGTTAATTGCGTTGATTAACTTTTAACAAGCCTCAATTTAATTGGTAAAAACAACTCACTGGAGAAGTACTTACAGATACATATAGTGAAATGCCAATTTGATGACTCAGCCTCCTTCTCAATTGGGTGAAGTTCAACTATGAATTCATCTCAACTTTTTCTACCATATCATTTTTCATACATAAATGTATCCACCCGAAGGGGAACGGCACTCAAATATAATTAGCCGCAAGCCTTTGAGCCAATCTAAGACTGAAATTCCATTTGGCAAAAATATGCAAAAAAAAAATCACAGGTAGGGCAAAACTAAAAAGTAAAACCAAAAAGAAAAGAAAAAAAAAAAACAGATCAGATTCGATCAATTGACAAATGCTTTTGTGGGTTTCCAACAAAAGAGCTCCCAGAGGCAGCGACACTTTGAGGCCTGCATACAAAGTAGTAAACGAAAAAAAAAAAAAAATAGTTAACAAAAAAAAACAAAGTTTACAATTACAGGCGATCTGTGTATGGGAGCGAGAGAGAGAGAAAGAGAGCAAGGGAGAGCAGAAGCTGACTGCTATGAAGCTTCGTTCGGTCTCAATGCAATGTCAGTCGACGTCAACGTCGCTGCCAACACAGACAGCGCAGCTGGCAGCGACGCCAACGTCTTGTCTGGATTGTTCGCGGCTGGCGCGCATGCGCAGCGGTATAAAAAGATCCCGCACCAGCAAAATCGCCACACACAAGTCCAAGTCGTCGGTCCAACTGCTGGTGGTTCGTTGTCAAGTTTTTTCTTACCAAAAAAGCAACAAAAAAAAAAAAACACTAAAAGAAGTGCGCGTTAAACAACAACAACAACTAACTACCAAAAGTTTTCGTACAAATCCAAATATAGAAATAGTAAAAAAAAGGAAAAATATATATAGAAACACATTACAAATAACAAAAATGAAGAAGTTTTTAGTTGTGTTTGTTGCATTATTCGGAGCCGGTATGTATTTTTCCTGTTATCTGCTAAAAAAAAAAATCAGAAAAACATCAGTCAAAGCGCTTTTCCGCTTGCGTAATAGACATACATTTATATGAAGGACACTTGAGCAACGGCAACTGCAACAGCATCAGCAGCACCATCTGAGCAGCAGCAGCAGCAACAGTGTTGAAAAGTGCAATAAATGAGAGTGTTTTAATGTTTTTTGTTAAGCGCTTGTGCTTGTGCAACAAGTAAATCAACTATCACCCATTTACTGCTCCACTTTTACCCCCAACAAAAAAAAAAAAAAGACAAAAATTAACAAAAAAACATAAAAAATAAATTTGAAAAACAGAAATGGAGAAGGGGACCCCATAGAGATAGAAATAGAGAAAAAGAGAGACAAGGAGAAATCAAATGCAAACCATAAACGTAATCGAGTTCCCCTCATCCCCCGATTTCTTCTCTTTAACGCCATCATCAATCCGACACGTTAACTTGCATTTTTCAGTTCACTTTTGTAGACACACACACACACACACCACTTAAAATGGGGAGCGTTTCTTTTAGCCATTGCTGTAACTGTAACTGTATCTGGTATCTGTGTATCTATTGGGTACGTTTCGATTTCATTACCTCATCGGCGACGCCTTAAAAAATAACAACAACAACAAATAGGTAGACTTTTGGAGAGGTTACAACAGCCACACACAAACACACACACACTACATTTCGTTTTCTGGTTCGGCTTGGTTGCAGTTTGATTTTGCAATCGATCTATCGAAATTTAGCTTTGAGTTACCATTGGCAATCCCTAGTCGAGTCGAAACTGGGATCTAAACCGATCTGGACTGGTCTAGTCTGGCCTGGCGTGACCTGATCTGGTCTGGCCTTATCTAATGGCATTTCGAAACTAAAGTGCTTTTTGGGTGTGGCAAATATCAAAAATGTTTTGCCAATTTTAGCAATTAGTTTTTTCTCTTTTTTTTTTTGACATTGACATTGAAAGACTTTTTGCTAGCCAAAATGATGCGTAGTCAATCAGCTTAGATCGAAATTGTTAACTACTTAGCTTAAGGCGGCCGCTCCCCAAAAATGTCACAGACAAACCCGTTTCAAATCAAAATCAAATCAAATTAAAATCAAAGCCACCGCCTGTCGATGAGGAATTTTTCGCTTAGTTTCTATCTTTATCTTTTTTGGTTGTTCAACTTTTCGTATGAAATATTTTGGTTTTTGCAAATTGCGTGCCATGCATTTTTGTTAAGTCGTGCATGACCGATAAAGTAATTTGGCCATTATTTTTGGTTGGCAGCTGCCTTTTTAATTGCCAACAATTTAAAAAGTTATTAAACTTCACCAGCATAAACATTTAATGGGGGACCATTTCAGATGAACTGCCGCCACTTAAGTACATGCCTCGTACATTGTCAAGTTCAAGTTGGAATTAATTATGTAACGGCGGCATAATCGATCATTCAACTTGAATTGAATTGAGTTTTTAGCCAAGTTAATGGCTTCTTTTGAATATCAAAATTGTGAGAAAAGAAATCAAACTCTCTCACAGTCTCCTTGGTTAAGTTTTGATTTAAATTTAACGATTTCTTTAGAAGATGTTACTTAATTTTGAATTAAAAGTTGTTTTTACCTCCTCTTTCTGAATAAAAATGAGTTATGTTTTAATTAGACTTCTTTTTTAGCATTATAACTTTAAAATTTTAATAAAAACCATTCAATTCCTTAAATGCACTCTTAGTAAATAAACTAGTGGACTCAGTCATCATATTTGTGTCTCTTTGAGTGAACAATCATTGAGACAAACACTCGAAGCAAGTGGAATTAGAGCTGGGAATTGGGGGAATCCGGTATAAAGTTTCAAAAAGTTACCACAAACATGCTAATCACAGCGATAAACAATTTAAGTGTCCAAAAGATTTCCGAAATAGTAGAAAAAACAACAACAACATGCCAAAAACACACAATAAATTTCCGCATTTTGTGTGCGGCTTTTTTTACTTCTTCTTTTTTTTGGATATTTTTGCATTTGTTGGCTGTTGCTGCGGTTTGGTATCGAAAACTCACACCAACCGCTAAAAGTACAACAATAACAACAGCAAGAGCAACAACAACATTAAAACGTGGCAAACACATAGAAAAATAAATTTTTGCCATTGCCCAACCAACAACTGCAGCAACAGCACCAACAACAGAAAGCAGCAAGTCACGCTTGAAAAGTTTTTATTTTGTGGCAACAGAAATCAAATGAAAAGGGCCGACGTTATATGCCGCAATGGCGCCAGCATAGGATGCATTACGACGTCCCTGGCACACGTTACCAGGGCTATCTATACTGATTTATGTTGGGGGAGTTGGAGAGCCAACAAGAATATACATAGCTAACGCTTTTTGAAAGTCAATTTGCATGCCACTTTTGCAGCACACAGAATGTGGCAAATCAATTTGCATCGCTGATGCGTTAAATTTGAAAAATAAATGTTACCCACACGGATCTGATATCGTCTGTAGTCGTATTCTTTGGCTAAAATGGATTTATGGCCAAATATGAGCCAGGATTGCTTGGCTAGAATGACGCATCAGCCGAGCGTAACAGCAAAACGGCGAAAGACAAACAATAGACAAACAAAATGAAACGCAGATTAACCCACATTTGAAGCATGCCGGTAACAATGTAGGTAAATATTTAAATATCATTACCAACTTGGTTGCCCCAAAACAGTTTGGCAATCTTGTCCTTCTTTTTTTGTTTTTGGTTTTTCTTTTTGGATTTTGGCAAGAGGAGCAATAATAACAACAGCATTTAACGGAAATACTCGAGTGTTTGTTGCTGTGTAAATACCAAAACTGTCTGAGACTAGAGTTGAGGGAGAGAGACTAAGACACGAAAAGAAACGTGCTTAAATGTCAGCAATTTTCTTGATTTATATGGCAGACCCAGGCCAAGACAGGCCCGGCCCGGCCCGTCCAAGTCAGCCCAGGCCAGACAACAATAAACACAACCGACAATATTCAGAAATTTGCCACAAGCAAATGATAGATACAAGTGCCACATTCATATGTACATACATACATGTGTATCTAGTAGTAATCGTTTTTAGCTGGAAACGATTATAGCTCTCCCTCATACCATGCCATATGTGAAGGTGGCCTGAAAAGAATATATAAAGACTGTTATATCAAGTAGAACTCCATAAGCTACACATATGTATGCTGCTCAAGACCTTTTCTATGGAATGTGAAACAGTGTTAACGCCCCCTAACAGAAAAACAAAGTTTATCATTCTCATACACTATACAAGAAGCGTGTGAAATCGAACCAGAAGTTTGCATTTAAGCATATAGGAAAATACATTGAAAAACAAATCGTTTATCGACTTTTAAATCAGAATATCTAATAGTATGCCACACTTGAAGAAAAACTTGGGCAGAATAACTCAAATATTTCGATGATCACTTTAAGTACTTAAAAGAATCTATAACTTAATCTTATTCGATCAATATCAAATGAAATACCTTAGAGGATATTATAAGAAAATGTCAGCTTACTAAATCCAATCTTAAGATGAAAATTTTTAGGGAATATGGAAAATTCGTTGCACTTTTAGTTTTCCATGGCACTCAAGTCTCCTTTTGGGTTCAATGGCCTTTGCCTCTTGATATTTTTCTAGTTGCTGACAGTGAAATTTGTTTGCATATTTGTCACCATTTGTCATAAAATATTTGCCATAAAAAGCATAAGCCATATGAAAGAATATGTATATATATAAGAATAGGAAAAGTTCCAACTTATATAAAGCGACTTTATATGAGGTCTGAGGATAAGGAAATCGAATTGAATTTTAGCTGCAGTTAATTGTAAATATCTTAAATGTCATTTTGAATTATTCAAAGATATTTATACAATTTTATGCAATTCACCAGAGTATTAATTGGTAATTTTAAATTATTAATTAATTTGTATTATTTGCATCTTGACAGTGTCTGTCATTTAAGTGAAACATGAATTAATTTGATTACATTATGTAGTAATGCGATTTATGGTGTTGTTTTTTGTTGGATTCGCTGCCTGGTCTGCTTAATAAAGTTTGCAATTTGTGTGATTGTATATGTTTTTGGTTAATTAAATGATTATGTTAATGGACAAACGGATGTAGCAGTAGATAAACAGCAACAAAAACAATGCAAACACAAGGTCACTCAATGGTGCGCAATGAACCAACAACACGACCAATATAAATGTCGGTTCAACTGTTAAAATGTCAATAAATATTTATTATTTAATATATGTATACACACACACACACACAGAGAGAGAGAAACAGACTGGCGACACCCGTTTACAATATTTGCTCAATTGCAACGGCAACATAAAACGAAAACTAAAAAAAAAAAAATGTTGTAATTAAGCGTATAAAATTGATAGATAAAATAATTATTGCAAGCAGTAAATTAAATAACAAGCAGCCAACTACCAAAGCATAAGGAACGCATGGAGTGAATGTTGGTATAAAGAATCCCATATGTACCCCGGCACAGTGGGTTAGTAGTGAGAGATAACTGCTGGAATCGATTTCAAGTTGAACCGGTTTAACCACGACTTAAATGTGGGCTAGCCGTTGCTTTCGTTTTCACTTTAGAGTTGGGAGAACCTTCGAGAAGGTAAACAACAAAATCTATGACATAATTAGAATTTCGCTAAAATTCTAGATAAATAGATGAAAAAATGGAAATCTTATGTCACGTTGGCAATCAAATTGTTTAAATTAAATATTTACATAAATTAACAAACTCATGCTAGTCTTAATGTGAGATTTGTCGAACTGGAACAGAAATTGAGACAGAACAGACTTGAGTTAATAACTAAATGAGCATACAAATTAAAAATAGTTAAAAATACAATACGAAATAAAGATATATATCTTTGACGAACTGGAACACTAAAATAATGAATAGAAAAGTTAATGAGTGACCCTCAAATTAAATATCAGTTGTACTCTTTCCGCTTCTTAATGATTAATTAACTAAAAAATGATGTTTAGGAAGTTTTTTTTTAAAGTAACTATAACTTAAATCTTTAGAAATGTGTATTAGGCTAGGCCACATTGCTCATACGCACCGTAAACTCAAATGCATTGCCATGGACCATAGACACCTATTGCCGCTGAGGTAATTGTTTAGCTAACATGTGGTATTTACACACACACATACTTAACAGTAAGTGCACAATCATCACTATGTGTTTGTGTGTGTGTGTGTCTGTAAGCGCATTAGTGCTGCGGTCTGCACTTGTGGCGGCCAGCAAATGTGCCACAGCTCGCCATGCACTTCTGTTAGATGGCTTCCTTTTTGCCACATTGCAATACGGGCCAGCGAGGCGACAAAAGGTAACCAAACTGAATTATTACAACTGTTAAATTATACTTAGAATTTCTGTTTGAATTGGAGTCTCAAGTGTTGGAGTGAAAAACACGTTAAATGGAGTGCTAAAGATGCTTTCTCCACACATTTAATGTATAATTGCCGGCTTAAAAACTATTAGCCAACAAATGGAAAATAGAATAGAAAAACGAAAACAATTGTGTAATTAACAGAATTATTATAATAAACAAATGTACGAAGTTATAAAAAAAACACGCACACACACACACACACACAAGGACAAATCCCTACAGATGCAAAACAAAAACAATCAAAAAATTGAACAGCCAAGTGCTGACTCATGCAACCAACTGACTAACCGCTAACTACATATGCATAAAAACACAAACATGCATAAAGAGATAGTCACACACACACACACACACACATAAATATGTAAATATGAAACTAAAGTATTTATGTTTATGCAAAAACAAATGCCAAATGAAAACAAAATTTTTTAATTAAATTCTACAAAATCATTTTATTGATACAAAAGTTTTGATTTATACGCCAGCTCAGACAGCACATGCGTGTGTTCGTGTGTGTGTGTGTGTGTCTGTGCGTGGAGTATAGTGTAAATTTTTGGATATTTGATTAGTTTACATAAAATGAAAATGAAAATTGCATGTTGTTTAGGCAAGCGTGAGAGAGCAAGCATGGGTCGATGATTTTTCTTTTTCTCTAACCCAATTTTCCACACCACCCACATTTTATCTCACAATTGTTGCCTTCCTGCGGTCACCGGGACGACCCTTAACCCTGCTTATTCTCTTCCACCTGCAATACCTTTTTGATGACTAAGTTGGGAGTGGCTTAGAGGCTGCACTTTTGTGCCCCATCTCTGATTGAGCATTGGAAATGCAATGTAACCACAGCTCTGCGGCTTTGCAATTAGATTATCGCACATGGACAGAGGGCAGAAGAAGTAGCTACTCGGTGGTGCAGTGATGTGGTTGTCGAGTGGCGAATATTTGTTCATTTTGATTGCGTTGAGAGAGAGAAAGAGAGAGAGAGAGGAGAGGGTGGGCATCCTTTTTCATTGTGCACGTGTATAATTATTTTTTGACCATTGCCATTTGATTTTAAATAAAATGCGTGGGGCAGTGCCCAACAAAAATACCGCATTAGTTAGTTGTATGAATGCAATTTAGTTCGTTACGTTTTGCGGTTGCATTGAGAACCAACGAGAAAGAGAGAGAGCGAAAGAGATGCAGTGAAAAAGAGTGGAGCCGAAAACGGGGAAGATAAGTCCTTGATGACGAGTTTCAGGTGCTTCAACTCTCGGCCGGTTCACTCGTTGGTAACGATGTAATTTCATATCCAAAAGTAACAAGCTTGGCAAAACAACAAAAAAAAAAGTAAATGCAGTTGGCCCTGAGCTGTCAACGATACATCTGAGTATGGTCAGGTTTGAATACATATCTTTTACATCTGCCGAAAGTTGTCTGCAAAATTTATTGACAATTGTCAACTCATTGTCAGTTACAGTGAGTTTTAAAAGTGAATGCCTCTTGGGTAAGATGACAAATTGTCTCAGCTTAGTAAATGAGCATAAATCATAAATATTTATACATTGGCATTTGGTAATTGTTTAAACAGGCTTACCAATTTGTCTGTCTCTGAGTGTGTGGGTCTCATTTGGTAACCGCAACTTAATGGTCCCTAATCTAAATAGAAATTGTGCTGTGCCTGCTGCTGTTGCATTGTTTTGCTTAAATATTTGTTGAAAGAATTGCAATATAAGTTTACTTATAATTTCCATTTGCAGCTGTGGCCCAACAGAGCTTCAAGTGTCCTGATGACTTTGGCTTCTATCCACATGAGACATCTTGCGATAAATACTGGAAATGTGACAATGGCGTTTCCGAGCTCAAGACCTGCGGCAATGGTTTGGCTTTCGATGCCTCAGATTCCAAATTTTTAACTGAGAACTGTGACTATTTGCACAACGTTGATTGTGGCGATCGCACAGAGTTGGGTGAGTCCATCGAAAGGTATTCTAATGTATACTTATTTAATGAGATTATTGGTTATAGAACCACCAATTACCACACCACACTGTGCTCGTCTCTATGGCATTTTCCCCGATGAGAATAAATGCGATGTGTTCTGGAATTGCTGGAACGGTGAACCCTCCAGATATCAGTGCTCTCCCGGTTTGGCTTACGATCGTGATGCCCGTGTCTGCATGTGGGCCGATCAGGTGCCAGAATGCAAAAATGAAGGTAAATTTGCTAAAAGAAAGAAAAATCACATGGAAATTGATTTAACTTTTCTTCCAATTGCAGAGGTTGCCAATGGTTTTACATGCCCAGCTGCTGGTGAACTGGCCAATGCTGGTTCCTTCTCACGTCATGCTCATCCCGAGGATTGCCGCAAATACTACATCTGTCTGGAGGGAGTTGCTCGCGAATATGGTTGCCCAATTGGCACAGTCTTCAAAATTGGTGATTCTGATGGCACAGGCAACTGTGAGGATCCCGAGGATGTTCCCGGATGGTAAGTTAATATTTACACTTATATAATTATAATT
Source organism: Drosophila tropicalis (assembly GCF_018151085.1). Classification (NCBI taxonomy): domain Eukaryota; kingdom Metazoa; phylum Arthropoda; class Insecta; order Diptera; family Drosophilidae; genus Drosophila; species Drosophila tropicalis. The sequence goes on from NW_027173374.1 coordinate 193,517, forward strand.
TCTATACACACGTATGTATGTATGGGATGTTTTGTGAGAATTATGCTTTTGGTTTGTTCTGTTTGCTTGGAAGCTCGTTGAGTTGAATTGAAATGTTTCTGGCCACGCTTGCACCAAAAAACAAATTGACACTTAAATGACACTTAAAAACGACAACACAGAATCTTAGAATCTGTCTCAATACATGCTTTCACTATTCACATTACTCTTACTGTCACTTTCACTGTCTCTTATACTCACACACACACACACACACACAAACACATTGATTGATACATGGCACTTGCATATACATACATACATATCTCTCTTGGTCTATTCTTACATATCTCTTTACCTTGGTCCCAATTTTACAATTACAGTGAAGACTACTATGGCGATCTGGATCTGAAGAGCATCCGCAAGAGCGAACTTCTAGCTGGATTGAACACTGAAGGTCGCACTAAGAGCGCGCCCAAAACCAAAGCTGCCACCTCATAAACATAATAATTATAACAACAACAACAATAATAACTAAACAACAGCAACCTACAACTACAACATCAACAACAACAACAACAACAACTACTACTATACAACAAGATCAACTCAATTTCCCTTTCATTTCCTTTTTCAAATTTCTCTTGCCTCCTTCCTTTCTTACCATTTATAATCGCTATCTCTCTCTATTTCCCTCTCTCTGTCATATCATGAAAAGACCCAGACAGATTCAAATATCGCCCAATCTATCATGCTATATCTCTTTTTCTCTTCTAATTTATTTTCGCATGTGTTTCTCCCCTTTGAGTCTTTGAGTCAATTCCATCTTGTTTCCCTTTTATGTTTCTGTTTTTTTTTTTTTTTAACTCACAAAATTTTTCAAAATTCATCAATTTCAAAGAAACTTTAGACAGACAGAAAAAGAACATCGAGGAAAGATGAATTCTTTCACAACAACAACAAAAAAAAAAAAGAAAAAGAAAAAATGAAGCGTAAAATTTAGAGATTTGTACATTTAAGTGATCATTGTTTATAAGTTTATAATTTTATTTTATACATAAAAAAAACAACAACAAAATATACATAAAAACCCAAAAAAAAAAAAAGTTAATCGTAATATTCTATTTGTTGGAAACGTGAAACGATTTAATTGAATTAATTAACTAGCTAAATCTGTTTCAATTCTTTAAACTGGAATTTAATGAACAGAAACTAAAACCATTTAAGAATTTCTATTAGACACAAATGAAGCTTATCAACAGATTATAAAGTGTTTTTGTTAGTTCCAGTCGCAAAATTAATGCCAGGCAAAGTACATCTTACACTGCCTCATAATTTAATGCGCCAACAAGTTAATGTTTTATGTAGTTAAAATTTCGTATTCCATTTATCAAATTTCAATTCCCTTTTGGCCAAATTGAGTCAAGTGCAAAAAAGTCCAACCCAAAAAAAAAAAACCGTATATCTCTATCAACTAAATGTCAAAGAACTTTGCCGGCAAAAAAAAAAAAAACCGCATTGCCCATAAATGCTCGTAAAATATTTATAATTTTGAGCAAAGTGAATCCTTGTGAGTGAACGCGGGGAGGGGATAGCTAGGTTGGGTGGTTGTATTTACGCTATTTATGTGGCCGACTTGTTCTACAGAGTCTGTAAATAATAAGCAAACATAAAACCACTAACCATAGAACACATAGATGGGACAAACTCATGTTTTTTTGATTGCAAACGCTAGCCTAGTCATGGAACCCCAGAGAACTTCGGGAAAACCCGAACGTTCGTACTCTCAATGAGAGCGTAAAATGGGGAGAGGGCCAAGCAGCTACGAAAATAATTTAGTGTAGCACTGACTACAGAACGACGAGGGCAGGCCTATGACGCTTGTGATTTCGTTCTGTCTATGTATGTGTACACTCGTCGGTACATGCTCAGGCTTCGTAGTGTGTGTGTGACGTGAAGTTGTACAACATCGCATTTCAATAGCTCGCTCGACCAAAATTTTTAATTTTCGACAAAACAGCGACAATGCGAATAGGTTATGCCCCTGTCGAAAGAATATCAAGAAATATTGGCATCAGCTTCGAATGTATCACGGTGGCTGTATCGCTAGAGTGCTCGCTTGGCGATCGGAATGTCCCTGGTTCGAATCCCAACTCGTACTCGTTAAAAAGGTTTTTCTTAGCCTATTTTTTTATTTATATAAAAATAAAACAAACCAAAAAGAAACAAAATAAAAAAAATAGACAAAACAACCTTCGTCAACGATAATCGAGTTTATTTCTATTTTGTTTTTTTCCCTTTTGTTTCTTTTTGGTTTGTTTTATTTTTATATAAATAAAAAAATAGGCTAAGAAAAACCTTTTTAACGAGTACGAGTTGGGATTCGAACCAGGGACATTCCGATCGCCAAGCGAGCACTCTAGCGATACAGCCACCGTGATACATTCGAAGCTGATGCCAATATTTCTTGATATTCTTTCGACAGGGGCATAACCTATTCGCATTGTCGCTGTTTTGTCGAAAATTAAAAATTTTGGTCGAGCGAGCTATTGAAATGCGATGTTGTACAACTTCACGTCACACACACACTACGAAGCCTGAGCATGTACCGACGAGTGTACACATACATAGACAGAACGAAATCACAAGCGTCATAGGCCTGCCCTCGTCGTTCTGTAGTCAGTGCTACACTAAATTATTTTCGTAGCTGCTTGGCCCTCTCCCCATTTTACGCTCTCATTGAGAGTACGAACGTTCGGGTTTTCCCGAAGTTCTCTGGGGTTCCATGACTAGGCTAGCGTTTGCAATCAAAATAACATGAGTTTGTCCCATCTATGTGTTCTATGGTTAGTGATAAAACTTTCTGACGCCAGCCATATTTGCCACAAATGAAAAGTTGCCAGCCATTTTCGTCCAGCATTTAGAGAGTCTTCCTTCGGTGGAATTGTCGTTGTCGTTGCCGACAATGTCGACGTCTTTTCAAATGCACAAGAACTTTGTTAATTATTCATTAGATTCTATAAACAAAAACGCGATACAAAAACTTTAAATGAATTTTCAAATTATCAACACAATTGCAGGCAGAACCAGAACACACACACACGCAAGAGTTATATATAGTTGAGATAGAGGGAACTACACGTGGGCAGCGGGTCCTTGACAAAAGCTGGCTCCTAGGTGCATGTGGCAATAGTTTGCTCATGGAGGGTTACCGGAGACGGTGTAAAGGGCTAGGCTCGTTTCTCTTAACTCATAAAATCTGGCAACTTTACTTTAGCCTTGCTTGACTTTGGCTATAGTTGTATGAGTGTGTGACTTTTGTTTGTGTGTGTGTGTGTGTGTGTTTTGGTGTGTATGCATTTATAGTTCCCACACACTCTGAAATTTTTGCAAAAAGTTTTAAAACTAATTAAATAAAAATTATAAAACTATACAAACTCAAGGCACAACTTGCTAGGGCTGCTAAAGGACATTTTCAGCTTGGTCCTGTATGTATAGGGCTTTGTAGCCCACACACACATTCTCTCTTTCTCTCTCACTCTCTCCCTAGTCCTTTTTCTCTTACATTCTGGTGCTTTTGAGATTTCAGTGAATAAGTAGAAGCATATAAAGTCGCTGGCTTGCATTCAATCGTTTTTTTTTTTCACAGTTTTTGTTAGTTTTTTGAGCTTTTAATGCTACCCACACACATACAGACTTACCGCTGGTTGTCATCTTGTAATTTAATAGGTTTTAGGAACGTTTTCTCCTCTTGTCATGGTAGTAGTTATTGTGGCCAAGAGTAGTTTACTTTCAAGAAGTAAGCCATGGCAATCTTCAATTAAAACTTCCTTTCAGTGGTCTGTCTAGAATTTCTCCATCTCTCCAGCTATTAACATTCCACCAAGTTCAACAGATTTGTGAAAGAAAAGAAATGTTGAGAATGCAATGGTTATAAAAGTGTTTTATAAACAAAAATGATTAAACTTAAACAAAGTTATACAACTGTCCACCACATTCACTTTGCCAACCGCATAAGTGAACCAGATACAAACACAGAGATAGAGACAGAGACAGAGAAAACGAAGCCAAAACAGAATGAATGGGACTCCTTGGTAACTGCAACTAGCCAACTTGTGTTGATGGATAATGGCTAGCTCCTTGCTTGGCATTTCAAATCCTTTTAGCATTTTGACTCTAATTAATTTTAATGATGATATAAATGCTAGACAAGCACTCACAGACTCATAGATTACAACTACAGCAAACAGGTTTGAGCTGCTAAAAAAAGGAAAATAGGAAAAAAAAAAAACATGAAAACAAAAAAGTTATGCTTGTCAATATATAACACAGTATAGTACACTTTCCCGTCCTCTCTTTCTTTGCTACAAAACAAAAATGAAGCTATGAGTGCTTAAACTTGGCCAAGAAAAATGTGTGCGAAGGAAAAAAACAATTTCGGTCTAGTAAACTTGAGCCATATTTTGCAGCTTACACCGATTCCCCCCTTGCCTGCCACCAGCTAACTCCAACATTTATGGCGCTGACTTCTCAACAAGCTCATGTCCATGTCCAAGTGCTTCTTCTATGCAACAGGAGTCCTTGCCTGGGCTTGTTCTTTTCGCCTTTTCCATTTTTTTTTTTTTTTTGGTCAATTCCATTTAATTTAATTTAATAGCCTTGCGCTTTTTGTCATTTGCCAGAGCCACAACGCGCATTTTATATGAGAAGCTGCCCCACCACACATACATATATACACACACACATATAGTATGTGCCACCCAGCTCGTTGCCATCCCCAGTGTCGTTCCCTATCATCTCCCTCCGTTATCATCCTGCTATTCTGCGCTTTAAGGGCAATTTGTTGTTCGCTGTGTCTGTCGGAGTCTCTGAATGTGTGTGTGTGTGTGTATATATACGGGTGTGTTCTTGATAATGTTGTTATTGTGGGTAAGGGCAAGCAGAAGCCAGCCAGCAAGCGGCATCTTTTAATCCTTGACGTCCTGTGGCTTTTCGCTTGCTATTCCATTTTATCTGGCACAGCCACAAATCCTTGTATGTGCATCACTTTCAATCTCCCTCTCCCTCTCTCTCTCTCTCGCTTGCAACATTCTGTGCCCGCCTTCATAACAAGGTTTTTCAACAATATTATTTTTAATTATGGTTTTAATAAATATTTCCTTTGTCAATTTCCAACATAAAGGATCAGCGTACTTGAGAGGAAAGAAAAGGAGGGAAAGGACATGGCTTAATGAAAGAAAGCAAAACGCTTCTGCTACCTAATCAAATTTATACTTGTTAACCACATTCTTCTGTTTGTTTTCTTGCCTTGTCTTGTCCTATCCACACACACACACACACAAATAACAAACACACATGCCCCAAAAATCCTTGGCGCGTGCCAAGGCAAAAAACAATGCAAAAATTTAATTAAACAAATCACGACAATGCCAGAGAAAAGGCAACAAATACAAGCAAAAAGAAATAAGAACAAACCAAATAAACCCAAATCAGAGAGAATTTTCTTTTAAAATTTTACATAAAAAGGAATTTATATACATATATATTTAATACTTTTTCTGCTTCTCGTTTATAGCGAGGATTACTATGGCGATGTAGACCTGAAGGCTTTGAAAAAATTGGGCTATTAAATAGCAACAGAAAGCAACAGTAAATATAATAAACACACACACACACTCAGTTGGCAATTGTAAGAGAGCTGTAAGTCAATGCAAACCAGCAACAAGAAGCAGAAACAGGAGATGATAAGGAGAGGGTTTTAAATGCTTGCCACACAGCCTAAAGTATGTATGCACACAGAATATTAAGAATTATAAGACAAAAATCTAGTATATACAACATAAAATACATATGCATACATATATATATATCTATTATTTAAACAGAAGTTCACTTTAAAGACTGAACAATAAGAGAATTCTCACAATGAAAGGAAAACTTAATAATGAATTATTTAATAGCCCAGAATAAAATCGCTTACCGAATGTGTGGCATGTAAGACGAAGAGGCCAAGCAAAACATTGCCCCGAAAATTTAATGTGTAAATTCATTTAAATTGTAACCACATAAAGCAAACAAACAGCAGCAAATATTTGGCCATTCATTCAACAAGAAGCCCAATGTCCCCCCAAATACTCGAATTCAAAGGAACTTAGCAATGAACCACAGATGCAACGCCACCAAATTCCGCGTATTCCACAGTTTTGTGGCCACACAAGCACAACAAAGTCAAATTTAACTTATTAAGCAAAAACACTTAGCAACCACCATACAAACATCTAAAATAAACAGAGATAACTTCAATCTAATGTACATATAGATGCAATTTAAGTTTTAAGTTTAAAAATAATAATAAAACAAAAAAATACTTGTGGAAATAAAAAACTTGTCCATGGGGCAACCATCTAACTTGCCTTTTTTTTAACTGTGACAGAGAGAAATTTATATTTTAAGGTAAAATTAATTTGTTTATTATGTATTAATCAAATGATAAATACTTCTCAATTGATCCCTCATATAAAAAAGGATAATTTTGCCTTGCATCCCAGTAAACTGGCCCATTGAATAACTAATGAGAGTTGCAATGGCAGTTTAAGCTTAATGACTGGCCTATGTTTTTCCCTATATGTAGATCCATCTACTCACGTTATTATCATGTTTTTACAGAGAAATACTTTGCCGTTTGCCATTTGCCGTGTTATTGAGAGAGGGAGAGAGAGAAAACGTTTGAAATGAAAATGTGAGTTCTGCTTGTTCGCCGATTGGCATATAAATTTTGGCTTAAGCACTCTAACAAAACAGACAAACAAACGGACACACAATGTTATTGCAAGCATAATTTTCTTTACTGCCATTTGCCGTGTATTGCTTTTACTCGTTGTGTATTGTTGCCGTTGCCGTTGCAGTTGCAGTTTTTGCACGTTATACAAACCATTTGCAGCAGCAACTACATGCGACTGCATTGCGGCAGTTGTTCTGGCTCGGCTAGAAAGGCCTAGACCAAGTCCGGACATAAAGACAGGAGACTAAAAGGTCGGAGTTGGAGTAATTGCCGGCTCATGTTTAGACGGAGGCGATTGTCATGTAGTTTTCTTCTTTTTTTTTTTTTTTTGGGGTAGGTAAAAATATTCCTAAAAATAACAATGCATAATTCAGAGAGAGACTACAACTAATGCAGCAGCTGGCAAATAGAAGAGAAAAATGCAACTGCCATCTGCCTAAATAATAAATAAAAAAGGATATGTGAAAGCTGAAAAGGCTAACCAATGAACGGACAGTGGTTTTTGTGGCATGTTGCAATAGTTGTTGTTGTTGCCATTGCCTTTGCTGTTGTCGTTGTTGCAATTGCTGTTGCTCTGTTGCCATTGTCATTAGCCGTTGGGCAAATAATTTAGTTTACCACATTGACTTCGATAACTAAGCATTGTGTTGTTGTTGCCATTTCTCTTACCAGCAACTGCCGGCGCCTGGCTGCCATTATAGCCATTTCCATAGACACAAACACACACACACACACACACAAACACATTAGCCAAGTGTGTATGCCATTCGATGAGCCTCTCCCCATGGAGCCAAGTGGGGTTAGAGTTGTGTTCCACTTATTGATTTCAATTAACATGCAACAGCATGTCTTCTCCATTGCAATCCTCTACCTCTTTTGTCCTTCCTCTCTGCTCAGTTTGACCAATGCCATTGGCTGTTGTTGTTATTCAATCTTTTCATAGGCTAATGTTACACTTGTGCATCGTTACATTTTGCCATATCAGAGTCACCACACTTCATCCTGCCTCCCTGTTTAAACTGCTTGGACTACTCTGGCTATTGGTTTGGCTTCTATTGTTACTGGTCCTCTCTCTCAATAATTATCAATTTTGTGTACCAGAGTACACACACATACATATGTATATATTTTGTACACTCTTTTGTTTATTTACTTGTTGTTCTTGGCAAACAGTGCGTATGCGTGTTGTGTGAGTTTTTTTCTTTTTAGTTCTAAAATGAAATTTACTTCCAACTTGTCTTTAAATGTAAAGTAGTCAAAATTTAGTTACTAATTCAATGTAACGTGGAGTATGAAAATTTTAATCAACTACAAACTCAATTTAATTCTTCCGTGAACATAAAACTTAAACTTTTACAGTTTAACTTTTCACTTAACTAGCAAACTAGTTGCTGGCTAATATAGTTAATACGTTGCATTTTTTGAAATTTCGAGAGTGTCTTTTCTTTTATTCTTGCCGAGACTTGAAACTTATCAGAACCTTGAATCTTGGCGCTCAGGCATGCTCATTGACTGGCCGTCGATAGCAGGCACAGCTTGTTTCAATAAAAAATTGGCTTTCTCTCTTGGCCATTGTTAAGCTAGCCACTAATGCGGCTCAGTCAGCATCGAAATCCTTGTGCGAATAAGTAGCAAGCAGGACGAAAGAAAAGGAGGAAAAGTCGGTATACAACTGTGGCTGGTTCTAGTTCGAGCCAACTATCTCTCTCTCCGCCAACATCTCCCGCTGAAAGTGCAATGCAATGACAATGACAATGTGCAGTGTATTGGGGTTCGATATTCAATGTGCTTGATGGTTGTGACGGCAAAAGCGTGAAGGGGGTTCATTCGGGCATTGCTTATTTTTATTTGCCTGGCTAGGACTAATGCCCCAGCATCAGCACCAATAACAGCAGCAGCAAGAGCAGAACCAGTACAAACCATGCGCTCTAACGCCCTCTTATCCTTGTAACGACTTTGCTGCGCTTTTGCGGTTGACCGCATTTGCTGCGAAAAATCTGTTGCTGCCAAAGTATGGCCACTGTCGGGTCTGCTCTTGACCGAGTGGAGCTATAAATATCTGCGATAGCGAAATGCAATTACGTGGCAACAATGAATACACCAGCAGCAGTAGCAGCAGCAGAAGCAGCATCAACCAGCGATTGCTGTTGCCCCTCATTCCAATTCCAGCAAAACACCAGCAGATACTCCAGCTCAGCCCACATCCGGCAATTGACAATGATGATGTGTACGTAGTTTTTTGTCTTCTCCGCTCTTTATGCGCACACAACGTACAAAAGGGACAAAAATTGTGTATCCTATACACATATATATGAGTGGAATGAGCAACTATGGAGTACAATATGTAGTGTATGTAAGTATGTATGTCCAGCATTTTCCTACTCCTGCAGCTTGTTGGGCGTTTGCTCAAGAACAAACGATACACGCGCTGGTCAGGCTAGAGCTATGTATGTTGCTACATTGGCTACGTTTTTTTTTGTGAATTTATGTGCTCTTCATTGAGAGTTCAATGGCTGCTATCATAAAATATTGAAAATGACAAGGAAATGCAATGGGAATGGTATAAAGGAAAAGCGTAGATAGATAAATGTAACTACTGTCACATAGAAAATAAACTATGGGTTACGCATGGCAAAAGCCACCATTGAAAATGTCTCTTAAAGTCCTTAGAGAGAAACAAAGAATTCAAGTGATAGACATACATAATTGTTTAAAGGTGTCTACTTCATGGAATATAATAATGGACTGTCCGAAGATTCACTTGTTCTGACAATTTCAAACAATAATGTTGGCATTTTTCCACTTTTACTATTATTAACTTAACGCATACCAAGAATAGTCTTGGCCCCCAACCTACCAAAGTTCATCGTTCATTGCCAGCACATTCCATGGAATGGTCGATGGGGCATTCCGCCAATCTCCAAAGTGCTTCTCACTACCACAGCAAATAATAAAAGGAATAAGGAAAAAAAAGAAGCAAGAACTAAAGTCATAAAAAGCCAATTTTTCTAGTTGTCAACGGCAAATGTGTGTGGCTTAAAATACGAGCCCGGAACCCAATTCCATTCCCGGTATTAGCCATTTGCTGACAGTTAACACCCTGGACGCATAATTACATATATTCTGGGTTTCCCCCTCCTCAATCCAACATCTACAACACGCCCCCGCTCCGGCATAGCAATTGTAAGTCATTTGAAAACAATTTTGATTATATTTTTTCCAAACGACTTCACAAATCTGTTTTATGCTTAAGCCCAGACTCGGCACAAGACCAAGACCAAGAGCCATATCCAAGGCCCTCACCCCTCACCACCATCCGTAACCGTAACTGAGACCGAAAAAAAAGAATGTGCGTTTTGCGTATGGGTAGTTAACAACATGCCCCATAATAATAACATACATTTTCCGACCCCACTATTCTTTGCTTTCCAAGCACCATCTCCCTTCCCCACTCCAATCCTCCATCCAGATATATACGACGAAATGTTTGCTGTAAACGACCTTAAAAAACGAAAGCCAGGACGACTATGACGGAGTCGAGAACGACGATTGGCAAAAACAAACAGAAAATGCCAGCACATATAAAATCAAAAGCGAACAGAAAACTCATGTTTTTGTTGTTGTTGTTGTTATTTTTGTTGCTGCTGTTGCTGTTTCTGTTGCCTTTGTTGCTCTTGTTGAGGCAAATTGCAAATAACAAGCAAAACTTGGCCGGATGGATCGAGAGGGAAACAAACAGAAATCGGAGACAGAGAGAGAGAGAGAGCCGGACTCAACTAGAATGTACAGTCAATTTGATACCCCTGACAAATCATGATTGGGTCTTTCTAGTTGCAAGATAAATTTCATTATCGAAAGAATATAGAAACTTAAAAAAATCAACTTTCCTAAGAATGGATTTCTTTTTGTTGCCAATAAACATCATAATTTTAGATAAAATCTTTAGTTTATATACACACAGATGGAGATCTAAGTTATCTTGGTATTAGATAATGTCAAAACAGTTCTTCTTCTGATAAACTCTGTGACTTTTTCTCTGAAAGGGTATGCAAAAAAAAGAAAAAACACAGAATTGTGCGTAACATTAGCTGTAGTCGACTTGATTTTGATCGCTTCAATGAACATTAATACACAGACGATTGGAGTGGGTGTAGGATGTGAATACGAGGAGCAGGGCAAGAGCCAGTAGATGAGAAGGAGGAGCAAGAGTAGGTTGCTTAAGTAGGCGCTTGTTTACATGCATATTTGTATTTAACTTTGCAGCAACAAAAACAACAACAACAACTACATAACCTTGGTTTGTTTTTCTTTTCTCTTATTTTTGTTTTTTGGTTGCTTCCTTAGAATCAAGCACTACATTATGGCGGGTATAACGATATTAATGTCAAGTCGATGGAAATGTTTTGAAAAAATTTGATACCAAAAACCATTTGCTAATGGTCGAAATATATTGGGCCTAAACTGACTAAGAGAGAAATTCTATATTGCCGAATAACTAGATATCTTTTAGATAGTGGAAGCTACTTAAATAGAAACATTATAGTGTGTAAAGAACTTCATATAAATGTTTAATAGCTTGTCTGTTTGATTTTTACTTTACCCTCTCTCTCTATCGTTCGCTCTCTGTTTTTTCTGCTGGCAAATGAAGCCTACTTATAGGGGATCTTGATTTGGCAGTGCGTAAACATAGTATCTCTGTGTACGTGTGTGTGTGTGTGTGTGTGTGCGTATATTGGCTGCTGTATGCGGCGTTTATTTCCGGCATGGCATATCTCGTTTTAGATGCGTGCCACAGCCAATCTCTTTTGTGTTGCGTTTCGCGTTTTCCTGTCATAAATGTTGCCCGAACCTTTGTTATGTTTCCGTTTCACTTTTATTTTAATAATTCACCCCCAACATTTATGGTATGCACACATACATACTTTTATTTACACACACATACACACATTACAAGAGTATGTACCCAGAGCGGAGGCCTAGGAGAAAGGCGACACTCATCCAATTGTAACCAAAAGCCAGGTGGTCATCACCAACTGACTCCAACTCAATTTCTGCCATGCTTTCATTGTTTACGTCATAAATCTCATTTTTTCCGTTTCCGTTCTGCCGCCCATTGACCCCACACCGAGTTCCTCTTCGCCTTTCGTTAGCAAATATGCAATTTAAAATATTTGCTAAATACTCAGAAATGTACAAAATATTTCATAAATATTTTGCAATCTCAACTATACAATTTGACTAAACAATTATTTGAATTAAATATTAATTTACTTTAAAATCAAATATTTTCCTCATATTTGTTAATCTCTCGGTGGCAACAAGTGAAAATTGCCTTCAGAAATTATACATTGAAGCCATTAGCCTATTTTTAAATTACCCTCAAAATTAAACCTAAAATAACCCACAAACATTTCCCTTCCGAAAATTCTCAATTGAGGTACAATTTTCCACTCTTATACGCAGTTTTCCATTCAGCGTTTGGAAGAGAAAATTTCCCTTGAAGCATGAAACACATTGGAAGGACACATGGGACATTCACTCAATGAGCAACTGAGCTAAATAACTGAGTGAATTTTGGCGATTAAGGAAGTAAATTATTAACTTGCTCTTTCTGCATTAACACAACGGACTTTTACTCTTAGCCAACTCGCGTTTTTGGCTTTTTCATAGCCATTGGCAAACATTTGTGGCCTACAATTTTACGAGAATTCGGTGAGTGAAAAGAAGAATTGCTAAAAGATTGATAGAATAATTCTGTGCCTTAATTTTAAAGTTATATGCAGTTAGCCACATTAGCTTAAAGTTTATGCTTATTGACCAACTTTCCAGCTTTCATGTGGTTGAAATGGCTAAAATGTTGTTTTTATACAGAAATATTTTCTTTTCATTTTTATTTTTGGCAAACATTTGAAAATATTCAGCGTATTTGCATTTGTTAATTGGCCTTATTTGCTTTCAAACATGACCAATGTCTGTTTTTTATGATGGTTCAGTGACATGACAGAAATTTTTGCATTTTTTAGGATTTTTATATACAGTCGAAGGGGTTTTTCCCTGGTCAGGGTCATTTATGTCAAGTGCCGCAAATGCTCTGGCTATTTTTATACAACAAAAGAAACAATATGTACATACAAGAGAAAGGACAACACACACACACACACACACACATACAGAGAGCGCGAAGGACAAAAAGTTATGACACACCTTCAGCATTTAATCTGACGTCCTTGCAGTGGCTCCAGTGAGTGATAACCATCAATCAGGCCAAAAAGTAGGCGTTACAGAGTGTGCTGGACTCTGGCTTCTGGCTGAAAGATACACCCAGTCTTGCTTAGCTGTCATGGTTGGAGTTCATTTCAATCATTAGCGTTTGCCCACCGAAGCAAGAACACAGACAGATAGACGGAAACAGAGAGAGAAAGAGAGAGAGAGAGACCAGTCGGAGAGGCGGACAAGCAAGCAGCTCCCTGTTGATGCTGTCAAATTAATAAAGAGCAGGTCAGAGATGGGAGTGGGGATGGGAATGGGAACCGGAACGGTCTAGTGGTAGATAGTAGGCATCTTTTCTAGTCTCTAGCTGGGGATGGTTCTGCCCCATGGGCCCATGCACTTTAACTCAACGCAGCGTAGCTCATAATGCCCCATAAAAAATTTGTCATCATTAGCTAAGAGCGAATGACAACGACGTCCAGTTGACTGTTGGGGCGTTATATGGCTCCTGCCAATCTATCAATGTGTGTGAGAGTGTGTGTGTGTGTGGGAGGACTCTTTAAAAGATTGTGCGGCTTCGTCCTTTTGCTGCATATTAGTCAAAAGCTTAAAGCGTTAAATTGATTGATTGTGTGTGAGTGAATGGAACATAGAAAGGGAAGGAGGCAGGGGCATGTGGTCAAAAGGTTCGACTGTCTTTAAGGCTTTAAGCTGGCCATTAGGGTTATTAAATTTACTCTTTTGTCTGATATGTGTATGTGTGTGTGCTATTAGAAGAGATAATGGATTGCGAATATTAATTTCTTTGCATGACGAAACGAATCAGGCAAGAACAATGCGCTTAATCTTTATAGACACGCAGGAGAAACTCTAAGAGAATGTGCGAGTTGAGAGCACAAGTTGAGGCGGACAATGCGTTGCGCCAATAATGATAACCGGAAGCCATTAAAGGAAGTTTCAATACATGAGTTACACACACACACACATGCAAGCACCTAGAGTCGTTTTCTTTTTGTGTGAGCCAAGTGTAGGTGTGTGTGGATTGTTGTTGTTTGCCTTCCATTTCCCACTGCAGGAGGAGCAACGTTGGCGGCAATATTGTAATTTTTATTCCTCTTTGTGCCATTCATGCGGCAACTTGGAAACCGGCAAAGCTTAACCGTAAGGTAAAGGTAAAGCCAACAGCAAAGAAAACTCCAGTGTCGAGCGTTCAATTCCCTTTCAATAAGGAAGCATGGGGCGTTGCCAGCAAGGCAAAAGAAAGGAAACCAACACACGCACATTGCAATCTTGCTAATGTTTTTCTATACGTTTTAAGATTGCCGCCTCCGTATTCTCAGCTGCAGTCTTGTGCAGTTTGTCTTGGGCAAACAGCCATCGGGTCTATGCGGAAGTTAGCCAAATGAAGACTGTGGGATTACGCAGATATTGCACTGTGATTCAGGTCGTGCCACTAGCACGGAGTCATGTCAAATGTTAGGTAGGAGGCCCAAACAATTGACTCGATATACACCACATTTTTGCTGGCTTTAAACCATTATCAATGGCACACACTCTCGCATTTTCAATTGATTAAACATCACAGAAATACAACAAAGTATGTACATAGGTGCGTCTGTATGTGTGTGTGTGAGTGTATGAGTATGGCGCTTGCATTTTTCACATGCCGCAGCTCAAAAATATTTAAGCATATTAAAAGAAGGCATCACAATGATGCCGATACACATACACACACACAATATGAAATTCCATTGCATTTTATAGGCTGGGGGCCGGGAAGAGCCACGAAAAATCAGCACAGCAGAAAATAAGCAAAAGCAAGAGAACACAATGGCAAGCACTAAAAACCTGTGGCAACAGGCCATTGTGTGGCATAAACAAAAGAGATGCAGCAGATGGCAGGCGTAGCCACATTGTCAGACAAAACAACTGAACTGAAAGCACTTTGAGTGTGCTAAAGGTGAGGACCTACACCCACACACACCGAGTAGGTTCGAAGGGAGCTCTGTGTGTGTGTGTATATTAAATTGAGTAGTGTTAGGAATTGGCCTTTAGGAATGTGGCAAAGTGAAATTTATAGCTCGGAAATTAATAATGACGAGAGCTCACACAATGAAGTCGAAGCAGTTAAATAAAGTGATGTGTGTCCTTCGCTTGATGGAGAATACCTCTTAAGTTAAGAGTTAAAGCAATTCAAAGATCTTTATACGTATAAATATATAAAAAAAAAAAAAGAAAAGGGAAATCACGAATATCCTACACTCTGTAAGCCTAATGATACATCATTTTGCTCTCATTGTCAGATTTAATTCACCATTCTTATTGAAAGCGGTTGAAGCTCAGAAATAGAGTCAGACTTGAACATTTTTTGCAAGGAGAACTGTTTAATATTGACTATACGGTTTTTGTTTATTTAAAATTCGATATATTTAATCGTATATTCGTATATTCGTATGTTCGATCGATTTAATGTTCATATTGAACTGTTTACCCCTTAATACGTCTCAAATAGAATGTTTCGACAAAGTCCTAACGCATCCTTGAAACCCTTTTCGTATGTTTGAATTAGCAATCATATTTTGTTGTTGTTTTTATGATGAACTCTTTGAATCGTTGTCTGCACATTAACCTTGGCCACTAATTACCGCAGTGAGAATTTATGGCATAAGTTTTATAGAGCTCATCGCTAAAGGACCAAACTGCATTAATGCATTAATTGTGCGTCTCATTAAAAGGAGTTTCTTATGGGCAAAACATAAAATATGCATGAGTAATATATAAACGAATATTGTAGGTATACAGCAAACACACATAAAAATTTAATTTATTTTTGAAACGTTTTTTTTTTTTTTGTTCATATTTTTCATTTGCTCTTCTTGGTGAAATTTGGTTGCCAGACCGACATTAATAGTGTAAAAGGCTAATTCGCTTTAATTGTTTATATATATGTATATATTTATTATAAGCGTAAGTTTATTACAGGATTTTTATTCTCATTAGCACGACCGATTCACAAGCTCGTTCAACCCAGACTAACTCGACGCTCTCTCGTACTTCGCTCTCATTTAGAGATGAGCATGTTCTCTCTCTCTGAGAGAATGAGTACTATCGTCTCAAGTGAGCAAGCCTGCTACAATTCGGCCGTCCTGACAAAATAAGATCTCCTGATCTTGGGTGGTATACATTTTTTTTTTCATATCTTACGAGCTATACATTTTTTGTTGTTGTTTATATTTTACAAACTATTACATACATTTTTCCTTTACATCTTAAATCAATTATTAAAACAAAAGTTTATGATTACATTAAAGTCAACTATTTCAAGTTCTTAACCAGGGCTTAATATTTTGGCCACACCATACTCCTTGATAAGGGTTACGGGAGAGTTGAAATCCCTCAACATCTTTCAGTAAAAATCTGTTGTTTTTCAGGACTTTATCTACTACATATGGTCCTTTGTTTTTTGGTATTAATTTTCGAGACACTCCCGTTGTACTGTCGAAATTTTTAACCATGACATAATCCCCTTTTTTATATTCTTTTTGCACTGTTCTTTTACTATTGTAATACCTTTCATTATATGCTTGTGATTTTTGCTGGTTTAACGCTGCATTCTTTCTTATCATTTCAAGGTTTATTTGATTTTCTGTATTTCTTAACTCTTTAATCTCTTCTTTCAGTTCGTCTGTGACTACTCCTTTTTGTTCTATGCCAAATAGCATTATACTGGGGTACTGTTTTATACTTCTGTGAATTGTATTATTTAACGCATACTCTACGTTTTCGACAACCGTATCCCAGTAATTCCCCTTATCTGGATCTGTCAACTTTGCCAGCATAGGTCCTAGACTCCTGTTTATTCTTTCTACTTGCCCATTGGCCTGAGGGGAACCCGTTGCTATTTTAACGTGCTGCACTTTTTGTTCACCCAAAAAGGATTCGAATTCAGACGAAGTAAAACAACTTCCTCTGTCGGATATTATGCATTTCGGCCTGCTATAACTTCTAAAATACGCTTTTAAAGCATCTATTGCTTCTTTTGTTTTTGTGGTTTTTGTTGTATATAGCCTAACGAATTTCGTGAAACCGTCTACTACTGCAAGTATGTGTTTTTTTTGACCTTCCGGCTTCTATTGGTCCATAGTGATCGATATGGATTAACTCGAAAGGCTTATCGCCTTTCGGTATACTGTTAAGAAATCCATCGCCTTTGCCGCATTTAGGTGAGAATGCTATGCATCTGAGACAATTTTCTATGTGTCTCGTTGCTTTATCCTTAAGACTTGGAAACCAATAACTTTTGCCTATAGCGTCCAACATTTTGTCTCTACCTACATGGCCTAATTCGTCGTGGTATTTGTATAAAACGTGATTTTCCATTTCCTTTGGAACGTAGAACAATATTTTGTTGTCATTGGACTTTCGGTATAATACCCCGTTTCTCATTTCAAACAGTTTGTGTTCTGATTTTTCTAGCATTTCCTTTATTTTTTTCAGGTCTAAGTCTTTTGCTTGGCAAATAACTAGGTTGTGCTCGAAGCTATTCGGTTCTATTACCATGATATTGGTGCATCTGCTTAACGCGTCTACGTGCTGCATTTGCTTCCCTGATCTATGCGCTAACTCGTAGTCGTACTCTTGGAGTTCAAGGGCCCATCTCGCGATTCTAGGGTTTAATTCTATCTTATTTAGTGTAAGAGTCAGAGAATTGCAGTCAGTTAAAATTTTAAATTTCTTTCCTTGGACATAAATCCTAAATCTGCGCAGGGAGTACACAATCGCTAACGTTTCGAGTTCAAAACTGTGATACTTCGACTCAACCTCGCTTGTCCTCTTCGAAAAATAAAATATTGGGTGTAGTTTTTTATCCGCTTTCTTTTGTAATAAGACCGCCCCAAAACCTAATGCGCTTGCATCACAATGAAGCTCTGTATCGTCTCTGGGGTCATATATCGCCAATACTGGTGCTTCCAATAGTTTTTGCTTCAAGTTGAGAAAGCATTCTAATTCCTCTTTTCCGAATTGAAATTCTTTGTCTTTTTTCAGCAAGTCGTACATAGGTTTAGCGATTATGGAAAAGTCTTTTATGAATCTTCTAAAGTAGGAGCACAAACCTAAGAAACTTTTCACTGCGTGTACATTGCCAGGCACTGGAAAGTTTTTTACTGCATCCAAACCTTTATCGTCAGCGCATATTTTATTTTCTGTTATCTTATATCCCAGGTATTTTATACTTGGCATGAAAAACTCGCATTTGTCCATTCGTAGTCTTAATTTGTTTCTTACTAACCTATCAAAAACTTCTTCTAGAGTCTGTAGGTGCTCGGTTGTATTTGCACTGGCTATCATTATATCATCCATGTATACTAGAACCTGCCCTTTTCTGATCATGTCTTCAAAAATTCGATTTATAAACCTTTGAAAAACATGTGATGCATTCTTGATCCCCATTGGCATTCTTAGGAATTCGTATTGACCAAGCGGCGTGATGAAAGACGTGTATTTTACTGACTCTTTATCGACGAATACATGAAAATATCCATTTTTAAGATCTAATTTGGAAAAAACACGTTTGTTGACTAATCTGTCTAAAAGGTCGTCGATCAATGGTAACGGATAGTTGTCCTTGATAATCATCTTGTTCAGTTTTCGGAAATCTATGCATAATCTGATATCCCCTGTTTTCTTTTTCACTAACACTACTGGAGACGCATACTCCGAATCGCTTGGTCTAATAATTTCTTCCCTTATATATTCGTCTAACAAGTTCTGTAGTTTTTCCTTTTCAGAATATGATAACCGTCTTGGTGCGTAACTAAATGGTTTGAAATTTTCTAGGTTTAATTTCATTTCGGATCTGATATCTGGTTTGTCCGGTCTTTGCGCATTCACGTACCTATCCCTGACTAGCTTATTAAAACTCTGAGCCGTTTTATAATCTATGTTTTCACCAATCACGTATTCTGGCTCTGGGTTTTCATTGTCGATGTAAAAAATTTCTAACATTCTCCTCTCAAAGTTATCTTCCATATTTACTTCAGAGTCACTACGGGGTTCCTTTAATTTAATTTTTTCAATACTATACTTTTCCTCATTTGTACCTTTGATTATATTCTTTTCAAACTCTAAAGTTATTTCTTTATCTATGCATGTCCTTTTGTCAATAACATTGTATTCAACAATTTCCTTATCTGCATTAACATTTTCTGTATTAATTTTATCATTTGCATTAACATTTTCGTTTTCTGTATTACCCGTTACACTTATATTAACAATTTCATTTTCTATATGTTCTGACATCAAAACTCCAATTTCTTTAAAATTAACTTTTCTTACGTTGTCGTGGCTCTGACTAGTTACTAACGCACTTTTTTCAAAAGAATCTAAATCTAATTTAAGATTACATGATGTTAAAAAATCCCTTCTAAGAATTACATCGCGACTCATAGATTCGTCTGGGATAACGAGTAAATAAAAGTAAATCTTTATTGAATTCTTCACAACGTAACATAGTAGTTTTCCAAATGTAATGAGCGGACTTCCATTTAGCCCTTGATAAGATTGTTCAACAGAATAGAGATATGAATTATTAGGTAAATGTTTCTTCTTGATTAAGGAAACTGGACTCCCCGAATCTATGAGGCACGCTGCAATAAAGGAATTACTTGGCAAATCTACAAAATGAATAATGAATTCTCTTACAAAATTGTTGCTGCTCTGGTTCGTACGGTTGAGTCCATTAGTTTCACGGCTGCCCTTCCTATCGGGACATTTGGCCGCCCAGTGCTCCATGGATCCACAGATGAAACAAGAGCCTGGTACACGATCCGGCCTGTTGCAGTCCTTCACCAGGTGTCCTCTAATGTTACATCTACGACAGCGCATCTCTTGGAGCTTGTTTGCTCTGACAGTTTCGTTTTCATCTTTAGTTGCGCGTCGAATGTCCTCTAGATGTATCTCTGCGAAAGCAGCTAACATCTGCTTAGGGTTGGCGAAACATTGGATCCGTGCTTGAGTGCGTAATCCCTTGTCAGGTATACCCTCGATAACTTTATCAAGGAGCTCGTCTTCATCGATGTTAATGTTATTGGCTAACATTAGTTTGTCGTCTAGATAAACTGCGAACTTTTCGCCAAACTTCCAATTACGCTGTTCGAAATGACGACGCATTTGTGACTTGGACATCTTCTCTCCAAAAGCTACCATTAACTGTTCGCATAATACTGATACTGGCTCGCGAATACGTGTAACCTCCGAATGAAGCCATGATTGTGCCTTGCCTTTCATCTTGCAAATGAAGAGCATCCGTAAGTGAGTGTTGCCAATGTTATACACTTCACCGATATTTTTAAGCTGAGCCACCCACTTTTTGGCGCACGACTCTCCGTTGAAGTCCATCAATACTTCCTTCGCCAATGAAAAAGCTATACCCACCGATTCGCCGTTTGAGTTGCCAGAGTATTGGTTGGTGGCTTCGACTGTGGCGTTGCCACTGATGGGAATGCTGCTGTTATCGATAACATTGCCAGTGGCGTTGCCATTGTTTTCCAAATTCTGGAAAGATCTGCCCAAATCGTGGCCATGCTCGATTCTAGGAATCAGCAATTGAAGTTGTTGTAGCAATTGTTGTACCAACGCGACATCGTTGTTGTTGAAATTGCAGTCCGCCGCTTCTTGCTGTACGCTTCTCGGAATTGCGTCGCCAATTGACGCTTCATTTAATTGGTCTGGGTTAGGCTGCATCAATTGTATATCGTCCAAATTCTGCTCTGAATTATCATTTTCGTTCCAACCAGGTGGTGCATGACCACGTGTTTCGACTGGCACACTATACAGGCGAAGCACTAATTCATTTCTTGAGCCGTTCGTTGACATGTTTAACGTTGCTAGCCATTGCTTTAGTTGGTCGAGGGTTAAATCGGATAGTTGAACTGCGTTACTCATGGTTTAGGGTTAGGACCACTTCTGATATTGTAAAAGGCTAATTCGCTTTAATTGTTTATATATATGTATATATTTATTATAAGCGTAAGTTTATTACAGGATTTTTATTCTCATTAGCACGACCGATTCACAAGCTCGTTCAACCCAGACTAACTCGACGCTCTCTCGTACTTCGCTCTCATTTAGAGATGAGCATGTTCTCTCTCTCTGAGAGAATGAGTACTATCGTCTCAAGTGAGCAAGCCTGCTACAATAGCTCCGACCAGGCCATAATTAATGAGGATTTTATAAATGCGGCTTGAATATTAAAAAACCAAAAAAGAAGCGAAAACGAAAACGATAATGAAAAAAAACGCAAACCAAATACCAACTGAAATACTGAAAAATAACAATAATTGTAACGTTATAATAATGCAGTTGTAATTAAGTGCATTGTTGTTGGTAACCCGATGACCATTACAACAATGGAAATATTTTTTAATAAAATCAACAATCAGGCAACAGAATGGCCAATGTCCAGTGGCCAAATGGTAACAGGAGCAACAGTTTTGGCCCCGTCCGCTTAACCTATCTGGGGCAAAGAGTAATATGGGCAACAAGAGCAAAATTTACGAGCGTTTCATTTTACATAATTTACCCATTTGCCAGATACTATTTAATTATATTAAAATAATGGCCAGCAAGGATTCTGTTGTGGACTGGCGTCCAAGTGGCAAGTATTCCAGCTGCTAATCTATTGGAGACTCTTCTAGATCGCAATGGCTCATCTGAAATCGCAATTCAGTTAGTCAATCGAAAAATTGTATTTAGTTTTTCATGGTCAAGGTAAAATCGTTTATTGAGACATTATTTTAATTGAGTTGGGAGGAAAAACAATGCACAATTGCTGTAATTATTATGGAAATTAGAATAATTGCCGTCGGGCATAACAAAGACAAAACTTGGCTATAAAAACAGTAATGTCAGCTTGAAGACAATCAATCATAGAAAAAGTCTTCATCATGAGTGATGAAATGGACAAACCTCTGCAGCGTTTCACTGAATTGTCTCAACACATTAATAAGTTCACAACTCTTTTGGGAGTGGATGTCTTGGCGGCCGATTTGAAGTGGAATTATCGCACCTGGACAACAACATTTGCGATTATCAATTATACTGGCTTTACCCTATTATCCATAATCCTAAATGCTCATGACTGGAAAGAGTGCCTGAAAATAAGTCTTATGCTGGGTGGTTTAACTCATGGCATTGGTAAATTCTTTACCTGTCTGTTCAAGCAATCCAGAATGAGATATATCACCTTTTACACATCCAATATTTTCATGAACTATGAGCAGTTGAGTCCAATGTATGTTAAAATTCTAAATATTGGCTTGGATCGTTTGCTGCAAATTATGTGGATTCTTCGTAATGGCTATTTGATCACTTTTCTTCTAATGACTGCGATTCCCTTGGGATTACTATATTACAATGGAACTCGAGTCACAATTATGCAATATCAGATTCCTGGTTTGCCATTGGAGAATAATATTTGCTATGCCATCAGCTATATCATACAGATAGTGACTATATCTGTGGCTGGTTTTGGTTTCTATGCTGGCGATCTCTTTGTTTTGCTTGCCTTGACGCAAATTCTGACATTTGCCGATATCTTTCAGTTAAAAGTTAACAAACTGAATGAATCGTTAAACCTGAAGTCAACAAAGCGATCAGAAATGACTCAAGTGGGAGCATTGGTGGAGGGAGAAAACGAAAGGCAGGCGTTACTCCTGGAAGTGGTTAAATGGCATCAGGAGTTTACAAGGTGAGTATTAAAATTGGCATTTTGATTCACATATAGAATAGTTCGTTAATAGTTCGATTTAATTACCGCAGCTATTGCCGGTATGTCAATGATTTGTACCATGATCTAATTGCCAGTCAGGTTCTCTCTATGGCCATGGCTGTGATGCTTAGTTTTTGCATTAACTTGATCAGCTTTCATCTACCATCTGCCATATATTTTGTGGTCTCTGCCTATAGCATGGTAGTCTATTGTATTCTTGGCACCAAAATTGAATTTGCTGTAAGTAAGGAGTGGAGCCATAGGGCCAGTGCTTTCGTGATAATCCTTTGAGTTTTTTGTGTTAAGAGCAGTATGACCAGGTCTATACAAGCATTTGCGACATTTCCTGGCAAGAGTTAAGCAGCAAGCAACGGAAATACTTTGGCATGGTCCTGCGAGAGGCACAACGGCCACCAACTATTAGAATGCTTGGCG
Organism: Drosophila tropicalis; assembly: GCF_018151085.1. Classification (NCBI taxonomy): domain Eukaryota; kingdom Metazoa; phylum Arthropoda; class Insecta; order Diptera; family Drosophilidae; genus Drosophila; species Drosophila tropicalis. The sequence continues at coordinate 216,691 of NW_027173374.1, forward strand.
TAATGCCGCTATCAATGAGAACGGCGCTACAGGCGAGTATAGTCTTTCTCTCTCTCTCAATGTATCTCTTGTATTGCTAGCGTAGGACTAATGCAATTTGTTTGCTTGTTCGCTTGCAGATAACAAAACTCATTTACAGCCTGTCCATGATGATGATGCAGAATCGCACCTAGAAAGCACTTGGCAACCCGACACCCCGAGAGACCCGAGTCCCGAGTCCCTACACAATCCGCACTCTATGCTCTTAGCGTCAAGGCACTTTACATCAAGTGCAATGGGGCGCTCCATACATTTTCTAATGCTTGTTTTGAATCATATTTAATGTTATACAGGGTGCTTCTGCAGATGTTGGTGGTGGCAGTGGTTTTGGTTTGATGATGGTGGTGGTGGTGCCAGCTGGCAAATAAAATAAATTAGTTGCAGTTGAAAGGTGGCTTCAGACACAAAAGTCAACACGCAACGCGCGATGGAACCGCAAACAAACGCCAGCTGTTTGGCACAGATAAAATGCCAGGCAAACAAACTCCGCGAGACGGGAAAAGAATATGGAGACGAGAAGACGAGACGGAGACCAAACGGAGACAGCTTTTTTTGGGGTGCGGGTCATGCTCCAGCTATAGCAAATCAGCTGCCAACGCTGTGCAGCTTACTGGCAAATATTAAAATGCGAATTTTTATGCGCTCTGACATTTGCGCCTCGTCTTCAACTCCTTCTCCATTCTGTTTCCCGTCCTTCTCCTCGTCCTGGCTCTCGGTTTCCTTCACGTTGGCGTCTTAAACATAATTCTCACTATGAGAAAATGGCAGACTCTGCTCTAGCTCTTGGCGCCTCCTGGCATATCCTTTCGCCAGCATTTTCTTTACCGCAACGTGCGCACATAAATTAGCTGCCAAGCTAAGAAATGTTTGCGGGCAGCAAAGGTTCGCGCTCTCCTGGTAGCCCATTGTTGGTTTTGCTGGTTGCTGCTTGTCCCTGCTGTGATAGGGCCACCTTCATTCTCACATCCAGTTCCTTGCAGCCTTCCAAAAAGGGGAGCCCGCTGCTCTGTGGTTTTGTTGCGCTATGTTTATGCGGGTGGCGGCAAAACTGCGCCGGGTGCATTAAACCAATAAATCAGCGAGCCACTAAAGGAAAAAAAATAGAATCCTGCCGAGTTGTTGGTAGGGGTGGGCGCAGGGTTGGAAACATAGTGTTGTCAGGCGGTCTTTTGAGACGCCTTCGTCGCCATCGTTGTGTCGCACTGCATATTTAATCAATACGGACCACAGCTCACAAAACATAAATTAATCTTGCCGCCTTTTAAAGTGTGCCACATTTTTCGCTTGCCTTTTTTCTTCAACTGGCCAAAAGGAACAAGGCCAAGCAAAAAGAGGCATTTTTAATTTAGAAAAATTCCTGCGGCCATAAAAACCTTGTCGGGCAAATCAATTAAATTTAAATTGTATCCCATTAGAGGCACATTAAATGAGTTAAGTCATTTGGGGGACCAAAAGCCGCGTGCCACGTCTTAGAATACTTTTATTTTTTTGTGTTAAATAGAAAGAGACAGAGAGAGAGAGAGGGACAAACGGAGAGAGAACAAGCTTTTGAGAAGGGTAAAAATGAATTCATTTTATTTTTTGACGCATATAACTGGGCCAGGCCAAATGCCATAGCCATGGCTATGGGATCCAAGCGGCATCACATCCATGGATGGAGGGAACGCAATTAAAATGCCCACGAGTTACTAATTTGCCATGAAACGGCGGGTGGTTTGTTGGCCTAAGGCCTCAATTCGACCGTTTTCACACAAAAACAACACACACACACGCACACACGCACACAGAGGCTGAGACTGAGACAGAGAACCCAAGTCCGATTTAAAAATGTTGCCAAATTTAACAGTTGATGGCTATTAATTTATATTACGCATGATTTGTGTAACGTTTTTGTGATCTCTTTTCATTTTTTATGAGGCAGCAAGGGTTGGGGATAAACCGAGCCCTGAAAATAAACAGAGCACAAATAATTCTGTCATGGAAATGCTCATGTTGATTACATCTAAATTCCTTGCATATGAGAATGCAAGCCATAGTAGACTCAATTCCTAGTATGAAACTTGGTAGACATCTCCAATCAGCATACGTTTTTCGTTTGTATATTTAGATAATTTATAAATTAGTTAGTTTTATGTCTTAAATATGGGCGGGCAATCGAATTCAAGCTGTCACCCAGAAGATTTGTGTCGGGGACATTACGACAAAATCTGGTAAAATCGTTGGGCAATTTCTGCTGATGTTTGCTCAAACTTCACATTGGCCAAGTAATTATCGACAGGACGAAATGATTGCTTCTCCTGGCACTTAGTCCTTGCCACTGAGAGTCAGTCGTCCCATTGGCAAGCTAAGCAAAGACGAAGCGTTAATGCTGCGTGTCGAAAGTAAACTTTGATGGCTTAATCACTTTGATAGCTAAAGGGAAGAAAACCCAAAAAGCATTAGTGGTACAAGAAGGAAGTGGGGGGGATTAAACAAGGTGACTCTCTCACTCTCTCCGTGTGTCGATTTTGTTTTTTTCTCGGTGAGATTTTAAACTGCACGTGTTTACCAGGCAGTGACTTAGGAAGCTTCTCTTAAAACCAAGTCTGAGGGGTTGCTGCTGCTGCTATTCGTTGCACAGTCAAAGTCATAAAACCATTTAATTATATTAAACTTTTAATTGCGTAGACAGCTAAGAAACACGCACACACACACACACACAGACATCTAAAGAAAAATGCATACATATATATGTATATAGTCCTTCTGGCAGCAACTTCAAACATATGCAAGCAAAAAGGGGTGCCAAGGGGTGAAGGGAGCAAGGAATGGAAAGTCTGTGCAACTCACAGTGGCACACTTCTTGCGTCTTGGCTCTTGTTGTTTTGGCGTTATTTGCCGCTGCCTTGCCAAGACTCGCTACTATGTAAATGCAATAATAAAGTTATTAAAAGTGTCATAACAACTCAACTTGAAATAGCAAAAACTTTTTACCAGTTTCCTCGTGCCCCACAGCTCCTGATGCTTGCCTTGCCGTGGCCAACTCTTGAGTAGGGTAACCAACTGAAAGAAAAAAACACAAAAATTCAAGAAAAATGAAGGCGACCCGCAGTTTGAACATCCAAGCAATTGATGTTTAATTGATCAATTAGTTGCCCTGTATATACGCACACACACACATACAAGGCATCGACAAATACAAATATATATATTGAATGAATGAGTATATCTATACACATATATGGACTGCCCCTATGTCTGGAACTCTGCATTGGAATTGCCCACATCAAAGCGGCATATAAGTATATTGACGCTCATCAATCAAATTGATTTATGCCAACAAATCATTCATGAGCAATTTCCCAAAGTGATTATCTCTCCACGAGAGAGACGAGACGACACGAGAGCCCATTGCCAGGGCCAACTCTTGTCGATGCCAGTTTCACCAAAGCCCCCTCGCCCCGCCCCGAAAAAAAAAACTGAGGCAACGAGATGGCAAACGCAAAAGGCATGTTAACTGACAGCCACTAGGACAGTTGGCGAGACATAGACTCTGGCATAGTGACTCTGACTTGAATGAAGACCGGGGCCAAACACAGTCAGAGACAGAAATAGATAGAGACAGCCACAGATAGAGGCAGAGAAAAAGAGAGAAGTAGACATTACGTTTCAGTCAGAGTTCCAGGACCAAGTGACTGACTGATTGACGCTTGACTGTCTTCATCACAAGCAATTTGGCCGGCAAACACAAGCTACACACACACGTATCCAAAGCCAGGACACAGAGGAACAGCAATGCTGAGATTGCGTGTGCTTCCCGTTTTCAAAACTTTGCAGACAGTTAATAACACTCTCAACTAGAAGCGGCGACAGCCACACCCATCCCTACACAGCAGATCGGCTGGTATCATATTAGCAGGACTTGCTTATAGCAGGGCAATCAAATAAATTTTCACGCCAAAACGATCAAAGGCAACAGCAGCAGCAGCAGCCATGAAATAGCAATGCAATACCAAATGGTCTGGCCTCTTGGACTCATTTTCAAATAACTCTCACACACTCACACATGGACAAGGAAGATGAAGATTTTGCCTAAAGCTTTTGATTGATTTGCTGATAAATTGATGAGGTGGCAACTGAAATGTTGAACAGATTGCTGGCAAATTGCAGCTTTGTGAATGAATGAGAAGAAACCAAATACCCTGACAGAATTTGCTTTACTTTTGGGTGAGACATTTAACACTATTCGTTGGCGTCTATATTATTTTCCTTCGATAGGTTTCATAAAAAATATAAATGTTGCTCTTGAATTCATCTAATTGAAGATATTTGTCAGTTTGCAAATGTTAAATTCTTTACAAGCCTCCAGAAAAGTATGCTATAAAAAATGAGGAATATGAAATATATGTATGCTGCTGCTTTTATGGCTGCGACAAGGCGCAAATTTAATGGCTCATATGTAGGCGGCAGTTAAACAAGCAAAAGCATTAAAATGCACAGACTAAAAGACAGAAAGAGAGAGAGAGAGAGAGAGAACACATAAATAGATAGCTAGTGAGTGTGAGTAAGAGAGTGAGACATGGAGAGAGAGTGAGAGGGGACAGAACGATAGAGCGACAGCTGTTGGTCCATGATTAATGTTAGCAATTATCTGGCACAAGTGTCAAAAATATTTAAATCAATTGCAAGCCAAAGGCATGATGAGAAACAAACAGAAAGAGGGCCAAAAAGGACGACGACAAGTCACTGTAGACAGCAACAAGACGAGACACGACAAGACACCACACAACACAACAAGACAAGACAACACAATTCGCGCAAATTGAGCATGATGAGGAGCAAGAACAAGCGAGCGGCTTGCCGCTCGTTTTCCTTAGTTTTGTTCAAGAAGAAGCTGCTTGTCAATGCCAAAGATGCTTTTCTTTTTAACCAACTCCCTCTTACTTATATGTGTGTGTGTGTGTGAGTGTGTGCGTGCTGCGGATTCTATGGAAACTTAAAACGACGCCAACATGATGACATAAAATGTAAAAATGAAGTGAGGGCAATGACAGCAGCAACGTGTCAAAAACATATCATTCATTTATTTTCTATTATAATCACATACACACACACACACACACACACGCTCGCGCATATAGTATAACTGGTAAAGAACCCATCGAAGTTGCTGACAACGCGACAGCTTCCTACGTTCCTTTCTTGGCTGCGTCTCCCCTTCCTGTCAGCAATTGCATTATGTTGAGGCATCATTTATCATTGCAAAAAAAAAAAAAAAGGAAGAACGCTCCTTGAACTCTGTTGACTTTGGATTGCATATGCTAGACAGGGTTTCAACACACAAACACACACACACCTTCTACCAAATCTCTTTAAATGCTATAAGCTTTAAGTCTTTTGTCAGAAAGAAATTAGTAAATAAAAACAAAGGACATATTAAAACATTACTACAAGAACAGCAGGAGCAGGAACAGGAGAAGAAAGAAAAGCTGCACAATTATGAAATGAAGATAGAGCCCGACAACATACATACATACATCTTGTTTTGTATGCGGCTCACACACACACGCACACATTCATATAGTTTGCCTCTGTTTTTGGTGTGTGTGTGTTTATGTAACAATGGACTAAAAGTTGCGTGAAACGTTTTAACAAAGATTAATGCCTGCGATGGCTGATGATTTTTTGAAGATTAATTATGCGATGATGAGGCACACACACAAGACAATGACAGCAGCAACACCAGCATCAACAGCAGCAGCAACAACAACAACAACAGCCGCCTCGGTGAAGTCGTGCGCGAGAGCCAAAAGGCGGAAGTTGCTGGGTTTGTTAAAGGATTACGAAATTTGTAAGCACGCGCCCGCCGAGTATATCTCTTTGTCTGTGTGTGTGTGACTGTGTGTGGATGCCTGTCATATATGTAGTTACTCGTTATGAATGCCAACGAGCCTTGGCTGTGCACATAATTACAGAAAAAAAAGACAAAGCATCTCATACATTAAACCGGCCCCCAGCCCCAAAGAAAAGAGAAAAAAGTAAATAAATATACAACAACAGAATGGGCAATGACAAAACTATAAAGAAAGTGTTTTTGCTTAATACGTAACTAATTTATAAGTTGCCATTTAATTCCGCTTCTCACATCGTAGATTAAGGTCATTCGCAGAATCTTAAATACCTAAAGAGTTATCATATTGAATAAAGCATAAAATAGAGCTTAAAATCAAATTTTCCATTACGAAAGCGTTTCGCAGTCAACTCTTAAATAAAATTTTAATAAATTTTTGGGGCAAAACAATTTGAATAACTGGCAACATTATAATTTGCCATGCCATAAATTGAGGAATTTCGCAATGCATTTGTGCATTTAAAGACCAATGGCAAATAATAAGCTGCCTGCCAGATTTTAATTGCCTCGGCACCAATACATGCGTATGTATATAACTTTTCATATTAAACGCGCCGACAATTTATCTATGGATGGCAGCAGGCATGGCGTATACTTAATATTGCATAAACTGGCCGCCAACCCAGGTGATGGAGTAAAACGAGACCGTAGTCCATGCACCATGCACCGAGTGGTTTATGGGCAACCAAAAGTTGGACAACACAACTGCTGCTGTGCTGTGCTGTGCTGTGGCAAGAAAGCCAATGTGATAGCCAGCAAACTGCTCTTGGATTCGGAGTTGCATTTCGTGTGGCAGTGGTTGTAGCGTCGCTTCTGTTGTTTTATTTATCAGACAAGCAAAACTGTTGCATACGGTAGGACAACAAGGACAACTCCACTGCTGACCGCCATATGGCTACGAATTGGGACTGCATCATCATTTGTTGGGATTGGGACTGTTCACTCACTTCTGTGATTGTGGAAGCGTTTAAATGCATTAATGTTGCTTAATTTTTATTACCAACGAATTCAAGGGAGTGAAAGAAAGAGACAGACAGAGAGAGAATGAGCAACCCCCCAAACCCCCCAGGCTGGCTGCGATGTTAACAAAAAAGCTTTTAACAATTAAAATTAAAAAGTTCAGCATTTATGCGACATGCGAAATACAGCGAAAAAAGAGGACTGCATAGAGCAAATGCCAAGCGTGGCATAATCAAATTCTATGTGTGCGTGCATAAAAGTTGCACCGCACACCAACTACACATACACACACACACCCAGTCAGTGGCTGGTCTGGGGCAGTCCAGTGTCTGTTCCATGGCTGTTGCATTGTGTGTGTGCTCTCATTTGTGGTCATAAAGCATAAAATGCATAAAGTGGCGTTACAATTTTATGGTACACCAAAGTCACAGTCAAACCTCATCAACACAAAAAATGGAAAGGCAACTTACATATAAAAATTAAAACAACGATGGCTGGCTAAAAGGAACGACTATTTCTTACTCAGATGGCAGACAATTTAAAAAGTTAATGCCGAAAAGGCTTTAAAGACTAGACAGAACCTTTGTCAATGCTTTAAGTGATTTGATTTATTTTAGAACTATAACTCAGTCAACAAATAATATAAAAATTATTTTTAAAATGGTAAAATTTCAATGAATTTGACTTGAACAACATGTCGTATGAGTGATGTCCCAAATGGAATTTATATAATATATCCCTAACAACGTCTCTGACAATTAAATTTTTGTTCTCTATGTACAAGTGAGGTCCAATAAACCTCGCAACTTATGGTCAAAGGCAAATTTGGCAATTCCAACGCCAACTTTCTCTTGCTACTTCAGCTAAAGATCATTATGATGATGATGATGGTGGCAATGCTGATGACGACTGTTTTCCCATTGGTTGGGGTCTCCACCGGCTGTCTGCCTGCCTTGTGTCCGGTTGAATTTTGTCCCGCCAGACTGCCAACAAGCGACAATGTAAATTTTGTGTTGAGCTTTTTAATTGTGAATATTGCTGGGGCAGATACGAGTACAGGGGCAGTTCGCTCATACGCGAAATGAAAGCAGACGTAACTACACCAAACAAGGATATAAAACAAAACAGAAAAAAAAAAACGAAAAATGAGACCCAATACGAAAAAGAAGAGGCTACTCTGTCTGTCCTTGCTGCTGGTTGGCAGTCGGCAAATAAATTGCTTGACAGCAGCGAGCGGTAAGGCCCCTCTCTGTGAGTGTCTGTGTTGGGGACCCACTTTTAATGCAAATGCAGCAAGTGGCAAGCAACGAGCTCAAACGACACTGGCCAAAAGTGCAAAATTGTGCATTTTAATTAAGGTGACCGTTTCAGGCATCGCACAAATGAAACAGGCTCAAAACTCTCAACTCAGAGAACATCTCGTGTTCCTCTCCTTTCCCCTTGTTAACGTTTGCATTTGCATTTAGTTGCTACACATAATTTACAGCTCTTTTAATTAGCTGCATGCCAAGCATATTTTTATGTGAATTTACGCATGCTCTTAAAGCTTCTCCATATTATTTAAACAAAAGCACGTTAACGAAAAAAAACACCAAGGAATGGGGCAAAGTTAAAAAAAAAGAACGAATTCAAAAACAAGCAAGAGGAAAATGCTTCGAGGCATGCACATGAGCTCAAAGAAAGGAAATAACAATTGCAAATGGAAATGTGCATAAGTGCCAGGCGCCAAACGGCGACGACGACGATGACGAGAGACAATGCCAGAGACGGGAGGAGCAAAATGAGACTCTTACTGACTGAGTGAAGCACGGACAGGCAGTCAGACAGATAGACAAACAGACAATGCCAATGCGTGGGCAGTAGCGGCAGCTTTGAGCACTTTGAGAACGCAGCAGAAACAAAAGCAGCAAGAGCCAAAAGTGCAAGTGACTAAAATGCAAATGTTGCATGAATGTGGGTGGATTACCATCACCCCTCATACTACTAGCCCATCCTCGTCTGCGTATGACTATACACTACGTGAAAGGCAAAGTCGGGTAAAGCTCCTGCTACAACCAAGGGCGGTGGAGTAGTCCATACAATAAAATGTTTTACATCCTGTTTATTTTAGTTAAATACTCGAAATTATGTGTTTGCCTAAGTGTATTTGTTAACACAATGCTCTATCCCCCTCCCCCAGCTATCCTCTTCCACACCACTATGATGCTCTCCTCGTAAAATTGTATGCGAGCTGCTGCGCTGGAGCTTGGATGCACGTAAGCGTAACAATGCAATTTTCAGCATTTTAAACATTCCCAAATTTTTATTTAGACGGGGCAATCTCGTATGTGTGAATATTCGACTAGTTTGATAGCCAATTCAAATGAAACATACTATTTAAACTGTGATAATTCATATTAAATGTCATTTCACTAGTATAAACAATTTGACACAGATAAATAAAAATAACAAACTACTAAATATATTTAGGAATAATCATTTGGAGTACTAACAATTTTAGCTTAGGTAACATAAATGTTTTCAGAAGCAAGACAAATCGCATTTTTGAGCATATAAAAAACCATTTACAACACCAGCCGAAGCACGCATTTCAATAATTTAAGACCTACATATGTATATAATAAACATAAAGTTTAATTTACGTCTAAAATACAAACAAACCAAACAAACCATTATCCAAATTCATAAGAATCGGTAAACAAATGAGTCTGCTACGTTAAAAATATATTTTACGCAACATAAAAATATAAACATCAACTTCGCAACTAATCGCAAAATTCAAATTCGACACTGAAGAAGTTATACTTCAAGAGATTACAGCGTTCTTTGATCGCATCGGCACTCTCCGCATCCATCCATATCTCCACTTGTTCATTTTGACATATATCGGTAATATTTTTAGGGGACGAGGCCGGCAAATTTTGTCGACTAACTACTGCCCATTTGTCCGTCGAAATATTACAGTTTTGGCTTTCTAAGAGCTTGAAAATAAGTTTTAGGCTGCACTTCACTTTGGGCCACGTAACCCTAGCAGGTGTTAATCTAAGGAATTGAATAAGGCTTGTGACCTCGTATTGCTCCATAGAACAAATATTTCTCTCCACCCATTCCATCGTATCTTCATTAGCGGCTGCCACGAACAGTCGTCCATTGAACTGAGTTACGGGAGCCACTTCATTAAATGAGAGACTCGCCACGTTTTTATAATCCTGGAAAATGGCGAAGAAATCTTCAAGGAGATGGCAATAATCCTTTGGACAACCTGAAGTAGTAACGACCAGTACAAATTGTCTGTTTTCCGGCAATATATCCATGTATGGTGGCCGCAGTCCATTTTCCTCCATTTCCAGCTCCGATTCTGATTCGACTTAACTGGTCTGGTCTGGACTCAACCTCGCAGCCTCCCATACCGCAAGCCTCTATCATGGCTCCATCGGATGACGTGCTTGGAATACTCTCCTCACTAAATTCGACATCATTTTTCAACCTATTTTCAATAGACAGAATATTCAGTTATATCTAATTCGGATTTTCTATTCCTTGCGCTTACTTCTTAAAAGGCGTAGGATTTTCGTGTGTATCGCCCTTTCGCTTTAGGTCGCGTTTGCAATCATATGTGGATTCGCTGCTAGACCCAGAAGAAAGATCAATGACGGAAGAATCCGACACCTAGTTATCGACTAACGGAACCGCAACATCCTCTGTTTTTAGAGAAAACAGTATCAAGCCCACCATATTGTTTCCGTTATAGCATGACAACACCGGCTTCCTGCGTTTCTTATCTCTTAGACCAGATACTTCTGTAACGAGATCAGATTCCGCTAACGTAACACCTGATGCGGATATCTTCAACATTCCCGATTGCACATTTAGATGCCGTTCAAGTTCTGACTTCAGGTCATATATCGTAGCTGAGATCGGCAGCTGCATGGCCAATTGCTGAAAAGGAACGCTTGGTCATGGTTATGAAAAGTAATTTCCTTACGTTTACCAACCTTCCCTTCCTTACGTTTACCAACCTCCCCTTCAGTTGTAGCCCTGGTTGAGCATCTAAGCAACCTTAGCAACTTATGTTGAGAGCTGTCTTCAGGTCAGGTCCTATATAAAGGGGGGCCTCGGGCTAGAGAGCTCAGTGTACAACCTCCCCTGGAACTAGCCGTACATTTCGAAATACAAGTGAAAAAGTGAAAGTAGTGCAAAGTACAAAAAACAGTAAAAAGACAATGAGTGATTTAAATAAAACAGGCTACGCCCCGACAGATACTCTTGAGAATGAATAATAAATAACTGCTTCTAAATTTTAGATAAATGAACACAATTGACGACCTTTTGAAGTTCAGTTACTTCTGTCGACCTGGAAAACATGGATACTTTTGAAAAGAAATAATTTCAGCGTTAGGCAACGGAAAGGCGATATGTGCTTATTTCAATAACAGACCTTGATATTGGAAAAAAGATGAGTAAGCCGCGTTGGAGCAAGACCTTCAAGGTGATTGTACATTCACATGTCCAACTGAGTGCTTTCTGAATCAAAGCGCAAATCTCATGCAAATTTCTGAATATCCTTTTCCTAAACCATTTGATTGCACGCACTTTACGTTCATTCACAAAGAACACTCACCCACACACACACACTCGCAACGTCCTCCCACCCACAAACACACACACACTGTAAATAACTGTGTTCCATAGAGCGTAGAGTCATTTCTCTGTTCTAGACATGTTCAGAACGGGCATTTAATGTCCTAAACGCGAACATACTCGTCAAAAGCCTTTGTCAGCGGGATACACACACACACACACACATTAAAGCCTTTCTTCCGGTGCCATCAGGATCAGGCTATCCTGTGAAGCAACATGGCCTAGTCCATTTGTTAAATGTAGCGTGATGTTTTGTTTTCAGAGTTTTCAGTTTTAGGCAACATTTGCACTAATGACTGCACACGTTGCTGCCCCATACAAAGTTTGCCTTAAATAAATGTAATTCGTGAGTTTATTTTTTTTATTTTTTAGTAAACTAAATAGAATAAAGGGAAATGAAAAGGAAAACGCAAAAGTCAGAATGTAAAGGCGAAGAGAGAAAGTGGATGGTGGATGAGAAACGCATATGTAAACATATTTCTTCGCCCCAAAACATTTCTCTTTCTTTTTCTGAAAGGAAATGCAAAAATACAATTTCAATGCACAGTCGTCCTCGTCGTCATCATCGTCGTGGTCGGTGGGGGTCATGCGAGCGTAAAATATACATAAAGAAATAAAATAAATTCACACGCAACTGTCAATGCTTGCGTATTTGCAAACTCTTGGCCCCATGACCCGCACAGATTTTCCAATTCGCCCTGGTTCCGGGTCCCGGCCCACCAAACCATCAATGTTGGCACACTCCCTAGGCGAAATCCTTGTCGTCGCCGGTTGCTTGACTGTTGGGTCTTGGGTAATATTTTATGCAAATTGCAAGTTAAGTGTGAAAATAGTAGTGATTGGTTTAATTCAGCAATGTCAACCAAATGGACCGATTCCGGCGACGGGTTCGAACCGAGTCTGGCGTCAAGATGGGCGTGGGCAGTAAAAAGGAAGTTCTGAAACTGCAGACACAGCAGAAAATCAGCAAAACTGGGAATACTGAATGACAATTTCCGAACTTACCATCAGCAACAAGAAGTAGCAGCAGCAGACAAAAGAGTGAGAGAGTGAGTGAAGAAACCCATCTAGCAATACAGAATGCAACAATATTTTAAATACACTAACTATCAACTAATCAGAAGATTCCTATCTATCGAAAGAAAAAAATTTATCATTTAATTGCAATACATTTTAATATTAACAATAGTTAAATTCAAACTAAAATCTTTCTAAGAAACATTTGAAGGCGTCATATAATCTGGTTTTGAATTTTTATAGAACCCTTCAATTTCGTGAAAAAGTTTTAATCCCAAGAACAAGTGTATTCGGAAAGGAGACACACGAATGGAAGACCTACAACCATTGAAAAGGCATTGCAGATTTTCATTGTCATGTAGCAAAGTCAGTGGACCCGGCGCCAGAGCAAAAGGGGAAGCAAATGAAAATGGAAAACGAAAAAAGGAAGAAAAAGCAAAAACCAACACCAATCCCATGAACATTTAGAGACCAGTCGCCCAGTGGCAATTTTTTTTGTTTTTATAAAATTTGTAGCGGTTCTTCTTTTTTCTAGTTTTTTTTTTTTTTTTTTTGATGCTGCTTTTATGCTCCACTCTTTCTTGTTCTGCGACGAGTGCGCTTAACCATTTAGCTGATGTAACAACCCAGGCGAGCAACCAACCACTCAGCTATCCAGCCAGTCAGCCAGCCAGCCAGCTAGCCAGGACTGACGACAACCACACCCATACCTACACCCACACACACACACATACACACTTGCACACACAGATACAACGTCAGCTCGTTGAGCTCAGAGCTCGCCGGAATGTCCTTGTCAGCATTTTGCGTAGTGAAATTTTTCGGTAAAATCTATTTTTCATCTTGGATTATGTGAATACATGAATAGAAAGAAACGAAAGAAGAATGGAAAGTTTTATTGTGACAGTTGAAGTTCGTTTGTTTGCTTCCACCATCATCATTTCCCTTTCTATTTTTTTGTCTCGTTTTTACTACATACCAATCTTCCTTCGTTCGTTCCTTTTTTTATTCATGGCCTGATGATGGACCAAATGTGTTTTTGTTCAGAGTATGGCATTAATCAAATATCCGCATAATTAATTGTTCATAATAATGCTTGGGAATGGAAAATGCTGCTAGCACACGTGACCTCAACGTGTACATTGGTACTCTATTTCGTGCCACATACCCACACCCACATACACACACACACATTATGACGATTTTGCCACTGCGGCCGAGTGGCATCCAATGAAAATTGCATTTGCCATGCCAAACATTTTTGCCATTTGCCTTTTTGTGTGCACATCCATGATTTTAGCTTCATTAGAGGCATGCTCTGCCAACGACAGAGTTCCAAAACCCAACCTCAATGCCTATATCGTGAGCCCTTAAAGGTATGCTATAAAGTATGCAATGTAACTGGACGGACGCGAATGCATTTGCCTGTATATGGTATGTGCACCTGTCTGCAATCGTAATTTCAATAAAAGTTGTTACGTGCACGTTGAAATTTTAATTGAAAGCACCAACCACATACACAGATATACACACACACCCACAATAGCCCACATATTCTCATTCTCTCTCGCTGTCGTCCTCGGCGTGCGTCAGCTGCGTTGTGACCCTCATCAGTTGGAGAAGCAGAACAAAACAGCAATGAGCATTTTACAAGGGGCATGACATTTCAAATGCGCTGCGGCCAAGAGGATTATATTGCAAAAAAGGGCAGAACAAGAGAGACACACGCAGAGAGAAAGATGTATGCGAATCTGTTTCAACATGCAAGCCATCATCTCTTCATGTTCACTGAAAATTAACTCCCAACTGTCATATAATTATAACCATTAATTTACCACATCAAGGTGGTTTCTAGTTGAATTCACTAGTTTCACAATTATTTTTGAAACAACAACTAGGTGTGAAAACACATTCGAGTGCTACTACTTTGGCCATATCCTACAACAGTTGGTCAAATGTCTTAAAGTCAATAAAGGAATTGAGCAATTATTAGCATTCCTTTTGGTTTATAGTTTGTCTAATTTGATATTTCAGAGCTAAAAGAAAAGTTATTGCACATTCTGTCATCGCCCTTTGAAACCTTTTTTTTTTTTGTTTGAAATAGTCGTAGCAGAATTATATCAGGCATGCACATACATATGTATGTACACACATTTGTTGCTACTTTAAAAGCCTGTTTCGACCATTACACTTGAAAGGACAACCAAAAGCTCGTTGAGACGAACATTAGGTAGCTGCCAGCCAGTTGGACCCATTGAGCGAGTGAACCATCCACGAGCCAGCCACAAACTAAGTCGTTAAAACAAAAAAACAAGGGAGAAGAACAGGAACAAAAAATAAAAGGACCCTATCAGCTTACTGAAACTTTGCTGCAGTCCAGGCCGGCAGGCATGTTCGTTCGTTCGTTGGTTTGGCCGCTGCCAATTGCAAGTTTGCATGTTAAGCGCCAAAAACTTTATGCTAAACTTTTGGCATTTTCCATACATACATATATAAATTTATATGTTTCTTTTTGCTAGTTTTCATCTGATTCTATATTTTTTGTTTTTTGATTTTCTTCTATTTTTGGGAATTTTAATTCCCAAAATGTATGTAAATGTTGGCAACTATCGAACGGCTTCAATGTCGTTAAATTTTATGTATGAGAGTGCTCAATTCCCCTGATGGACTGACAACAAACTATGAATGAAGGGTTTTGGCAAACAACAAGGACAAGATATTCAAGAGATACACACACATACATACACTCCTGCTAGGCATTTTAGCTTCACAGATATGTATTTATCAAGCACTTTAGTCGATGAAACATTAATCTAATATAATTAGATGTGAATGAGAATTTACAGCAGATTCTAGTGAAATATTTAAGAGGTCCATCTTGCTAAGTCTGACCTCTGACTCACCGCTAGCTGACTAGGTTGATGTTCTCTAACAAATTCAATATTAAAAATCAATAAAACTTTCTATTCTCGTCTCCCATAATTGATGGCTTAATAAACATAAAGTCATAAACCAGAGAAAAACTTGGTCAATATGCAAAGGGAAAAAGTTAGCAAATTATGCAAATGCAGTTGGCTCAGTCGATGGGCTACCATGGCTCTCATCCTGTGTGTGTTTAATGGGGCAATACGCTCTGCTCAATGATCCAAGAACATAATTTTCGCACTCACTGCCAGCCGGCCCCAGATGCAATAGTAGTTCATCAAAGTTAGTTCGAACACAAATGAAACTTTTTGTGCCGCAGCCATGAAAGATGCATGACGTCTGGGTGGGCTTTTAGTTTTTTGTTGTCGGCCTCCAATTCGGCTTTGCCTAACCTACCTAGTCCAGTCTAGCCCGGTGCTGCTGCTGCTGCTGACAAGCGTTTTGGCAACGGCTTTGTAAAGTCAACTAACCAAAAATCCTTACAAAAAGACTGGCAAGAATTGCTAAAGAGCGAGAGAGAGACAGAGAGAGTGAGTGAGGGAAAATAGTAGAGGGGACGACGGACGTTGGCGTTTGATAAAATGCAAAAGCAAAGTTTCCACTAAACTCTTTTCTGTGGCATCCTTCATGTTGCAAGAACGAGGTGGAACGTGAACGTGTCGCGACCAAAAGTTAGGTTTCTCAACAGACACGCCCTGCGGTTGGCATACCCATTTCTCTCTTCTAACTCATTCCACTCCAACTTTCTGGTTTTGTTTGTTGTTTTTCTCTCGTCCCTTGGCCAAATATTACAAACATGTCTGTTAAGCAATTGCGCCAACTTTTTACCCAGCAGCTCCGAACTTTCTGCTAGATGAACGGCAGGTCGTAAATTTAAAAAAAAAAAAATAAAAAAAGAAAACAGAAATTTCAAAAACAACAACAAATATTTTTCACGCGCTGACCAAAATTATTTTAAATCACCTGCTGCCCCGCATTTATCATTAGAGCAGGCAGTACTCGTCCGTTTCCCGTTCCCGGTCCACCATTTGTCAGTTTTCCTTGGTCAGGCTCCCTAACGACCACAGAAAGTCTTCAACTCCCTGGGCGACCACAACACCAAGCAACAATAAGAAGAAGTTTCAGCATAAGATTTGCCAAAGAGCACTTTATTTTTGCCCTAGCACTGCCACGCCCATCACCCACTCCTACCGCCCAAACGCTCAGTCTTTCATAATGTTTGTTGCTTTTGCTATTCTGATGTTATTTTGCCATTTTCGCGCTTGGTCGAGGAAAAACTGTTTTGTTATCACAGTGATAAATGGAAAATTATTTTGAATCGAGCAACTACTTAAAAGAATTCCCAAAGGTTGTAATAAATTTCGACAAACACACACACACACAGTCATACCCACCGCCCTACCAACACCCACTCACACATATCCACAGGAAAGACAACTCGGTAAGGACATTCTCCACTGAGCTTGGTGACTTGGCTGGCTCTGGTAATGTCGTGCCAGATAAAAAGTGGTGATTGACGAAGCAAAAGCAAAAGTCATGGCCATATATACTATTGGCCGAAACGAATGCAGTTATCGTTAGCTGGTGGCGCAAATATAAACCAAATGCATTTATTTAACGAGTTAAGAACTTTAAGGAAACTCTTTCCATATCTCACTCTAAAATCTTTACTTAAGAAGAAGATTTTAAAGTTAATTTTTCAAAATTATTGCATGATATTGAAAAAGCAATTGCCAGCCATCAAAGGAAAATGTAAAAGAATACGAGAGAGTGATAATGAGAAAGAGAGAGAGAGAGAGAGCAAGAAAGTGGATAAGCCAACAACTATTTTCATTTCATTAGATAGAAAAATATCCTTCCAGGTAGATGAAAGCTGAAGTAGCGAAAGCCACAAAACTAAAACGCAACACTCAAGAAGCGGTCAACGTTAGACCCAACCCCAACCCCCAATTATCCTTACCATTGCTTTGGCTTAATTTAAATTTACTTGGCAAGTGCCCAAGTGCTTATTGTGTAAAGTAAAAATTTCAAGCACCTTTTGGAATTTATGTCAAGCAATTTGATGGCATAGCATAATAGGTAATAGGAACACAAAAACTCAAACAATTCATATTTTTTAACAATTCTATATTTACAATGGACTACGATGACAATGAGGAGGCTTCCTTGCCACCACATCATGCCTATCTATTTCGCAATCCCAAAGAACCAAATTTACTAGCCGCATATAAGGTCTATAATCCATCGTTGAGTGTCCGTCGCTTGTTTAGTGAAAGGAATCGTGAGATCTATTCGGAGGCTCTTATTGAAAATAATCATGTTGGCCCGCTTATAAATTTATGCATTGAGGCAATGGCTAAATTGGCAGCTCCTAAAAATATTCCAGCAATTATACAAAATGATCCATTGAAAATGCGCATCTATTATGATTCACTAGATGTGGATTTGCCATTGAAGGATTGCTTTGTGGTGGATGATATGCTCTACTGGCGACGCGTGGTCCTTGCCAAAAGCACCAGCCAAATGTTGAAACTAAAGAAATGGAATGATTACGACTGGAAGTCCAAGGGTGTTAGCCTTAAGTATGTGGAGCTGGTTGAAAACTGCCCAGTCGGATGTTGGCCAGAGAAAGAGATGGCCCGTTTGGCTGGCCTGATCAAAGAGAGTGTGAAATCAATACACATACGTAGTCTGAAGCCTTTGCCGGCAAGTGCATTTGTCCAACATATGGAGAGTGACTCAGAATTGGATATCACCTCGTCGTCCTCAGAGATGGATGAAATTTCCAGTGACGAACCGAATACCGACGAAGAAAACGTAGGCGTAGGTGAAGGCGAACAAGAACAAGATGAAGAAAGCACCGATATAACTTCGCAAGGTTCCAGTGATGATAGTGTTAGGAGGGTTGATATTTACACTTCAAGGGAGTTTTCTATTGTGGAAGCCGATAAGCAACATGCTGATCGCGTAAATGCTCGATATGATCGCAATGAGGCACGAAAGCTATTGCGAAATATTCGTGACAAAAAAAAAGCTGAAAGTGACCGCCGCCGCCAGCACAGGGAAATGAAACGGCAGATGCTGGATGCAGCAATCAAACAAAGTCTTAAGAAAACAGCTACAAAAAAGAAGAAAAAGAAAATAAAAGGAGTTTTTGATATACCTGTAGAGCCAGAGCCAAGCGATGGGGAAGACAAAATTCGCGATATGCGAAACAAGGAAAAATTACTGAGACGCATTAGACGTTATGACTTTCCGTCGGAACATTGCCATCACATTGATCTTAGCTTTGTGCGCCATTTCGATAATTTGGTCTCATTTCATTTAGAGTTTCTGGGACCATCTGGCAGGGCGGAAGACTATCAGAGTCGGTATTTGAAGTTCTCCTTCGATGATATATCACGTCTGAGCAAAGGTATTAAAACATTGGAGAACTTGAAAATATTTCGCTTGCGCAACAGTCCAGTGAACAAAGAACAATTGCTAGTTCTAGCCCGTGCCCTCAGAACACTCAATATGCTGGAAGAAGTGGACTTTGGCTACGATCTGATTCACGACGATTGCTTTGTTGCACTCTCTACTTTGCTGCAGCGCAAAAAAATGTTAAAAGTCCTTCAACTGGAATACAATAAATTGGGGAAACAATGCATGGAGGCCATTGTATTCGCTCTTGGCGAATATGAAGGCGAAGAGCCTCTAGAATACCTAGGCCTGCGACATAACCCGGTCACATCTGGCGGTCTGTCTTCTTTAATACGATTTCTGGTACAATCAAAACATGTAGAGAGGCTGGATATATCGGCTATAGAGGTTGGCAAAGAAATAGCAGCCAATGAGGTGTGTCGCCTTTTGCGCACACATAGTCCATTACTTCATTTGGATATGGCAGCATTACCTCTTGATCCTTCTGCTGGTCTTGCCATACTTCGTGCCATTAAACCGAATAATAACATCATTTATATCGATTGTCGCGATTGCGATTTGACTGAAGATACCGAATTTGAAATTGATATTTTACTAAGGCGTAATAGATTTCTCCTTAAAAATAGTTATGTGGGCGGCCAAAGCCGATCTGAACAAAGCATTTGTAATCTTGTTTTGGCCCGCAAGCATCCGATTGTGGCAAAAATTCAACAGGAACAGGAAAAAAAAAACGAGTGTCTGAAAAATCGTCTGAATCAATTACCCACCAACACTTCCATACCCAAAGAAGTTGAGGTTAAGAGGAGACTACTGAAGACTATGACATTTGGGCAGCTCTTGGGATGAAATCTCAGTTGCCACGAGTTAGTAAGAAAAGATCTGACTCTAAAACAAATGAATCGGTTCAATCGCTAACAAAGAAACCCTTTGCCTACAATCCAAATATATTTGACATAGATCAGTTTCGTCAATTTGTCCATCAGCCTGGTCCATCGAATCGTTACTACTATATCAAGAACAATAGGGAACTATGAGACACCGCACTGATATATTGGTATTGTGCTGGTATAATTATTTTGTAGAATTATTTACACAATGCTTGTATGTCGAATATGTCTTACACTTGAATTATGAAATATATTTGCCTATAAAGAAAATAAATTTAATTGTTTTCAAATGACTTTCGAATAGTACATTTTAAATGTATTTGCCTAATTTAACAATGGTTTTGTTCTAATCAAATGGATTAACTATACACCTTAGCTCACCTCTGCTTTCTTTTTTGTCCATTTTTCATTCTTTTGTACAATCTCAAGGGGCTTGAAATGTCATCTGGGCTAATGGTCACTTTAAAACCTTTGCCATAAAATGCAACGTTGGCATAAACTGAAATCTAATTAAGTTGCTGGCAACGTGTTTGCTTTAACTTTAACCAACCACACCCACTCCAAAGACGAAGATGCCACACCTCATTCGAAGGTCATTTTATAAGGCGCGAGGGAAAAACCAAGAATGACAGGGAATGAGAGGGAGAAAAAACGCTTCTGGCACTTTCCTCTATCAACTGCAACAAAGTTGAGCAGTTTGCATTTAAGCAGCATGGATTTGGGCAACAGTGTCGCCAATTTAATGCCACCTCTGCCACTGACTGACGCTGAGTACTTGGCCACTGAGCCATAAAGTCGAAAGACAGCAAAACGGAGGACCGACTTGTGTGGGAGAAGGAAAAGTGGAATCGAATGAATATTAACAAATGAATGCATATGCCAGAGAGACAAGAAGGCCTTTAGGCCATATGCGTATAGACGATGCTTTCCCTTTAGCACCAGACCAGCCCAGCCCAGTTCAGGATTCCCATGAAAGAAATATGAGAGCATGTAATTCAAGTTATCAACGAGCCGAGCAACAAACTTTTCTCATCTACTTAACGCAGATAAGCGGCTGCCTTTTCGTTCTTTCTTTTTAGAGGCTTCTAATTTGAGGGAAACCGCCCGCAAAACATACACATACACACCACATACACACACACACACACTGAGGCGAAGTGTTGATGGCGTTAACTTAATTTTCAGGCTACAGCAGTCTCTTGACTGAAGCAAAAACTCCAAAACGACCAGACGTAACTAGGCAAATGCCACATAGAGATGAAGAGATGTGGCACAGACAGGACTCTGAGGCAGACAGAGGAAGGAGCATTGGATTTTTTTATTCTTCTATTTTTTTTTTTTTTTTTTTTTTTTGCTTTGCTTTTGACTTCTCTTGTGTGAAATAAAATTAACTAAATACGCTCATGAGTAACATTCATAATAAACATTAAGCAAGCAGAGGCGAAAAAAGTCAAATAAATATAAAAAATAATATTTGCCAGACTCCTTTTTGCGATTATTCTCCAGCAGGCGAAATTATGGCATAAGTTACTTAGGACGCAGCTCTGGTAGTTAGATGCGCCCTCGCCCCATCACCCTGCCTCGTACTGCTGGTGGAATCAACTGAACTTGGCTACACTTTACTTTTATGTGGCGTTCGCGGAATGTACTTACTTGCCACTGAGCGAAATAAAGATACAGATACACCGAGACCAAGACAAAAACTGTGAAACGGGGGGCAGGCGGTGACCAAAGCGACCAAGTCAAGATACAAGCACATTTGTAGCGATAAGCGTCATAAAGTTATCGTAAGTAAGCGCAAAAAAAAAAACAAAGTAAAAATAAGGGAAAACTAACCAACCAAAATCAAGAAAGTGAAAGAAAAAAAATATATATAGAAGAGAATGAAATAGTCAAGCCACAAGTTAAAACCAGCTATGGACTTGGGATGGCAAAACTATAAGATGGACGCACTTTAGCCCATTCCACCCAGTCTATCTTTCAGGCAGATATTCCCATGGCAATTGCACAACAGGGAAACATCACCAGGAAATCAATTACGTAATGCCATAGAAGTTTCACTATCTGGTTATATATATATATATTTAATTTTATTTGGTTTCTTTCCTTTTTTTTCAACGAGGTCAGTCAAATGTTCGATGTTCGATATTAAAATACCTTTTAATTTAAGTACTTCAGTTGGCTTTACCAGATATCAATTCAACAAAAACTTCTATTCAACTGGAAGAATTAAATGTTTATTTTTAACCAGTCATTAATTCATAGTTATATAATTAAGTTGTCTTTTTCAGGATGGGTTTAAGTATTAAGGGTGACCATCTTGTGCTTTATTTTTTTGTCTTCCCTTAATTGTCTTACTGTAATTTTGTTCCTATAAGATAATAATTAGGAAACCCACACATAAAGCACGTTTTTTGTTTTCATTTTGGTTTGCCTTTGCTGCTGAGTTAAGCCACAACAAATAATCCCGATTGCAAGTTAATTGTACTTTTTTAATACTTGACATCACCTGTAAAGTGTAAATAATTAAATGTTTCGCTCAAACAGTGTAAATTACATTCCTTAAATGCAACAGAAGCATGAGCAGGAGGAATCTTTGTACGCATATTTGTTGGATTTCAATGAATGCAAATGGTATGCGACTTAATTACATTGACTTTAAATACGTTAATTTGTTCTTTAACATAACAGTAAATCGCTATAAATGTGATAATCTGCTTGGGAATTAATTTAAATAAGAATAAGGATAAAATGAGTATCGGCAAAAAAAAAAAAAAATAAAAGAAAAAAGCCGAAAGAGAAGTGGAATGGGACAGACGAACAAATAAGACAGGCAACTGGCAAAAATCACTGAAAAACAAGAGAAATCTTTACAATTTAATTCACTGCACCAGACAAGCGGACATCCAGACACAAACGTAGAGACATTCAGAAGGACGAACAGAGTCCAGACAGAGAATACCGACTCTCAGTCTTGCCATTTTCGATGTGGCTACGTCTCTTTGGCTCACATTGGGTGGCAGTAGCCACAATGCGTTGCACTTTACCAGCGAATGTCGGACATTAATAAAAGTACATACATATATCGTGTATATATTGCAAGTATATATCCTCTCTCTGTGTGTGTGTGTGGATTTGAGTTGAGCTGCGCTTAAGTGACAAGCGGACATGCATAAGTGACAGTGAAATGTTGCATATGCAACTGCGAATGGGTATTGGTTGGGGGTCTCTGCATACAATTGCTTGTAATGGTGTGCAATTCATTCAGGTAAATAAATATATACAAATACATACATATATATATGTATATATATAAATCAACTGTCAGTCCTATGGCCTCGACTATAGCTTTTACAAACCAATTAAACTAAAAGGCCAAATATGCTTTTACTTATTCTTTACTTATTCCCGATACATGGAATATGTACATATAACCTATTGTGAGTGCCTCATGGTTAATGCGTGCTCCACAGTGACTTAAAAAAGAATTGATTGCTTCCGTCGGCAAAATGTCAGTTGATAATACAAAATCAAATAAAAGTTGCAAGTAAAAATAGAGATACCCTTTAGTTTTTTTTTTTTTTATTTCGCTTGTCCCACACAACAAACTTTGCCCAAAGAAAAACTTCCCCTTTTGAATTTCTGCTCTTTAAGTCGTAGTAAGGTAGTTAATTTTCAAATAATTGCCTAATATACCCTTTCATTTGAAGAGTATATTCCTAGTTGGCATCACATGACAGTAAAACGTGCGCCTGTCTGTGTAAACGGGAAATGCACTTCACTTCCGCTCTCAAATAGCAATTTTGCAAACATTTGCAACTAGTGCGACAACGGAATAGTTTTTTTTCCTCCCATATATAAAGTGAGTTTATATTGTATTGATTCCGTGCAAATATCCACAGGAATTCAATTTGTTAGCACCTCATCCTACTGACATTGCGTCTAATAACCAAAGTCAAAAGGAAATGTATGGTTGGGAAGGAATTGTTTTTTGGTTTTTTTTTTTTTTCAAATATAGAAAAACTTTTTGCATTTGGGCCTTAAATAGTTTTGCCTTGTATGTCTCAAACTTGATAAATAAAATGTAGAAAATTAAAAGCATTAAACTATTCACTTTGCCTTGGACAAACTAAGAATTTTAAGTTCCAAAAAGCAGAATCTCTTGATGGGTTTGCCAGAATAGGGAAAACTCCTTAGGGTAACAGAACAGACAGGTCCAAAAAAAGAACAAAATGAACCTAACCGGCGTCCAAATAATGGCAAAGAATCTTTCCAGAAACGGGTAAGGAAAATGGTTGGTCAGCTAGCTTCTTGGGTTAGGTGGACAATTCCTAGGCTCTTCTTATCCTGCTGTTGCCTTTGTGTCGGCGGGGCCTGCAAGTGAAGTGTATGTGTGATTCATTTGGAAAATTTGGCAACTTTAGTTTAGTATTTGACATCCGGTCCATTTGGTCAATGGCGTGGGCGGTAACCTGAGAGCAATCAGACACATGTTCACCGAGTTCTTGTTGTTGTTGCCATTTTCCATGCATTTTAAAGAACTTTCAACAACAACAAAAAGTTGATTTCTCTTTTGACCCATTATGAAATTGCTCTGGCAAATTTTTTGCATAAACAAAATACAAAACAAACATAAAAAGGCTGACCTTTTGCCCATTCACAGATACACATAGATGTATGTATGTATGTCGGAGACAGACATTCGTCTGCTTTTGGCAGAGTGTATCCCACTACTAGTTTTCTCCTTTGCTCTTTCCGAGCGTTTGCTGTTTGCATAGGATCAAAAAAAAGAAGGACAGTGACGAGTGAGCCAGCATTCGCATCCCAAGGCGCTTTTATTGAGCCCTTTAAGTTTTTAGTAAATAATACAAAAGCAACAACTCAAAAGCATCGGCGGCAAATTGCCAACGTTCTATTGTAACTGTAAATGTTGTGCGATGCGTAACATTTGGATGATCAATGATGGGCATGGGACAAAGCCCATTGCCAATCCCAATCCCAAACCTATCCCCGCCCCAGAACCCAAATGAGGGACAAGCGTTGAGTGGATTCAAGGGTCAAAACTTCTAAAGAATTTTGTACAAGTTTGCTTTAATTTTCAACAGAATTGATTTCCATTAAGAGCGCAAACCCCATTCCAGTCAGTCAGTCAGTCAGACATTCAGTCGAGTTATCAATGTCGGCCAGTTTACCATGCAAATGATGCATGAAGTTTTGGTTTCTGATTTTGACTCTGGGACAGCTTTGATATTCACACACAGAGAGACAGAGAGAGATGAGTTTGAACAGAAACTTGGTCCAAAAGTAGACTGTGCGAATGACATAATTGACCTTTAAGCAAATTACTGGAAAATGCGAACTGTAGTCTTAGCAAAGGTTTCTATTTCAAAGCGTATAATTATGAACCTAAATAGTCTTGGGAAAATCGAAAACCTACCATAATTATTTCATATATAAACAACTAACAACTAATTGAATTCAACATTTTACAATATATGTATTTAGAAACAAATTGAATACGTTATCGTCATGACATGATAATTATTTATAATTCTCCACTAAACAAAACGTATGCAGTCATATCGATTTAATTTTACATCCTGTCTAGTTTTTGGCAGTCCTTCCTTCGTTTTGCCCCATCCCCTCCTCACAGTTTCACATGTAGCTGAATTAAGAACCTAAATAATCTTGGAGTAATCGAATAACTACCCTGATTATTTAAAATATTAACAACTATTTAGAAACAAATTTACTACCTTATTGTCCTGGCATGATGATTGTTTATGATTTTCCAATTGAAATTAAAGGAAAATGTTCAATATTCATGTTGAAAGTAAGTCGAATAATTTTATCTAGAACGCATTTTCATATCGATTTCATTTTACATCTTGTCTAATTTTTGGGCAAAGTCCTTTCCTTGTTTGCACCGCCCCCTCCTTACACTTTCATATGTAGTAAAATAACCGCAAAACAAAAACAACAAACGAAAAAAGCAAAAGCAGTAAAATAAACGAAATCACAAAATGCTAGATATATGCAATGTTTCAATGGGTAAATGGTAAAATTCATTGAATGAGTATTAGACAAGATTTCTCCATTACATCAAAAAAAAAATAACAAGTTGTACAAGAAGCAGAAGGAAAAATAAAAAGGGGAAAAATATTCTTTCGACAATTTGTCGAAAATAAATTTTCAATTGGAATTTAGTTCGAGCTTTTGGCTAGGCTTTATTGAGGTTGCTTTTTGTGGGTTATGGACACTGGCCAGTTCAAGCAGTGAACATGCTAATCTACTAGAGCAAATCGTATAGACTGCCCGTAGATGCCGATGCATGCAGATGCATATGGAGAAGGAGTTTGCCAGGTAAATACAATGCAAAACTTCAGGCAAAAGCTATCTGTGTGTGTGTGTGTATGTGAGTATGTGTGCCTAAGCGAGGTGTAAGCACGTTTTTATGTTGTTAACCAAGAAAGAAAGAAAAGAAAAACGAAAATAAAAACAGAAAATGGAAGAGATTCTATGGCTAAAAGCATTTCATGCTACGACATCTGCATATGCAGGCTGACTCCAGGACATGCTGGCTTCTGGATTGCCTCGATTGCTACGGCAGGACACGCAAAAGCGCAGCACAAATATTGACCAAAATGCTAAAGCATTCAGAAAAGGCCAACAACAATGGGGCAAGGGTAAAGCCAAAGCCAAATCCTAACGCAGACTGTGTGTGTGTGTGAGTGGTTATGGGGAAGAGGGCGGTACTGTGGAATTACTGAGAGTAAGGGGCAGGATACATGTATGCCCTGCTGCTTGGCATCCAAAGGCGTTTTATCCTTATGCTGGCCCAATATTGCCCATTTGAAATGATGAATCACTTGTTCACTTCATTTACGTGCATTTTCTGGTACAAGATTTTCAATCCCTGTTTGTTTGATTTGCAATTCTCGCTTTCGGGTTGCACTTAACTTTATTAATTTTCGAATCGATTTTTTCACATTTGTAAAGCTGTTTTCGTTGTGTGCAAGTTAAGAATTTGTTTTGTTGGTGAGTATGCTACGAATAACCGTAACAACACAAGTAGCAGGAAAGTTTGCCTGCTGCTGGTGGTGATGGTGGATCAAAACAATACCGGAAACCGGAAACTGCCAACGGAAATGTACTTTGTCTTTTTGACGGCGACGGCGCAGCAGTTAGAAAATACTTGAAGCAAAGTATGTCGAGCAGCACTACCAACAACAACAAGGACACCGACATCGACAATAAGAGACTGTACCTTCCCGCCACCCTGAAACCCCTTACATTTCCATTTCTCTTGCCTTAGGCCCATTTGGAGAGGCGCCAAGCCAAAAACCCAGAGAAAGGCCTAAGCAAAGGCATAGTCTGCTGCTTGCTGCCTTTGCCTTTCTCCTTGCTGCCACATTTATGCCTCTTAACAAGAATATTTGTCATTTGCTGTTAGCATTTTAGCTAAATGCGAAATTAAATGAAGTGGATTTACATATTTCGTAGCCTGCCTGTACTTTTAAGTACACATAGCAGTCGCCCACCCACCATTCACTTACTCCTCACTTTCCTTTTTCTTTAAATGTGAGAGTGTCTTGGCATGTGTAGGAAAAGTCTTTTTTCTCTCTCTCTCCCTCTCTCTCTCCCTGGGTGTGTGTGTCTGTGTGTGTCTGTGTGTGTTTGCAGCTGCTCCGGAAAATAACTTTTTAATGAGATAAACTCGTTGATTTCTAGATTCTCTGCACTGTGGTTTCCTTTGGTGGCCACGAAACGAGCAAAACGCCAGGCGCTCAGCTTCAGCTTCAGCTTTGGGAGTCGCATTCCCCGCGGATTACACAAAGTTGCAAAATTTTCTGTGACAAATTTATTTGTGTGCCGCATTATATTGCTGTGGGTGTGTGTATGTGTATGTGTTTGTGAGTCTTTTGTGTGTGTGTGTGAAAACTTAATGAGCTAGCAGACTGTTAAAGTAGCTCAACAGCTGCTGTCGCCATTGCAGCTCAGCCGCTGCTGTCTTGAAATTAAATTCAAATATTCTACTTCTATGTATAGATATGTATGTATGTTTTTCTGTGTGTGTGTGCGGTTTTCATTATAATTTGGCAAAAAGTTTTGCCATTTCGGCATTTCTTTACTGAATCTACAGGAACTGTCCTTGGTTATTTGAAGTTTCAAATTACGATTATGTTTATTTTTGTCAGCTTAAAATATGTTTAAAAAACACAACCAATAGTCTCACATATATTCATATTTTACTACGTTAAATACTAATTTAAATAAATAGTATTAAAATACTATTTTATTAATCATCTGACCGACACCAGCCGAAGCACGCATTTCAATAATTTAAGACCTACATATGTATATAATAAACATAAAGTTTAATTTACGTCTAAAATACAAACAAACCATTATCCAAATCCATAAGAATCGGTAAACAAATGAGTCTGCTACGTTAAAAATATATTTTACGCAACATAAAAATATAAACATCAACTTCGCAACTAATCGCAAAATTCAAATTCGATATTGAAGAAGTTATACTTCAAGAGATTACAGCGTTCTTTGATCGCATCGGCACTCTCCGCATCCATCCATATCTCCAATTGCTCATTGTCACATATGTCTGTAATATTTTCAGAGGACGAGGGCGGCAAATTTCGACTAACTACTGCCCATTTGTCCGTCGAAATATTACAGTTTTGGCTTTCTAAGAGCTTGAAAATAAGTTTTAGGCTGCACTTCACTTTGGGCCACGTAACCCTAGCAGCTGTTAATCTAAGGAATTGAATAAGGCTTGTGACCTCGTATTGCTCCATAGAACAAATATTTCTCTCCACCCATTCCATCGTATCTTCATTAGCGGCTGCCACGAACAGTCGTCCATTGAACTGCGTTACGGGAGCCACTTCATTAAATGAGAGACTTGCCACGCTTCTATAATCCTGGAAAATGGCGAAGAAATCTTCAAGGAGATGGCAATAATCCTTTGGACAACCTGAAGTAGTAACGACCAGCACAAATTGCCTGTTTTCCGGCAATATATCCATGTATGGTGGCCGCAGTCCATTTTCCTCCATTTGCAGCTCCGATTCTGATTCGACTTGTTGAGGTCTGGACTTAACCTCGCAGCCTCCCATACCGCAAGCCTCTATCATGGCTCCATCGGATGACGTGCTTGGAATACTCTCCTCACTAAATTCGACATTATTTTTGAACCTATTTTCAATAGACAGAATATTCAGTTATATCTAATTCGGATTTTCTATTCCTTGCGCTTACTTCTTAAAAGGCGTAGGATTTTCGCGTGTATCGCCCTTTCGCTTTAGGTCGCGTTTGCAATCATATGTGGATTCGCTGCTAGACCCAGAGGAAAGATCAATGACTGAAGAATCCGACACCTGGTCATCGACTAACGGAACCGCAACATCCTCTGTTTTAAGAGAAAACAGTATCAAGCCCACCATATTGTTTCCGTTATAGCATGACAACACCGGCTTCCTGCGTTTCTTATCTCTTAGACCAGATACTTCTGTAACGAGATCAGATTCCGCTAACGTTACACCTGATGCGGATATCTTCAACATTCCCGATTGCACATTTAGATGCCGTTCAAGTTCTGACTTCAGGTCATATATCGTAGCTGAGATCGGCAGCTGCATGGCCAATTGCTGAAAAGGAACGCTTGGTCATGGTTATGAAAAGTAATTTCCTTACGTTTACCAACCTTCCCTTCCTTACGTTTACCAACCTCCCCTTCAGTTGTAGCCCTGGTTGAGCATCTAAGCAACCTTAGCAACTTATGTTGAGAGCTGTCTTCAGGTCAGGTCCTATATAAAGGGGGGGCCTCGGGCTAGAGAGCTCAGTGTACAACCTCCCCTGGAACTAGCCGTACATTTCGAAATACAAGTGAAAAAGTGAAAGTAGTGCAAAGTACAAAAAACAGTAAAAAGACAATAAGTGATTTAAATAAAACAGGCTACGCCCCGACAGATACTCTTGAGAATGAATAATAAATAACTGCTTCTAAATTTTATATAAATGAACACAATTGACGACCTTTTGAAGTTCAGTTACTTCTGTCGACCTGGAAAACATGGATACTTTTGAGAAGAAATAATTTCAGCGTTAGGCAACGGAAAGGCGATATGTGCTTATTTCAATAACAGACCTTGATATTGGAAAAAAGATGAGTAAGCCGCGTTGGAGCAAGACCTTCAGGTGATTGTACATTCACATGTCCAACTGAGTGCTTTCTGAATCAAAGCGCAAATCTCATGCAAAGTGGCGCCATATACAATGTTGATGTAAACATGTACATCAGGTTTAGCTGATGGCGGAATTAATTAACAATTGTCAACATGTATACATAGTTGCCAAATTGGTTTGCCTTTTATTTAACTGTGCGCTAATGTAATTGCACACACACACATTTACACACACACTCCAACGCAAAATATGCCCCTAAGGCATAGAAGCTTCTGTATTTTGTGTGGGGTCAAATAGAAATCCGCGATTATTGTTCCTAGGTAACCAACTCAGGATATTCGCGGTTTATTTGTATTCGGCAACACCTCAGTCATCTAACATAGTTGGAAACTTGTGGAGTTTTGGTACCAGGAGAAAGTGTGTGGGGTTGACAAGGCGTGACCGTTTAAATTCCAACTTGTGCCTTGACGACCTGGGCACTCAACTAAGTACACTATTAATTACATTAAATAAGTGCCGGTATGGATTACGGCTTACGGAATGGCTTTCAATGCATATTGCATTGTGTGCGGCATTAATTTATGATTGCTCAATTAAACCAATTAGATTGTCACGGCGCCATTTTCCTGATGATACCAAAAGCTGCTGTTTCTGATCATCATGAAGATGATGATGATGATGAAAATGATGATGCTCATTATTGCTAGCATTGAGTGGCTTCAGTTGGCTTTTGTCGCCGGCATAAGCGCATTTGCATAACTTAAATTGAGACCCTAGTTCCCTCGACCTCCACGCTCGGTTAGCCCCATTGACACACCCTGTGCTCGGATTGTACAGTGGTGCTTGGGACACACAATGGGCAAATTGGGTATTAATCTTAAAGAAGTTGCAATAGGTAATGTCTTTAATTTGTTTAGCATGACTTAAGTTTGGAACTAGTTTATTTCATTTTCGTTAATAAGGTCCCCAACAAACTGGGTAAAATCTTCTTGAACCACCTACAAGAATGAAGCCAAGTATGAAAAACCTTGAAGGTTTCCATTAAAAACTTTGTTCAGATAAATGGTAAGGTATTCTTGCAGTCGATAACATCACTTTGTGGCTGCTGCATAGAGGCAGAATCCCATCATTTCTAATTTATAAACCTAATGCGGTGCTGACGCAGCGCAGTGCAACGCGGAAGCAGAACCAGAAGCAGAAGCTGAAGCCGAAGGAGCAGCTGCATTGTCTTCACTATTTAAAATCATTCAATATGCAAGTTCCTTTTGTTCCCAATGTTGCGTTTGCAGCGCATCTCTTACCACTCAAAATGTAGCACCCGATTCCCCAACTTTGCTGTCGACTGTCATATTTATTTTTCATTTGAGTGCAGAGCAGAAATAAAACTTTGCCATTTGCCAAAACAAGGGCGCGAATGTCGCGCATCTTGGACGCACGTCAGCTGGCTTCCTCCTTTTTGGCCGGGCTTCAGCATTTCTAGTTTCAACAAAAAGTACATGTATTTTCATATAATGCAATGGCAACGGCAACACCCATCTTCTAAAGGAACTGGCAGCAAATTGTAAATTATTTAGCGTGCTTCTGACACAAGAAGGAGAAGCAAAGGCGTCCCCTTGCCAGGGGTGTTGCCGAGGCGGATGCAACGCCTGAATAATTGAATAGACTTTTTGCGTAATAAATGCGTTTTGCCAATGTGGCGAAAGTTTTGTCATCCGATGGGCCATTTATATCCATTGCATTTACTCTGTCATTCTAGAATCTTTAGCTTTCTTAATACATACATACGTACATACATACATACATACGTCTATTTGTTTATACTAATCTGCCTGTGTGAAAGTTAGAAGTTAGTTGAGGGCGTTGCCAATCAAGAACTCGTCATGAATTTTTCAATAGCATACTTAGACAATTATGTTCCTATATAAAAATTTACCGCACGTGCTCATCTACATTAAATTTCTATTAGCGCATGCGGTAGAGAACACAAAACCTTTAGCAATTAGGCAAAATAAAAAAGAAAACCCCCCCCCAACCCTCCATCCCCCCAACAACAGGTGAATTGGCGGTAGATAGATAAGGGGGTGGATGGAAAGAAAACCTTCAACAAAATGTTCATCAGAAACTTTTGCTTGGGTTCTGGTTCGTACGTACATCTGTATGGATGTGCGAATGTATATTTTTTCACTCGAAACGTATTTTCTGGCGTAAAAGTTTTCGGTAGACAAGGTAAAGCGTTTTCCGGGCGGGCCACAGTTGCGGCAGGGAAATAAAGTAGTGCTTGATATACATATCTACTTATGTATAGACGGTCTCCCATCGGAATATCATATACTAAAGTGTCAAGTGAAATATATTTTTAAAAAACAAATTTACCTTAGTTTGAATTCTCAGATAATTATTATTATTATTTTAGTAAACTAATAAAAATGAATAATTTATCTTTGCGGAATGAGCCAAGTCATCTTTTACAGAAAGAGTGAAGACTAAACATATAATAGGAAAGAAGAAATTCTATTTGCTGTTTAAACTACTTTAAGAAAAATAAAGCTTTCAATTCCTATACATAAGCATGATGATACTTTTCCCATTAACTGGGCTTGGGTAACAAAAACTCGTCTCATAAACGAACGTAAATGATTGCCAGGAGAGAGCAGAGGAAGAACAACAAAAAATGTGCCAGGCGACCAAAAGTTAAATGCAAAGTTCGGAATGTGAAAATGAGCTAAAGTGAAAGTTCTTTTCTTTCGTTGGTTTTTTTCTCATCCTCGGCCCCGCCCCAACCCCTGTGCCTGTTGGCTGTTCTTCATATTATTATTATCTGGCTTAATTGTTTTTCTTTCGAGTTTTTTTTTTCTTCGTTACTTTGGTAAAAATTTCAACAACTGAGCTAAAAATCTATTATTATATGGCCCTGCTCCCCTCTATGGGTTCAGTTCAAGCGTCGACTATAGGCCAATGCTCGTTTATTTCCGTAAGGAAATTGCCCAGTGTGACATGGCAATATTATGAACCCGCTCCCAACAAGAAGGCAGAGGCTCATCTGGTTTGCCCTGGTCTCTTTATTCTGTCCTCTCCTTTTCTCTTCTCTGCCACTTGTTGGTCTTGCTGAGCAAGACATCAGGTGTTTGAATGATTTGACAAAAAGTGTTTGGCATTTTGTCGAAACTCGCGTTGGAAGATTAGTGCGGATTTTATGGACTTACGCGTCGCCAGCTAAACTGCGTGGAAATCGCACGGTCAGGCAGGTCGACAGCCAGCCATCCAGCCATTCAGCCAGGACTCTGCCGTTTCCTGCCTCCTGTTGTCGCCTGTACCTGATGAACTTTAGTCGTTTCATGGCTAAAAGTTTTTCCTGCGGTTGCCGTGGTGGTCGTTTTTGCTTCGACTGTTGTCTGTTTTAATTTGTTTACTTTTATTATTGAGATGCCTGGCGTAGTCTGTCTGGCATCCAACGTTAGCCATGTTTGATTGGCTCTAAGCTGTAAGCCAGGTGTGTGCGAGCGACTGTCAATTGTTTTTCCTCATAGCCGAACATTTGACTTTTGCTTTTGCTGTTGTTTACTCTTAATTGATATTCAGTTAATAGAATAGACATGGCATGGATTTTCGCCTGTCACCGACAGAATCTCAACTAAGCCAAGACAAAATGCACTATATCAAAGGTTGTCCAGAGTAACAAACAATTTCATCTATCGATGCCATCCATTTTGAAGTTGAATAGCAA
This sequence comes from Drosophila tropicalis, assembly GCF_018151085.1. Taxonomy (NCBI): domain Eukaryota; kingdom Metazoa; phylum Arthropoda; class Insecta; order Diptera; family Drosophilidae; genus Drosophila; species Drosophila tropicalis. The sequence continues at coordinate 250,403 of NW_027173374.1, forward strand.
GAACAGAAAATACAAAAAAAAAAAAATGTACATAACAAGCACGTCCAAGACTCATTAATAATTTTTGCTCTGTGCATAATTATATAAAATATGAAAAAAAAATAGAAAAACAAAACAAAAAATTGAACAGAGATCTAGAAAGAGAGACAGAGAAGGAAACACAAGGCAACGGAAATTGCAAAAAACTTGCAGTTTTTGGAAGCAACGACGATGTTCACGATGACGCACTTAACTTTTAGTGTATCTGGCAATTTTTACTACACAACTCAAAGACCCATGGACCCAGCGATGGCGATGGCAATGGCGACGGCGTCATTGTCGATGACTTCGCTGTGGCACTTGCCTGCAACTTTGTCCTGCCATCAAAATACGCCAGCTAGCCAATAGCTCCATCCAGCGTGGACCATAACTCTTTGTGCCGTTCTGTTCAGTTCAGTTCAGTTATTGAACATTTTCAATTACTTTCAGTTGAAAGCATAAATTTTTAATAATTTGAAACATGATAAAGGGAAATTAAAGGCGAAACTTGTCAAAAACGAAAAGAGAGATAAAAACCCCCCTCCCACACACATACACACAACACACACACTAAGGCAGTATTTGAAATCATGACGCTCCACGCACAAAGACAGGAAAAAGGGATGGGGAGTTCGTTTGTCCAGGTCTCCGTTTAGGGTGGGCAGCAGGGTTTGGATCTCTCACTTGTCGCACAGGATGTTTTATCAAACTATTATAATTACGTTGGAAAGACAAAAATTTTAATAAATGATAACTTTTTTGTCGTCAGCTCGTCGCAACTTATTAAAAGTATAACGCACAGCATGAATCGAGGAGAGTTTTCGGGTGGGAGGGAGTTGGCGTAAATAGGGGCAGTTTGTTGGGCGTGGTTGCTGGGCGTGGACGTTGCTTTATTAACGAAACGTTGCCAAGTGAATTTTGTCATCAAAGTTTATTATGCCAAAAGTATCCAAGTTCTTGTTTCACATCTACTTTGTATCGGCACTCTTTCGACTTGGACACGGCTGCAAGAGGAATACGTAAACAGATATTTAATATAAATTGTCAGATATAAGGACAATGAAATTGCAGAAGGATACTTGCCAAAACACAAGATTAAAAATTTAATCAACTGAACAAAGAAATTTTTCAATAATCATTAATTAAATAAGTTGATAAACATTTTGCCAGATCTAAAATATTTCTGTATAAAAAGCATAGAACTTAATCACTATATATAGTATAAGCAGCCAACATCGGCTGTGCCAAAGTTTATCTTTAAACTCTCACTCTTACTTAATATAATTAAATTAGTCAGTTTTTTTTACTGTTTTTTGTACTTTGCACTACTTTCACTTTTTCACTTGTATTTCGAACTATACGGCTAGTTCCAGGGGAGGTTGTATTTGTCTGGTATTGTCCACGATGTAAAAATTTCAGCAGACTAAATTTGTGTATATTATTGAAATAATATTTTCAATAGATTAAAAAAGAGTTTCCCAAATGCCGTTTAATGTTCTCAATGTGTGATTACGTTTACATTTGAAGTGATTTCAATATTAAAATCCAATTCAAAAAGGGAAAATCCCCGGACATTTTCATAAGCGTTAGAGCGTCGACAAGCATAAATGGCAACGATAATCACAGCTAAAAGTCATCAACATAATAAACCCAAGTTTTTCTCTTTTTCTTTTTAGCTAGCTCTCAACCATGGCTCAGACAGTAATACCAAAAACTACAACAATTTCAGGCAAATTGAGAAAGGAGGGGGACAGTAGGGTGTGGAATAGATATAGGCAAGAGGCGCAACAAAAGCTAAACGAAACATTTAAACATTTATAGCAACATATTTGATCACGTTTTCTCAATCATTGCCCTTACGACCCTAATCAAATTTCACCTGATGGGAGTCGGAAAATTTAACCAAAAAACAAGCATGGACACACTGTGCACTGATTGCTATACCACCCACCACTGGGCCAGGTTAGAGCTGGTCTAGTCTTGATGCGTTCGTGCGTGCTGGTAGAGGGAGTAGGATAGGAAAAGGACACCAAATGGGGAAGGGAATGTTTTGTTTTGATTACAGCTTGACGGTTGCTCCTTTATTTTATTATGAATCTAATTCCTTATAATTCGTAACATATGTTTCACCCAAGCAACAACGGAAGCAAACAGGTTTTGAATTACAAATCAGGTTCTTTCTTTTCATTTTTTTGTTTTTGGTTTTTTTTTTTTTGGCCAAGCAAGGAAAGGTCTCCTTTAGAAATTTAAGTTAAGACATTGCTGATGATGTTTAACGATAATATGTATATAAATATAAATATATACATATATGTATGTAATGTATGTATATACCTCTGTTTGTATATGGGGACCAACGCCAGTTGGTCTAGCCATTAAACTAATGCCAAGTGATTTGAGTTTTGCCTTTTGCCTTAAAACGCGCACGCAACATTCTGTTGACACTTTAAAGAACCTGAGAACCTCAGGCTGAAGCTGGGTCTCCTTTTTGGTTTTGGGCAAATAGCAAAGCCTGCCTGCCTGCCTGCTGGATGTCGCTGTCATATACATACATGCATACATATATGAATATTTCATATCAAACACACGTCATTAGAGAGACGAGCAAAGACGAGAGTCAGTCAGTTAGATTTCAATATTTTGCACCGCAAGAGACAAGGCAACAGCGAACTCGAACAAAAGCCCAGGCGTCTATGGAAGGTGGAATGGTGGATGTTAGAGGAACTGGGATTGGGGCATATGTGCTTGACTTGCATGTGCATGTAATTTACCTAAAGCTCGATCCATTCCGGCACAGAGCCAACCAGCCAGCCAGCCAGCCAGCCAGCCAGCCAGTCACCTTACCCCAAACATCGTTCTACTCACCATAGATATATGCGCCAGCTGACCTATTCCAGCAGTCAACCATAAATCCACACTGATGATGTACTTCATGCTATTGTGCTTTGGAATTATATCGCATATTTTTGGTTTCTATTGCACATTCCTTTTTCTGGCATGCCGCACACACCTACATACAGACATCCCCCGAGAACGTGGGGGATGGGTACAGAAAGTGAGACAGAGACAGAGAGATAATGTGTGGTGTTTTTTATGAAGCAGACAGAGATAGCTGCCATGCATGAGCATGGGCATGGTTGTAGTATCTACAGGCACGCCATTTCATCATCATCAAAACAGCTCCCGCTACGTTTACATATTACATCCCAGCTTCATGGCTACTGCTTTTGTAATTTTTGTTGTCTGATGATATGCAATGGCGGCACACACACAGCAAGAAAGACAGAGGTGGGATGAGAGAGAGGCACTGTAAGAATTACCTTTCGTGCTCACCTTACAAGAAATTTTTTAACTTATATAACCAGAGCAATAACAAAATTTAAACTCTTCTAATCACTTTGGTCATTTCATTGCACAACTACAGTGAATACTAGGAGTAACGCTTTTTCTTTTTTTCTCAAAATTCCTTGTAGAGATAAAACAAACATATGCATCTAGTTTAGCAATTAGTGCTTCAGATCCTTGGCACATAATCCTTCAGATTGATTGGCAGATGGGACAAAAACGAAATCAAATCCGCGGATTTGTAAAGCGAAACATGATGTAAGTGCTAGATGTAAAAAGTCAAAGAAAATTGCAAAAAAAAAATATAGAAAAAGAAATGATAGAAATAGTGGAGGGCCAAAGCATTAATTTTAATGCGCGATTTCACTGACTCACACTTGAAGTTTATGAACAAGTTTATGTACTCTCTTACTCAATTGTTTTCTCCCTTGTTCAGTATAGTCCTTGACAGACTTCATCAGTACCTATAATTTTGAAAGTGTTTTACCATTTTAAAACACCAAAAAGGAAGTAAATTCATGAATAAGTGAATTTACTTATAAAAAGTGATCATCATCACTTAAATTCAAGAACTTATCTAAAAGTTATTTGTTGTGATAGTTGGTTTTAGAATTTTTAAAATTTTTTTTAACAATATTAAATGCAGGGTCATAAAAATATACAAACGAGTCACTGAACTAAACTGTATGGTCAATAAGTGATCCTCCGAGTCAGAAGCGCGTGATTAAAATTCGTTAAATTGTAATTGAAATCGGTAAATCAACCAAACACAACCACTAGACCCTTCATTGTTACAGTCATTCAAACAGTAATCCGATAAATACCAAATAATCAAGGAGCACTCATTTGTAGCAAAACTTTTGAATGGCAAAAACTGGCAATCTGCTTGACCATAAATGAACGTTAACCAAACGGTTTTTTATCCATTTCTTAAAGCATACCTACATATACACATGTGATTCAAAGGGAGAATAAAAAAGGATTGTTGGAAAATCGCTATGACCCATGTCCTGCCATTCCGTTCTTTGGATGTGTGTTCAATTTTCTATATATGTATGGATGTGTGTGTTTTATTTTCGCTGTGTAAATCGCAGTTTCAAATGCAAATGTAACTAAACCAATAATATTTGCAGCTGCTGTTGCTTTTCTTTTTGCTGTTGTTCTATCCTCTCCCTGCCATTTGTTTAATTTGAGGGACTGACTCATGGTGACTCGACCCACTCGACTGGGATCGGGGCCAATCTGCAGCATGGCATTTCGGTTTTTTTTTTATCCATTTTTTCTTTGTATAGCAGAAAAGTCCAAGCGAATTCAGTTGGACCAACATCCACACAAAAGTTAATTGCCGTGCAATTTTTGTATGCATAAATAACGGTAAATTTGTTATACACATCATTTTGATTGCGCACGCTAAATCATCATGCACTAGCAGCAACAACTGCAACAGCAGCAACATCGACAGCAGCAGCAGCAGTTGCAGACGATGAAAAACATTTGCAATGGCAAAAGTAAATGCGCGTAAAAGCGTTCAAATGGCTACACAAATATGTGTGACCAAAAGAAAAAAATAAATATATGTACAAAAAAAAAAAAAAAAGAAGGAAAACGGCACAGAGCACACAATTTGCAAATATTTATAAAATATAAATAGGAAAATTTTAGCAAAACAAACAAACTGAGCAGTCTAAAGAGTCAGCCTAACTTTAATATTCACACTAAATATGTGATTCAATAGAAATTTAAATAGCAATAGCAATTATAATTCAAATCCCTTTTTATTAATTAATGGCCAAATTCGAAAGCTATTTATTATTTATAAAGCAAAACTTAAATGGTTATTATAGATTATAGCTTCTTTCTTTCGAAGCTCTGCTTCATAGCAGACTTTTCAATTAATTCTATTTAATATAATTAACTTTTTTTTTATATATTAACAAAATAAGCACTTTTGAATCAATAAGTACTATAAAACTTCGCCAAGTTCAAGAGCTTTAAAAGCCATAAAAATAATAAATTTTTAATTGGCACCAAATTGGTTGATGGGACTTTAAGAAAAAAAAAAAGTATACTGCTTTTTTTAGTCTTACTAAAGCACTGCTTTTCTTAGTCTTACACGCCTAGAGTACATTACTTATTACTTATTACAATTACCAACTCGATTCAATGGTTTCAATAGATCGTATAATATTTTCAATAACATTATTTAAAAATCGACTAAAGGTAAAATGAAGAGACGAATGGGCGAAAGAATTTGTTACATTTTTTTGATGTAGAAATAAGCAGATTGAATGAATTTACTCATAAATATTTAACTCTAGATGGATGTGTACATCTCAATAGCTAATAACGTTAACATTTTACTTAAAATACAAAGTTATGTATTTATAAATTTTTGAATAGATTTTCTTAGATAGTATGTACAGTTAAATTCAAAAGTTATGCCACAATTTATTCTTATTGATTGATGACACTGCTGTCATGGATAAAGTCTCAAAGGCGAAACGAAAAAGAGAATAACTCCACAGTTTACCGCAGCACACCACAGACCTCTCCGTTCCCTGCCCCCTTAGCAATAGCACTTAGAAATCTTTGCAATCGAGAAGAAGAACAAGAAGTACAACGACAAATGCAAGCAAAAGCTGAAGAACCTGAAGCCACAGCAGGCAACTAACTACATACAAATACATACTGAATACTAACTATAGCGAAATGTTGGGCATCAAAAAACACACCACAAGCAGAGCAAGGGCTTGGCACACACACCCACCCACAAACACACACACGCTACGGTCTGGCAGCTGTGTATAAAATTCATCTGTCATCGCGTGTGTAGCACCAAAAGCTTATGACGTTAATCCTTTAAATGCGCCAAATGCATGCAAAACTTTTCCAAGTGCAACTATGTGAATATGAATATGAGTATGAGGAGTGAGTATAAAGGGTGAGTATAAAGGGTGAGCATGAAGGGTGAGTATGTGTATGTGTATGTGGGATTGAGTGCGGTGTGTGTTGTGTGCTTGGCAAGAATTCAGTTCAATCGTCAACGTCGTCGTCTAAAGCGAAGGCTTTTGCAAAATTCTATGCCTGCCATGTTGGCAAGCAAGAAAACCGTGGAACGAGTAGACAACGCGGATCCAACCAAGGAAGGACTAAAATTTTGCAGACGGGTAGAGGGAAGCAGTTAGGGCGTTAAAGGTGTCACCTTGTATGCTATGGTATTTCCTTTTTTTTGGTTATATCTGCGCGCGAAATCAACCAACCGAAAGCGTTCAATCATCGTTAGTTACCATATTCTGTTGCTCCGTTTCGTCCCTGTCTTCCCTCTCAATCCGCCCTCAGTTCGTGTAAACCGAATGGTAAAGCAAAACCCCATACAAACGCAGCCCAAAAGGATAACTCAAGTTACAAAAGTTGCCTAGCAGAAAACAAAAAAAACCAAGAAAAAAAGAAAAACAAGTGGAAACACAGTGAGAGAAGAGGTATGTAAGACTGAAAATTTTTTGGTTCTGTGTTTTTCTCAAACTGGGTTAGAACACAGGTAAAATTCATGAATATTTTGAGGGCGATGACTTGAAAGTGGTTAACAACAATTTCATGTAATTAAAGATGGTTAACAAGATTGCTAATGAAATTGAAATTACAACTTTAATGAACACAAAAGAAGAAAGAGTCAACTGGTTAGAAAGAATTTTGTTTTTTTGAATTTAACCAAGTGCATGATCCATGACAGCAGAATATCTTCTCTACAAAGCTAGCACTTGAATCACTTTTGTCCCAGAAGTCACACACACACACACACACGAGGCAGGGAGATTGAGGATGAATTAGAGTCAGAGCTAGTGCAAGAGCAAGAGCCAGAGCCAGATCCAGTCCGAGGAATAACTGCGAGCCACATTTGGTTGGTTTGCTCGACTATTGCCAGTCAAGAGTTAACACGAATCAATTACGCACATAGTCAGAGAGATGGAGAGTTTGAGATAGAGATAGAAAATAAGAGGATGGTAAATGGACAATGCATAGAGAGAGAAGAGAGCAAAAGCTATAGACTGGCACTTGGTCTAGCAGCAAGGACTACCAACTGTCATATGACATTTGGCCAGGCCAAAGGATTTACAATTTAAAGCAAGTGGCCAATAAACCAGATGAACGACCAGCTCGACCAAACGAATGTAATGTACGTTTTCCTCTCCACATCCACACTGCTTGTGTGTATGAATGTCTGTCCTACCTTTAGCCAAAGGAAAAGATGTTTGAAAAGCGAAATATTTGACTTCCTCCTGGCTAACGGCATTCACTCGTATGCATAGGATATGTGCTCAAGAGCTGGAAAAACGTTCCTGCCAATATCCAATTGACTTTATGGCCAACTCCTGACAGCGACAGTTGTGTGTGGAATAATCACACGACAACATAGTCGTGTGTCCCATGTATGAATGGTAATAAAAACCATAATTACAACATAAATGACAGCTGTTACACCGTCATCATCACGGTCAACCGGCACGACAGGGAGCGAGGCAGAGGGAGGGTCAGATCGGGCCATATGTCCAGGTTCAAATTAACAGCTATTATCAAACTATAAAGCTCAAATAGATGGCCATTATTTTTAGCCGATTTGTTTCAGGCTATTAAACCCAAACCCAAAATATAAAAGCCACATTCGCCGGTTATCAAGAAATAATTAACCAAACTTTTTGATAATCTCTGCAACAAATAATTCTAAATAATAAACATAAAGGCAAGTATCAATTGTCAATTGGTACAAACAAACAAACTTATAACTTAGATGTAAATTAAATTAGGTACAACGATTTACTAGGATTCTTTCCGGAGATGCTGTTAAGATGAACCAAAAGGCATGAAAAGCTATAAAATCCAGATATTTTTTTGTTATGATGAAAACTTATTCCAAATTCCAATATATCTTGATCTTAAAAACAAGTGTCCGCTTAGCCATTTGCTTTTAGATCAACGGCCAAAAAATTGTAGCAAAAAAAGGAAAATTAGTCAGCCAAACTGTTTTTGTCCAGATTTCAATAATGTCCTAACTTTAATATTGGAAATCGATCTTCTAATTTGTATTAAAAGCACCAAAAACTAATATTTTGTTTTTTTGATTGCTGTGTACAACTCGCATTTAATGCTAAGAGTTTTCCATTTCCACGAAATCAATTTTCAGGTTTCATATGGAGAATCAGCTAAATGATGACGGAATCTCCAATTCCATTCAACTGCCTGTCGAGGCCTTCACAAATGGTTGCTAAACCGCAAATGATCGGGGACATTTTTCAACTGCACAACGGGAAATATCCAAGAGACACATGATTTTCTAGCCTGGAAAATGAAGTGGTTGGACCGTAGCTAACCAGCAGTTTAACTTGGCACGAATCGAATGCAAAATGCATTCACAAAAATCGTGGACCAAACCAGGAGTTGGGTGTGGAATTGATGAGGTTTTTGAAGCCGACCATTACTCATTTCATCAGGTTATCCTTGGGCAATGTAACCACAGAAACCTATCGGTCCACATTGATACGCTAACGGATATGAAGGTGGCTTCACCAGCTTACCAAATGTGCAATTTCATAGACAGCGGGAAACATGATTGTGTCCCAGCATCTGGTATCTTGTGGATGCATTTGGCCAACAAAATGATGGCAGACAAGTTTAGGCAAATGATAGTCGTATTGAGTTGCCATTTTAGATTGAATAGGTATATAAGTATGTATGTATGTATTTCACACATTCTTTATAATTGTCAACAAATTAAGTGGCCTTTTGCTACATAAAACTTTTCGTCACATATCGTAATTAATTTTAATGGGCACATAAACTGAAGATACCGCCAGGAATAAAAGCAAATTGGGTAGCTGAATTGTGGTCAGCGTTGATTAGCCGCAATCACTTTGTGCTCCATTGGGACAGCTCGTTAACTGTCGAGAGTGTTCCATCGTCTAGTCCGTGTCTCATGCATTTTCCATGAGCTACACATACACACGCAAACAAATACGTTAAAGTTGTACTAATAGTCGTTTAGTGGACTTCATTCGACTGGACTCACACACACACACACACCGCAAAAACAAATGCAATCCCCAAAACTCCCACCCATTGATACATATTTAATAGATAGAGCTCAGACATTTTTGTATACCGCTGAATTAGTTGATGTCTGTGACGGTATTTAAGCGGATTTCGCTTCTATTTTTGTGCTCTTGCCGACAAAATAATTTATAGAACAAGCATTTTTTAACGAGCTGCAAAGGTAACACAAATTATTATTTAAACCAACCAGAGCATTCAATTATTTAACAAAACCAGAAAATGCCTTTATAGTGAATTGATATCACACAGTTATTCATTTAGTTTACAAAACAAACTACTAGATAAGCAAATCTCTTAATGAAGATCAGACCATCAAGATGATAAAAATTACCCTATTGAAATTTCCCGAATTGTAAACTCATATTGCCTGGAGGCAAATGTTTGGTCTTTTAAAAAATTGCTTAAATATTCACTCATTGATTAAAGTTTTTTGGCATAAAGGATAGTAGGATGTCAAATCCTTGTGCAAACTCTGAACTATTATTTTTTGAATAAACACAATTTTTTGGGTAAATTTTCGCTTAAAGCAAAGTAAAAACTTAAACTAATAGCCAGCCTTTTTGGCAAATAAACAATTTAGATTTCAATTGTGTAAACAATATTTTTCTTTGGTGTTTTTGAGAAAGAAAATAGAATTTTCAAAAAATTTGTTGTTGCTTATTTATAAGCTGACACTTTTGCCAATGATTTTGCTTTATGCAATTTATTGATATGTCCTCAGCATAAATCTTAACAAAGCTAACAACAATAACAAGAAGAAATGCTGCTAACCATTTGTCAATTTTAAATACATTTATTGTTGTATTTGCATGCCTGTCTACTTTCAACCAAACGAAGCAACAATAATTTAATAACCCACAAAAAGACAGACTCACACACACACAGAGAGACAAACAGAGAGACAGTCAGACACATACACACACATATATAGATAGATAGAAGAAACCCCGAGCAAAAGTTGCTCCTGTGTTGGCCAAGTGTTGTGTCTATGTATTATTCAAATTCAATTATAAAAAACGCCATAAATAAAAAAATTGTGCTCACATGTTTGTTGGTTGCTTGGTGGACGGGAGGGGGGAAAAAGAAGATTTACAGCAAAACAATAACGTTACCAAGACGAATTCGTTATACCCTAACAAAAGTATTTGGCAACCGTTTGCTTCTTTTTGGGTGAGAAGTTGTCTCAGACCAGCAGCCGAAGCTCGAAAAGTGAAAATGGAATATTTATTATTTCAAAAATGTCTTGAGGCTCGTTTTTCTTGCAGTCAAGAGTTCATAAATAACAAGAAAAATGGGTAAAATGAAGCGAAAAATGCAGAGGGCAGCAACAAAAATTTGATAAACAAGCTACGGGGTTGCCAAGACCAATAGACAGTGGGTTCGAAGGGAGGGGGCCGACAAACAAATAATATTATTAGCCATAATAGTAATCAATGTGTAGTGTAAATAATAAATAACATTTGCCAGTGGGCAGCCAACACAAGGAACAAGAAATGCCAATAAATTGATAAAATATGATGAGACCGAGTGCGAGGCCTTGATGGCCATGAGCGATTAGCCACACGCCCCACACCCCCCGCACTGCCACACGGACAATATAGCCTTGAGGAGTGCTTACCAGGCAGAGCACAAAGGTCAAAGGAAAACCACACACACAGGGACAGAGAGCTGGTGAGGGAGAAGGAGAAAGATACAAAGCATAAACAACATAAATTTATTTGCAGTTAGCCTAATGTTATTTATACCTTTCAATTACAATAACTGAGCGCGGGAAGGGGCGTCCTGGAAAGCGATTTCAGGGGTAGACAACAAAGTAAATAATAAAGCATGACCCATCAGCAATCAGCCAGCAAAAAGACAACCCCCTCACCCCATCCCCATCTCATCACTATCAAATGTAATGCGTGCGCATAAATAACTTGGCCTGTACACCCCGACTCCGTCCCAAAACCACGCACTCAGCCTGACACAGGAGCAAAGTAGCGAAAGGTGTGAATATTAAGCCAACGCCAAAAAATTTACGGTTGGCCGTAAAAGTTTCGCTTCAGTCATAACTCAAATTCATGCCTCCCCGGGGATGGAAGAAGCGACAGAGGGAAAGAGTGTTGCGGCATCGGTATTGCCAACTCATTTGATTTTCAACATCGACTGTGACCTTTGTCACTAGTCGACTAACTCATCAGCAACTGGCAATAAATGAGGCAGGCAACAACCGCAACATAATTCCTACCTAGGGCTGCAAAAGCAAAATAAAATTTAACAAAATAGTAAATAAAATGTAAAAGAAACGATGAATTATCAGCACGGTGTCGAAATACATTCATAAATTTTGATGGCAGCTGCAAAGTATGCTACGCTTTTGTTACCTAACCCCATCAAATATCGTTTAAATACGATATAGAAAAGTATAAAAACGTTCTTTTAAAATCAAAAAAGTTCCTTCATCCCTGTCAGAGTTGACCGCAATGAGAACATTTTCCCAATCCAATTTGAAGTTAAAGTGGAAACTAAAGCTGTTTCGTAATTACAGATTGGTAAATTCTAAGTTTTTGTCATTAATTGTGCGGTCTGGCATACAAATGTCAGGGCTGTCCATCCATTCAGGGCGACGACTGATTGAGCAGCGGATACGTTTGGACAATTGATAAAATGTGATAAACGCGCAGCACAAAAACACACACACTCTCTCTAGAGGGAGAGAGGGAGCAAGACAGTAAAGAAAAGACAAATGACGGCCAGGTTTCTCCATTAGCACGTGTCCAAAACGTAACTGCCAGCGGCAAAAGGCAGCCAGCCAACAAATTGAATTTATAGCCAAAGCTCACCACGTTGGATGGCAGGATGGAGTCCAGTCTGGTTGGATTTGATTCATTTGCTCAGATATGGCGGCAACTTAAATGCTGCTTTTAATTTCCGACTCAAGCACTTTTAACGGGTGAAGACCGTTGATATCAATTTCTGATGGGGCACAGTTAAAGCAATTTGCCTAAAAGTAGGCAATGAATTGCTTGCATTTGAGATGGGGCAACTATCTGGGGGCATTCCATCTAAATGAACTTTGCGTGCCAAGTGGACAGAGTTCCCAAGGGAAAAACCACAAAATCACCCCCACTTACACTTACACCCGATATGAGCGATTGCTGTAAGGTAAATAATTTATAGACAAAACAAACATTTCATATCAAAATTCTATTCCAAGGCATTTTAAATGTAAAATCCCTTGAATTCCATCCAATTGCCCTGTCAATGCGTTTTCATTCCATCATCCCCTCCCCCAAAATAATCATCATCATCATCAGCAGCTTTGCCGAGTCGATGAAATCGATTTGCATAGTTTAGGAAATGCCTACAACTCGCGAATCGAAGCTTGTCATTTATCTCAGTTGATGCAAGTACTGTTGCTCTCGTGTCTCTCAAGTGTCATCAATTGTCAGCAAAACTATAAAAATGTGAATGGCGAAATAGTAAAGTAGATTTCTCAGACATGCCAGACGTCATACTATATAAGATAGACCCTATGAGGAATTCATATATACCCCATTTACTTCAAACTAACTATAAAGGATCACATCTCTCTTTGTAATCGAATCTTTCAATCAGAAATCAGTAAAAGAAATAAATATCTACAAAGATGGCCAAGATTGTCCTCTATTCTGTTTCTCCTTAACTATTTTATATGTACATTAAGGCTTAATATGCAACTGGCATTATTATTAACATTTAGTAAGTTGAACTTTTTCTTTGGCCAAAACTATTCGAATGTTTAAGCCGACTTAGGCCGAATATTTTGCTATGTCCCATACCCAAAACATGGCTGACACTCTAACGAAAAAGCCCTAGGAGAAGGGGAGGTATTAACACACATACATACATGCCCAGCAGTATTATGTAGCTTGAAAATCTTGGATAAAAATCGACATTAGCGGAATTAAAAGTTTTGCTTCCTTTTCTTTTCGTTTACTTTCGTGCGGTAATCTTTACCGAAACATGGCGAAAAAAAACTTTTTGCTCACGCTTTTATTAAAAGAATAATACAAATTTGGCGAAAGATCATTTAGACACACCAAAACGTGAATACCCTACCATCTTGATCCAAACATATACCTTTCAGTTAATTAATTAGTATATTATTTATACATTCTACTTCTTTTAACTAAACTATTTAAATCATTTGCAATCCTTGGAATTGGATTAAGCCCCAATATTTATGAGAGTATCTAGAAAAAAAGTTTCATCTTTACGAACATTATAATTAATACACAACTTTAGCACTCAATAGCCCATTCCCTTTACCCACCCCACACCCAACAGCCATTAATACGGTTTCCATTATGGGCGGAATGGGCCAACAAAAGAGTTGCAAGTTTGTGCTGCTGTGAATATTTTAAAAAAATATAACTAAAAAATACATTTTGATTTAAGCTGCTTTTCAAATAGCAATTATTATCTTTCTATTATGCAAATGGAATGCATAGTTTAAGGCGCCAAATGGGTGGATGAGCAAGAGGAGGAGGAAACGAAAACGGAGGCGATGGCGGTGTCGGAGACGCTATCAACAGAGCCACAAATCAAATAACCGTTTTAATTCAATTCAATTAATTCAGTTTGATATCTAATTGGAGATATCCACTTTACCAAAGGCGACCCAAAAAACAAATGATAAACTGTCGACTGTCTGTCTGCGAATTCAAAAGAGAGGGGGTGGGTTTGGGAGGAAGGTAGGTCGATGTCGCTGTGACGTCATTATGTAATCAAATCAAATAACAATTTGTACATTGTTAAATTTGTTGTCACCATTTCGATTTCAACTGCTTTTGCTGTGCCCTTTGTTCCCTCTTGTTTTGTTGTTGCTGTTATTGTTGTGCCTTAAAAAAATGCAAATTTTTCGTTGCCTGTTTTTGTTAATACCCTGTAATTGTAATTGTAGAGTATATCAAGGGCTAAAGAACTTAGTAATCTGCTTCGTATACTCAAAATCAGGAGTTAATTCAAGTAAGTATCTTTTGCTTTATCTAAATTTTAAGTTTAGTATTCCATTCTTTAAATGAAGCCTTTATTCATCTTATGATCATTCTGATGCCATTAATACAAAGACTTTTTATGGAAGAGGAAGATTGGATTCGTAACTCTGATGGATGATTTAACTTTCAGATCTTGAGAAATTTAAGTTAATATCAAGCTTAAATCACACTTTATGAAATCAATTACAAAATCGAGGAGGAAACAGTATTTTCATTTGATATAGGGACATCTATAAGTCGAATACATATTAGATTTTGGTCGATTGTTTTTCGCTTTTAGCTTATTGTTTTTGGTTTCTGTATTTTATTACGTGACAACTTTGAATTAGTCGTTTGTTTTGACTTGTGTTTGATGCCTGCCTGCTTTTAATACCCAGTTTTGGATGGGCGGGGGCCAAAACTGAAGAGTCTTCAATGTGGCCAAAGAAGTGGAATGGGTGAATATATTTCCACAGTATCGTATCTGTATCGGTTGCAACTGCCTTTGCCTTTGTGTGTGGTTCAAATTCAAATGTTTGGTTTTTTGGTATCGCTTTTTTATTGGCCAGCTGACACATAAAGTTATACATGTATATAGGAAATCTCAATTGTCCATGCGTTATAACAAACGACACGGCGCTTTGTCACTTTGAATAAATTTATAAATAGATGATTTAGTTGGTCATGATGATATTTAATAAATTAAAATTATCTATGGCAATACAAATTTTCAAATTCAGAGTCAGATTAAAGATTTACCTGGGAGAGGAATTGTTTACAAAATTATGTAATTAACAAGATATGACCAATGTATATTAGCCAATTACCATTTACATTAAACTCATTAACTGCAGCAATTTCAATCAACAATTTGAGAATTTGCATAATACATTGGTATGACATACACCTAAATGAATTCGCTTTCAAAACTTATCTCAATGGAATCTGTCTGGTGAGACATTTACTAATTAAGACTATAAACTAATTTCGCCTAATTAATGATGAGCGATTTAAATTGGATTTTCGAATGGGCCACAGATGAAGATTGAGGTAAAACTGACAGCTCCGCAGATGCCTTCAAGTAAAATGCCATGAAAGTTTACACAACGCCAATCCAAATGCCCAGAGACTTTAACTGAAGGAGAAGTGTCACATGCAAACAAACAAACAAACAAACAAACAGAAAGACATACCGACTGACTGAATGGCAGACCGAGAAACAGACAGACAGTCAGACAGCAATAAAAACAGCTGACAACTGAATCAACTCTAAACATTTACGAAATGCTTCGTGTTGAGCGTCGGCATCGAAATCAATTTTGTTTAAATTTATTACATTAAATCGTGAACCTGACCAACCACAATAATTTCACAATTGGAGAAGATTATGGCGACAATTAAATACCCTTCCAATAGATCCACAACAAAAGTAACCAGGGAGTGCCCATCCTCAGTTTCCTGAGTTACTTTTAGAAACACTTAGCTCTATCTGAATTATCTACATAATCAAGAGACTCAAGTAAATAATATTACAAACACAAATATAAAGAAACAATCACAAATTCAGTACAAATAGGTTTCTAAAATAGATATGGTAAATATGGAAGATATGTTTTAAAGTTTACATTGACTTCTAAATCGTTGCCCCCCCTTTTTTTTTTTGTTGAGCTCTTTACTACGCCCGTGACTTGATATGAGGTCGTTGCGCACTGCGTTTTCCACTGGCGGCATTAAATTACAAGAGGTGCCCAGTCGGACATGTCTTTAGCAACAATCGGCGATTGGGATTGCATTGAATCGAATTGAATTGAATGGAGACTTCCAAGTGTGTGTTTACAGCTGATAGATTTCGGATTTGTTTGCACGCGACTGGCGTTGCGGATGCCCAATATTATTTAGTTTTTATTTTTTTTTTCGCACATTTTGCATAAATTAAGATCCAAGAAAGCAGCGAGCTGCTCACCCCACCCCATCTCCTTTCCCAAATGAACTTTGTTGTTGGTTATCACACTATCAGAGCTGCTGCCGCAGTCGCTGCCGCTGCTGTTGGAGGTGATTTGCACCTATGTGGATTCAGTTGGCATTTTGGTGTGCCACAGTTCGGTTTTGGGTTCGGTATGGCTTAGATGGAAACCAACGGCCATTGGATATAGTGCCTACAGATTGTACATACATATACTAAAAGCCAAACAAACAAATGAACATTGTTATAACAAAGACAAATCAAAGGTGTATAATGTGTGCCTCTTGTGAGAAGTTGGCGGCAATGGTGGGATTTCTGTTGATACTATTGGTGATGCTTTCATGGTCGCCAGTCAGTGAAAGCGCCAAATTGCCGCCAGGCCGTTTGCATCCCGCTGGCGTGGATTTCTTTGAGCACGAGTTTATCAGTGTGCCAGGTGCAGGTGAGGCTAATTGCACTTTTTCTCCCATCCAAATTATTAAATTATATACATTTATCTGTGTGTGTTTTTAGATAACGACTATGATCCTTATGGTCCCGATATTGGCAATGATGATCTGGGCATTGATGATCCAGAGACTATGCCGCGCCTCTTTCAGGGGGACATTGCCATCGATCCGTATACGTACATAACCCTTCGCCTGGGAGTCAATCCGATGAGACATCCAAAGCGTTTATGGCCAAATGGTACAATCCCCTTCGAGATTAGTTCTCGATATGTGAACCGAGAGCGAGAATCAATCATGGAGGCACTAAAGACTTTCAATTCGCTAACGTGCATTAAATTTGTGCCATACGATGGAGAAGTTGAGGACTATCTGCTCATTGAGCCACCAGAGGAGGGGCCTCAGGGCTGTTGGTCCTATGTGGGCAAACGTGGGGGCGAACAGGTAGTCTCCCTGCAGCGTCCCGACTCCAATAGCGCCCACTGCTTCAGTAGCGAAGGACGCATTATGCACGAACTGATGCACGCCATTGGCATTTATCATGAGCAATCGCGAGCGGATCGGGACAATTTCGTGAAAATCCATTGGGAGAATATTGTGCCGCGCTTTCGAAAGAACTTTAAGCTTATATCTCGCAAGCGTGGCAAATACTCCTTCGACTACGACTACAATTCGGTAATGCATTACGGTGAGTTCTATTTCAGCAAAAGAAGGGCGAGAAACCCACAATGACGCCGCTGCAGCCGGGTGTCCGAATAGGCCAACGGAAGACAATCAGCAAAATTGATTGTCTTAAAATCAACGAATTGTATGGATGTCTCGAAGGAAGAAGAGCCAAAATGTACAAGACCTTTTGTCATTTATTAGGCTTGTAGCTATTTATATCGTATTTCTACATATGCATACATACATATGTATTTAAATCATATTGATTTGTTTGTTTAATAAATTATTTCGCACATTTTACACCATTTACCAGTTTGGATATTTGCTGCTAAACAGATTGTGTACACATAACACTCTATAATTAAAAGTAGAAATTTACTTATGAAAGTTTGCTCAATTTCAAATCGGGCGCCAAGAGTATGCAACTCACCAACAGACGACGCATCGCCAACATGTGGACTCCGACAATTTTGATATTGGATAGAACCTGTACAACTGCAAGATCCTTAGAAAGTGTTTTGTTAATATCCTGTAGCCTTTCCATCAGTTTTTTTATTCCTCACATTTTTACCGGTCTTATAATAAAGCGCGAGATATGGACACACTAAAACATAAATTCTACTGGCGTGATGCGGTCACACTTTCCCAGTATTTCTTTCCTGATAGAGCGAAAGGGCAAAAAGTTGCGGCGAGACGGCAAAAAGTTAAGGCAAGACGGCAAAAATTTACGGCGAGAGGGCAAAAAGGCAACGCATACAAATGCAAGGGCTTTTCAATGGGTTTCTTTCTATGTAAAACAAAAAGCATTTAATCTGGGTAATGGATCCCAAAGAAGAACCTGTTAAATACTTATTTTAAATCTAGTTCTGCTTCTAAGTATAAAATCTTTATTTTTTAATTGGACGCCAAATTTATTTTCTAGATCCATACAAGTACTCAACCAATGATTATCAAAAGGCAACATTTTAGTATGCGAAAGCATATTTGAAGATAAAAAGATAGTGTATTGTTAGCATTTTGAGAGCTAAAACTACATAAATTCGCCTTGGTTATTTATTTCGAAGTTTGTTTTTTGGCCGGTCTGGCAGGCGGATATTTTTTTTCGATTTTATAACTTAGACAAAAAAATATTTAGCTGCCAGGGCGGTCAAACAACGCGCCAAAAAAAAACGTTTGCCAACACTGAAATCTATCTTTGGCCGATTTTTCTACTTTTTAACACCTATTTTTGTCCCCCCCACCTGGTCACTCGATTTTACTCTCGCCCATCTGGTCACTCTATTTATCTATCTTTTTTCTTTGATTTCGAGGTTAGGTAAGCACAACACGCGCGGGTGATGCGCTCTCGTTTGGAAAAGTGAAAATATTGCATTATTTTTGGTTATAATTGTACAATAAATTGAAAAAATGCTAAAACTAGTGCAATATATAGCGCGAAAGTCGTGTGAGGCTGTTGGTGAACAGTTTGCATGCAGCTGGCGCAATTTATTGATTTCACCCAAAGCGGGAAAAGAAAAATGTATAACGCAACGCCGCCATTTTCTTTTTTCTTCGACCAACAGAACGACCAGGAACGGTGGTTTCGCTTCGCTCTGCACAGAACAACAACAAATAAACGGGAGACCGAGTAGTAACAATCAACAAAGCCAACGATTGCTACTCACTGGCCAAAAGGTGTCATTAGTTGTGCCCATATATCGAGTATTATTACCCAGTAGTTCCCAGGCACAGCGTGCGTTTCATTTAACGTCCATTCGACTTGAAACGTTCAAGACAGCAACAGCAGCCGAATATCTCCCCGGAGCAGCAGACAAGCAGGAAACTAATCCGCCCTCGAGAGCAAGGAAATCATTTTACCCACATTCAGCAGACCAAGACGAGGAAATCAAAATTGCAGGCATAATGTAAGTAGTAACTTTCACATATACGCAAATTAATTTCTTAGAAAACGTAGCAATTTTCAATGTGTAGTTTTTGTTGTTGCTACTTTTGGTTTTTTTTTCCGTCGCCATTTTTTCGTGTTCGCTTTGCTCTCGCTGTTCATGAAATTTTCTGTACACCTTCAAAAACAAGCGACAGTGATGAGTAATTAATTGAGAGGTTTTTTTTTGTGCAAAACGGTTCATAAAAAGAAAGAGGGCAAAAGCACATGGTTGGCAGGGGAATGGAAAAATTTAAGCATATGCTCTCTCTCCCCCACCCCCCCTCATTCCTTTGTTAGTGTGTGCTTCAGTCAAATTGATTACTACATGGATAATTCTGTTTCTGCTTTTTTGGGGCTCTCCGCAAGCAACAACTAACTGGCAAGCAGAACGACAGCGCACGTCATAAAAAGAATTTGCTTGATTTGTGAAACGTGTCTTTGCTTCGTTTGCTTTTTTATAGCATTTTAATTTGTCTGTATGCTAAAACACGAAACACGCACACATCGACACACACACACACACAGATACACATAAGTGTGTGTTGAGTGTGTCGGCGGCTGTCACTGCAGACTATTGCCATCTCACTCGCTCGCTAGCTTGCTTTCCCTAACGCGCAACGTGTTTATACGAGAAGCATCGAACCTGAACTTGAGAAATTTGTGAAAAATAGAATTTTTTGGTGTGAATTCTCTTCTCAGTGTAATTTTTGCTATATTTAGAAACTCGTGGACTTGTCTCTTTTGCTTTCTCGTCAACGTATAAACGCTACCTTAGTTCAAAATGTCATATGACGCCAATTGATTATGATGAGCCCCTCCGCGCCCCGTAGCTCAATGCCTTTTTGCATGTCACTGAGCGACAGGTAGAGGCCCACACATACATACACACAAACAAAATATACACTTGCCAGAAAAAATATCCGTACACCATGAGAACTTAACAATTTGTCAAAAAAATTGTGCTTTAATAAACTTAAAAGTATGAAATTGCTATTCATATGTTCAACATAGTTATTGTCCAATATATTTAACTCGTTTTTACACGATTCTATTATTTTAAATTAAAATTAGCAAACAAAAACAAAAAACTTCATAAGAAAGGAACAGAAAAAGTATCCGTACAACAAAATAAAAACTTAAAAAATATTCAAAAATCTTATAATATATTGAGCTTTAATAGCTCGTAGGATAGCCTCTCCTCTTAAGGACCTCTGCGAGGCGACGGGGCATCGAATTCACCAATTTGGATGTTTCATCTTTGGTAATAGCACCCCATTCACTCAAAAGGACGTTTTTGAGCATTTCCTTCGAAGTTATGGTGTGCTGTCGAATTTTGCGTTCCAGCAAATCCCATAAATGTTCGATGGGGTTAAGGTCTGGTGATTGTGGTGGAGTATCTAGCCTTTTTTTAGTATTAAATAGCAACCAGAGCTTAACATTGTGCGCAGTGTGCTTGGGATCGTTATCATGTTGGAAATAATAATCGTCTCCCAGCCCCAACTGCTCAGCACTTGGTTTCAAATTGGACTTTAAAACATTCAAATATCCATATTGGTCCATAATGGATTCTATAAATACGAGTTTACCCACTCCTTCGGCCGCCATACACCCCCAGACCATCACCCCACCTCCGCCATGTTTGACAGTGGGCGCCAAATTTTCTTTATTCAAAGCAGTACCACTTTTACGCCATACGAGTTTTCTTCCCTTTATGCCAAATATGCAATATTTGCTTTCGTCCGAAAATAAAACACTTTCCCAAAACTCTGGAGGCTTATTTACATGTTCATTGGCAAAATCCATTCGCTTCTTTCGGTTGACATCTGATATGTAGGGCTTCTTACGTGCTACACGGCCATGATAACCCTCTTTTTTCAATATTTTGCGAACAGTGTCTTCATGAATGGTTTTACCAAACGAATCTTTAACATTTTCGCTTAATTTCGATGCAGTTACTCGAGGATTCTTCTTTACTTCCTGCAATATTGACCGTTTTTCACGATCTGACAGCTTGCTCGGGCGCCCAGAACGTGGCTTTGAAAGAATGGAGCCAGTTTTTTCGAAGCTATTAACCACGTACTGGACAGAGGAGTGGGACCTGCCTATTATTTTTCCAATTTCTCGAAAAGACTTCCCTTCATTTCGAAGTTTTAGAATAATTTTCCGTTCGTCTGGAGTAATTTCCTTACTTTTGGGTGCCATGCTAAATACTCGAACTTTTTATATGTTAAACTATCTTGAAAGTCATGTATTCACGCCACAAAATACCACAAACTAAAATGTAACTGTAATTGAGTTAATAAAGATCAGCTGACAGCATGGGATGCCCCCTTTTCGATGCGTACGGAAACTTTTTCTAGGTTACAATGTTGCCACATTTTCATTTTAAATTTAAAAAAAATGCTTCTCGTGTAACAAGAATTATAAAACATCGTAAGAATCAAAAAAAAATATCGAATAAATTTAATAATAAAACAGACCTATCAAATTATAACTTTATCGCTGTTATTATCCGATGTAAACTTAAATTTTCTATATAATACTTGCATGTACGGATAGTTTTTCTGGCAAGTGTACATTTAGTCAAGACATTTGGCTGTCTCATAAACGCTCAGAGCGTTCCGTTTCCGTTTAGTTAGCGTGCCAGTAGCAGCTCAGACTGTCTACCTGCTGCCTGCCTACAAACAAATAGACAAACATAGGTGGAACGGCCCAAATTGACAGAGGAACAGACAAGCCAAATCGTGATAGTTTGCAAACGAGGAGAAAGGGCTACTCCGACTCTGATGAGGGGTGGTGTCCCTCACATAGATTAATGTCAGAGTCATAAACAGTTGTGTTTTGATTCCCCTCCAACTCTCTTCCAAATGTCTTACCCACCTACCCATCAAAACCATTGGCGTTTGTTACTTGGAGCAGAGTTGTTTAGTTGAGCAATTGGAGGGCATGTCTTGCACATGTTTCTCTCTCTGTGTGTGTGTGTGTGTGTGTGTGTTTTGTGGGGTCTTTGTATTGTGTTTGCATGTTGTTGTCAATCAAATTTGCTTTACTGTTTGTATTATTCGAAATTTATTTAATTTCCTTAACACGCAATTAGTTTTATTTAAGTTCATTGCGGTTGTCTTGCTGTCTCACTCTGGCACAGGCCAGTGCCATTAGCAGAATTTTGTCAGCTGTTTAGCAGCCGCGCATACACAGAACCCAAGCAAACGAAAAGAAAAAAAAAAAACAAACAGAAAAGAAAAAGAGTTGCCAGGCCGGGCCAAAAGTCGGAAAGTCAGTCAAAAGTCAAACGTCTAGAAGCAGACCCAGAGCCAGAGCCCTCATAACAATAATGCGAGTAAAGTAAGCTGAGCTTATTTTTATTTTAGTAATTGGAACTTTCCTTTGAATCCACACTTTCATTAAGTAATTTCCATGACTAAAAATATGCTCAAAAAAGGAAAAATGATTTTAAAATTGCATAATAACCAAGATGGGAAATGGAAAACTTTCTTTGTGGTCTCAATTAGTGAACTGCATAGCACAACTAAATGGCTTTTAATATTTTCAAAATTCACAATTTCTAAAAAAACTTGCACAATTATATAAAATACTAAACTAACATCTGCTTTGTTTTATATTCAGCTGAAAAAAAAAAACAATTCCTATCTTGGGACAACTCGCCTAATAAAGCAACTACTTGTCGTGTTTTCCTTTTCTTGGGCCCTCTTCCTTTCTCTGCTTTTATCCAGTTTTCTTCTTTTTCTTGTAAAGTTAAACATTATTAACGTATTGGCTTTACTTTTTCAGGGCACCACACGATCGTGATTTTGGTCACAATGCACGCGGCGGCGGTGGACGCGACCGCGATGATGATCGCCGTGGAGGCGGTGGTGGTTCGCGTTTCGGCGGCGGTGGTGGCGACTTTCATGGTGTACGCAATGGACGCGTAGACAAACGTCGCGATGATCATCGTGGTGGCGGCGGAGGTAATCGTTTTGGCGGAGGCGGCGGCGGTTTCGGTGGAGATCGTCGTGGAAACAATGGCGGCGGAAGCCAGGATTTACCTATGCGCCCCGTGGACTTCTCCAATTTGACACCATTCAAAAAGAACTTTTACCAGGAGCACACAACGGTAACCAATCGCTCGCCATATGAGGTACAACGCTATCGTGATGAACACGAGATCACTGTGCGTGGACAAGCGCAGAATCCCATTCAGGACTTCAATGAAGTCTACTTGCCTGACTATGTCATGAAGGAGATTCGTCGTCAGGGCTACAAGGAGCCAACACCAATTCAGGCTCAAGGCTGGCCAATCGCCATGAGTGGCTCCAACTTTGTGGGCATTGCCAAGACTGGCTCGGGCAAAACACTGGGTTACATTCTACCAGCTATTGTACACATTAACAATCAGCAGCCGCTGCAACGTGGCGACGGACCTATTGCCCTTGTGCTAGCCCCCACTCGTGAGCTGGCTCAACAGATTCAGCAAGTGGCTACTGAGTTCGGCTCATCGTCATATGTGCGTAACACATGTGTCTTTGGCGGTGCCCCGAAGGGTGGTCAGATGCGGGATCTGCAGCGTGGCTGTGAAATCGTTATTGCCACTCCCGGCCGTCTCATTGATTTCCTATCTGCTGGTTCGACCAATCTTAAGCGTTGCACCTACCTGGTATTGGACGAGGCTGATCGCATGTTGGACATGGGTTTCGAGCCCCAGATTCGTAAAATTGTCTCACAAATTCGTCCAGATCGCCAAACGCTCATGTGGAGTGCTACCTGGCCAAAGGAGGTGAAACAGCTGGCAGAGGATTTCCTTGGCAATTATATACAAATCAACATTGGCTCCCTAGAACTCTCAGCCAATCACAATATCCGCCAAGTGGTGGAGGTTTGTGATGAATTTAGCAAGGAAGACAAGTGAGTTAGTTATAGAAGAAAAAGTAATAGAAGACACTGAAGATTAATTTTTTTCAACAGATTAAAGAGCCTTCTCTCCGATATCTATGACACCAGCGAGAATCCCGGCAAGATTATCATTTTCGTAGAGACAAAGCGTCGCGTTGACAATTTGGTACGCTTCATTCGCAGTTTCGGAGTACGCTGCGGAGCCATTCATGGCGACAAGTCACAATCAGAGCGTGACTTTGTTCTCCGTGAATTCCGTTCGGGCAAATCAAACATCTTGGTAGCCACCGATGTGGCAGCCCGTGGTTTGGGTAAGTTTCCAGTTTCCAAATCAAATGGGGCGGGTATTTGGAAGATGTTACTATCTAAAGAAGAAGGAACCCCTCTTGGCTCATATTCTGTAGTAGGGCTATATAGCTTATATCCTTTCACCTAAGAGACATCACCACCTAACCCGAGAACTGTTCATTCGCCCTCCACCATCACCACTCACATACATATTACACCATCACAAACTTGCCAAAGCCCGTTCACCCTTCCCCACCACTCCACCCGCTCTGTTATCTAGTTATTAGCTTGTAAGTCAAACTGCCAAACTTTAATAATCAACTTGCATTTATTTCCCCTTTCCCCCCAACCCATATCCCCACCACCAAACCCTTGCACCTGACCCGGCCCGACCCTTGAAAACGAAAAAAATATAAAAATATTGTATACAAATACATATTGTCTTTGTGCGTGTCTCTCTCTGCCTCTTTCTCTCTGTTTCTCCCTCTCTCTATTCTATCTCGTTTACAGAGGCCGTTTATTGTAGTATGATGGGGAGGATATTAAATGACAATCGACCATTGCGAGTACTCGTATCTTGAGCCGACTTTTGCCCAGATTAAATAATATGAATTTTTATCTATATACAAATGAGATATAGAATGACAATTGAGCAAAAGGATCGACATTCGTTCGAAAAGCGCGCGTATACGAGACGAATATGAATGGAATGACTACTATCCCCAACATCATGCATCATACGTGGCCTCTGCAGTCAGTTTGAGAAAGAGTTCAAATGTAACCAAACTAAACTGAGAAAAAAATCAACCAAGCAACAACAAACCACAACAACTTAATCCCAGCCCAGTTGAAGGCGGCGCTACGTTAAGCAGGCAAATGGACGGACAGACATCCGAGAAAGGCGGCGCTGCTGTCGTCGTCGCGGCGTTGGCCGGCCCGGTTGGCTAAGCACGAGTGCGTACACATTATATACATCAGTCAGTCAGCATCAGCGCCAGGCAGCAACAAACAGTATCGTAAATCTTGGTGAACGACGTGTTGAGAACGGCGATCGGTGATCCTGACATGCAAGAGGATGCACAATTGCCACCACAACCTGTTCCCACTCCAACGCACACACACACAAATACACACGAAAACACCCTCACACACACACATGACATTTGCTCATGTCACCCAACCACCACCACCACCACCCTACACCCACATCAATCAAACCACCAGCAGCAAATAGCACGCCCAGAGCTCGCCTAGTTGCTTGCGGAGAGGACTGAACGAGGGATAAAGGGATAGCTGTGTTTGGGGTACGGATGCGGAGTTAATGATGATGATGATATTGCTGCTGCCCACGACGTAGTCGCTGCTGCTGTTGAGTGCGCCTAGCTACCAATTGAGCCACCATGCCTACTGCCGCTGCCCTCGGCGCGCCCACTTACTGCCTGCCTGCCTCCTGAGCATGAGCCGCCCGTCTGTGGTGGCAACTGCTCTACTGGACACACCGCTCGCTTGTTGTTGTTGCCTGCCTACCTGCCCCCCTCCTTTTGCGGGGGTCAATGAATGGCATTCGTGCGCCGCCTATGCGTCCTCCTCCACTTCTTTTCGTTTCACCTGGAGGATGACTGGCGCCGCCCGTTGCCGTTTTTGGCCCACACAACGGACACAGTCCGAGTATATAGAGAGTCAAGCCTCGAGTCAAATCGAGTCAGAGGCGCACGCGGGGCTCAGACGCAACAAACTCTCGCCGATCGCTTACTTCGTGCGATTTGATATTTTGATATATTGACCAATATAATGCTTATATTACGGGAGAGTTTGGAACCACGAGCTGCGCGGCGTCACGAAAAACTTTGAGATTTATAATTGAGAGAAAAATTGAGTGAAACAATTTATAGCACCCCCAAGAAGGTAACGTACATTTTGAAGCATTTTCTTTTTTTCTAAACAAAAAAAAAAATAATACAAAAACCAAAAACCATCCACAAAAACCAAAATACTTATATTTTTTTTATTTACATGAAAATGAGAAAAAAGAAAAGACATTAAAATCAAAAAATGTAAAAAAGACAAGTGTATTCAAAGTGTAAAAGACATCTCGGAAATAAGCTAATAATTGTTGCAAGCAAGTGCAGAAACTTTAAACTATTTGGCAATTTGAAAACTATTTTTAAATTTATCCTATATATACATATATGCATGTGAATGCATAAGCATCAAGTTTTCTCCCCCGGATAGACCCATAGAAGCTCCCCTCACTTATCCAAATGTCAATTCTCTTTCTCCCCCACCTAAACATGCAGATGTGGATGGCATCAAGTATGTCATTAACTTTGACTACCCACAAAACAGCGAGGATTATATCCATCGCATTGGACGCACAGGACGCTCCAATACCAAGGGCACTTCATTTGCCTTCTTCACCAAGAACAACGCCAAGCAGGCTAAGGCGCTCGTCGATGTGCTCAGAGAGGCTAACCAGGTGAGTTTAAATCATTAAAGATTTTGATTTACAGAGAAATATTAATTGAATGCTCTTTTTATAGGAAATCAATCCTGCCCTAGAAAATCTGGCCCGCAATTCACGCTACGACGGTGGCGGTGGACGTTCCCGTTATGGCGGTGGCGGCGGAGGTGGTGGTCGCTTTGGCGGCGGTGGCTTCAAAAAGGGCAGCATTAGCAATGGCCGTGGATTCAACGGCGGCGGTGGCGGCGGCGGCGGCGATGGAGGACGACACACGCGTTTCGACTAAATACTGAAAAACCCAGAATAGCAGAAGAAACTACATAGAGTAACTGAATGATTTTTTAGTAGCAAAGAAACTAAAACGGCGCCTAGACCCTAAGTTATGTTAAGTTCACAAAAACAAACCCCCCTAAGTTTAAGTTTTTCTGCAATTTCGTTTATCATCATTGTGGAAGTTAACAAAACCCGTTAATGGTTAAATTTCTCAGACACCACTCAGTAATCCAGCAAACAAATTCACAAACAAACATATAGCATACTTTATGTTTTCAACTATCATTAATTTATAACTTGTAAATTATGTATTTTGACGCTGCCCTTTTGCGGTAGCTAGCTCTATTTGCAAAAAAAAAAAAAAAAAAAAAACACAAGAAACATGTCAGCAAAAACACTTTTTACTTGAAAAACACCCAAAACCAAACAATTATTTAAATATGATGTGATAATTTTCTAATTTAAATGCAATGTATCACCCCCAATTAATTCTAAATACTAAAAATACTGGCGTTGTCGTCGTCATTGTCGCTTGTCTCCATGGAGGAGCAACAGCAAGGATCATCATTCCCCGTCTGTCCCTTGATGTGTGACAATGAGCAAAGGCTAAACAAAAAAAGAGAGGAGTACGGCCTTTGTTTGAAATACTTCAATTTAATACTTTTTGGAAAATAAACTTTTATTTCTTTATTTTTGGAATAACTTTGAAAATAACAACATTTATTACAACAAAAGAAAAGAAACAACAACTGTTTAATGTACAAGGAGAGAATTTCTCACTTTCAACTTAATTTCTTGGAAAAATAATAAATAAATATATATGTGTGTATACCTACCAAAACAGAAAGAACAAACAAAAAAATCTTCCCATTCTCTGTGTATTTTATGTATTAAATTCAATTAAAGTTTAAGCCAAAGGCGGACGATGGCGGCGAACAAAGGAGATTCCACTACCCCAGGGTTTCCCCACAGGCTGAAAAGTCATCAACAAAAGGGGTTGGTGACACGGCGCGGGACTGAGCGAATGGTGTGAAATAAGCGTGATTGCAGAAATATTTTGCAGACATCATTAAATGTAACACTTAGACATACCAGCAAAAAGAAAAAAAGTGTCAATCCCTAAAATGCGACGACCGACCAGTGCGACGCCCTCGACTGGCGTCAGATAAGAAATCGCACTTGGAATGGCTGCCAGCTAAGGTGTGGGGAGGTGGTAGCCAGCCAGCCACCCACCCACCCGCCAACCGTGTCCTGACACCACATTTAGACGCAATGAAGCCAATTCACTTTCGACTTTCGATGTCATGACAAAAAGAAAAAGGGCTTCAGGGACAAGGCAATGCCGTTGGATTTTCAGTTTTCTTACCATTTTTCCATTCCGGCTTTTTTGTTTTGTACAATGCTCATATTTCTTCTGACATCTTTAGTATTGAGGCTTCGACGACGTCGAGGCCGACAGCGGCCGCCATTACATGACTATTTTACCGTAGCTGAGAAGCTGCTGCCTCTGTCAGATCCTTGTGCCCGATAATGACGATGCTAAGGGCGACGTGAGTGTGGTCGGCACTCACTCGAGGGATGGGCCTGCAGTACTGCGGTTGCGGTGACTACAAGTGAGTCGAGCATTGGGAGAAGGAAGTAATTTGTTAAATTGTTTGAATTGAGCAGAGCGGTGAAGGGATGTCTTCTGTGAGGCATGCATTGCGAGAGGGAACGAAAACGTGATACTTGTCCTGTTGTCTTTCGGAGAAAACTCTTTGGTTAATTTTCATAACTTTAACGAGGCGGAAAACTAAAATATGTAGTAAAGTTTACTGTACACGCAGAAGGACATCAGTTAGACTACTAATCGACTTGAAAAACCTTCAAAAAGTTTTCGTCACGTCAAATAAAGTATGACTTATGTGTCGATGGCTAGGAAATTTACAACTTTTCTAAAAGATACCAGTTAATGGTAACCGGAGACTATGGTAGAGAGAAGCTATCGCCCCAGCCAACATTTGTTTGAACAGAAATCACCTTGATGATTCTATTTCACACCCTCTTTTTGGTCATTTATGGTTAACCAGTTAGAGGAATCTAAAAATTAGCCTAAAAAATCTTTTTTTTTAATTAAAATTGAAGAATTTATACGAATATGTTGCTAAATAGAAAAATTATGTCTAGTTACTTGCCTTTAATTTGAACTTGAACCTTAAACTACTTATAAATCTCAAAAGAACCCATGAACTTGGGTTAACTTTATCTATAACAAGTGAAATTATTAAAAAGAGAATTTTCCTGTGATCATTTTACTCGAAAACAAGAGAAGAGACCATTTAGCCCTAAGGATGAAGTAAGTTTTAATTGAAGACTAATTGGAAGCTTTTCGTTGAGGGAGTTGTCTCATTTTATGTCTTGAAAATGAAAATGAATCTCAGATTCAAATATCTCGATCTGGCTCATTTTAATTTATATGTGTATTCTTTAATTTTCTTATTTTTTTTTTTTTTTTGGGAGAAAGGGCACTTAACAACGAAGAAGAAGAAGCCGGGTCACTTACATTTGCTATGCGCCCGAACGATGTCATCTTACAAGAGGAGGATGCCACCAGCATAAATTCATTAAATTTGCCTAATTTCGTTTTCGACACACACGCAGACATACAACCAGACACACTCCCCCCACACACACACACAGACAGACATGAAATCCGACAATTGCCTAAGCGGTGAAAATAAATGAGGGCCGGGCCCCAAGTCAAGACAACCAGTTGGAATTCATTGATTGTATTTACAACACCCGCGACGACAGAACCACCAACCCACACCCTCACCCACACATTCACATATGAGCCCACACTTTGGTAATTTGACGCGTTATCACTTGTGTTGAGTTTGTTATCATTAAGCAGACGCGGGCTGCTGCTGCTGCTGCTGCTGCTGTACTTAAGCCAAATCAAAACTCAAGCAGTTTGGCATACGAGCCAGAAGACGAAACGAAACCAAATCTAAACCGGCGCTCAAGTTAATAAAATCCACGCCTACCCAACCAACCAACCGACCGACCCATCGACCAACCGCTCCCAACGCCCGCTCCGCACGCACATTAAGCACGCCTTAACTACCAATCCAGGACCCAAGGATCCGAACGTTTCCAGCTTCATTCACTGACGGCTCTGGTATTTAGCTATATGGACTGGGTCTGGGGGTCGCTTGTTTTTGACAACTTGGGCATAATAAGACATTAACTTCATGCACATCAAATACTTTATTTATAGGCGTCTAGAGTGTGTGTGTGTGTGTGTGTGTGTGTGTGTGAGAGAGACAGGGTGTGAGTGTGAGTGCGTTGCGTTTTCTTCCTTTAGCCACTTCAAACGGCTGCGATTGCCACGCCCATTACATGGCAGAGGGCAACAACATCGCCTTAGATTTCTCCAGCGTGCTCATAATTTCATCCCGCATCCTGTCTTCTGGTGTCCTGTTCCAGGTCCTTCCCTACGCTTGCTTGATTTTTAATTTCGTTTTTTTCTTGCTTGCTCTTCTTTTTGCTTTCTGCTTTAGCGTAAATCTTTTCTTTTATATTTAGTATGCTCGTCCTTTTTCGCCTTTCTCTCTGCTTCTCTCTCTGTCTCTCTCTCTCTTTGTCGGTGTGTCTGTTTATTTACCATCGACTGTGCCTGTTTGGCAAATTAAGTGCAATTGCTTGAATTTAATTTCATGCAAATAAAAGTTTTGATTAGACCTCCTCCTACGTAGCCGTCGTCATCGTCTCTGACTCCTCAGGAAGACAGTTTGGCAGTTGTCTTGGTGTTTGCCTGGCCTCTTCTGACACATGTGGATGCCACGGGCGGTGTCTTGTTTGTAATTAGGCACTTGGGCATGCATGTGCTCAGTCAACCGGCAGTCGTCGGTACACACACACACAAAAGCAAGTAAACGAATACGTGTTTGCCCAAGTGGCGTATGCGTAATATAAAGCAAAAGGCATCAAATTTTTTCCAACAAAATACATTCAAACAAACACAGACATAAACGCATAAATTTATACACACACACACATACAAAATGGCTTTTTATCAGTACGTGGGTTATATAAATTGCAGCGTTCTGATTTAATTTCATCAATTTCTAACTGAATATCAAATTATTACCCCATGAAATTACGAATTTCTCTGAAAATGTAAAACAAGTAAAGAGAAACAAATAAATGATTCGCTTTAAAACTGAAACAGAAAAATAATGAAACTAACAACTACAAATCAAGAAAAGTGGAGAGACTCTCCGATCTCTTTTTAGCTTCAAAAGATATTATATATTTAATCATAAAAGAGTTACGGATATAGTTCCTTTGATTCCATAATATACGTGATTCTATTGACATAGATTACAATAATATTAAACGTCTTGAAAAGATAAAATATATAAGATATTGAAAAGATGATATTAATGGAAATTAATTTCAAAGTGCTAAAACTTCCTGAGGTTTATATAAATATCTAATAAGGAGAGGCAAACCACTTCATGTCATATATCAGATTTGGGGGAAGTCCCAGAGTTAATTTGATTTGTTGTTTGCTATGCCAGAAGATGGCAAATGAGATGGGGCGATGAGTTCGAGCCGGCAAAGGCATGGGACATCTGTGTCATTTAGTTTGCCCTTTTATGCCAAAACTTGGTACAATTTGTGTCATATTTTAGATGGCCCTCTCTATCCCCACGCTTCTGCTCTTCCTCTATGCGAGCTCGAAACATAATTCAATAAAACGTTGGGCAACATGCCGCCGAAGAGCATCCGCTCCTCTGCCCATCTTCTCCCTTAGCATTCCCTGCATAATGATGTCGCAGCACATTACATATTATGTAAATATAAAATTCAATTGTTTAAGCATTTAGCAGGCTGCATAATTTATTAAAATGGCACACCTGACGCATGCCACCATCCAGCGGCAGAAACAAAAGGCCGAACAGAAGAGGATGGGGCCCCGAAAGGATGGGCATGGCTGCCGTTGATGCTGTGATGACTATGTCTGCTTGCTGCTAGAGCCAGTTTGCCATGATGTTGACGTCTATTGGCTTTTGTTGTACTGGCGCGTATGAGATGCCTGACGGGAATATGTATAAGCAGATGCCAAACAGGAAACGGTGAGAAACGATAGAATGGTGGAGGGAGAGGGAAGGACTGTTCCCCTGAAGGTGCAACATGGACTGCATGCGGTGATGAAAATTGATTTTTAACCAGTCAACGTCGGAGATCGCCTGGGCGCTATGTCGTTAGCAAATCATAAAAGCGTAACCGGCTTTACTCAGTAAGCTTAATAGTTGTTGTTGTTTTGTCATCGCATAATGAGGCAAAGCGACTACTGCGGCAGGGGAGGCAACAAGGCAAGGCAAGGCGACTGCAGTTGACATTAAGTAAGATGGATGACATTGACGTTGCGTGCAGCATTTAGCGCTGATCCCATTTTGGACTTCAATATTGATGCCAAGAGATGTCCTTGGAGAAAAATTCAATTTGGTTTCGTTCTCTTTTTATGCCATGCAACCAGATATATCCCGCAATGATTTGATATATCCCATTTATTTATTCTAGGTCTAAAATTCAGGGATTCACAACGTTTAGGATAGTTGCGAATTATCAAGGAAATTTTGTGGTCATTTCTTCTTTCGGCCTGTATTGCAGCACAATTTCCAATCGATTTAAAAAGTAAGTACCTCAGTTTAATAGCATTTACTTAGCATATGTTTCCAACTTGCAAAAGGATTCTAATATAGATTTATGTGGTCTATGCTTATGTTCAAAATAGTTGTTTCACTTTAAGCATGGTATCCGGAAGTCGAAGAGATACCTTACCTTTTTTTTTGGTCAACCTAATTTTGATTCAAGTTTTTTTTTTAATGGTTTTACGGTTGGCCGGCTTGATGACCTTCTCGGATGATGTTCTTATTGTTGCTGCCATTGTCGTTGCAGCTTATTGCAGCAGCAGCAATCTGTCGACTTGATGCTAAATTAGCGTTTCAAATATGCGCAGGACTTGATGCTGTCGTTAGCCAACCAACTGATTTTCCATATTAAAGTCATGCTGCTGTTGGTGTTGTTGCCTGGACGCGCACTTTATGCAAGATTTATTGCTATTTAAACGACGCATAATGTGTTCTGAATGTAGTTGTTGTTGTTGCTGCCAGACACACCAACAGCAACAGCAACACCAACACAAACACACTCCTTGACAACGTGCTCAAGTGGCTGCCTGCTCCTCCCACAACCCCATAGTATCCTCATTTTGTTTTCCATCCCGAGTCTTCATCTCTCCGTTTTGGTCTCACAACATGTGCAATATTTTATTTACATTTTTCACTTCTCATCGTCGTCGTCGTCGTCGACGTTGTTGTTGTTGTTGTTGTTGACGTCGTCGCCTGCCCGGACATATATATATCCTGTTGTTGAATCCTTTTTACGCCCTCCTGCTGTTTGTTTTTATAGCTCCTCTTGCCAGCCTTTCTTTACATTTTTCTTGCCACCCAGCGGGCTTTTTTGCCTTTACTTGGTTTTTTTTTTTTCTTCTTTATTTGCATTTTTGTTTCCATTTTCTAATGAGCTGTAATTTCTGTTTTTATTTGCAGGCGTCATGCGTACACAAACAACACAAACAGTGGCAGCAGCAGCAGCAACACCGGCAACATCAGCACCATAACAACAACAACAACAACAACAACACCCTTTGATTACATGTGTCTGAGGTGTGAAAAACACTTCTAATATGCAAATTGCTTTCTTTTTATTCTCGTTTACCATTTCTCGCCAAGTTGCTCTCTGTGGTACGGTCTCAATGTCACTTGTCTGTCAACTTGTTGTCCTTGTTCTGTCCAAGCGACGTGCAACTTGCAACGGCAACTGCAGGAGCAGCAGCAATTATAATTGCATTCCAATCAACCCAAATACATATTCATGTATGTATGTATGACGACCCACACCACCTTGTGATGTTAATCTGTTTTTAATTAATTTACCATCTGGCTAATGGAAATCGAGGGAAAAATAATTAACAAATACCTGAACTGATTTTTAACTCAAGGTTACTGCAAGATTATCAGACACTTTTCCGTGACATATTGGCAAGTATCTCACATTTATAAGATCGAAAGTACAACTAAGGAGAAACATTTTGTTTCACCATTAAATACACACATTCAACAAATGGCATATAAGTAAACTTTAAAAACTATTATTTAAATGAAGCTGCACATAAAGGTAAGCTAAGTATTTTAGACCTAAACACTTTTGCTTTAGAAATCCAGCTTCTGATAAGAATTGTGTTTAGGCCGAATAAAAACATGAGACAATTACAAATTTGGCTTAAACGAAAAGCAATTGGCTTCTTGAATTAAAGAACATCTTAATAAGGAGCTACAACGAAGAATTTGTATATTTTAACATAATTCTACTCTTAAAAGTTATAAAAAAACAACTCAAAAAACATAGTAAGTTTTCGAGATATTGTTTCTCGTATTGTTATCCTTTCCCTCAATTGTTTAAGGTCCTGCCAGTGCACCGAAACGAATGATAGTAATTGAATTAAACCTTTTTCGCCCATTGTTCGACTTTTCAAACAGCTAATTCTTTCAAAAAGTGAATAGAATAAGTGAAAGTTACTTTACTTTTCGCTGTTATATGTTTTCTTGCAGTTTTATAATGCGCTGCATAAAAAGGGTTCAAAGGGTTCACTGATAGAAAAGCAGTTAACTTTGATAATCTTTAATATTCTTGGTAAACAGAATGCATAATTGTTTTCTTTTGCATTTAGAATTGAAATTCTAAGTCTTCAAGGTCATTTGCTTTTGAGTATGCTTTGTGTGCCTTTGGCCTTGTTTGGCCTTTGTTATCTAACACAAATTATCAGCATTGCAATTTGTTATGCACAAATTCAATTTGCTTAACATTTCATTGGAAACTTCTGGCGATGCAGCCTTGAGGCGTTTTTGCTTTAGCTCCGCCTGGTTTGGCTTCGCTTTGTGATGCCACAGATTCCGTCTTTGGTAATGCAATGGCCCCATTGGTAACTCAGGGCCACTGACTCTGGGCTCTTCGCCTCTGCTTCAGTTGGTTTGCCCAGTTGACTTGGTCGACTACTCCATTAGCCTTTGGAGTGTAAAATTGTGCAAACAATTTCAATTATCCCCGAAGACGCGCTGCAGACTGCTCCTTGTCTGCCACGACAAGGGAGGGAGGGAGGAAGGGGTGGCAAATGGGCCAAGATGACAGGCACTGGAAAAGGAAAATATGTATATGTATACAAATAATAATAAGGCCAACGAAAACAAGCATTATAATGGCTGTGGATTCCGGCTTGTTTTTCCTGAAGACTCGGATATTTTTTTTTGTTTTTTAATTTTTTTTTTTTTTTTTTTTTTGTTCCTGCTGCCTTTGTTGGGAATGCGAAATTGGAGCAGCTAAAATTTAGCGTGGCAATTGACTTCAAGTTTTCTCTTTTTTTCGGTTGCCACGGGTAAATGTAATAAAGCAGATGGACCTGGAGGAGGACCTTAAGGAGGAATTGGGGCAACCAACTTGGCTGGCCAACTGAGTGAACTTTAAGCAAAAGCGGGCCACACAAATTGCAAGCTTATGGCCAATGAATGCAAGACGTTGCACAAACCGAATAGACCATATTTTTGGCATGGCCCGAAGAAGAGGAACAGACAGCAGAAGATGGAGACCGGCAAAAAAATAGAGCCGGAAATTGGCGGCCGCCATTGGCTTTAAAGACTTCTTGGATGACTTTGCCTTTTGCCCAGTACTTTTTGTTCGAGACTCTCGGTTATTTTTTGCTTTTGCTGCTTTTTGCTTTTGCCAGCTGGCGGAGTTTTCATTCAATCATCCATTTATTTTTTGACCATTTTCCAAGACAACTTGGTGGTCACGTTGCCCATTGATGATGTGCCAGTGAGAAGAGGAAGGGAGGACTACCAAAAAGGTGGAATCCAAGTAGAGCGAGACATGAGCTACAGAAGAAGAGCGCTAAGAAATTCTTTCAGCCGGAAGCGCAGAGATAACATTGTGTGTATATGTATGTACGTGTGTGAGTGAGCTAGTGTGTGTGTGTGTATATGTCTGACGCTTCATACATAAATGCAAGTAATGCGGAAAATATGAAAAATGTTTGGCCATGTAATAAAGGCGAAAGCAGAAAGAGATGGCAGAAGCAACACAAAAATTGTGAAGCTCCACAAATACATATATATATATATATATATATATATATATATTGTAGTCTATATGTATGTATAATAATAAAAGACCACATTACAAAGTGGCAAGCGCTATAATTGAAAATAAATACGACAGTGGAAAGTGTCCTGAGAGCAACGAAAGAATGCAGAAAATGCTAGCCAGCTGCAAAAAAAGAAAAGCCATCTTCAGGCCAAATAAACTAATTGATGACTGAGCTATCGTACCTTAAGTGAAGTAGAATACAAGGACAAAAACATTCGCTTTGTCATTACCAGTTCAGTCATTGATTCTTCACTTGATTCTACCCCGAGAGCCAACATTAAATATAAAACAGGATATCGGGAGAAATTCAGCCATTATGGCTTCTATTGGTTAGATAAGTTTTTTTTGTCAAAAAGAATGGTTCTAAATTTAGGTGAATTCCCAGCATTGACTTGTGTTTTTGGCTTCGTTCTAGCAACGTGTTTCGAACAATAACTAAGGGAACCTGCAAATATATTTGCATACATAATTCTTTTTAGCCATTTGCCCTCTTCGGCTAATAGTCAACTTACATAACAAACCAATTACCGTGGGGCGCCAAGGCCGACATAATTATGTGTTAAATTGCAACACATAGTAAGTCAGTAAACCGGAATTCTATACAAAGCATCAGAAATCGAACCCAAAGTCCAAATTTTGGCACATAATTTACACAAAAAAATGTGAAAAAGAATCAAAAGGAGGTATACGAAAAAAAGGAATATAAGCAGAAGTTTGTATGCTCTAATTGGAACCTTTTATAATGAACTCACTTCCATTTTGATGAATATTAATCTTCTGACTAGTTAATCAATATTTCCATTTTAAGAAAGGCAATTCAAATTCAATTCAGGGTTTTGACATCACATTTGATAGTTTTCAAAATCAGCCCTATATATGAGCTTCAAGCTGGACCTAATCTTGGAAAGAAACAACACATATATTAGCTAATATGGCCAACTCTTGCTAAAAATCAATATGCTCTCTGTATATAAAAATAGAGCAAAGAAAAAAGGAAAAATCGCTTTTCAATTGTTTGCTTGTGTGTATGTTTTGTGTTCGATTTGGGATAAGAATTAAGGGGTGGGGTAGAGAAAGGTTCTCCTCGTTTGGAATGGTGT
This sequence comes from Drosophila tropicalis, assembly GCF_018151085.1. Classification (NCBI taxonomy): domain Eukaryota; kingdom Metazoa; phylum Arthropoda; class Insecta; order Diptera; family Drosophilidae; genus Drosophila; species Drosophila tropicalis. Next base: position 288,137 of record NW_027173374.1, read on the forward strand.
GTATAGAAGGGCGGCAATATTTTCATGTCCCTTCGTTTATGCCGCCATCACCCTCTTTGCCTAGGAGAGCAACCAAAGAACAACATCTGTGCTGTGCTTTGCGAAAGGCGCAATGGCAAATGAAAATTTGAAAATTATTGAGACGACGAGCAGAAACGAGGCAAAAGGCTCTGGCACATCATTGAAATTCTTTTTTCCCCTCACTTTTTGGCACTTTTGGCGTGAAGCTGCTGCTGCTGCTACTGTCGTTATGATTATTATTATTATTGGCAGTCCACCCGCTACACCCCAACTCCTCGATGCCACCCTGCCCCTTAAAAACTGCCTAACAATAACAATGGATGACTGAGCTCAGGAATTATTTTTGCGATCCAACAAACGACAAATTTTCTTCGCCTCGGCTCTTTCAACACTTTTTTCATTGCCATACGTTTCGTTTCATTTGAGTTGTTGTTCTTCTTGTTGTTGTTGCATTGAAAATTTATGACTTTTTGACTATTGGCAACAGATTGCAAAGCGAGTTCATTATTTGGCTTTGGCAAACTTTTGAATTTTAATTTGAAAATTATGCTCGTTTTGCTCGATTTTAATGAACTGTTCTGGTGCCGGTGCTGGTGCTGGTGCTGAGCTAGGGTAACAGTTTTGCTCAATGACTTTTGTGTATTGTGTCGGTGGCGTATGAGTAATATAAGACGCCCGCAGGCCTGTGTCACCTAATTAACTGGCAAATAAATTAGGCATATCCTAGTGAAGTCTGCAGGATTGGTAGGGTTTGGGCTTGTGTTTGCTTAGGCTGCATAACGGTGTTAATATAGGGCTGCAGTTAGCACTAAAAGGCCATGTTCAAGAGACACAAGAGTCTCTTGAATTACTAACAAAATAAAACGCACATAAGGACATGAATATCAGTTATATTTTCAAAGCGATAAAATTACTTTTCTTTCATACATTCAACAATGATTAGAGGTTATTTTTAACGTAAGTCAATGAATACATCATTATCTTAGAGAAATATTCATTATTGGAAACTACAATGAATGAAATCGAATACCGGTGAGTTGCCTTTTGCAGTAGTCATGCGGGATACAATGTGGGCGGATATTGCCATGGTTATGGTTATGGGATTTGGGTGCTGGCTTTAGGCACCTTCTGCATGCAACATAAAATAACAAATTTTATGCATTTGGCCAGAATAAGAGAAAGAGAGCAAAATAGCAAGAGGCTGTGGGATGCGTTAACTGAGCGTGACACAAAGTTTTAATTTTATTTCAGGCTCTCGGCGGCTAAAATGCATGGCCACCAGCAAAAAGTCAACTGCATTGGTTGATTCCCTCCAAACTGGGCAACATTCTGCAATGTCTATTGGTTATTTTATGACCATATGGACCCTCGCTTGGCCGCTTGGCCGCCTGGCCTAATTATATAAATATCGAATGCCATTGTCAGCTTTAAAACTTTAATGTCATTTCCGATTCCCCTCTAATGGAATTAAAAATCATGATGGCAACTTTTCCTACTATGAAGTTCAAATGGCTTCTCTACTTTTTTCAAAAAACATCAACTAACTTGTCCAATGACAATGACAATTTTGTTGCTTATCGAAATGGAATTGCAGGCGGTCTACTCTTTTTTTTTTTTTTTTTGGTTTCTCTTAATCCTATTGGCTTAGAGAGGACTGATTAAAATGCAACAATATAAAACCAAAACGCTGATACTCAATAATTATAAATTATTTGTTTAAAACTACTACAACATGGCCGCAAATGTGTGAATCTATGTAACTGTGGATGTGCTTTTGTGTGTGTGTGTGTTTTCACAATTATCACCGGGATTATGTTAATTTGTGCTTCTTTTTGACGCTGGCAACCGCAACAAATCGCCGATTTATGACCATTTAGTAAGCAGGTTTTGTACAGATTTTACACATGTTCTGTCCATTAATTTATAGTTAACATGCTGGGCAGAAATCTAAATGGAAACGTGCGGGCTCATCCGCTTGAATGGACTTGTATGATAATGAATGAACTTTGAACTCGAATAAGGGAAAATTCAATATTTTTCCATATCCAGTCGTGGCTCGTGCCGAAAAAGGAAAATAAAGCAAATAAGTTTTGAGCAAAGTATTTTTGTTTTCGTGGGGAAATGAAGGCAGCAAGAAAACTTGTTATTTAATTATAGACAAACAAGAAAACTAACAAAAACGGAATGGATTTTGGTCATTTCATTTGATCAACAAATATGTCTAGATAAAGAGAGAGAGAGAGAGACTTTGGCCAACTAGTTTTTTTTGGTTTGGCCAACAACATAAAAGCGTAGCAACTTTAGGCAAATTAAATTACTTACTTACATACTCATCAATTGTAATGGCAAGGGGGATGGGTGTTTGTGTGTGTGTGTGTGGAATGTGTATTAACCACTTCCAATGGCAGACATCAAATCAAAGATGCGCCAATGTGTTTAACTAGTGGAGAAGCATTGGCCAAGTTGCGTAGCATTTGAATTAGCAAAACACAAAATATCTTAAATTATTTCGTTAGTAGCCCCAAACTTTTGCCATGGCACACACTTTGACACTTTTCCTTTTTCTGTGTGTTTTTGCTTTTCCTTTTTTTTTTTTTTTTTTTGGTATTTGTTTTTGGGTGTTGCTGTGGCACGTTGATTCTGTAGCCCCTGGGCGCATTAGAAATGGACTGGACGGGTCTCTGGACACGTTGGTTGGGATTGTTTGATGCTTTTAGCTAAAGGGCCAATATTGATTTCGATCTTAATTAACTTTGGCACATTTGCAACAGTCGCTAGCAAATGCTGTGACGCCCATGCCCATGCCCATGCCCACGTCCACGCCCGCAATGTCCCCGAATATCTACACCCACACCAGGTTTTGCTTGCCCCTCAAGTTCTGTGAAAAAATATATATAGATGGAAAACCTCATTGGAGACAGAATCTATCGACCACCCACAGAGGTTTATTTGTCCTTGTTTTTACTCTGTTTCTTTCTTTATTATTTGATTTCTCTTTCTTTTTTTTTTGAGTGGGAGTTAGCTTCTTTTGCTAATTTGTTTGTGTGCACGTTTCTTTCACTCCTCTTGCCATGTCTCATTTTATCGGTTTCGCTTTCAACCAGGTTTTCTGTGCGAAATACTGTAGTCTAAAGCGCAGTTCAAATGAGTGTCAAGCCATAGGTAAAAATGGCAAAAATAGAAAAAATAGGAGTTGCAAATGTGTCTGTCGGTTGGTTGTTCGCTCTAGCACACACAATCTGCTTTGATTTGGTCCTTTTTTTCCCCTAGTTTTATTATATCCAGTGGCGTATCCAAGGGATAAAAGTTACCCCTTTTTGGCAAATATTATATTCAAAACTCCCTGTGGATCCGCCTTTGATTACATTTCTTACTGCCTCACTATATCACTCTCTCTCTCTCTCTCTCTCTCTATGTCTTTGTGGTTGTGAGCTCTAAACTTTTGCCATTATCAGTTTTGGCCACCATCACCGAAACGCTAACGCTCTTTCCCTTACCCCGACTGGGCATTGATATGGTATTTTTTGATTGGTTTTGCAGGACTTCAAGTGCTGTTCGCTTTGCGTTTTAATTGCCAACTGAAATTTTGTTACACTCTAAAAAGAGAGAGAGAGAGTGAGAGGGTGAGGTTTCTGTAAAAAAATAGAAAGCCAAATATTTTTCTAGGCTTTTGTCTGCATTCAAAGAGTGAAGAGTCTTTTGAGTGATTTTGTTGCCTTTTGTTAGCAGACCAATTGCCAAATCCAATCAAATAACTCTCTTTTGGCCAAACTTCTATTGAGTTCCTGAAATTAATTTCCTCTTTCTCTCTCTCTCTCTTTCTTTCTCTTCATATCAATCCATATTTAAAAAGTAACAACTAAGCGAAATAGTTTGGTAAAATGATTGTATGTCTTAAATTTCTCTGACCATTTCATTAAGCCAATGAAATTTTAATCAATTTCAATGTGAAATTGATTTTCGGAATACAATTGACGGTGTTTTGTTGCCTTTCTCTTTCTCTGTAACGGCTGGTTGGCCTATTATTAATTGCTAATTTGTTAATTAAAATCATTTCGCAGCACATTGTTGGCATCTTCGTAGGGTAGCGACTTTGATGTGACCTTAAGTACGCATAATTATAATGCATATTCAAAGGAAAATAGCATAACAGTGTGTAGATTTAATTACAATTTAGCAACTTTCAACTTGAATGGCTGCCCATCAGAATAACAAAAGCCCATTTGGACAAAGCTCAATGAAAAGGCATTTAATAATAATATTAAGAAGACTGATGGCTGACGACTGACTGCCAAGCACCCAGCACCCATCAAACACAACAAAACACACACACACACACATTGCCCAGGCACTCAATTAACAGAGGGAGAAACGAAATAAATATTCAATCTAGACAATGACATTTAGATACTCTACAAACGGAAACTTTTTCAAAGAGGCTTGATAATTTGATATTGAGAATTTTACTTTTCCATTGGGTTTCTAACATAATAAGAGAAATTACAGAAATCATAGCAAATTTTAGTCTAACCTGTTTACTAAACCTGAAAAGATCTTGACCTAATTGTATTCCGTTTTGCCTGTTGAAGGGCAGCTTAAGCCACCTTTATTCTCTTTAACGTGTGGAGGAAATGAAATACAGATTTTTCATTGCCTACTTTTGTGGGCTGGAGCATAGAAATTTTTTTAAAGTGCTTAAAAAATTGTTGAGAAGCGACAAAAAAACGAGAGAGAGAGAGAGAGAGAGTGAGAGAGAGACTGGAGGTGAAGGGAGTTAGAAGTGAGAGCTAGTATTAAATATAAAAATAAAAAACAAAAATAAAACGAAACTGAGAGCGCAATAAAAAACCAGAAGCAGTGTTTTTCAACTCTTGGTTTTTTTTTTTTCTCTCTTTATTTTCGGTGTGTTCCAGTGGCAGCACAAAACTTTTAATTAAACAATTTCTGGCCTGGTAGACCCCATGCTCCATGCTCCTCATCCTCAAGCATCCCTTAGTACCGCCTTCGAAATGAAAACCGAAAAACTTGTGAAGACAAATTGCATAAAAAATAGCAGCAAGAAAAATAACAGCAGCAACAGAATCAGCAGCAAAAGCACATTAGATAGTCCAGCATTTAAATCTAATTAAATTTCTGACTTGTCGCTGTTGTCAAGCAAATAAATACTTAAGCGTACATAACTATGACAACAGATGAGCAATCCTTAAAGCCCAAAAAAGGACTTAAGTCGCGTTTGCTCTCCCTCTCTCTCTCACTCATTCTTGCACTCTCCCTTTGCAGTAAGTTGACAAAAAACTTTTAATAAGGCAATAGGAAAAAAAAATTTATATAAATACGTATATAAATAAAAGAATACATAAAGTTCGTTAAGGGGGGCATGGCCAGGGCGGGTGGGATTCATTAGAGAACTGCCGTCCAGCTATAATTAAAGTTTACTTTCGCCCTGTCCGTTGCAGTGCAACTTTTCACCGGCCAACTGCAGTGTTCAGATAAAAACTTCACAGGTAAACCAGGCACTTTCTCTCCCCCAGACTATGGTCCCCAAAAATACATTACACATTACGCCAAACGACTACAGCAACAGCAACAGCAACAACAACAACAACACACAATTGTTTTTCGCTGCTGGCCTCCCATTAAATTGCCATCGTTTGCATTTATTTCCTTTCATTTTGTTTGACATTTTAGCATAGAAATTCGACAGGACTGAAGAGAAAAAAAACCTGAAAAAATTTCCATAGCTAAGCTCAGTCAACCCCATAGTAGCATGGGCAAACCCTTTTGATGTAACCACGGTTTTGACTAGCGAAAAAAACAGCAACAACAACAAAATTCAAAAAAAAGGCCAACCGCTGGCAAGATGCTTTCACTTACAAAACAAAAGGCAAACGTTGCTCAGTGTCTGCCAGGACACAAACCCAGCGCCCAATTCTCTCCTGTTTTCTAGCCTGTCCAGCCCGTTTTACTTTTTGTTTTTTGTTTGTGGCCGTGTCATTTTTACAGACTAAATTAAAATATCTGCCTTACCAAAAGGGGGGAAGACTGAGAGAGTTAAAAAAATGGCGGTCTAATTTACATTTGTAAAGCAAAATGCCAGAAGCCTTTTTTGGCCTCTTTCCCAGCCGCTGGCATCACCCTCACCCTTCTTCTCACTCTCTATCTCTCTCTAGGTCTTTCGCTGGTTTATTGAGATGGGGGTCAAACCAAATCTTAATCACTGTCAAGTTCAAACGCCCAAAGCTCATGAATATCAATGACAATGCCAAAAGAAAAGGACACTTTTCTTTCCACTCTCCTCCAAGCCCTTTGGATCTCTTTTTATGGCCGTTTTGTATGCGATTTCCATACTTTTGCCACTCGCTCAGCATGTCAAATTGCAAAAGTGGCCAAGTGTTAAATGAATTTTTATGCATATGTATTTATATAAATATAAATGCGAATGCCCTTGTTGTGACTGGACTCCAGAGCTGAAAACATTTATTGCCATTTGACATTTTATTTAATAAAAATAAATTAAGTTTACTTTTTGCTGTCCATACATACATGTACATACACTTACACCCACACCCATACCCACACACATATACAGATTGAATTTGTTTGTGTATTTTACTCTTAATTAATTTTTAATGATATGCTATTTTCTGTATTTATGAGCAATTTAATGCTCAATATCCAACGAACAAGTGCAACAAGCAACCATCAACGTTGTCGAGTGGCCAAATTGTACATTTATAATTATAAATACAGTTCACAAATCGCCATAGCGCATAATGCAAATGCATTTTTAACAGTACAAATTGTTAGCTTGTCCTGTATACAGGTATTTGGTATAAAACATTATAGAAAACATTATTCATCATTGTTATGATTTAAATTGAACTGGAAGCTTTGCACAAAGGAATGCTTAAGTGGTTACTTAATTACATTTTATGAATTTGAAAAATACTTGAAAATTTCTGTAATTATGAGTTGGTAACATAAGGCTTTCCATGTATGTTTACTTGTAGGCAAAGATATCTAGGAAATGTTGGAAAATCTCACAATTAAAGCTATCGAAATGTCAAAACTAAGACTTAGAGACTAAAGGACACTTTCTAATAACACTGCCAAACTTTAACACTTTATTGTAACTCTTGATGACGAACGAATCAATTTCGACAAAAGTTCTGATCATTTGAAGCAAAATGTCAAGCGGCTTCCGTCAACTGACCATTCGGTGTCTTTAGGTTTCTTGAATGTGCTCTAGTTCGGGTTGGAGTTGAAGTTGCAGTTCCAGTTCATATACACAGCTATTAGAGCAGATTTTCAAATGTGTGCTTGGCTTGCACTTTGGCTTAATGCTTTCATTCGAGTGCCCCGCATGCTCAACTTGCATTTAAGTGCAAAACTTTCTAATTATGTGCCCGAGAGAGTGAGTAAAACGACCAAACAACCAACTAACCAACCATCCAACCAACCAACCAACCAATTCAACGCTCAGGACGACGACGACGACTTGAGTCTGGAGTGCAATGGCGACTACAACGCGCTCTCTGAAAATTAATAGACTGTGAATATGTTAATGATGCAAGTTGCGTTGCGCTTTGACAGGCTTTGAGCAGTGAAAACCTTTTTTAAAACTTAACAATATATAAAAATCTACACACGCACACTCACTGAAAGAAAGAGAGAGAGAAAGAGAGAGACAGAACCAGCTCGACCCATAAATAATAATAATGAACAATAAAATATTAAATGCCTCACTAAATTAAATGCTCAGGCCCTTTTTGCGGCTGAACTGACCTTGCCCAGTTTATACATATTTATTGTGTGTATTTATTTGCCTAGTGCTAATTTAAATTTATTGTGTCCCAGCCAAGTTGCAAGTGGCCCGCTATAAATTTCTAATGCTAAGCCGCCACCGAAGCCGCAATCATTAATTATAATTCATTGGAGCTGGCAACGAAACGAAACGAAACGAAAGTGTTTCAACTTAAATTCCGACCCGGTTGATGAAAGGCGTTTACAATGGAGACATAAACCTGGCAACTCTGAATCGATTAGCTCTGTGGGAGACACAAACACACACACACACAGAGACACAGACGCACAAAAACCACAGAAAAGGTTCCTTACACACACAGACGCATACACCCTCAACCTAAAATAGAAAATGGTTCCCAAAACAAAGGTTGAAAATGAACAAATTATGCACTTGAAAAAATTTGAATAAAACTTCATATTTCATATTTATGTTGCTTGAAGAAGTAAAAAATATGCTAAAATTGTGAAATGAGGTGAGAAAACTTATTCAGTTAATTAAAATGGAATGCTTGCAAGTGGGAAGTGATAGAAGAAGATACTCATCTTTTTCTTCTATCAACTGTTAATGACCCTTGGATACCTTAAAATGTTTTTAATAGTTTGGTGAGTAATTGATTTTGCTTTAGTCACTCAGTGTTATTAGGAAAGTTAGTGACTATGTCAACTTTTCTTAAATTGTTGCTATTGTTTCTTTATAGGATATTTAAATCATGATAAGAAGGCATTGACTTGGGCCGTAATACTTTACTATGAGTTTTCCTCGTTTAGTAAACAAATTATCAGACTTTACAATCAAATATATGTACCTATAGAAAGAGGTCAACTTCAAATCAAACATAGAATTAAATCTTCTGTAAAAGAAGGGAACATTTCAAATAGAGCTTAGCCTACTTTATTTATACATATACAGGTAAAGGTTAATAACATTAGATCTATAAAGGATTTCATATCATAGTAACCTTTGGGAAACTTCTGGCAAACTTTAGATCACATTTTTCTCCATGTGTTTGGTGCAAAAAAACTCAAAATCCAAAAACCAAAAGAAAAAAGAACTCCAGCTATTTGCTGTTGGTTTAACGAAGTTGTCGTCCAACTGTCATGCCTGTATGCATTTTGGTGGCTGCTGCCTGCTGAGTAACCTGCTGGCTCTTTTCTGTGGTCTCCATTTAGATGCGGGGGAAACTTTTCATTTTGAACAGGCCTGTCTCCTCCCCTGACTCTCTCTCTCTCTCCAAAAAGAAAAAAAAGAAAAAAATTACACATGTAAATTGCATGTGCAGACCGCAAAATGAACGAACTAACGAATGGACATTCGAGTTGTGTGCCTTTTTCGTGTAAACTCAAATAAGGTGTCAATAAATTGTGTCTGCTGTTGGTGTTGTTGTTAGAGTTGTTGTAGTTGCAGTTAGTGCTGATGCCTGCAAGCGTTTAATTTGCATGTGTCAGATGTCAATACATTGTCGTTGCATTAAAGTGCGTAATTATGGTAAAACGGGCAATGACAAATCCAACTAAAACCAAGTCAACACAAGCACATCGGAGGGGATGGGTTGTGGTTCACATGTCAACTTCAATGAATTCAACTTGCTATGGCCTTTTGTGCAGCAAATTTTGCATTCAATTTTGAAGCAGAAGCACAAGCTCAAGCCTCGAAGTGACCCCCATCGTGGCCTCTGGCACACACCTCCCCCCACCTCCTCCACCCGTAACTTTAATTACAATGCACGCATTTAAGCTGTATCCCGGCTGGTTGGTTGGTTGGTTAGATGGCTTCCAGAACTGACCCCTGCCACGTTCTCATTTAAATCTATTATTTGGCTACATTCAAGTGTTGCTGGTGCGGTTTTTGGGTGTGTGTTTCTCTCTGTGTGTGTGTGTGTGTGTGTAGCAGGAGTAACAGCAGCAGCTATTAAAAATTAATTTGACACTTTGCGCTTGCATGTCAAAGTATGCGAAGGGCCCTGTCCAAAAAACTTTTGCCAGGCGCTTAGCTTGCATAATAATTAATGAATGCTGTGTGATGGAAAGGGTGGGACAAGGCGGAGGGGGGCCTGACTTCAAGCTCGGGGGATGGGCATAAAATGTGAGAGCAAAAACTGCAATTGCCGTAATTAACGCGTTTCGTGTGCTACAAATGATGGTGCTCAGAGTTTCTAAGAGTGGGAGGTGCGGTAGGGGCGGTGGGCTGGCGGTAGCTGGTGGGCGTGTTCTTACATTATATTTAATAGCTTTCTGCGTGTTTTTTTCTTCTGTATTTGGCATTGTGTAGTAGGGGAGTATGTATGTATTTGTTATTGCAATTAACTTGTTGCCAACGTCCGAGGACGTCTCATGCAAGCCAGCCATTTGCCATCATCTTGCTGGTTGACCCTTCAAATGTGGCATATGATTATTATTGCTTGTTTCTAGCACCTATTGGCCGAGTGTGCCTCGTTTGATTGACAAATTGCTAACCCAGGGTGTGGGAAGACTTAATTATAAGCGACACCTGTGCGATTATTTCCCAACGCAATCCTCAAAAAGGTATAAAGAGTTTGCACATTAAGCTCTCAACTGGCAGTTGGTTGTAAGGTATTCAATTTGCTTTGCTCACGTTATTCCACCGAGTCCGAGTCTAAGTCCTCGTTATCCTAACACGCCTTACGTGCATCGATAGCCAAGTCAAGTCGTTTGGAATGCGTGGTGTTATTACTATTTTTGGCATTTCTCTCGTTTGTTTCGTCCTGCGAGATGTAAGCACTGCGGACTTGCGTCGTGATGAAACGGTAAAAGAAGAATTTTAAACCAAGGGAAACGGTGTTAGCTTAACTCATATTTCCGTTTAGTATCCACCGCCCGAAATGCTCAAGGAACTGGCTCCTGTCCATGATAGTTGTGTGAAGAAGACAAGTGTCACCGAAGGTAAGCAATTTCATTATTGTATCCCTAAGCAAATGAGCAACTTTTCAAATGATGCTATTACCTAAAAGCATCTAATGGAAACAACACTACAATGACATCTGTCACAGTGGTATTTGTATCTATCTGGACTCGTCTGTAACCATCTTATGCATCTCTGTCTTTGTGTGTGTGTAGAAGCAATTAAGGAGTTCAGTGACGGAGATGTGCACGAGGATGAGAAGCTCAAATGTTATATGTACTGTGTCTTTGATGAGACAGATGTCCTGCACGAGGATGGGGAAGTGCATTTGGAGAAGCTGCTGGATCGCCTGCCTGATTCCATGCACGACATTGCGGTAAATATGGGTAAACGTTGCTTGTATCCCAAGGGTGATACCAAATGTGAGCGTGCCTTTTGGCTCCATCGTTGCTGGAAGCAAGCGGATCCCAAGGTAAGACCCTGTCTGATTAGCAATGACTCTGACTTTTTCCACGGGCTAATGGATTTTTACTTTGCAGCATTATTTTCTAATTTAAAAACATTTGGAGCATAAAAGTGAAAGATGAATAAGAAGCAAGGAGAAGCAAAAGTCCAAAGTATAAATTAGTCATTACTTTATACCGATTTATGGTTTATGGGCATTATGATATCATTCAACGATATATTGTATATACTTTAAAGTTTGGTTGGTTAGCAAATTCCTCATAAAAGGCATCAGAAAATCCAAACATTATTTGTCTATTTGTTTCAATTCTCATATTGGCTTGCAGCTGTTGCAAATGTTTTTCTTTTGCATAATTGTCGCGCCTGATCGATTGCACTCATAAATCGCCTGACTGGCAATGACCTAAAGCATATTTAATTATTTAATTAGCGCTATCTAAAGAGCACCATCTATAATTTTATGCATCGACAAACATTAATGGCGGCATAATAAAATTAATATGTGGCTGCCAGCCATCCCGCCAGCCAGTTGCATCTGCTGTTTCTCAATAATTATGACATGATGCGGATACCCGCAATTCCCCTCTTGCCCCTCACCCATTGAAATTCGTACTTGTATTCGTTTATGTGGCTGCATTTCTAGTGCCGTTGCCATGGCCATACAATTTCCCATCACTTGATGCTGATACATACAAAACTGTTGCCAATCAAGTGAGTTAGAAAGTGTCTAGCACTGAACTGAAGCAAAAAGTAACTTCAATTCTACTCGAACTTAATTAGGATAATGCATTTTTCGGTGTCTACCATCGAACTAAACCGTGTTTTCCTAAAAGATAGTTAAGAAACTCTTAAAATCATCTTTAGACACTTTTAAAATTATTCAGAAGGAGATGTTTTCGAACCCGCAAAGTATATATATTTTTGATCAGCATGCGAAGAAGATAGATCGAGAGAAATATGTCAATGGTAATCTTAAAACCTTAGTACGAACTTTGGCCTATCCCTAGTTAGATTCTTCCTAGTTCTTTATGCAGTCTGGTAAAATACACCATTAACTTTGTAGGTATTTGTAATATTTATGTTTCGTTCAAGAGCTCTCACCAATTACTAAAAGTTTAGTTTATTTTCACATTCGAATTAGAAATTCAATAAACATTGACTTATGGTTTTTGTAAATCAACATTCTCTTTAACGAAAAGCCTTTTCAATCACATAAAAAATGTTTGGCATAGTTTAGATTTAATTGAAGAATCGATGAGTTAATTATAAAATCGATGACATTTGCTGTCTATTATCAAACGGAATGCGTATATATAAATATTTTAATAAAAATATTTCTTGCTTTACAAGTATATGTATGTATGTGTTTGCGTCTTGATTGATTGTGCATTCGGTAAATCGAACTTGAAATCAATTGAATTACTTTTGGTATTTCATATCCGTCACTTTTTGTCTTTTACTCTTGCTGTTGGCGAATTTCAATTCGATTTTACATATATTCTCGGGGTGTTATTTGATTTTTATGACATGTTTGCCATACTTACTATATATGTAGGTTGTGTAATATGCACAAAAGAGTGAGAGAGATGGAGATAGTCACACTACACTCTTTATTGTGTTATATATATAACGCCCACGAAAAATAAAGCATTCATGACTTTGCTGAGCAGCAGCAATATCAATCTGTATCACATTGGGCATATTGTCTGGGTGTGATATGAGTATCCCCCAAATCGACACTCTGTCAAATTGTATGCCACGCTATACCAATCATCGTTTAATTTATATGTTTTTCAGTTTTTCATTTGCCATTTCGGCATTTTGTTATCATTTGCTGCTGCTGCTGCTGCTGCTCTGTGGGGCGTTGTCATTTATTCATCTGTTCGTGTGTTGTGGCCAAATGCATTTACAATTTGTTCTGCCATTGGCAATCGCAAACGCGAATTGCAAGTGGCATGTGTAATTAAAAAGCATTTGTCCATCCTCGATCCCTAATGACGGTGATCATGTTGGAAATGTCAATTAAAATGGCAATGGAATTTAAGAAATAGTCGAAAGTCATACACCTATAAAATGAGACAAGTCGTAAATTTGTAATCACAGTTGGTATTCGAAGTTTGTTTGGCTCACAATGATCAGATACTGTTTCCTTCTCTGCTTGTTTGGTGGCTATGCAATTGGCCAGGCACCACGACGAGACGCTGAATATCCTCCACCAGGACTCTTAAAAATGGGAAAACACTTCCATGACATTTGTGTGGAGAAGACAGGAGCCACTGATGGTAGGATTTGTGACTGGAGTTTGTATTACTTTATTACTATTTATTCTTTTCATTGCATAGAGGCCATCAAGGAGTTTAGTGATGGGCAGATCCATGAAGATGAAAAACTAAAATGCTATATGAACTGTCTCTTCCATGAGTTCGATGTGGTTGATGATAATGGTGATGTTCATTTGGAGAAACTTTTCAATGCAGTGCCAGGAAAACTACGCGATATTTTGATGAAGATGTCCGAGAACTGTATACATCCTGAAGGCGATACACTGTGCCACAAGGCATGGTGGTTCCATCAGTGCTGGAAGAAGGCCGATCCTGTCCATTACTTCTTGGTTTAAAACATTTCATTTTAAATGTAATAAAATATTAGCTGCAGTTTCAATTTGAATTTAAGAAAAGCTTATCAATAAATGGCTTGCAGATATGGTTTTGGTTCAAAAGTAACTAGTTCGTTTTGGCTTGACATCTAAAAAGTGTCCTTTTGAAATTTTTTCGAGCTCATAACTTGCAAGTAACCAATAACCATTTGATACATAAATTTAGTTTTTGATTGAAATGGCAACTACATAATGGCTGGTATCTTTACTTACGATTATTATCCCTAATATTTCCTGTGCTGATGAGAAAATTAATGAAATTAAAGAACTTTTTTATTTACAATCCAAATTTAAAGCGTCACGTAGACAAGAGGAAACAGTATTTGAGTATGATTTAATTTTATTCTTATAAAATAAATTCTTATTCTCGATTTTATAGTTATGTTTATTCACAATACAAAATTCTTATTGGCTGATCATTTTTACAACTAAATAATGTGTTTATTTATTTTTTAAGAGGTTTGATATGAACATTAAATGTCTTTAGTACCCATGTGGTTAGCACATCTAATGAAGTTATTAATCTTAAAAAGATAATCTATTGAATGGGGTCGTTGAATTTTCGTCTAGTTTTAGTTCGAAGACACAGGTTTACCTACCTTGTCTTTGCTTGCTTGCCAAAGATCTTTAATTTGGGCAACAAATTTTGTTTTAGGGAAATCAAACTGGACTTTAAATGCAAATTAAAATGTGCATGGCAAGACAACTTTATATATTTGACAGTTACATTCTACTTGAGAAGCAAATCATTTTAAATCTATTGACCTGAATGCACCTAAAAGAAATTTGATCCTAATTGCCATTTTGGCTGACTCGATTAAACTTTTTGCCCTATGCCATATCAAACTTAACCAATTAAGAAAAGATATAGGTAAATAGATTTACATCATACATTTTGTTCTCGCTAAGTTTTTTAAATTCGCATTGAGGTTTGCAGCTAATGATTAACGGCACGCCAAAGCTGCTGATGGGTGTGGCCGGAGAAGGCGGCCTTATGTATCAGCACTCAGGTAACATTTAAAGTAAACGGTTGTATATACCGTCAATTTAAGTTAATAACCGACTGCCTTAGCTTATGAAAACGAAAATCAATATAAAAAAGGCAGAAATTCTGAAAATGGCAATAAAGCAAATTCAATTCTGGCTGACTGCAGTTGTCAAACAATATTCTTGTGCGAATCGAATTTTTGATAACTAAATAAAAAGAGAAAGAAAAAATCAACCAAAAATCGTATGTGCATCTACGTAGAGTGGCAAAACAAGGAAAAGTAGTAGGGAAACAAGAGAAAGAAGAAGAAAAAACGGCATTGTAAAACGAAAATTGAAATGGCAATTAAAAAACCATCCATCGTTCATGCCGCATGCCTCAGTGCGATATATATACGTATATGTGTAAATGTGAAGTGGATGTAGATACATACATATATTGTATCTATATATGTATGTATGTTATTCCTGTAATTTCAGTCGTCCTTTAAAGGATGTGTTTGTGAGTCAGTGTGTGTGTGGGCAATGTCGTTTTGTGGCTTTGTTTCGGTTGTTGCGTTGACATTTGATGAAACAAAAGTGACAGTTGTGCACAAGTTGAAGTCTTTGTTTTCTGTATGTGTTTTCGGTGCACAATTTCAAAGCAAAAAGCGAATAGAACATTTTATATTTCTACCCCGCAATTCCCTGTCAATTCCTGTGCTGCATATGAGACTTGTGAAAATTGTAAAAGTTAAATGAAAAATTGTTGAGAGAACAAAGGGCTTTGTTGATCTCTGACGAGACCATTCCATTGCTCTATGTATTTGGTTTCTAACTCAAAATTTAACCGATACGACTTCGTCGATCAGGCCAATCAAACTGTGTCTATGTTTCATATTCCTTTGCGGTCCTTTCCGTCGTACATGGAAGGGCACGTGGGCATGTGTTTGTCAAAATTAACACGACAATTGTAGACTATGTGGGTGTGTGGGTGTGCGGGTGTTTGTGTGTGTGTGAGGGGCATTGAGATGGTTGGTAGAAGGAAGGCGCGCGTCTCTTTCGCTGACGACTTCGCTGACGTCTCGGTCACATTTCCGTTTCCGTTTGGCGTGCAGCTTTTTGTTCGGCCAGCGGTTGGAATTAATTTAGCGTGCGCTGAGCTAGCAAGAAACAAATGATTTTTTGTTGGTTTCCTGAAATAAAAATTACAAAACAAAAAACAAAAGACTGAACGCCTCCCCTAACAACACATGCACACACACACACATATACATTGTCATTGTCCAGCTGTCACGCGTGGCAGTCACATCGCCGTAGTGGTCGTCGTCGTCGTCGTCTTCAGCATCAACGTTCTTCACATCATCCTCATCCCTTTTCACTTACTTGTTCCGTCATTTGCTCTTGTCCTGTGCCTTCTCAGCTTGACTGTTCTGTGCGACTGTGTTTTCTCTTATGCATCGTCGCTTTTATTTCGCCTTTTCACAAGTCGCAAACAAGGCCAAAGAACGGAATGAACATTTGTTTTTTCATTTCTGACTTTTCAACAGACGAGCCCGGCTACATAAAAATGACTTTGAATGGCTTTGGACAACAACAGCCTCGGCAGCGGCCTCACATTCGGCCTGTCGGTGCAGCCTGCCTTGTGTTAATCGCCTTGTCGCTGCTCAGCGAGGCGCCCATGATGCCGCCAGTTGCGGCTCAACGTGACGAGAACGTGGGTTAATGAAGTGCCCGGCGGTGTTTCTACGCCTACTTAAACAACGATTTTTAATTGCAGTATCCACCGCCAGCAATACTGAAAATGGCCAAACCCTTCCATGATTCCTGTGTGGAGAAAACTGGCGTCACCGAGGGTGAGTGGGTCATAAGTTCAAATTTTTACAATAATCTTGAAAAATAATTACGACAATTGTATTTACCATGCATACAAATGCGCGTGCGTGTGTGTGCGCGTGTGTGTGTGAATTTTTAATAACTAGAGGCCATTAAGGAGTTCAGTGATGGCGAAATCCATGAGGATGAAAAGCTCAAGTGCTATATGAATTGTTTCTTTCACGAAATTGATGTGGTCGACGACAAAGGCGATGTGCATCTGGAGAAATTATTTTACACAGTACCGAATTCAATTCGTGACAAGTTGATGCAAATGTCGGAGAATTGTATTCATCCGGAGGGTGATACCTTGTGCCACAAGGCCTGGTGGTTCCATCAATGCTGGAAGAAAGCCGATCCCAAGGTAAGATAAATCGGTGCAAACTTCTTTTTGAATGACGTTTGTAATTGTCTCCTTTTTCTCTCTCTCTCAGCATTACTTTTTGCCTTGAACTTTGGACCGTGGATGCAAACATTAATTCCCTTACCGATTGACAACCTTTGTGTATTGTAGCTTAAGTGTCGTTGTATTATAATATATGTAGATGGGCCCTCATGCAAGTTAAACTTTTGTAGTGCGCTAAAAAGTATGCTACACAAGCGGGCAACACAAAGGCAAAGGTTTTGCTTTTGTTTGTGCATAAATTATTTTCATGTGTGGGTAAGTGAGAGTGAGGGCGTGCCTCTGTGTGCGTGTGTGTGTGTGTGTGTGTGTATGTAGGTTATAAATAACAATTATGCGTAAACTTTTCAGGCTTGTTGATTTCGACAAGCGTATTACATTGCAACATTTTCATACATATGAGCCGCTTCGCTTATTACTCAAATACTTTGAATTCTGTTTTGAGTTACGAGTGGAGAAGAAAATTTAATATTGAAGCTGTTGCTGGTAGTATGGGGGGACCAGCCTGCTAGTCATTAGTCTGAGAACTTTGACTCTGGGGAGGCCGAAATGAGAAACGAGTAAATGTGGAGCAAACAAAAAAAAAAAAAAAAAAAGCGTGAAAACATTTCACACTGCCAAAAATAAAAAATTATATATATTTAACATGAAAATACACACAAATACACAATATACATGTATGTATTTGTTTTTTTTATTTTTGTTTACTCCAAGCGCATTTATTGTTGCTGTTGAGCATAAATCATTGGCAACACTCAGGCCACAAATTGCATATTGTCGAGAGTCGGTTCATAAGAACAAAACGAACAAAAATATTTATATGTATGTATATTTATGAATAATGATGATGATTCTTGTAAACTCTTCTCGCAAAAGGTAATCAAATTTCAGTCATAATAATTACTGCAATATCCCTATATTTAATTTATAAACGTAAAATTCAGTTTTATGTAGTCGCTAGTAAGAGAAAGAACAAGTTCCCTGATCACTAAATCAGGTATCTAATTTGGGCTTCAATTTTATGCATTTTACCTCTAACTGTAATCAAGTTCTCTCCAAATGCCTGATTTCCAAACCCAATAACTTAATTTACAAAATTTTGTAATTATTTATAAGACTTTTACTTTTAATTTTAAAGTATCATCGACACTTTTTCAATTTCTTTTGATTTAACCGCACATTTCTTGTGTCTTTAATGCCATTGCCTTAAGTTTTCCTTTAACCGTTCCCCTTTTCATTTTTTTCCGGCTTTCCTTTCAATTCAACTTGTATTATATTTCACAGCCATTAATTCTAATATTTTCTTTCGGTTTCTTTTTTTTATTATTTTCAAATTTAACATATATATTTTTTTTTTTTTTTTTTTGCTTCTGTCGGTCAACTGTTCGCATGCCACCTTTCGAAACTTGGTAGTCCGCTGCGGATAGCATTTGGCCCCCTTCGGTTTTGGGTTTTTATTGTTTCGACGACTTGTTGCGCAAAGCTTTTCATTTTGCAGCCAATGATTTATGTTTGCACTTTTTCATGTGGTTGTTGTTGTTGGTTTTTTTTTTCATCTTCGAAATGGTTTATTTTATGTTTTATTATTTATGCGTTTTGGTTTTTTGTGTGTGCGGTTTTCAGTGGTTGTGTTGAGTGAAAAGTTTGGTGCAAAATGAGCTTAAGTGTGGGCCAATGAATTGGTCTCATTTCTTGTTGTAATTGTTTGGGGATTAGTTTTGGGCCAAGCTTTTGAGAGATCATTTGATGGCGGCTCCCGGCTTTCTCATCATTATTGGCAGCTGGCGATTTTCAGTTGCCTTTTGTTTAATTTCATCCGGCTTGTCATCATTACTTTCAACTTAAGACTAATTTTATTGGCCATGCCCTGAGACATTCCCATTGACACAGCATCTGTTGTTACCCACTTTTTCGTTTCTTACGTTGGGTTGGGGTTGTTTTTTTTCTTCTCATTTTTGGTTTTTTCTTTCTGGCTCTCTTGGGTGCGTCTAGTAATTTGGTAAATTGAAAATTTTTTGACAGCCTTCAATGAAGTGTGGCCGACGACAGTTTACGCCTTGCGCTTCATTGAGAGCGGAAAAGTAGATGACCCCGGCCTCAGTCCCAGTCCCAGTCCCAGTCCCATTTTGAATGGATTTCCACACGAGCAGTCTGAGCCATTCATTGAGCCAGCCAATTAGCTGCCCAAATGTTGGTTAATTTCCTGGCCGAGTGTTCTTGGTGTTGTTGCTGTTGTTGTTGTTCGTAACGATATAATCATCTAATTGAATTGGCACAGCTTTTGCCAGTTTCAGTTCCCCAGTTACAGCTCTTGGCTGTTGGCTGTTGGCTTTTTACACAATTCACCGCAAATTTGCAGGCTGACCTGTTTGTCCAAGCATTCCCATGCATTTGTAATTTGAAACTGACACAGTTGGCAGGCACCACCATGTTGGCCATGGCTATAGCTATGGGCATGAAGATGGCGATTGAGTGTGGGTTGGGGGGCAGGGCCACGTGGTCCTGGGCTCGAGCACAATTAATGGAAGTTTAACTGTTCAATTGAAGCTGACTTTTTTTTCATCTTCTGCTCGCTACTGCCATCGGTTTTTTTCATTCTTTTGAAATAAGTACATGCTGTCCGATGTGGACGACCCCCCCACCGCCAGCTCTATACTAACATAGAAGTCGGTCTTTTCCTCTGGCATCCTTCTCATTGGGCCGCCTGCCTCTGACCGTGCTTTGCCATTAGGGCACTTTGTTCATTTTTCATTTCGTTGAATTTTCTGCGAGCTCACAAAGTTTTCTGTGTTTTTTTTTCCCCCTCTCTGTTTCTTCCTTTTGCACTTATTTTACGCTCTATTGTTCGTTTTGTCGGCCACGTCCAGAGCACTCACTTTCTCGGCCTGCTGCTCGACCCATTCATATTTTTTTCGCAATTTTTTTTGCCCCCCATTCCCCATTTTCCTCCCGGCGAAAAAGTAATTCAAATGGAATTAAATTTTTCCTATGCTGATTGTAGTGCTAAATTTAGGTTAGTTGCATCAACCATATAATTAGCATATACCCCGACAATTGCTTACTCCCTCTGGTGTTGATGTCTTGTCATCATTCGCCCCGTTTCAACTTCTTTTTTTGTGTTGGCCACAGGATTCAAAACGACCCAACGATAAAAAAAAAAAAAAGAGTCGCTCGTCTGGCGAAATGTGATTTGCATAAATCGACACTGAATGCAAATTTTACAACGCGTTGCAGAAGCGATCAAAAATTGTTTTCTCATGTAAGAGTCCTACAGAGGGAACAGAAATGAAACTAAAACGAATGAAAATCGCCAAGCTAAGCGTTAACAAACAAAAGTCGATAACGAAATAAGAGAAAGAGCTCGATTTGTATAAAAAATCAAATTAGTGTGCAAAAGTTAAAATGCAGCGACAGCGACAACGACATCGATTGCCACACCATTGAAGTAACTGAATTCCGGCAAAGGTCCATCCCGCGGGGCTATCGAATCCTGTTTCAATGGGTGGCAACAATCAAGCCATTTCTATCTTCTCCTGTGCACTTGTCGTTGCGGGGTGACGATTTTTATTTAGTTTTTATTCAGAGGTTTTTTTGTTTCTTTTGTTTTTTGCCTGCCATTTTCTGTAAAATCATGGAAATTAAAAAAAAAAAAAAACATAAAGAGAATTATCGGATTAAGCCCTTCGAATAATTGCATTACATTTGCTTACAGAAAGATTTCAAAATTGACATGTTCACGTGGTAGTTAATTGCAAATTCTGTTTTTACAAAAACCAAAACTAAAAATCTTAGTAAACATTGTAAACTTGGTTGGCCGTTGCAAAAAGTATATTGTAAAATGTACTTCAGTTTTTTTTTTTGATGGCTTATTAAGTCCTATCCTTGTAGTTGCCACTTAGCATATACAATTCATTAGTTGGTTTATAAAAAACTCTTTGAAAAACAAAATGGAAACAACTTTTTTTCAGAGTTTTAATATCAAATATGCTTCATCAGCTTTAAGTTTTAGTTTGCATAATCTTTTCTGAATTTAATTTGATTTGCCATGTTGTTTGTCACTTTTTTTTGCACTTTAGAGTTGTAATTTTAAACCCTTTTTTGTCGCAAATCTTAATGACTTGGAAAAAAACTACTGCAAATGGTTTGCATTCAGTATGTCTAATGGCTGATTGCAATTATTGCATGTATATTGAATTTTTGTTTTACTGTTTTATAAATTTAACTTTCACATTCAATGAATTCAGCAATTGCTGAATTGTATTCATGGTGCATTTAGTAATTACGCATACGCCATGTTGGACTTAAAGCCTTTCAATTGATTATCTTCAAATGATAGACATTTAAGATGAATAGAAAAATGAACATAAGGAAGAAGAAAAAACATCATGCAACACATTGTGTACATTGTAAAGAATATGCAATGTTTTCTTCTCAGTCTATTGTATTAGCATTTCTGTAATGAATATGAAGTTGTTGAAACAATGAAAATATCCCGTAAGGCTATTAACCGATAGAACATTGTCGAAATATGAGAAATTCCGAAATAGTTCAATTAAACTGCATTGTTTTAAAACTTTGCCCCATCAACGAGTCTATTGTTTTGAGATACAAGCAGCTGTTAACTAATTTTGAAATATGTAGCTCTTTGTACACTAAAACAATTATTTTGTGTAATTTGCTTTTAGAAAACTAAACACAAAATATACTAAATGTGACTAAAAGTGATTTCCATCACTAATGCTTAAATTTACTTACTTAAATTTAACTTGTATCTCTAGTTATCAGTTATGTTACATATTCTAAAACTTACTTAACTATATTCTTTAAAAAAGTAACAATCTAATACTTTAGTTTTTTAAATTTCATTATGTTGATATCATTTGACAATCGTTTTTCCGATTAGTGGTATGTTTCTTTAGTAAGTATCTACATACATACTTGCCGTCAATTCGAATGTCTCAATTGCTCCTCGGCCTGTGTTTGTCCATCCTGGGACTGCTTGTTGCAGTTGTATGCAAATTATGCTATAAGTTGTCTGCCATGTTCTATGTAAATAAGCTGACAGTTAAATGCAAAACAAGATAGAAACCAAAATGGCATGCCGGCACCATTAAGGTTATTTGGGGGCTTATAGAAAAGACTTTTGACCAGACATTTGGCGTCGCATTGCCAAAAAATGGTAATGAATCAAAGGCGGTAATGGCCGAAAAGTTAGTCGGTCAAACTATACAACAACAACAACCCGAGACGCACATCAAATTGGTGGGGTGAGGTGAGAGTATAAATTGAAGAGAAGCGCTAAGCGAAGAGTAATAGAAAGATGGCGTGGGGCGGAAGCAAAGGAAGCACGTGTCCCTCGTCTCACCATGATGTGGGCGTGTTGATAACAAGCGAAGGCGCCAAAGTCATGCATAATTAATCATCTGTTAATTATAGACTTTGACCAAGTACCTACATACCAGGCAGGGCACTGGCAACTCACCTGTCGACATTTATACGCACACATTTGACACCTAGCCAAGTAATTGCCTTTGTCCACTTTGAAGTTGTTTAGTTTTTGTCCAGGCTCATTACAAGAGCTATTTCATGTGGGAAGGTGGGAGGAGTGAAATAAGTGTAGAAACGTTTTGCGGGGATGGTGCGTAGAGGGGTCGTTATGGAGTGTGTTCACATTGCCCACGTCGTAGGGGCATTTATATAAATGAACTCGTCGCTGTTGCTGCAGCTGCCAACACAGAGCACACAAACATAGCGATATATATATATATATACCAACTGGATCTGGGTCTGGGTCCTGACTACCAGCTGGCATCGTATGTGTGTGTGTGTTGGCCATAGTTCACATGCATGCTTCTCCTTGTCTCTCTCTCGTCCCTTGTTCTTCTTTTCCTCTCAGCCAGGATATGGCTGAGCAAGTGTGTGTGTGTGTGTGTGTGTGTGCGTAGTTGTGTTTGTATGCTCTGACTGTACCATGTTTGCTGCGGAACAGGAAATGAGCACCTGCTGCTTATTTATATTTTCCGCTCACTTGAATGTAAAATTACATAATATTTTTTTCGTTTTCGCTTCTTATTCTGCTTCTGCGATGTGTTCTTTTTTTTCCTCTTTGCTTGCCACTTGTACTAGTCTGAAAAATTTTTGTGTGAAATTATTTCTAGTGGAACATTTGAAGACAGCTGGGAGCAACCGAAATGAACGCACAGAATCGTGTTCATTTTTAAAGCAGTCGCTGACTCATTTGAGTAAGTCTTTGAATAGTCCTTTAATTACAAAAAATTTAAACAATTCACCTCATCATAAATGCTTTATGCTGACTGGACATGAACTGTCACAAAAACTCGCAAAGAACCATTTCCCTGACATATGCTTTATATAGTTTCGAAATGAAATTAGTCCACTTTGAAAAGAGATCAATTTGTTTTCAATTTTCACTTGTATGTTTCAAAATCTTTGTAGAAATGAAACTGTTTATTAAAAAATGCTGTAAATACTGGTAAACGAAATACTCAACCAAAAATTATGCCCACAAAGCATAACTAGTGGCTGCATATCATAAATATCATTCAGGTGCTAGATAATGTAGAGACGGAAAGAGAGAGAGAGAAATTTGAAGAAGAGTATAGTTGCATTTTACTAAAAGCCACAAGCATCACCTATGTACATACATTGGCCCAGTGATGAGGAAAAGGCAAATGATATTCTTCTCCTATTGGCAAATTGCCATACTCTTATGCGTTGTGGTTATTTTTTTTGGGTGTGGTTGTTTTGTTGAGTTTTGTTTAGAATTTGTTTTCATGTTCGTACATTCCGCCAAATGTTTTGTGTGCATAAATTGTAGCCGCATTTGAGTTTACGCCAACAGTTTGTTTTGCTGGTCAGCCAACATACTGCATAGTTGAAAAATCAAAAGTCAGAAGAGAGAGAAAAAAAGAGAAACGAAGTTGAAGCATCAAATTATGATTTAATTAATTGCAGTTGGTTGGAATCCTGAATTATTGATCTTGTTGGCATAAAAAAGTGAGTAGTTTTATGATGGAAACTAAACTGAATTTCTGAATTCCTCAAATAAGTTGTGAGAGGGTATTTTTTGTGGTTTCAAAGTTCATACATGGCGTATGCGTAATGCAATTATTTAAAGTTGCCTAGTAACTTTATTTAATGCAAAACTAATTTTAACTCATAATTAAGTAGAGATGTTTTAGCTTTAGCATTTTATGCGTTTTTTTTTCAGTCCCTAATCAAGCTCAGCTCCTTGCGAACTATGCAAACAATCAGTTGCCCCTCTTACAGTCGCTCCGGTAACACTTTCTCGTCTCTTTTTGCAACAGAGTGAGCCTCATTAAAAATAACACCAAGGTGAAGGCATGGCAAACAAACAAACAAACCAACCAACTAACCAACAGCTCATCTCGCAGAGCCATAAGGAAATTTTATATAATTTCTTTTACCCGCTTCTAGTATTTCACCGTTGGCTAATCCTCACTGCACTTGCTGGGAAGGCGGCAAACTTAATTTGCTGCTAGCATAATTGCAACTAAGAGTGAATAGTTGTTGGGGGAAACTTTTGTTTCCCCAATACGATGGAAGGCATCATCAAGATGCCGGTTAAATACTGTTTAAAGATCAGAGTTCATTGTGCCAAATGTATCTTTACGCATTCCACGTGAAATTTGTACTCCAATTTAGGTTTCCTTTAGACTTAGCAGGGATTGACCCTTTCTCTCTTTCTCTCTAAGCAGGACAATCGCTTTGAGTTTAACGTTTCATTTAATATTTAGCCAAATTTACTTGGTCACATAAATCAATGCCAAACAACATGCCTTGGGGAGCAGGAACTGTGCAACATATACCCGGCCGACTTACCACCCCATATGAATACTCAAGTGTCTCGCCTGTGTCGCTTGAGCAACAAATGGGACAAACTTCCATTTCAAGCCCATGCCGCATAAATGGCACATAATTTACGATATGAACAACGAGCGGCAGCAACAGCTAACCAAACATGCAGCTAACTATCCAAAAAGCTGGTAACAATATTAGTTATCACAAGCAGCAAAAGCAACAACAATCACAACATCATACAACATCAGGCTAAGCATAGACAGTGAGAACTAAACAGGAGAGAGGAGTAAAGTTTACATTTGTCTATGTGTGTGTGTGTGTGTGTTTGTGTGGCGTTGCCCGGCGTCAATGTGTGAAGTAATTAATTACAAAGCAACTGATGTGTATCTGTGTGCGTGTGCCCTATACTACTACTATCATGTGAGTGGGCGTTTGTATGTGTGCCTTGGTGTTTCGGTGTGTTGGATTATGATGCATGATCGTATATTTTGTAACACGCACCCTTAGACACAACCCAATACCAAAGCACACACTCAAACACACATACACATACGAACCTGAAGATTATGTATTGGTTGGTTGTGCGTACCCAAATTGAATTGATTTACACCTCAGGTGGCGAGCTCAAAAACCATCTATGTAAGTCCAATTGCATTTCCATAATGATTTGAAAAGACTACAATAGTCTTTGGTAACTTATGAATGTACATACATATATAGATAATATAGACAGATTAATTTTGACCACCGTAGTTAACTAGTAAATTTAGATAGATTTTGAGTTTTTCGAGGTATTAAACTTATTTTTGATTTATTTTATTATTGGAGTTGGCAATTGCTTGGTGACTGCTTATAGGTAAGGGTACGGGTAATGAGCTTATCACTTTTCTAGCATAACAAATTATCTACTTTGGTGTTTAAAAGATTTAAAAGTTATCATAACTATCTTAAGCATATACTATGAAAATTACTTATATTAGATTTATGTGTATTCACTTTTTGAAGATTAACCAAGGTAATTTTAATAGGTCTTGGCCAAATACATTTCCCACATCCTCAGCTCTCCAACCAACTCCAATTGTCATTAGCACGACAACTTTAGGCGTTGTCTTCGAGGGCTAATTGTATTCACCAAGCACATGAGCAATTCGATTTAAAATGGCGTCGGAGGGTTTTTCAAGGATATTTATGAAAGCCACACACGTGATATACCTACCAGACCGGGGACAAAAAAAAAAGGCATGAAGCTCTATGTATATATTATTCGTCACGGCTTTGGAACCCGCTATGAAAGCAGCGATGCGGATGGCAAATGGCGGGCGGCGGGTGAGCGAGCGGGCACATTTAAATTAATCACAGTAAAAGCGAATTGCCCAAAACAATGTAATATCCCGTGCGGGGGCCTGTGGGATTTAACAACGGGGCGACAAACAAACAGAAATCTGTAAATGCGTGAGAGCTGCCGGAGAATGTGTGTTTGTCCCAGTCGCTCCCAGTCCCCCCAACCCAGTCCCCATGTCTGTGTGCCTCAATCCGTGACGAAACCAAACGAAACCAAACCAAAAGCTGTCACTGTATATGAAAGTGTGTTAGTTCAGGCCTGCCATGGTATGTTTGTGTGCGTGTGTGGGTGTGTGTTTATATGTGTGTATGCGTGTGGTTGCTCAAATTAAAACAAAGTGTCGTGCGTTTGATGAAAATGTAACGCATTTTCCTATTGCCAGCCAGCGACGCACATAAATGCTAATTGGCTTAAATGTGTGGGTGGCGGTGTGTGTGTGAGCCATACCATTTGGTTGAAGCCTGGCCGACTGTCAGGTGTTCAAATTTAAACATTTTATAGTTTGGTTAATTGTCAAAGCGGCAACCAGCAAGCCAGCTCCAAAATGAAAGGGTGCGCCAAGCATTTTATGACTCAATTATTCGATGGTTTTTGTGGTAAAGTCGACGGTTATTTAGAGGATTGGTAAGTGATACTTCAACTCACAAAAAAGGGGGGTGGTTTTTGCTTCCCGTTTTACAGTTTTTTCTTCTATTTTTTTGTTTTTCATAGACAGCTGTTGCTGATTAGCATGACCGTAGCAAGTACGTGATCCCCCAAAAAGTGAGTGAGCGGGGCAAATAAAATAAAAGACAGACAAACGAACAAAAAAATGAAGAAAAACACTGACGAAACGTAAAACTGCTGCTGGAGGAAATTGAAAACAAGTGGAAATAAAGTGATTTGCCATGACATTTGCGCGTACGCGTGCATTTTCCATTCTATGCGTATTTTCTTTTTCTTCTCTATTCTTTAGACATTGCCTTGCCCACCCCTCAGTTCGTCTGTGTTTCCTTTGTGTGCCCACAATTTCTATGCCATTTTATGTTTATTTGCCTTCAGTCCATTACGACTTTATGCTCTTTAGCAGACAATCAACATTGTTGCTGTTGCTGTTGCCTGCCACAGCCCTTGGGCATAGGAGGGGTTGCCGCTGGTGTTGCTGCTTCTGCTGCTGAGAAGCGGACAATAACCGTGCGAAAATGCAAATTACAAATGGAATGGGCCAAGTGTATGAAAGAATGAGTGAATGAATGAATGAACGAAAGAGCGACTACTGACTGAATGATTGAGTGATTGTCATCATCGTTGCTGTTGCCGCCGCCGTCGACTCTAAGCCAAACATTCAGTGTGGCAATCTTGTGGCATTGGTTCGATGATAAATAGCAAACGTTTGGCCTAGGCTTAAAGTTATTTCTGCCCCTCATATGGCATAATTTATGCAAATTAATTTATTTAATAGATGAAAGAAACACAAAATAAAAAAAAACCAAACGAAACCGACAGAAAGCATAAAGCAACGGAATGGCAAAAAAGAAAATGGTCATAGACATATAAACATATTTCATGCAAGTGTGACAATTTTCGCGAAAATACATAAATATAGTGCGCCTTAAAGTAGACTCATTTATATGGCTTTATGTGCAATTTCAGGCGCTGACATTTATGATGTATTGCCATATATATATGTATGTATATACTGCTTCTCCGAGCATGTATTTATGTATGTATGTATATGTGAGCTATGCTATCGTGTGTTTGCATGATGACTACCAACTGAATGACTGTCTGACTGACTGACTGTCTCTGTCTGTCTGGCCAAATCGTGGTCGTCTTGGGGACAACATCTCTCAGTCTCAACCTCAGACTCACCTGCCCAGACATATTCACCTGCCTTGAACTCTCACTCAAAATGAATAGTATAGAATACACACATACTCACTCAGACACACACACACACACACACACACACACACTAGCAGGCGTGTACATTAAATTCATAAAGTGTAACTAAATTCCAACTGGCATTCAACGGAACAGATCATTTGAAAGTAAAACGAAAAAGATCCAAAACTATTTTCAACAACAAAAAAGATTACATTTTATAAAAAAGGATTACAATGCCTGAAGTACCGAAACCAACATTGAATAAGTCCAAAGACTTGTCAGAAGATGCCAAAGTTGGTAAGAGAATTATGAAACCCTTACCGGTAATACGCCCACAATTGGCCAATCAACACGACCGGGTAAGCATCCGAAGAACGTCTCCAATTTTCCACTAAAAACAATTAATTTATTTTTTTTTTACATAGATTTGGAAACTCATGAAAATGTAGACAAGGGCAATCCATCACAAAATTCTTTGGTAAGGCTTTCTGCCTTCAATTCACGGCCAAAAAACACATCACATTATTAAGTTGAAGTTCTTGTTAAATATTTCTTCTTAATTCTTTATTTGATATTCAAATTATTATTATTATTTCAAATATATAAATTGCCGCTGAATAAAGTGCAAAAGTCCCCATTTAGAGAATAACTCTTATACTGCTGACTGGAAGTCGGTGAAAGGATATTGAGCGCATGCGCCGCATATTAAAGAGAGTCATGAGATTAGGGTACATTTTCTCTTTTCATTCTTGGCCCATTAATTGGCTCAGTGTGTCACAAAAGCGGATTTGTGGTAAATATTTAAGTAAATTAAATTCTTATTTTGAGCAAAAATTCATGAAACATATTTTAAAAACATTAAAAATATGAGTTAAAAATATAAATGGAAAATCAGAATGCAACTTATGGAGAAGTAGATTAGCAATCAGCGAGACTTTGTAGTGCAAAGTAATGGAAGTTTGATTATACTTTGAGTATTTTAGTGTTTACATAGCTATTTGATTCAAGGGAGGGAGGAAGCCTACTTAAGTTAAGCCTTTAAAACATCAAGAGGCCATGGGTGAAATAAAAGTGCTTGGGATAGGCCCACTTCTCGATAAGTCCTAAGCATCATTTACGTTAAGTCAATGCAGTTTTAACCAAAACAAACTCAAATTGCCGACTGGCCGAGAGCCTCCTATACATTCTCTTTCTACCCCGTCTCCTCTTATTCCTATATTTTTACTTTCATTCGTTATTGAGTGAAAACGACACAACGAGAATGCCGAACGATGAAGTGACGAACGACGATGAGCACCAAAAATATCCCCGACAAAACACACGCGCTCACGACGACGCGATGTGCCATCGACCGAGCGTAGCGAAAGGATATTTTGGTACTCGTGCCAGTTTTTGCCATTGCCGCTGCTCAGTTTCGTATTCGTGTCGGAACGTGACGCTACAGTGTACTCAAGGATACGCGCAAATATTTAACAACACACATACACAATACAGGACACCAGGAACTCAACAATTTGAAATTGTAACACACGCCAGCTCCTTGCTCTTGTGTTCGTCTGTTAACGGTGTGAACGGTTTTCTGTGTGCGAAGGCAGACAATTTGGCGAAAAGCGCCACAACGCGAGTGTTTTTATTCTGTCTGTCTCGTCATTTAATTTTATTGCCATTCGCGAATGCGTCATGAAATATGCAAACCAAAACACAAATATACATATACATATATATATATATATATGTATGTATATACAATAAATGAAAAATTAAATATTAATTAAATTCACGCAACGAAATGCAAGAATATGTTCCCTTTCTCGCTCTGTGTGTATTTTCTTGCTGATTGAAATGTTAAACAGTTATTAAAAATTAATGCGACATTCCAGCCGCCAGAATACAATACAACACAATACAATACAGTACTCTATACCCATATCTTGGCCAATATAATAACCAAAAAATACAAAAAATAAGACGGCCCGGTTAAAGTAAGCCTCAAAAGGCGGCCAACTTCCTTGTTGTTGAGCCTTTACTTTGCGTTCCGTTCAGTTTGCTTCTCGGCGTTCCGGTCGTGCGTGTGTATGACTTTATTAAAATTTTAAATCTCTCTGAACCCCGTCCCGCCCCGCCCTGGACTTATCCAGCAGCAGCGATTGGCCTGGGACAAAAGTATAACGCGCGTGTTTAACTTGCCGTTTTTTTTTTTTTTAACACATTGTTTGTGGACTTTTTTTGAAAAATATTTTCATATTTTCACTCTTGTCGGTGGTCGAACAGTCTCCCATATTCCCCCACCCACCGCCGCAGTTACCTTAACGTTAACAACGACGATCCCGTTGCGGGCCTTTTTTCCATACTCACGCTCGTTTGTTGTTGTGCTTATCACGATTAACCACCATCAACAAAAACAACTTCAACTCACGCTGCAAGAAAAACAAAAAAGTGCGTATGAAAATTGCATTTTAATTAAATATTTTCTCCTGCATGAAAATCGTATGACAAATCCTAGCTTAATGCAAGTAACATCAATTTGTTGGCATGGTGAGAAGGAGGTAGGGCATTTATTTTCGTTAATTAATCATACGCCACGTTGACTCGCTGGTAATCTTCAATGTTTGTCGAGTGACAATGGCAATGTAATCACTTTTTAATGAACTTTACATGTAAGTTGGCATTATAATTATTCATGGCAATTGTTTGTTGGCGGTTTTTTTTTTTTGTACAGTCAGTCAGGGAGCTGGCCAATTTGAGGCAATTTTTGATTTAAAAATCAAGCTTACATGAATCTCGGTTATAACTTGTTTTGCCCGAATCTCGAGTATTGAAAAACTTGAACTTTAAAGTTGAAATTTAAACATCATTCTGCTAGAAATGTTGAGAAGTTAGCATCAGTTAGACCAGGGATAAAAGCTTCTTGCAACAGGCCAAAACGTTTTCGGCAGAATTAGAAAGGAGTAGTAGGAATGGTAGATAAAAATTTAACAAACTAGGCCCAGCTTACTGTTTCTCGTTGAGGTAAAGATAGTCAGTCAGCCAGCCAGACAGCCAGCCAAGTGGGCTTATTTATAAAGAAGGGAAAATAGAATGAACAAGGGTAAGCACTTTGGCCACACTTTGTATGGTTAGGAACTCTCTTTCACCTATTCCTGTTCCAATTCCCCATATAACCAAGTCCAATTGCGGCAGCTGCACGTTTTATAATATTTATGCAGGCGCCAGCTCCTTCCAACTGAGCTGGCACTCATGTTGCAGGCAGGATCTGGAGTGTGTGTAGCAGGAATGAGAGAGCGAGAGAGGGACAGAGAGCATGCAACATGAGAACGTTGCTTCATTGCCAAAAGTAACACTCCACATTCAAGTGAAGCTTTTGGCTTATATGCATACATATTCTAGTGCCAACTTGATGGTGGGGTTTTTGGGTACATCTGAAAATTACATTTAAAACTATTTCGCTTGGCAAGGGCCACAGTAAATTGGTTCAGACGTGTACAAACAGGCTAACCAGATTCAGAGGCAAGCATCAGCAACAGATGCCACAACAAATGCCTACGTACGTACCTACAAATGGTCACAAAATGCAGAAAAAAAAGAAGAAAAATACAACACGAACAGAATACAGAAACAAGGACAAGGAAAAACAACTGCAGCCAGGACACACGCATGAAATCGCTCAGCCATGAGATGAGATAAAATTAAATGTAAATGGTAAACATACAAAAACCCACCCACAAACACATTACACACAAACAAAAAAACTCACAGACACGCACTCACACAAAGTAAAATATTTAGAAAACTTAACACACATGTTGAAGAACGAATTCAGGGGATAAATTCAGGAGTTCAGATTCCTTTTGACAAAACCGAATTCGATTTAAATTTTCTGCAAGTAGATTAAAATATCTCGATTGAATTTAAAACCCCTTCCAATTCACTGCATTGTGTCCCCAAAATCAAATATTTTCACTTCTGTTTGCTTACTGATGATGTAGCTCTACATTTTGCCACTGTGCTTGATCCATAACTGGGACCAATAAGACCAGCTGCAAAGCAAAGATTGATGCATTCCAAAATTGTGTGTTTCCTCAACAGTATGACAAACAAACAACAAAAAAAAGCGGAAAAAAGAAGAGGAAAAAACAAATCCAACTTGACTCTAAACAATTCGCTTGCCTTGTTTTGTTATGCTTTTCATTCCCATTCCCAATCTTCATTTGTTGCTTGTTTACAGTTGTCCGAAATTTATTATAGCCAATGCTAAAGCCAACAAACAAAAAAATCGCCAACAACTTTTTAGCCCCAATGTTACAGGAACTTTCTTATAGTTCTTGATACTTTTCGTTCTCTCTCAATTTCTCTTTCTCTGTTTTCTTTTAAGCGAAATGATGGTGACCTTTTGTAATAAAGATTTAACACATAAAAATGTTATTGTAGCCTTATGCTGATTTGTGCTGACCTAGAAAAAGGCCGAGGCAGTTGAAAGTTTTATGGGGCTAAAGCTGATTTAAGAGTCCAAACCGAAAAGCTTTAAGCCAATGTCGAGATTGTGAGCCAAATTAATGAAGAGCTCATAAAGTTTGCGGCAAAAGTATGGCAAGCAGCAGAAATAAAGTCATGTGCGGCATTCATCAATAGATTTGGCACACACACTGTCACATTTTATGGCCATTCGAAGCGGGGCTTTACAAATTTAGTCCACACTTGAAATTTATTTGAGTTTCTGCTTAATTGCGGCACTTAACCCTTATCGAGGCAATTCTTTCTTCAATTTATAGTCCATTGAAAACATTTTTAAGCGCTTGCTCTCTCAATTCCATTATACCTCATTTGGCAAGCCAAACTGGACACAGGAAAGAAAAACAAAAACAAAAGAATCCAAGGAAAACACCAAACCCAATGACTATAGACTCAGTTTACACAAAGTTTCAACTGTTATCTGTTGTCCATCAGTAAATTTTATGCGATTTTGTTTACCTATTTTAATGAGAAACGAAAAATTGCTCGCACAATGCAAAGAGTGAAAGGAGAAATGAAAATCAAAATGAAAATACACAAGCTGTCGAGGAAACTCCCAACATAAAAACCAGGTCAAAGCAAACAGAATGAAAAAAGCGAAAGAGAAACGAAAATTTATGCAAAACTCGGGGTAAAAAAAAAAACGAAAAATGAAAAAAAAAAAACAAGGAACTAAGTCAAAACCAAACTCACGAAAAGTACGATGAAAATCAACTGCAAGAGGCCGAATACAAAATGAACGAATGTGTCTGTGTGCGTGTGTATGTGAGTGATGTGTGTGCTTTTGTATTTGTGTATGTGATATGTGTGTAGAAATGGCGTGTATTGTATCAAAATTTAAATGCACAACAGTATAATATAATGAATTCTTTTGTTTGTTTATTTTTTGTTGCTGTTGATGTTGCTGATGATGTTTCAGCTAACGATGATGATGATGATGATGGTGATGGCAAAAGCAAAAACAAATAAAACAATACTTTAAAAAAGCACACACACACACACACACATACATACAAACACATTTACTAAAAGCAATGCAGTTACAGTTACAGCAAATACATTTAAAACTCCAGAGATGAAAAGGCCAGATGGAAATTAAGCATACAGACATACGTATATGAAAATTAATGTGTGTACAATGTGAATGTTGTTCTTTTTTCTGTTTCCATATCTTTTTGTTTTTCATTTTGACTTCTTTCTTTATTTCTTGCCTGCTTGCTGGCTCTCATTCTTTTATTCTTTGTGTTTGCCTACCCAGCCTGACCTGTACAACGACAACGAAAATTTACTGAAACGATATGAAAACTCATGGCAAAAGTTCACTACAAATGGTGCATAAATAATTTATGAACTATTTGTATTTTACATATCTACATACCCGCCTACCTTACTATAGTTATTGTACATAAGTATACAATATGCGGGCTCTTTGCCAATAGTCTGGCCAATTTGCAGTCCGTCTCACCAGCTCGGCCAGCTACTTAATTGCAAGCCTTTGTATTCTGCGAAATACCTGAAAAGCAATTAAACCTTTCTATTCAGCTGTGAAGGTTGTATTCATAATTGCATAGCGTGTGCTTCCGAAAACCAAAAAAAAAAAAAAAGAAAACAAAAAAGGATGGAAAATTCAAAGAGAAATTTTTAATTTCAATCTTTCATTATGTATAAGGGAAAGGAGAAAAAACAGCAAGAAAGAACAACGAAGTATATATAAAGCATAAAGTATAGTTATGACCCAACAACTTCACTGGCTTCAGTTGGCTTTAAAAATAAGGTCTTGATGTAGGTGGAACACACGTGCCTAGTTAGCTCTTTATAATGCTCACAGAAACACAGAGGGCCTGTAGAGGGGCGGAACATGTGTCTATCCTTTGTTACTTGTTTAGTACCCATCAATAAAAGATTACCTACTTTTAGGGGCGTGATTCTAACCCATATTTCGCATCCCACTCACACTCGTACACACACACACACATTAGCGTCGGCATTTATATTTAGCTTATTCTCAGCTTATGTTACCGCAAAACTGCACACAAATAAAATAAACACTCACAGACGCGCCCCCTTCCATTACTTGGCTGTTAAATTTTTTTCTTTTTACATCACCTATATATGTACATATATATACAAATAAAAGCAAATAATGCACAGCAAACATTTCATTTAAACAATCAACG
Source organism: Drosophila tropicalis (assembly GCF_018151085.1). Taxonomy (NCBI): domain Eukaryota; kingdom Metazoa; phylum Arthropoda; class Insecta; order Diptera; family Drosophilidae; genus Drosophila; species Drosophila tropicalis. The sequence goes on from NW_027173374.1 coordinate 322,925, forward strand.
TCAATGATCTGTAAACAAGAATGAAAAGGGTTTTTTTACTACTACTTCTACCAAACCCACACAAAATAAAAAACAAGAACAAGAAGAACAACATCAGCCAGCATATTTCAAAGGCAAGCAAAAGGCGTGCACATGCATATATCATACAAGACACAGGGGCGTATTAAGAGAAGGGGAAATTAAACTAAAATAGGCAATCTCTCGAGCTATATCTATTCTCATGAGTCACTAAATTCGACATCTAAAAGAATATAGTTCTTAGATGTTCTGTATTCAAAATTCCTTTAAAAAACAAACTCAAGTAATTATCTTACAATTAACGCTATGTACATTAAATATTCAAGCAATAGTAAATCGAAAAGTACTTCATTTCGAATCAATAATTGTTGAACAGAAAATGGCTTACCTTATATTGCAAGTCCCCAAACATGTGTTGAAAATAATCTGCAATGAAAATAATATAACTTTTGTACTAATTGTAAGATAGATAAAAGTCTTGAGAATACATGGAAAATATATAAGAGAAATGTTATTCACCTTGCACCTCGCACGAAACTACACGAAACTCACTCTATACAGATTCGGCTTTATACTGTTTGAAATACAACTCTCATTGATCAGGATGAAAATAAACTCTGATGTGGTTTTCTAGTTCATTTACCTATCGGAATTTGATTGTTTTGCTTAATGTGATCAGCTGTTGGCTACGTCCATGGCAGCGCAAACACATTGCTTTCGCTGACGTCCATTGTTCAGCGCATAAACACACACTTTAAAGGCACATCAAGCATATGTGTATGACTGTCTGTATGTTTATGTTGCTGCATGTCTGTGTGTGTAAGTGAGAGAATGTGTATATAAGATACATTTAATATGAAGGTAGCTCGCGGGTTGCTTTCGGTCTACAACCCGTGAAAATGTTTTATTCAGCAGCAACAAACCAAACTAAATAGAACGAAAAATTGTGAGTCTCCAGGCCCAACGAACACAACAGCAACACCAACAACAACAATAAGAACAGAAGCAACATCACAGGCAACAGAAGCTAAAGCGGAATACAACACGAACAGAAGTTTCCGCCCACACAGCATAAAAAAGCTGGCGTTTTTCCTTTTTGGTTTGGGTTTTTTTTTTATATTTTTTTCTTTCGTTTTTGTTACCATTTTCATACTCACACTCTCTTACACACACACACACACACTGACAGAGACTTACATGTGTACATAAAATGTGACTTAACTAAAAATAAATAAGCCAAGAGCTAAAAGCATTGCTAAAGGCATCAGCAGGAGCTTGAACTGGAGCAGGAGTTGGTGTTAAAAGAAGCAGCAGCAGCAGCAACAACAGAAGCAGCAACATGTTAGGTGTGAAACCGCTGAGAGCTCCATAAAAATACATATACGAGCAGACCTGCTATACTATAATAGCGAAATCGTTTGAAATATTCATGCTAATTATCCTGCAGAAATTATATGGCAATTGCCGAACAGAGTGCCAATTTACGGAAATATGAGCCAGGCGTAGCAAATTCATTTAAAGTGTTAATTTAAGCTCGGTTCATTAGATAGAGAGAGAGAGAGGCAGCCAGCCACTCCCTCATTTGGCTCACACACACACAAACACCTAAACATATTAAAGGCAAGTTGCACAAAAATTGACAAACAAGTTTTTGGGGTGCTTGCTTAACACCAAAGCAAACACATGTTTACAGCACACACCCACACCCACGCTTTGACACACACTCACACACAAACACACACACATATGTAAAAGGAGACACCAGACAGTCTACGTTTCCCTCCTTATGACTACATCAGAAAATGCTCAAGTAATTATCAAGTGCTCTGCTCTTTGCGGTATACCAAGACAGCAACGGACGGCCAACGGTTGAACCCATGTGATTCCTTTACTCAGTTGCCAGTATGTAGACCAACGACTTGTGGCTTTCTTACATATTTTTTATACCCTTACATAAGGGAGAATCAGTTTGTGGACTGCAAAAGTATAGCATACTTTTCGGGGCTAAGAAAGTAAACACTAAAAATAGAAACATTTTAAAACGTTTTACCAAACAAAGAGCAACTTTATTTGACATTCTATGGCCTTCTTATATTTTATATCCCATCAGATAATATAGCATACTTTTCAGGGTAAGCAAAGAAATAAAAGCGAGTAAAATAATTGGCAATTGGAAATAAAACATAATCAACTTGATATCCATTCGATATTAAGTCTTCTATGATGTGAGAATGCTTCAATAATTATCACTTTAAAGCAATTGGTGCATAAAGAAGATATTTTTTGCTAGGGTATAGATACTTTATCATACATAGTTGTATGGAAAACCTAAGTGGTATTTTTTCCGTCTTGTGCCTGTGGGGCGTATGAGCAATATATTTTTGAGGGCACAACTAGTAAAAGAAGCAACACCAGCAGCCACATTGTCAACAAACTTGAAGGATTATCAAAGTCAACAAAGTGAACCAACCAACCAACTTAAGGCTCAGCAAGTCTACATGGGCAACAACAACAAGTGCAACTACGAACTACAAGAGCAACTACAACAACAACTGCAATAAGAGCAGCCAAGAAGACTGCAACTTGGCCATAAACTATTTAAATATGCATTCTTAGGAAGCAAACATTTGCCATAGCTAAATTAATTTTTGCTCAAACTCGGCAGCTGCTGCACAAAAACTACTTTTTGCCATTGCCATTGCCCTTGCCAAAGCAACTAATAATTTAATTTTCTTGTAAATATTCCTGCGGTCGGTCGGTCGGTTGGACGTTCGGTCGGTTCAGTCTGTCTACTTATATGCGACTGAAATTTAAATTTAATTTCATTAATTTATTTGAAGCCATAAATTGGTAGTAGTAAAGACATGACCAAAACTTGGGGCCAATGCACAATGCCAATTGCATTTACATTTACATCTACAGGCATTTTAAAAACGTGTGTGTGTGTGTGTGTGTGTGTGCTGGTTGGACGAAACGTTGGCAAAATTAGTGCTCGTTTTAATTGAGTTTGTTAATAATTCAGTAATGGCCAAGCGGGTGGAAAACGGGAGGGAAGGCAAAGCAAGAGTCAGATTCAAAGCAGTTATTCGTTGGTTAGTTGGCCAAATAGTTACATTTACAGCTACATGGCAGCTGTCAGCCATCCAGCCAGCCAGCCAATTTTATGTTATGACTAGGACCCAAAGCACATTCAAATGCAACTGTAATTCTAACCGTCTCTCTATTTATATGGCTGTATATGTGTGTGTGTGTGTGTGTTTTGGTATGTTAGTGTGTTTCAGTAAAACTAATTAACTAGTTTTACATTTGGCTCATTTCGTTTGCTTTGACTCTCAGTGTTTTTATGAGTTCTGATTAATTTTGCACTATAAATATTTATGCTGCTTCATTATGCAGCAGTAAATCGAAATGGTGTAGTAGTTTTCTAGGTTTGGTCTGAGGGCATTTTAGTTTATTTCATTTTAGACAAATACGACGCACAAAGGAACGAGGGCAGCTGAGGACATTGCAGCAGCCCTTTAATGTTTCCGGGTCAGTCACAGTCAGTCACTTCCCCTTGAGCTCGTTGTCGGCGCTTTTGTTTGTCGGCATGGACGATGACACCGGCAGACAAAGAGACAGAAGACGGTCAGACAGGGCCAAGAGAGCCGTCGGCTGCGCTTTTTACATGGCACAAGCATGAGCAGCTGAAGCAGCAGCAACACCAACAATGATTCTCTCTGTCAGTCCGTCCTATTTTCCTCCGTTGTGCTGTGCACTTGAGCGACTAAGCTGCAACAGCTCACTGGGCTGAGGCTGAGGCTGGGGTATGAGCAGCAGCGGCAGCGGCAGCTGTGCCTCAGAAGCCGCCTCACTGTTGACAAATAAGCAGCACAAGCAGCCATTACGACCAGCAGCAGAGAAGGCCAAAGAATGGATGGGTTATAGGGGGTAAAGTTGGGCTCTGTACCAGACTCCACCCACTCGTCCACTTTTATGCGGACAAATTGAGCAGGACATTGAATTGTCAGCATAGCCAGGCTATGGGCTTCATGGGCTACGCAACGGCAACTAACAGGTCCACCCTTCTTCTCCGCATACACTCCTCCACACCGCAGCTGTCAAGCAGCACCAGCAACAACATCCCCACCCTTGACTCGCTTTTTGCAGTTGGTTGATTATATTGTTGACGTTGATGTTGATGAAGCATGATTTGGATTTTCATCTTTATTGCATTATACTTAAAAACTATTAGCGGCTCGGACTCCGTGGTGTCGAGTGACTGCGTCAGAAACCCCGGAATTCCCGCTGTTTTTTGCCCAATGCAGCTGCGTTTTGACGTGATTGCATTAACTACTTTATTTTGACTCTAGACTCTGATGTTTCAGCTTGAATCTTACTCCTGATTGATTTATATTATTAAGCTGTTAACTTTGTCTAATAGGAAAATGTGCAAGGGCAAATAGTTTTCATTTAAAATCACCATTGAACTAAATTGATAGGCAATATTTTCATTAGCAAAATCACAAAACGTATTTCCATTGCATGCAATTTCTGCAAGGCAGGTTTATTATTATTCTACTTATTGTCATCGAATCAAACCAGGACATTGTGAGCCATACAAATCAAAGGAAAGCATTAATTTAATGCCCAAAAACAATCTGGTTATTTATTATATTAGCCACTTGTGATAAAAGCACTAAAGTTGACTACAAAATGCTCGTTAACATGCATTATGTTGGTGTATAAATTTAACCAGCTAGAAAATAATCCTCACCCAGTCTTTGAGCTCTGAGTTACAGAACCGAAAAGACAAATAACCCTGGCCCAGGAGCACTTCCAATATACTAAACCAAACCCCATAGACAAATCTACAACAAACAGCAAAAATCTTGATAAGGAAAATTTATTAATCCCATCAACGACAACAATAACAATAAAATGTTAACAAATGACTGACAGCAAACGGAGGAGCAGCAACAGCAAACAAAAATACCCATAGAGCCAATCTAAAGGGTATTCGGGTATGAGTTACAAGGAAAGTAGGCAAAAGAAAGCAGAAAGGGGAATTATCCACAACACCCAAAAGGTGTTGTTGGTTGTGTTGCATGACATTCGAGTTCATTTTGTGATACAAATCAAAATGACGCATTTGAGAATTTTATTGCAGGCAAAAATTATAAATTAGTGGGGGAAGGGTAAGAAGGGGTTTGCCCTCGATATTAACAATGAAATTCAAAGATGGTCAACAAAGCAGTATTTCAAGTGTGTCCTAATCAGTTAACTGTAAGTGGGCGGAGGAATGTGTTGTGTGTGTGTGTGTGTGTGCTCTTCCTTTTTATTGAAAATGAATACAACAATGAGCAGCCAGCACGCAATGGTCACCCATATCGAGTCCATTGTTTGCTTTTGATTTCCATGCTTAAAGTGCGGCCAAGCATTGACGACGACTACGATGAGGACGACGACCAGAATGATGATTAGGATGATGATTAGGATGATGATAATGATGATACACCGCATTGAGTTGTCAGTAATAACTCAATTGGGTTGATCGATAGCGTTTGATAAGCAAACAGAGAACCAGAGAACGAAATTCTACTGCCAGGCAAAGACCGCCTTTATTTTTATTATTGTGTAAATTTATGCGCCCGCCTAAAAGGGTCTCCCATTGACCACTCTTCTCCTTTTTGAGCCTTCTTTACAGGAGCGGACTAGATTAGATTTGACAGCATTGCCTCTATTAGAGGTTAATCGTTTTAAACTACTTTTTCACATTGTTTAAAGGTAATCCGCTCCTGGTTTTTAGCTGATTTCGTAAGCCATTTGCGATTATCAAATCGTTAATTGTGGCCTATATGGGCTTATTGAGCTGCCAGCGAATTATATGGAATGCCAAGATTAGAATAATCGCCTGACTAATTAATTATAACTTTCAATGCGGGTTGAATTTATTGTCTAATAATTTACTTTCTATCTACCATGTTGCTCAAGCTTTTTCGCCTTAAAACCAATTCGTATTACCCCTAAAAACCAATTTGGCAAGTGTCAAAAGTGGGCAATTTACTTGTTACTCACCACGGCCATTTAACCCGCTCCCCTCGCCACCTTTCTGTCTACACTTTACACAGTGTGTCAACAACAAATCAAGGGAAATTGGTTGGAAATTCATCAAAAGCCAACAATGCAAACGCCGCCGCCCAAGCATTGTGATGAAAATCAACCAAGTCAAGGAGGCCAATGGAAACAAAACTTGAAATGAAACTTTCAAAGTTAATAGAAATGTTATTATTTGCCAAAGAGTAACCCAAATGAAATGTGGCGGTGAGGCGATGAAGAAATTGTTTGAAATTGAATTACAACTGTAGTGTTTTCCTTTAAGTCATTTTCATTTCAAAATCCCAATAAAATAACAAATGTCAGAGGAAAGAAATTTTGTGAAAATCCTACTATAAGTTATATGAAATAACAGCAACTGTTAAAGGTAGAAAATGAACTAAAAATGTGATTTCGATCACATCAGATTTTTAATATGCTATGCAGATATAAATTGAGTAGAAACTGGACATGGACACTTTCATCAGTTTAAAGTTTACAATGAGATAATTAAAGCACATACCCATAAATTAAAAAAAAAAAAAACTTTGTGGAAAGATAAATATTAGACATAGTCAATTATTTACTTTAATGCATGATATATATAGGGAACATACTTTCTTCGTCCATGGCTATGCGTTATAATTAAATGAAAAATGTTTATTCAAAGTCTATTTGGACAGCTTAAAGTTCTGCAATAAGTATTATTAAAAACTTTTGGAGCGATTGAGAGAGGCGGAGATGGAGAGGGGGAGACAAAGAGTTGCGTGTTTAATTTTACTCCAAAAGGGGCATGAACTTTGCACACCAATTAACATTCGAATGTTGCCGTCTCCTTCTAGCCGCAAGCACTCACGCCCTTCATAAACCGATGAGGGCTTTAACTTTACCATACAGAAATTATACAAAGTCATCCCGTAGGAAATCGAGAGAGGGGACGAAAAACGAAGGTTTGCTTGAAAATCAAAATAATTTAGTTACCACCTTCGGTTCGGTTTCGATAGTCTATAAGGCTCGGAAGGCTGTCGGAAACTTTAAAAACTTTTGCCCCAACTGTTTGCACAATATAGCACTGGCACATGCACACATTATTTTCAGATAGGACACGCGCACTATAGTGGCTCGGTGGGTGGGTGGGTTGGTGGTGTGAGTTGGGTGAAAGTGATTTACCATAACTCTAAACGACATTTCGGATGCTATATTATTACAACAGTTCATCAAAGTTGGGCGTAAATTTCAACTCAACCCTCACCAACTATATTTAATTCCAGTTATAGTTTGGTGTCGATGTCGATATATGTATGTAGAGATGTCAGCCAGGGATCAGCAACGGGCAACGGGCAACGGGCACCGGGCATCGGCATCGGCATCGACGTCGTCACTAATGTAGATGTAAACGTTTGCTCTTACCCCCGTGGTCTCTTTACTCCATTGGGAGTCACTTTTATCAAACATCCCGCTGGGTATTTGGACTCAAGCTTTCGTAAACTTTGCCTGCTGTCTGCCCTCTGGCGCTTAGTCTGCCATTCTGTTGTTGTTGTCGTCGTCGTCGTCGTTGTTGAGCAAGCTCACCTCATCGAGCCTTTAGTCACAAAAAGTTTCGCTTTCGATTTGCTGCTGCCGTGCCAGGCAGTAGCCAAAACGCAAATTGTTGAAAGTTTGCACTAAAGTCGTTGATTTCATAGCTGAGAGGTGAGCTCAACTCGTTCAGAAAGTCTGCACAAAGTAGTTGACGTGAATCGAAGAGGGATCGCACAGGTTTTCAGGGGGTAGAGGTGAACTGAAAACCATGGAGCGGGCACGTAATTGAGTAAACTTGCTGCTGCTGCGGTGCAAATGCGAACGAATGAACCACTTGAAAGCAGCAACGGCAAATGTTTCGATATGCACCTATACATATACATACATAAGTATAGTCCAATGTAATAGTTCTCTATTTCTTTTTTTTTTTGTTGGATTCGTCTGGTTGCAGCCAAAAATTATAGGCAAAAGTTGCAAAAGTTGAACCTAACGGAACGCGACAATGAAAACTAACAATAATTCCAAATGCAGCATTTCATTTTCGTCCGAGCTCAACTGTTTTCCATTGGGGAATTGGAAGGCGGTGCTGGGAGTGCTAGGCGGAGGTGATATTGGGCCTATGGCAAACTGAAATCCTGGCCCCAAAACTCATACCCAAGAGAATTGCGAGCGCAGCAAATGCACTCAAACAGCCGGCATACTCCTGGGCATTTTAATTGTCTATTTCTGTGTGTCCGTCTAAAATTGTATACGACTTTATATGTATGTGTATCTGCAACTCCATCTGTATCTGTCTCTGTGTTTGTGTGTGTGTGTGTGTGTGTGTGTAGAGGCGTGTTAGCTCTCTGATTGTTTTCTTGCTGCTGCTGCAGCTGCTGATGCTACTGCTCTGTCTCTGTGTAGACTGTATGTGGGTGTAGTGTGTGTTTGTTATACAATGGTTTCGGTTAGGTTCAGTTGGATAAAATCCTTTTTTTCCTTTTTTTTTTTTTTTGTTCTTGTTTTTGTTGTTTTGTTTTGCTTTTTGTTGACGGTAGCTAGCACTAGGATCGCTTCAATTTATGACATTTTGACAGCAGTTGTTGCAGTTGAATCAGAAAGTTACTCTCCTGAGTAATCGTACAGCTTTTTCACTTACAAAACGCGCAATTTTGTGGATTGCATTGGAGGCAAGCACACACAGACACACACTCAGCAAAACACACCCATACATACATCGATTTGTACATACATTTGTCTAAATGGCATGACAGATTTGAATTGGAGTTTTGTCTTGGCTTTGGCAATTAAGCGAGATTAAATATTGCAAAAGGTTTTTTTTAGAGATTTTCCATTATTTATGATATGAAAAACTTGAAAATGAAAAACGAATTTATATTTTCCAATAAGACAAACATATTTTTGAGCAAGAGTTTAGTCTTGTTTTAGGTGTAAGAGAATTTTACAATAACCTTTCGCTAAACTAACGCGAGGCACACAGGATAAGTACAGTAGTTATAATGACAATCTTGCTCAATTTTAATGACGTTTTAAAACGATTCCATTTTAAAGTTGTCAAAAAGACAGTAAATTACCTTATAGAATACCTTATCTCATAAACTTCTGACCAATTCAAATGCTCTCGAATTGAAGCGTATTTAATATATGCCATGAGACTTTTGGCACTGAAGAGTTATTTTGACAGTAAGCCCAGAGGTCATCTCTAAATGCAATTTAATGTACAATAAATTTTTACAATTCCCCAAATACAGACTATCAGTGGCAAGTAAAAAGAGTGAGAGGGTGTTAAAAGAGAGTGACCTTTGCTTTATTCTCGTTAGTCTCAGAGCAACTTGGGCGTTTTAAGCCAACAGATAATAATATCAAACATACTTACACATCCTTTTTAGCTAGATACTTTTCCTCATACAAAGCTATAGGAAAAGAGAAAGAGTGAGTTAGCTATTAAGCATATTTGACTTGCCGTCAAAGTGAGCAAAAGACACACACACACACATACATACACAGATAGATATATATATATATATATGCTTGTCGTAGAATTCTGAAAGATGCTTAATGCCAGATTGTGGGTGTGTGTCTGTGTGTTTGTGTGAGTGTGTGTGTGTGATAATAATTCAACAAATTGTTGTTTAACAAGGAGAGACAGAACCGACCCACCGACAGTCACGCGGCAGTTAAAGTGGGACACACGCGAGATTGGGTGGGGGCTCTCGAACCACTCTCAAGTGTTTCGCCGTGTTAATCGCTTTATATGCAGCGTGTACTCGCTCGTTCTTGTATGTAGATGTCTTGTTTTAATGCAGCCACTGAGTGTACTTGAGTGTGTGACTGTGTGTGTTTGTGTATATATTTACTTGTTTGTGCGCATAACAACCTAGGGCAATATATACGCACATCTGCCAAAATATCTTACCTTCATTTCATGAAATGAAACAATTAGGACAAAAAGTTGCTTTGTGTCTGCTGCTTGTGTGTGTCTCTTGTTGGAGCCAAGGACCCCATTGCTTGCTTAATATTCCACCGACTTTACTTCCTGCGCTTCACCACCCCCAATTCCCTTCTGTTGCTCTCTTTCTTTGACTCGCCTGCTCTGTCTCATTCAGTGGGTTTTGGATATCCAACCCTTTTTTATAGCTTGACAAACATGTGTATGCCTGTAAACAAGAGTTTCGTATATATGTATGTATGTATGTATCTATATATGTGTGGGTATCTCTCTCTCTTTCTGCATGTGTGTGTGTGTGTGTGTGGTGTGCTCTTCTCTCTCTATCTATGTGTGCGTTTAATGACAAAATAATTAGAAAACTTTTTGTGTATTTTGTACATGGTGTAGAATCTTTTGCCGTAGTTGCTTTTTGCCTGTCTCTCTTCACTTGCCTTCACCTCCTGTCAATGTCACCGCCAATTTGCTACTCGGGCATCTTTCTCTTCATCCTTGTTTGCCAGTCTGCTTAGCTCGTACTGCTCGAGCCGCATACATTTGCAAATTGCCCTGTACAAGAACCTACATCAGAAGCAGCGGTCTAAGGTCTTTGACAATTACATTAGCAGCCAGGAGCGGCGACATTGACACCTGAGCAAATGACTACAGGAAAAAAAAAAAAAAAAAAAAATTAAGGAAGTTTTTAAAAATTTATACACTGTTGATATTTTCTTTCTGGGGCCAGAGTTTAAAGCCACAATGAGGGCATATTTTATTTAAGTTCTCTTAAATTGAAAAGTAATTTATTGTACTTAATGTTTGCATCTTAGATGAAACAACTCGTGGATCATTAAATGGCTAATTATCAATAAAATTTATATTGTGAACTAAAATAAAAATATTCCCTTACATATTGATTTTGGCTGAACATAATACCTATAATCACGCCAGTAATGGGCAAATTCCTCTTGCCTCTGACCCCACAACGGCTTCGTATTTCTGTCTATGCCTACGCCTTGATTAAATTTTCAGTTTGTAGCAAAACGTGGCTAAAAATATGAAAATTATTTTTACATTGTCCAAGGTCGTGCAGGAGAGAGAAGAATGGAAGGAAACAAAAAACGAAACACATTGGGATTAACGGAGAGAAATTAAGAGATAAGAGGCAGAAAAATTAAGAGAAGGAGAGGAAAAGCTGAGGATTAAGAAACCGTGCTATTTTGGGGTGAAACTTAAATCTCCTTGAAGTCAATGGATATATTTTACTTATTGGTTTTTAATTATCATTGGCTTTCATACAAAACCCAACTACCTGTGACTAATTCGTTAATATTCGAACGGTTATTATACGAAACCATTTTATTTGGACAACCACTTGAAACTCAGCCATTAAATGCTTGAACATATGGAGCACAGACTGAATGAAGCAATGATGGCTAGCATAAAATACCGAAACAAGTTTTCCAGACGCAGAGGCAAACAGAATGGTAGGTAAATATAATATACGCCGTGGCCAGACCGTGCCACTTTGCCGGGCTTTGCATTGACTATATAAAAGTAAGTATATATATATACTGTCTTGAACATATCGGTGCTGGTGCTGGCCCATGCTGCGTATGCGTAACGCAAGAGTTGCTCGTCACGAAACCAACGTCTGTGTGTGTGTGTGTGTGTGTGTGTGTATGTATGTGTAGGTGTTTTTATTGAAGTGCGTGGTGAAACACTTTAACTTGTTGTCCAAATAACAGCACGAAACTGAACAGACGACTACTGTTGGCCAAGAAAAACGTACTGACAAATCGATGTTAGCCACGGCAAGCCACAAAAATGCCAGAAGACGATTGTATCTACATAGAGAAAGTCGAAAAACAAATGCACTTAGATATTAAGACTGAAAACAGTAAACAAAGCACGCAAAAACTCTAAAGAAAAAGCGAATATTTAATGTTTAATATTTGCTTTGAATTTCGTTGTTATAATTAAAAAAATTTGCTACTTTTGTTATTAACTAAAAAGCCACGCATTTACATGGAATTTCACTTGAACTTGTTGAACTTAAATAATGGTCATTCAAATAGAAAGGAAACTGGCTAGATGAAAACTTTATAAATACAAAGATAATCAAATATATGATGTACCCAAAATGCAGAGAACCATAAAATGTTTTGCTTTTATAACAAGCACTGACCAATAAATGCTAAAGTGTTCTCCCCCTACTCCAGGCACACACTCACACACACAACAAGTATTTGCACTGGTCAAAAGTATAGCCAAAAAAAAAGGAAAAAACCAAGGGAAAAAGAGAAAACCAAAGGCAAACTTTGTTCTGAGAGCCACGTGTGGTGGTTGGTCGCTTTTTTGGGTCGCCAGGCTGAAGCTAGTTGATTTTCAACAGTTGAGTTGAGTTTATTTTGCTCCCACATCCAATTTTCCCTTGGCTCCTCTTTGGCTCTCTCTAACTCTGTCTTACTGTGTGTTGGCCAGGTGCGTTAGCCAGGCAGTCAGCCAGCTTCCAGTTACCTAGACAGCTCGGCATTGCATACATTTTTGCTGCGTGCCTGCTATGGCAGTTTATTTCTTGTTCTGTCTTCCATTCCTGGTTTTTTTTTTTTTTTTTTTCTTCTCATTCCTAGCCGGACTCAACTCAAGCGTAAAATGTTGATGAAGTAACCGCACATGTTTGCCGTTTGCTGTTACCGTACCGTACCGTACCGAAAACTCACCTCAAGTGAGTGTTTAGCTGCAAAAGTTTTCCTTCTATAGCTGGCAGCTTTGTTGTTGTAGTGGCAGTGTCTAAGCGCAAATTAGTTTGTATAACAGGAGCTTAACAATGGGGCCATGTTTATGGCCAAAAAGTTTGTGTTATGCATACAACAAATTCATGTAGAGTTGCCATTTTTATGCCACTTGTCCCCATATGCATATAAATAAAGCGATAAAAAAATCCCTTTTTCTCTCTCTCAAAAAAAAAAAAAAAAAAAAAATGGAAAGGAAAGCGAATACGAAACAAAAACTCTAGTAAAACAGCAAAAGTTTTTCCAACTAGAGCATGACATGATGCACGGCCACCTAGATGCACATGCACCGTTACAACAACAATTGCAAGAAGCATTTACAACAAACACAAAACACCAAAAAATATAAAATAAAATGAAACAGAAAGCACTAAAACAACTGGCAACAGGATTCAGATTCAGATTCAGTTCCAAGGACAATGTAACCATGTTAAACAACAATCAGAGTGGAAATACAAACCACTAGCTGGTAATTTTGCATGCAACGCTTAATGTTTGTGGCAAAAGTGGCGCTGATTTTGGGCAGACAACGTGGTTCTTTCGTCGTTGTGTTTCTCTCTGTGTGTGTGTGTGTGTGAGTGTGTCGCTAAAGTTTTTTTGCAAAGCCCTCGGCAATGGCAGCCAAATTAAACGAAATGTATACAAAATTTTTGCTGCAGCGGCAAGCGCGTTGGCGCAGTCTAAATTTGAGTGAGTGGCTGGCTGCCTGCCTCCCTGCAGAAAACAGAAAATGAGTGCTCTAGCGTGGGCAAAGCCAAGCCACGTCAAGAGGGAGTAAGAGGGGAAGAGGGCGTGAGGCGTGTGCCAACATTGAACAACAATGTGGCGGTTGCTCTACTCGTTGTCTAAAGTTTGAAGTGCGCATAATAAGCCAGGCAGGCGGTAAGAAGCCGCCGCACCAAGCCAAATTGGATACTGCAGATAGAGCCACGGCACCAACCCCAACCCCAATCCCAGCCATGGCCCCCCAAAAAAGTAGGCAACAGTTTGCAGCCCGGGGACTTAAAGTGCTCTTGACTTGGATGATGATGGCAAAGAGTGCAAGCGAGAGAGCCAAAAGGAGAAATTCTCAATGAGCCTGTCATTGTGTGAACCTTGTTGGCTTTTGAAAAGTGAAACTAATTTCCGTTCTTATGAAAAATCACATATATTTATATAGAAGGCATGTTAATCTGAGGTCGAAGATCAAAACTTAAATATTTAATTTCTCTAAGTTTTGTGACCATCTTTTAAAGTATTTGCTAAAGTAAACAGGCGTATCTGAAAATTTGTGCCATTAACTAATCAAATGTCATTTAATTAATCCGATTAAGTTGTGTGAGCTTACCCGACACGTTTGGAAAAACTAAGCTCATTAGAGATTAAGCTTAATGCAATTTGCTGTTGTGTGCAATGTTTTTTATTTGTAAATCATCTAAAAATGATTATATAATTTTACAATTATAATTACCGTTCTCCTTGTTTTCGTCTTTCTCATTCACAGACAATCGACAGAGTGGGCCAAGTGCAAGCCAGAAGAAGCTTAACTGAACAATGCAACAATTGGCGAAAAACGCACACCTCAATGCCTTCTCGTGGCGGCAGCGGCAACTGCATAAAAGTTATGCCCTGGGCAAAAACTGTACATGAAACAACTTAATTAGTAGTTCTACGAGTTCTTGAGCAAAAACCCTAAACAAAAAAAACCAAGAAACCAGAAGAAAGAAACGTTGAGTTTCGTGCCGAGAATCGGTGAGAGAAAAACCAAGTTCGGAGTTTTAAGAAATATTTGTTCATGCTGCTTCATTAGTGTGTGTGTGTGTGTGTGTGTCTGCGCGGAAAATGTTTAAGGCCAACAAAAACTGGAGCATCAGCATCAGCAGCAGCAACCACGGCCCGGGCAACCTTTGAGCTTCGGCCTCGGGAATAACTTTTGTTTTTACGTGAAATTGTGTATATGCATCCACTGTGTATATGTGCGTGTGTGTTTGTGTAAGTGAGAGTTGTTGGATTTTTTTAAGAAAATTAAATTGGAAACTACACCTGAAGCTGCAGCTGCAGCTGCAACTGAAAAGGCAATATATATAAATATATACCAAAGAAAATAAGAAGAAAGGAATACAAGCTGCATATAAATTATTATACTTTACACAATGGATTTGCTAAAATTGAAAGCTGCTAGCAGCAGCAGAGCAAAAAGGACTTCCAGAAAGCACGTAAACCTAATGACTTCATCCACCAGCTACGCCAACAATTCGTGTAATGGCAGACAAAGCTGCTGGCAACGTCAAGCCATCCTGCTATTCACATTGCTGGCACTCGCGACACACATCAACATGACTTCCGGTCAAATCGATTGGGACGACGACGATGATCCAGGTGAGTGACGAGTAACAAACTATGCACAAATCGTACATAACAAAAGCTGGCCACTTCACTATTGGTTCCATTGGGTTTCATCATCTCTCATTCCTCCCCTCCCCCCAAAAAAAAACATTTCGTGA
Source organism: Drosophila tropicalis (assembly GCF_018151085.1). Taxonomy (NCBI): domain Eukaryota; kingdom Metazoa; phylum Arthropoda; class Insecta; order Diptera; family Drosophilidae; genus Drosophila; species Drosophila tropicalis. The sequence goes on from NW_027173374.1 coordinate 338,242, forward strand.
TTTGCATACCCATTGCAATTATTCGAGAGAATTTTCCGTTCCGTTCCGAGGATAGACAAAGTGAAAAGCCAAAAACAGACATCAACTTAAAACGTATTGCAATTGAGATTTGGCAATGTTTTTGTAATTAAGTTTAATTGCCATTGCGTATACGCCCGGGATGGCAGAAGCTGATGCCCGGATTCAAGTAACTCCTGCTGGCAATGCTACGATTTGTTGGCAGCGCTTCTGGTATGATGAGAGTATGAGGCTTTTAATTAATCGCAGATTTATGACTTGAGGTTGTATGTACGTGTATGTGAGTTTGCTTGGTAGGTGCACGCTCTGTCCGTGGCTATATAAATGGAATTTTAATTATTCAAAAGCTACAATTAAAATATTTAATGAATTCATAAGTCTGACAGTTTAATTGCAAGAGTTTCCCTGCTGCCCCTCCCCGCACATAAAGCAACTTTTGGAGCCACAAAACTTGAGGGGAATATATAAATAGATGAGGACAAGTTCAAAGCTTTTGCACAAAATCTACATGAAAATTGAGAAATGGGAGTGAATCACACAAATTTCTTTCAGATAAATCAAATTCTTGTTTGGAGCCTACAATAATTTTTCATCCGCACCCCTCCCCACCCTTACCACCTTAGAAAAAATGTTCAAACAGAAGATTAATTCATCTGAATACCAAAATTGGCAAAAAAAAAACAAGTCTCTCTTTTCAATAAAAAAATGTTTACCATTTGTGATTGAGACTTTTTCAATCGATTTTAATCGAAATATTACCCATACGCCACATTGTTCACTAAAAATTTTAGAGAAATTTTTGGAAAATACATAATTGAAAAATAGAAATTTCTACTTTTTGAATAGATGATGCTTTATTCTATATACATCAAGTACATTCAATGGCCTTGCTCCCTGCTATTCATTTATAGATCCAAAATGAAAGTCTTTTGTTGTATTGTGCTAGGTTAGGGGTAGAAAAATCATACGCTTTCTTCCGCTTTCACTCCCCCAGCCGTCGTTTGTGTGTCTCATTTATCGATTTTCATCCATTGTGGTGGCCGCCCTCCTTCTGTGTGTGTGTCGAACGCTTTTAAGCTAACGATGCAAACTGAAAATGTTGACAACAAACATTTTTCAAGCTGTGCGTTGTCCTTGCAGCAAGGTAGAGGTAGCCCCCGACTTGAACAAATATGTACTTACATCGTTTTGCTTTGGGTGGCCCGCACCTTTCTGCCTTTCTACCTCCATCCATCTAGCCACCATTCATGCGTGTGTCTGCCCGTGTGTGTATGTGTGTGTACATATATGTATATGCGGCCTCTTTGCTCGGAGATAGAAACAGAGCAAAGTAGACAGCCCGCTGTGATTCCATTTGGCTTGCCGTGCGTTTAAGCACATGCATACACGCATCACACACACACTCACTTACACACACAGTGAAAACTTTTTACAGTTGAGAAATATGGTTTTGCATAAAATTTCGAATAAATGTTAGCCAAGATAAGCAGTTGTGTTTGCTTCCTTTTACCTTGCTTTAAAGCGTCGCGCCTTTTTGTATCCCACTAAACGTGGGATGCTGAAGCAGAAAATTATAAAATTAAGCAAACGGAAAGAAGAGAATGGAGGGCCAGGGTTTGGCAGCAACAAATAAAAATGCCACAAATTTGCTAGGTTCGGCTTGGGGATGTAGGAGCTGAATTTGCCATAAACAACTGACGCTCTGTAAAATTATGAAATCATAAAAATTTTTTTACGATTACATAAAAAAACAAAAAATAGAAAACAAAAAAAAATATTGTAAAAATGTGGGCGTCTCCTTACAATGTAATTTTGTTTCCCTTATATGCGTTTGCCCAGACACAAGTCTATTGAGAGAGGGATATAATAGTCTACCTTACTCTGTCCTGGTCTGTTTTGGACCCGGCTCTTTCTGTCTCTCTCAGTGGTTGTGGCAATTGCGTGATAATATAAAATTCAACTTTAGACATATGACTTCATTATTTATCAAACTGCCGAGCTTTGAATGAGCGTCAAAAAAACAAAGGGGGATAGAGTGTAGTTTGCCTCGCATAGTTTAGCCCCACCTAACCCGGGATTGACCTATCGTGGTGCTTTGGCCCTACAAACCCATTGCCATATATTCAAATTACATATGACCGGGCTATGCGAAAAGCCACATTTGAACAATTTCATTAGAAATGTGACACACTAAAATACACACAAACACACACGCATACAAAGAGAGAGAGAGAGAGAAAAACGAGTGTAACTACACATATGTGAGACGACTCTTTTTGGTTATTCCATTTGAACTGAACTCTGTGGCTTTAACCCTTATTAGCCTTTGACTTTGTCGTTGCCGTTGCCTTTGCCTTCCCACTCTCAATCTAAACCATATTTCATGTTGTTTTCATTTGTTTTGATTAGCAAATGAATGCCATACGTCGCGGCAGTCAAAGTCAAGAGAATGTTGCCGGGAATGTTAGCTAACAAATTATAACGTGACTCAAGCAGGGCAGTAAAATTTGAGTATTTTTATCCACACAGGAAGACAGTGAAAGAAGGTAAGGGAAAGAGAGACAGTGCGTGTTTCACTTGCCACGCAATCTGAACTGTGAATTGGCAACTCACACACATATACACACACACACACACCCACATGCAGTAAACACAACAACAACAACGACAGCAGAGAGAGGCAGAGAGGCTATATGTATAAAAATTTTAATTTATGCCGTGTTGAGTGCGTTATGCCCCAGTTCCTGGCAAGTGTGCCTACTTTAGAGCTCCTCCGCAGTGTTTTTTCTGCAGATAGCATAGCCGTCGCCTTGCCAGACCCAGACACATACACACACCCCTTGGAGGACCACCTTCTTTAACTCCCTTTTGAAAAACCTAAAATCGGCACTTCAGGCGCGCATTCTATAGCTCATTTGGTTGTCGTTCGCCTTCTTAGGCCACTTCCATGTGGCAAAAGGCAAAATGTTGGATTTACTTTAGACACGCGATATTTTTCTAGTCGGTCTGCTGATATGCGACCATATGGAAGACTCGCAAAATATGTAAAAAATTATAATTCATATTACATATTTGATGAAACACATTCAATCATTTGCCTAGGCCCTACTTGCCCCGTCTCTGTCAAAAGGTCTTGACACAAACGTTAGCAGCTATGGTTGTTGTTGTTGTTCCTCCTGCTCCTGCCACAACCCAATAATTACGCATTTTCGTATTTTGCGCTATGTGGTTATTTTTTAATGATAAATGACCTGGCCCAAAGTGTTGGTAATTTTTCGCAGCTTATGCCGAAAATTTCACTTGAGGCGTGTTTATACATTAAGCTCCCAATGTGAGAAAAAGAAGCACACTGAGCGAGGCGGAGAGGGATGTATGTAGAAAGGAAAGAGGGTGAAGCGAGTTACTAATTTTGGTGTCAAAAATACTTAGCATATACCCAAGAGTCGTATGTGTTTGTGTGTGTGAGGCAACGACAATGGAGTCGATGTCGCACATATGTATGTATGAAGAAAAACAAGATGCCAACGAATATTCCGGGTGAAGGGTGTCAAGCAACTTGTTTTGCCGCAATTTGTCATTTGTCAGAATTTAATGCACTTAATAATTAGCCAACTCTCATATATGCTTATTCACATTCATGGATGTACGTATATACATATATTTATAGACGCATTATGTGTGGAATTTGCCCCGTGCCCCGAACTCATGAACTGCTTAAACAAGATCGGCAGGCTCGAGGGAAATCAATAAATAATTAATTACTCGGGGCACACTATGTGATTCAGAGTGTGTGTGTGTGTATTAGACCCAAATGAAGCCATTGGGGATCAAAATGTATTTTAAGCATTTGCATTTTAAGCTGATTTAAATCTGCTTTTATTTTTACTAATTATGCAAATGGTATCTAGTTCAAAAAGTTGACAAGGGCAAATTTTCATTTACTTATACATATAAAACACATAATAATGTATGGAAAAACTAAAAACTGGCATAATTTTAAATCATTTGCTGACAAACTAATTGAAAAGAAAGATGATATTAAATTATGTGTGAAGTCGAATCTATATTTTAAGAAGGAAACTTTGTGATTCTCTAAATATTTTCAAACTGAAGAAATGACTCACATGTTTGACAATACGAAGACAATTTAGAAATACATAAAAAATAAATTCTATTGTAGCTACAATATAGTAACCATAAATCAATCATAAAATCAGATTCGTGACGCTATTCCAGACCGTTGACAATATCAAAATAGTATATACATCGATTTAAAAGCCTTAAATTCTGCAAACGAACAACCCAAAATGGCCGCAATTTCCCTTTGACAAAAGAAAAATCATTTCAAATGTCATGTAACAAGAGGAAGCCGCAAAAAGAAAAAAAGGAACAACAAAAAACCGACAAAAAAGCAGAAGAGAAAAAAAAAAACTGAAAAGAAAGACCCAAAACGCTTGTTGGAGAACGACACGCGAAATCCTAGACCTTTCTCTGCTCCTGTCGCAGCAGACACACTAAAACTGTTCTCTTTTGTGAAACGTATAAATTTTCTATTGATTTATGCCAAGTTCGCATGCCATTTTTTCCGTTTTGCATAATTTCTGCTGTTGGCCAAATTGCACTCAGCACACACACACACACACACACACACACATAGACAGGACCACCAAAGGACAGGCCAAAAACAGACACAGATACAAAAATAGAGAATGGTGGAGAACTGACAGAGCGGCCACGATGAGGACAGCTAAATCAAACACAATTGTTACGATTCCGACTGTCTTTTCGCGGTCGTGGCCCGCGGACTCTCTACAACTACTTTGTGCTCTCTCTCTCTATCTCTTTCTCTTTCGTTCCGTACTGCGGCATTTACAATTGCAGCTACAACACTAACAGCAGCTGCAGCACCATAACCATCACTATCTCCTAGTACCAGCACCAGGAGGAGTGGCATGAATTGTGTTGATGGAGTTATCCATTTATACTCGCATTTGCATAGAACGAGCAGCATGCGACGTCTGTGATTGCTGCTGGGGCGAGACGCTGCCGACACATGACATGGAAAAATGAAAAGGAAACCTATCGTATAGTCAGTGTCTAACCCAGACTAAGACTCAGTCTCGGTCCCAGTTCCATTCTCCAAGTCCCTGAGCAGCATGAACAAATGGTCAAACAGTTGCTACAGCAACTTGACAGCAAAAGAAAAAAAAAACCAACTAGAAGAAAAATCCACAAAAAAAAAAAGAAGAAAATTGAAGTAACTACCTCTCAGTTGCAGCTGTAGCTGTTGCAGTGGCAGTTGCATAGAGAAAACGGTCTACTGTCAGAGGTTGCAGCGGAAATGCGACTGTGACATTTTCTATATACATACATATATCACATGTAAATATGATGACATTGCCTGCCTTCTGACTGCCGCCAGTATGCATCCTCTGGGAATGCCTGGGAATGCCAAAAATGTGACTCTGCTTAGCTTTTGACTAGTTGGGACAATTGCCAGAGACCAACAACCATGATGGTGCTCCCTTGGTCATACTTTGTTTGTGCCACGCTCAGTTAAAAGTCAAAACCATGTTGCACATTCATCATTTAGAGTAAACAATTTTTGATTAATCGCCAAGAGTACTAAACCCGGACTTGACTAGAAGCAGCGAGCGTTCTTGCTGTTGCTGTTCCTGCTGTTGGCGTGCACTTTTGTGCAACATTTTTCCAATTGCTGCCAACACAAAAACAGAAAAACAAAAAAGCAAAAAAAAAAAAAAAGCAACAGAAATATAAAACTGCCAGCGAACTCTTTAGCACGTACGAGAAAAACAGTCCCCAAACTGAAAGACAGGGTAAGAGAGACAGAGAGAGCAAGCGCGAGGGAGACAAGAAGTGTTTCGGGGGCACTCGCCTCAACACATGTATACAATTTGTTGTTGCAGCTGAGCCTCAGAGCTTGACTTGCTTTGCTTTTGCTTTTGGTGACCAACTGCCATGTTGGAAATTTGTAACATGATTGCATGACCATCACACCACTCACACACACACAGACACACTGGCGGGACACCCCAAAAAACACAACCGAGCGGCATCCATTTGACTTTTGCATATTTGACTTTGGCCATTTTCAAAATGCTGCGTGTTTCTACCCTGTAGCCATTAAATAGAAGAGTATATTAAGAGCTACAAGACAGAAAACTTTGTTTCTATTTGTATTTGTATCTAAAAAGTATGCTAAGAAAAAAAGCAACTTTCATTATATTGCTCATTTAAATGGTCTAGGGTATTTGCTGGTTGGGAAAACTTTTATTTCTCTCCACTGACGACGGCAAGTAGTCAATAGCAATAGCAATGGTAATGGCAATGGCAAATTTGTGCCGTCAACCGTTGTTAAGCTCGCAACTTATCAAACTCATCACACAGTTGTGACCCAGGGCCACTTAATGTGGGTTTCTTTTGTGAATTTCGATACATATTAAACGGGTTATGCCACAAAAGGATTACAACACTTTTGCCTTTTTCTTACCAAAAAAGCATATCATTATGGTTAAACAATTTTTTTTTTCTCACTCATTCTCTCTCTCCCTCCCTATATATCTATCCTATTCTCACTCTTTGGCATTTGGCCGGTAGCTTTTTGACAACTTTATTAGGTTTTCGGCTTGGACTTTTGGATATAGAACCTAAAAATGGGGTCCGACATCGACGGAAAGGCGTGCGAAAAATTCTAAACAAATAAATAAAGGCAAAAACTTGTGTTGCAAAAGGGCAGTCGAGAGAAATTGCTATGCGGCATGCGTCAGCGTCAAAAACTATTTTATAGCTGCTTCGTGTTGTCGTCACGGTCCTACCGGGTGGAGTAAAAAAGGCTAACGAGGCTGCAGAGGCAGGAGAGCCAAGGCTGAGAAAGTATAAACAGGATAGGGGAGCAGATGATGGTGGGGAAGCGTATGAAGGGGGGAATTATAAGGAAAAGAAGGGGCAATAATGAGAATGGGGAGAGCTTGAAATGCTTGTAAGGCGAATAAGTCAACTCAGCAAAATGTGTCAAAAATGAGCAATTTATTTAATTTTTAGCACACACACACACACGTACACCCTAACACCCACACAATCTTGTGGATGTGTGTGTGTGTGTGTGTGTGTTTGTAGTAAAGTAATTTTCATACTTTTGTTTTTTTCCTCCGATTTGACTTGATGCTATTTAAGCGCAAAACTTTTAAGTTGTTTTACAAAAGTTTGCCAGCAACATAAATTGGATTAAACCAAAAAGATGGCACCAGCGCGGCCATAAGGCCGAGACAAACACGAGGCAACAACAGCAACCAGAGACACAACCCCAAGCAATGCCCCAAACTTGACAACTTAGTTTTGTTGATGTTGTTTTTGTTTTTGTTGTTGCTGCTGCTGCTAGCAAAGGGCTGCAAAATGTTTTTTTAATGCTCACAAATCTAAACGAACTGAAAATCGAGAAATTGCACGTGGCAGCTTTTTAGAAAACTTAACTTACCCTGTGCTGTGATGTGCTGTCCTGTAAAGTCCTATTCTTTTATCCCAATGCTGGTCGAGGGTCAACTCATTAGCCAAATGAAGCCAAAAACTAAACGTATGTTTGGACAAAGTATTGCCAAAAACTTTTCAATAGTCAACAGAGTTTGGTAGGGATTTTCGGATGCTATTCAAGTGGTAGAGTGAGGACTTTTGTATGTGTGTGTATGTATGTACTTCGATCGGAAAATCGAAATGGCGGTAGCTGGAGGGGGTTGTGGCCTCTGGTAAAAAACTTTTCACCCGCTTCCCCATGCCTCTAAACCCCCGGGAAAAAACCATAAATGTCAAAGTCAGCCAAAAGTTTGCATAGTTTTTGACTTTCAGCAGCAACGACAGGCCTCATTTTACCCTCCCCACCCTTGCTTCTTCAACCAAAGAGTTTCTTATTCCTTGTTATTGCTGGGACCCATGTGGTTGACATATTTGCTGGGGGATTATTAATTGAAACAAGTTAATTTGCACAAAATAGAACTGGTCGGAAGGCCAGCCGGCCGGCCTCCTGGATAGCAGCCACACAAGAGCCAGGAAAAGAGCGAGAGAAAGATAACTTGAACCAGCCAAAAGCCGACAGTGTCAAAGTAGAGTTTGCCAAAGGCTAGCAAAAGACTCTTTTAGCCACGCCCATGCACATCCTTCTGAAATGTGGGCATGGTGAGAGGCCAGGCCCAGACATGCTAACAAGAACAAGCTGAACAAAAACGACAAACAAAATGTTGGCAAAAAGTTATTAAGAGTCATCATGTTCTGTTTTGTCTCAAGGATAAACTTTTCATATGCTTTTTGAATTAAATACTGGCATTTTTTTCTATCAGATATACATATATAGACACATACGTGTGTGTGTGTTTTTATTTGGCATGTGCATATCTAGTTTGGATAAACTTCGTATGTTTGCGTACAAAAACAAGATATAATTAGCATTTAAAGTCAAGTTTTTTGGGCTTAACTTAATCTAGAAGCAGTCCTAAACTCTTAAGAGGTCGTCCATACATATGTACATAAAGTAATCGGACTAGTGACTAGACTCTGGTCAATCAATTTCTCTTTGACTTTGCATTTTAAATATTCTGAAACTTGTTTTTGCTAATATTTGATGAGAAACTTTACTGACAACTCACCAATGGGAATAAGAAAATATTAGATATAATTTATGAGCAATCTTCAGGAAAAATAAATGGACAGTTCCTTGTCCAAGAATTTGGTTTGTTTTATATACTACACCCAAGGATATTTCTTTTATTGACGTTAGTAAATATAAAAAATTTTATAGTTATTGTAATTTTGGAGCTTCCAGTTGTTTGTTTTATAATATATTATTATTATGTTATTCTTTACGCTATATTTTAGTTTATTTTTTTGGGATTTTCAATCAGGTGAATGTGGAAAATGGGTAAGAAAAGGTGCTGAGACAGAGAGCCAAGCATTTGAATATGAAAATGCTGTATCTGACCAATTTTACTATATATATTTTCTGCCAGAGTATAAAAAGTAAATCTATAAAAAAAAAAGAAATAAAAAATCTGATTTCATGTTAGTTAACATTATATTTTCTGTTGTACTACCACTAAAGGATTAATCACAGACTAAATAATGCATAAAATTTACCATCACCATCGTATGCCTCAATTCCATTTCATTTTTCATGGCTCTGCAGCATAATTTTGAAGCCGCATCCAATATGAAGTTATTGTTATAGTTAGGGCTCATTATTTATGCCTCAAGTTATGCAGCTAACAGCACATAAACTGCAGCAGTAGAACAGCAATCTCACCCCGCCCCACCATGGCCCTATCCGCGCAAATAATTTTCCACCATCTTAGCCAACTGACTGGTTGTCTGGCTGGCTGAATGTTTGTTGTAAATAAGCACTAAACCTTACCACGGCTGTCTGTTTTTGTACATCTTCCCCAACCTCGTTCCCTAACAGAGTGGGGGCAGGGAGTTTAGTTGCCTATGCCAAGGCGCAAATGTTTTGCGGAATGTGCTCGAGTCATAAATTTTACACTACCCAGATGGCATACCTTCCTCTCCCCATTCCACCTCCACCACCTCCATCTCCACCAAGCCATTGACTTGCATTGAATGTTTTTGTCTATGTTCTTGGCATTTAGGTTTTTTTTATTTTACCAACCCCTCAATTTTTTAGCTTTCTTTATTTTGCCAGCAAGCGCAGCCCTCGGGCAAAGGAATCTGAAACGTCCTTACTTCCATCACTATATAAACAGTGCAGACAGAGAGCCGTAAGCATTTCGCTTTTATAGTTTATCGATGCCGAATGGTAAAAACTGTAAACGTATTGACGTTAAAAATATTTAAGCAACCGAAAGAACTGAATGGAAGGAAAAAACCATATTCCATCAAAAGCTTCATCCTGATCAGGCAAAATTATTTATTTATTTGTAGCTACTGTTTGTACTTCATCAGTCAGCTCATAATGCTTGTGATAATCATGCTTAAGGGTCTTGAATTTTTAAATTAAACTCTTCCAGGCTAGTTCGAGAACCTAGAAACTCTCTCACATATGTACGTTTGGACAAGTGCTGAACTCGTGTTCTGACCATGTACAAAACACTCGAACAGAAAGTTGCATATGTGAACTGAAAATTTTCCAACTAATCGGATTCTAATGGCAAAATAATTATCAGAAGACTGCAGAGTGCCACTCAAATACTCACACAGAAGCCAAACACACATATATACACACACACACACAGACACGACGTTGCATTCATAAATTTTGGAATGCCATTAGTTTTACATTTGTGGTTTGTGCTGAGGATAACCGCAAAGTGAAAAGCCGCAAATTTTCAAGTCATACGGAAATGAATGCCGACTGGACGGCAGAGTAAAGTGAAATGAGAGAAACTATGTTAGTCGATTGGTTTGGGTCTAACAAAGTTGCAGAGACAGTTCCATATACTTACATAAACATAGATATATGTACATATGTATGTATACACAGGATGTAGATAGAGAGATATAGTGGCAATGACAGAGACTGAGGCAGAGACTCTAACCAAAATGTGGTGAGATTGGTTAGCCCAGCATGTTATGTTTGTTCATGTGTTTGTGTCATTTCAATCACAGTTTTCAATTAATGTAACATCGCCGCATGACATACGGATTAAAAGGTGGAGGGTTGATGAGAAATCTGTTTTTGGGAATTAATGAAAAATGTTTCCCAAAAATGCTAAGCTCATTTTATGCACACAACACATATTGCCAATTAAATACAGTACTAGGCAAATAAAACTGGAACAAACAATAACAATAACTGCAATCAAGCATTCAATAAACCAACTGACCGACCGACGGACTGACCAACCAACCAATCAATGTATCTGCTTCTCCTCCCTCCCCCCTTGGAAAAACCAAGCAAACAGTAGGATGTCCCAGCTGGGCCCATTGACCAGCAGCTTTCTCAGAATTTGAATAATATTCAATTCAATGTTGAAAACCGCTACATAAATTCAAACATTTGCATTACGACCGAGCTTGGTTGCCATTGCAAATAATGCGGCCAGGCCGCATGGTGAATGAACTTTGACAATTTGCTTGTTGTATTCCGCATTTGGCATTGTTTCTTTAACCCGCCAATTTAATCAGACTCAATTTGTTTGAATGCCAAACTCTTTTATGGTTCTTGTAGATATTTCTAATTGAATTTGTGTTTAAAATATTCAAGTATTTTACTTATGAATATATTATTTTCGAGCAATTAAATTTTGAATAGCAAATTAAACATTTAGTTACTAAAAGATTTGCGTTAAATGGATTTTAAATTGAAAAAGGAGACAATTCACCTTATGAATGGTTCTGATTCTTATTTAAAATTATATAATATTCAGCTTCTTATTACAAATATTTATTAAATATTTATGAAATAAATCTCAATACTCTCTGCAAAAGAAGTAAAGAATATTTATTTAACACATTTTTCTAAATGAGGGGTTTTTTTTTTCTCCAATTATTAGATTTTCTTGATTCGATACAAAAAGTTCTGCAAAGATTTAATTGAAAAATGTCAATTATTTTCCACCTTCTAAAAGAGTTAAGGTAATTAAATGGCAGTTGATATATTGTTTTATTTAATTAATTATGCAAAGTGTCAGAATTAAAAGAGAAATGAGAGCGAAAATATTGTTTCTATCACTTGTTTTCAAAGATTTTCTCGTTTAAGCCAAATTCAACTCTTTTTTTTTATTTTCCCTCATTCCGGAATAGATGATGAGGCTGTGGCACTTAAAGCCGAATACTGTAATTAAAGTTTGGGAGGCGCAAAAAATAATCAATGGACATTCAGTGGTACAGCGGCAACTGAATTAACTCCAGCACTCATCCACACACATACACACACATACACGTGGAGAGAGAAATGTGGGGACTGGCCAGTGCTATCGTCCATCTCGGTCCCCTTTCGACCAGCGCTTAATGCGAAAATTCAATTAGTGGCATAATTAGTTGTGGCAAGCGTTGAAGTTCAGATTTTTGGTAGACCCCACAATAGCAGCAGGAGCAGGAACAGCAGCAGCAGGAGCATCAGAGGCGCCACCAACAGCGGCAGCAAGTGAAATTGAATGAATGACACACAAAAGACTAACGGCCAATCTATGGGAATGAATTGAGAGGAAAAACAAGAAAGAAAAAAAATACCGTGAACTGAACTGAAATTTCTTTGGCTCTTTTGTGTGTATGGATGTGTGTGTATGTGTGTGTGAGGGTGATCTTGCAATGGCTGTGTCTTTACTCTTGATTAATGTGAATTCATTAATTCAGTGAGTAATTTACAGTAAGCATCAGCAGTAACTAACTATTTTTTCCCAATTCGCGATTTCTATCCATAGAAAATTAAATTTCTTCCAATAAACGACTGTGATTTTTAGAGTTGAATTTGTTAACCTAGATTTCGATGCGCATTGGTGTTAATTAACTAAATGCAACTGCAATAAAATTGATTGTTTTCACTTTGTTTGCAATGCAAATTGCTGTTCATCCAGCTGGGTCAAATCCCCATGGTATTGCCAACAGCAATATCAGCAGCAGCAACAGGAGTAAAAACGTTGAGGTCTGTTGGCAACGGAAATGGCCAAAAATTGTTTGCCTGCCTCTTAGATCTCTCTCTCTCTTCGCCTCTTCTTTCCCGCTCTTTCTGTCTGTGTTGCTGCACGCTTTTTCCCTCTATCCAATGACATTTTTGCTAACATATGCGCGGTTCTGCGGCTTTCCTGGGTTAAATTGCAGCAGAGCAAATTTAATTAGAGTTTTAGCGGGCACACACACACACATAGATCGAAAAGAGGAGAGAAGGGAATCAACATAGACTTAGATGCACATCGTAAATACACATGGATACACTCAGACAGACGTTGGCGAAACAAGTCAAATAACAAGTCACGTTTCAATGGCTAATGAGGTCATGTGTAAGAGCCAATGGCGGATGCGGCTGAGCCAAACGTCTGTCATCCCATTACCCCCCTCTATACGTATCTACGAATGTATGTATGTATGTGTTGGATCCTTCCATTGTTGCCTAGGTACAGTTGTCACTCACTGGCGGGCACGTTATAATAATGACGACGTGCAGCAGCAGCAGCAGCAGGAGCAGGAATGGAGGTTGTCTGAAGTGCCACCGACGGATATCTGGCTGAATGACTAAAGTTAACACTAACTTGGCAAACAAATAAACATGAAAACAAGGGCAAAGTGGTCGTGCCAGCAGAAATGGGGCCTGGCCAGAACACGGCAACAGCAAGGACAATATGTCAACACACATGAGCACTTCAGCTTAATGCGAGAATGTATGTGTCTGCTCTTTCTGCATGTGTGTGTGTGTGTGTGTGTGTATGCGAGACATAGGCATATAATTTCAGCTTCCGCCTAGATCCTTAAACTGTTTGCATTATTGTTGTGTTGTGGCCCCTGTTTGCTGTGCTCCTGTTTGGCTGTTGCATTACAATTACAATTACAATTAGAAAAGTGTATTTTGTAATTGTAGATTCAGTAATTTGCTGTGCATGTGAGACCAAACCCCTAGCCCCCAAAGTCTAGCTAACAACGCTGGCCATTAACCTGCCAAACACACGCACGCACACTCACCCATCCACATCCACATCCCAACTCTCAACTCCCTTGTGTCCTAGTTAAACCCTTAAAAGCAAGTGTCTGGTCTGGCCTGGTCTTGGGCAGGTTTTTGGGTTTTAGGCCGCTCATGTGATATGATAATAAATATTTTCCTTTTAGCTCAGTACTTGTAAACTTGCCAACTTGCTTGGGTTAAAGCATTAAAGCTTCAGAAGATATGTATGTCTACATCAAAGAGGGAACCGAACCTTGAGACTGAGTTCACACAAATTTTGTTGGCCCATTCTCCGGCAGCCATTGCTTAGGCACACGATGGGGAAAATCTTTAATTGAAAATGCTTAACCTTAAGCCGAGTCTCTCGATGGCAATGTTAAAGGCATTCAGCTAAATTAAACGGAAGTCAACATTTTTATTCTTAAGCAGCTCACGTAAAATGAAAGCCGATTGGCTAAGAATTCGTTAGCCGATTTAAGAACAAAATATGAAAAACAAATAAATGCAGAGAACAACTAAAGTAAACCACAAAAACAACTTCAACAGTTAGTCTATTGATTACCTAGTTAGAGAAAGAGAGGAACAAAGTACATCAATTATCAATTCTCACTGTTATTAGTCAAAATTTATGTACATTAACTTCTATTGGAAAATTAATCCGCTTATTGGACTTATAATGAAACTATTGATTTATTAGTTAAACGCATTTAAAGTCACTGGAACTTAAGACCATTATATAAATTTTTTGCTTTTCTTAATTATAATTACTTTAATTTAAGAATTTTAGAATTTTTTCTTGCTTACTTAGCGGAAACTGTCAAGAATGAAAAAAAAAGTTACACAAAAGTTTTTAATACTAAACGGCAAACCTGGCTATGTTAAGCTGGCTATAATAAATATTTAAAGCGCTTAGTTTAATCAATAGATATGCGATATGGCCTCACACATGCCACACATGCACACACGCACACACGCACACAAAAGCAAACACTCAGTGGCCACAATTGCACACTTGGCCATGATCCTAAATGCAAATAGGCGACCCCCAGAGTATATGGGGAGATTCTCGTTTATGTAGTTACAACGAGAAGCGTACTCTGGGACACTCGGTAATGCCAAAGGGACACAGCAGGCCAATAATGGAGTCACGTCGCACTTATGAAAAATATGCGATAATCCCAAGTATAAGTTACCGAGCGAAAAGCGTCGAAGCGAAACTCTTTTACTCTTGTTCTCCTCTCCTCCTTTCCTGGCTTATGGCTTTTACAATTGCCCTAAGTCGGCAAAGTGGCTTCAAAAGTTTCTTATCAGTCTGTGAGCCAGCCAAAAGTACACAAAAAACCAAACAGGACTTCACATTTGAAATGCCTGCATATGTGTGGTATTATAATTGTGTGTGAGTGTGTTTGTTTTTAAGATGCGCTCAAGGAGCATTTGATGATTCAGATATTTTCGGTAATTAGGCAGCAAACTTTTTAATAGCTTTGCTGCTGCTGTCTCTCTATCTCTTTCTCTCTCTCTTTTGGCCACGTTCAATAAACAGACTTTAGCCATAATTTGATTATGCCCCAAAAAACGTAAAGTGCGATTCATTTGCATGACAACTAGCTGGAAAATTCATTCACCTGCCGTGTACAGATAACACAACGTGCCTTGCCCTGCGGCGAGTCATTTAAAATGCAAAAAACGAACATGAAAATGAAAAATCAGCGACGCGCGGCGGCTACAAAATGTAAAAAAAAGTAAACTACATGTTGTATGTTTAAAATATGGTGCAAAAACAACAATAACAATCAAGAAGATATACAAAAACAACAACAACAAAAAAAGCAGAGACAGGCGTAGCAGATAATCAGGAAGTGGCAGCTTATTGAGAGCACATCAAAAAATTGATTTCGGCGTAGCATGGCTATCGATAGCATCGATAGAAAGATCATACGTGCGTGCCCGTACGCTTTAGTCGATGCGTGTGTCCTTCGAACCAAACAACAACAAGAGCAACAATAATAATTCATAGCCACCGTGTGCGTTGTTGCGTCCTTGTGAAGGCTTAACATTTCATCCGGCCATGGTACGTAAGCGACACATTTAAGCGCACTTCCTGCAGCTGTTGCTGATATCAGGACAAGCCAGCTCAACTCCTCCTCCTGCTACTTTTCCCTTTTTCTTGTCTCTTATCAATATGCACTCGCATTAAGTGAGTTTACGTGTGATACAATTGCCGTTGGTTATTCTGATTCTATTCCCACGGTTTTCTTCGGGGAGACACACACACACACACGGCCACGCACTGGGTCTACGTCGTCTCGACTATGCGTTTACTTTTTCATAAATTTTTGAGTGACATTTTTGATGACATTCAAGCTTTATACCATGTACCATTTCAGGATACCCAACTAAAGGCACCTGTCACCATTGCCAAATGTGGCATGGCATGCTTAAGCGGCAAGTGTTAAAATGTCAACAGAAAACTGAAAAGGTATATCATATATAACCACCCAGACGTGCAGTGCCTAAAATACCCTTAAAATGTATTAGACAAGTTCCAAAAGGAACTCCACTTTAAGCCAAAGAAAGCAACAAAAATTGGAAGAAATTTCGTTACCACTTGTGTTTGATATAAAGTTTGGTTTCTGCTTTTTTTTGACAAGTCACTTAATACTATTTAAAATTGACTTTAAACTAGTTCATCTAATCATGACGAACAGCATGAAAAGTCACTGATACCCAAAACATGAAAATTTTGATTGTCATCCCTTTGTCTGTGTCTGTACGTTGCCATTTGCTTCTTGCCTCTGTTCCTTTAGGTATAAGTCAGTTTCAGATGTTGCCGGTGTTCGGTGTTTGGTGCCGCCTAACAGGATTATCTGCGAAAAGGTTACGCAATGCGTTATCACGTATCATAAAGCGTAATCTCAAGCGCGTGGTTTGTATTTACATTGCCAAGTAGATTGCTGTTTAAAATTTGATGCATGGCAAAGGAGTGAGGCTCAGCTAGGGCGGAAGGGATAGAAATGGTTGCCTTTGTCTTTGTCTTACGCCAAATTAAACAAGGCCAACGCGAAAGTCAAATTGGGTGTCCTGAGTAAACGAAACGAGGCCTAACTTAAAGTAACCTTGAAGTCGGAGAGTGGGGGAAAATCAATTGAGCCTAGGTGCGCGTCGGCGAATTGCGTTTTATTCAATTTCTTTTTTTTTTCACTCGGCAAGGCTAATAAATGGATTTTCAGTAAACGTATATAAGTGTGTATATGTGTTGGGTGGGTGTTTGTAAAGACGGTTTTGAGGTTGGGGTGGTGGCGTTTTTTTTTTTTTGGTTCTGTCATGTCGCGGGTTGGCAAAGAAAACGCTGCACGATTTATGCGCCTTACAAGCTAAGCCCAAAAGTATGCTACATAAGCTCCTACCACATATGTGTATGTGTTTATTTAAGTGCAGTATGTGTGTGTGTGCGCTCCTTCGGTAAGCTGAAATTCAAATTTTTTCACTACCAAATGGCGAGCAAATATCCAAAAGGGGTTCACAGCTTAAATGCGCCACGCCATTTGTCAGTGTAATAAAATCAAAAACACACACAGAGAGCACTCGGGAGGTAAACCTCAAAACCATACAACTTGGGATTGGCAACTGGGACAGAGACGGTGGGACAGGAATGGAGGGAACACCCAACTGAGCTCAGGCTATTGAAAATTTATATTGGCCGCATTTGTAGCCATGTTTTTTTTTTTTTTTTTTTTTGTTGCTGACTTCAAGTCGGGCATTACCCTGAGCGCTTTTTGAAGTTTTCGCATTTATTTCACTTGACTGCCAGAGCCATTTGCAGATTTCGTTTCTGTACTCTTGCCACTCTTTGTAATTGTATGCAGTTTTGCTCTCACGTCAATTTGACACCCAACCGCCAATTTTATCGTAAGGTAAGAAAGATTCTTACTCTGTCGACATGTCGATGTGTTTTTACGTTCCAATTTATAGCGGCAATTTCTTCGCTCTCAAATGTAAATCCAGCGATTCTACGCGACCGCCACTGTTTACATTAGTTATTATGCTTATTTATGTGATTTTATGGGCCAGCAGACGGAGCCACAGCCATTTGACTAGAGTGCTTGAAGCCTTTCAAATTGATGCGCACTTTAAATCCACCTGCGATTGTAGCTCCCACCGCACCCGAGAATCTCCATTAAATTAAGTTTAGCACCGCGATATGACAGAACAGACCAGAGCAGTGAAACCAAGCCTTTTGTCTTTGAACTCCGAACTGGATCTGTATCTGGTCTTTTTGGGGCAAGGCATTGAGAAATCGCCAAATAATTGCTACGCTTACACTTTGTCGCTGTGCTGCGCTGACGCTTATCTCTTGGCAACATTTACAACAGCAACAAGAAGCAGTAACTACAAAGTGAAAGTCCATCGCTTATTCCTATGGGAACAGGGGGCAACAAATTACAAATTCAACAAGCGCCAAGTGGACAACCCTCATTAATTTTGCTTCCCTCTTTGGTTGCCTTTGCCCCTCAATCCTCATCCATCTATCCAGTTCAACCATCCATCCACCCTAACTACCTACCTACCGTTTGCCTTGTCCCTTGCAACAGTAAAGCTTTCTATTAAAATTAATAATGTTGCTTAAAAACAAAGCAACAAAACAGCGACAAAAAAAGGAATAGAAACGAACAGCGAGTCAACGAGCTTACTGAAAAAGTATCTCTCAGCATGGGCCACGAAGTTTTTGGAAGCCCTTAATAAGTTGCCAACGGTTGGGTTGGGTCTTTCAGACTATAAAAATTTATCAACAACATCAATAAATGTTCAAAAGGGAAAACTGTTGAGATGATCATTAAGGTATGAGTACACGAAATGGTGGTCTACCTTTTATTGTTTAGATTGAAAAGAATTGATTAGTGAATGTATCATAAAAGTGAATTACCTTTTACTTATAAGTACTTCTGTTCTGGGTAGTTGCAGTAAAAATTCTATGTAAACTATAACTTTTCAGTTAAATAAACTCAAAAATTTGGCTTTAAGACAAAGTTGAACTGCGGACTATTATCCATAACTCTCTAGAACTACCATATATTCAATGAGATTTGCTTTGCTTCCTAGATGGACTTATTGATACCATATATGAAAATGAATTATCTCACATAAGTAGTTTAGATATTAGTATTTGATAACAGTTTTCAAGAACTTATCTTTCTGTTTTTCTTCATTTTAAAAACAAAATTGCTGCGTTAATTAAAACCCCATGACAACAAATATTTTTTGTTTTAGTTTGCAACTCCTTTAAACTTTTATTACATTAATGGGTTGCTGTCTCTTTGTAGGCCAATGATCCAGATATTATCCGAGCCAACAAATAGGTTGAATGTGGGGGAGCTCCCACCTCCAATTGACATAACAACACAACGCATGTTAGAAAGAGATAGATGAGAGGCATGTGTGTGTGTAGGTTGGTTATTTGGTCTCGTGGTAATTATTCATTTTCCTCCGGCAACACATTACCCATGCATGGCCATGTCAAAAGGCGTCTACCCGTCGCTTGTTCTCATTTGTAATTGAAACTTCCCCCTATGTCTCTCTCTCTCCTCCGCGTTGTTTCTTCTTAACCATCTGTAAAATAATTAGCCTTATGTTTTAGTTACGTTCATTTTTGTCATATCACAATCGCATAGAGTTTTATATATATGTAAATGTATATATAACAAGCTACTTACTACCCTCGCATATTACTTTTCGTTAATTAATTGAGTTTCCATCGTTATGAATACTGCATAGATCCAATTCGAATGAATGAGCGGAGATAGAGTGAGAGCGACTAGGGGAAAAAGCAACCAAATAACCGCAGGTAACCTAACGAAGCTTGCTGATATATAAATATTTGAGGCAATTTTCAAGTACGCTGGGACTTGGCCTTTGTCTTTGTATGCCAAAGGTAAATAGCGCATTGGTAAACAAAAGGAAAAGGAACAGCAAAAGGAATCGACAAAAAAGGAAACCAAAAACGCACCAAAAAGGAAGTAACTCGGGCCCAATCCACTTGTACCTTCTTACCCTATACCCCTGGATCTGGGAAAGCAATCAAAGAAATTAGCAAACACCAAAAACAGCAGGCAATGAAGGAAAAAAAGAGAAGAGAAAACAGCGTGAAAAAAAAAAAACAAAGAAACAAAATGAAGATGGGGGAAAATACAAAAAAAAAAAAAAGAAAAATGAAAATGAATAAAAGCAACCAGAATCGAAAGAAAGAATATAACAAGGCAATGCAACTACATAAATAATTTAATATTTCCACTTCACTTGATGATGATGGCTCTGATTTTGTCTTGCCCTTTTGTTTGCCATGCCCTCTCCTGCTGTCCCGCCCCATCCTTTATTTCCATGCCGTCTATGGCGTCGCAGCGCAGCTTCAATGATGAAAATAAGCAATTGAATGCTCAGTTAGATGTAAGAAAAATCAATTTTCCAAACAATTTTACTCGCTTGCCCTTGCCGTTTTGCCAGTTTACTTGTTCCATTTTTTTTTTGTGTTTTGTTTTTTTTTTATCGCTGCTGCTGCTGCTGCTGCTGTTGTTGTTGTTGTTTGGCGTACTTTCATGCACTTGTCGCCGGCTGCGGGCAATGCTCTTTTTTTCCAAACAGCAACAAAAAAAAAAAATACCAAAATAAAGGCAAATCAAAAGCAGAGCAAAATCAATCGTCAAATCACTCGAGTGCTTTCTTCGTCTCTCCGTCCGGCACTCTGTTGATTTTGTTTTTGTCTTCAGTTTATTGTGTGCCTTTTGTTCCTCCTTGTGCGCTTGCCTTCTCCTGTTTTGTTTATCCGCCGAGCCAGTGCGCCCAAAATGGCAGGCTAACGATTCCTCGGGGCCCGATACCATGTTGCACGATGGCCCAAATGCGGGAGCAGATAAGCACGCGCTTCGCTCTCTACTCCGGCTTCAGCTCCAGCTCTGACTCCAGCTCCGAAACTGGCTGCTGCTGCTGGCTGCCTTGTTTTCGAGATGGGGATCTACCTAAAATGAAATGGAATGGGTATTTGGTGGGCGTTTTAGGCGCTTCAATTGTGTCACGCATGCACGCACGTTGCTTCCGTTTTTCCGGTTGCCGGGTTTGCTATTTTTTCCGACATCCTTCCCTCCTCTCTGCATCTCTCACACTCTCACTATAATTCTTCCTTGCTTATTTTGCCCTTTTACTTGGGAAAACATGGAGAAAAAACAGAAGTAAGAAACAAAACAACGAAAACGAGACAGCGACAGACTGGAAAATTTGCATGCTTGGACATGTTGAAATCTTTTTGAGAGTTGCTTGCGGTACCAAGTTTTCCTTTTCTCTCTCTCTCTCTCTCTCTCCATTCCTCTTTTCGGTCTAGCGTAAAAATGAAATTTGCATTTGGCAGTGGCGTGGAGATGGCTTAGTCCCTTGAAAGCCCATTTCAAAATGCGGATTTGATGCAATAAACTTGTAGTGGGACTCTTGCACATATGCATTTTGAATCAATTTGTATACATACATAAGAGTGAAAATACAAAACGAGGACAAAGGGCAAAAGGAAACCCATTTATCTTAGATCCTTGTGATAAGTAGAAGCTAATAATTTACAAAAAGTAGTTTTTAATGTCATAACAAACAAATTTTTTCTCCTAAACTGTATTAAACCAAAGAAGTAATTCGTTATTTGTTTTAAATTTGACAAAATTCCACTTTTCTCTTTCATTTTCTTTTTCGAAATGAAATCTATTGATCAAAGATTGTATTGAAATTAAGTGGGATAAAAATAGAAAAGGATTATATAATGCTGATTAAATAGTTTCTATTTATAAGGTATAATATGTATGACTTCCAATTGCTTGGATAAGACAACGCTACGTATACGTAATATTGTTTCTAGGACTACGCCTTTGTATTCTTTCGGTTAGCAAATTTCCTTTCATGCGTAGACATGCAAGCAAATATGTGAAGCAGTTTGGGTGACAAAAGACAAAATGAATTGTTTGCCATGTAACGAACCCCAAAACGAAGAAGAGGCAAAATGAATCAAACCAAAAAATGGAGAAAAATGAAAGCAAAAAGAGAAAAATACTGACGAAATCCAGGCAGATGGGATAAACCGAGTACGACAACAACAAGACAGTTGTTGCACGTGTTATTGCATTTTTAAGAGATTTACATCCGTTTATGTTCTGGCTTTGCACAAATTGACAGCCAGTGAGGGAATTGTAGTTATATGCTTGCTGGAAGGCTTCACAATTGGTGTCCATTGGTGGTCCAATGGTTGTTTTCGAGAAAGCGATTTCGATCTGTTTGAAACGCAAAGATTGCCATTAAACGGAAAATGCTAAACAAATTTAAAGCAGGCAATGCCCGAAGGTCATGTTGCCGTTTCCTCGTGGATGTGACTAAAGTTGAAGATGGAGCAGCAGAAACAGCAGGAACAGCAGGAG
Source organism: Drosophila tropicalis (assembly GCF_018151085.1). Taxonomy (NCBI): domain Eukaryota; kingdom Metazoa; phylum Arthropoda; class Insecta; order Diptera; family Drosophilidae; genus Drosophila; species Drosophila tropicalis. Next base: position 360,313 of record NW_027173374.1, read on the forward strand.
CAGCAGTAGCAGTTGTTGCCGACACACGCAGCTGGCACCGGATGCTTTGGGGGAAGCTCGTGCTACAGTTAAAAGTTCAATTTGCGGAATGGCGGCAAAGGCATTTACACGCCCACCCGAGCACACACGCTTACACTTACGGATACATTGACAAACAGAAAGAGATAGCAAACGAGAGAGAGAGAGAGCAATTGAAGCGTAAGAAATAGGAGCAAGAACAACAACACCATCGGCAGCAAAAGGAAATTTTGCGTTAAATTATTACTTTCCGTTTATGCAAAGCATTTTGAGCGCACTCACTTTGCTTTGGCGTTGGTTTGTGGCTATGTTCTTTTTTTTTTATGTTCACTATAACCTCTTTCCAATCCCCCCCACTTCCTACGCTCTGTCCCCCCTCTCCGACTGTCCCTGTCTCTGGCCTGTCCTGGCTCTGTGCAAATTAGTAGTGTGCGACAAGCGACAAGGAAATTGCAATAGCATCTCATGATGCCACTAAATGCACTGCAAAAGGGCGTTCCGGCAACAGACGACACGCGAGCGGGGATAAAAATGGGGGAAAAAAATTCATTTGCTGCATTTGCAAAAATTGTTCCTTCTGTCAACAGAGCGAAATGGGTTGGTTGGTTGGCTGCCTAGCTTGGTTGGCCGGAACGAGGCGAAGGAGGAGCAGACCAAGGACAGATCCACCACATGGGCGTCGGTTCACTTTTGGGTAAGCAGCTGGCATCAACTGAAATGAAACGAATCGTGACGGGGTAAAGGAAAAAACACACCAACAATGAGAATGTCGCGGCGGCAGCCACTGGAACACCCTTCTTTTTTTTTTTTTTTTTTTGTTTTTTGGTGTGGTGAAAATGCATTTTAAAGTAAACGCCGGCACTTTTGTCATTTTAATTTTGCGAATATTCAACCATTCTAATTTCACTCAACCAAGGTTAGAGACAACGCGAAATGTTTACGATACCCTCTACAGTCTTATGAGAAATGATGGGTATATTAAAGAGAAGAAAGCAAAAGGCAGTTGTAAACCTTAAACGTGTTAGAAAATGGACTAACGGACTGACTACTCCTTTTTTTAAAACATTTGCCATGTGAGACTCTTTGAAGCCCTTTTGAGCTGCAGAGTATCGAAAAGTCTTTGTTTTAAATTGGAACTTGGTTAATTGAAAATATTTCGTTCTAACAACAGCCGCCAAGTTTTGTTACTAGCCTAGTAAATAACTGAGCTGGCAACTGAATGATAAGCCCATCAGGAAAACAAAATAAAAGAGAGGGGCAAACGGTTACAATGACGCTCCGATGTTGTTTCCTTCTACATTCACATGAACGGTAGTTGTGGTGGCCATTTATCTTGCTCAAGGTAATAAAATGTCTATAATTAGTCATTTAATATACAGATTTCCGTTTTGCGTCAAGGGGCGCAAAAGTTTTACTACACTACCACACACACAGACACACTTACACAGGATACAGGATACTGAAGAGTGGGAGAATAACGAAAAGAACACACACAGAAAATGGAGAACAAAGTTTTTCTACGCCTGAAAGTCTGGGGAGCTGGGGGCTATCATATGTGGAGTGTCTTGGGTCTTGAGTCTCTGTGTGGGTAATTTAAGTATGGCGAATGATAAACTACTAAGCAGCCGTACAACTAGTAGGGAGTAGACTAGCAGCCAGACCAGCAAGCCAAGCTACAAGGCCAGAGTATCAGAGACACAGCCAGAGCAAGGGCCTGAACCTCAAATAAATGTGCAATTAAGAGCTGCTCGCCTTAGCGTTGGGCCACAGAATTTTGCTGCCAACTTTTCGCCCGGACTGCAAGGCTATTTAGATGCTTATATATATGTACATACATATACCTACACATATAATGCTTTGTGTGTGTGTATGTCTGTGTGTGTGTGTGTGCACTTTTAACGTAATATGCTGCCGCTTGCGCCTGTCTGAGCTATGAGCATTTTTATAATAAATCTTGGTGCTTCCGTTTTTGGTTTGCAAACTTCCTGTTGGCAACGTCTTTAGTAGCCACCAGATAGACAGAGAGACAGACAGACAACCAACCAGCCAGCTAGCCAGCCAACTAACTGAGGAGCTCAGCTTTAACTCCAGCTCCAACAACAATAACATCTCCCCATGTCCCCCCTCTACTTATATCGTCCTCTCTCTGCACTGTGATTTGCACGCAACATATGGACTTAACAGAGTTTGGAGCGTGAAATAGCGTGAACACTGACTGAGGCTGAATTTTGCCTCCTTGGGCAACTTTGGCTCCAAGTTTTCACGAAGAAATAAATCTTGGAGTTTTTACTTTATTACTGCGTGCAGTTGTCCGAGTCAGAGTAGAAACTTATTGCCCATAGTGGCGAGTGGTTAGCAAGGCTTTAAGATTCCATTTTTGTTTGGTTACACGTGTTCTTGTGAACACATTTACATAATCTACATAGAGCATCTCCAGAACCTCTTTCACTCTGACGCACGCACTCACTTTATGGCTTATTGTTTTGTTGTTGTCGCTTGACATTTTAACGAGCACTCAAATAAATTTTAATGTCTTTTAAATGATTTCCTCAATGGCAACGGCAGCGGCAGGCAGCACCATTGATGTCAATGGCTAAAAGGCTTGATCAAGGCTTCACTTTCCATTCGCCTAATGGCCAATATTCTACGTGTTTATGACTCAACTTTAAAGGTCAATGTATTGACTTTTGCAACCAAATGAATTTCTTAAAGGTATAGCAAGACATTCATAAATTTATTCAGACATCTCAGGTTCTCTAAAGTAAGAAAATATATTTTGAAAGAGAAAAACAAAATGAGAAGGAAATAATTGCCATCTGTTTTCAATTACTAGCATGCAATTCTTTGCATCTACAAAGGCAAACTAAAAGAGGTTTAACCTTTATCATAAATCTATGACATGTATATAATGGTAACTAAACTTAAAATAAGTCAGCAAAGATTTAAAATTCTTTTGGAAATTCAATCTTTGATTGACAGTAAAAGAAAGTAAGTTTTCCCTCATTTTGAGAGTACATATTAAAGGCATAAACGAACATTTTAAACAACAAATTAAAGGCAAGGAGTAGTTTATTCTGAGATGAAAGCAACCTAATCTTTATAGACAATTATACTTACATATACATACACTTACATTTATAAAATATCTTATTTTAAAATATACCAAAATATGCTCTTCTTACATTAGATATGTCCATCTGGTCGCCTGGTTGAATGTCAACCAGTCCGGTAACTTTTCTTTTGGGCAGCCTTTGTCCTTGTCTTGGCCAAAGTTATGCCTCGAGTGCACGCTCATGGCTGTTTTTCTTGAAACAAAATTAGGGCCGGGCAACAAAGGCAACAACAACAACAACAACAACAGCAGGCAAGACGAAAAATTGTAATGCAAATTTAATTAGGTTTTAAGTGCTTCAGCGACGACAACGAAGACTACGTTTCGACTGACGCTGTTATTGTTTTTGTTGTTGCTGTTGTCGCGTTGTTGTGTCTTGTCAAATATTTACTTTGAGCGCGGCATAAAATAACCAAAAAAGGTTGGACCCTCTCTCAAAAAAAAAAAAAAGAAGAGAAACAAGGAAAGCAAAAAGAAAATAAGCGAAAGCAAAGGTAATGAAATTTTTCGCGCTGAGTTCTAAAACAGTTTAAAGTTGTTACGCCCCGGCTACGTGGGCAGACAAATTGATTTGGCTAAAGAAAGTTTTACTGGCATGAGGGCTAAAACCGTACACGGATGAATGATAATGGTAATGATGATGTTGGACCATTGCAAATCGCCAATGGGGCAATGGGCCAATGGGCCAGTGTGGCGGGGGACATATGGACATATGCATAATATTGACTTTTTTACTTTTGGAACCAAAGCTAATTAGCCTGTGACCCGCATCAAAAAGTTTGGTTACAATTTAAATCGAAATTCCGACACATTGCCCAAAAACGAATAAAATGAAATTTTTGGTTTGGTTTGGTTTTTCAGTACAAGCTTCGTTTGGTTTTTATTGCCGTCTGCCATTGCGAAAAGTTTTGTCAATGAAAGTTTTTAGCGCCCTGGCAAATATGCAAATATTTGCGCAACTTTATTAAAATTCATTTTTGTCATTCATAGCTGTTGCTGTTCTGAATCTTTACACATGCATGAGTGAGTGTCAGGCTGTGTGTGTGTGTCTGTGTGTGTGTGTATATATATGTTGCAAAGCCCAAAACTCTTGACAATAGTTCTTCGTAGTTGCTACTTTCATGGCAAAGCATGTAAGGAATTTTATGCTAAGCGGCAATAATTGCAAATTCCACTGCAACCACACACATCCTAACACATACATAACCGCACACACACACACACAGACACACACATGTTTGATGCAAACTTTTGCCTTGTCTAACTGTCTGCAAATCGCAGAGCTTTGCAAAAATCTTTGCCAAAATGTTTGCCATAGGCATTTGGTGTAGGCAAAATAACTTTTTTCAACTTTTCGCAAATAAGTATGCTATGTTTTTTGCATGCGGCTCTCCAAACTGCACGCAATGTAGACAAAGAGAGAAAAAGCGAGAAAAAGAGTGAACGAGAGACAGAGAGAGTAATTAAAATTGATTAACAACTGTTCAATTGCTCAGTTAATGCATATAGTAATTATATATACACATATATACACGAATAATGCCAATATAAAACCAACAGCAGAACCCCAATTAGTGCATCATCAGCAAAAAGATAAATGAATTAGTTAATATAAATTCCCTTACTTACGCATGGTTAGAAAACAGACAATATTTATATGCTTCATTATACTTCATTGTATAGGAAGTGTATTTAATAGTCAACTAGTAGTTAAAATCTTACTTTTAAATTGCTTTAATGCACACAATATAATTAATTTGGTTACAAAAAACATGCGCAGCATTGTTGCTGCTATTGTTTTTTATTTTATATGTGAACTAATTTAAAGCGATTCTTTCAATTGGCAATATTAACATTCCGTTGATTGCGTCCACGCCCATGAACCCATATTGCCAGAACTGCCATATGCCTCCGAGTCCACAGAGCCCATCATTAAATTGATGGACATTGGGTAAGCGAGCCACGTTGTAAGTTGGAAGATTCTTGCCAGGACAGACTGGGCCTGCGAGCGACCATAACTAACAGTTCACTGCACACACACACACACATATATATAGAGACACAGATACGAGTACAACTTTGGTGCTTGGAGTTCCTGTTCGGCACAGAGCAGCTGCTCCAATTCGAACTTTAACTTGCAATTTCGACGTGGCCAAAAAAAACCGAAAAGCAGAAAAAAAAAAGATTGCCAAAGGTGCCAATTGTTTGTTGGTGTGTGCGCACGTATGTGTGAATTTATCGGTTGACATGACAATGCAGCTGCAAAATGCTGGCATCGAACACCACTTCAATATGGGTTCTCAGACTGCCTGCCTGGCGACTACCAACTACCATCTACTGCCAGCTGCTCTTATGTTCCAGTTCACATTTCTGTCTCTCTCTCTCTTTCTCTTTCTCTTTCGCTGTATCTTTACTCTTCGATCCCTTGTGTAGGAAAACTACCATTAGGTGAAATAGAAGTTTAGGGCAACCTCTCGCACTTTATGCATTCACTAGTTCCCGTTGTCAGAGGAGTCCTTTTTTGGGTTTTGCTCCGAGGGTTGCCAAACAAGAGAACTACAAAATCTTTTGCTATATATGGCAGGACATTCTGTATATAGAAAACAAAAAAATTGTTAATCATGCCCCATCGATAAACCAATAAATTTTAATTACAACTGCATTACTCAATTGTTTTGATGAACCAGCCCTCGCATACAGACATACATAAAGTTTGTACGTACAGGAACTTTGTGGGCAGCGAGGGTGCGCACCTCTAATGCGACCTCAACGTAAAATAATTGCTGACCAAAGTGCACTCAAATGCAGACACATGGCCACACGTGATGACCAATGCACTTCGGGTCAAATGTGCAAACATACGAGAGACTGTAAGAGCAGTGAGAAGGCTAGCACAAGAGCCAGGGTCAGGAGAAAGGGTAAACGAATGCCAGTTGAAGTGGCAGCGGCAAACCTGCAACTGAGATGAAACGGAACTTGAGTAGTGTGGGTCTGGGTCTTGGTCTGGTCTTTTTGCCCCCGACTCGTTATTCTTACTTTTTTGGTTTGGCTTAGTTGAAGACAAGTCGACGTAATTGATGTAATTTCTGGTCAAGGCATCAAACTACACATAGCAAGAAAACAATAGAAGAATGAAAAAAAATCCACTCACTCCCGGAGGCAGAGTCATTGGTTTGGTTTTTGGTGTGTCTGTGTGTGTGGCAATGCTGAAGCAAAAGTAACACTTTGAACTGTGGATCAAGAGTTGACCAGGCTTGCCACGTAATTTGAGCTAAATTTTCCTTTTCTTATTTTTTTGTTCTTAGAGCGTTCTTTACTTTTTAAATTGCAAACATTTTTTCTCTTTTCGTTTTTGTGATGCGACAATCAGACTTTAAGATTAGGTAAAATCGATTGATATTCAACCTTAAAGAAATCAATAACTGTCCCCCAAATACACACACACACACACTTATCGATATATCTCTTGACAATGGCAGAGAGCTCGCTCCCTTGAAGGTCAATAATAATGTAGACAACAAGAAGCGTGTTTGCTTGTCAGTTTGCTTTTGCCTTGTCGGTTCTTTTGCCATTGTTTGGATGGTGGGACGAGCCAAGTGAATATTTGTTATTGTCCCACTTTTTGTGTTTTATCGTTTGCTCGCTTGCTGACATGACAGTTGCCAGTGGCCCCGCTGCCAGTTGTGCTGTCTTAGACCAGGCCATATTATTTATTAAGCCGGAATTGAATTTGAGTTTGTTGACTCAAGGCTGACAATTGGCATGCTAATTGGCTTGACGTTTAAACAACAGAAACAACGACAGTAGCTTAAGCAATAGCACCAGCAGCAAAATCTCCTACTTCTTTGGGTGCTAATTGCAGTTTATGTAGAATTGAAAACACTGCCAAAAATATTTTAATTCTTTTATCCAATTAGGTGATCCTCTTTTTTTCTTTCCTTTTTTATCTTTTACTTATCTTGTGGAATCGATAATCTATGCTCAAATACAGTTTAAGTTTTCAATAACAAGTTTTCCATGACAAAATAAAAGAAAACTTCGTGCGCGACCAGTTAATATATTTCTTAAGTGTCTTTAAGATATTACATAAACTGCTTTTTTAAGTTCTTGGCATAATTTTAAACATGGTTTTTGTAGAGTGCATAAAAAATTACTTTGCTAATTACGTACATTTTGCTTGTGAGTGTGTGTGAAAATGGGTTAACACTTGCCACTGGCTGTTGTTGTTGTTTTACATGTGTTTGCTGCTGTTGTAGGTGGGCTTCGTCTTTGTAGTGGGCCTATGGCCGAGTATCTAGCAAAACTCATTCTCATTCTGATTCTTTTTCATGCTCTCCTTGTCGCTCGCCTTCTCTTATTCAATCTAAAGGCGAAAATTGAACAAAGGACTTTGTTTGTTTTCAACTAAATTAGTGCAAATAGTGAGTACACACACACACACACCCCACCAGCTTTGAAATGTGGGCGTGGCTGGTGTATAACAACACCTATGCCCGAGGCAGAGGCAGCAGCAGCAATGCGACTTTACCTTGTGCCACTTAGGCATTATAGCACAAAGCGCTTTGTTGTTGGCATTCACTTTCGTACATAAGCACATACACAAACGCACCTTACATGCAAGTGTCTGTGTTTGTGTGTGTGTGTGTTTTGGCATTGTCTGGCATTTTGTTAGCCTGCGATTTGGGCGCTCGAAAGTATGCTATGCCAGCCATTAACTTTCATCTCAATTACACAAACACATTCGCAGCAAGACAGCACGGTACCATGAGCTGGGGTATGAGCATGGGAAACACACACACATACATGCGCATACAACTGCATATAATGCAAATACATACATACATATTTATTTAAAGAATTTTCTTACGCCCAAAACAACAATAACAATGCAAGAGCAGCAACAACTACAACAAGAATAACAAACGCCTGACGCAATGGCACGTTTATGCCACACGTGACCTGCTTCTGCTTCTGCTTTTGCTGCTATTGCCGTTGGCCAGGGTCGGCTACGACATCTCAGTGGCTGCCATATAGTCGCACACTATTTTTACAAGTGTCTACAGTTAAGAGCACACACACACACGAACTTGAGCGCTCCAAAAATTACCATGCTCAGAACTAGTCGTTGCCGCTGTAGTTGTCGCTGTTGCCATCCTTGTGGTTCTAGCGTGAAATGAGAAGAAAAACTTTGGCGCTCTCAGCAACAGCAACAACAACAACAACGTGAACACCAAAAGCAAACGAAGATGTATAAGCAAGCCGCGAAAGTGGAACGTGAATGTGGAGAAAGCCAAGCCCAAGCTTAAGAAGCTGAAGCAGCCGTTTCGTAGTCATGGATTTCATTATGCGCATTTTCTACCACCATTTTTTTTTTTCTCTTGCCTTTGCAGCCAGGCGCGTTAGCATTGCATACTTTTAGGCACCGTTGTTGTTGCCGCTGCTTCTGCTACTGCTCTGTCCTGTGTTTTGTGTCGAGTTGGCTTTTGCGCAGACACTGAAATGCAATTTGCATAAGTTTCACAGCTTCTTTCGTTTATATAGAGACAACTTATATATGTATATAATATATACATATACATATATATAAAAATATAAATACTATGTGCATAACCCAAGAAGCTGGGCTCAACAACATGCCACTGTCAGTTGGTGTCCCTATCTCTTTCCTTCTCTCTCTCTGTTTGCGTGAGTGTTTGCAAGTGCGTTAAGTATGTGTTGCCTAGCTGTTGGCAATTTTCTGAAAATTTGTATAGAAAAATGCATAAAAAAGTATCAAATGATAAGCAACAATATCCGATTCATTGATGAGCAGTTCAAAGTGAGTATTAAAAAGTTTTCTAACTCTATCAACAGAAACTATTTAAAAATTCTTTTAGTTGTACTTTTTAAGATTTAATTCTAAGAGCTAATTCTAAAATTCGGCAATTCATTTAGGCGATTATTATGAAGTTTGTATGCAAAAATGATTATATCAAACTCAAAATTTGTCTCTCTAAGCTCAACTGATGCACTCTTCTTGGTTAGTTAATATTAGTTTGTATAATATTTCTGATCAGAATTCTGCTCTGAGGTTAAGATTTGTATAAAACCCCAAATAGACCACGAAAAACTAAAAGTTAGCCAAAAACTGTCAAAAGTTACTCTTTAAGAAATCGAACAGTGGCCCAAATGGGCCCAACATAAAACCCAAACACTTTAGTCATTCTTTTGTTAGATTCATTCTTTAAGTTCAGATGTTTTGAAAGGATGGCACTGAATGCCTCAGCTTAAGCCGGGAGTGACATTAGTCAATTTGAAATGCTGCCATCAATGCAATGCATTGCATACATAAGTTAGTGGTAACTTCCAAAATTCCACGTGGGAGGTCCACTGACCTCACTGACGACTTACCACCTAAGCCACAGCACGCGCCACTTTGTCTAAAATCCAGGCAGTTGGTTTTGCTTGCCTGATTCTGCGGTCCTCTTCGCTTCCCGCTCTCTCAGTTTCATTCAATCCCATGTGTGTGTGCCTGCCTCACGGGTAAATCACTCATTACACACTTACGCTGGTGCGCACAGCGTCAAAGTCGATGATGACGATGACGATGGCGAAGGCGGCGACTGAGGCGCATTTCACAAATTATGTCAATTTGCTGGAGCTGGTACTGCCGCCACCCGCTTTGGGGCCAAGAGACATCGAAGTCTGAAGTTAACTGATAGAGGGGCTAACTTTGCTGTCTGTACGTTTCACTCGTTGAGAATTTGACATCTTACATGGGAATTACAAACGCACGAAAATTGCTTCCATGTTTTGTGTCAGTCCTTAATATACAGACACCGTGAGAGAGAGAGAGAGAAAAAGATGGAGATCTACATAAAACGGTTTATGTATGTGTGTGTGTAGGATTGTCTGCCTGCCCGCCAACGCATGGATGGCCGCTCGTGCGTCTTTTTTTTTTTTTTGTTTGGCGAGGATAGGGGACGACATCTGGAGGTCGGCGAGAGCGGCATTTTCATGTGCAAATTTTTGTAGTGTGCCATAAATTATACGACTGGGAATTGCTTTTCTATAAAACGTGCGCATATTAAATAAATGTCAACAATTTTTGGCATCGTCTGCAAGCTGAGAAGTTTTCTGCTGTACATACGAATGTGAGTGTGTTTGTGTGTGTGTGGGTGTGCGTGTGTGTGTGGAGGCTGCAGAAATTAAATTACGCGTAACATGATTGCGATGCTCCCTTTTGGGTATTAATGAGCATCAGGTTCGAAAAGTAGGTTCATGATGGATGCGTGAACGTTTTTTGATGCCCTGACAGCTGAACAGGTGTGTCGACTAGAAAATTTAATCTTTTCTTATTTCTGGCATACATACTCATGTGTATGTAGGATTTAAGGACTTTCCTATTTAAAAATTTACAGTTAACAGCTTAGAATAGCAAAATGACTTAATAATTAAACAACATTGTCTTAACATGTAATGTCTTAATTATAGAACAAAAGACCAGAGATGGGATTAACTTTCAACTTATTCCAAGCAAAATTGCTCTAAGAAGAGTTAAGCCTTTAAATTTAATTCAACAAATTTTAGTTTATGTCAACTCTAATTTATTCATTTTATTCTTCGTTTAATTCAAAAGTTTCCAATTATTGCATTTGGAGTTCTTTGAAAACTGATCCCGAATTAGAATTAGTTACAGAAATTATAAATGTTGGCCTTAATTTGTCTCTCTCTTTTCCTTTACATCGATTCTAATTAATATCTTTATCATTTTGTTCACTCAATTTAATAAGCCAGTCGAATTTCTATAAATCGAAAACTACCAAAAGAAAAACCACCTTTTCATGCAGCTATTGTTATGCGACGTCTGCTCACGCCAATGGACAATTACGGGAAGTACAGACAAATGAACTACGAAAGCAAAGTGCGTGTGTATGTGTGTGTGTGTGTGTGTGCGCCATCTTAGGCAGCTTTAATCCAAAGCACCAACCATTGTCATTTGCTTGGATTGACTTTAGCAGTGTTTGCCAATCTACAGTTCGCTATTCCATTCGCCTCCATTACCTTAACGCCCTTGGCATTTATCTATTTCCACTGACATCAATTGGCAGTTTAAATGCAAAAGATGAGGCCGCCATGAAATCGCAGACCGACCGACCGACCAGCCAGCCAGCAACACCCTATTTCAATCTCACACCATTGCTGGTGGGCAGTGCCATAGCCATCATCATTGTCGACGTCATCGTTGTCGTTGCCGTTGTCGTCAATTTAGCATTAATATTCCCACTCACGTACTTGGTTGTGATTATGCGACTACGACTACAACAGAGACGACGAACGTCAGCGGCGATTGCGGTTAGAAAAGAGACATGGGAAGCTAGATGAAGGAAAAGGGGAAAGGGGAGTGCGAAAGTGGAATGGGGTCCTGGTTTTTGAGGTTGGTTGTCGTGCGGTTTGCTTGCTCTTGGCTTGCGCCTTTGCCTTTGGTGCCTTGCGTGTTCAATGCCGGCTATAACGAAGGCGAGGCAAAGTCAACGTGACACTTAAAAGGCAGCGTTTTGTTGACATTTGTAAGAAATCGACGAAGGAGTCGAGTAATTGTGGCCAAAACAACAAAAACAAAAATGGGAACATTTTCATATTGTGTTAATGACTTTGGCAATAGTTTTGTCATGACATTTAAAAAGGTTTTACTCCATACCAATTACATTCCTCCCCATGCCCACAATCGATGAATTGATAGTTACAAATTGTATCTAAATTTAATTGCAATTTCATTTTAATTTCATTTCTCATTGCAGTTTCTACAGTGGCCGTGGAAGCCGTACTGGGACGCACTGCATCCTTGCCATGTGACATTGAGCCGGAGGCCAAAGATGATCGTGTATATATGGTGCTATGGTTTCGTGAAAGTGCTGGCAAACCTCTCTATAGGTAAGTCTACTAAACAAAACATAAAGTAGGAGTTTGTAGGAGTAGATAATACAAGTTAGGCCATCAATTTAGTAATTATTTCACCTTACGTAGCAACACTTTGGAGGTAGTGTGCCCTAGATCAGCTTAAGTGTAGTCATTTACGCCCTTCCTTCACCTCAGCACTCGCTTTAAGTTATCGCTGCTATTATTATTGCTCTTTGGCATCTGCCTTTAGAAGAACTAGTTTTGACTGCTTTGCTAGTGGGCTGTTGGTTACCTTTTGATTTATGTATGTAGTAGGCTAGAATGGCTCCTTCCTGGTCGGACAACATCATGAGAAATGGCAGCAGTTCATAATTTTCAAATAATTTATTATTTTAATAACATCATCAATATCAACTCAACTTCGAGTCTGCCTACAATGCTCGACTCTCGCTACCGCTCTCTTGCTCGACATATGCCTAGGAATGACCCAAGAAAACAAAACAAAAGCAATGCCAGGTCAGGACAAACAGGAAGTAACGCGGGGCAACAGGACCCGACATGGACTCATATATTAGCCGCAGGGCCAACACCAACGTAAAGGAGGACATCTAGGGCAGCAAAATAATGGGAGCCAAAGTGAAAACTGTTTTGGCGGCGACTTTGATTAGGATGGGGAGTGACGGGGTGCGGGGAAAAAGGGGGACAGAAAAGTGACATTGTGGGGTTGAGGGAGAGAAAAAGTCCTGCGGGAAGCAGCTCGTGCTGATGCTGTTCCAAATGTTTCGGCTGCTGTTATTTATAGAGCGAGCGCTGTGAACGTGTGCTTTAGGATTTAATATGTTGCACATTATAAGCAGACATCGATATCCTTTAGCCTTGTCAATTTTGCTTACATGTGCTTCCTTTTCAATATGTTGCCAGCATGCTGAGACAGTGAATGTGTGTGTATGGGTGTGGGTGTCTGTGTGGGTGAAAGGACCACTGGACAAAATGGTAGACAGAAACATGGGGACGCACGTGTATATCAAGGACAAGCGCGAGCTGTTTACGAGCTGTTGCTGCTAGCTCCTTGTTTTTGTTGTTCTTGTTCGAGGTATTGTTGTTGCTGCTGTTCTGTTGTTGTTTTTGGTGCACTCAATTGGAAGCAATAAATTTCACTGTTGCACAGACAAAGCGACAAAAGAGGAAGTTGAAGATGAAGAGAGAATCAGCAAAAAAAAAAAAAAAAAATGAGAAAACAAAAAATGAGAAAACATATAATGGAAATAGAGATGGTGGCGACGGCAGAAACGGAGATATGGGTAGACAATGCTTTTGGCTCCACACTTCCCCTCAACACCAAAAGAGAAACTAGACAAAATGTCGAAAACAATAATGTCGCAAAAATTTCCGACTTTATAACCAAAATATCCGCAAGTGATTCGAATTCGATTTCCCTTTCCACACACGCACACACACACACAAGTTCGCCTTCAAATGAAAGAAAACAAATAAATAACAACAAGCTAGAGGCATCAAGATGGAGTCTCTTTCTAGGACCTTGGGTTGTGGCATAAAAAATTGCCAGCTCTGCGTGAAATCGAAGGCAGCAGCAGCAGCAGCATGGGGTTTAAAAAGGAATCAAAACCAAAAGCTAAAAACCTTCGAAAAGGCGCCGAAATTGAAAGCAGCATGTGAGGAGACGATAGAAACCTGAAGAAACATATTCACACACACACACACAGACGCTATAGATGTGCATGGTCTTGTAAGGATGTGTGGATGTCTATGTGTGTGTGTGTGTGTGTGAAGGTTTGTTACATTTTCTAAAGGCACGTCACAGCTGGCGGTCTCGCCTGCCTGCCTACCTACCACAATCCGGCGTTCTCCTGTCTAGGGGTTCTCTGCATTTGACAGCTTTACGCCAAAGACCAAAACCAAGGACCAAAAAATGCCTGTCCCTGGTCCTCGTCCTCGTCCCTGGCCCTGTCATTGCCCACAAGGCTAAAAGCAAAAATATTAAAAATTATAATTGTGGGACTGGGGTATTGTATTGCGAATAAACACAGTCCCGGTTATAGTTTTATATTAATTTTATTTAATGTTAAGATAAGTATTGATTTTTAGTTAATAGTAGATATAATTATAATTAATTGTTTAACTTCTTTCGCGTTTTCGTCGTGTGTACGTCTTACACTTTCGGCTTTTCGTCTTAAAACTCCGTCTTCTCAATGCGTCTCTGTCTGACCGGCTTGCCAGATTGTCTTCCGCTTTTTCGAGTCAGCTGACTCAACTAGGGCTGGCTGAATAGGATTGCCAGACCATTCCCACAAATCGGCCATCCTACACTTCATTCGCCCCGAATGCATCGTCGTCGTCGTCGTATGGTACCCATGGTTTCATATACTCAGCGCAAGTGGTCGTCTGCCTTGGGCCTTCGCTGAATACTGAGTCTTTTGCCACGTCGTAGGTGTCGTTGAATTTTACCCTTATGATCCGGTATGGACCAAGATATTTCGGCTTTAGCTTTAACCCAGGACCAAGTTGGGTTCTCTTGATGGCAACTAAATCGCCTATCTTATACTTCGATGCTGGTCTTCGTCTTAAGTTGTACCTGTTTTTGTTTTCATCTTGAATTTGTAGAATATGTTGTTTTGCTTCTTTACGTTGTTTATCTCGTTCATCATTAAAGTGTTGAATCATTTCGTCTTCTATCATTTCCTTGATTTTGATATCAGACTTTAATCGCATCTTTGTTCCCGTAAGCAGCTCGAAAGGAGTTGTTCTTATACTTCTACTAAATGTTGAATTGATGACTTGCTGGACATTATTTACAAATTTGTACCATTTTCTTGGATCTTCGCTTGAGAGTTTAGAAAGAACTGCGATGATTGTTGTATTTAGCCTCTCTACTTGGCCGTTCGCTCGAGGAAGTCCCGTCGTGATGAGATGATGTTTTATGCCTTCGTTTTTGCAATACAAGTCAAATTCCTCCGAGGAAAAAGCTGATCCTTTGTCCGATATTATTTGGGATGGATTGCCAAAAACCTTGCTCTGCTCCTGTAGTCGTAAAACTGCATCTTTTGTAGAAGTCGACTTTGTTGGGTACAGCCAACAAAACTTGGTGAAACTATCGATGACTGCCAGGATATGTTTATACTGTTTATGCGTTGATTCCAGAGGTCCTAAAAAATCGATATGGTAGGTCATTAGCGGTTGTTCATCTTTGTATAATGGATGAAGCTCTCCTTCTTGTTTTCCTTGCTTGCGGTTAGTAACGATACATCTTATGCAACAGCTTATACATCTCTTTATTTTCTCTTCCAGATTCGGTATGAAATATTCTTTTCCAATGATCTCTCGTGTCTTCTTGATGGAAAAATGACCATGATCGTGGGCCTCTTTTATTAGTTCTCGTTGCATACTAGTTGGTACGACAATAAGTTCGTTGTCCGAGATAAGTTTGTGCAGAACTCCAGCCTTTAAAAAATAGTTATTGTGATTCGTCTTATCTACCAATACGTCTATAATAGCCTTCAGCTGGTCGTCCTGAGCTTGCAGATGCTTTATTCTGCTATGCATACTGGTTTCGCTGATCATCATCATTGGTACACGACTGAGTGCATCAGCATGGCGAATTCGAGTGCCCGCTCTGTGTTCGACGTCATATTGAAATTCTTGCATTTGGAGAATCGAACGAGCTACTCGTGTGCACAGATCCTTTTTCTGAATAGTTTTAGCTAGAGCATTGCAATCTGTAACAAGTTTGAAGCGGAGTCCAAGTAAATAAACTCGAAATTTCTTTAATGCTTCTACAACAGCTAAGATTTCTAACTCGTAACTGGTGAACTTTTTTTCGGCATCTGTCGTTTTCTTGCTCATGTAATACACTGGATGAAACTGCATGTCTTCTGGCGACTTCTGGAGAAGGACTGCGCCAAATCCGTCGATCGAGGCGTCTGTATGAAGCTCCGTTTCGTGTAGCTGATGAAAAATTTTCAAAACTGGCTTCTCTGTAATAAGCTTCTTTAATTTGTTAAACGCAGCTAGCTCTTTCTCACCAAAAATAATCAATGCATCATGTTTTGTCATATCCGTTAGAGGCTTTGCAATCAGAGAAAAATTTATTATAAACTTTCGAAAATATCCAACTAACCCCAAGAAACTCTGTAATTGTTTTAGATTAGACGGGATAGGAAACGATGACACGGCTTGCGTTTTCGATGTGGATGGACTTATACTTTGGTTTTCAATTACGTGTCCTAAATACTCAATTTTCGTTTTAAGGAACTGACATTTTTTGAAATTAATCACAAGCCCATATTCTTCGCAGTGTTTAAGTACTTCTTTTAAATTGGCTACAGCTTCGTCTTCAGTTTTTGCTGGTATTATTATATCGTCCACATATGGTATGGCTACTCCTTTCCTGGTTAGATCTCTGAATATAGCATTGACATGCCGTTGAAAGACGCTGGGAGAGTTCGAAAGACCAAATGGAACTCGAAGAAACTGGAATTGTCCATTATGTGTTACGAAAGAAGTATACTTGCGGCTCCCTTCTTCAATGCCAACATGAAAAAAACCATTTTTTAAATCAATGGAACTGAAAATACGTGCATTTTGAAGCCTGTCTAACTGATCTTCTATTAAGGGAAGTGGAAAATGATCTCTAATGATTACTTTATTAATACGTCTGTAATCGATGCATAACCGATTTGATCCGTCCCGTTTTTTCACAAGCACGACTGGGCTTGTATACTCAGACTCTGATATTTCAATTATGCCATCCTTCAGCCATTGATCGGTTTGATTGTCAATGATGCATCTCTCTGCATATGAGAATCGTCGAGGTCGTGAGTATATCGGTTTATCATCATTTAGAACTAGTCGCATTTGAATATTTGTTGACTTTTCGCTTACCGGATGGTAATTCTGTACCAAATTTTGAACTGCTTCTTTAGCCCTTTTACTTGCTGCTGGATCTATGTCGGCCTGCTGTTCACTGGAGTCATCCACATTGATTTTCAAAAAGGAACTTACTTCGGATTCTAAACATTGGGTTTTTGTCACCCTTAGACCTTTGTAGCTGATTGTAACCTCCGCTTGCTTACAGAAATCCTCGCCAAGAACAATTTCCACATCCATAAATTGTTGCTCCACTGAGAGAAATGTCAAACAGTATTTCTCACCGTTAATATCGACTGTATATTTAAATGAACCCGATGCTTTGATCTTGTCTGTGTCTTTTTTCTTTCCGAAACCGATTAAATAAATGTTAGAATCACTCAACATTGGATTATTCATGTTTTTCAGCATTGCTTCAGATATTAAATTGTACTTGCTACCAGTGTCTAAGAACGCGTTATAATTAATATTATTGATTTGAACTGGAATAGACATAAAATTTTGAGATGACGTAATTTTGCATATATTGGCTTTATCAGTTTTTGCACTGCTTGTTGGGCAATCTTTGGCAATATGTCCGAAATTATTACACTGAAAACATTTTCTACCCTTATTTTTATAATCGCAATTAACTGATGTATGGCCCTTGGCACCGCAATTAAAACATTTGAGTTCTTTGTTTGCACTTTTCTTCTGCACTGCTTGAAACTTATCGTCGTTTTTCGGATACTGCTTGGCCACACCATTGTTATATTTGTTTTCATTTTTCGATTTCTCGCGCATAACTTCAAAAATTTTTAGCTTCTGCTTGAATTCATATATATTATTAGACCCGTATAAAATTGATTTGTTATTCACCGTATCGTCTATGCCATCGATCACATATTGTATCAGCGAAGAGTCTTCAATATTTCCGCGAGAT
The DNA here is from genome assembly GCF_018151085.1 of Drosophila tropicalis. NCBI lineage: Eukaryota > Metazoa > Arthropoda > Insecta > Diptera > Drosophilidae > Drosophila > Drosophila tropicalis. The sequence continues at coordinate 378,129 of NW_027173374.1, forward strand.
GACATTTCTTTCATACACAAAAAATACTCCTGCAGACTTTCGTTTTTCTTTATTTTTCTATCAGACATTGACTTATGTAACTGTGCGCTATTTGTTGTTGATTTAAATTCAGCAAGAAGTGCGACTTTTAGCTTAAACCAGGTCGTTACATTTTGCTCACTATTAGCAAACATTTTTGCTAGGCCTTTTAATGATCGTTTGGCAAAAATAAATTTTTGTAACTCGTTCCAACACATAACAGTTGCCATATCTTCAAAATCTTGGATCCATACTTCGATAGATAGATCATCTTCGCCACTAAACAAACGGATAGAGTCTTCTATATCGCGAAAGTTTAAAGCGAACCTCGGAACTTCGGAAAAACTGCTTGGATTTTGCACACTGCTTCTATTTTGCACACTGCATGAATTCTCGCTTCGCACGCTTTCATTTTCACACACTTCGTCGTTTTGTGACTCTTCGTCTTCACTTTCGTCGTTTTTTTCCGTTTGAAAATCGGCATCTTTGAGCAAAGAATTCTTTTTTAAATTGCAAAATATGTGTTTCGTTAAATCGTTTTTATTGTGAGGTAATCGAAGCAAATTACAAATTACAGCCAGGTCCATATCTGACAGATTTTCAGCAATATAATTAACTTTATCATTATACAAATTGTCCGACTCAGCAAAATCATAGCCCTCGAACTCGCGCACCCGTTTTCTATTATTTCTATCTCCTTCTTTTTCAAAAATAAACTTGTGCAACAGAACGATATTCTCTCTCTTTTCCTGCCGAAGCATCTCACTAATACACTGAAAGTCATTTAACTGTGCCATTTTTCGTTTCGTTTTTGTTCGTTGCTGTGTGTGTATGGGTAACCGACGCGGTAAAAACGCGGTAAAATGTGGCGTCTCTTTTTGGCTGATGCAATTTCCAAGAAATTGTGAAATAAAATTGTTTTCTTTTATACCGATTCGATTGTTATTGAACTTTTAGCATTATTCACCATTTTCATTAAACTTTTAGAGAGACTCGTATTAGTTAATTTTGCACCTTTTTACACTCTATTTTAATTTTCCGTTACACTTTGTTTTAGGTTGAGTTCACTTATAGTTTTTTCACGTAAAGCCTCAATATGTCTGGGCTACTTCTTTACACTTTTAAAATCTTTTTCACTTTTACTTCTTTGTGTGTGTCACCTCTCTTTCACTTTTTATTCTTTTTTAAGTTGAGCCCAAATGTGTGGGTCACTTTTTTTTTCACGTTTTTTTTTTTTTTTTTTTTTTTTTTAGGTTGAGCCCCCAAAATGTGTGGGACTGGGGTATTGTATTGCGAATAAACACAGTCCCGGTTATAGTTTTATATTAATTTTATTTAATGTTAAGATAAGTATTGATTTTTAGTTAATAGTAGATATAATTATAATTAATTGTTTAACTTCTTTCGCGTTTTCGTCGTGTGTACGTCTTACACTTTCGGCTTTTCGTCTTAAAACTCCGTCTTCTCAATGCGTCTCTGTCTGACCGGCTTGCCAGATTGTCTTCCGCTTTTTCGAGTCAGCTGACTCAACTAGGGCTGGCTGAATAGGATTGCCAGACCATTCCCACATAATGTTAACTTTTGCTTTGTTGTTGTGTGTTTGAGCCGGACTTTTAGGGTTATCGCTATTTCGGTTTTTGGGTCAATTTTTATGGCCCGAAATCTCGCTGGGATTTGTTGTTTCTTGTTCCCCGTTCTCTCTCTCGCTTTCTCTTTGCCGATATCCCTTTTTTTTGCACCCATATTTTCCCTCTTTGTGCTGACTTTGACCCTTGAAATGCGATTTTCATAAGATTTCTTTATACTTATATATTTATTTGTTATGAATTGTGGCCGATTGAGGGAAAAAAACACACACACACAAAACATCAGAGGGGAAAGGTAAAAAGGCGAGGAGAAAAGAAAAAAAACAAAAGGGCCATTATTAAAATTAACATTTGCCATGACAGCCACCTGTAACGAATATAGGAGAATAAAACCAGATTACAGAAAACAAGAGGGAGAAACGATCAGAACGGCGGGACGAAGGCGGTGGAGGATGAGATCAAGAACAGGCCAACTGTCACGTTCAATATTGCAAACCATCAAAAATGGCATTGGCAACGGTAGTCGTCAACGTCCGCAAAAGCCTACATAATAAACAAAGGCAAAGGCAATGTTAAAGCCAGCAGCATCGATAAAATGAAAAGAATAAAAAAAAAAATACAGAGAAATGGGAAAAGTAGAAAATAAAACCGAAACAAACAAAGAAAATGCCCACCTACACGAGGTGGCCACAATCAAGGTTAATTGATTTTTAAAGCCTGACGCTTGTTGGTCCTGTGGACAATGCTTTGCAGCCGCTTAAATAATGAAATTTGATGCACAGGCAAACGACACTTAAAATCAGGGACGTAGATCAACTTGAGTTCGGGAGGCGCAAGAGATGGAGGATGGATGATCCAACATCAACTTACATAGCTTGCCTTGAGGGTCGTGTGTTTAAACATCAATTATTACTCTCTGATTTCCGTTAACTCAGTCTCTAACAGGAAAATAGAACATAAAAAAGGATGTCTCTTTAACCATTTCAACCAATTTATATGATTTCCATGCACACATGATGAATTATTAATTTCGATTCTAATTATGTTTTCTATTCATAGAAATCGTTAAATTGACTAAGGAAAGGCCAAACAAATTATAGTCCCAATAATTAACATGTAGTTACGTGTGATTAATTACAGTTTAAGCTTGATTTAATCAGCTAATACATTAAGCAATTAAATGAATTCAAGTTATGTACAACTAGTAAATTGGAGAAGAGAAAGTCTGACATTTCATATTTCTATCCTTTATATGTAGGTACATATTGAACTTTCTGAGTACGCCTATGGGAGGTGAATATGCTTTCTGGGTCATATGGTTCCAAACGCCCTTACGCCCAAGCCTACTGAACTGGACTCTGCTGTGTGATTGTCAAAGGCGACGTAATCCTTGTGCCGGGCTAACTGCCATAATCGACAGCATTGGCCATTGTGGCGTGGCGTTGGCCATAAATATAGTCTACTTTCTGGCGATACGGTACGGGCAATCGAAAGTGCATTCACTTTAGGCGTTGGTCGTATGTGGGGTCGTAGGTGTGAGTGTGTGTATGTGTGGAGTTCTGTGTGAGTGCCATGCACTTGGGCGCTCAACTACTACTTGAGAATCGAAATCGGTCTGCCACAAAAGTAATAAACCACGAAATGGTATTCAAAATGGCTGGCAATAAAAGCCAGCAGCAGACGGAAGCAAGTCAGCAGTATGAATGCGAGGCTATACGGGGTTTCGTTAGGGACAGGGCAGGGCAAAAGTAAAGGCAAACGAAAAGTCGAGCCAGAGGCAATTAACTCGAGTGCATTTTCGGGGTTTTACGACTAGCAGCAGCAGGAGGAACAGTGCAAATTTCAGGTTAGATGGGGATATTTAAAACTGTAATTAAGTCGCATATGTATGTATGTGTTTGTGTGTGTGCTGTGTGTGTGTGCGGGTGGTTGAGTGTGCAAGGTTGAGAAGGCAAGAGAGACAGAGAATGAGTATAAAGTAAGGAAATGCAAGAGGCACATGCAAATCGATTTCGTAGCCACTAAACTTTGGTTTGCATTGCTACACTAGTTTGCCATTTGACTGCCATTAAGGCTGAGCAATGCCACAGTCGTCGTGATTTTGTGACCTTTTCAGTTTTATTCCCTTTTTTCGGCTCCATTTGTGGCATTTTTAGTTGGGATGTGGCTGAAAATCTTAAGTTCGACAAAAAAGTGAATGCAACCGCTAGAATTTCCATTTTCTAATGTCCAACTTTTTAATGAGTCAAAGAAAAAGACAATAAATGCATTTTCAATTAGAAGCTATTGCATTCAAAGCTGCATCAGCTAAAACCTTAAGTGTCCTTGCCATAAAGGATTCAATTAAAGATCTAAAAAAAATTTGTAACTAAAAAGAAAATCCCTTTAGAAGAACTTCAGATCTTCATTGTCTCAAAAAGTTAGCTAGAATGTAGTTTTTCGAAGGAAACCCAAACCCAAGACACTTTATTCTTGTTTTTAATTAATAAAAGATTAATCGCTTTTAAAATTTTATTTCAATTACTCAAAGATCAATCGCTTTTGAAGCTTAGTCCCCACAAATAAAAGTTGATCTTCATCATGTAGGTTTATACTAATTTGGTGAGAAAATGGGACAAAAAGGACAAGATCTGCAAAACACAAACAAACAACGATGTAAACAAAAAATGTCCCAAAGCAACAAAATAACTACAAAATAGGCAAAGACCCAAGATGAAACTTTTATTTTGAATTTATTGCCGAATTTATTGGGCGACACTGCATAAATTTTGAACTTGGCCACAAAAGCGCGATGGCGGAGTTTCAGGTTCTCCGGTTTTCGGTTCTTGTCCCCTTTTTTCTTTCTTTTTATTCATTGGTTGTTGTTATTGTTGCTCATATATTCATATGGTACAAATTATATATAGTAAAAGTAAAGAAGAAGATGAAGCGAAAACCAAACAAAAACACCAGCGGCAACAATGTGTGGAATGATGCCAACAAATGTCAACACAGCGAGAAATGAGAGTGGGATTTGGTGAGAAACTTGAAAGTGGGAGTCCGATTGGGCGTGGGAGTGGAAGTTGGAGTTGCTGTTTTATATGGGTTGGGGGTAAAACTGTTGTTGGCAATAACAAAAGAAATTTACAGATATTACACAGCATGGCTCCATAATAATACCAATACACACACACACACCCACACGCAAAGATCGAGGGAGAGACGAAAAGGGCATGAAGAAAAAGACAGTTGGGCATCTGGTAAAAAAAAAAAAACAAAGGGGCAGTAAAACCATTTGCATACTTTTGTATATATACGTGTGTACATTTAAGGGGGGTGGCGTGAGTCTACTCCTCCCCCTTTGTGTTACTGCTGCTGTTGTTTTTGTTTCATATTTTCCCTTCACAGTTGCCGTTGCGTTTGTTTTGTGCGAAAAACCAATTTAAAATTTGTTGCCAGTTTTGTCGTAGGTTTTTTTTTTTTTTTTTTTTTTGTTGGCGCTTTGGCGCACAATGAAATTGCCGCTGTGTGTCGGTAAACCCTTTTCTTTTATGCATAATTTGATACTTACATCTAGACAATATATTTCACCTATACATTTTCACCTATTTTCACCTGCCCAGTTAATAATGAAATTGAAATAGACAAACTGTCAAAGTCTTAGAGCTTAGACTTTTAGCATTTCAATTCTAAATATTGGAATTAACGAGAAAGACTTCTGAAAGAGTTCTTATTCGCGTGCTCAAGCCCTGCCCAGAAATGTAGGCAACACTTTTATCGAAAGAAAAACTCTTTTTTGTTATATACAAAACCTAAACGCAAAACTAAAACCTTTTATAGTTCACCTGAGCGTTGCATAATTGAAGTCAACGAATTTGTTATTTTTTTTTTTGCTCCACGCTCGTTTCTGACAGCAGCAGCAGCATATGTTTAAACTGTTGGCACACCAACAGACACAACCCAGGATAACAAGGGTGAGAGAGAGGGGAAAAGGTAGTAGGGATACGTCCAACGACACGCTCTGACACATATTGTCATAAAATTATTCAATGGATATTGTGAGTGCAAAGTTTTTGGTCCTTTTTTTTCTTGCTGTCGGTCTCCCCGCTTAGCCCTTTTGCAATCTTTTTGAATAGGATTTTGTAAGCGTTACAAAATAAAAAAGGCAAAATAACATGGTCGAAGAAGGAGAGAGAGAGAGAGAAAGAGTGAGGGGAAACAACAACATTAAATGGCAATATGAGAAGCTTACTTTATATTGGATTTCGGGGCTAGGCGGGGCTGGACGATTAGACTTTCTAAAAACACCGACAAAAAAAAAAAGAAAGAAACAAAAAAAAAAACCAAGAGGAGACAAAAAAAGCAAATGAGCAGAAAGTTTAGGCCAAGCCCCAAAATAAGTTTGGACAAAGGGGGGAGAAAAACAGAAATACCGAAACCAGAACGTAATTACCAACCAACCATGCAGTGTGTCCAGTTCAAGGTCCGCGTGGGGATTTGTTTAAAGAACGCAGCTCATTCATTCCAGGCAGAAGATAAAGTGCTACCAATTAACGCAAAATAAATAAAACTCAACTAATTGTTGGAAAAAAGAGAGCGAACCAAGACAAAAGAAATGGACGACCATCAGAGATGGTTGAGATGGTGGATGGGAAAGTAGAATGTGAATGAGACCAAAGGCAAACTCTTCAATTGGGCGAGGAGAAGTCGACCACTTGGCTTCGCTGCTTCTATTTCTTTTTCCTCCTCCCTGGCCAACTCATCCTTTTAGGCGACAGTCAACATTTCTGCAACTGCCACAATGTTGTCTTCTCTTGGCCCAGTTTGTTATTTTTGGTTACCCTGTAGAAAGACAGGCATATACAGGTACCAAAACATTTCAATTTGATATTAAGAATTTCTATTTTAGAAGAGAAATTACTCTTCATTTTATACACTTTATATGAATCTAGGCTAAAGGGCATCTGGTCTTTGATTTTATTCTACAGTATTTTTAATTCGTCGCTTTTAATTTAAGTCACAGAACTTATTCTATTTTTCCTTTTGGTTTTTCTTTACAATTTTTACTGCTCGAGCATTTGGCGTTTATTTTTTTCTTTTTTTTTTTGTGTGTGTTTCTTTGCCGTTTTGCTTTGCTCATTGTGCAAACTTGGCATTATTGTTTCCTAAGGCCAAGAAAAGAGAAAATACAACGTCAACACAGAGGCCAGAGAGCTAGGACAGGATGCAAACCTTCCTTGGGTTCTGCCACCTTATCGTTGCCTGCCTTTTGTTGGCTATTTGGCGTTTTTCTATTGTTTGCAAATGCGCAAAATTAAAACCTGCTGGATCCTTCTACCTAGTGGAAGGGGCCCGGTTGATGGTAATAATGCCTAAATCGCACCCGCTTTTAAATAAATTTTGAATACAACAGAAATAAAGAAGATGATTGTGGGTTCCACTACCTTTCTCTCTCTCTCCATATCCCCCTCCCACGCTCTTTGTATCTCTTTCTCTGTTCGGTTCGTACATTTGTTTGTTGTTTACATTTTCTTCCATATATTTAATTAGGCTAATTAGGGAACGTGCTTTGGCCGCGAACGTGGCTCAAGCATGGCTTAAAAGGAGTAATTTATGCATAGCATGGCTTACTGCATTTTGAAAATAATTAGAAATTGGACAACACATGACATATACACGACAAAAACCAAAGATAGGGTAGAGGAAGGTTCCCAAGGGGGGTGCAGGGACATAGAATGAAACAGAGACGGCAACGCCTTGTGATAAGCATAAGAAATATGAGCACCGGATATAAATTGTGTCAGCGGCAAAATGATAAAAAACCACTTAAAGGAGCAAACAATACGGCTGGCAGTCAGCCGGCACAATGACAAACCGCTCGACTAACCGCAAACGAAAGAAGGAGCGAGACAATGAAGGCAATGTGGCCCAAAAGCAAAGCCAAGTCATAGATAGCAAACGACGACGACGACGACGACGACAACGACGGCTCCGACGACAACAACGATGACGGAAACAACAAAGGGACACAACTTGCGCGGGGACTTGGCCATTGCCAAGTCATTTGCGGCACTCGGCGTTTGTCTGTTGGGATCTCTGCTTTAATATATGTACGTATGTATGTCTCCCCCAGTACATATCTAGCGTATGGCCAACCCTCGGATGGACGGACATTAACAAATACAATAAAAGCGCCAAAGATAGCACGTCAGGCTTTTTAATGCGCAAAATTGCAAACGTTGTGTCCGACCGACGCGTCGGCCGAGCTGTGAAAATAATGCGAAACGGAAGAAATTAGTTGCGTGCAAATTTATGCCCTGCCTACGTCTTTTCCATTTGCCTTTGCCCATTGGCCCGGTTCGACCGTTATTCCATTCGATGGTTCAGTTATATACGGTTCTTGCTCTGCTTGGAGAGAAAAAGGTTCATTTGACTGATGTGTGAAAATTGAGGCTCAACTGGCTTTAAAATATTTGCAAAATTCCAAAGTCTGACCTAAATTTTGCAACTGCTAAATATATATAACTTTCATTATCCATTGGGTCCCAAAGAAAGATGTTTTTCTAATGACATGAATTCCTATTTTATGCAAATTTGATAGAAATGGATACTCATTTATCTGTCAATGATATTAAATGAACTTTCTCTTTGAATGTCCTTTACCAAGATGGTATTAAGTACTCAAATTAGTTCATATTTATAGATTAGATAGATTTCATTACAAAAATATTAGAATTTAAATATCTATTGTGGGAATATCCATAAATTTCATTATGTTGGCATAGACAAAAAATTATTTATGGTTTTTTATACTAATATGTATGGGAAAATGTATTTGTGACATCTGTCGACATTTGGATATGGCCTTAAAGAACTCTCTACCAAAAAACATAACTGCAAAACAAATGAAAGAAAAAGAAAGAATCAAACACTTTTACTCCAACTCCACATTTTAGCAGGCATTAAAATTTACGACCTCCGCTGCGACAACTCAAATGCTTTAGGAGGCACATTTGCTGACACAACTTATCGACAATATTTAGGTTTTTCCTTCTGTTCTGTTTAGTAATTTTTTTTCTGTCGGTATTTTCCTTTTTTTTTTTGCATTTCCCTCCGGGAAGCTAAGATATACAGCAGAGATAGGAATAACAGTAGCAGCAACTACTTAGGCAACTTTTAACATTTATGTGACGGACACGTTTTTCCGCTTTCCCTTTTTCCCTTTTGCAGTTTCGATGTGCGTGGACGACCCTTCGAGAAGGCTCTCTACTGGTCGGACACAAACTCATTTGGGCCACGTGCGTATTTTGTTACCGGACAGCAGCCAGCCAAATTATCTGTGGACAATATACAACTGGATGATGAGGGCGTAAGTGGTGAAAAAAGCATTGCGCAGAAAAGTATGCTACATTATAAAAATATATATAAATATTTCTTTTTTTCCGTTTTTCCTTTTTTTCTGCTGCTGTTTTTTATTGCACTTTCATGACTATCAACAGGTTTACCGCTGCCGCGTTGACTTTCAAAACTCGCCCACCCGTAATCATAGAATTAATTTAACGGTTATTGGTAAGTAGAGAGGATTCTGGTCTTAATGCGTTGCAATGGCATCCATTAAATCCTTGTGATTCTTGTTTCGCATTCACTCTACTCTTCTCTTTGCAGTTCCTCCGCATCAAATACTCGTGTACGATGCCTCGGGTCGAGATGTGGCTGGCGCAGTGGGTCCATTGCTAGAAGGCGATAATATTGTGTTGACATGTGAAGTGCGTGGCGGTAAGTTAATCATGATAAACGACACAGACTCAACCCACGCATACACACACGCACACACTCACTGACACATTCACACAGCTGCTTAAATGTAGCACTCAGACAAAAGGCTATCAGGCAAGGACACAGCGAGCAGCAACAGCAGCAGCAGCCGCAGCAAACCGCAACTGTCCCCACTGCCAGTCAGTCTATTTAAAGAATTAAAGATGGAGCTCACGAGATAGGCTGACTGTCCGACTTCTGGCTTGTCATTCACCACCCTCCACCCCAGTTGGAGTCTAAGTCATCGTAAATAATAAAAATAAATGTATGTCAAAGTCTGCGGTGACATTGCTCTGGCAACAAACCACACAGACGACAGACGACAACGGGCAATAGTAACGACAACAGCAACACCGACTTTGGCCACACAACGTCGACCTCGTCGTGGTTGTCGTCTGCTGCGGCTGTCATTGCCACTTTACTTTGAAAAATGCAACAATTTTTAGTCTGGGTCTCCCATTCCTTTATGTCGTCTGCTTTGGCATCGCATCGTTGCCATCACTGGGCACCTACCTATGACCTATAGGCATATGCGGCATCGTAAATCTTTAAAAAGGTCCCCAAGGTGAAAAGCAACCGCAGCAACCAGCAGCAACACACCATCGTCTAAAGTCTAAAGTTTTCTTTTCCGTTCTTTTCAGTTTTCATTTTTTTCTCTTTTTTTCTACACTGTTTGCTGGCAAGTGTGAAAAATTTGTACAAGTTGTTCGCATGGCTGAACTGCTTGGGGTGTGTGCGTTTTGCGGTCTCTTTTCGCCCGGATGACTGGCTGCGACAGCATTGGAGAACTCAGTCTCCTCTCTGGCCCTCGACACGACCATTATAAATCATTAACTTTGTGACAACAATATTTTGGCTGAGCTAAAGCAAACGCCCAGATATTTTCCATGTCAGCTTGCAACTTTATTTGAGGCAAATTTTCTTGAATCTTGCCAAAAAATAAAGAAAAGGAAAACTAAGCTGACTTAAGTGCCATAAAAGCTTCAAACAGATTGTTCTAGAATCTAAAAATGCAATATTTTAAAAAGCACAGAACTCTTAAATATAAAATGCAGCTTTAATCGAAATCTGTTCAGATATTGCTAATATTTATGGTTTGGAGAAAAATTATATTAGCTTTGACAATCGATAAATATTTTGTTATTGTTGTTTGCCTTCTTGGCTGACTTTATGACTTATCTACCTTCAAAAATAGAAACAAATGTTAAAGGATATTTATCAAATTCATGGTTTTTGAATACATAAAAAATCAAAAAGAATAAGTTAGAATACATTCTCGAAACTGAATGAGACTGAATGAGTGCTGACTGAATGCTCCCTTGGTTTTTCTATAACTTTTGGCAAGATTTACCTCATCTTTTGTCTTTAGTTTTCTAGAATTTTCTTTATTCTTAAAGCCATTGGCAACAAAACGTAGTTGGCAGTATCATTGGCGCAATACGTTAATGCCTTTGTTTGAATGCACTTTATCTCACTTTTGATGGAGCTCAACTCAAATTTTGGTATTGCGAACTGCAGTAAAGTGTAGAATTTGCTGTTTGGGTCCTATTAGGTGGTCGTGATTTTGCTGGTGTTGTAGCTGCTGCTGTTGTTTACGTGCGCGATTTGGATGGCAAAAGGATTTGGCTTCTGCTTTGGCATTTGGTGTGTGCAGGAGTTTGCTTTTGGTTTTGCTCTAGTAGCAGGAGCAGTAGCAGCAGCGGTGCGTCACGTCGTTGCTTTGACTAACCGCATGTGAATGAGCCAGGCAAATGGGAAACTGGCAACTAGCAAGTGAAGGTCTCTGCATGCACACATCCATCCATGCATCCATCTATCCATCCATCCGACTACCACACCTATGATGATATTTGGAATGAGGACGAAGAACGAACAACGACTACGACTAGGACGACGGCGACGGTGACGACATTTGCTTTAGACACCTGCTGAGCGACAAGCTTCTTGGCAGGCAGGTGGCACACTGGAGCTAGCTGTACCACTGATTTGTATGCAACATTCTCAGAGGCTCTGGCAATGGCCCTGGCAGACCGCAATGCATACTCGTATTTCATTTTTGATTATGCAACCGCAACGTTTGCTGGGCGCTAAGCCAAATTAACTAATATTACAATTTCAAGCGCCACATGGCGCTGACAGCGGGTGGAACAGGCACAAAAAGGCTTGCTAAACTCACAGTTCACATTCCGGAAGCATTGGATGAGATGGTGAATTTCTGATTAAAGTAAATGCAAATCCTGTAGCTATTTTTATGGCCGCTCACTAATCATAGCCCGGCTACAATAAACGCCAAAAGCCAAATTGCTTTATCAACTTTATTAACTTCGACTAATAGCAATTAATACCAGTAATAAAAAGCTAATCTAAGCGGCCTCCCATAAAACTTGGGTTGTCCATTGTGTTCTGGGGGGTGCTTTAATGGGCGACCAGTATCAGGCGTTCCTCTATGGATATTTCGTTTCCACAGGAGCTAGAGCATTGTCCGGCCAATTGTCAGCAACCTTAAGTATGGCTTAACATGGGGCAAAAGCGTTGTCTTCATTACAGGAAGCAAGCCAGAATGTAGAAGAAGGATGGCAAAAGGCAAAAGGGGACACAGTTATTTGTCTATTATGCCCACATTCCACCCAACCACCCATCCCACCATCAACAGCGTGTGTGCGTGTATTAGTATGTTTGTTTGGTTCTGTGGCTTATTGTCGCCAATGTCCTCGCTGAGTATCCTTTGCAATCAACAAACATTTGGTAGCTCAACTACTGCAAGGGTAGTAAATTCCCCCAGAACTCCCAAAGGCAAGCGATTCACTCAGCTATCAGCTACTTACGAGTCTCCCCAACTCTCTGGCCAGCTCTCAATCGCATTCGCAGCAATTTCTTCTTGCCCATGCCCACCTCCATCATTCCATTTCACTCATCGCTGGCTCAGATGCTTGTTGCTATTGTTGTTCATTTCCGTCACATTCACTTGGCTCACTTAGTGCCAGACAAGGAGGCTTGGACCTATGTACACTTAAACGGATTAAAAATATTTCCTACATTTTGATATGTGAACAAGAGAAATGCTTTCTCTCTCATTGCTAACAGAATTGCAACTGATGAAAAAAATGATTGAAAACATAAATGAGATGGAGAAAAAAATATAAATCTATGCTATATACTCTAATAAAAGCCAAGTTAATAAATAAAAGATATACACTTTGAATGAAATTGCTTTCATATGAATATATGAATATATTCGTATCTCAATTCTCTTTCTACCACAAAACTTTATCATCTAATTCAATATTCACGCTTATGCGTTTGAATGGGAAGCAGTTTGGTTGCCAACTTTGGCTACACAGACGAGACAGGACGAGAGTAGCGGAGGGATGCTACGGGTCGTGGCTCGTCTACAACTTTTGCTAGTTAAGCTGGCTAAGCCTTTTTTAAAAGCCTTGGGTACACACTCCTAAATGCGCATTATCATTAAAATGTTTAAAGTTTCTTTTTTCGGTCATAAATTTTCAAATGCTCCACTGCGGTCACGCCGCTTCCGCTAACCAATCCTCACATCCCCATTCCCAACCACCCACCATCCTCATTAGCACTCAGTCTACCCACTCGCTAAGCGGGTTAATAATTCATGAAGCACAAACTTTTGCCAACAGAAAACACAAAAAACAATTTACAAAAAACAAAAAAGAAAAAAATTTAAAATTAATTTGTACATTAAACATTAATTTTGATTTGGCAAGTGAAGTAAAGATTTCATTTGCGGCAAAACATAAAATCCAATTCTAATAATTAAATTGAAATTGATTCTATTCTCTGTCTGTCGATCTGTCTATCATTACATGCAGGACGCCCGGAACCGACAGTCACCTGGTTGAATGGCACACGCACTCTGGAAGCTGGCAGCGGTGTCTCTATGGGTCGTCATGTGACTGTCAATCGGCTGGAGGTACCACAAATTACACGTTCCGCTCTAAATAATACTTATCGCTGTCAGGCGTCCAATACAAAACTTGTGGCACCCGTAGAGCGGAGCATTCGCATTGAGATGTTACGTAAGTAGAGAGCCCCAGCCCCTGGCTCACTAAATTATGAGCTCTCTCTGTATTTGCATATATCTATCTATCTATATATATTTTCTAGTCAAACCCACATCAGTCAATTTAACCAATAAGCTGAAGGTCTTCTCATCGAGCACACAATATAATCTCACCTGCATTGTGGCCGGTTCGGTGCCGGATACAGAAATCAGATGGACACAGAATAATCGCCCCTTTAAACGCGGCATGGTAAGCAATCCAATCCAAATTCAATCCCCTCCAAAAGGGGGAGCTAAAATCGAACTCAATCTTGGCCAGAGACACGCCCAAGTGTCAAGCAGATGCTTCTGCTGCTGCTCCTTACTTTTTATTTATGAATTTCTCTCCTGACATGAAGACAGCACAATGCATATATGTTACTTACATATGTATGTGTGTGTGTGTAGCCAATGGGCACTTTTCTAATCGATTTCACTTTATCTTCTGTCCACCCACACGCAGCTGTCATCGAGCCAAGGCAATGGACGCGTCATATCCACATTGTCATTTTATCCACAACCTGAAGATGATGGCACCATGCTCAAATGCGAGGGTTCAAATCCTCGATTACAGAACTCGGCCATCGAGGATACGCTTATGATGAATGTCATCTGTAAGTGGACATACTTATCTTTCTTCTCCCAGTCTCCCTTACTCTCCCTAGTTGATATACCTTGAATTTCGATTAGATTTTTCATAGATGCAATCTCACATATTAAATATATACATATATGTGATTGTGGGTGGGTTTGGCTAGGGGGCGGACAGCTCACATATCAAAGTCACTTGTGCAAATAAAACTAAATTATCTAGCTTTATTTACTATAGCTTCCAGTTGTGGACTAGTTGCTGTTACTTTCAAATCAGAATTTCATAAAGGCAATCGGGTCATAAAAAGGCAAATGTTAAAGTTGCTGGTTGTTTTGCTTTTTCCCATATTTACTTACAAAAATATGCCATAAATTTTACTCTATATGATTATCAAAAATAAAATCAACAACGATTCATAAACACAACAAAAAATAATAATATAAAAAAAGAAGAAAATCTCTTCCCCCTGCCATGGAAAAGGTCAGTGCACAAACAAAAAAAAAAAAAGAAATGAATGGTTTTGCCCCATCAAAGTTTACTTTTCAGTTTGAAAAGCTTAGTTGTCACTTTGTTGGTTTATTCTCTTACAAAAAAACGAGAACATTTACTAGTCAGTAAGCTAAAATTTTTACAAAAAGATACTTTGTAATTTAGAATGAAAGTGCTGATTAAATTTTGTAAAAGTTTTTTAAGCTTTTAATTAATTCAAGTGACTGCCATTTATAGTAAGGGTATTTATATTTCGCCATTGTTATTTAGTTTCCTTTTTTTCTTGTATCTTTACGCTCATATAATCATAAATTTATTGAATTTTAAAATCTCACGCATGCTGGGGACACAGAGAGTCATAAATAATCAATGGCAATTCGTTTCTAAGCTTCTCAGAATGAAGCCAAGAAAATTTCAGCCCACCATCTAACTTTCTGCATAAGTAAATCACAGACTGGGCGAGAGACAAAAGCAAAAACAAAAAAAGTCCTGCATCAAAAGGAATTGATATAATTGAATTAGGACATTGCATTTAAGAAAATTCAGCAAAAAGAAACCTTACCAAATAGTCTTTGGATTTACTGTAATTTTTTGCTTTTCTTCAACCCTTTTATGTTTTCCTTTTACACCTAACAATTTGTTGCTGTCGTCATGTTTTTTACCTTTTATATATTTAGGTATATGGATATCCTGGCCCATGATGTTGTAAAAATAAAAACATCTTAAATTTTTTATATGGATCCATCATTGATATTGAGAGTCACTCGCTGGCAAGCAAAACGATTTTAATTTAAAAATTTTGTCATACTCATTGGATCAAGAATCGGAGGAAGAAAGAGGCATCGAGGGGGTCTACGCAGGTTTATAACGCGGTTCTGTTGTTAACTTTTATGGGCTTTTGCCCTTGGCGAAAGCATTGTCGCAACGCGGCTCGTATATTTTGTCACATTTTATTATGCAATAATATTTTTCGATTTTATATTTTATATAACAATGTTGTCGCCGTCTCTCTTTCTCTCGCTCTCTGCCCCAGATAGCATTAAAACTCTCCCGCTCTAGCCAATTAGGTGTTGCGATTATGGGTAGAACTAGTAATTTAACAAATTATCAATACTATCTTACAGATCCGCCACAGGTCACCTTATCGCTGGGCTCCACACTGCGTCCCGATGATATTAAAGAGGGCGACGATGTCTACTTTGAATGTCACATTAAATCCAATCCCAAGGAGCATCGAATTATGTGGTCTCATGATGTAAGTTTCATCAAAATTGTTAATTAAAAGTGAATAACTTATCGTTTGTCTCATTTTCAGGGCCAGCCAGTCACTCAGAATGTCTCATGGGGCATCATTATATCGACACGATCTTTGGTCTTGCAACGTGTGGGAAGGATTCACTCTGGCTATTATGCCTGCTCGGCGGCCAATGATCGCGGCGAGACTCAAAGTGCTCCAGTGAACTTAAGGATACGCTGTGAGTAATCTCTGCCTTAAAAAACCATTTACTTTTAAATAAATAGTCAAATTTATAGTAAAATATAAATTATGGGTATATTTCGCCATTTTGAACCTCTATTAAAAAAAAGTTATTGTCTTCTTTAAACTATTTACAATTGAAATTGACTTTTGCTGGTATACAAATTTATTGCATTTTCGTTGCATTCTGTAATATTTAGCAATATGTTTTAAAACTGGGTTAACTTTCTGCCTACCTAAATTATAATAATTTATTTGCAAATTGTAAAAAGTCGTAAATATATAAATTTAATAAATATCAGCAGTTCATTTTATTACTAGCGAACATTTTTTTTTTTTCCCAAAAACTAGACAAAAAATGTAAATATTTTACACAAAATTATGAATATACCAAATGCTGGTAGGAATCTGTTACGTGGGATGGGGTGGGGTAGGGTAGTTGGTTTTTGGTTTGTGGGGGTGGTGAACTAGAAAAAAAGAACCGAAATTTGCACAAAAATTATGCTGACAGTTGATGTCAGTCGAGCGGAGCATTAAAAATACATATGCATAAATTTATGCACAACTACACACACACACAGACAGACAGAAGGACATAGGCACACGCAACTATTATCCATATTACGTATACGCAGCGTACGACCATGATAACTAACTGAGATGAAGCCTCAAACTCACCCAACAAAAAAATTGAACAAACACATATACAAACATCCATCCACCCACACACACACACGCACATCAACAGCGGCAGTTCACTTGACAAAATCGCAAAAACCTCCATATCCACATATAACAGATATGGAGTTCGGAGGGAGTGGTGGGTGAGCGTATGGACAATAGGATAGACCATAACTAAAAATATGTTAAAATGACACAAAATATTTTGTGCAAAATGCCGTAATATACACAATATAACGTTATATTGTGTCGCTAGGCTGTCATGCGTATGCATATCTCTCTCTCCCTCTCTGTCTATCTGTGTGTATGTGCGTTTGTGTAAATGCATTTCGGGTTTACATTTTATCAAATAGACGACAAAACTTAACAAATTTTTACAATTTCATAAACAAAACATCAATGGCAGGCAGATAGTTTAATTTGAATATTAAGCCCTTTGCCATACAATTCAACCAAAAACTCTGCAAATTTTTGAATCAAATTTACTAGCTTTTAGATGCTCATTACAATAATTATTACAAAAATTAATCAGTTCTTTGGCAAGAAAGAACAGCCAGCAACTATGAAATATCCAGTGAATTTTATTGGGGTGATATTTAACCAAACCAAATTAAGGTGGAACAAAAATTGCTTATAGAGCAAACATATGATTAAGTTTGTCTCCTGTGGTACTAGGGATAGGCCTTTTGAATGAATTCATGCAATGCATGTCTCATCCTTGTGCCCTAACAATTTTAAACAGCAAGAAACAATAACCTCTGATGCACAAAGTATTCAAATATAATTCGTTCATTTAATTTTCTTAAATTTAATGAACTTTTAAATGTTTCACTTAGATACTTTATTAATTGACTTTGACATAATGAAAAAACTAACTTGAGGCAACCTTCTGTCTGCATTTCACACTTTCAATCAAGAAACTTCAGCTTACATACATATATATATATATGTATGTGTATTTATTTATATGTCTGTATATACGCAAATGTAATTGCAGAGACATGCAATAATAAATTATTACAATAAAGCAGTGAACAAAATATATGTTGGCGATACAAAATGCTGTGAAGCATTGTACAAACAATATTGAAAATGTCTCAATTACCGTTATAGAGCATTTACTTCCGACTGTATTTCTAAATAATTAATGATGCTTAAATACAAAATGAATGTAACGATGTGAATGTGTGTGAATAAACATCCATACTCTATAGTATGCATTGTAGTTGTTTGTATTCATATGTGGCGTCCATTTAACCATTCGTTGGGATTCGTTGTGGAAAGGTTCGGGGGAAAAGGCGAAACTTTGGCCCCAGAACTCAACGTGTCAGCTGGCGGTCTGAAGAGCGTGTGGCAAACTGTCTGCTATTTGGTTTCAGGGTGGATAATAAAAATGAATGATCTGCTTTTATTATTGAAACTCATAGTCATTATTAAACCATTTATAATTATGGGCCAAGCAAACGGGCAAAATGAACGAACGAACCAACGAAATGACCAGGACAACATGAGTAAAGCAGCAGAAAGGACGAACTGAACCAAAATGAACTGAATCAAATGGGTCAACACACGTGGATAGACAAAAGTATTTCAATGTATGTGATGCATATGTCCCTCTCTCTCACTTTATCTATATATTTGTGTGGATAAATTCAATTTTTATTTTGCATATTTAATGCAGTTGCCAAAGAACAAAAAAAGAAAAAAAAAACCAACAACAAAAAAAGTTCCGATCGGTTGGAGGGAGGAAAATTGCATTTTAAATGCAAATATTATGCTGGCAAGTTAAGGCGCATTATTTAATTAATTGTTCAGCCAGAGCAAGGCAATTGCATATTTTAATGGCATTTAAACATTATAAATTTAGTTTATTAAACTAAAAATTTAATTATCAAGGATTTGTATGCCTCACTGAATTTCAATTGAATTGAAATTCAAAACCCCCCAAACTCCAATTACCTCGATTTCTAGCCATCGAGCCATTCATTCGTTCGTTCATCTGTAGCCACAACGAACTCAAACAATTAGCCGCAACAAATGGTTCAATGAAAACAAAATCCTGCTTCATCAGCATGATAAATACGTACGTATGTACGTACATACGTACGGTATAGCGTAATGAATAAAAAGCAAGACATCAGCAAACGTTTGCATTGCTTTTGCCCATTATCATTGCCATGGCAAGCGGCGGTGGGTACTTGTTGTTACCCTTTTTGATAATTACGATAATTGAAAGTAAATACGAATACAATGCAAAAGATACACCGGCTGCCATGCAAATACTACGTGGGCTATTTACACGAGCATCGCGCACACTCCTCCGTAGTCCGTGTAAACATTTGCATACTGCGGAATCGGATGGAATGGTTAAACGATTCGATTGGGATGAGATGTGATTTCAATGCGATGAGATGAAACTGCGATGGAATTGCAAAACTACGGAAGCTGAATAACATTCGTGGATTGAGAGAATGGCCCAAAAAGGGGGGGGCCCGGTGATAAGGGAATTGTAGAAAAGTAAAAAATTTTCGGTTACCAGAATAAAAACTTTTCATTGCCAAAGCTTCCACAATATTGCTGGTTGGACATGACTATGATGAAGATAAATGGATTTATGGCCAGCCAGTAGGTCATATCTTGGTAGAAATTAATCAGAGAATGTTAAATGTGACATTCTACGATTGTGAAATTGACACTGCCATATAAATTTATGAGCATTTTTTTCCTTTCAAGGATTTCAAGTAAAATCAGCAACAACCAAATATTATGTCATAAACTTGTCGAAATTTTTTTTTGCCATTAAACCAAAGAAAACGAAACAAACTTAAGCTGATAGTATTTTATGCCATTAAATTAACATTTCGAAATCAATAAGGACCATTAAAATTCTAAGATTTCAGGCATATATCGCAATAACATATAATAATCTTAATTTTATTATATTTTAATGGCAAAAAGAGTTAATCAAAGTAATCAATTTAAGAGTCTGTATGTCATTAAAAAAGTATTTTTTAATACTTACTCAAATTAAGCAAACTTTATGAATTGGTGCGATATTAAATTATAGAAATTCAAGTTTTAAAGGTAGTGGAAGGTGCTTTAGTCAAGTTGATTAAGTTTGATATCGCAATTAGTTTGGTTTGTAATAAATTTAGCTCGGATGTCATAAATACCTTGTTATTTCACGTAATTTTTAGATGGTTTGATGGATATTCACCTTGGTTATGTCACTTGTCCATGGAATTAGAAGTAGATCTTGGTCTCAGCTCTAAAAGTTAGAATAAAATATTTGATAAATAAATTAATTATTTAATTAATTCTGTTAATTTTGATATAAAGATAAATTCGTTTAGTACATTTTCTATTTAAATTTGAAGAAGTTTCCAGATGAACTTTCTATAAAAAATAACTATAAACATTTTTTTTATTGATAAATTTACTTAGTTGTAGTCGCATAATTTAGGAATTTTGGTATTTATTCGCTTGGAAAATACTTTGCTATATCTACTAAAGCAGCAACAACAACAACAACAAGAACAGCAACAACTTGTATTCATTTTCCTATGGCACACAAGCAGACTGAAACTTTTCAAATAATTTTTAATAAAACCAAGAAAAAGTGTTGCGGCTGTGGTAGGAAATACCTTTAGGTGCTTAGAGCTCCTTAGAATTTGGTTGAGCGTGCGTGTGAATGTTTGTGTGTGTGTGTGTGTTGTGTCTTGTTTATGACGGTATTCCGCAGCCGCAAGGCAAACACATCGCACACTTGGCGCAGTTTTGAAAAGTTCTACTCAAACTTTTCTCTTTTTTTTATTTTGGCTGTTTCATTCTTTTGCATACGATGTGAGAAATGCGGGGTATGCCGCGTGTATGACATAAAATTTCAAGTTCAATCGTTTGTAACCAACAGAACCAAGAAACACACAATGCGTTTACTTTGAATAAATCATAAGTCAAGTGGCGAAGGCAGTGTCAGGAGGGTGCGACGACTATGTCCTGGAGAGATGGGGGCAAACACCCTAAGGCTATGGTTGAAACTTTTAAGCGTTGACACAGTCAACCAGATGTCTATGGGGGGCTGGGGTTGAGGCTAGGTGGGAGTTAAAGCTTTAAGTTGGCACTTTAGCATATCCTTTTTGTAAGATGTACACCTGCTCTTGGCTGGCATCTGCTTAGATTAAATTGAAAATCCGAGCTGTCAATTTTCCATCCTCTTTGAAGTTTTGCCTCCAACTGAGCTGTCAGCACAATGTTTGCAATATAAATACTTTTGCCATTCTGATGCCAGACAATTGCAGCTGCTCATTATTCGTATTTTGCATTTCGTTTCTAAACTCAACATTATCTGACCGTCTATCATTTATTTTATTTCCAGATGCGCCCGTCTGCAGCAGCTCTAGCATCAGTGTGATTGGTGCCTCATTGGAGGAGGCTGTGCCCATACCGTGTCGCGTCAATTCTGATCCGCCTGAAATCGATTTCGAATGGACTTTCTCAAGCAGCGGCGAGCATTTCGAGGTGCCATCGGGACATTATGCCACCATACAGGATCCCACTATGACCACCACCAGCGATGTGAGGCGCACAGTTGTCGAGTCCAACGAGACACATTTTGAGAGCTATGGTAAGCAATAGGAGGCCAACAAAGACTAGGTCTATAGCCCCATGCATATGCAATAGAAATGTGCATTTGCATGTCTTTGCGCTTGAGCAAGCTTACGAAATTAACATTCGACCGGGTTAGGGCCCCAAAAGCTTAAGAGTGTAAAAGAAGAGGTGGGAGGTAAGGGAATATGTGGGTGTAGTGTGTAGACAATACAAGTTGCAGATGGAGAGACTGTTACCGAGTTTTATCAATATCATGCACATAAATTGAATTATCTGTTGTGTGTCCCAGTTGGCGCTTGACTGAGTTGCTTGGGCAAGCAGAACTTATTTCATTTAACTTTGCCGAAAATGGAAATTTAATAAGCAAACGCACACACACTCAACACACACACACACACATCTATCAAGATAGATAAACACAGGAACGGATTTACAAGTGCATATAGACATAAGCTCATCCTTAAACCATCTCACCAAGTAACAAAATCAATACAAATAAAGTCTCTTCTCTGCCTCTCGATTGCTTTAGTCCGGACCTGCCGTTACTCTACTATGTATGTGTAGCTTAAAGATGTATTGTATTGCAATTTTTTTCTTGTTTCATTACAGTGGAAACAGTCAGCGAACTGATCTATACGCCCAAGGGTGAACGAGACTATGGTACACTGGCTTGTTGGGGTCGAAATGCCATTGGCAAGCAGTCGGAGCCATGTCTGTTTCAGGTGGTGCCAGCAGGTAAGTTCCTTTCGCCTTTGTTGGTTGAATTTATTTTTGTAAATTTGTTTGCCATTGGTTAAACATATATTATATATATATTTGGTTTTCGTCTTTTATTGTTTGTTTGCAGCTAAGCCCGGAGCATTGCGCAATTGTACTTTACGTCCGTATGTGGTGACCTCCGCATCGCTTAATTCATCGAATCAGACGACAATGCATGGCAATCAAATGTTGCAAACACAATACGGCAGACACGAGTCGAATTACCCGCATATGGAATATGTACGTGAGCGACATAATAACGCCAGCAATACTAACAACAGCAGCAACAACAACTATGCCAAAGGAATCCAGCACAATGTGGTCAATAAAAATATGAAGGGCAGAATAAGTAATGCTGCTGGTCATGTGAAATCTAATAATAATAATAATAAGCAACCGCAGCAACGACAACAGCAACCACTGAGCCAGCAGCAGTTGCAGCGTCTTAAAAAGCGAACATCATTTACCCCATCGCAGACATTGGCAGCTCTGGAAAGGCAGCGAAATAAACTGAAGCAGCAACAAGCCAACATTGGCAAAACTGATGGATTGCCAGCCAAAATGCCCAAGAAAGCCATCCAAAGTCAGGCACAGGGCCAGGGAAAGGAACTGGGAGTAGAACAGCGGCAAAGACATCGACGAAATGCAGTAAGCAAGTTAGAGCTTCAGGCATCAATAACAAGCAACAAGAAGATGGGAGCAAAATCAAATTTATCATTGTCACATGTAGTAGACCAGGCCCAAAGAGTTGCCACTAGCCATCATCAGAGGAAGAAGGGCCATGTCAAGAGCAACAATGGCAAACTGCCAGCAAAGTATTTTAATAAGCGACAGAAAAACATGCACAAACAGCAGCAGCAACAACATCACAAGAAAAACAACAAAATAATCCATCATTATGCAACATCGGTGCGAAGAAAACGACAAACGGCAGCAAATGATATACCAGCATCAACTGCAGCAGCCGCAGCAGAAGCGACATCCACACTATCATCATCATCATCAGCAGGAGCACCAGCAGCAACATCCTCATCGTCGGCAACAACAAAGTCTCAGATACAAAACGATGCCAGCAGCAGCAGCAACAGGGAGGATATCGACATGATGCCTGCAACAAGGCGGGCACGCAAATCTTTAACCAGCATTGGCAACAGCAATACAAGCAGTCGAGTGCAGTTGGAGCCACAAAAGGACCAACACTCGCTGCCGCCAAATGCACCACAAATTAGCAATAAGCCTGCAGCAACAACAACCAGTGGCAACAATGTGAAAGTATCTGCAACTGATGAAGCCAAAACCGTTATTCAGTCAAATGATCTGAAGCCCAAGCGAGACACTGATGTGGACAGTGATGAGATTAGCGACGATGGGGATGAGGATGATGCTGATGCTGATGCCGACGATGCTGAAGATGAGGAAGACGACGAAACAGATCTTGATGAAGAAGTTGCCGCCTCGTTGCCATCCGAACCAGAGTATATGGCAGATGAGGCCAGCGACTTGGCCGAATATGAAACAGTTGAGGATTTGGATCCGCACCAGCCGCAAACAGTTGACATGGCATCACTAGAGCAACAGTTAGCCTTGGAATCACTCGAGGATGCAGCTGAAGATGATGCAGACATTGATGTGGATGATGATATGATATATAATGTTAGCGATGATGATTTTGTGGCCAGTGTTGTTATGTCAACAGCTGAAACAGCAGCAACTACAGCAACAGCAACAACCACCACAACAAAAACAACAGGCAACAAAAGGACAACTGAACCAGCGGATTGGCAACAACCACATTTCGATTACTCACGCATGGAATATAGTTTCAATAATGGTGTGGTAACCCAAAGTCTTCTTGGCAATGGCAATGGCCCCAATGGCCCATCGTCCCTAATTGATGGCACTTCCACCAACAACATTGGCGGTGGGACAATAAATTTCGAAAATTATGATAACATTATCTACTCCACCATGGAGCTGGAGTGTATGCCAGGCTATGATGGTGGCCTGCAGCAGCAATTCTATTTGGAGGCTTACGATTCGAAGACCAAAAAGCTAAGATTAAATATGACCAGCACCTATGTGGATATGCCAGTATTTCGCATCGATCTGACAGGTGAGAATGGAAGAAAAGAGAGTATTAATTGCATAGGTGTAAAGCAAAGGAGTGAGAACAATTAGTTTATATAGTTACAACTCCAGTTTAAAAGACAATTTCACACCCTATTTTTTGACCATCAAGAGATATATCTTCTGAAAGATAGATAGAGATAAAAGTAGATTATCTGGCCTTTTACATAATGATTATGCATTATTATATTTAAATGCGGTTAGCTAACAAATCGCCATGCTTGGCATAACAAGGTTTTCGCCTCTAGGCGAAAAGCCGCAAACTAAAGACTTGACTTTTATGCGGCCAGAGCAACAATAAGAGCAGGAGGTATCAAAGCAGCAGCAGAAGCAGGAGGAACAGCCCCATCATCTCAGATGTAGCAACAGCAACAGTAAAAACAAAAACAAATCAAAGTAACAAAATTGAGCAAAAAGTTAAGCAAAGAAAATTGCGCATTGCCTTCAAGGAGAGTTGAGGTTCGTTTGGAGCTGTGTGGCTGAGTGGTTGGCTGAGATGGTGGAATAGTAGAAAGATGTCTGGCTAGGACCCCGGCACCACGCAGATTAATTAGTTGAGGCTGCCAGGGACACACTCATCCTACTCATCCCTTGGCATTGAAGCTGGCACATGCTGCCACGCTGTTGCCTGTTTTGTTTGTTGTAATGAATTTCTAGCTAGTCAGCAAAACTTTTATGCCAATGGCGTTCACTGATGCGGTGGACCTAAGGGTGGGGAGTAGGAGTGCCATTGGTAATGGAATGGAAAGGAGCTAGAAGCTGTCGGCGAAGGCGGTGGGGAATTTTGTTGAGTTTGGCTCGTGGCAATCGTTGCTCCATCGGTTGCCAACAACTGAAAGTAGCGAGAATTCAAATTGAGTTGTTGAAAAACTAGATTTATTTGCATCTAAAATTATAATATTACATTTGATTCACTTTGTTTTTTGAGCCACAAAAATAAAACCAAAAAAGGTAAAAGAAAGAAGAACAAAAAGAGCCACAATGAAAATAAGCCAGGTTAATGAGCCACATTTTGGATTATTAAAGTGTGTGCCAGGAGGATACTTTCTATCGATGATTTCGAAACCATCCCTCACACAAGACATGCGGTGGGGAGTGCGTGTGTGCCTTTGGTGTGAGTGTGCATTCTGCGATATTTGCAAAGTCAAACGAAGCGTAAAGTCACGATTAGTTAGACAGGCGTGTTAACGATGCTCTGACTTTGGTTTTTGCCATTCAGAACAAGGAGATATAGTGTGTATGTATGCAGAAGGAGTGGGAAGGGAAACTTGAATGTTTGTTGGTGTTTTTGTTGTGCGGCTTGCCAAATGTATGCGTGTTAGTAGTTGCCATTTTAATGAGCTCACTGCTATCGTTGCACTACATACCACACACACACACACACACAACATGCCTTCCCCCCTTTTCACACTCCACCCCCGCAAAAGTTTTGATGCAAAGCATTAAGGGAAGAAAAGTTTTTATATTTTATGTTCTGGCTCCTGGCCGCGACGTGCTAATTAAATGCCCGTTTGCCTAATGAAGTTTACTTGGCGGCAAGTTTAAAATTAATGATCGTATATCTGTAAACCATTACATTCCCCCTCTCTCTCTCTCTCTCTCTCTCTTTCTCCTACTGTAGATCTCATTCCCATGGATTATTATCCAGATGCGCATCCAGCTTTGCATTTAGTTGTCTACAGTGTCAATCAGAAGGGACGCTCGGAGCCGATTGTGCTCGAGAATGTGCCCATCAATGAGGCGGACAAGCGTTCAGGTAAGTGAAACTGCAAAGTTTTCTAGAATCTTTTAGTGCTTTTTTTTTTTGAGTTCTTTCTGTGTGTGTGTGTGTGTGTGTTTACCTTGACGAGAAGTTTATCAAGTTTAGGGTTGGCGCTGTGGGTGGCCGACGACATTCATTGCTTTTTAAGGACCATTTCACCTTTAAAAAAAGTCATTCAAGTATTTGCATATTCTGTTTAACCGTTTTAAAGAACATTCTTGACGCTTCCCTTCTCTCTCTGTCTCTGTTTTTTCTTTTCTTTCGTTGTTTTTTTTTTTTTAAGTACAATTGTTCTTTTATTTAACGAGTTTTGTTTACGTTGGGGGCGACAGTTTTCCACTCCACTGGAAAGTAGTGACACAAAGATTTCTTATTCATGCTTTGTTATTCAACTTTGACGCTAATTTTCTTACAAAGTTTCAATTCCCCCTTCCCGCTCCCCCACAACCCACAACAATCATATTTTTAAACAAGAAAAGAGTTAAAAACTGTAAAATCACATCAGTCCAAGAGATGTGATGTTAGTTTAAATCTTTTTTTACACTCAATTTATGGTAGAATATGGCAAAATCTCTGTTAATTTTTGATGGAACAGACTTGAGAATGCCCTTTAATCAAGAAAAGTTTGAAATAGTCTTCATTTTCAATGCATTTCCAATTCATAATTTATTTAATATATGTTTAGATGGTGATTCTTTTCGAGTTCAAAGATTCAGGCATAAAAACAGCTAAAAATAGGTAAAATAGATTTAAAATTTATTGAGATCGTCCATGTGTTCATACATAGACTAAGACTATTCCTCTAAGCTTCAGTTGAGAAGATAGTTCATCAATTATAGAATTCCTAATACACTTAAGTATGCAATCAAATGTATGCCAATAATTGTATAAATTTAGGAATAACTTTTCCCAAAAATACGATTACATTCATTTATATTAAAGTTAAACGTTTATAAATTATAGTTCGTTAAATGTAATTCTCTATAGCCCCATGTCAGTCAGTAAATTTAAGCATCACCTCAGCGCATACATCATTATAATCATGATCATCATCATCATTATTAACATTATGGTCATCATCGTAGATTAGGACATAGTTGAGTAACTACTTATGTTCAAATCCTGTCCACACTCTTGGGCCAGCCAATAAGGTTGTTAGCCACAATTGCATATTTGTACGCTTTGGATCGAATCAATATGAACAACAAATCCACTCAATCATCTCCTATAATACGCATCAGACATGGCAAACACATACACACACACACGGAGAAGGAGAATGAGGGGCTGTATGTAAGGCGAAGAGAGATGAGAACAGGCTGAGTTGGCCATTATTTAAGAATCCATCCAACTATTGTAGTATATACCATCAAGTGGTCTGTTTGTGTGTGTGTGTGTGTGTATATGGTGTTTGTAGGAGTTATGGCAAATCTGTTTGAAGCCGAAATTTAAATGAATACTTGCACCTATCTAATATGTTAAGATGCAATATACATACACAAGTGTCAATATTTGCACTTTGGCAAACCTAAAAAGCTTTTAGTATGGGAAATGAAAAAAGGCTAAGGGTGGATGTGGGAGGAAATGGGAAGGGGGAAACATTTTACAATGGCAAACGCTTGATGCCACATTAATGTAAATATAATCAATTTCATGTTTTAGCCAAAAAATATAAAGAAGAAAAGGCGGAGAAGCAAAAAAAAAAAGAAATATCTTGTTATGCTAAACTGACACACAGAGATTCCCCAAGAGTTACATTATACAGCAAACACACACACAGACAGACAGCCACATGGACAGCCCCCAAACTGTAGCCGCAGCTGTGGCGTCAAGGTAACAACGCATCTGAGTCAGACGACAGGAGCAGCAGCAGTAACGGTAACAGTAACAGCGGAAACCAAACAGACACTGAGCCGAAGCAGCTTCAGCATCAGCTCAAGACCAGGACCAAGACCAAGACCAAGACCAAGACCAGGACCAAGCGTACAAAATAAGTATAAACGATTACTGTACGACAAGAAAAAATACATTAAACATGTCTTATCTGAATACAATATCCCCAAAGACAACGGTGCAGAAAGTAAAGTAAAATAAAATTATATGTTACAACAGATCGAAGTGATGGTATGAGCCACAAACAGGAGCGGATTAGCTCAGTTTTATACATGACAAGTATTTACATAATGATAACTTAGGACAATTTTCTTCTTGAGTTAGTTCTTATTCGAATTGGTTTAAGTTTTTGGGACTTAAAATGACCAAAAAAGTATGAAATCTATTTACATTTTATATCAAAATCGTCGGAGATAAACTTTGTAAGTTGTAGTTCTAACATGGTTGGCCAAGTCTGCTAACGAGATAATCTTATGCTTTTCCAAAATGAGCTTAAAGGACTCCAATCAATAAACCTTATGAAAACGTTTTTTATATTTATGTAATTTTGATCTAAAAGAGAAGCTTAAAAAAGAGTTTTCACCAGCATTGTATCGAAAATAAGGAGCTCGTTCGTTGAACTATAAACTTTTCCGAATACCTTGCATAAACCGCTCCTGTTTTGGGGTTGGGGGTGTTTTTGGTCGATATGTGCCCGGATATGTGGCCGCCATTGCCATAGACAAGAAGAAGACATTGCTCTTGCTACTGCCTCTGCAGTTGCCCCCGCCTGCATGGTAAAGATATTTGTACATTGTTTCATATCCACACACCCACCACACCACACAACAACATACACCACCACCACACAACATTTTTATTTATGCTTACTTTGTGTAAACGTAAACGTAAACGCATTCCCGCTTCTGAGCCAAGTCTCGGCGAAGCCAGAATGAAGTAAGTGGAAAGGGAGATGGGAACTGGTGCCATCGTCGTATTCCCAATACATTTTAACCAATCCACTTTTTCATCATCTCATCGAATCATTTATATCACAAACGGGAGCATTAAATCGAATTAAGCTTATGTGAAGACACTGCCGGAAGGAGAATGGCCAGATCAAGGCTAGAGAGAAGGTATTGGAGTTGAGCCACTCACCAAATGAAACTCATGCAAACAATTGGCTTATGAGCGGCACGCAGTCGAACATTGCTTTACTTTCTACCTGCCCACCTACTCCTCTGCCATTCCGCCATCTCCCTCCATACTCCATGCTCGATGTTTGTGCTGGCGAATTGGTAGTCTTCCTGGTTTGGTGGTTATGCGGTAAGCTGCACAGGTTGACTGGCCCGTTGGCTGGTGGTCTGGCTGGCTTATCTGCTTAACTTGGGGGCATGTGCATAGTATAGTATATGTATGTGAGTGTATGTGTGGTGTGGTACCTTCTCCATGTTAGCCTCCTCCATCCCTCATTCCTGGTTTTATTGGTGAATATTTGCACAAGTGTGAAAATTTCATTTACGCCGCTCTGCTTATATTTAAATTAAATTTCTTCTTTCGTTTTGGTAACGTGTTTTCTTTTTTTTTGTTGCTTTTCTCCTTTTATTTTGTTGGCATCACTTTCAAGTATCTTCCTTCAATGGAATGTATCCATATCCATACATACACACATAAATACATACATACATACATACACATACATATTATTCGGCGAGCGATTGCTCGCTTTTATGTTCTTTTATGCCCTTTGTGCTGGTTGCTGATGCGATTGGGGATCTGGCAAATGTGAACCAAAAGAACGATGAAAATGCCGGCCAGGGAGTGGGCGGAGAGAGCAAGAGAAAGATCTGGGCAAAGGGAAAGTGGCTAAACATTTCGTTTTGGTATGATGATGATGCAGTTAAAACTGGCATACGAATCAATCATATTTACAATGCTTTCTAAAATAAAATTTAAGCAAAATGCAAATGGAAATGGATGGTCACAAAAGTAAAAGGAAAATGTAAAGAATACTAATGAAGTTTCCATTGTACGTTATAAGAGGTGATACTAAATAAAATGTATTTAGAAATCTTTATTTTACCAACTACATGGACCCCCTAATGGCGCGTCTTTCATTCCATAATTCAAAAATATATAATGGCTTATAATAGAACAAAAATAAATATCGAATTTATAAATCTACATTACTCAATTAACTTGAACTAATGAAAGAAACTGATAAGTAGAAATAAGAGGAGAAGTCACTAATGCCACTCCATTTAATGGGGATTCAAAAGTCGTGAAATCCTCTAGAAAAATGTTTCGCCTCTGGTATACCACTTCAAAATGGAAATCAATTCGGAACAACTTGCCAAGTGCCAAATATTCAAACCAAATACGTAGCTTAAAGAGAATTCTGCTTCAAACTGGATAACATTCCGTTCATACCATAACAAAATATTGTCGCAAAATTCAATTTCTTCCACCAAATACTTGCAAGTTTAGTTGGATAAATAGCCGTTGGTCTACTTGACAGGCCAATAAACTCGATGCGAGGTGATGTGCACTTGAAAGCTGCACGCAAAGCGCTTTTTCACACAGATGGCAACATCTATACATACATATGTGCCTGTGTGTGTGCAAATAAAACGCAGGTCGCATATCAAGTGCTCAATACCGTTGGCCGGAGGCAACGACTCTTCAACAATTGCTCGCTTAGTTTGTATTTGTTAATGCTTTAATACATACGAACAAAAACATAAAAAAGAAAGAAAAAACGAAAAAAACCATGAGCATTTCAATTAAAATCCGTTTCACTGTTGGCAATGGATTTACCGTAATTGAATATGCATTACAAGAGCCATAAATATGGCGATGCCTACGTACATATATTTAACATTCAACAAATCATGCGCGCCTGCGGATATGCAACACAGAATTTCAATAAGCAAACATGGCGGTTTATGCCCCAGCCACAGATGAAGGACTAAAATTGTGAAAGAGATTCCAACATTAAATAGAGAGTAATCGAATAAGAGAGGCGGAGTAGGGGGAGAGTATCTGTGGGAGTCGATACCAACGAGTCTGGTGTTGTATAGACTGTTGCTAATTTATAAACCTGTCTCTGTCAGCCAGATGCCAAAGTTGCAAATCAATAAATATTCTTCCGCCGCTCTGCCAAATGTTGATATTGCTCATTTATGCATGGCTACGTCTAAACTCACGCCCACACGCAGAGTCGCTCCGTGTCCGATTTATGTATGTATTTTATAATTGTTGGCACATGACTTTTCAAAAACTTTTTACATACATAAACGCATACATACAGCTAAATTTAGATTGAGGTTATTAGCCGACAAGCTGACGTCTAACAAAAATTTAATTACATTTAAACGTTTTAGCAATTGTCGTTGAATAAAATCGGATTTACAGCTCGTCATCAATCATGCAATGATACAAAAATAGTAAATCGTAAAACCGCAAAAACCACTGACTAGAATTCACGTATTTGACATTGACTACCCAATACAATGCAAAAAGAACACAAAAGATTTAACTGCAAAAAAAATATAGAAAATTTTTTATAGAAAATAAATTTCTGTAGGGTCAAAGAACTTGAATATTTTTGTAGATTCCCAAATTTCCCTTTAAAAACCCTCTTAATTTCACTGTCATTTTTAAGATTGAAAGAATAATGTATAAAATTATTATTTTTATAAAGAAATGTTCCTCTTTTTTTGCTCCTTTGACTGGTGTTTCTTGCCTTTCAACAACAATTCGCAGTAATCGATTTTGATATATCAGACTTCCCTCTTTTGTAGACTCAAGGGCAATCAGTCCACTTGCCCGACTAAAGCTTCTACAAATTTCACCTGAATGTTTTCATTTCTCAACTTTTATAATTTGTCAAGAGTTTTCTAAGTTTTTTGATATTTTAAGGTGTTTTTTTAGACTTTTCATCATATTCGTTTTTGACATAATCATTAATTTTATTGCAGACGGTCGCATGGGTCTCTCAATTTTGCCGCTTGCTGCTCTTTTGGCTGGCACACTATTTACCGTGGGAATTGCCGTGCTATCTGTGGTGGTTATTGCCGTGCGTCGTCGTCGCGGGCAAGGAGCTCGCAACATGTGCGATGACAAGGACAAGCACCTAGGTTAGTTTATATCCAATCCACACCGCACACTTCAGTGAAGCTTAACACTGGTGGCCAGTCAAGTAATACGCCTTTTCCCATTTTTCGATTCGGCAGGCATGGATGTGACAGTGACAGCTCCACTAGAAACAGGTGCCGGCCATCAGCGTCTCGTTGTGGCCTACACATTGAAGCAGGGCATTGAGAAACAGCCGGACATACTGAGCGCACAAAAAAGCGCAACTGGCAGTGACACATCATCGTCGCCGCTGGGAAATCGGCCGAGTGGTTTATTTATGGGTGGCAGTGGCAGCGCCAGCAATGGAGGAGGCGTTGCCGTCGGTGGGCCGACAGCCGCTCCCAGCATGGCCAACGCTGCGAATCATAAAACAGTAGATTATGTAAGTGCAGCCGTCTGGGCGCATCCATCAGCAAAACCTCCGGACCCACATGACCATGTCATTTTCTTTATTTTTTCCAGGATGTGAATGCGCCGCACCTGAATAGTCCGCCGTCGCAGTCAAGCACTCTCAAGCTGGAGAGCGATAATGCAGTGGGCGTTGCCAAAAGTTATCAGCCCACAACGGGAGCCGCTCCTCCACTGCTCTATGATCCCATGCCCACGTATAGCCGTTACGAGCAAATGGGACTAAGTATGGGTGGCTATGGTGGAGGCGGAGGTGGTAGCAATAGTACGCTCAGCTCAGCCAGCAGCACTTTGAACTCTGCCAGCAACAATGGAGGAGTTGCCGGTGGTAGCAGCAGCAGCAGTAGTCATTATGCTCAGCATTTGCATCATACTCTGCCCCATGGCATGGCAGGGCAACAGCCAATGGCTAACAGCCTTCCTCGTGGCCATGATCCGCTCACTTTGGCCGACTATTTGACAACCAGCAGTCTGATCGATTACAATTTGAGCAAGGCGGCAGCCAGCGGTCTTCCCACACACATGACACTGCCCAAAGGGCTTGGATTGGGTTCTGTAATGGCTGCCAATGCGAGCCTATCGCCATCGCAGCTCAACACCATTACGCATAAATCGAATGCCGGACGTAATCACATTATCACCGATACCCTGCCCGGTCCCGAAAGTTGCGTCTAAGCATATCAAGTGCAATGGATTCTAGGGAAGGTAGAGGGGCCACTCAAATTCCTGGCAACCCAAAAAAAAAAAAAAAACAAAAAGACAAAAGACTGGCGCACACAAGAGAAATCGAGGGAAAACGAAACCCAAAATGAACTGGAGAGATGAGCAGGGGCCGAAGGAGACAGCTGGAACTGCTGCTGCTACTACTGAATGTAACCTAGTAACTAACCGCAATTAGATAAATTGTATGGCGGCATTGTTTAGTAATAAATTTTGTAGTCTAAATTATAGTTAATGTACGGATATAGTATATATACCTATAGCTATATATAGATATATACATACATATAGAATGTCATGCGTGTCTGTTTGTATCTCTGTTTGTTTGTAAATGTTTAGCATAAGTGTGTTTGTAGTTGTAATTGTGTAACCTTGAGTACCATTAGAATTCTGGGTAAACTCCACCATCTGTCATGAGGAAGAGAAACCCCAAACCCTGATAATCCTTAAGGCAAGTGAGCTAGGCATTATATTTGTACTCTATGTTCTAACTTTAAACATCAAGTTAAGTTTACTTAGTACCAATTCTTAATTTTGGAGTAAATCTCCTTTCAGGCAGATGCTGGACTTGGGGGTTTGAGTTTTGAGATGGTAAATAATTCCAAAGAACCAGTTGAGAATTAATGTCGTTGTTAAATCTGTTTTTCCATACCACAACCTCACCTCCACACCCCTTCGCTAAGATATACATATCCTCTCTACATATCCTTTTGCTGTCTAACCGAGCCTATACAAAAAGAAAAACTAAAGAAAAACGAAAACAAGAAACCGAAACCACAACTATTTGAACTGCTGCCCAAGATCAAAGAGCCCCAATGCCAATGGCTAGCGCATATTACGGGGTGGGGGGTAACCCTCCACCCACTCTGCGCCACACCTAACCGAAAAAAAAAAAAACGGAAAAGAAAAAAAATAGACCTGAAAGGGAAAAGTTATATTGGACACGTCTTGCGCCATTGCGTGCCCAGTGCTGGCCATTATTTAACTTTTAAACACGCGCCAAAAACAGCAGCCCGGCAGATTTGAATTTAATGGGCATGGCCGGTACTACATAGTAGAAGCATCGAACGTCGCGTTGTTCCTATTAGAACAACTCTAGGACTCTCTATCTCCCCCTTTCCCTCTCTCTCTCTCTTTCCCTGTTTCTGTTAGCCAACAAGTGAGCAATAAAAACAAAAAGTTTAGAGCAAAAAGAATGAAGGAAAAATGGCAAATGCGATAGCCAACCGACTGCCTCCCCACCCGCCCGTAATGCCACCCATAATAAGCTCACGAGCTATTGAATGGGTATAAAGCACAATAAAAGTATGTGGCACACAAGAACAACTGGAGGAAAATACTGAGAGAGGAAAACTGAGGAAAACTGGGCACGGATTTGTGCGCACGATAGCGCAAAATGATGACAATAAATGGAAAAGTTTTTAATAAGCTAATAAAATGATTTATGTGGGTCGATATCTAGACAGAGAGAGAGTGAGAGAGAGCGTACGCTCAGCTGATAGCAGGTGGCCTGTTGAATTCTATCAACTGTCCACGACAATATAATAAACATAACACCCAATAGAGAGAGAGTTCATCATTATTTTGATTAGGCCAAGTTGATTCAAAAACATTTTATGTCCATCTCCTCAACTATACATATATATAATCGGTTACACAACGAAATACTTTTGTATATAAACTCATATAATTAATTTATTCTTGTTAAAGGTTGCACCTTGGGCAGAAAAGAAAGTGGGTTCAAATAGTTGCCAGGATCTCCATTTTAACTAGCACAAAACAATAAATCCTTCAATTATTATTAACTACTGTTGCATGGCAATTGTTATCAAGGCATTAGCATATCACAAAATGCATATTAAAATTAAAAAAAAAAAAAAAGGATATTAAAAAAACAAGGGTTAAACAACTATAAGTGTTTAAAAAATCATACAACAAAAAACGGTAAAGAAATTGTCATTTAATTTTCATAACAACTTTCTTAACGGTGTTTTATGTGTATATTGTTCGTCTTGACTTTTTAACTTTTTGGAATATTTTTGGCAAATTCATTTGAATTATTAAGTGTAAGCGAAACATTTATAGTGAAATCGAATATAATGTAATGTTTAGATGTAAAAGTTATAGCATTCAATGAAACTGTCTGAGTTAGCATATTATAAATACATAAAAAATATACATCAATCACGAATAGAGAGAAAATCATAAACTTCCTCAAGGTTTATCTAAACTACATTTACAAATACAAATACTATATACGTACATACTTAAATATATATAGTAAAGCGCCCCCCCCCCTGCCCTTCCCTTGATGCTGTAGATAACCAAAATGAGAGTAGAGTTGGTGAAAATGAAAGTCAAGAAAACCTGTAGAATTACATTAAGAAACTACATGGATATATGTAATATCGTGTAATATGCTAATACATATGTACTTATATATTTGCGGTGCCTCAAAGAGAGCAAACGTTGTACATACATACATACATTCACATCCATATCCACATAAGGAAAACGTACTACACATTAACATATACATATATATATATATCATTGTAACTATCTATGTAAAAATGCTTAAAATATTTGTGATAAAGTAATAGTATTAATTATAAGGAAAATAAAAACATAAACATATTACGAACAATTGTCCAATTCAATCCCATTTGAGATTATCAATTGAAAATGGAGAAACTATTTTGGTTTTTAAAGAATTTTCTACAGATCTGACAATTTAAATTTTTTTAAATGCTAAAATGCTTTAAAAAGTCAAACCTCCTCACGAATACCCTACCCTCTGAGGTTCGATAGTTCATCTCTAAAAAATATTTTAATAAAATGCTAAGGGTGCGAGTAATAGTGCTAAGGGTGCGAGTAATAGTCCTAAGGGTGCGTGTAATAGTCCTAAGGGTGCGAGTAATAGTGCTAAGGGTGCGAGTAATGCAGTAAGTGCAGACACGAACCTTAAATACGTGTTTAGACCAAGTTAGCAAGGACACAATTTGATAAGAACAAAAACAAAAAACAAACTCTCTCGATTCAAATGAAAACAATTAAATTTGTTTACTGGGCTTTTCATGGCGCGCCCGCCACATCAAAATTGTTTCCGTGACCGTAGATAAATATAGTGAAATGGCAGAAAACACTTAAATACACATATCAAAATAAACATCCACCCACAGTAAATGAACAATAGCCAAACAGCTGACGCAATCTGATGCAACATTACACAATTGCAATTTCATCAAACATTGCAAACAACAAAACGAACAGTTTAAAAATTATAGCGAAACTGGTTTGTTCGCTTCAGCGGATAATACAAAAATTGCGAAATGTAAGGGCAAGCATTAAAGTGCAAAGTGACTAAAGACATGTGTACATAATTGGGCCCAATATTATTAAGTTTTTGAGGCATTTTACATTGTTGGTAAATATAGACATTGACACGTCTGCAGGAGTTCCCGGAATCAAAAAGCTTTCTCAATTTGTTGCCTTATTCTGAATTACGCCAAAAATACGCACAGAGTGATTTTCTGTTGTTGTATATATGTACATATGCAAGTGTGTGTGTGTGTGTGTGCATAGGTGAAGTCACTTTTTTTATTGTTATCTGCTTCCGTCGAATTCGTCTCAGCTGATTCGATCGAAACAAAAGTCGTTTGTATAGAAGAACAAAAAAAAAACAACGAACAACGTCAAGACGCGAAAAGCAAACAGAAAAATACGGGCCAATAATGCGAAATGTTTTGGCCACAATGACTTTCGCATGCCCTGCACTTTCAAATGGATTTTGGTGTCATATCAGTTATAAAAGTAACGGTTTTAAAAAACTTAGTTGAAATAACTTTTCATTGGTTTGGTAAAACATTTGAAATATTTGCCCTTGTCAATGGGCTCTACTTGTAGGTTAATTAGAAAGCTCTAAGATACGCTACCAATATATGTAAACACACACACACACACGCATGTGTCTATGTGTGGGTGTTGCTACACAAAGCAGAACAAGTTATAAACAAAATCGAAAGGCAGTCAAAAACAGAAAGCACAAGACGCGAACGAACAGATAGAGGAAAATACAAAAAGCTAGAGGACTGGGTAAAGGTGTATATACACACACACACACATACATATGTATACATATACAATCGATTTTTCGTGCCAGTGACACAATCCGCAATTCCGCGCAGAGTCAAAAACAGTAGTAAATAGTGTCCAAAGAGAGAAGGTGTAAACAATTTGAAAATTTGTTAAGAACAAAACAAAATAATCCATATTTTACCTATGATATTGGGTAAGGAATATATTGTTTGTATAATAACATGTAGATAGATACATACATATGTATGTACATATTCCCGGTTTGCCAAGATTCGAAACACACACGCACACAACCCATAGAACAGTTTCAAGGTCACGGTCAATCCCCAAAAGAGAGGACAAGCCAAAACACACAAAGACTAACAATAAGATACATATTATGATGTAGATAGAAATAAACATACATAAATAAATCTGTTTAGCATTTAAAACGGCGCAATTTCAAAAGAAAATTGATTGATTTCTAAAATTTCTAAATGTTTTCCCCAGAATGGCCGCATTTTTTAGCCTTTTCGATCCCAATCAAGATGATGGCTTTGTGGAGGAGCCAGAACTGAATGGCAATTGCAGTGCCGGAAGCAGTGGCAGTGACTACGAAATGGATTTGAATGCCAATGAATGCCAGGATGCTGGCGGTCGTGGTGGAAGCATTGCCCATGCCCATGCCCGGCGACATTTAATCTTTGACTTTGAACAGGGCGCATTGCCACCGGAACCTCAGCTGGGAAATGTGGAGTACAAATTGAAATTGGTTAATCCTTCAAGGCAACGTTTCGAGCATTTGGTAACACAAATGAAATGGCGTCTCCGGGAGGGCAACGGTGAGGCTATCTATGAGATTGGTGTCTCGGATGAGGGTTTCCTGCAGGGTCTAAGCGAAAAGGATATGAACGCCTCACTGACAACCCTTAAGGAAATGGCCCACCAGCTCGGAGCTAGCACTTCTGTGCTGAGGCGAAAGACAATTGCGAGTCGGCGGCTTGTAGCCGAAGTTTTAGTCCGTAAAATACCCGACGACCAGCACAACATTGAGGTGCGAGTTGCTGTGCTGGGCGGAGCTGATGCCGGCAAATCCACACTGTTGGGCGTCCTCACACAAGATGAGCTGGACAATGGACACGGACGAGCGCGTCTTAATATGTTTAGGCATATGCACGAGATACAGTCGGGTAGGTGGGACGACAATATAGTCATAGAAGTCTTTTATAAACAAAAATTAATTCTTTATAGGTCGAACATCCTGCATATCACATGAGACCCTGGGCTTCGACTCACTTGGCAAGGTGGTCAACTATAAATACAACGAAATGATGACGGCAGAGGAGATAAGTGACCGCTCTAGCAAACTGGTCACATTCATGGATTTGGCTGGTCATCGACGGTATATGCGCACCACAGTTCAGGCACTTAGCGGTTACTCACCTCATTACGCCATGCTCGTGGTCTCTGCGGGCAGTGGATGCAATGACTCTACCGAAGAACATTTGGCCATTGTGCGTGCCCTTGATATGCCATTCTTTATACTGATCACCAAAACAGATATTACGTCGCCGGATGCTACTATTCAGGAACTGCGGCTGCTTCTTAACTCGATTGGTTGCCGTAAGGTGCCGTTCGTTGTCACAAATACAGATGAGGCCATTTCGGCGGCATCGAATCAACTGTCTGAGAACATTGTACCCATCTTTTGTGTCTCTAATGTTAGCGGTGTGGGCCTAAACCTAGTCACTAAGTTTTTGTATGTACTCTCACCGGGCATAAGCAATGCAGAGAAGGAGCGCCTCGAACAGGAACCTTGCGAATTCCAAATCGATGAAATCTTTCGGGTCACGGATGTAGGACCTGTGGTCGGAGGTCTACTGGTTCAGGGCGTTCTACCCGAAAATATACCTATGAAAATCGGTCCATTGCCAGATGGTAGCTTCCATCCAGTATATGTGAATACAGTACATCGAAATAAAGCTCCTTGCAGAGTGGTTCGTGCTGGTCAAAGTGCGTCGCTATCGTTCACACCTGATCAGGATTTGCCATCGCTGCGCAGTGGCATGGTATTGCTCGGCTATACGAGCCACAATCCAGCCGATGAGCCCTACGGCACATACTTCTTTCAGGTAAGACGAATTAGCTTAACAATTCGGATTATCGGTAACACTTTCTTTCTTTCTGCAAATTTAGGCAAAGGTATCGGTGCTCTACCATGCGACGGCCATATTCGTTGGCTTCCAGACTACAGTACACATTGGCAGCATTCGACAGACAGCCGTCATTCGGGGTATAATGGGCGGCGAGAAACTGGGCACAAACGATTGCGCTTCGGTGATGTTCGAATTCGTAGGTCATCCGGAGTATGTGCGTCCTGGCATGCGTATACTGTTCCGTGAGGGCAGCAGCAAAGGCATTGGCGTTGTCACTCAAGTGTTTCCAATCAATAAGACGCGAGCGAAATGAGTTTTCCATCATCGGAACGTGACACTAGCTTAATACCTCTTAAATTTAGCTTAAAGAGCAATATATCTCAAACATCCAATCGATGGACATGTACATATATACTGAAAAAACTTGGAGGTTTAAAGATATTATTCGCGACCTTTGTTTAGGGTACTGTGATTTTCCGTTTAAGCTCAACTCACTATATATTGATATACATATATATTTATCTGTAATCCAATTGATCCTCCTT
Source organism: Drosophila tropicalis (assembly GCF_018151085.1). NCBI lineage: Eukaryota > Metazoa > Arthropoda > Insecta > Diptera > Drosophilidae > Drosophila > Drosophila tropicalis. The sequence continues at coordinate 418,006 of NW_027173374.1, forward strand.
GTGTTTGATTTTCTCTTCTATTATGTGCTAATAAAGTAGACGATATCAAGACACTTAAAAAGCCAATAAGGATTTGCTCAACAATTTTAATTACTCATCCTTTAAACAAACTTGGTTCAAGCATTATCACTGGTGGCTGGAACTGTGGCAGGTCCCTCAATTTCCTCTGCTTTCGCAGGCAATGTGGATGTAAACCTGAAGAGCACAGGAATTTCACCTATAACAGGATTTCCATTTGCCTCAAGCAGTCGTATCCAAGAGAGCAGTGAATCCTTGGTAGACGTTCCAGTGGCGCAAATAGCAAAAATTGTGCCATCATCCTGCTGATGTACTGACCGAAGTTTGCCCAATTGATTGTGACGCCGTGGCGGGGCACGACCGAAGAAGGGGACGTCTATATGCGAGACATCATCCTCGTCCAACTGTCGCTCATCTAATTGAGCCAGAAACTCATCGTCGGCATCGGCACGTAGGGTAAAGTAATTGATACGCCGATTTCGTATCCATATATGGAAGGGGCCCTCAATGTACAGGGCTTTGTTTCGGTTGTGTTCCCGGAGCAGTTTCGATTGCTCTGGACTCATGCCGCTAACGATCCACGTCTCATCTAAGGCATCCTTTAGCTCACTGGTCTCATATACGCGCAACTGGGAGCGCAGATCTACTGTACACATTCGCTCTACGGCCAATTTGGCAATTTCAAGCGTATCATCTGGCACTGGATCAGGTAGTGGCCAAGGCGAGAGGTTCTTGAACTTGGGCATCCAGTACATCATGCGCCAATACTTGCGCAATGGGTGACCTTTGTTGCCAAATACATTTAAGAGCATAGCCTCCATTTCGTAATCGGGCATTACGCCAAAATCCTCCATCTGTTCCAGCAGATCAATGATGCACTGCTGTTGCTTTGGATAATGCATAAACTCAGCTTGGAAAATATTTGTTGGTATAAATTTGCCTTTGGGCATCACATCAATCAGTGCCTTGTACACCTCCAGATCATGTTCGACACCAAAGTCCGGCATGTGCTTAAGGGCGGCATAAATGAATTCCACATGATTGCGTCGATGGACGTCACGTTCGTGAAAGATCTCCACCATGGTCAGGTATGTGTTCTTTGTTTTCTCTTGTGCCGCAGCAAAGGGGTTTCGTATGGCAGGCAGACGGCTTGTTGTTGCATTCTTAGTCCTGGAAAAATTAAATTATTACCCATTTGTTTAAGTTACAGCATTCCACTATCATTACCGAAAAACTCACCCGCCGGCACCACGGCTGCTGTTGCCAGCGCCGGAGCTGGAATTTGCATTCGCCTCATCGGTCGAGTAAATTCTAGACAATATTGCCGGTACTCGCTGCCTACACAATGAATGCACTTTGCGCAGCATTTCTAATTTATAATAATTAAAAAAATAAAATAAAACTATCTATAATGTACTGCACCGGTTACAAAACATGTTGTCATCGATCGGAGTTGTTATCGATAATTCCCTATTTGTCATCAATAGGGTGGCAACAGCTGTTCCAATTAGTGTAATAATAATCCATATAAATACTTATAACAGACAAATTAAATATAAATTTTATTATTTTCATTTAAATTTACTACATTTTTATTTAAAGATTGCTAATTATTAAATAATTATTATTTTATTTATTAATCAGCTAGATATAAAAACGGCTAAAGGTCCCTCAACAAAAGGCTAAGACTGTCCTTGAAATATTTTAGTGTGACCATAATCGTTTTCCCTTGTTTTTTTAATTTCCTTTGAAAATAAATGTTTAAATAGTTTTTGTTTGTATATTTTGTGTTATTAGTTATTATTGTTGCATTTTATATACGTATAATAAAACTATGCACTGAATTTAATAAAAGCCTATTAAGCTTATGCAAAATGTAAACGAATAAGCTTGAATGACTAAACGAAGACAACAACAAGTGCAAATTTCGCAGAAAACCCTCAACAACAGCAACAACAACAACAATATGAAACGGAAAATAAACTAAACGCAAAAAAGGGAGGGAGGGTTTTATCCGAAGGGTGTTGCAATGTTGTGCTTTGATTCAGAGAAGATGAACTGGTATTATCATGTGCTGGCACGTCGTCCCTATCTGGTGGTATGTTCCATAGCTGTCTACTGTGTGGCCTGCATAATTGTGGCCCTCATCCTGAACAAGCTGCCCGACTTCAGTGACCCCACCTTGGTGAGCCCATACGGCCCATACATTCTCTACGCATGCTCATTAACACATCCCGTTACTCCAATTTTTTCCTTTAGGGCTTTGAGACGCGCGGCACAGAAATAGGCAAACGCTTGACCGCTTGGCATAATTTATTACAGGAGTGCGATGGCAATGGTGCCCTCTTTCCGAATCCTTCGGATCTCCTCGAGAAACTACATTACGATGAGGTGCACCGACACAGTCAGAACCACAGGCGTCAAAAACATCAGAGGAGAAAGCACCATCGGAATAAAAACTACAAACGACGCAAAGAGCAAAAGAATCGAGATCACTCCGAAGTGGCCAAGAATATGATGCTATTAAATAAACGACTCAAGGCTACAAAGGCACCACAACAGACTGACGTGGACACATGGATGGGCGACAGCGGTGTGTTTCGCGACTATCAAATAACTAATGACAATTCTTCCTCCAGCTTAGAGCCTATTAGACATAGCGCGCCAATCGAGTATGGCCATAATACAACTTCGGTGGATGAGGAGGCCCATCGTGAAAGGGTGCAGACAAAGAAGAGCACTTGGAAACTCCTCAAACAGGCTGCCACTCTGCCCACCACCAATGGTTGGAGTGATTCTGATATACGGCAGCCCATTGAGGGTTTCTTTTGTGGCTCATCGCCACGCAAGGAGTACTCGCACTTTGTAGTTCAGCGCATTGGTCCCAGTGGCATGGGTTCGTTATTCGATTTGAACGGTCTACTGGCCATGTGCCAGATGCAGGAACAAATCGGTGCCGTTCCCAGTTTCAACGATTATTGTGAACCCGAAATGCTTACCACGAACTGTTGTCGACCTTGGTCGCTATCCAACTATGCCACCCTTTTGGCCAATAAGAGTTCCTGTTTTGATCTGACCACCGAGGATGTGGCCTCCCTGCAGACCCTCTTGCTCAATTGCTATGAGTATTTCCACGATTTGAAATTGGACAACAATTGCAATCAGATTACTCGGTGCTATGCCCCCGAGGAATGCAAACGCCACAATCTCGTCTACAATGTACTGAATTTTCTCACCGATACTGGCTTCATCAAGTCGAATGTGAGTACGCGGATTAAACATTGAATATTTGAATAAATAATCACAAAAATAAACTATTTTGCAGGACTCCAATGTTTATTTAAAATATGCCATGATCTATATGCCCGTACCTCACTCTAATCGCATCCTGCCGCTCTTCCACGAATGGGAGCGAGCGTAAGTATAAAAAAAACTGATTCCTAATATTTGCGCAATGTATAACGATCGATGGGACCAGATGGCATAATGCCATTTTTAGCCTTCATCAACGCCGGCAAGCATAACTCCTCAAAATAAGTTGTCAGATTGTATTTTTTGAACAGTTTACGCATCGTCTTTTCAAACATATCAATGGACATATCCTTAGGCTTCGGTGGCGGATAGCAGCCCTCTTTGAAGTGCTGCAGATCCTGCAGGCGATTATAATAATTGCCATAGGTAGTCTGATAGTCCTTTGTATCGAAATTGAATTTGTCTGCTGGATCGTATTCATTAACATTCTTTTGCCTTTTTAGTGAAACATATTCATTTGGTGAATAGTCTATTATATATACCGTCTTGTGCAGATCCTCAAGAAACTGTTCAATTTGTGCGTACTTCACAGGAGGGCAGACAAAGAAGAGTTTATAGATATCCTCATTGCACCATTTCATACGCAACAGATACTGCCGATACTCTTCTCGCCAATCCATTGCAGATGGCCATGTTAGGGTTTTCAATTCATGACCGTTTACCTTCAAATTATGTGCATAATGTCCGGCTATAAGTGAGGGATCAGTTTGCGCTTTCTTGGCCACTATAGTTGTACGTTTGGTCTTTGAGTGATCAACATAGGCACTCTTTGTGGTGGTTAATTGTTTCTGGCATTTTGGTAATACATCGCCAAAATATGTAGGTCCCAATTTTGTAATATCAATTTGCTCCATTTTGTGAGTAAGTTAAAACTATGAATATAAATATCTCTAATTTCTGACTTTATTTGCAGTGAACTGAAAAACGAACTGGTCGAAGTCATCGCCATGGACTTGGGCCTAGAGAATGAGCTCTTCAATGAACTTCTAATTACCGATGTGTGGTTGGTCTCGCTTGGCGGTCTCTTTGTCATGGCTTGCATTTGGTTATACACGGGATCTGCTTTCATCACCTTTATGGCATGTTGTGCGGTTACTTTTTCGCTCGGCTTGGCATATTTTGTCTATACCATGGTCTTTGAGTTTAGCTTTTTCCCCTATATGAATCTGCTCGCTGTGGTTGTGATCATTGGCATTGGAGCCGATGATGTCTTTTTGTTTCTAAAGATTTGGCAATGCGTCCTGGCCGAGCGATTTACCAAAAGCTGTACACATTCCCAATCAACGCTTCCCCAGCAGATAGAACAGAGTGAAACTACCGAGACATTGGAAAATATAATGTCATTAACTATGCGACATGCGGCTGCATCCATGTTCGTCACATCGCTGACCACGGCGGGAGCATTTTATGCCTCATACAGCAGCTCCATAACGGCCATTAAATGTTTCGGGTGAGTCGATTAATGATGAAATGAAATGATGGGACTTTTAATTTGTTTTTACTTACAGGGTCTTTGCTGGCACAGTGGTGGTAACTAACTATCTTTTGATGATCACCTGGCTGCCTGCATCCGTTTCAATTATGGAACGTCTATTTGCCAGCAGTATGTCATGTCGCCAGCATACGGCACAGCGACTCTTAATCGCCTGCAAGAAGTCAATTAATCAATTTTGCCAATTGTTTGAAAAGTGCATCACACAAAGCATTATGAATTATGCATATTTTTGGCTGCTTATATTTGGGGCTATGGGCGTGGCCAGCGCCATTATTGTGTTCTGGTATCCAGGACTACAATTGCCGGAGAAATCACATTTCCAGTTATTTGTATCGGCGCATCCATTCGAGATCTATTCGAGTTTGAAGCAAGAGTTTTGGTTTGAAAAACCACTGCAAATCGAGGAGAATTTTAAAATGCAAATGCGTTTTGTTTGGGGTGTCCAGGCTGTGGACGATGGTGACTACACGAACCCCAATTCGTATGGCCACCTCTACTACGACAATAATTTTAATATATCCAGCAAGGAGGCGCAACTTTGGATACTGGACTTTTGCCAGAGTGTGCGTCAGCAATCTTTTTTATCAGGATACATTTGCCATGCTAAAATCAAATTGTTTTATTGAGAACTTTATCGATTTTATGATGCGCAAATGCATCGATGACATGGATATTGCTGGACAGGACCGCTCTCCCTGCTGTGGTGCGAAGTTTCCCTATGAGCCGCACATCTTTGAGCAGTGTCTGCCCCTAAGCATATCCAGTCTATATGAGACGCCACAGTTCTATCATCCAGGCATGGCAGGACCTAAGTTTGCAGCCCCTTCATCATCATCATCATCTGCCAAGCTGACGGAAGATCATTATCTAGAGAGTAGCAGCAATGGCAGTGATAGCCTGGAAACACAAATAGCAATCAATGGCACGGAAATGCCATTGCTTATCAAGGCTGTGGTCATTGAATTTGAATCAAATGTATCTTATAGCACTGTCTATGCCAACATTAAGGAGTTCTATCATACTGTGGATAACTGGTTCCAGCAGCGTTTAGTTTCAGCGCCAGTTGGTCTAAAAAACGGTTGGTTTATCAGCGACTTAAAATTTTACAATGTACAGGACACGTTATCGCACGACACGCTCATTGCCATAGTACTGGCCATGGCTACATCGCTTCTAGTGCTCCTTTGTTTCACCCTAAATCTGCTTATCTCCATCTATGCGGTTATCACGGTCTCGCTCACCATATTTCACACAGTTGCCGTGCTCATTTTACTTGGCTGGCAACTCAATATACTAGAAAGCATAGCTGTCAGCACCGCCATCGGTCTGGCTGTTGATTTCAGTCTACATTATGGCATACACTATCGCATGTCGCCTGTTAAGGAACGCCTGGCCGCCACACAGTTTGTCCTATCGCGTATTATTGGACCGACAGTTATGGCAGCAGCCACCACAGGATTTGCTGGTGGCATTATGATAGCATCCAACATATTGCCGTATATACAAATTGGAATATTTTTGGTCGTTGTCATGATCACAAGTTGGTTTTATGCCACATTCTTTTTGATGAGCTTGCTCAAAGTGGCCGGGCCGCAATATAACTTCATGCAACTCCAATGGCCATTTTGGCAAAAACATCATAATGCCAGCAATAAATTTTACGAGCGGTAAGTTCTGAACCATTTCGTTTTACCCCTTGCTTGAAACTAATTTTTATTCTTCTTTTTGCTTAGTAAACCCAGCAACGTGATTGCCAGCGAGCAGCTGCTGACACCAACCAGCTCGGCCATTGTAGAATTGGCTAATTCAGAGACCCATGAACTAGAGTCTCTGAACTCTAGCAATCTGATCAAAACGATTTCGGGCACAGAAAGTGGTCATGCCTTGTCATCGCTACCAATTGATTTTGAGCATTCGTTTCAAACGATGCGCGATTGCAAATATCAAAGTTATCCGTCTACATCACATTGAATTAGTTACTTGTTGCCGGCCAGAGTCTTAAAGTGATGGATGCTGCATCAAGCAACTGCATTTTTTTTATATACCGGCGGGAGAGTTGCAAATATCCCACGCCTCCTCCCCAGAAAAGAAACAGAAGAATCACAGATACATTTATATACAGATATACAATTGCGTGTTAGCATATACATATATGCATTATTTAGTTTTAAATATGTAAGCATGGGACATTTGTCGTGTTGTGCAAGGTTCTATATAGTACATTATATACCATATACATATATATATAAATTAGTTCTTAAGATATGTTTGGTCAGGCCGGTGTCAAAGGAATATTTACGCCAAATTTTCGCGCCTGCAAGAAAACAAGCAAAACAAACTCTCTTTAGTGTGCTATCTCCAAAAGACTTTAAACAGTTTGCAATGTGCTTTCCTTTTAGTTGTACACAAGATTTGATGCTCCAGCCAAGTAAATTTAAAATAGAAAAACAAAAAGCAATTAGTTGAGGGAGCTATGTATTACGGTCGGTATTATTAGTTTTTAGTGAGATTTTTCAAAAAAAAATGTTATGATCTGTAATCGTCGGAAACTATTTATACTCTCGATTTTTATTAGCTGTTAAATTTGGATACCCTCTTTCCCGCATCCCCTTCTCTTCCCCCTCCCCCATTGTACTTACATTAATTGGTAGTTTTATACACACACGCCCACTCCAACGCCCACATTGTTGTATGTTGTGTGGCGATACGTGCGAAATACTTACAAATATTTAAATGTGTTGGTTATTCTTAGATGTATTCATACAAACAAACAGACACACACACACATACTTACCTGTATTTCCCCTCACATTTGTAATAACCATGTAACTGTGATACATAAGGTGAGAAATTAAAAACAAAAACAAAAATTTGTTCTTTATACAGACATAAAGAACTTTAACTTGAGACAAAAAAAAAAAAAAAAACATGACGTATTGTATGTACTTAATTACAAACAAACCTGTACCTCCTTCATCATCAAAAATATAAAATGTGTTACAGTGATTTAATAAATGTTACTTGTGAAACAATTTAAAACTCATTGTTCGACTCTTCTTAACCACGTTAGTAGCCATTACTTAGTCTAGTATGTATTATTCGTTTTCATAGAAACTGATGAAATTACAGCTGAAATTATTTATTGTTATGAATTCTATTCTTAATTTGCAATCATAAAGATTAGTTTCAGGCGAATTGAAAGGTACTCAAGAATGATAGTATAATATTGCTCGCCTCGTTGAATTTGTTTTGTTTATATTTTTTTAGTTGGCACGCGACCGGCAAAAAAGTTGATTAAGCTTCTAGAACTGCTTATTATGTCCAGTCATCGTTATTAAAACTAAATGGCAGTGGGAGATTATTATAAACATTAGTCAGTATAAGAGTATAGCAATAACAACTTGTTCTAAGTGAGTAGTATATAGATTAGCCTTGAGCTTTCTAGATACGGAGAATGTATAAAAGGCGTTGCAGTTCCCCAACGAAGCTTGATATATAAAAAATAAACTGCCTTAATTAAGTATTTGTTAACCCTATATCAGAATGAATCGTTGGTTGAATCGTGTTGCCGTTGTCACTGGAGCCAGCTCGGGCATTGGAGCAGCCTGTTGCAAGGATCTGGTGGCCAAGGGAATGGTTGTTGTTGGTCTCGCCCGACGTGAGGAGCGTCTGCAAGAGCTGAAGGCTTCTTTGCCAGCTGATCAGGCTAAACGTTTCCATGCCCACAAATGTGACGTCAGCGATGAGAAGCAAGTAATTGATGCCTTTGCTTGGATCGACAAGAGTGTGGGTGGTGCCGATGTTCTAATAAATAACGCCGGCATTGTCCGAATGAATGATGTGACCAATGCAGGCAACTCAGACGATCTTCGTGCTGTTTTGGAAACCAATGTACTTGGTGTAGCTTGGTGCACTCGTGAGGCATTCCTCTCGCTCCAACGCCGTAAGGTAAACGACGGTCATGTCGTTATCATCAACAGTGTGGCCGGACACAAAGTACCCATAGTGCCGGGCTTTAGCCTCAACATATATCCACCATCCAAGCATGCCATTACCGCCTTGACAGAAGTCCTGCGTCAGGAGTTCCAAAATAAGGGAACTCAGACGAAAGTCACAGTAAGCTGAGAATGTTTTCCAAACTTATCCATTAACTAACTGCTTTTTGTCTCCACAGAGCATAAGTCCCGGAGGCGTTGATACAGAGATTATTGATGAAAAACTAAAGCAACTCAATCCCGACTTTGCTTTACTGCGTTCCGAAGATGTCGCCGATGCGGTTACCTATTGCATCCAGACACCTCCAAATGTACAAATCCATGAGTTGACCATTAAGCCCATTGGCGAAAAATTATAAACTGATTTGACTTAAGAAAATAATACTTTAAAAAAACTGTTTTTGATTTGAAATGCCTTCATTTGAAAATCGTTTAAAAATTGTCCAAGATTTAGTATTAGAAGAATAGATGAAAACCCCACAAAAATCGTTTCAACATTTCTGAAAAATTCGCTTCCCAACGTTTTTGAATTTATAATTCTGTAATTTTTAACTGATTTTAAAACCAAACGTCTATGCTTAAAGGGGGAGGCTGGGTGTAAGGATAGGGAAGGCAGCTGCCACAGTTTAGAGCGTTTACTTTTAAAAAATTCATTCAATTTAAGATAAAGTTTCTCTAATATTTTGCTCAATTCATTTAAAGTGAATAAATTAAGTAAAAAATTCGAATTTCAATTATGGAAAGATAAAAATTATGATAATATTATTGAAAACTTGTGTCAAGATTTCAAGGTTTTGACACTTATTTTGATGACAAGCATACCAAAAAGTATTCTACAATGTATATACAGATTAATTTGGCATCTTTTATTATATTTTAATAGATAAATAAAATTCTGTATAACTATCAGTTAAATCGATTTAGTTTTTAATGGGTCTAAAATGACATTAATTTTAAGCTTTCTCGCCAATTGGTTTGATGGTCAGTTCATGGATTTGCACATTTGGAGGTGTCTGAATGCAATAGGTGACTGCATCGGCCACATCTTCAGGACGCAAGAAAGGAGAATTGGGGCTAAACTCCTTGAACCTTTGGGTCATCTCGGTGTCAACTCCACCAGGACTTACGCTCTGTGAAGGCAAAAAGCAATAAGGTGATGTCTGAGAGTGAAAACCGCTTTAAACTTACTGTGATTTTTGTCTGAGTTCCCTTATTTTGGAATTCCTGACGCAGGACTTCGGTCAAGGCGGTGACGGCATGTTTGGATGGTGCATACATGTGAAAGCCAACGCCTGGAAATACCGGCACTTTGTGTCCGAGAACACTATTAATGATGACTATATGTCCATCATTTACCTTGCGGCGTTGAAGTGACAGGAATGCCTCACGGGTGCACCAAGATACTCCCAGCACATTTGTCTCCAGGATTGACCGAAGAACCGCAGAGTTATCTGGGATTGTTATTTCAGTTGTTGGCATAACGCCGGCATTGTTAATCAGGACATCAGCTCCACCAAGATTCTTATCCACCCAGGCAAAGGTCTCAATCACTTGCTTCTCATCGCTGACGTCACATTTGTGGGCATGGAAACGTTTAGCCTGATCAGCTGGCAGAGAAGCCTTCAGCTCTTGTAGGCGCTCTTCACGTCTGGCGAGACCCACTACAACCATTCCCTTGGCCACCAGATCCTTGCAGCAGGCGACGCCAATTCCAGAACTGGCTCCAGTCACAACGGCAACACGATTCAACCAACGATCCATATTAGGTTTTTTCTGCTATAGTCTCAGTATTCAACTGAATACTTACATAGCTAAATGTTCAAGTCTTTATATACCTTATGCTGAACAACCAGAAAATTCTAATCAATTATAAACAGTATACCGAAATATACTCACTCTTATACAAAAAATTGCTTGTAATGCTTGCTCAACTTTATTAAGGTTTGACAAACAAAAAAAACCGCCAGTCCCATTCATGTTTTTCACTGGTGTTTGCGAATTCTCCCCTGGATTAATGAAAGGATAAGCCATTAATACCCTTGAATAATGATTAGAAAGATTCATAAGAGAGCATATATTATTGACCCATCATCAAAAGCCATACGAGATCGCCCTCTTGTCCAGTGTATACCACAGTCGGTAAGTCTTCCTTACGTACATATTACAAGATGACTATTCAACTATCTAAGCCCAAATTGATTAAGAGTATACTTTAATTTCATTTCATGTTTTGTCTGATTTGCCTTGTCATAGCAAAGCTGAGCGAGCATTAAAAACAATTTTCTGTATAAGAGTAAATGTTTATTCAGAATGAACATACAATTTTTTATCAATAGTTTAAAGCTTTTCTGTTTCCAGAAGAATCCGATAATATAAAGAGTGCCAAATGTTTAGATGGCAGCTCAGTTTTATTCAGAAATCTGAAAGATAGATGCTTAAAACTTGATGAATTCAAAAACCTCCATGAATTGAAAAAAACCTCAAAATATTTCATATACATATATGGCATTGACATCTTTTAAAAAGGTTTTTTTATGCCATGGGGGAACATTGACTGTAACAGCTTGGAATTGAGAATTTAAACTTCTTTTGCCACCTTCAAGAGAAAGGAATTCACTCGTTTAAAATGTTGGAAATTTATAAACGAATACGAATACTAAATTTAGATATTTTAAGAACATTTAAAACAAATTTCACAAATGAAATGAAAACGTTGTGGCCCCCTTTTTGTTTATTAAGGCAGAAAAAAGGCTGGTTAAGCATTATAAGCAAATTTTTCTTATAAGAGTAGTTACTCTTATACTGTCAGATTGAGCATTTACATACATACATATATTTATCAATAGTTTGAAGCTTTTTGTTTCCAGATAAAGCAGATGGTATAAAAGGCCACGGACATTTGGATGAAAGTTTAGTTGTGTCGTAGAAAGAACTTAATATGGATCGTTGGTTAAATCGTGTTGCCGTTGTGACTGGAGCCAGTTCTGGCATTGGATCAGCCTGTTGCAAGGATCTGGTGGCCAAGGGATTAACTGTTGTGGGTCTTGCTAGGCGAGAGGAGCGTCTACAAGAGTTGAAGGCCTCTCTGCCAGCTGATCAGGCTAAACGTTTCCATGGCCGCAAGTGTGACGTCAGCGATGAGAAACAAGTGATAGAGACCTTTGCTTGGATAGAACAAAATGTGGGTGGGGTTGATGTCTTGGTAAACAATGCTGGCATTACCCGAGACACTGAGATAACAAAAGCAAATAATTCGGACGATCTCCGGGCTATCCTGAACACTAATGTGCTTGGAGTTTCTTGGTGCACTCGTGAGACATTCCTCTCGCTACAACGCCGCAAGGTTAACGATGGTCATGTGGTCATTATCAACAGCATTGCTGGACACAATGTGCCTTTTGTGCCTGGTTTCAATTTCAATTTGTATGCCCCATCCAAACATGCCATCACGGCCTTGACTGAAGTCCTTCGTCAGGAGTTCCAGAATAAGGGAACTCAGACAAAAATCACAGTAAGTAATAACGTATTTGTTTCATCTACTATTTTTTCTAATTATCTTTTGTCTACAGAGTATAAGCCCTGGAGCAGTTGACACCGAGATCATACCCGACCAAATTAAGGAACTTGTCACCGATTTTCCCATGTTGCGTTCCGAAGATGTGGCCGATGCGGTGTCCTATTGTATATCGACACCTCCGAATGTACAAATTCATGAATTGACCATTAAGCCTGTGGGCGAAAAGTTTTAATTTGTTTTTAATGACTCGAAATGGCTGTTTTTTCACAAAGCTTTATTGTTCTTAATTGTAAATAAAAAATAAAATTCGAAACCTTTATTGGATACTCTAACATCAATTATTAAATACATGTATTTGGATTTACTTGAGTGTTTAATCTTTATCTTTATTGTGTATATGTATTGCGTATACGCCACGTTTGCTGAACAATTTTTCTAGTGAGCTAGGTCGAGTAATCAAAAATCTTAAAATACATCCATAAAGCTTCTTTTACTGAATGATTAAGCAAAAAAAAAAACCGACTTGGAAAACTTTTCAACATTTTTAACTGCTTAGTAGACAAGTCTTACTACTTAGTCTAACTATTACTACTACTACTAACATCGACGGAAAAGTAGAAGATCTTGTTGGTAGATTTCACGCTCTTTGAATTCTGAAGTTATTTCTCTTGATTATTGGTTAAGAACTTTACATTAAACTAAGAATTAATACACTTTGCTCTGTGCTTATTTTGTTTTTCTGCCTGTGGAACAATTTTTTAACTAAAGCTCGTTTAAAATGAGCGTAAAACTGGCTTATAGCGTGCTACAACCAGACTTTACATTGCCATTTTCGATTTAGACTTAAGCATATCGGCATATGTAGGTAGAAATAGCTATTCAATCATTGATTGTCAGTTAGTTAGAGGTTCATTTGAAGGTTATTTATTGTAATTAGAAATTCTCCTCTGTCGCACCCATACAATAACTCATTCTAGACTATATTCCCAGTTGAGAATCTATAGCCATTTGTTTAGTTTTAGATGAATCTCTATTTTCCAATAGCAATAGAAAGAAAACATTTGTAAATCTAACGAAATGAGAGAAAACTTGAATCTTTAATACTAATTCGTGTTCGATATACTACTAAAATTTTGTCAGAGCTAAATATTAGAGAGATTTGTTTATGAATTTACTGGACAATCTCTAATTATCAGCAATCTACGATACGATGGAGTGCTTCTGTATTTGAATGATAATTCAAAACATTTTTATCGCAAAATGACTGAGCACTATTTGAAAAATAAACAAAAAAAATGCTTTATCTATAAACTGCTTGTTCTATCTATAAAAGAACTTGCAGCTGGCAGTCATAACTTAGTCAGAGACAAACCTTTACGAAGAATACTCTTCTCTCATTCTCTTCTTTTCTCTTTACTCTTAATTGAAAATAAACAAAACATAAAATGGAACGCTGGTTGAATCGTGTTGCCGTTGTGACTGGAGCCAGTTCTGGCATTGGAGCAGCCTGTTGCAAGGATCTGGTGGCCAAAGGAATGGTTGTGGTGGGTCTTGCTAGGCGAGAGGAACGTCTACAAGAGTTGAAAGCCTCTCTGCCAGCTGATCAGGCTAAACGTTTCCATGGCCACAAGTGCGATGTGAGCGATGAGAAGCAAGTAATTGAAACCTTTGCTTGGGTGGATAAGAATCTTGGTGGAGCCGATGTCCTGGTAAACAATGCCGGCATTATCAGCGAAACTTTTATAACAAGCCCAAATAACTCCGCTGATCCTCGTGCCATCTTGGATACCAATGTTCTGGGAGTTTCTTGGTGTACCCGTGAGGCATTCATCTCACAGCAGCGAAGAAAAGTAAACGATGGACATGTGGTCATCATTAACAGTATCCTGGGACATGCAGTCCCATTTGTGGAGGGATTCAATTTCAACTTGTATGGACCATCGAAATATGCTCTCACTGCCATGACTGAAATCCTTCGTCAGGAATTCCAAAATAAGGGAACTCAAACGAAAATCACAGTAAGTTCAAACGGATTCCTCATGCATACAACATGCACTTAATATCCTTTGTCCGCAGAGTGTGAGCCCTGGAGCAGTTGATACCGAGATTATACCCGAAAATGTCAAGAAATCCGTAACCGTTTTTCCTAAATTGCGTTCCGAAGACGTGGCCGATGCAGTAACCTATTGCATCCAGACACCTCCAAATGTACAAATCCATGAATTGACCATCAAACCAATTGGCGAAAAGTTTTAAACTAGTTTCTCAAGACTCTTTGATTGAAAATAAAGCTCAAATGTTTCTCTAACTGATTTGTAAACAACATTATTCTTTTTAGCTTGCTTAAGATTATTCATAGCCTTTGAATAGTTCAACGTTCTGCTGACTGAATGTTAATAGAAATCTTTATAGCTAGTGGGTTAGGTCGAGTAATCAGCAGTATAAGGAACGTGTATAGATATGGTTGAGTCTGTATTGAGGCACAGTTGCTTGTGTCGGCGAGTGATTAATCGAAAAATTGTATATTTCTTGTCATCTACAAAGTATAAAAAGTACTTACAGTGACTGAGCACTATTGAACATAAGAGCATTTGTTTGTTCTATAAGAGTACAGATCGTCTGCTTGGAGCTTTTTGATGTCAGGAAAAGTCTGATCTATAAAAGAACCGGCGGCTGGCACTAAGAATTCAGTCAAACTTAAGCTTTCATAGCAAACATTTCCCTGACTTACAATTAGTAATCCATACATATTGAAATGGATCGTTGGTTGAATCGTGTTGCTGTTGTCACTGGAGCCAGTTCCGGTATTGGTGCAGCCTGCTGCAAGGATCTGGTGGCCAAGGGAATGGTTGTCGTAGCTCTGGCTCGCCGTGAGGAGAAGCTGAATGACCTAAAGGCCTCTCTGCCAGCTGATCAGGCCAAACGTTTCCACACCCGGAAGTGTGACGTCAGCAACGAAAAACAAGTCGTTGAGACCTTTGCTTGGATTGATAAGAATCTAGGTGGTGCCGATGTCTTGGTAAACAATGCGGGAATCCTGCGAGATACTTTCATAACAAGTCCCAACAACTCCGACGATCTTCGTGCCATCTTGGACACAAATGTTCTTGGTGTATCCTGGTGTACACGTGAGGCATTCCTCTCACAACAACGTCGTAAGGTGAACGATGGTCATATAGTCATCATTAACAGTGTGGTTGGACACGGAGTGCCTGTTATTCCTGGCTTTAACTTCAACATGTATCCCCCATCGAAGCATGCCATCACCGCCTTGACCGAAATCCTTCGGCAAGAATTCCTAACTAAGGGAACGAAGACTAAAGTCACAGTAAGTTCAAATGGACATCTTACCATCGACCCTTTGGCTTGATATCTTTTGTTCCCACAGAGTATCAGTCCTGGTGGAGTTGATACTGAGATTATCAACGATCAAGTCCGGAAAGATCATCCCGAATTTCTTATGCTGCGTTCCGAAGATATTGCCGATGCCGTTACCTATTGCATTCAGACACCTCCCAATGTTCAAATCCATGAACTAACTATTAAGCCTGTTGGCGAAAAGTTTTAGACTAAATTTAAGTTGGATTTCATCAGGGCGTTGCCCTTTTTAATTGATGTAGTATTGTGTATTATGAAAAAATGTTTAATATATAAATTGGATTCAATTTTAATATCGATTGTAACTATTTGACTGTCTCTCTCTCTCGCTTTGGCTGAGTATTTAACCTTAGGTCGCTTTTAACGACCATTGCTATATCAATTAAGTTATTTTTTCTTTTTGTTTTTTGCAAATTTAAACTAGGTATTCAATTGTTTAAACACGATAATGGGGTAGATACAGTTTGACTTCCCAGTTAGATTCAGCTCGAGTTGAAGACAGTGGCTTCTCCAGACATATCTTTGAGGGGGCTTAGGAAATGTACTAGTTGGAGAAATTTTCTCACCCCCCTTCAGTCCGCCACTGATTGAAGGTCAATTATATATTTGTAAGTTAGTTTGCTTATTGCCCGATAACAAACAATTCAATAAGGTTTGTTAGCTTATCAGTAGGTGGCCACTTATACACCTACAAAAACAATCTCAAATGCTATAAAGATTTTTTTTTTTGCTAATTCTAATCGCATCTGTTAATATTCTCGAATGTCGAGGAAATTATAATTTTTTATAATTTTCTATTTGCTCAGTGTTCTAACAACTTTTTATAAAACATTTGCCTTCAGTCGTGACGAAATGAACAAAGAACAATAATGACGTAGCAGAATGTATTGAATGCGTGATAGATCGTTTTGAGTGTTTTATATGGCTCTTTTAATCATAGTATCAATTAAATTTAAATTCAGTTGTACATTGTTCAAGTGTTATATTTCGTCATATTGCGAAATGTTCAACTGTTATTATTCGGTTACTTTTATTTCTACATGGAATCGAGATAATTAACATAGCAGAAGATTGAACTAATGTTTATGTAGTCAATTCCAGATGATAAGAAAGGTTTGTTTAGGAAAATTACCGCAAATTATCGAGAATAGGTTAAACCTTTGACCCTTGGGTCAATCGTTAGTACCAGGAAGAGATTTCTATTGAGTTAGAGCCTCTCTGTATATATATTTCTTTATACTTTGGTTTATGCTTGTTCTTCTACCTGGACTTCCCATACATTTTATCAATGGATCGTCTAGCTTTTATCTCATTTTTGTCCGCCAAGGTATGAATTTTTTAGAAGCTAACGAAAAAGTGTTAAAAAATCGTTACAATCTTTGAATCTAATATCTTTAAAGTTGTCTTAATCTTAAGTTTAAAAAAATAACAAAAAAACTTAGAAATTTCTGGAAAAAAACAAATAAAGTGTTAAACTTCTCAAAGACTTTTCCATGTGATTTGAATTTTAAACAAATTTAAATCTATTTCTAAATTATAAAAACTACGCCTAATATAGAGGACAATTTCCAAATTATACTAACAAAAGATTCAATATTTTCCAAAGTGTATTGATTGGATAAAAATGTAATCATATTTCTATTAAGACACTCGAAGCAGTAAACAAAGTAAACAAAATAATCTCAAATGTTTAATGTAAAGATATGATTGAGTGAAAGATATTCCAAGTCATTGTCCGCTGACTGAGCAATATTCCACACGAGAGGCACTGCTTGCTCACTAAGAGAACAGTTGAACTGCTTTGATATCTCTAGTTTACACAAAAGTTTGATACACTATAAAAGAACTGGCTACGGGCAGTAACAGATCAGTCAAAGCTTTCACAGCAAACAACAATCAGACTTACAATTGGTAAACAAAACAAAATAAAACTAACTAACTAAAATGGATCGTTGGTTGAATCGTGTTGTGGTTGTGACTGGTGCCAGTTCAGGCATTGGAGAAGCCTGTTGCAAGGATCTGGTGGCCAAGGGAATGGTTGTCGTAGCTCTAGCCCGACGTGAGGAAAGACTGGCAAAGCTAAAGGCTTCTCTGCCAGCTGATCTGGCCAAACGTTTCCACACTCGAAAATGTGATGTCAGCAATGAGAAGGAAGTCGTTGAGACATTCGCTTGGATTGACAACAGTCTTGGGGGAGCCGATGTCCTGGTGAACAATGCTGGTATACTCCGAGACAATTTGATAATTAACCCAAACAACTCCAGCGATCTTCGAGCGGTTTTGGAAACCAATGTACTTGGTGTATCCTGGTGTACACGTGAAGCATTCCTCTCACAACAGCGTCGTAAGGTGAACGATGGTCACATAGTGATCATCAATAGTGTTGTGGGACATGGAGTGCCAACGGTTCCCGGAGTCAACTATAATATGTATGCACCATCTAAATATGCCCTCACTGCCATGACCGAAATCCTACGCCAAGAGTTCCAAACCAAGGGAACCAAGACTAGAATCACTGTAAGTTAAGTCAATTTTAGCCGACTGGAAGATCCACTAAATGTGGTTGTTTTCTTTGCCCACAGAGTGTGAGTCCTGGAGCAGTCGACACTGAGATTGTCACCGATGAGGTAAAGGAACGTAGTCCTGATTTTGCCATGTTGCGCTCCGAAGATGTTGCCGATGCGGTTACCTATTGCATTCAAACTCCTCCAAATGTTCAGATCCATGAGCTTATTATAAAACCCATTGGAGAGAAGTTCTAAATAAGAATTTTAGAATATTTTGTAATTCATTCAAATAAATGTTATAAAAATTAATAATGTTAACCCAAATCTACCATATCATTTCACTATATTACAGAATGTCAATCTGTTATATGTTTCTGAAATGCTATGGAATGTTATCTTAAGACATTTTCTTTGTTTATCAATTGATTTGGTTTTATTTCTCAACTATCTGATCAATGTTATTGCTAATAATTCACTAAATGGTGTGTTCGTTTAGTAAGTAGTTACAGGAGAACATGGGGAATCATCATTAATTACAATTACTAATTAGAACTAAAGAGCGAAAGAGCTTTATCCATAATCCATAAATGCAAAGTGGAGGGGTAAGCGGGGTGCTTACAAGTACTCAACAATGTCGCATTTAATGGATATGTTCGGACAGCTCTGGCCGACAACACTGCGTCCTCGATAGTTGGGACTCTTCTCGGTGAGCAGCTTACGGAATATGGGCAGTATGGCTGTCTCACCCTCGATCAGTTCCGTCTCGGAGCTGGCCCCGTAAATGGAACTGTCAGTTTTATTGCGATGCTTTCGTTGTTTATCTGGAGCCACGTTCGGCGAGCTGTGATGATGTGCCGCATGCTGGATGTTGGAGTTTCGATTTAGTTTACGCGGCTGGCATGGTTGTGTGGCAGACGGCGGATCACGCTCCCGTTCGCTATCCGTCTCACTTTGGCAAACTGTGCCCTTTTGGGGCTTGGGCCGGTGCTTGTTGCGGTTCTTCTCCGACACAGACCGCTGGATCGGCGATGTGGTATTCGGATCATAGGTCATCACATGTCCATGATGTTCCGTGCAACGCTGTGGACTCGAATAGTTACGCGGTGACTGACGCTTGGCGTGCGATAATGTGTGCGTGTCCCACAGATCGCTCTGCGAGACAACAAAGTTGGATTTCAACGCCGAACCCATGCTAGTTCGTCGATGATCCGAGGCAGTGGGAGCTATAATTTTAAGGACCCATCATTATTCGGGTTATTCTGAAAGTCATATGTGCAAACAACTTACTCTTAATCACACCGGGCGTACTGGATTTGGTATGTGGACACACATTGCTTAACTCCGACTGGGAAGTGGAAATATTTGTAGAAGAGTTGCGATGTGTCGTTGCATATTTTGGTCTGGCTGTTGGTGTCTGGCTTCCACTATCATAGTGTCTAGAGGCTGTCGATTGTCGGCGTTCTCGCAACGTACTGCAATCTCCAGTGCTTCGTTTACCCACGGTGCTGGTGATGTTGCCGATATTGTCATCTGTTTGAGCCGATACCGAATTCCTTTTCTCTAAATGTCGATAGTGTTGCTGCTGTTGCTGTTGTTGCTGTTGCTGCTGTTGTTGATGTTGCTGCTGCATTTGCTGCTGCTGTTGCAGTTGCTGTTGCAGCTGCTGCTGTATGGGCTGCATTATTGTTGTTGGGGCAGCTACAGCAGCAATATTGGATGCAACTGGTGCATGCGAATGATGTTCCACAATTGAATGTTTTTTCTTTTTCCTAATTGAGGGCAAACAATTAGTTTTTATAGCATGCTAAGAAGATGATGACTTACGGGGGAAGAGAAGGAGCCACCGCTGTAGACTGCACAGATATAAAGGAATTATCCATCTCTACATGTGTGGAGGTAACACTATCGACAGATGTCAGCTCAGTAACTTCTATGGCAAACAGTGAACAATGCATGAATATGTCAAAGCGAACAATGTCATATTACCCACCTGTAGTGCTTGGCATTTCTCGTCGTACTGGCGGTGCCGATAGCCTGGTTATATCTTCAGTCAATATGGGTTCCAGTTCCCCGCCAGCATTTGAGGTGCCTGTACAGCTAACACCATCGATCCATTTGCGTGCCTCGGGTCCGAGTTTGCGTATCAATGCTTGCAATTCATTCTCTTTCTCCATCAATGCTTTGCGGAAGCGGCAATTTGTGTTCTTGACATCTCGCAAGCGCTGCTCCAGCTCGCAGACTGATGAATCACGGCGATTCTTTGACATGGGGCGAAGAGTGGCTCGTACCCTTTTGTCGACAACTCCTTGCGGATTGCGTTTCAATTCGACCAACTGAAAGATGTTTAGCATGGACATTAGATAACTTGTACATTTCACCAAACAAACATAGATAACATCGAGGTAATATGATTATGTTTGAATGTTATAGAGCAGCAGGGCTTTAAGGACCTTGCCGCTCCATATTGAATGAATATATAGTGGTTAAGTATATTAAGTAAGTAGTGTCATGTAGCATTCAGAGTTCTGTTTTTGAATTTCGAGTTAATGTTGTTATGTAAGTGTATTGCATGATCAGCATTGATCAGTTATCGAATTAAAATCAACGGATTATCATTGTCAAACTGATCAAATGATCATATGTCTTTAAACAACATTCAAATGGCATTTGCACATAAATATAGAAACATATATTGCATGTATATATTATTTATATATATATATATTACACAGCTACAGAAACTACAAAACTTCCTTACTACCAGTCTTACTTTCGGTACGAACACCAAACACAAAGTTGCTGTCGTACAAAAAATTATAAAAAACGAGAGTAAGACAAAAACTAAGTCCTTGCGATCCGATAGAACCAACGATATGGCCGCTCCAGCCAAGCAGGTGATGAATACATTATAAACCGAGAAACCAATGTGCTTGGAATCATTTAGAGCCGGTATGGAGACATGACGAGTTTCCCAGGCCAAAAAGGCACCAAATACCTATAAAATTATTCAAACATATATCAAGTTTCATCAAATCATCATTCATGTGAAATCTACTTACCAATAGCAAGCCCTTGTAGGCATAGATAATGCTAACAAATATCGTCATATGCTCCGATTGGCAATACTCATTTTCAGGTATTACCAATACATCGTCAATATTCTCATGATGCTGGTAAAGTGAGAATTGTAATAAATACACATTTAATTTCAATCTCTATCTTACCAATGGTTCAAGTTGCTTTGTCTCTCGATAGAATGGATCAGCTATCTGCCATGTTGTTATGATGGCAATGTCAATGAACAACAAAACGCCCACAACCATGAATAATTGATAGTCCTTGATGACTTTCTTATTAAGTTTGAGGTCTGTGAAAATGGAGTGAACCCGCCAAGTCTTTGAGAACATTGCCCCAAAACTGAGACTAAATCCTGCCATTAAGATCCAAGCACGTGCTGTGCATATATAGGGAAAGGCAGCCACACTGCTCAATGTGGTGTCCAGGCCGAGGAAAATAATGCTCAAATAGGTCAACATGCAACCAATGATGATTAGATTGTTTAGATGAGGACTCGACATTTTGATGTACCTTAAAGTGGAGTATTATAAAACTTAAATAACTGAAAAATTTGACTCACAATTCTTACCTCTGATTACGATATTTTATATTGAATGCCAGAAAAACTGTCGCTATAATCACACCAATGACCGAAGCACTGGCCGATACTATATAGATTGTGGGATTCACCTGACTATGCTCTATATAGATCAAAGTACGATCCTTGGGCGGTGTTTTGCCCACCCAACGAACTGGTTTACCCAGGCTCAAGTCGAGATGTGCCTGCTGTGAATGATATTCACCGATTTTCTCCATTTGTCCAATTTGAAATTGATTAATCAGTATATTGGCTTTGCGTTCGTTGTTGTAAAATCGAACAGGACCCTGTAGGGATGTTGATTAGCACAATAGTCGACAGATGTTTGATTACTTACCGTAACACCTTCAAAGGATGTATTACGCAAGGCTTCAAGAAATACGCTCTCCCAATCCTTGACACGATAATCAAAGTGTGTCAACAAATCTTCACGTTTCTCTGCCACATATTGAATTGCCAAAGCTGCTGCCCAGATGCCATCATAGGTGTAGCCATGGAAGCGAGAGTATTCGGTGCCGCGTAGTCTATCATATTCCACGAGGTACTCATCCGCCGTCTGCAAGGGATTAAGTGTAAAGTCAATGAACTAACGAGAGTCAAGTGCAACTTACAATGCCTGCCACTGTAATATCCCCACTGGTGGACAATGGCAAAAGATCCACCAGAATGGCACCCTCTAATGCTGTAGAGATTTCCTCCACACTGCATTCACTGTCCAGCGTTTTGTTCCACCATTCGGTAGAGTATGTGGCCATGATAAGCCACTGATAGGCACGCCCATACATATCCAATCTGGTAATTAAAGAGATAATTATGACTCATGGCCAAGAGGATTAGGGCCACGGACTTACTTGTAGGCCTCGCAGAAGACTTTTCGGGCAAAATGCTCATTAAAATTGCCCATAATGATGCGTACATCTTTCTCACGTAACTTTTTCAACGATTCGGCCACATCGTTCACAAAACTTTGAGTCTCCACCACCTCCACCTCCATGGCATCCAGATCGGCGACCATATGATTATGAGGAAGTGAATATCTGGGTTCATTCTGATAGACTGTGCCCACACGTGTCCAATTAAACTCCTTGAGCAAGGCCAAACGGGGAGCATTAAACGCATTCTCCGATGGCACCACACGAAAGAAATTGGGAAACGCATCCTTGGTGAACATCGGATGTGTGTCCGCGTAACTCAGTTGCGTCAAATGCCAATGTTTGCTAGCCTTGGCTATGGGATCAGTGACATGGGTACAGGCGGCTCCAAAGAGCATTACCTTGTTGGGTCCAGAGTGCATCATGTCGAAGAAGGATTTCACTCCCACAGCAGCATTACACTTAATATAAATATGTATAAGTTATTGATTAAATTTTGTTCCTTCAACAAAATGTCTCCCTTACCTGAGTGTCATTCCACCACATGTGAAGCCTGTAATTGGTCAGTATGCGTGGATGCTCATTGACATGTCCCAGAGCCAATTTAACACTGGGCATAACACCGCGCCCCGTATAGGAATTCTCCACACCATCGCCGTAGGGAAAGAACCCAGCTATATAGACATCAGATCGTTTGGCGGTTCTGGCCCAAACCCTTACCCTGATCAGGAGCACCAGCAGCAGCCACAATGGCAATAGCGACTTCATGTTGAGTTGCATGTTGAATGCTTATTGGTGGACTGCACAAAATTATAATAAAATGCGCAGAAGTTCTGGTCATTTTACATGTTAATGTATCTAAATGACTTGCCCAAGGTCTCCAATGGCAAGACACAAGGATACACCACTGGGTGGTGTGTGGGTGTGTGTGGGTTGTGGGGCGTGTGCGTGTGGCTAAGTATACTACTGGTTGCAAGGTTTTCAATGGGGCGAAGGTGAAGCGTCTCGAATAATTGAAGTTCACGTGCAGAGCAATTATATTGCAATTTCCATTTCTTCTTTTTTTCTTTTTAGGCTTTTGCCTTGCAAACCCATTGAAAAGCCTTACCACCAACAACCACCCACAAGGGTTTACGACTTTTGCTTGGCCATTAACTTACCAGCTAAGCTTTGCTTAATTCTACACAATCTCTTACAATTATTCCACTATGTAATACATTATTTATATATTTTTAATTTACTCGTCTGATTTAAATTAGGAATTTGATTTGAAATTTTTCTTGAATTGCGGAGGTCTGAAAAATTATGTATCCTCATAATCTGACAGTAAGACCAACAAAAAAGAAGAAAAAAATTGTACATTTCCCAGTGCGCATGATCCTTGTCTAAGCTTTGACAGCTCCGCCTTGTCCTAGGCTGGCCAGCTCCATGCCTCTACTCAATTAGCTGGCAACAGGTGGCCAAACGGAATAGCAGCTGTTCCACATTTGTTGTGACCGTTGCCATGGAGGAAGTAAGCAAGACAACATTAAAAAAAAAAAAAAAAAATAGAAAATTGTTATTTCTGGAGGACAAATCATGGAGGACTATGCACCAAGTCGTTATAAAATGCTAGAGAAAATCGGTGAAGGTGTCCATGGTTGTGTTTTTAAGGCCATCGATTTGCAACGCAACAAGGAGGTGGCCATTAAAAAGGTGGCCCTAAAGAATAAGTTCGGTAACATTGCCTTGAATACTCTGCGAGAGATCAAGACTCTTCAATTGTGTCAATCGGAATATGTGAGTAGTCTTTACAGAAAGCATTTGAAATTGTATTAAACATTTCTATTACAGATCTTGGGCATTGTCGATATATATCCCGATCTAACAGGCCTTTCACTGGTGCTGGACTATCAGCCAGATACTCTTTATAGTCGTCTGAAGAGCGAAGTGAATCCCCTAAGTAGGCAGCAAGTTCGCAAATTCGCCTTAATGATGTTCAAAGGGATCACCTACCTCCATGATGCCGGCATTATGCATAGAGACATCAAACCGGCCAATTTGCTAATCAGTGATAAAGATGTCCTGAAAATAGCTGACTTTGGCCTGGCCCGCCTCCACTTTCCCGATGAGGAGGGTCGTCTCTATTCACCACAGGTTTCCACACGTTGGTATCGTGCTCCCGAAATCCTCTGGGGTAGCCAGAAATATGGACCAGGCGTAGATATGTGGGCGGCAGGTAAGCCCAGCAAGTAATGTACTTTCAATATATATATGAAACCTTTAATCAAGGTTGTGTGGTGGCCGAAATGTTGCGTGGAGTTCCTCTTTTTGCTGGCACAACAGACATTGAACAATTGGCCATAATTATACGTACTTTGGGCACTCCCCGTTTGAATCAATGGCCAGAGTTGACATCTTTGCCGGATTATAGTAAAATAAGGTAAGCTTTCCTTCAACTAAGAAAACGACATGAAGTTAACTTGCTTTTAAATAGATTTCCCAATTCCGTGGGCATGCATTGGGATAATTTGTTTCCCAGCTGCACACATGCTGTTGAAATCAATTTGGTCTCCAATCTGGTCATCTATAATCCTAAGAATCGTCTAAAAGCGAAAGAGGTTAGCTCCAATTTATAATCGGAACCAAGTGAAGTCGTTTTAAAACTATTTTGTATATATTTTCAGGCCGTCGAGCATGATTATTTCAACTAGTCCTTAAGTCTATGTAGTTAACAACTAAGAATTCTCTGATTCTTTGTATCTGTAAGAGGAAATGATCAATTAAAATTCATGGGAATCGATGGATAATCAAAAAAACTTACTTGCACTTGAGGCAAGTGAAAAACACCGTTTGACCCTCATCGGCGGAACGTAGCTGAAGGGTGGCATAGGACATCTTGTCGTTCCCACACTTGGGACACTTTCGCTCCACCACTGGACCATCCGCTTCCGAGGATTCCGATTCTCTCTTGGCCCTGTTAAAGACTTTGCTGGGATCGAATGTATTGAATTGAATGGTAAACTCTGACTTTTCGCCACTATATACTATGGGAAGAGACCGAAGTTTGATCAACAACAAATTCATTAACAAATCTCGAACGATAAAATATTTTACCTTCGGGCAGAAGCTCCACTTTGCAATTGTAACAGATGACATTGCCCTTAACTTGAAGAGGAGGTAAAATGGAACCGCAGGATGGACAAAATCCTGGACAATTATTAAACACTTCCATTGTCCGCGCGTGCTTTTTAAATAACCTCAAAAAGAGGAAAATAAATAAACAAATGTTGTTGTTGTTCCATGCAGTGTGACCAGCTCTGCGCAAAGCCCATTGCCCACTATTTTAATAAAACCAGTATTTTCCAATGTATAAAAGTTATCGACATGTCAACTTAGTAATGTTGGCGCGCAAAAATAGAGGGATTTGAATGATATTTTATAAAAGAAACATGAACTAACTTTGTTTTTTACTTTACTAAAATGCATGTCAAATGTCCATTTAATAAATCTATCTAAAAACTATCACAGGCAAAACAGCAATTACACTCTAGAAATCTAAATTACAATTACACAATTACATTTACATATAGATATGGAGATATTATGTTAGCCGCTTCAACTTCCATCTAGGAACTTTTGTACAGACATTTTGCCATTGGAAAAGAAAGACTAACTAACGGCTTGGATGATTCTGCGGCATATTGAATTCCCACAGTTTCATATTATTGTCGAGCACTTCATGGAACCATCTCTCCTTCTCGGGTTGCTCCCTAAAGACCACATTGAGCGACTTCAGATCCAATTGCAGAATGGCATCGTTTCCCAGAAGCGTATCCAGGGATCTCAAGAGCGTACTATTTCCATGCAATTTCAGCAATGTCACATACTTAACCACATAGTACTCATACTGCAGTTTACGACGAGCCCAACGTTCCACAGTTGCATTGGCACTGGCCGAACGTATTTGACCCAAATGCTCGGCAAACCATGGTGCGAAGTAATTGTAAAGATCCAATTTCGATAGACCATTCAGACCCTTGCTCTTGATGCGATCCTTTAAAGGAAAACAGCAATAAATTAATAAAATCATTTGATTAATAGCCAATGCAAATTACCTTAATCATTTTATAGTTTTTGCGACTATATACGAATACTTGAAATAGAGAATTCCCAGTGGTATAAGAGTTGACATAGTGTGTGCCAAAGGACTCCATAAACCGTATGGCCGATGTTAGATTCCCAATTTCCAATTGCTCCATGCGAGCTCTCACATCCGGCTCAAGCGGCTGATCGATGGGTATCTGTGAATTCAGTTTTCCAGTCTCCCGGAACCTTACCACACGGACCAATACATATGAGTAATCTCCCTGTATGAAGGAGGTATTAATGCCAAGTTTTTTGGCAGCATTCTCCGGAAACCAGCCGCCCGTAAACGCTTCCCATGGCTTGTCCAAACGTTCAATAGTAAAATCACGAAAATATGCCTGAAACAGTTGGCGACGATTCTCACAGAATTCCATATGGAAGTCCCCATGGAAAATTCCAGGAGTATTATCCTCACGATTCTCAGTCAGATCAGTAATGTTCTAGAAAAGTAGTTCAAAATAAATGACATGGTAATGGATAGATGGTTGGTTTAATTTCATTACCTTATAGATATTCCATGTTGGCTCCTTGAATATCCAACGCTCTGAGTCGACATTATCATTGTAGGGTATTACACGCATCGATATGCCCAAATAGCCATAACGTAGAAATATATTGATGGCTTTGCCAATGCGCAGCTGGGATTCACGGCTACCAACGATAGACAAGAGCAACAAAGTCACTAGCCAGAAAATTCCCAGCCGCGGACTCGGGCTCATCTCTTAGCCTTTTCGTCTGTGTTCACCAGCATGCAAGGAACCCTACAAATAGACCTAAATGAACACAGGTGTTTATTCGTGATTAGCCAACAATTTATTTTTTATTTGCAGCCAACTTAGTTGGCTATAAATTATACGAGCTCTAATTGACCGTGAACCTTTTGTGGCGCTGAACTTGAACTGCGAACAAGTTGAGGCCAGCAAATGGGGCAAACGGCAGCGGTGATGATTTAAAGACAGACAGGCGATCTTTGATCACCTCAAGTGGTTGCAATTACCCATCTAAAAACATAAAACATAAAAACCCCGAGAGGGATAAAGAGAGACAGAGAGAGAGAGAGAGAGACAACCATTTAATTTGGTTCAGCAAGACAAGAAACCGCCGTCATTCGTCTGACATGCAAATTGTTTCCTAAACCATATTTTTTTTTGTATATTTTTCGTTTTTTGCCTTACTAAAATGGTATAACCGTTTGGCGCACTACATTAAACCGGTTTGCCGCTCGCCAATCTCCAACAACTATGACTGATTATTGCTTGAGGAAGCCACAAGAGCGTTCACTATACATACCTACGTATAAGCCAACAGCAATGACAACGACAACGACAGCAGCAACAGCAACAACTGTCTAACCGCATTGCAACTTGTTGCGCAAAATCCAGTCCTAAAGTGTTTAGAATTGCCGCTGTTATCAGTTGGCTAAGAAACATCAACAACAACAATAACAACAACACGTTAGACTGGTCAAAACATAAAGGTTAGCCGGGTGTTGACCATGTTTATATGAGTCACACCTGTTGCTGATGTTGCTGCTGCTTCCAAACGCACTGAAGCGCTACATTTGACAGCGGTGACTACGAGACTATCATTACAATGATGACGGTCAAATTGTTAACATTTCAACTCAACCATAAAATGTAGGCGACATTACCAAGTATACACAAAATTTTACACAGAGAATCCATAGAGAGACTTCTAGTTCGAGTGCAGATAAAGTGAAATGATTGATGATACTTGGAGAACTTTTAAGTACAGACAGCGACTTGAAACCCACAATTATATGTCTACTTAGAATATGGTTACTATATAGTAGAGGGCTCATCTACAATGTAATCAAAATTTTGACTTATTTTGAGTACTCTTCAATGAGTGTTTGTATTTGAATGATTTTTAGTTTTATAAGTATTTAATTATACTTATTTAAATGAATGTGAAAATAAGTGAATGATTTCTTAACATTGAAAAAGTATTAGTACTTTTCAAAGGCTACATGTATGCACTCAAATTTAACCAAACTGACTCACAAGGTATGAGTACTCAGGCGAATGAAGTTTTAGAGACTTTTCGGTATTCATCAAGGGCTTAGCCAGTTATGGGTAGGGAAGGGTAACTGTCCCCCCTTTTGCATTGAATTTTATTCTTCTTTTTTTGTGGAATTCATCTAATTTGCCTTTAATTTGTTCTTTCCAATAATTCATTTAATTCAATCCATAGATCAATCTTTCAATCTTTTTGCCCCTTTTTTAGGAAGTCAAATTCAAATGTATTCAAATCGATTTTACTTATATTTTTAGAAAATTAATCGGTGATAAATGTCAAAGTATTGGCAGTTTAACCCTAAATTTCTATAAAATCATATTCTTTGTGAAGAAACTTTTCATCATTTTCTGCCTAATCACTGATTTTAAATACTCTAAACTAAAATCTCCTTTTAACCTCCAACAAAAATTGGTATCTAAAAAAAGTTTAAAGTGTTTTATTAGTATTCAGTAATATCATTTTTTCAGTCGTCTATTCATTTAATTGAGTCGAGTGATAAATAAATGAATTAGTTCTTGTATTTACCCAATTTATGTTAGTATCTACCTAATTTAAGTCGCCTAAACAAAATTTTAAGTTAAGTTGTTCAGGGTAAAGTTATTTTTCTAAAGTAATTTGGACTAAAGCTAATTAAACTAACTTACTAGCAAAACGGTTATAAAGTCAAGTTCAACAACTAAATTGTATAATCGAAAATGTTGTTTGAAGATGTAAAAATTTTGCCATACAAATTATTAAAAAACTGACCAAAATGGTTTAATATTTATGGAAATAAATAAGATATTCATAGAAGTCGTTACAAATTCATTCCAGCAGCCTATAACTTGTTGATCCAAAAGGAATGAAATATATAAATTTTAACTACTTACATTTATATTTTCATTTAAAAAACTGTTTAATTTAAAACAAACTCAGAATACTCAAATGTCAATCATTCGATCTACTGCTTACTTTTTTAGAACTAACAAACTCCATCTCTCTCTTTTTTAATAGGTATTTCTAAGGTTTTCATGTTTAATATCCGCCATATATTTAAATATGATTTTTTTTTTTAATTTGACTAATTTGTGCATTAGAATTTGATGAGCTGATTGTTAATGATTTGCTTTTTGGCATTTCAAATGAACGATTAAAATTAAGACCTTGCCCAAAGCTTATTGGAAGTCATTCTTTAAAGTTTAAACATTTATCAGTATTAAGGAAACATATAAGTAAATACATATATGAAGTGAATACCCCTAATGATTGAACTATTGAGAAAATATAAATTGAATGGGCCACATTTCTTTGGCAATTGCCAGTGATGGAACCAGCTTAAAAGCCATCACCTATACAATATGGAATAAGAGGCGATACTGTGATATAATGATAGGTGGCTATACCCATAACTATAAGTATTTACAATAGCAGCCCCGATGAGCATAAGACCTTGTGCAAAAGACCCAACAAAAAACCTAAAGAAAAACCAATGAATTGAGATTCAGATCGAAACGTAGATGAAAGATGGAGCCAAAAACCGAAGACAAAGTCGAAAAAAAGATGACGACTCATGAGGGTGAGTGAGTATGGAGGAGTACGAGGAGGTTGGAGGTAAAAATAACTTCAGGGTAGACGATGAATCAAAAATTCAATACGTGTATCTGCGACTGCGATTGCAATGAGGTTTGTGGTACTCTAAAAACTCGGCCAGAGTCAATTGGGGATTCTTTATGCGGATTTTATGTCTTTATGTTTGTATGTAGGCGGTCTGAAGGGCACACGCATAATTGTCTGCAGTTTACACACTGAATTTCTTGTTTTGTTTACGTTATGTGAATTTTATGTTACTAACAAAAATCTGTTTCCTTGAAGCGGTGTTAAACAAACGTTTAAGCTGTTTTTATTGCATATTATTATCCAAGCTAAAGCGAGAATACAACTTAAACAAAATAAAGCAACAACAAAAAATTGACGTAACCATAATCAAAAGCTTGAAGAGCTGAGTAGAGAATATTGTATGGCTGACTGTATATACATAGAGACTGCTACTGATTGGTCAGAGTTGTTTTGGCAGTGGTTTGCCTTATCGCCGCCATTTAATGGGAACTGACAACACAGGGTTCACTCTTAAACAAAAAAAAAAAAAAAAAGAATACAGAAAAAACACAACAACAACAAATCATGACCATTGCACAAGGCAGATCATTGAAAATTCAACAAATTTTTTTTTAGATTTGATTGACTGCGGTTAAAGGTCAGCCATTGATTCTATAGCCCCTAAGGCAATTCAACAGATACAACAGCAGCATCAGCAGCAGCAGCAGCAACAGATACAGATACATAAGTACGCATGGCGCCAGTTCACATTGTTGATAAGCCAGACAGATTAGCCAAAAATAGTTCTTTACGAAATTATTTTGGTGGCATAATGTTGATGGGGTCTTGAGCTATTGAATTTCAACCAAATAACGACAACAACAAAAATGAATGCTCGCAACACACACACACACACCAACACAGTATAGAGATACTTAAGTACACTCACACACGTGCCTTCTCAATTGCAATTAAAAAGCCGGAATCGGACGTCTACCAAACACTTACACTTTAAACACGAACTGTGTGACGGACGGGACGTGAATATGTGGGCACAACTTCCACCGCGCAGACTCGAAACAAAACTGACTGACTGTCTGACTCTGGGATTTAGCTCTGGTCTCGGGTCTCTGGCTCTGACCGGTGTTGGTGGTGTCTGTGTCTACCAAAACTCGATCGCTCGTTATATTAAGAGAGAGAACACAACAAAATGAGGCTGAGCATTTGCTTTAACTTCAACAGGTTGCTGTCAACATGAATTCCAAGCAACATGTTGCTGACGGCAGCAGCAGCAGCAGCAGCAACAGTTGCAGTTCAATGACTGGGATATGCAGAGGAACTTCTGAACACCCACACACTTACACACACACACACACCCTCAGCACATTTGGACGCCACGGAACGGTAATCGTAACTTTAATGGTTATATGGAGGGGATACGACACAAATGCCTATGGCCATGTCTAGGTGCTCATCATCTATCGAATCGTATGTATCTATGTGAGTCTCCCCCATAGCTTTTCCGCTTATTAATATTTCCCGGCACGTCGCACACTTTCCTATATTGGCATACAAAAGAACGACTCTTGGGACTCTTGGCCTTTGTAAAATGAATGAATGACCTGATGTTGCTATTGGTATTGGTTCAACAAGAAAACAACAAAAAATGACTCCAACTTGCGCAAGGCTTTAATAGAATTCGTGGACAAAACTGTTGTAATCAAAAAAAAAAAAAACAAACTTTTTGACAGTTTCTCTAAGCAAAAATAAAAGGAAAAAAAAAAAACGAAAGTATCAAATTCGCATTACCTTGAAAATGTATCAACCAAAAATAAATTTGGGTCAAGCCAACGCTGACAACGTTTGAAGTTTACTGCTTAAGGTTTCAATTAGAAGCTACAGATACAGATACATGATACACGATACAGATACAGATACAGATACATTACTTATACGTTTAGAGCGGATGAACTTATTGCCATTGGCCTCGGGACCAGGAAATTTCTTCGAATTTCACTAAATTTGCTTGAACTTCTTAGAATTTTTGAAGGTTCTGCTTTAATTTTGTTGTATTTTTTAACAAAACAAATACCCTGTAAATAAATAAATGCAAAAGGTATTCCAGTGCAGAAAATGGAAATTTCTATTAGACAAAGTATCTTCTATTTGAAAAAACCCGTGGGGGATCTTTATTACCCTTGACTGTGAGTACTTTCCCTAGAGAACTAGAAATATTTAATATTAAAAATGATAAAATAGTATTAAAATTACTTATTAAACAAAAGTAATTAGAATAGTTGCCACGATTTCATTTAGTTTAATGTTCTATCCTACAATTCTTAGTTTCTTTATTGCTCTCTGCAGGGTATATTACAGTCAATACCTGTCTTTTAGAAGCTTTTTGTTTTGTATTTTGCATTTTGTTTTTTTTTTCTTCAATTTGGGTGCAAAAACTGGTTAAAATTTGTTGTCGCTTTTTGTTTTTCTTCTGTTACTTTTTTTGATTCGCTGAAATTCTTGTCTCAAAATGTCATAATAATATAATTTGTTTATTTTTATACCCTCCACAAAACCATGATTAACTAAATCCAGAGAGGGCTTAAAGAAAAAGAGGGCTTAAGGAGAAATCAACTTGATATGTCGACTTTAAGCCTTCTTGTTGATTAGGAATTGAAATTGATTAAAAGAAGAATCGAAAATAACTTGAAAATGTTTAAAACGAGGTATCCTATCCAAGTATTTCTATTTTTTTACCCATTTATAATTTATTTAAATCACAAAAGGAATACGAAAAGTATTCGTAATTGTTCAAAACTTAATAAAATGCTGGGTAAATTACTATAATTTTCATAGTTAAGTGATATCTGAAAAATTCCCAACTAGTTTAAGGGTTGAAGACATGATTCTGGAGTTCATAAGCAAAGTCAGCTGATAATAGAACTTTGTGGTTTTTGAAATAGCTAAACCTTTGCCTTGAAATAATCTTCTTTAGGAAGATAAACCTCGAGCCTACTAAAATGAAAAGTTTGCCTTAGACATCTGGCAAATATTTATAGCTCCAGATAAATTGTTTAGTATAGAATCTCAAGTTAGGTCTGTTTTACTTTCTATTATATATTTATCTATTCCTATTTGAGATGATTTTGAAAAGGTAAGAAATATGTATAGCTTTATGCTATATACTCACACTCTCTATAATTGAAAGTTAGAAAACTGTTAGATAATTTGTATTCTAAGCATGTTTGTAATTCTTAACTAGTTTTAGAGTGGATTAGATTTATATTGCAAGTATTAAAGTGATTTTCGAAGTCAACAGATCAGAGAACTTTCTAGTTCTTGAAATAGAAATTGTATGGCTTAATATTTGACCTCAGACTAGTTCTCCACGACTGAACAAATGAACATGCTGATCAAGATTATACATACCTAAGTTTTACATACATTTTAAGGACTTTCATAAACCATTTCACCCTGGGGTAAAAAATATGTTTAAAAAACATTTGCCCAGAGTATTTAAACTGCGACTTAACCAAATTTAATACACCTTTTGAGTTATTTGTCATTCATGGCAATGAAAAAAAAAAAACAACCACCAATGGAATTAAAAAACATTATTCGTGTGTTTTTACTTGTTTTTTGTTTGTTCATTTTATTTAATTCGCTTTCCCATTTTCATCAATTTTATTATTATTATTAATCCCATGTTTAAACTATGTATATATAATACCTTTTTTTTTTTTTTGTTTTTTTTATCATTTATTTTAAATGATATTTTCTAACTTCTTCACAATGTCTTTCGCTTGTGTCAATCCTTTTCATCCAATCATTTCATTAACAACAATTCTCTCTCAATTAGCTCAAATCGTTTTCTGTCAATTTTTGCATACAATTCTATTGACATTTGGAGATCATAAGCATTATCATACTCATCATCATCATCATCATAATCATTATCATTCATTGATCAACTTATTCAATTAGAGAAAAATTCTAATTCACATGGTTTTCTGTTTTGTTTTGGTTTTTTAATTAACCAAAATGTGTAATTTCATTTGGTTGTTGTTGTTGTGTTACTTTTTGTTTTTGTTTCATTTGCATTTTGTATTATCAACAATAAATTTTGTTACTTAATATTAGCATGAATTTTTTGTTTGTTTGTTTGTTTGTTGTTGTTGTTGTTCTTAGGTATACGACTACAATTTTTGCTCGCATCAGCTAAGAGAAGAAATGAAAATTGATAAATCAAATTGAAATAAAATTATACACATATAAAACCATACGAAATTCTGGCCAAAAGAGTTGGGCCAGAGTTTTTCCTAATTTCATCATCATTCTAATGCTTATCAGCAAATTTCTTTCTCATTTTTTATCTTTATCTTTAGATTTTGATTTGAGCATTTTTTTTGTTGTTTCTTTCTTTTTTTGTTGGTGTTTTGTGGCACACCCAGCCTAGGTTTTAATTGGAGGGGTGGCGGGGGCAAGGGCGGGGGCTGCAAAATATACATACATATACATACAATACATACACAGTTTTCTCGTTTTTTTTTTTTAAATAGGTAGTAATACTTAGTTAATTTGGCCACTTGGCTTCATTTTCTTTTAAGTGGGTAGGTAGTTTTAGGTCTTCAGTTTTTTTTTGGTTTTCGTTTTCCATTTCTTCTTCTTTCGGGTAGTTGGGTTGAGTTCTATGATTTGCATAGCTTTTGCCTGCCTCTCTTTCTCTCTCTTTCTGTTTGTCTATCTGCCTTTCTTTTCAACGCTTTAGAACCAAAAAAGTTGCATATAAGAGCCCAGCGTCATACAAATATTTCTTATAGTTTTCGTGTTTTGTTTGTTTGTTTTGTTGTTCAACCATCTTGAAACCATAGAATTGTTGTTGTTGTTGTTGTGTCTTGGGTGTTTTGTGTGTTGTTCAAATAAATATCGACTTAAATAGGTTAAATAGAATAAGGGAAAAGGGTGGGTGGTAAGTTTAATTCTTGCTGCTGCATTTTTTTTGTATGCTTTTATAAAATTCAAATTCTTGCAATATATTTACTAATTTTAAAGTTTTGCATTTTTCTTGCCCAAAAATCTTGCTTATTTTGTGTCCTTTATCCTTGTTGTTTTTGTTTTGTTTTTTCTTTTTTAGTGTTGGCGCTTTTGTTTTATTTATTTAACTGCTGCCTAAAGTAAGAGTGTTCCACGTGCCCAAATGAAAGTTTCCACAAAAAAACTAAAAAAAATAACAAATATATATAACAGAATATTCATTTGGCCATCCAGAGAGATAGTTTTGAATGTTTTCTTATCTTTGTTTTCCGTTAGTTTATTAGTTTTTTTTCGTGAGCGTTTTGTGATTGCATGTGCACTCCTTAGCCTAAATTTAGTTAATGCATTTATGAAGCTTAATTGGTCTCAATGGTCACAACAAAAAAAGAAAAACGGGTTAAGGAAAACTGAAGGAAGAGTCCCCAAACAAAAAATTGAATCTTAAATTTTAAGAAACTTTATCTACAATCAAAGAGAACAATGATTTATAGAGAATTGTAGACGATTTTCCAAGTTTTGCAATCATTTCTTTAAAAAAAGTCGGCATAATATTGGAAATTCGAGTCCTTGAAGACCTCAAAACTTTGAAAATAGAAATAGTTTATAATCTCTTGGATCAGAATTGGCTATTTTCAATTACATTCCCTTAGAGCTTCAGATTCTGATGAGCTATTGGCGTATTTGAGGGTGATTTTCAAAAGAAAATATTTAAAATGATCCAGCTTAAAGGATTTAGATTTCAGCTGATAGCATTTTGGAATGTATCCCACATAGTTATAGTAATAACAAAATGTGATTTATGTTAAAATATCCCTAAATCCAATAGCTATTGATCCTAACTGGAATGGTTAATGTCAAAAGTCTTTTAGTACTTCAATCCTTATGTTTAACCAAACTAAGATCAGCGGCTCCTAATTTTGGTGGAGGAAATCGGGGATATTGGCGGAAAAAGAATTAAAAATCTCGATTTCCACTTATTTCCCACAAAATAAGTAAAATATATATTATAATTAAGAATCAATCTTTTGTAAGTCATCTCCATTTTGGGAACTCATCCTAAAAGCATAAATTAGTTTTGATGAATACGTCTTCCAATCTTAAGATGAAGATCTCTATATACTCTCGCCTTTATGGAAAATGAAGATCTACTTAGTTGTGGTTACAGCAACAAAATGATCTTTGTCTTTTAACTTTGTACTTAGTTAATGCATTTAAAAATTTGAAGCTGCAAAGTTGCTAATTAGTTTTTTGCTGGGTGGCTTTTTGGTTTTGTTTTTTTGTTTTTTGTTTTGTGGGTTTATCTTCAATCTCATATGGTTTTTGTTTTCTGTTCGTTCAGCTCTTTGAATTTTCTGTTTCTGTTTCATATTGGTTTCTTTTGTTTACTTTTTCGTTCGTTTTGTTTGTCTCTTGGTTTCGGGGTTTCTTTATTTCTTCTTCTTCTCTCACGTTTTTATTTTGGTTTCGTTTTTGTTTTTTTTGGTTTTTGGCTGTGGGTTAAAAGGAAGCGCTCGCTATATTTAACATTATTGAACTTGACTGATTTTTCAATGTATCCAACCTGAGTTTGAGTTGTTCAAAAAATATATACATATATGTATATATATATATATATATATATATATATATATGAGTGTGTGTGTGTGTGTGCCTGTGTTCAATGCGTCGTCCAGCGCACTTCGCTTCTGTTAAATAGTTTTTGGTTTGGTTTTTTGGGGGGAGGGTGTTTTTTTTTTATTTTGTTTTGTTAATTTTATTAATTAAATGTTTAAATGTTTGCTGTCGTTAGTATGTGTGTGTTTTTGTTGTGCTCACTCTATGTTTTGTTTGTTTTTCTTTTGTTTTTTTGCTTTTTTATTAAACGCTGCTGCAAATAATTATGTCTTTGATTGCATTTGTTTTTAGCTTTCATTTAATTTAATTAAATGTCAACAAATATACTCCCTCTTCTTCTTCTCTATGGGTGTGTGTGTGTTTGTGTGTGTCTGTGTGTGTAGTTGATCATTTTCTTTATTGCATTTAAAACGTGCACATTTTTCATTTATTAATTTCTTGTTAATTCTTTGCATTTATTTCTCAGTTATTTTATGTAATTGTTTTGCTTTTCTTTATTATTATTAATTTTTTCTTTTTTCTTCTTGAAACACTTGAAATTGCTCACGTCATATTTGGTTTTGTGTTGTTGTTGTTGTTTTTTGTTTGTTTGTTATATTTTCATTTTGTTTATGTGAATATTTTTGTTGTCTTTTTGTGTCTATGTTTAATTATAATTAATTACGTAGTTTGCTATAATTTACCAACTCGTTTTACGATCGCTTTTCAAAAGACTTCATTTTGTGTGTGTGTGTGAAAACAACAGAATTTGTTTAAACAATTTACATTTAATTGGTTTCCATTTTCTTAAACGTTCTTAGCTTTTCTTTTATAGAATGTTTCGATATATTAAAATTGTATTGACTTCTTTTTTTTTTTTTTTGTATTTTTAGTTAACTTAATTACTAACAAGAGCAAGATTTACATACATAAGCGTTTAATGCTGTCTCTGGCAAACAGAATACTAACAAATTGTACATTAATAATAATAAATATGAATAATACAATCAAAACAAATAACATGAACAAAGTGGAAAGTTAAAAAAAACAAACAGCTTGCTGCTATAACTGGAATGGCGGCAATAAATGCAATACAATAATAACTAAATAATAATAATAATAAAAAACACATAGACGATACTTATACATAAAGAGGGCAAATCCAATTGATTGTTTAAAATTAACATTCTGTCTTTGCGTTGCGACTGCAGTTCCCATAATACCCATTACATTTGTCTATATAGCTAAGCGCCAGGCGCTTAAAAACCACTTTTACAGTGATTTTGTTCTCTCTTGTTGTTGGTTGTTGTTGTTGGTTGTGTTGTTTTTGTGCCATGGTAATACTTTAATGGTGTCGTCTCTCTGTGTGTATGTGGTGTTTGCTTGTTTGTTTGTTTGTATGTGTGTGTGTAGGTGTGTGTGTGGGCGCTCCTCCTTTCACTTAATAGAGGGCCACATTCGATGCCTGTGTATATGCATCCCATTCACAATCGCAGCCCTCCAGACAATCGGGGCACTCCAGCTCACTGTCTTGTCAGTACAGCCAGGAGACGGGCACCCATTGCGGAGTGGTATGTACACGTTCAATGGCCGTTTCTAGTGTCGCAATTGTCTCACTTATATCGTTGTTCACAATGGTCAAGTCAAAGAAATGGCCATATAGCTGACGCAGCATATCCGATTCCTTGGCCAGACGCTCTAGGCTTCCATCATACTGTAAACAAAAAGAAAACCAAAAAACAATCAAAGAACGCCCCCCAAAAACGAAAACCAATTAGAAATGTCGTAACTGGCTCTATCTCTTTCTGGGTTATCAGTATGCTTACATCTGCAATATTCTGCAACGAGGGCGCCGCTATGAATACTACATAGGGTGTAAATTCAGCGGTGCGGAGAATTTTAAGCGCCTGCGGCTCAACATCCAATATGGCCATTTTACCCTCAGTGTGTATGCGACGAATGGTATCCAATTTGGTGCCATACATGGCATCCTCATGGGTTCCTGCAGAAAAAAAAAAAACACATATTAAAATGATTGCCACCACTGATAGATAGAGAGAGATGGAGAGAATGGGTTTAATTATTTACCATATTCCAAGTACTCATTGGCACCAATATCAGCCATCATTTCGTCATGCGACACAAAGTAATAGCTACGTCCATTCTCCTCCTCGGGCTTAGCAGGTCTCGTTGTATCTGCAATGCATCGAAAATTATAAATATTTGTAGATATATACGTTATTAGAGCATTGCATGAGGTCCAAGCGAGTCATTCGGTCTGACAACTTTCTCGTTTTAAGAAGTTCATAGAACAAAGTATTCAATATTCAAAAAATCAATAGAGATTCGCCTTGATTTTGTGAGTTGTAAGTAATGATAACGTATAAAAATCAGTAGTCAATCATTCCCCGACTATTAATCACGGTTAATTAAAGAAAATGTCATTTGAAAGCAACAGCAATCAGAATAGACATTTAGAAGCAATAAAATTATGCACTTTGATCCTCTTTGAATCAAGGATTTGCAGTGGAATAAATGCTCCTGAAGAGCTGAATAGTAGGCTCATATAAGCGAAAAGTCTTTTAGGCTTTCAGGTGATTATTGAACTTGAACTTTGACTCGCATGAGTTGAACTCTATTCTACTCATTTTCGATTGCCTAACAAGTATTAAATGTTTTCAACTTTGAAGTTCATAGAGTCAGTAATACTTTATGAATATATTCATGCAATACTCTTAAATCAATATAGATGAACTTCCATTATATATGTATAATACTTACGTGGTATGGGATAGGCGTACTTATCCGGATATTTGGATATTAAAGTATTCTTAATATGCCGCCTACCAACACCATGTGCACCCAATAGCACCAAGGTTTTACGCTGGAAATTTGGATCACCCACTGCAAAAAAAGGAGGAATTTATGTATAATAGAAAGTTTAAACAAGTTTAAGTTTAACAATTCTTACCTGGTACTTTGACAACCTCTTCGTATGTAACCACATCGAGCGTATCAAATATGGCATTATGTTTGGCCAGATATTTATCTCGGCATTGCTTCTTCTTACGCCCGAATATGGAACAGTTTACTGTGGGTAATATACATTGAATGGCAAATGTTATAGCAAAGTGCAATCCATTTCTTAATTCTTATTATTAAAAAGCCACATGCTTAAGTAATATGTATTACATGCATCACAAAGCATGCTCCGACAAAATTTCATTCTATATCAAATACTGATCTGATCTGGTCTTTAAGCATCATTCCGCTGCCCACACTTGATCTGCCTTTGCAGTTTGAGATGATGTCACTTAATTTAAATTCAATTTGAACAAGGACTTTTTACATACAGTGAGTTGAGATGATGGCTTGTGTGGATTTATTGGGGTTAAAGCTAACGATTTCTAGATGATAATGCAACAGTGATCGAGTGGTGAAACGAGGGGGAATCGGTGACTTTTGATTTTACTGTGCCGTCTAAATGAGCTTTGCTACGTTTTGCTGGTGAACTCTTTTATGATTTTTAACTTGTTTCTATTTATGGAAAGAAATTTGTATTTGTAACAAAACTTAAAAATGGAAACAGTTTATAGTTGTTGTTGTTGTTTGTATTGTCAGTTATTTTTGTTTGTTAATACTTGTATTTCTTTAAGTGTTGTTTCGAGTGTTTTTGTTTGTGTTTTGCGTTTATAATTGTTTGTTGTTTGCTTATTTGTTTAACTACCTGTGGATCCATCACACCCATCTGCGTGAGCGGAACATCCAGCACCCGGTTCTCCTGCATTGTATATGTATATATATATATATATATATATGATGATCATACATTTCAAGTATGTATATAGTTATATATATACACATAATATAATCGTTTGATTGATTGATCATTTGAGAGTTGACGACATTGATAAAATATTATATATGTATATATATTGTACAGAAAACAATAAATAAAATGCTTAATGTAAAGTGAAATTTTAATCAAATTAAAAAATTGTTTTCTTTTTGATAATTTTTTTAGGTTTTTTTTTTCTTTTGTGGCAAAATTTTCAAAGTTTTTGTCTAACTTTTGGGGCATGCAACTCTCTGGCTAAGCTTGATATGAAATTGTGTTGGGGGCATCTTATAGGGGACAAGTGTATGTGTGTGTGTGGGTGTGGGTGTGTGTATATATGAGAGTTATATTTGTGTATTAGTGCGCTGACATTCTTAGGAGAGAGATAGAAAGAGCGAGAGAGACTGAGAGCGAGAGCGAGAGCACATTTCCCATTTTTGTTCTTTTTTTTTTTTGGATTTCCTTGGATTTTCTTTATATTTTGTTTCTTAACTACTTGTTCTTCATACACTTTCCAATATATTACAATTATATAGCAAACGATTGATTATATTCGAGCATCCAATTACACATAAATAATAGGCATAAGATTATGTATACAAATATAGATATATGGATAACTGAAGCCTAGAGTTTTAGTTGGCTTACCTTGCTCCTGTTTGGTTTTATCAACCGTCTGACAGGCTATACGCCATTCTT
Source organism: Drosophila tropicalis (assembly GCF_018151085.1). Taxonomy (NCBI): domain Eukaryota; kingdom Metazoa; phylum Arthropoda; class Insecta; order Diptera; family Drosophilidae; genus Drosophila; species Drosophila tropicalis. The sequence goes on from NW_027173374.1 coordinate 459,659, forward strand.
GCAGTTCCGGTGAGGGTATCAGTCCCGCCGATCCACCAACCGTATCCAGTCTTGCCTGCCACCAGTGATGGTCGTCTTTGCTAATGATCTGTTGGCATCATCATCATCATCATCAACATTAGTATTATCATTCAGAAGTCCTAGGTCAATGCTACCTACCTGTAGTATATCGCCCACTTGGAATGCAATGCCCGCCTGGGCACAGGGTATAAGCTCATCATCTAGCGGATTATAATCAAATTGCGCCCGCACGAATATCTAAACAGGAAGCGAAAACAAAACAAAAAATCAAAAACCAAACAAGACGACACAAAAAAAAGAAGAAGAAGATAATGGTTACAATTTTAAGGTTACAACAAGACATGAAACCAAAAACCGCTGACGATGAAACGTGATGTGATTGCTGGCTGAGCCCTAATGCTCAAATATATGTGTGTGTATTTGTATACAGCGACTGTCTGCCAAAGTCTGCATCAGCAAAATGGGTTTAGTTTGAAAATAATTTCGAAACTCATTTACACGATAGCAGTTGTCAACAAGAGCAACAACAGCAACACCAACATCAACCATAACATTTACATCAACTGCAATATAAACAGGGCTGGATTAAGACCACCAGCCACGCCCTTGCAATGCTGCTTTTTCGGCCTACTTTGGTTTTGGTTTTCTTCAGAATCTTTTCAATACAGAGTTGAAATCTCAGCAGTTTGTTTTTTAAATATTCATTCAAAAAGTAACAGAATTTAAATAAATGAAAACCTATACATAAATATTTGGAAAATTGTTTGAATCATCAGACTCGATGTCGGGCAAAAAAAAAAGAATGAGAAATAATGTCTTTTTATACTCTTACATAGAGTATTAACAAAGATAAGGGAACATTTAGAAGGGTACCAAAGAGGTTAAAGCTACATGAACTTTGCCTTTGTTGTTTCTATAACTCAAACTAAATTCTTGAAATAAAATAATTCAGTTAACAATTTGTATTAGAATTTAATTAGTCAACTGCCAAGATAATATGATTAATTAAAACTATGCAGCATTTTTGTTGCAAATCGAAAGAAATCCTTTAGAATCTCTGTTTTGCTAAGGAATTATTCAGAAATTTGATTAAGTGAAATGCTATTTACTGATAAAATTGATTGAAAACTCATTGCCGACATTTAAGACAATTGAAATGTTAAACCCCTTTGAATTTTGCAATTGTATATGTGAGTTTGTGTGTATACCTATTGCTGTTTGATTGTGGTTAATGTTGCTGGTATTGTTAATGAGAGACAGGATATTAATTAGACAGACAGTTATTCGCTTCTCTTGTCAATGTTCAATGAGACATGTGCATTTTGATTTATATTGTTAAACTTTGTATGAACAAATGAATGGGTGTGTCTATGTGTGTGTGTGTGTGTGTGTGTGTGTGAGAGACGGATACATATATGAGTCTATTGTTGGAATGTGATACTTACAAGCACTGGGGCGGGTCTGATCCTGAAAAGCTGCATGGTTATTTTGTGTGTGCATGGTAAATAAGGAGGAAGTAGCGAAAAGTGAGGAGTTATTTATGTTAATGAGCAGCAAAATAATTGCATAACGGTTTATACATATACATATAGAGAGAGGGAGAGAGGGAAGAAGAGAGAAAACTACTTCTAGATGAAAAATGCAAGTTTGGCATATGTTTCGAGAGTGGAAAGAGTTTTTTGGGTCTATTCAGTGAGCCATTAGGCGTATTAAATGGCAGACTAATTGGTTTTGCCTCTAACCACAAAATGCATTCATTATATGCACGTGAAAAGAATATTAAGTTCGCAAAACCATTTGGTCCGTCAGAAATGTCCGCAAACGCGGGTGTAACTGGACGAATGAAATGTAATAACCCTTCATACGAAAGGGTGCAAATTACTTTACCTCACATGGCGGCGGTGCGCTACGGTACGAAGGAACTATTTTAAAGGTAACCGAACCGCGTGCCTCGCGCTGCAAACACAAATGATAATTAAACGTTAGTGGAGATTATAAAAGGATTTCAAATTTGGTATCCACTTACCAGCATTCGTTGCAATTGTCCAACCGATTGATGTTGCACTGGTTGGCCATTTATCTCTCGAATCTCATCGCCCACATGCAAGGTGGCCTGTCGATGTATCATTCCGCCGTGCATAATCCGAGCAACAATGCAACGCCCATCTTCGGTCATTTTCAGTGTGATGCCCTATATAATCAGAGATTTAGTTAGTTATTATGTACATGCATAGGCTCTATTATTGTTGTTCTCTTACCATGGGTTCATCGGTATTCTTCTGAAATTGCACTAAACGCACTCGGGTCACATGCTGCAGTTCACCGCTGCCGCCACCCTCAACATTGTCCAGTTCATCGCCATTGAGATACGGCACCATGGGGGGCGGAGTAACACGCAGCGCCTCCTCACCATAGACATCCCGCGCGACCACATCATGGGTGTGGAGCAGAGCCTGTTGTTAGTTAGATAAGAAATGTATAGCAGGAGGAGATGGGAAAACGCACACACAAAAAAGAAGAAGGGAGGGCGAAAAGAAAAAAAAATAAGGTCAGACTTGGCTAAAATTTTGGTCCAAAAGGTTTTTGGTTGAATTATGGCCAGCAATTAAGCTGCTGTCCAGTTATTATTATATATATACATCTTATATGGCTAAGCATAGTTGGAAAGCCACTTTTTGTGTGTGGAAATTAAATTTCCGATTTTCAACGCTTTACACATATATCATAAAGCAATGTACAGACATACACATACACGCACACACATCCACTAAGAGAGTGTGAGGGAGAGACAGAGATAGACATAAAGGGCGGAGTCAGTGGTACGCCTCCTACAGACGGGTTCAGGACCGCACAGCTTGTTTACAACATTAACTGGCGACATTTGTTGCGCAAAGCCAAGAAAGAAAAAAAAGAAACAAGAGAACAAGCCGCCACATGACCTCATGACCTCCCCACCATACAACAGCCGCACACTGTGGCCCAGTCGACTACATCTCCACCTCCGCCTTCTCCCCCTCCACCTCATCATCTATGGCCAGGCTCAGTTAAAAAAAAAAAAACAGAAAGAAAATCACAAAAATTTATTACAAGCTCTCAGAAGTCGGGCAATGCCGTCAAGCTATGAAAAGGGCAAAAGCAAAGGCAACGGCTTGGCTTTATACAATTTTGGTTTTAATAAATTATGTTTAATAACACTTTGAATATGTTGCGAAATTAATTTTTGCCGTGCTCTGTGGCCTGAAGGGTCTCGACAGACCACAAGACATCAACCAGCAACCAGGCAGAGAAAGAGAGAGCCATTCCAACAGAGAAGGAGGAGCAGCAGCAGGAGAAGTAAAGGGAAAGGCAACCGCAACAGAATGCGTAATATGAGTTGAACAGGCGTCGCGTCGAGGCTATGTCGTAAAAAAGGATTTTACTGCGATCCCATGCCGTGTCACTTGTGCCACACACACACACGCATACCTATACATACTATACATTGGTAACTGCATATGTATATATATGCTAAGTACAGCTACAATGATGCCACGTCAGCGCTTTTAGCCAGCGTTACCATCATCCATTGGCCCCATAAAAAACGCAATTTTCAACGTTGATGATTACTCAATGCCACAAACACACACCCACACACACACACACAGGCACACATCAACACTCACAAGCAGGCGGCACGTACCATTGCTGTAGTCCCACCCACATACTCCGCTCCGGGCAGACGCACGTTTCATTTCCGTTACAGACGCCAACGCCAACCGCAAAGAATCTGAGCAGGCATCCAAAGGTTGGCTTCAGTTCAGGATTTCTCTTCGTTTTTTTTTTTTGGCGCCGTTCAAAAACAGAAATTACTTTGCCATTCGGAATCGAGTTGCTGGGTTTGGAATCGTTCTTGCAACTATTTCAAAGTGTTGCCTGCCTGCCTGCCTGCCTGGCATCATTCACTCATCCGCAATGCTGTGTGCATAAATATTTCAAAATGCTTTCAGCATCGAGAGCCTGGAGCCAGGAGCAGGCATCAAGGCCTACAACAACAAGCCAGGAGGAAGCCGCCTTTGCCCAAACGAAATATCCCTCTAACTGAATTAGGAAAAGACTTAGATGGCAAAAATATGGTTGCATATGTGATGTTGGCCTAAATATCATCTAGATGATTCGATTTTTTGGGATTTGTGCGCCACGATATATTGATGGATAATCGAGTTTAAAGTCTGATTTAGTTACAGTTAAATGGAAAAGCGAGCGAGAGCGCGACTGAGACTAAGCCGAACTGATTCTTACTGCCTGATTTATACATATCATTTCATTTAATTTCTTCGTTTTGGCTCTGCTGCTGCTGCCTGTCACTGGCAGAACTTTTCAATCCAATTAGCAAAAAACTTTCATCAGCCAACCACCCGCCCATTAAGTGGGAGTGAATGTGAAAGTTAGTTGTTTGCCACACACTCACACCGATAACAAGCACTGCCACGCCCACCACCAGCAGCAGCAGCAGCACCATCATCACCACCTTCATTCTTCTTCTTCTTCTTCATGGACCACGGCCACAAACAAAATTTGACTAAATAAATGGGTAATACAATTTCCGAAAACAAAATTAACTACTTCGAATAAAATTTGCTGAACTTGGCAACTATTTAAATGCGGCAGATGGCAGAAGGAAATAGGATGCCAAGCCATAGAATGGACGATGATGGTAAGGCATCGACTCTTTCTTTTACTCCTCCTGTCCTCCTGTTGGGCTGGCAGCTTCTGGTTAGTCGACGGAACTGGGCGATAAACAACGTAATCTGATTTCACTTAAAGCACATCCTCCTTCTCCTCCAGCTACCGCCAACTTCTTTATGTGTCTGCTCCGCCCCCGCTTTGAGTCTTGCGGCTGGGGCATAGTTAACACCAAGTTTTTGGGGTGCCAATAAAACGGTAAATTTAATAAGCGCTTGACAGGCGAAAAGTTGAGCAGTTAAGTTTAATGCCTCATTAGGCGTTTCAAGTCTGTGACATTGATAGCAGCCACCGTCACCGACATCGTCGCCGCCAAAATGGTAAACTTTTGACCAAGCCAACCACAAGAAATATCCCATACATACATAGACTCACCACATCTATATGGGGCGGAACGGGAGTTTGGTATGATTCTGATTTCCATGATTAATACTTAAGTGCTTGTTAAAGTTTGCCTTGGTGGAATATTCCAAAACCAAATTTGTTTGGCCATGCGATCCTAAACAATCATCAGAGAGAACCCTTGTTGGCCATGTTGTTTGCCTACACAAAACTCTGCTGAGGCAGCAGCAGCAACAACAACTCCAACCACCAAAATCTAAGGCGCGAGCCAAAATACAATGTCACACACAGATGAAGGGATCCCCTCTAAGTAAGTCTTCCAAATATGTAATAACTAAAAAGATAGCGAATAATATTTCGCAAGTAAGTTTTAAAAACCTTTTCACGAGAATTTTGGCAAAAACTTTTAATGCAAAAAAGCTTTTAAAAAAGTTTCGAAACATTAAGCTGCCGACTAATAGTTTTTGAAAATTCGTATATACCTTTCCATTCCCTAGACAAGTTCTCTTTTCTCCTTCTTGTTTTATTATTTTTTGGTCAAATTTTCACTATGTTGCAAAGGACGTTTGCTGAATCAGCTCTAATGTCCAGTTGCCATGTTTTCGCCGCTTTTTCGGGTCATTTTTTTTCAGCTTTGCCGCTAAGCCAGGCACAGCCCAAAAAAAAAAAAAACCCCCCAACTCAACCACCAATCTCACTCCCTCTCTAAAGGTCTTCTCTCTAGTGCCGACCACACGAACGTTATTTGTTGGTTTTAATAATTACACAGCAGTGGCACTGGCAGTGGCAATGGATGGCAACACGAGCATCACGAGAACAACGACAAAAACAACAAGGATTTTAGTCTCTTTAATATTCCAGGCCACACTTCAATTACACACGTCCGCGCGACTGAGACTAGCTTTCATTTGCCCCCACAATGTTTGCTGGCTAGAGAGAAGGATGTGCGCTCTCTCACACATAGTTACATGAATCTATGTGTACAAATGAACAAATGTGGTAGACCGTTGACAGCTGAATCATCTGGATTAATGCCGAATTTTAATTAGTACAACAGGCACAGACACAAGCAGGCTTGGAGGCAGGCACGCAGCCAGGAAGGCAGGCAGGCGGTCTGGCAGTCAGTCAGTCAGGCAGTTAATCTGTTGGCGAGCTCCAATCTCACTTATTCTCCCTCTATATGTCTTCCCTATCTTCTTTTTTCATATTGCATAGTTTTAATGCTTCTTGCTTGCCTTATCATTACTCTCAAACAGAGACAAAATAAGGCTTAAAAAAGGCATTCAAGCAGAGAATAGATTGTTTAGCTCAGATAACAGCATAAATACATACAAATATCCTGTTATATATATTATACATATGTGGTGTTTGCTTTACTTAAATGAATCTTGTGCATGATTAATTCGCGTTCCAAAAAGTTGTTTAAAGTTGTTTTTTGTGCCTGCCAGTCAAGCTGTCAGATCTAGCTCAGGTTTTTGCGGGTTACCACGTCTGTTTATGTCGTTTGATAAGCAAAACACAAGAAAAACGAAAAAAAAAAAATGAGAACACACAGTCCGTCAGTCAGTTACTCAGTCAGCTAGACTGACTGCCACGAGTTGCTAAAGATTTACCTTCAAAAAGGAAAAAAGAAGTAGGAAACTATACTTGAAAACTTTTGCACTATCAAACCAAAAATCACTTGGGTAAACTTATTGTTCTTATTGTTGTTGTTGTTGCTGTGTCTATTGGACCACACTTCCTTGATTGGAGTTTCAGCTATTGTTGTTTGGCTGGCAACCACCGAGACACAGTCTTACAGTTAACATTGGACTCCATAAACAACATTCACCGTACGACTATGTCATGGTAATTGAGCGGGACATCTTTGCTGCTGGCTTTGTCGTCGTCCTCGTCGTCGTCCTTTTCGTTGTCGGCGGCGTCGGCTAACACTTCCTGCCTATTAGTTGGTATTATTATTGACAGACAGTGCTATACTCTTTCTCTCTCCTCCTGTAGGAATAGGATTGATTGACAAGCTTTTCCATGCCAGGTAATAGTTAGATCCTTCTCGTTCTCTCTCTCTCTCTCTCTTTTTCTCTCTGTCTGTGTGTGTCTACCTTTTATCAGTTTCACAATGGCAAACAGCGGCGACGCGTCGGATGCTTGATGATGATGATGGGGTAGAATGTTAAAATCATATATAGTATTTCCCCCGCATCCAAGTTGTCAGGTGACTGTTCATCATTCAATTTTGGTATCGAAAAAATTGATATTTTCGTTTTTTTAACAATGGTTTTTGGCCGGGCCATTTTGATATTTGGCTCCTCTGGTGACTGATGCTCACTGATGCTTTCTGTCATGTGGTTTGGTGTAGTGTTGTTGGGTGGTTTATCATATTTTGACAGAGACGTCTGTTATACGCACAAACACACGCCATTGCCATTGCCTAATTCCGGTGTGTGTGTGCGTGTGTGTGTGTGTTTGCAACATATTATGCATTTATCGATGCCATCTATCTGCGGTGCGTCAACTCCTTCCTGTGAGTAGGTTGGGTCAAAAACATATTGCCATTTTTCCCCTTCTACTGCTTGCCGACACCACACACTGCTTAATAAGCAGTTCCCTGCCTCTCTATCTCTTTTACTCCCCCGAGACTAATGATGCCATTTTCATGCTGCGCCTGTTGGGTAGGCAACACTTTTTTATACTTCACGTGTGAGAGGCTGTGAGCGTGTGTGTGTGTGTGTGCCATTTTAAAACACGGCCATGTTGTTTCTGTCTCTCCTCACTCCTTTTTGCCCCCTTTTCTCATTCACACAATATCCCACTCTTGGTTTAGAGCTCACGCTTTGCACGTTTTGCGGAGTTTTTCTTTGTGTAAAATATACATTATTATTTTGCACACTCAACACTTCTGGGCGCATTGTCTATGCCAGGCCGTATGCGTGTGTGTGTGTTTACAGTGCGTGCGTGTGTCTGTGTGTGCTGCATATGAAATTTGTTTATTCAATTTCAACTAGGCAAACAACATGAAGCCGGCACATAGGGCGATAACTCACTTTTCTAACAAGTAAACTAATTATTTCTTGACTTTTTTGTTGTTGCTGTTGTTATTATCAAGTTGTTCTTGTTATTGCTGTTTTTATGTTTGCTTTCAGTAAAAGAGAGAGAGGGAATCTTGGGGACACACATGGCGCATGGTTTGGGTGGGGTTGCCTTGGCTCGGGGGGAGGGAAAAGCGGGCCTACTAAATTGCAAAATAATGTACACACTTGCCGTTGTAATCGCCATTGTTGTTGAATGTTGTTGGCACAGCCTCTAACTGCTTGTTCCATGCCATTGTGCCTGTTCATCATCATCAACAGCCTGCATATATGTATGTGTGTGTGTGTGTGTGTTATGTACACACACTAAGGCAAGTGGCTGATGCTTGTGTCTTGCTTGCGCAATTAACGCATTCACAAATGAAGAGTGTCAAGGCTTCAAGGCAGAACAGTCAGTCAGTTAGTCACTTAGTCAGTCAGTCAGGCAGCAGGCACATTTTCGTCCCATTTTTGCCAAGCCAATAATGGGGCATCACTGCCTCTGACAGTCATCCCTTCGCTCCCCTGCCTGCCTGCCAGCCTGCCTGCCCTTCACTCTAAATGTTATATACCAAGTTCTGCTATCAAGATAAAACTTTTCATATGCCATATGCCCAAAATGGCTGCCAGCAAAGGGAATATTAAATTTTTCGGCTTATTTTTTCTCCTCTTTTTTGGCCCATGCCCATGGCACAGCCCATCAAGGTAGATAAAATATTATGAAAATCACAATGTGGCTGCTAATGTACTTGCAACCAAATTATAAATTCCACATGCAGGTATTAAACATAGTAAATTGAAATTCACCTGATAACCCTGCCACTTTTATCATTTTTTTTGCACTTTATCAATTATTCTAATAATCTTAATGTATCAGATTTTGAGTAAAATCTTGCACTTTACTTTTAAAAGTTTAAAATTTTCCTGTTTTCTCCTACTTCTCTTATCGAAAAATTGAATGCATTGCCATAACATAAATCATTATAGTCTCATTATTTTAAAAGAGAGAGAGAGAGAGAGAGAGAGAGAGAGATATGGGACACTACGTACATTTGGCTATTGCCAAAAATGTTGTCTGCCAAAACGTTTTCAATCGAACATTGATATTATCATTATAAGTATATATAAGTTGAAAATTAACGATTTCAGACTGTCAGAAAGTCTGCGCTTTAGTTTATTTATTACCTTAGGTAGAAAACGGAACATATCTAATGGTTCTTTTAATACAAATCAATAAAATTCTCATAAAATAGAATAATTGGAATGGGACTCTTTGTCTAGTTTTGTTTTCTCTACAGGTCATAAAAGATAAATAGAAACTGAACTAAACGCGCAACCTTTTAATCATTTATGGCCATAACGATTTCAAATTGATAACAATATACATAAATATCATAAATCAACAAGAGATTACAATTTCAAATTGCTTTTCAGACCCATTTCATATGGACATTTACTTCTTTTCAAGTCACTTTAAAAGTTTGGACAATCTAAACATCATCATCATCATCATCAATATCATTGAGCTTTCGATATATATTTCTTTCCCCCGCTCCATCATCATCATCAGCGTCATCATCTAGTTCATATCGTTATCTGAAAACTCAATTTAATGCTACAACCACACCTTTTGCTAGTTCCGTTTGCAGAGTATTTTTGGGGATGATCTACCAAGCAAACAAAACAAAACCGAAAAAAAAGGGAGAGAAAATGCCAAAAGCGCCTTGAAATTAGCCCACCCTGACGCTGTCATCCTGGTCTGTTTTTTTTTCTCCATCATAACGAGCCTATTTGCTATGCCGCCCATCTACATTGTGGAGTCGAGTCGAGTTGAGTTGAGTCGAGGCTCTCAGCTCTGCCTTCTTGTGTAATATTTATGTAAATTCGCTAGCCCGACGCAAAAATTGAAAGGCGTAATGGTTTGTTACGCTTGTTTCAGGCCACGTTGAGCTGTGTGCCTATTTTGCATATGACTTGGTCCCTTTTCATTCCCCTTTTTTTCTCTTGTATACTAGATATAACTTTAACTTTGGTGTGTGTGTGTGTGTGTGAGTTTACCAAGTTTTTCTCTGTTTCTTTTGTTTATAAAAAACGACAACGAGCATATTAAGCTCTATAATCGAGTGGAAGAAAATTATTTTGTGTGAACTAATTGCATTAGTAACATTCAATTTGATACTCGAAACACACACACACACACACTCATAATACACAAAGTAAAAGGAAGAAAGGACGAAAAGAGAAATAGCGCTAAACGGCAATTGTCACAAAGCAGAATCAAAATCAGGGACTTTTGACGGTCGACCCAGTCAGTCGACCCAATCTAACGTTTAGTTTTTGTGTTTCCACATTTTAGTTTGTCCTTTCTATGTTATTCCATTTTTTTCTTTCTCTTTTTTTTTTTTTTTGCTGCCTACTTTGGTGGGCACTCAAGCAAAACTTGCGCTGCGCCTGCCGGTGATTTAGGATAGGACAGCAGAGTCAAACCCAAAAGCTGTCCCAAACTGAGCATCGCTTGGGCAATCATGTGAATCGAGCTCTTTATAATTTGGTTGAAAAACCAAACAAGCAAAATAGGCAAAACTATGCGATTGAGAACTACCACGTAGGCTGCTACGTCAGTTGTTTTATAAATTTATACTCCTAGATATATGTATATATGTGAGTATTATTGCCACTTACTAGAATAGACCATGATTTGGTTATGCCTCAAAAAAGTATGCTACATTTTAAAAAGCCAACATAAAACTAATGGAAATGAAACATGGAACGGAAATGGATTTCAAAGAAATTGCTTTCAATAATATAACGTACGATCCATAAAGACTTCTTGACCTACATTGGGTTACTTAAAACTGATGAAATCTGGCAAAACTACTAGCTTATGGGTGGGAAGGAAAAGGTTTTCATTGATAAAGGACACCCACGGCCCTTGGACAAGGTGAGAGCAAATCTGTCCATTATTCCATTTCATGGCACAAAACCAAATGCCCTTTTGAGACAAACTAAGCAGTATAAGTAGATAGATTAGAAGATTGTTTTTACCCAGTTAACATAACGATAATTGCATATTTGGGGTATCTCTAGTTGTTCTACACCAAAAAAAAAACCCTAAAACACATCTCGACACACGTAAATGGTTACATATGTCTTTTCCTGTGGTTGCCATGTGCGGTCTCTCTGTCTGTATCTGTCCCTGGGTATGCGTGTGTGTGCGTGCGGGTGTGATTGTGGGACACCCAAATTAAAATAATCTTACATGTCGTTGACACATTTCTGGGTGCTGCCAAAATGTGTTGGGCACTTGGTTTCCTTTAGCTTTGCTTACCTGCCAGGCCAACAAAATCGTTACAGACGGATGAGCGTGCAAGAGAGAGAGAGAGAAAGAGAAAACGAGAGATACATTTAGTAAGTAAGTTAAGTTAAACAGATTGATATATACACACTATATTTATATATATGTAGATAATCTTTAGATATATATATATATATACAAGTTCACTCTAAAGCTATAATTGTACGAAACAAAACTGAAAAGCGCAAACATTTTGTGGCAAGCTGCGTCTGCTGCTCTTTTATGATAAGTAAATGCAATTAGTTAACGAATCTCATTTAATAGACAATTTAATACCCAGAACAGTTGATTAGTTAGTAGTATGTAGGAGTTAGTTATAATTAGTTGCCCCTTTTTTTTTTTTTTTTTCTCTCTCACCTGGTGTCCGGAGCATATGGAGCCATTGGGCACTCGCACACGAAACGGACTATGCACGGGGCAAGAGGTGCGGGGCCCCCAACGCGAAGAGGCGGCTGCCTGCTGCAGGGACAGGGCTGAGCTGCAGGGATTGAACAGCGTCGGCGGCGGGGGACAAGGCGGTGTTGTCATGCTTATCGAGCTGAGGCCGCTCATGCTGCGGCAATGCCCACCCGAATGCATGGCAGCATCCGCTGCAGCTGCTGCCGCTGCCGCCGCCGCCGGGCATTGTGGAATACCCTGGCCACTGCTGCCAACGCCGCTGCCGCTCATGCCGCTGCTGCCACTGCTGCCGCCGCCGCCGCCACCCAATAGGGACATGTGCGAGCCGCCACCGGACATCAACGATTGTGATGTGAGCCCATGATGCTGGCACATGCCGACACCGCCGACCGATGTCACGCCGCCGCCGCCGCCGCCGTGTCCTGTCGACCATTGATTTCCTCCTGCTGCTCCGGCTCCTGCTGCTCCTGCTCCAGCTCCAGCTCCGATCGCTCCAGCCCCCTGTGTGTCGCCGCCTCCGCCGCCGCCACAGTAGTGATCCACCGTAAAACTGTCTTGGCTACCAGAGCATTGCAATCGATGCGGTGGCGGTGGCGACGTTTGGCGCGGATAAATTGTGTAGGTTGTCTCACTTCTATATAGGTTTTTTTTTAGCTTTCTGATATGTTGTTGTTGTTGTTGCTATACGTGTTGTTGTTGTTGCTGCTGCTTCTTATGTTGCTGTTGTTGCTGTTGCTTATACTGGTAATGTGGTTGGTGTTGCTCTTGCTGCTGGTGTTGCGTCTATTGCGCATTTGTGGCATCTCTTGTGGCCAATATATTTTAGCTGGTTGAGTTTATTTTGTTCAGTATATATTTTCGCTTTTATTTATGTCTCCTAATCACAGCGTTTGATGATGATGATGACGATGAGTACAATGATTCTCAGGATGCCTCTTTATGGCTAACAACCACCAAAAACAACAACAACTACAACAATTTATCCGTAATAATTGTAATAATAATAATAATCGTTATAATAATAAACAACAACAACTATGTGAGTATTTGTCCTCGGTGTGTGAGCAGCTTAATCTCTCTCTCTCTCTCTTTCTCTTTCTCTCTGGCTTTTAAGCAAACAACAACAATCGATTTTGGTGGGTCGCCGTTTACCTCTTGTTGCTGATGTCCTTTTCTATTGGTTTTGTTGTCTCGTTTTGGTTTATGTAAATTCTGTTGCTATCACTGTACATTCATTTAGTAGTAATTTAATATTAATACTAAAAAAAAAAAAACGTTTACTCTGCGCTGTTTCTCTTCGGATCTTTGTTTTGTGAATTATTGTTTCCTTTTAATTGATTTATGTTTGAGTGAGTTTTCCTTTCATTTCTTTTAACTTTTATCCTTTTTGGTCGCTGCGTGAAATTTTCCTCTTGTTTTATTTGTTTTAATTCTTATGTTTAAATGCTTAAGTTTTGGTTTTTTGTGTATTTAAATTTTATGTTTTTTTTTTTTTTTGTTTTGCTGCAATTTTATGCAATTAACTTTTAGCATCACAATTGTAATTAAGTTTGGTTTATAAATTTGGTTTGGTTTTATTTCTTGTCTGTGTTTAACTTTTTACAAGTGTACGCAAATTGTTCACTTTATGTTTTTGGTTTTTAATTAAATTTTTTAAAATTTTGCATCGGTTTTTGATGTTTTTTTGGTTTAAAATTTGTTTTTTTTTTTAGAGCATGCGAGTTCTGCAAAAGAAAATTGTTGAAAAGCCCAAAATTTAACAAAATCTATTTGAGGTTGACTTTACAAGAGAGTTTGGGATTCAAAGGTGGAGGTGAAGGAAATCTACTGCAATAATTAAATTAGTTAGTTTACTCAACTAAGGGAAAGAAGGGGGTAACAAGAGATAGAGAAGGATTGTGGGAAAACACACGCTCAGCACAGTTGAGAGAAAAATCAGACACAAAGACGAATTGTAAATTAAATAAAAAGTTATCATTAAATTAAAAATAAACCAAAAGTTTTCAGATCAATATTCTTTGCTGTCACTGCTGCTGAAGAGACAAGTGTCTTAGAACTTTGTTCAACAATTTGTTTATGTTAAAACTAGTAGCATTCAAATGAGGCCAAGTTGTAGAAGGCTAATTGAGTATAGGAAACTTTAAGTCAACTAAATATTTATTAAATAAATTCTTTATAAGTTTGTATCCCAAAAATGGATAAAAAAAAGACATTACATGGGACAAACGTAAAAAATAGTGTATATCTTCAGTTTCTTAAAAAGGAATAAAGGAACTTAAGAGACAGATTTGAAATTGTCTATGAAAAGTGAACTATTCTTATGTATCATAACCAAATTATGACACCAAATATCTAAGACAATTCTTTGAATATTTCAAAATGAAGTTTTTCGTCAAGGAAATCACTTGGAAATTTCTATTTTCACACAAATTAATGGTAAGGTTACCAAAAATAAAGATTTCTCAACAGGAAATTGGTTTGAAAATTAAGTGTTTCACAGAGTTTCTTTTGAATATCCTGGCATAAGGGTTTTCTCAATATTAAGATTGCCAAAAGGTTAAGATTTTCCAAAGTAATTCCTTTGAATAATTAAAAACGCCAAAGATTTTTGTCAGAGTTTAATGAAGACAAATTGCTATATTTAACTTATGCTAATTGAATTTAAATTTCAAAACTTATTGGCAGCAATACCCCACTTTGGAACAGAAACCTTGTGAGGCATCCAAATTACTTATTAAAATGAAAAGCGACAAATTTCACTATATTGTGTCATTAAGGATACTTTTTATTTTGGCCCAAGAGAGAGAATATCTTCTTGAATGCTGCCCCCTCTGTGTCTGTACCTCTCTTTCTTTATTTACCTACTCTTCTGTTTTTAATTAAACTGGCTGCCTAGACAACAACTAAACATGTTGTTTTATGCCCCTAAAAAAGATAAAAAAACGAAAAACAGAAACACACAAAAGAAAAACGAAACGAAACGAATGAGCTACCCAAGGGAATGGCTTTATCTAAACGGTTCCCAAAGACAAACAACAAAAAATAAAATAAAAAAAAAACAGAGACAAAAAAAGTTTGTAGGAAGAGAATATGATATGCGCTAATAAAAAGGACCAGAAGGAGCAGCAGCAGTCATATCAGCAGGTTTCTAGAGATTCTACAGAGGCGGACTGGTGGCTAACTGGTGGCAGCAGCTGATACTCGTATTAGGTTAAAGACTCGAGATCCCATTTGCCATTCAACGCGATTCCCTGGCGACTGACATAACCGCAATTCTAGACTATTTATGCTAAATAGTTTTCACTGTAATTTTACACTGACTGAGAATAGCCTAGCGGAGTGGCGGATCCGGATCCGGCAACAGCTCCGGCTGTTACTAACATCGTCGAATTAAATTAAAATGGAATTGTGAATGCTTAAATAATATTCGCATAATAAAAGGGCGACCAAAGGCGCCGAAATGTTTGCCTCAGCAGCTTCCGTTGCCGCACTTTCGGAATGCTAATGTGGCTTATCCTCCCACTTTCTCCGCAGCCGCTTGCTGTCCATAATTGAATGAGAACGTGCCAAGGCTCTTGACTTTGGCCCACTGGGTGGGTGATGCTTGGCAAGGGGCGGAAGAACGGAAGGAAGGAAGGAAGAAGAAAAAAAAAAGCATGCGCCTAAAGAGAAACCAACAGAAGAAACTTTGCAACGGAACATACGCGAACAAAATAACCAAATTCAATTCATAAAAGATTCAAAAACCAACAACAAGCCAAAAAAAAAAAAACGAAAAGAAGAAAACCCAAAAACAAAAAGGAAAAAAAATCCAAAAGGCGAGAGCGAGAGCAAGAAAAAACGTATGGAAAGTGTAGCAAGGGGCGGGGGCGGTGGGGCTGCCTCTGCTGAAAATCCAAAAGAGAGCAGAAAAATAAGTTGAGGTGAGTTTGTGGGAGGACAAAGTCTATCATCAAGGACCGCACTCTCTTTCTCTACCTTTCTATGAGTGTGAGGACTGACGGTTATTGCACTTGGAATGAGGCAAAGTAAATGAAACCAAACAAATTTTCGTGTATTTGTGTACTAACGCAGCTCAGTACCAACTCACAGTGGGTCACACATTTAAATAAGCCGCTCATAAATAAAATAAAATAAGGATATGTTCTTTATTTCGCCATATAGAAAATGTATTATTATTAAATATTCCTTGTGTTTTAAGCATTATTTTCTATGTCAATAAATGCAATTTATTTTGATTTTGATTTATGAGCAGATTTCTTTGTTAAATGGCCCAGTGTGCATGCTGCTGCTGCTGCTGCTCCTCCTACTCCTGTGATTGTGTGTGTGTGTGTGTGTGTATACACACATTTTTGATAAGGCAGACGGAAATGGCATGGCAAAGGAAGCGGCAATGAAGCTGCTGGAGGAGCTCGGGGTAAGAAGAGGGAGAAGAGACTCTCTGATGCCATTTCTGCCACTGTGCTGAGAACTGAGCAGTGAAGTGAACCGAAGTTTGGTTTGTTTGTTGGAAAGGAGCGTCTCATTGGGGGCGGGCGGGTTGAGTGGGTGGTGGATTTAGCTGGGGTTTTTTTTTTCATTGTGGGGTGTTTGTGGGTGTAGTAGTAGTAGTCGGGGGGAGGGTGGCGAGTGGTGAAGGGTGTTGGACAGGTGTAAGATGGTGGGTGGGGGTGGTGGGGGGTTACTTTTTTCTATTTCTATTTCTATGCCCTTTACTTACTGCTTGAAAAGTTGTTGTTATTGTTGTTCTTGTTCGCTTGTTGTTGGTTTTTCTTGTTTTACTTTTTGTTTAGTTTTTAATTTTTAGTTTTTCATTTTTTTTAAATTTTTACTTGGTATTCTGTTGTTTGATGTTGCTGTTGTTGCTGTTGTTGTTGCTGTGCGTAACTAACTCGTTGTGTTATTGCTGCTATAAATTTAGTTCGTTCTTCTTCTTCTTCTACTACTTCTTCTTTTGCTTTTGCTTTTGCCTTTGCCATACAAATAATCCGATTACAGAAAGTAATCTTTTTCACCGCGAGGGTTGCTTACACTTGCTACGGTTAAGACAAATGTCAGAGGGAGGGGGGTGGACGCAAAGAGTCATGGATTTATAAACTAGTTGTTCATTTTCATTCAATTTGCACATTCGACACGCACACACACCACAATCACACACACACACACACACAGAAAGATGTAAATAAAAGGTGCGAGAATAAACACGGATACCGTTAGAAATCAGATTAATTTAATTCAATTCAATTCAATTTCTGTGCGCGCGCGGCCCTCGTTCTGTCCTGTTCTGTTCTGTTCTATTCCTGCGGTTCTCGTTTTTTTTGCAAAATCATTGATAATAATTTTTGGCAAATCGATTTGGAAGTGCGGTTGTGTACTCTTCTCTCTCCACTCCACTGCCACCCCTCTCCTCCTCACTCTCCGTCTCCCACTCCACCTCTCACTCATCAAATCCTGTGGTTGTTGCTTCGCACGAAGGCGATGACGAGAACGAAATTTGTGAGAGAACGAACATTGCTCTCGTGTTTCATCATCTCGAGCAACTCAGCGCAACTCCCACACATACACAGACGACACAGAGAACTATGACTTAGGAGCATGAGTGGGTGGACGGTTGAGCGGGTGGTCTAGCTGACCGAACGGAACAGAACAGAACAGAACAGAACTAAACTGAACTGTTGTCTGTGCTTTTAGTATGCAAAAAAATAGCAAGTAGATAGAAGAAGAAGAAAAAAAATTGCCAAACGACCACGCACTGTTTATCTACACAAATATATGTATGTATTGTACGATGTCCTGTGTGTCTGTGTGTGTGCGTGTGTGTCTGTGTCATGTTTTTTCGCGTGCAAAAATCAATTTGAATTCTTGTTTCTCTTTAGAGTTCTGCAGTAAGGAAGAGAATAATGGAAAAAAAAACTGAAATTTCACAGCGTTCAAGCTGTTAAGTAACTTTTTAATTTGGCTGGGAAAAAAAGTTTTTCGTCGTGGCACTTGCGCTTCATAAATTAAAAAGTTTTCCTTTTTCGGCTTGTCTTTCGTTCCATTTTTCATTTTTCCTTACATATATACACATAAATATATATATTTTTTGTATTGTTTTTCTTTTCTTTACAGTTTTTTTTGTTGGTTTGGCTTTTTGTTGTACATTAGTTTTTCCTCTTGGGTTCACTTTTTTATTACAGGTTTTTTTGGGGTTTTTTTTTTTATTGTATGCTTTTGCATTAGCTGTGTGCCGTATGGCAAGCAGCGAGGACATATACGAGGACGAGGCCGAGGACGTGTGCTACACTCACTTTAATATGTGTTTTTGTGTATTGGTGTGTGTGTGGTGTGTGTGTGTGTTTGTGTAGTGTGTGTGTGTGTGCAGCAGCCGT
This sequence comes from Drosophila tropicalis, assembly GCF_018151085.1. Taxonomy (NCBI): domain Eukaryota; kingdom Metazoa; phylum Arthropoda; class Insecta; order Diptera; family Drosophilidae; genus Drosophila; species Drosophila tropicalis. Next base: position 477,934 of record NW_027173374.1, read on the forward strand.
CGTTGTCAATGTGTGTTAAGCGCTGTCCGTGCTCTACTACTGGAGCTAAGCTGCTCTTGCTGCTGCCACTGCTCCTGCTGCTGCTGCTGCTACTGTGTACCCGTCCTTTCCAGGCAAGGGCTCGCGTAATACTGCCAAAGTCCCAGCTAGCAAGGTGCACAATTATAGACTGAATCCTTAAATTATAGTCAGCAGTCAGCAAATCTCTCTTTCTCTCTATCTAACTGTCTCCTTCTCTCCTGCTCGCTCTCTCTCTCATTTGGCTGAATGCAGCAGCAGTAGTAACAGCAACAGCATCAGCAGCAGCGAAGGAGGCTGATGAAAGCATTTTCACCTAGCAATCAATTTCCGGTGCACATGGTATGGAGAAGATGTGACCAGCTTCTTGGCTTGCCTTGGCATAAGTGCGAACGAGATGACTAGTTGGCTTACAGTGGGTGGCTAAGTGACTGGTTGGCTGCTGAATCTGTGCTGGGATATCGGATGCTGGCTCTGGGCATGCGCATTGCCCCCAAACCTCCCTTCTGTGCAGGCTCCACACAGAGAAGATTCATTTCTCACTCATTGACAATTGCTGTAAGCATCACAGTCGACGCCAGCAGCGGCAGCAGCAGCAGCAGCAGCAGAAGCTGTAACTAACGTGAAGAGCGTGCAAATATTCGTAATTTATGGCGCAACGTCTACGCCACGTAGTCGTTAACCCAATCATAGCCAAATGCTGGCGTCATTCTCATCATGATCAACGATGAGTTGCAGCTGCAAGCCAAACTAGGTGACACACAGACACATGCAGATGCACACTCACTCACAAAAGTATTCAACTGAAATTAGAGACCAGTTAGACTCTCAACATGGTCACTTATTTGCCCCCACATACCCTCCCCCCTCACACCGCATGCGGGCGCCGCAAACACAAAAAAAAAAGAAGGATTCATTGCCAAAAGAACTAAACGAAGAAGGTGGAAACCGCAACCTAATTACACACCAGCCCGTCCTCGTCCATTGGGGTTAAGCAAACAGTAGCACAACTTGGCCCGAGACCCTCAGATACCATTCTTGATGAGTTATGAATCTGTGGCTAAGGCACAGCAAATATTTATGGAATACTTATGAGCAGGCAGATGGGCAAGGCAAAAAGAAAAGGGCAAACAACAAAACTGAGGGGAGAGAAAATACAATCGATTGATTTGCAAGGACACAACTGATGCCACAAACACACAACACACACATAGGCACAACTGATGTTATACAGTTCACTGTAATTAATGCACAATATAAACGCCTATGGCCATAGTCTTAGTCTTCAGGTCGTTTGTCAAGTGAATTGGAATACATTTAGACGAAGGATTCACACTTATTCCAGTGTAGGTCAAGGCCCACAACATATGTAATAGCAGGAGCTATAAACTATTAACATGATGGCCATCGCCAGCATATATCGAGAGTCAGGACGACACAAAGGACGACACGACAAAACCGACAGCCAGCCAGCCAGCCAGACAGACATAGAACGAGCGAAAGAGATAGAATGTCAGCAATTTGGCACGAATTTGTCATTTCATCGAAGTGGCAACAAATTCCACTGCAACAACAATGAGATGACGATGGCGATGGCGATGGCAATGATGGCAATGATGATGATGATGGCTGTTAGCAGCAGCAGAGGCAGCATCAAACTGTGGCAACTGCAACTGTGTTCTCTCTCTCTTTCATTGCCTCTGCCTCTGCTCGAGACAAATTCCGACATTTATGTGTAGAGTAACCTTAATGTGTCACTATGTTGAGCCTGTTTGGGGGGGTAAAACGTATGGAGGGGGAGCGGGAATGGCATGGTAGACTGGGTCTGTGTTGTCCGGAGAAGGAAGGCTTTCTTCGGCTCCTGCTCCTGACAGGTTGCTGCTTGTTTTACCTTCTCGTTGACACGTTTAGTTGTTGTCTAACACACTCACACACAAACAAATAATGTGTGTGTGTATGCACACACCGCATATCCGAGAGTACTTTTAGTAAATCACAAACTAGTCAAAGGTAAAACGAGCATTGTAATAATGCTGATGGCTTGCCAAGTGAACGAGCCAAAAAAAAAAAAATAGAAACACACACACTCATACACCCAGAAACAGTGTAACCCAACAAAAATGTGACACAAAATAAATGCAAATTCGGCTTTGGCCATTTTATAAATTGATTTTGGCATTACAATTGGCCCAAAACATGAAATCGTTTTGACTTTCTACAAGTCTCAGCTGGACAGTGCCAGCTTTAGGGTGAGCAAAGACAACAACCAAAACACAGAAGAAAGAGAAAAAACAAATTCTAGCAATTGAAAGACGTGCATAACAATAAAAATCCGACATTCCTAAATAAAAGCCAATCATTTGGAAGACTTAAATAGCATCATAAAAAAAAAGGTTACACTCACAAAAATGATATAGTAACATGTGCTAGAATTTGGTTTTTGCCATAATTACCATTTACTAAGCAAAAGTCGCTACTCTTTCACATACGGCCAGGTTAAATTATGGATCACGATCACTATTGAGTCAGTTTTACGGAAATTTAAAAAGTATTGCATATTTCTAGGCTTAAATTTTCTTCTTTTTGATTTAAAAGTATTTCATCAAATTGTTCACAAAGTGTTCAAAACTGGCTTTAAATTTGATTTTTATCTCCTAAAAAGTGTTCATAAAGACTATCCAAAACTGGAACACATCAGTCCTATGATTCAAAACAATTCTATATGAATAAATTGTTCTTTATTTACACATTTTACTGAGAAAGACATACATATATGACTGAAAAAAGCTCACAGTTCAGTGAAAACTTCAGGCAAATTTGAAGGAATAACCAATTGATTAAACATTTAACTATGTGAAAGCCTAAATCTAAATCTTTTGCCCTCATCTAAACTTATTTTAAACACTCAATTATGATTTTAATCTCAATCTAAAAACAATTCATATCCTTTTAGGGGTTTGCCACCTGCTTTTATGTGTGTTTAACATTAATTAGATTATCCAACGGGGCCCATATTATAATAATAATAATTTTAATAATAAAATAATAAAATCTTGATAAGCCAAGACCAACTTCAAAGTGAAAATTTCTCAAATAGCTGGCAAAGAAAACTTTTGTTTTTCTATACTAGTAAGTTGTTTTTTCTACTTTTCATTCCGCCAACTTTTACAGACATATAGGAAAAGAGTGAGGGAGAGAGAGAGCGCCAACAAGAAGTATGTGTGTGGCAGCCAACACTGCGGCAACTTGAACTCACTTGCCACAAAAACTTCTACAACTCTTGCCGCAACTTTCTAGACCACAACCCACTTTATGGGCATCGCCACATTCCCTTCGCTTCGCTTCCCCTCCCCAGAAAGCAAGCAACCAACAAGCAAAGTCTTGGATAAGCTTAAGCTGGCTAGTAAGTAGTAGTCATTATGATTTTCGCTCAACTATTATAATTTACCTGGTGATGCAAATTATTGTAGTAGCGTGTTATATATGCGGGCAGCAATTCGGCCGTCTCTAGGCCAATCCACTGAAAGACACTTAGCTGTTGTGTTGGCGATGATGGAGTTGTTGTAGTTGCTGTTACCGTCATGGTTGTTGTTGTTGTTGTAGTTGTGGCATCACAGCAGCAGCAACAACAACAAAATTCTTCTTCCACATCGGTGGACGCGGCCATTCAGAAAACTTGTATGCTAATTGGATGCTTTTGTCAATTTATATATTTTTTGCTTTATTTTCTTTTACTTTTTTTGTTATTTGGTCCTCTCTCCTGCTTGTATTTATTATAAAGTTAATGTTGTTGTTGACAATGTTGCTGCTGCTGCTGCTGCTGTTGTCCATGTTGTCGATGTAGATGTTGTTGTTGTTGTTGCTGCTGCTGTTGCGCTAGTGTAGCACATTTAAATTTAAATTGAGTTATAGGCACGCCAAGTTTTGTTGTAGGAGGTGGAGAAGGAGGATAAGCCGAAGAATGGGGCATTTTTTTGTGCTGCCAATTTATGAGCAGGGCCACCGCTCGACCCCAACGCCAGGGAGCAGCAACATCATCAATGGTGGCGGCAACAGCAACTGTAACATTTGCCATTTTGTCAATTGCTCCCATGTGAGTTTCAACACCAAAACACGTGGCGGCTGACAGACAGACAGACAGGCCGTGAAGGTTTTTGCTTGCGGAGGTTTTCCACGCTGCTACGGAAATTCACGCGTAATTGGCACACTGACACGACACTATACACTCCAGAGACAACTCTTGACTCTTTCACGTTTCGCGTATCCGTATAACGGTGTGCCCGTGTCCGTGTCCGCTTTCGCGTCCTGTTAATTGGGTCAAGCGAGTGGAGAACGGTAGTAAGCCACTTGAGAAATAGACTCAGCTTAACCCCAACTCAACTAAACTCAACTCGACTCGACTCGACTTGAATCGACGACTTTACGGCAGTCTTTTACTCTATTTGCCTTTGGCTTGACAACGGTTTCGACTAACTCACGACCCACACACACACACACCATCCAAATGGTTTGATAATCCTTCTGGGGATGGGTGGATTTTCTTGTTTTTTTTTTTTTTTTGGGTTGTGTGTTGGTCGTTCGCGGCGTTTCGCTTGTTAGGCGCCTTTTTCACACATGACTTGCCAAGTGTCAAATAAATCTAATGCGAGCCTACGTTACTGTTGTCGTTCCCTCGCGGCGGCTGCGCCGCAAACTAAACTGAAAAAAACCGTGTGCGCGCTTATATTTTTTCTCCATCTATATGGGACTTTTTTTTTTGTGTTTAAGTCAATCACGAATGCTCTGTAGTTGTCCCCACCCCGCCAAATGCGCCACACACACACACACACATACATAGCAAGGACTACTGCCTGCAGTGGCATGGCATTCACATCATTTCATCGACTGCGCTCACACTGCACTTTGCAGAGCATGAGAGCAAAACTCAACCAACATCAGGAGCAGGAGCAGCAGATGCTTTTTGCAGCGGATGCTTGGACTGTGGTCTAGAGGCATTTGCATTGTTGTTGTTGTTGTTGTAGCTGTTGATGCTGCTGTTCCTAGTGCTGATTGTGTTATTGCAACCCTGGTAGGTCTCCTCCCCCTGGTGTCCTAGCAGCTCCTGTGTATATAGCATTAACACATTCGTTGGGTCTGCTTTTTCTGCAGTTGTTCATATTTTCTCCATCATTTTGCCTTTTCATTTTCTTTTTTTTTTTATGAAAATGAGTTGAGCCGAAAGCAGCTCAGCTTGCGTCACACACAAACACATTCACAGACAATTGGACAGAGACAGTCCAAATGAAAGAAAAACAGCCGTAGTAGTGGCAGCGACAGAGACAGAGACAAAGACCAACCCTAGTAACACAAAAAAAAAAGGAAAAAAAAGTGTAGTCTGTTTCAAGGAGCAATTAACGACAGTGGATGGCACAGAGTTATGGCATTGCGTTCATATCGCACACAACCAGTCCCCAGACCAACAGAACCACCAGCTAAGTGAGAGGTATAGAAAATATATCCTTTTTTTTTTATTTGTAATACTCTTAGGCAAGCACGGGCATGTGCCGCCTTGTATTCATTCAATTCTACTTAGTACAAGTTGTTGATTTAATTAATGAAATTACTATATCAGATATAATCAAACTACTATTTATGTAGGCAATAAACGAGAGAATACTATTTAAAGGAGATTTAATGAAAGGAGTTTAAGTTTAAGAAATTTGGCAAACAATATCCAAGCAATTATCTAAGAAACTCTTGGCTATTTAGTGACTGTGATAAATCGTAACTTTCCAGATCCAAAAACGTTAAAAATTAGTATAATAAACAAGCCTACAAACAGCTTATTGAAGAAACTTTCCAATCAAATTAAAAAAATCCCAACATTTGTGAAAAGTTTCTTCCTTTTTCAAAAGATCTGTTTACTTAATAAGAAGAAATTCAATAATAGTTAATCTAGTCGACTGAAAACTGATGGCATATTGAAAAAACTTTTTGATAAATCGAAAAATCTCTATACGTAAACGTAAATTCATTGCTTTTGTTTAGGCAATTATTATCCACAAATAAAATATATAAACACCATTTAATACATTGGGGCCACGCATACATATAGCTTTCATAACTTGCTTAAAATTTTAAGGATATTTTCGATGCGATGCGACTCTCATAGGATTTGGAGGGGGGAGAAAAAGAATATTCCATTTTTCTGCTATCGTTTAATGTTTTTGTGGCCCCCTTCCCATTGCCTGTTGGCCCTTTTGGTTGGACTCTGTTGCAAATGTATGGGCATATGCCGACAACGATGGCACTTGAGCTGTGTTTTGTAGCATACTTTTCTGGGCAAAAAGCCTTCAGGGACGGCCACAAGCGCGGATGATGTTGTTGTTGTTACTATTGTGGACTGTTATTATTGTTGTTGTTGTTGTCGTTGGTGCTACTGTCTGTTATATACCAGCATCTGAATTTCATTTTAGTTTATTCTGATTAAATTGTTTGTATTTTGGTTGCATTAGCAAAAGCATAGTACATATAAACATATATGTATATTATTGTATACGTACGCTTTATGTTTGAATTTGTATCTCTGTTTGAGCAAAGGATTAGTAGAACTGTCTGCGACTCAAAGTAGACAGCGGTTGGAGTTTGAGTGCATGATTCTCTGCTTGTTTGTCCGTACTAAATACATTTCAAATTTGTTTAAGCTTATGCTCTGAAAGGGAAGGACATAGTGGACCACAGATTGATATGACCACAATGCCCAGTACACTGACCAAATGGGCCAATGAGTTGTGGTTGGTAGAGCAGAGTAAATTGACGCAACAATGCAGATTATTACGAGCTTAAGCTCCTCATACAGCTTGCCACAAAATAAAGCAAAATACGAGTAAATAAACTGTACAATGGCACTCACCTGCATATGGGGGGAGGCGAGAAGGAGCATCAGTTCATCCTTGGCATACTTATTGCCCACATTGGCGCCCACAGCCGATAGCAGCTCGAGAACATCACGACTACGTGCCACAGCCTCGGCACTGGGTGCACGGCCATTGCTCGTTATGACTGTGGAGCCAATGCGATCGAAAAGCTGTAGAAATTGATGTAGTCTACCATCTCGTAGCATATCACGCAGCACATCGGCATCCACATGCGCATCCTGCAGTGAATAAATATCATCTAAGCAATCTAAAATACGTTGAACAGCCTCAATGCCCGCCTCCTCGTCGGCCCACTCGTCGGGTACTCCAGATATGGGCACTGCGAAAAATTCAATATGCATAAATCAATTGCTCAATAGATAACTTTAGATTTAACTCACTGTCTGCCGCATCGGTGGCATAGAGAGGATCCATATTAGTTCCACCGGCTATTGCCTGGACAGCTCCCTTCAGTTTGCGACGGGCATTGTAACGCTTCAATTCCTCTACAGTTTCTGAAAGATGTGTTCGCTGTAATTTGTCTCGATCACGTATCCAAGGATGCTCCAGCACCTCGGTTATAGATAGTCTGTGATGTGGATTGGTTGCCAGCATTTTCATGACTAGATCCTTGGCATTGGCTGAAATGGACTTCCACTCTGGCGCCTCAAACTGAAATGCATATGAGCAATTAATAAGTTAGTCTCTAGTTGTACGTGCCAATTTAACATACCGATAGCCTGCCACGAGCAATCGACTGCTGCAATCTCACACCAGAGCCCAGAAATGGTAATCGACCGGAGAGGAGGACATGCAACATGACTCCAGCGCCCCAGACATCGCAACCTTTGCCATACAGTCGCCTGGTCACCACTTCTGGGGCCATATAATGCGGACAACCCACACGGCCATGTGTTTCTATGGTTTCTCGCGTTCCAGGCAATTGAATAGCTGAACCGAAGCCACCCAATTTCACTGGCGCCGAGTTATCCACAGTGGCAAGCAGAGCACAAGCGGGTCGCACATCTCTGTGAAGAATGTCGTTTTCATGACAATATCGCAATGCTTCCAATATCTGCCGCATATAATGGCTGCAAATGAGTACGAAAAACATTTTAATAAGTAATTCAATCGACCCTTGCAAAACGAAGCCAAAACAAAAGGTTAAAGATAAGTAAAATGAAAACTTAGTACTAAATAGATAAAGTTTATAACGTTTCCCACTTTTAGCAAGGAATCATTATTGTATTCTAGAAGCTATATATTTATAGATTTGTAACTTGATAACCTCTAACCATCACACAACTATTTTAATGTTCGTAAGAAGTAAATTATAAACAAAATTATATAATTTAAATGACTTAATTAAAGAATCCAATGTAGATTTCTACTCTGTAGCTTTTATCTTCGTATTATTGGATCAATTTTTAGAAAGTTTTATAACTTGAGAATGTAGAAAATTGTATTGTCCTAATTTAAAATAAATATTTTCTAATTGTGATGAAATCAACATTAAAAAATATCAGAATTTAATGATCTATGCTTCAGAATTATACAAAATACTGATATTTGTTTAAACAAACAATTGCTTGCAGGCCTATGAAACAAAGCAACAGGCAGATTTGTTCAGGTATCACTTATATGATTATAATTTTGTGGAAAATCTTTAATTTACAATTATTTCATTTCATTTGGCTTTAATTTAAGTATTTAATATTCGTTATTATTCAATTGGGAATCAAATTCATTGTCTTTAGGGCCAAATGGGATCTTATAGGCATTACTTTTCTACAGTAACTCACCAAGCCACAGCCTCGCTGTAGACAAAGCCAGCAACGGCGCGACGCACAACCTCGAAGCACAAGTCGGAGCCTTCCATGCTGTGGAAAAAGGGAAATGTTGTTAGTGGCCTAAATTCAAACATACAATATGCAAAAGGAATACGCGTGTTACTTACAACTCGAAAACCATGTAGAGCATGCCCTCTGAGCTGTAGGTTTCCAGTAGCTCGACAATGTGCGGATGCTTTAGCATGTGACATATTGTGGCTTCGCGTTTTAGATCTGTAATATTATGGCAATTAGTTGACATTAAATGGGTAGAGAAAGCAGTTCTATGGCCGCCGCAACAATGGCGCCTTGTATTCAGACCAAAAGACAGACATACAGAGGGAGCGACCGACCGACCGACAGACAGAGAGACAGGCTACTCAAACGGCACCAGATGCCAGGCATCTCTAATGGACTTAGTGGTTGACTTATGTGCCTGCCATGTATCATTTAGTCAATGCTCCAAGTCCGGACGCCCTTGCACTTGAGCAATTTCTTTTTAATTGGTAAGATTTTGGGGGGGCGGCTGTCTTGATAGGGCGCCCATGGGAGAAGGAAATATGTATATAGAGAGGATACATATATATGGGGTTGGAATGTGGGTGGGTGAGTCACACGTGCTAGTTATGGTCGCTTCCATTTCATGCTGCCATTGTGTTTTGCTGCACAATTAGTAGCCACATAATTTTGAATAATTGAGCAGCTTAATTATAATTTATTCACACAAATAGGCTTGGTCTCTGCCTGTTACTTCCTCGTTTACTCTCCGTCTCTCTCTATCTTTCTCTAGTCGCATCAAGGTCGAGGTCGATGAATATATCCGAAAAAAATAAACTCTTACCCGCTGTGCTCAGTCCTGGACTCGCTGTGAACTTGGCCACATCAACAATTTTGACAGCAAACTGCTGATTGGACTCCCTGTGTATGCAACGTCTTACTATGGAGAATGGTCCCCTGGATGAAATCACAAAAGATCAATTAGTTGAATCAGGTTAAAGTTCTCTTCCTTTTCCTCATCCACCTTCTTCCCCGTTTCAACGCCCATCTTAGGTTAACTTTAGCTATGAAAATATTTCTAGATAAATAATTTCAACTTTTGAAACTATCATCATAACAAAAAGTAACTAAATGCCAAGTTTTTGGAACGTTACATAAAACAAAAAAGGCAAAAACGGCAACAAAAAAAAAAATTTAATAATGCAAAAGTCGACATGAAAAGTTTTTTGGCCAACTTTTCTTCCTCTTGTGGAAGTGAGTGAGTTTTGGCGTTTCAAATTTTTTGGCCAGGCCCCCCCTTAACTTGGCGAGGGTCCGAGGCATTGTCGACAGATGATTTAGTGCGTTTTGTTGGGGAGCCAAAAGACATAATGAGATGTGAACGTGAACATGGTTCTGAATGTGGATACTACCTCACTATGAGGGCGGGGGGAGAGAAGGACATCCCACCCACTGAAACTTACTTGCCAATGACCTCGCAGAGCTCGTAAACATCGTCAAAGAGAATTTCGTCTTCGGTCATTTTGAATAATTGATGAATTGATGCCTGGGCTCAATTGCTTTTTTGGAATATTGATGGGTTGTTCTCACTCCCCCTCTCTCTCACTCTCTCTTTCTTTTACACAAAATAAATAAATACAAAAAATAAAAAACAAAACAAAAAAAAAACAACGAAAGAGAAGAGGAGACGACAAACAACAGCTGGCGTCCACAAAAACTTTTTTTGACCAAGGGCGGGGGAGTAATGTAGAGAGGAATATTGTTGCTCTGCTTCTTATTGGTGTTGTTGTTGTCGTCGTTCCGTTGTTGTTGTTGTCCTTGCTGCTGCTGCTGCTGTTGTTGTTGTTAAAGATTCATTTCGTCACATGTAACTGAAAAATGACACAGAAATGTTTTTAATGTAATAAACGGAAATGAGAATGGGCATTCATTATACACAAAATGGGCCGCAAAACCCACTCTTGTATATCTTATTTGAACAATCTCAACCTCTGGGATCCTCCCCCAACACCCACCGGCCACCTCTCCCTTAATATTGACTCGTTATGGCTAATGCAGAATGTCAATCACAGAGGTGAATATACGTAGACCAAAAAACACAACCCAAATCAATTACAGGCCACACACAAACACACACAATCGCACTCACACACACACAACAGACACAGAAAATGCTTCAAAATATTTGGAAAATTTCATCAATCGTTTTGATGACGCTCCTACTATGATCCTTCTGTCTCTCTCCTCCACTTTTTGGCGGAAGGAAGTCTCACTGTCAACGATTTGAATTTTCTAACGGAAATGATTTGGGTGTGCGGTTTGTACGAGAGATAGGCACAGAGAGAGAGAGAGAGAGAGGGAGAGGACGACAGTGAGAGAGGAAAGGTAAGTCAACAAAAGGTAGAAATTATTATTATCTCACTGATTGACTGACTTTGCCGGCCAGAATGACTGGTTTACTGAATCAGTTTTTTGGTTAGTTAGTTAGTTGGCTAGTTGAGGGGCCTCTGCTTTTGTCTTGGCCACAAACATCCTTTACTACCATTATTATGACTTTTTGGTCGAAACCAAAAGCACACTTGAACACACACACACCAACACAGAGAGAGATTCGAAAAGTTTGTTTGCCCCCTTTCGTTCCTTTTAAAAGCCAGAGAGAGAGTGAGAGTGAGGTTGGCAGGAAGAGAGCGCAGGCGCAAAGCGGAATTCATGTAAAATTCCAATTGTAATCGTAAAAATAAGCTAGGTTAAAATAGCTCGGGCTCTGGGAGCACTCTACATAGCTGTGCCCGGGTTGCATGAATATTTAAATATGCAACAATTTACGATGCACAGTTTACACACACACACACACACACACACAGGACCCCACCATCACATACAGGCACTTGCAGAGGACCAAAATCTGTTTGGCCAAAAAGGACATACAGAATCATATTTAATGCAAAGCTGCGCATTGGGCGCGGTATATAAGCGAGGGCGAAGCTCAAGCGAAGGTAAAAACCTTGCTCGTGTGCCTTTGCCGCTGTTGTAAAATGCCTTGACACTTTCAAACTATGCGACCTTACCACACACACACACACACGCACACAAACACACCATCACACACACTTATAAGAATTTGCTCCTTTCATGCCAGAACAGTTTCACAAGATTCACTTGTCGCCGACGACAAGTGCCACCGCCTCACAATTAGAAAATTGATTCTTTGTCTAGTATTTTTACAAAGGATTTGCATTGCAGCCAGAGAGACAGGCGTTTTGCCCCTCCCGCTCCTCCTCGCATTCCTTCACATTTGCCACCCACTCATCTCACACCCGCACAAAAGTTTGTAGATTTTTTTTTGTGTGTGTCGTACGAACCCCTTGAATTTTCTTGGCTTTTTGCTGTCCGAATTAAGGCATTTCCATGGGCTAAATTGCTGCCAATAATTGATAAAGCGTTTGTTGTTCTCGATACGTTAAGTCTACATCTGATTTAAACAATTTAGTTTAAATTATTTAGCTTATTTTTAACATAAAACAAACACGGCCCGTGTGGAGCTGATTGGCGAAGAACTGGTTGCAACTGAACTGGTTCGGGGCCAAGCGAACCAGTTGTCTTGGCCAGGGCTGCAGCGTGTGATGTTGCAAATTGCTTAAATTGTCAAATGTTTATATTTTCAGCTGCTTTTGGCTAAGCATGCTACAAATAATATAATAAATGGCATTTAATATATCAATTATTTATAAAAATCATTATTAAGCATTATTTTTAGTTTTTGCGGCTTGATTGGATTCAGTTCAAAGGTTCAAAAGCAGCAGCTGTGACTTGAACTCATTTAACTAGTTCCCAAAAAATACCAAAAATACTTTGAAACTTTTCTGGTATTTAAACAATTGGCGGAAATTTTAAAAGTAAAATAGAAGTACACTCAATTTAGATTTGACGGGACTTTTAAATTTAATGGGCTAGATTAACTTTAATTTCAAAAGTACATAAATTCTAAACACTGCACTAAAGCCATTTGTTTTTACATAAGTAGAACTTAATCATCTCAAAGCTTTAGACATATATTAACAAGTATTTATGGAGTGTCAAGTCATTTTTTTGTTATAATGGTTTAATATGCATTTCAATGCCAATTGAAATAGCTAAATGTTTATTACTTATTCCATGTTTGGCTAGGCACTTTATTGCATTTCTCTGAGGCATTAAAAAGTATTGAACAATCATTAAGACGAATCGAATAAACACTAAGCCGTCTGATTTAGCTTCCAAATAAAATAAAACCACATGATAAAAACGTTTACCCATATGTAATATCATGTTTTTGTTATCTATCCAAGTGCATTATAAACAAATGCGTCAAACATTGATTCTCTATGATGCCCTTCGAATATTGAACACAAAGTGCTATGCAAATTTGGCTTATGTCAATTTTTGTTAATCACATTCAAAAGCCTTTGTCCAATGCCTTTTCCAAATCGAATGCCTGATAGCTAATGCATTCTCCCATGAACCGTTGGGCATTATTATCTTCTATTGCTTTTAACTATTATCTATTATTATTATTACAGCCATATGCATATGGCATTTGATAAACCCATTAGAATAAATTAAGATTTCGACATTAATATGCCAGTCACAAGCACTCTCCGAAACCCACACAAACAATAGGTGCGTAATCTTTAAATCAACTGGCCTCAACTGAATGTCTTTGCGTTCCGGGGACCCTCAACCCCGATACCGAAAGCCAAAAAAACTCAAACATAAACATCATCAATTACACAAACATCGAACAGAGACAACAACAACAACAACAACAAAGACAAGAACCGTAGGTCGTTTCCATAGCCGCTAGGTTGGTTGACAAGTAAAAATAAAAGGAACTCAGGCAAACCAAAAACAAAAAAAAAAGGCTCAGGTGAAATCAAAATCAAATTCAACGCCAAGAGTACCGCCTTACCTCTCCTTCCAATACCCATAATCAGCCCTGTAGCCCTCGTGCACCCAATCCCAGAACCCAATCTCAGTCCCAATGCCTTGTCGCCTTCATCATCGTCGTCGTCGTCGTCTTAGCCCATCATTTGGACTTGCGACTGTCGCACTTAATGCGTGTGGATGGACATGAATGTGTAGGATTCGAATTGACATTATAAAAACTGGTTTTTTGGTGCCAATATACATATATAAGTATATATTGCCGGTTACGCGTCCTACGCGTCGCCCCTGCTGATCGTCATGTACCTGCCTACTTGTTTCTGTTGTCTCCTTGTTGTTGTTGTTGTTGTTGTTATTGTCCTCTCTAGGATATTATCTGAAAGTGTGTATGTGTGTGTGTGTGCGTGTGTGTGTGTAGGCCTGTGGAAAATCAACTCAAATCTGCTGACAGTAAACTGATGCGATAATAACAAAAGATATTATAGTCATATTACAATGAATCAAGTTGGTTTTTTTTCTTATCATTTAATATACTGCCAAAATATACAAAAAGATATTGATTGATTGATATTTCTCTCAAACAAGAAACGGTAAACCCAACTTGAAGTAACTGAAAATTCTTTTCAAATTTCTTTTCATTTAAATTCATTTTTGATCTCCAACTGGGTTCGAAGTTCTTTTATAGAATACAAATTCCAATTGGAAGATTATTGTTTCTTCAACAAAGAACCAAGAAAATATTCTTTCCCGTGATTCCAACTGAGAAGCAATAAATTAATGAAGATTTTCTATCTTTTCTTTTATTGGGTTTTCCCTTTAAGTGTGACTTGGAAAAGTTGCATAAATTACACTTGGAGAAAATTATATAAAAAATGTAATAGAAATTATTGAAATTTTTAATTAATTACCTTTTTTCAGCTAGAAAAAATTACTAGAAAGTAAACTAAATTAAGTTATTAGATTAATTAGAACATTTGAAATGATTTTATCCACTTTAACTTTTAGTTTTTAAATTTTGTCACTCTTGAAACGTAGAAAAACTAACATTTTGGTCAATTTTTAACAAAAATTTGTATGGCATTTTTTAAGAAATCGCTTTTAAAAGACTTTTAAGCCATTTTGAAGTAGGCATAAGAGATTAAGTGAAGAAATAACCATTTCAAATTGGCCAAAATAGAAAATAGTCTGAGGAAAATTAAAGGAATCATCAAATATTCTTTGCATAACTGAAAATTAAGAAAACCTTTCAAGAATTTAACTAGGTTTAAGAATAATAACTGATTATGAATCACTTTTGATTACAAATCCATCTTAAATGATGATTCAAGTAATGTCCTTTGGGGTCATCTATCTCTTTTAAAACATTTCACAATTTTCCTCCCCAAGACTAAAGTCTGGAACTAAATTTGATCTATTCGTGGCAGGAGAAGCAGCAGCTGTACTTGATTCGTCTTGCTAACTGGCATATTGTATCAGGATGCTGTCACCTCATCATTGTAGACACTCAAAATAAAAACAGCAGCTACCTTCCACCCGATGCGTCCCTTGGCCATGTTGTGCCATATTCTTTGTTAATGTAGTCAAATTACATTGCCTGGAAATGCATCTTTACCCACACATACATATGCATACGCGTATTCATTTACCCATAGGTCGAGACTGGGCCCTAACTTTACTGTGACTTTGCCACTGGCCCTGGCCCTCGCCCTGTCTCTGGCCCATATGGCAACGGCAACGGCAGCAGCAGCAGCAGCAACAGCAATTAACTTAAAATGTCATTAACCAGCCATTGTAGGTGAGAGGCGCAAAACTCAGACAGAGACTGAGAGATGAGAACTGAGACTGACATATGACAAGGCACATCAAGCAAGGAGACAGACCAGAGCAGATCAGGCCAAACACAAACTCAAAACCAGGTTCAGGCTCAGGCCCATCCCAGCCCGTTTCAGCATCACTAAAAACGCCCTCGCTGGTTACCCCTACTCCCTACTACCACAATCCTCCCTCTTTCTCTCTTCCTTTCTCTCTACTTCTCTCTGCATGTATGTATATTATATTCCTTGACGTTCCACCTTGGCATTAAACGCTTGATTAAATTTCACTACAAATGGGCTGGGCAGGGGAAATACACACACACACACACACAGATGTATGCATATCCCATCCATCCATTATTGGAAAAAGGTCATCCCAACACAGTTCTTTGACCATATGCTGTTCAGAGCCAAGCCGATCTACAGGCCCACATTGTATATACATATTTATGCTGATGTTTTGACTGTCATCGCAATTAGAAAGCTCAGATAGCCTTTCCTATATGTATATATATATAGAATTTGTTTACCCTGTAAAAAAAAAGTTAAATTGGGTATATGATGAAATTTTTACTAATCTAGGCCAACTATCTATATATAATATTTTAAGTCCACTCGTCGTATACGCAATTTGATCGAAATTTCCTAATGTGATTCCCATTCAATGTTTCATCTGAATTTGGTATGAAATATATGAAAGGGTAAAGGATATATTCACAGTTATACCCGAAAAGAATCTATTAGGCCTGAGGAAAGAAAAGAAAAAGAGAAGAGAGAAAGATGGGTCAGTCATGTTTATATTTCCAGGGTATTAAAAGGTCGTTAGTCTAATTTATTGCATAGAATTTGTTTTTTTTTTTTGTTTTTGTTTTTGCTGATCTCACTTGCCACATTTCTTGCATTTCATTTCCCATGAAACATGTTCCCTTCCGGCAGAAGCAGCAAAAGGGGGCAGTGGGCAACGAAATGAACTGGGAGGGGGGAAGCCTAAAAAGTGCGGCACAGCGAAGCGCGCGAGAGCGGTGAGAAAATGTTTTGCATTATTTACATTTTTACTGCAGTTAGTTAGCTGTTCTGCCTGACGGTTTTTTTCTGTTCTGTTCTGTTCTGTTCCGACTGATTCTCTCTGGTTCTGGCCTTCTTGTAGTTCATGATCATCATTTTGCCTCTGCAGGACATCCGTCATCCGTTGCGCTTGCTTTGGTTGTTTCTCCCCCTCTCCCCTCCTGAGTGTGTGTGTGTGTGTCTTCTTTCATTTGGTTTTATCGCATCGCTTCCTGCCTGCTAACCGAAAACCCATAAGTCTGAACCTGTTGCTCTCATTAACAAATTGTCAGGTGTGCCCCAACGTCGACAGAGACTGCAGTTATTCGTCATGCTTTGGTTAATCAGCACAGAACCGAAGAACTCACTACGAGCAGAACAAAAACAATAAAGACAAAAAAAATACAAATTGCCATCCAGAACATGTTTGCAATTCAACTGTAAAAGCGTTTAAACGGAAAGTTTGTGGGCTTCCAAAAACACTTAGCCAAGAATCACCCTCCTTCTCCTTCTTCTCCTTCTTCTCCTCCTGTAATTGAATTCTGAGCCACTCTCCTGCCATGTCTTGACCATTGCCATGTCTCTTGTCTCTGTCTTCTTCTGTGTCTCTGTTTACCTGCTCGTAAACAAATGCCGGCTTAATCAATTCGTAAAACTGTTTAAACTTCAAGTGATAACAAACAAAGGCGAGACGCATCGAAAGAAAGTCCCAGGGTTTACGTTCCACCACCCCTTCCCAAAACAAAGAAAATCCAATTTGATGAACAGCATCCCGCAGCATCGGCGGCATTTTGAATCCCTCCCTGTCCGTTTCTCTATCTCTCTCTCTCTCTCTCTGCCTGGGATGTTTTTTTGTTTATTTTCTCACAAAGGCGGCAAAGCAAATAAAAATGCCCATTGCCCGTTGCTTTCCAGAATTGATTTTGAAAACCTAATCAAATTGAGCAGCCGCAACCAGTAGAAAGAAGATGCTCATTATCAATTTTAGGGTAACTTGACTTTGGCATTCAATGTGCCAAAGGTCTTAAATTCTATGGATTTCAAAACGAAAATAATAAAAGGTCAAAAGTAAAATAGAAGAAGTCAGCAAAGAAAATATAAGTAAGTCTATAAATTTTTAATAAAAAATTTTAATAATCTTTTAAAAATTAATACAAAATTTAAAAATTCTTTAAACTGCTTGGCTTAATTATAAAATTTGTCTAATTCACAATTGACAAAAACTTATCATTATATAATATTTAACAATTTAAGTTTATTAATGCTGAAAACCATCTCAAATGGAAGAAGATCTTTTGTTTACTTTTTATACCTTTCACTTATTCATTTACCTTCCTATTAATATATTATAAATAAATATATGTATTATAAATCATTTTTTATAATAATTGACATTTGGAGAGATATAGAACCAAAATTTAAAATAAACTTTTTTTAAAACTATTTTTTTATGTTGTTAAAACTAATAGAAGGATTTCTCTGTGGGCCATCTCAAACTTGGAAAAATGGGGCAACAAATCTTAAATATTTTACAATTTTTACAGAAGTTTTCTATTACAAACTTTTTTTAGAAAAATATATGAAAAAATTGAAATGAAAAAGACAGAATAGTTTTTTCCTTTTTAGGCTTTTTCAAAGTTGCTATTTCAGTTAAATTTTCAATGGTATTTAGTTGAATTTGAAGGTTTGCGATTTATAATTTATAATAAGAATCTCAAAGCTTGGTTTAAAACCACATTCAGGCCTTTAGTTATGATTTAGTAGACATATATAAATTAGATAAGCTCAGAGAGTATTATAAATTTATAGGCAAAGTTACATTTCAACTTGGCTAGACATCATGGAAATTTCTGTTTCCAAAAACTAAATTCAAATTATGGATCACAAGCCTTATAAATCTTTATACCTATGCCTTTTTGAAATATGAAAAGCTAATTCTTGGTCATTTTGTGGTAATTTAAGCTGATCCTTAAAGTTAAACATTGTTTTAATGCTGAGCCCAGGCCTAAAAAACGAACTCTTTATCTTCTTTAGACGAAACTATATATAGACATCTAAATGGGAACACTTATGATAAAAAATTTAGTTCATAATTTGCTTATCAAAGTTTCTAGTTTCCGTTTTGGGTATGTTATGGTCAACATTTAAAGGGAATGGGTAAACATTTGACTTCGCAAATAATTTAGTTAGCTAAATTTATGAATTTAGTTACTAGAAACAAAAGAAAGTCTTTTTAAAAGAAAGTCTAGACAATCTATATACGATTTCGATGATTTAGTAAAACTGCCTAACAAAAAAACTTTTAAAACATCCTTTTAGAGGCAGAAGTCCTTCTTTGAGAGATTCATATGAAGTTCTATCTCAATTGCTTATTGTTTTGGGGTTTGTATTTTCTATCATTTGAAATGTAAAAATGCGATCCATAAGATAGAGTATAGAGTGATCGTTGGCATTTGTTAAACAACTGTTTATAGTGTTGTTGACGACCACCACCAGGCAATAAAAGAAGCAGTGCCCTCCTTCCATTCGCTGGTGCTGCTCCTTCATAATTAAATATCCAAATTAAGAGTAAGCAAAATGCCATCTTGCCACTAGCTATGTAGGGGTTGCATCTCTTTTTCGTATCTTTATGTTGTATCTGTAAATAGCAAATGCAACCAAGTGAGGCATTTTATGCAACACACGCCAAAAAATTGTCTACAACTTGGAGGTGAACCAAGGGCAGAAATAGAGTATGGAGTTGGGGGGGATCACAGAGAAACAGAGACCATCATTTGCATGAACTGACTTTCGTATTGTGTTGTTGTTGTTGCTTATGCAAACGCATGGGGCATGTCTCCCGCAACTCTAATGACTCCACAACTCCAACGCCAACTTTAACTTCAATGCCGACAGCGGCTCCATCTGGCCTGGTCTCGGTCGCCCCTCTCTCTCTCCCTCTCGTTCTATACGTTCGTTTAGGTTTTCCAAAAGGCGCAGACAATGAAAAACATTTTCCTGTCTCTGACTCTTTTTTTGTGTTGTTGTTAGTTGTGTGGTGTTTTTTTTTTTTCCTTGTTTTTTTTGTTTGTTGCCTGTACTCAACAACCCCTGCCCCTACCCCTACCTCTATCCTTGCCCCTGCCCCTGCCCCAGCCACGATCAACATAAAAATCCATATGATGTCGATGTCGATGACTTTTTTGTTTTCGTTTTTCTATGCGTTGTTGTTGACGACGACGTTGCCCAGAGTCGAAGTGCTTCGATGAATCTCTCTCACACACACATACGGAGAGATATGTATATATATTTAAATGTGCATATATGCCATGTATCCATTATATCCACTGTCGACTGTAGTTCTCTCTGTCTCTCTGTGTCTAATCTCCTAATGTCGTTGAACCTTTCCTTTTTTTTATTGTACAGCAAACAACTTTATTATTATTATTATTTTCTTTTTTTTTTATGCGAGTATTTTCCTCATTGTTTGTACTTTGCAGATTCGCTCAGTCGCCCTTGTATGCCTCCCCTGTCAGGCCCCCTCCCCCACAGTTCTATGTTTAACATAGTAGAAAACACAGTACAACAACAGCAACTGATGACAACGATAACAGCAGCAGCAACAACAACCACAACAACAACAACTGCACACGTGCATTCTCCTAGGGCCTCTGCCTCTTAGCAATTATTTCCAATTTAGCAATACAACACAGGCAGCAAGCAGCAAGCAGCACCAGCAGCAGCATCAGTCAGTGTCAGAGTCTGAGGCAGAGGCAGCGACTGAGACAGTGGCCAGGGCTTGGCTTTGGCCCACTCCTATTGTCTTCGTTTGGTTCATTGGCCTTAGCAGCCCCAGCAGCTACAGCCACAGCTTCAACTTGAGCTCCAGCTCCAACTTTAGTCCCCAGCTGCATCATCCACATCATCAGCAGCACGGTTGGGGTCAAATCAGCTAGCTAGCTAGCTCCCTGCTCCATGCAATTACTTCATGTACTTGGTCTGTAATAACACGGAGTAAAACTGTACGTAAACTGGTTGCCCAGGATGCTATGATGATGATGCTGCCGCTGCTGCCTGCGAGACTGTAGACCAGAGAGACTAGAGAGTTATCTATATCTATCTATGGTCCCCTCCCGTGACTAGGAAAACCAGTTATTGGGGGCCCAGGCTTGTTGCACGCCCATTTCTGCTTGCTTGCCATGTTGTCGTTGTCGTCGTCGTCGTCGTCGTCGTCGTTTGCTGTCAGAGGCAATGATCATGCCAAGCCAGGAGCAGGCTGGAGCTATATAGTCAGACCTGTTCCTTGTCCCTGTTCATGTTTCTCTGTGTTGCTGTTCCCTTTCTTTTATTTTTCCTCTTTTTATTTTGGCTCCAACTTCTTCTTGTTGGATCAACTTAAAGGCTATTGACTTTGTTTTTCTATTGCCAGTCTTGTGCTAGAACACTTCCTTCTTTCAACCTGGGATATAACATTGAGTTCATTGAACTTCTTGCAGGGGGAGGCGTAAGATGTCGGGTGGAGGGGTTTATTCTAATGCCTGGGCAAACGTGTTTGGCAACTTGGCAATTGTGGGTTGCAGGCGGCAACTCCAGATGCCTGCAGCAACAGCAGCGACATCATCAACTGGAGTCAATAGTCATCGTTAGGGCCTTACAAATTGACCACAAGTGAATTGAAATTTCATTAAGGCATATCGCTAAATCAAATTGTAACAATATTTTCATTAGCAAAATGCATTCCTAATGAGTTTCAGTCAACAATTATTCTTTTAGGTTTAGGACCTAAATGGTTCAATGAACTTTAATTTACAATTTTACTTGTTGATTGGAAAAATTCAGACATTACAAAAAATATTCTCCCAATTTCTCAAATAACATAATCATCGCTGTCAATTCCTCAAATTCTATTTCGTTTAAGAATTTACGCCCATTTTTTAAGTACCATCTGTTCCAATGTGCCCAAGGGCTATATGCCCTGTCAAAGTACAAGTGGAACTGGGTCTGGGCATTGGAGATGGAGATGAAGGTGGAGGGAACTGGGGCTGGGCTGTCCATCAACAACAACAACTGGTAGACCCTGGGCTCGGGGGCCAATCAGTCAGCGAAGCACTCAGCCATGCGTGAAACGCAATTGCCGATTGCCTACACACACACACACACACACACACACACACACACTCACACACATTCAATTAATAAAATCAACAGCAAAACCGTTCTGCTTATTCTTATCGCTCGCCCTGTGCCCTCCTGATATAACCCATCAACGACAACCATGTCGTCCTGGCATTAAATGTCCAACTATGTCCCAGTACAGTCAGAATATGGATTCGAGTCGCTTGAAAGGATTTTCACGAACTTTATTACTTGGCATCTATTATGTTGCTCGCGGTTTGTCGTTGCTCTCGTGCAATCTGGATCGAGAGCAACTGTTGCTGAGGCCCATACAACGTCGCAGCAACAAGGTTCTAGCCATGATTTGGCGTAGCATTATTGTGTTGATCTATTGGTCAGTGATACCAACACTTTTCTATCAATTTGTCCAGAAGCCCAAAAGTTATGCTGATCTCTTCGCACTGCTGCAATCGAGTTCGGTGTCAATTTTGGCCGTCACCTCGTTCATAATACAAGCCAGCCGGGAGGAGAAATTTATTGCAATCTTAAATCGTTATTTGGAATTATATCGTCAGATTTGTTTGGTAACCAAATCAAATCAATGGCAAATGTTTGCTGGTAAATTTGTCATATTGTATGCCCTGAAAGTGTTGCTCACCCTCTTTGGTTGTGTTCACGAAGTGGCCCCATTGCTGCAGGTGCAATCGATTGTGCAAATAAATGTTACCCAAACGATTTCAGTGATCTTTGGCATTTACATGTGGTTCGGCACACTCTTTCTGCTGGATGCCTGTTTCCTGGGATTCCTTGTCGCGGGTATCTTTTACGAACACATGGCCATGCACATTAGAACGATGTTGCAAAGAATGCGTCCCATTGAATTCCAGGAAGAAGATTTTCCTTCCGAACGTATGACTCACTATAAACGCATGTGTTTGCTGTGTGATTTCACCGATGAATTGGATTCCTGCGGCTCTGTTTATAGTGAATTGTATGACGTCACTCTGTCATTTCGTCGCATTCTTCAATGGCAAATTGGCTTCTATATCTACTATAATTTTTGCATCATTTGCCTAATGCTATACCAATGCATTTTACTTTACTTAAGTGCCGAAGAAATGGTTCTACTTACCCTAACAATGGTTGGTATTAAATTGGCCAATCTAATTCTGCTAATCATGTGTGCCGACTACACCGTGAATGAGTCCAGGAAACCTCTCCTCATGCCCTTGGATATAGTGTGCACCGACATAGATCAACGTTGGGATAAGAGTGTAAGTAAGAGCTACTTTTTCCATTATGCAGATGAATCATTCTTTGCTCTTACCAGGTGGAAACCTTTCTCAGTCAACAGCAGACACAGAATTTGGAAATAAAAGTTTTGGGTTTCTTTGCCTTAAATAATCGTTTTATATTAATTGTTCTTTCGGCCATTATATCATATCTATTCATACTAATACAATTTGGCTTGTCTGGTGGTTTTGAGAATTCAAAAACTCTAGAGTCAATTTTTAATAAAACTACCATCAAATAAAAAAACAATAAAGAATTGTCTTAGTTTCAATTTCAAAATCATTCAACTTAACTTAATTGAGTAAGTTTTCGTGTTTATTACTTCATATAGTTATACCCAAAAGTATGTACCTAAATACATCAGAGTCAAAATACATGGCCATCAATATGGTAAATAGTTTTCAAATTTAGTTTTTCAAGCATTAAGAATGAAATTCGTTATATACATTTGTTTATTATATCGAATTCTATGAGCTTTATAGGTTTTTTTTTAGTGATATCCTGGTTAAGTCCTTCAAATTTGCACTAGATTTTACTGGTATTCTCTCTTTAATGATAAAACTTGGTAAGCAATCGTTTAGATATGACTAAAATTTAATAGCAATTGACATTCTTAGTTTCTAAGTTTTATCAAAACCTTTAAAATCCATTAGGTCTTAAGAAAATTTGAACTGTATTAAAAATTTTGTGTGATATCGGACTATTTTATCATCCGATATATCTACTTAAGTTCTTTAGAAACAATCTATATAAAATCTATGTTATAATTCTGCCAAAAACACGACAAAATATTAAGCCAGTTTCGCAAATTGGTTAGAAAAAATAGTTTAAAAATGTATCTACTATCATTTTTATTGTTATTAGATGAATTAAATATATATTCTCTTGATTTAATAATCCTAAATCCAGTTAAAACTGCCATCAAGACTCAAACTCAGGACACTAATCTCTTGGACAAGTCACTAGGCAGCGAAATGAATCACTTAAACCACTCGCTTTTCCTGAGCAAATAGAAAAACTGAAATGAAAATTGTGTGAATAGATAAATAAATAAGAAGACTAACAAACTCCACTCACTTTGCCATCTTAATCTCATTTACAATTGCACAAACAATTTTAGCCAAAATTTAGTTGAGTAGCTAGTTGGCTCTAAGCTAGTTGGTTAACTGCAAATTCATTTCCTGGAAATATTAAACCAACTGAATCCTAAAGAAGAAAAAAGAAACTAGAGCTCGTAAATTTCAAAAGGCAGGTAACAAAAATTTCTAACAACTTTCTCATCACCCCCACCGAATTTTGAGCATAAAACTTGTGAATCTCTTCTCTTTCACCTACACACACACCTGGAGAGCCGCCTTATGGGTTCATTATCGTTCATTATATCAGACATACCTTGAAATGCTTTACAATTTTGGACTGTTTTTGGATGGCAGCAGCCGCTGAAGCAATTGGAATTCTTTTTCAAGTCTGACACGGTGTAATTATCATAGCTAGAGCTTGATTTTTTTTGGTTTTCGGGTCGTCAGTTCCTGCTACGCCCTCAACTGGCCCCCCGTTTGCTGGCCATTATCAACATCGTCATCTACAACAGCAACAGTATGTAAGTCGAAGTTGGCGTTGGAGTTGAACCTTTTCCCAGAGAGTCTTTGTCTTTGATTACATTTTTTCTGTGTTTTTTTTTGGGGCGTCAGCCAAGCGTAACGCGCTTGTCACGCCTATTATATCTGGGCGAGGTTAGCCCAAGTCAGTGTTGTCATCATCTGAACTCTGATCTGACCTGTGGCTCTTATTGTCTCTCCGTCTGTTCGTCTGTCTGTCTGTCTGTCAGTGATCCGCTTGGCGAATTACACAAAAATAAATAAATAAGCAATACAAAAGCAAAAAGCAAACAAAACGGCAAAAATTTCTGCGCCTTGACTGCAACTGAATTAATTTTTTGTGCTCTGCTCTGCTCCGGTGCACATATGCTCCTCTCTCTCTCTGTCTCTGTCTCTGCGTACTCCCAATCCCTGACATTGTACATTCAAATTTCTGTTGTTATTTTTTTTTGCCCATTTGGAGCTGGCCAAAACCTGACTACCCGGACAAGCCAAGCATATATCCGGCTAGTGGTAGGTACTAGTTGCAGGTCCCCAAAAACCCATTAGCTGGTCATTTTTGTTGTTCCCGCTGGTTCCTGTTCATTCCAAGTATTTGCAATGTAATTAGCTTTTGGCAGAGATCTCTTCCACCCCAGAGATGCTATAGAAAATTCTTAGTCTGTTATTGAGGATTGGCGCTCGGCTTCAAAAGTGCTGCTGCACATAGCCAGAATGCCACAAGTTGAAAGATGCCGCGCCACACTCCAAGGGACAGAAAGAGTGAAAGAGAGAGAGAGAGAGGTCCCCCCCATGATGTTCCAGAACCATATGCAACTCGGCGCAGTGTGTTCTGTGGTTGCGGTTGCATATGTACATATAGAAACTTGTATGAACAGAGGCATTCAGCGCTCATTAAACACACATTCTATTCAATTGGGGCCTCACACTTATCAGCAAACAAGGCGGCGAATGCTTTTGACCCCAACAATTTCAGTGCCCCCAAGCACGCCCTCCTCCCCCCACTCTCTACCTAAACAGCAGCTAACAGTGAGCTTTACTTTCACTTACGAATGGCCAGAAACAAAATAGAAAACAAAATCACAATCGTGCCAAGTGCGGCAAACGATGACTTCGTCATGATCGTGTCTACATATAGTCAGAAGGGGGGACGGGGAAGGGGATGGGTCTGCTCATAAACGTGACACAAACAAACAGCTTCATTTGCCATACCTCCCCCACCCAACATATAAATAAGCGTGCCCAAAATGTTGTTTGAAGTTAATTTGTAGAGCAAGCAGTCTCACTTGAAATTCCACGAGAAGTCCCCAACGAATGCATAGTGAATTGAAGCCACTCGAGTCTGCTTTGCTATTTCACGTCTATCGTTTTCCTACTACACACACACACACACGCACACATAGAATGTGTGCCAGAGAGTCAGCAAACAAAAAATGGCTAACTACTCGTAACCAATACTTGTTTTGGCCTAAAAAAACACCACCACAGATCGAGCCCAACGAATTGCCAATGATCTATAAATTGTCATGTCGAAAGTCTCATAAATCAATCAATGAAATTTTCTTAAATGATATAAGTAGCATTTGTTTTTATTCGAATTCTTTCTGGCAATAGTTTTTACTTTGTGCTATTGGAATCTTTTATAAATCAAATATAAAGTCCTTTTCATTGGTATAAATTTCTGTAGAATAAAATTATCGTCCCACACAAATTCAATTTAACATTTTTCGTACTTAATCAATAAAACTCAGCATCAATATCAAAATATTGAAAGTTTTCCCTTGACTTACTTTTTAAACAATTCTCTATTATGTCGATCTACCAAAGATTTCTTTATAATCGATTTTAGTCAATTTAAATAGAAAACAAAATCATTTAGTTACGAAGTAGAAATAAAATGCAATACACAGTTACTTACATTACATATATGAGTATTTATGTGAGTATTTATGTAGATACATACATATATGTATAAATTCCTTCACAATTCCTCAGGAACAATAGATAAGAGACATGAATTATTGCTTAATAAAAATAATGAGGAATTTCAAATGTTTCAGCTCATTAAAAGTTGATTACTAATTTATCATTCTAGAATCCTTTCCATTATCCCAAAAGTAACTACCTATGAAGGAATTGTCCTATATATGGTTGCTGCAGAGCTGAAATTTTGCATGTAGGCTTGTACATACATATATACTGCACAGGTTGTATATCTCTGAGTCAGCTGGATCGTATTGAATAACTTCGTTATTTTCTAAGCTATTGTCGTGAAATTATAATATTGGTATGTTAATTATACCTACAAACGACTGTGCCAAATTTAATCAAGATCGGATGACTATATCATATAGTTCCCATAGGAATGATCGGTGCAAAACAGTGACTTTGATCAATATCTTCATTATTTCCTATGCTAAGATTCTAGGCCGTCCATTACACTTTTTAGATAAATGTTTTTCCGGGGAAAGAGTAACTAAAAACTTGCAAGGGTATACATACAATCTTCGGCGCAGTCGAAGCTAGCCCCTGCCCACTGGTTATTATTACAAACGCCAATAAAAGGACTTGGTCTTAAATGGTTGAGAAATGCATTTAGAATTGTTTAAATCATAGTACAACATTTTGTTTGTTTGTTGTTTTTTTTAAATATTTCTCACATTTATTTTTAATTGCATAATCAAATAGCAATTAAATTTATATGCGCAGCTGGTTAAGTCAAATGACTGTGATGATATTTTTAGATGAGGCACTTAAAAATGCAGTGACTAAGTTTTTTTTTTATAGAGTCGGTTATTAAAAATCAAATTCTTGTTTTTAATGCCATTAAAAGAATCTAAACATTATTTCTTTAAAGTTCACAAAAGACATTCTTTTCGAAATGCACTTTTTGAAACCTGAATGTTGCCTCAAATGACTTTAAATTTGTTTTCTATTCACTTTTCTTTTCAATTTTTTCAATCAATTAAATGCAAGTTCTCTGATAAATTTTGTAAATGCAAAGATAAGGGCAAAGATAGGGAACTTTGTATGTTGTATGTATGTAGATAAGCTTCTTGTGTAGTTTTTGCTTCTGCTTTTTAGTGTTTTTCTGCTTATCATGTCTTATCAAATGTAAAATTGTAGATACAATTGATTTCGTCATCATTTGCCAGCTGTTGCCTCCATATATTGCGTTTTAGAGTGTATCCAAAATTGAGTCTCACTCACCCCAAGACCCCCAAATGATGACACAGAGAGAGAGAGAGAGGGAGATATAGAGAGGGCATATCACTCCATTGCTCGACGTTTTTTTTTGGTTATTTGTGTGTTCGATGAACCGAATTTGGGGAGCTGACCCACTTTTTAAACACAAAATTAACGCACTTTATGGCAAATGGAATCCACAAAAAACCGAAGCGTTAGAAATTGAAAAAAAGAAAGAAAAAAAAAACATAAACAGAGAGTGAGCCCCACGAGGGAGAGCGAGCGAGAGAGAGAGAGCCAACTTAGAAATTCATAATTGGGGTCGACGTCAACGTTAACAGCAACGTCGACGACCGATCATAAAAAAATATATATACTTACATACATATATGTATATATATTGATTTGTTGTTGTTGTTTCTTCTCTTGACTGTAATTTACGCAACGCTCGTTCGTTTGTCGTTGTCTCTCGGCTACTTGTCTTTGTCTTGCCCCAACAGCAGCAGCAGCAGCCTCAGCCCCCAAACCCAAGACCCAATCCGAATCCCCCAATGCCCCAGCACGAGATCAACAACCATCTGCAACAGCCGCTCTCGCAGTTGTTGAACTTTTTGCAAAAAAAAAAAAAACAATAAAAAACAGCTCCAAAATCTGAAATCAAAAACCTGTTCCGAGGCCTAAGCTTGGGCTTGCCACACGTCTCGGCCAAATCAAAAGCTGGCCAAAAGCGAACCTCAAAACAAAAAACAAAAAAAAACTTGACGTCAACAGCGCAGTTGGCTGTGGCTCTTGTTTTTGTTGTTGTTGTTGATCTTTTGTGACTGTACTTTTTTTATTATTATTATTATTGTTGGTGTTGTTGTTTGCATGGCAAACTTGTTATTTGTTGTTGTTGTTGTTGCTAGTGTTTTTGGGGGCTAGTTGATTGATATGGATCTTCAGCTGCAATCGATTTTATTATTAGTCATCATCATCATCATCTTTAGCTAAATGTTTGACCTTCAAAGGCTCAAAAGAAATCGCTGCATCTGAATCTATAATTTAAGCTAGGCCAAAGAGTGATCCCTATCCCCCTCTCTCGCTCTATCTCTGTCTCTTTTGCACTAGGTAATTAATAGGTACAGTATCCCTAGAAGCAATTTCCCTTTTTTTTTTGTTTTTGTTTTTCTTGGCTAAGCCACGCCTAGTGCTTGTCGTTTTTTGGAACGAGCGCATAAATGACGCTTTCCTGTGTACTTAAGGTGTCTAAACTTGACTACCGTGCGGACTTGGACTCGGACTCGGACTCTTGGAGTCCGCAACCTTGCCCAAGACACACCAACACCAACACACACACACACTCGCACCAAGTCGATGCTGTCGATGACCATTATTTTAGCTGACGGCGATATATTTGCTCAGCGTCAGGCAATGCCAATCCACTTCACTCCACTTGGCGAACTGCGACTCGCATCTGGGCTCTTACTACATCTTCCAAACCATTCGACTCTGACTCTAGAGAGACTGGGTTGTGGGTCTGTAGCTGTGGCTGGGACTGGGGCTGGGGGCTGCTATTGGTTGGTTTTTTCTGCTTTCTGCTACCGTCAAGCTTTTTGTTTTTGCTGTACCCCGGACTCGGGGCTGAGGGGCTGCTCAGAAGCAGAACCAGAGAGAAGAGTCGTTGAGCGGAGCATGACAAACAGTTGCAGCCAAAGCAAATAATTAGTATACATCGATTATCTTGCGTCTCGGTCCAAGTTCTCAGAGTTAAAACGTACCTGGGCCCGTTGGCTACTGTGCACAGCTTTTTTCCTTTCCTTCTCCTTCTCCCCCCCTCCTTTACACTCTCTAAATCTCAGAAGAAGAAAATAAAAAAACAGGTCCATCTCCAGATGTTGCTGGCACGTAGCACACGCGCTGCTCCTTCTACGGATGCTGCTGCTGCTGCGGCGACGACTTCGAATGCTGCCTCAGTCTTGAACTGGGCGTACGTCAAAAGCGCCTACGCCAGCGCCTCATGCAACCCACAGTTGAAACGAAACGAGTTCCCTTTTGCAATATTCACATTTTGAATCCATCCATATGTGTGCCCCCACAGCGGAGCAATGGAGCAGCCCATAAAATTTCGCGCCAGAACTGTACAAGATATGGATACACAGAGAGACGTGTGCTCAGCTCGTGCCAATTCTTTGTGAAACGTTTTGTCGTTCGATGGTTTCTGCATATAAATAAGAATATATACACACACACACATACACATCTGAAATGCATCTACACTCCTGTGTGTGTGTAACTGCAATCTCTAGATATTATGGGCACTTTTTAATTAGTCTCTCTGCATTTATTCACAAGGTGAACGAATCAAAAACACAAATTTCACAACCAAATGCAATAAAGATCTTTCATTTCACAATTCGTGGCAACTCAAAAAACCCAACACATCAGGTAAAATTTGCTTCAAAAGACATTTGGAGACTTTTCATTTCCTTTTTTGGCTTAGAAATTTCTTCTTATAGGCGGATATGTCAATTTAGAACTAATAGAAATAGAGTTCTAATCTAAAAGAAAGTAAATTCATTGAAATTCATTTATTATCAACTTAGTAAATCAAACTAACTAATTAAGCAATTAGCAAATCAACAGCTAATACAGCCTCCAAAAAGAAATAACAGTTAATTAGAAAGGTAAGAAAATGAAAAGTTGAAGTAAATTTAATCAGTCAAAAAATCAAACGTTTTAACTAAAAAACAAAAAACTACACAGGGACGGATCTAGAAAAGAAAAGGAATAGAATAGACCATTTATTGTATGATAAAGCTTAAAGTTCAACAAGGATTCGTTATCCTTAAAAGGGGAAGAAAATGTATAACGAGAATAAGACCTTTCCATCTCAAAAATGGCCTTAAATGTTCCTGAAATATGATGAAAAATCTTCTGTTAGATGTTATTGAAGAAAACTTTTGTTTAATTTGTTTTAAATTTTTATATTGTGACGTCATTGAATGCTTATTTTCGACCACAATTAGTTTCTTTGTTTTTCCTCTATTCTTAACTATTTAAATTAAGTATTTTCAACTCAAAACTAATTTATATATGCTAAGAACCACAAACAGAATAAAATAACATCCTTAAAATATGTTCTAACCGATTAAATGGGAGGATTTTATACCTCAATTATACCCAAGACAAACCAACTCAATATAAATGCTTATCTAAACGCTTTTAATTATTCATTAAGAGTACTTAGTTCTTTGTTATAATAACTCTTGAGTCTAGAATCTTGTGGTTAGTTATCAAGATATTTATAAAACTTAAAGAAAAGGTTAAGGTCTTTGAAAGCCTAAAAGAGAAATGGATTCAAAAATAGATTACAAATATGCTTAATTATTTAGTTGATTAATTTTTAAGAATAAAGATTACTCACCTTGAGCCAATTACTATCTAAGTGTTAAAAGTTCATTAAACATAAAGAACATAAAATCTTATAAATCTTATAAATTATTAAGATTTATTGACCTGAAACCAAGTTTTGATTAAGAATCTAAGACATTTTTTTTTTACTTCAATTTAATAATAGGAATTTAGTAAAAATATTAAGTTAATTCTTAACAAATTAAACAGATTTAAAACTACTTATAGCCCATGACATTTTAGTTCTAAAAATACTCAATTATTTTCATTTATTCAGATGACAAATTATGAGTTATAATTAGCTAAAAATACAACATTACAAATGTAGTAATCATCAAAAGCCCTTTCAAAGGTTCAACTTTAGGTTTGGTCAACCTAATTGAACAAGAAATTATATCAAATTATAGACAGGCAATTATATTAGAGGGCTGTTTTTTTTTGCCGGCTGTCAATTTGTGGTCTTTAGGTACTTAATTTTGTGTAAAATCATTATAGTTTGCTTTCCATTTACGAAAATTTCTACCATACTTCCTGGCTGATACATAAGTTAATGAGTTACCATGGGAAATTGCTTGGATTTCTGTTGATGTTAGCGGTGAGAGTGCTCCAAGCAGCAAATGGGCTAACTTTGGCTACCTCAGCTAATCTTGATTGACTCACTCATTCGGTATATGAATATAATGATGATATTTTCATCATCCGTTTGTTTTATCAGTATATTCTTTGCTGCTTTTGTTCAAGTAGCTGTACATATGTATGTACATATATATTCAGTCAAGTGTTGGCCAAAGCTACCGCTACCTGCACTTGAATCTTTTGGCTTTGTTTTTTGTCTAGTGAAATGTTGAAAGCATCATTAATTCCTTTTCTTTTTTAACTTCAACATACTTGTCGGAGACTACCTACCTATCTACCTACCTACATACATATGTACGTACTATATAAAAGTATGATAATTGCAGAATAAAAGTAAAGAGTACAGAACAGAGGCAGAGCCAGAGTAAGAGTCGAAGAAGAAGTGACCCATAATTACCGCACTGGGTACAACAGAACAATCATGGGAAAAATGACTGTAACCCGACTTGGTGGACTCTCAGAAAGTACAATAATTTAAGCAATGCTACGTTTTATGATTATCTTGCCGTTTACACAACACGCACAAATACAAAAACAAGTATGTATCTTAAAAGAAAACTCGAAACAAAAACAGAAACAGAAAAGGCACGCAGCAGGAGCAGTTCAGGTCAAATTCTCCCCATTCGAGAGACGAGATTGCGTCGCCACAATTCTGTCAATGGTCAAGATAATGCCCATTGCCATGGCAATTTGATTTTTTATTATCATGATTATTACATTACGATCATAAAAGCCCTTTTACCTGTACATTTACCTGTAAAGTGTACGCTACGGTATCTATCTATCTTTTTGTATGAGAGACTGGAACAAGTGCATAATGCTGCATGGGTGACGAGTGAGTTTTTTTTTACCTTTACCTTTACCTATGCTAATTAGAGCGACGGCCTCGGCCTTGTTTTTATGCGCATTTTGTTGTCGTTTTTAGCGTGAACCTAACCATTCGCCAGGCCGAGTCGAGTCGATCCGTTTTACTTATGTTTTCTCGGTCGCGGACGTTCGGTGGCCCGGTAAATGCATAAATTTTCTGCTTCATGTCAAGCAAAAGTGCATAAATAATTTATGCAATCAACTTTCATGGGAAAAGTTGTCGAGAAAAACGTTAAGCGGAAATTGGTATTGAGTCCTGGCCAAACCGAAATGGATATTCGGGTTTACCATCAGACAGGTGCCTCTCTGTCTGTCTGAGGGGGTTGCAACTTTGTTAGCGTGATCAAAATTGTTCTAACTGCACTCCGTATTGTAATAAGAAGGCCAAATAGGTGATCATAGCGGATAGAAAGAATAATGTCAATTCGTTGGAAACCTCAAACAGGCCCAAGGGACGTACACGCAGATCATTAAAATGCAAGCGATTTAGAAACATTTCCATCTAAAGCAAACAGAAAGACAATTAAGAACTATCTTAAAAACGTTTAAGAACTTAAGAAGAACTTACCTCTTTATGTTGATATTTCGATTGATTTACAAAGTAATTCTCCAGACTTAGTCGACGTATCACTCGATAGTTACTCACTGCACTATGCACGGCCAGAGTGAGAAGTAATACATCAATGAACATCTTGATAAACAGACCCCAAAGATTTAAGTTACGAAAAGCATTGCGTATTATGACATCATAGGAGATCAGGGCCATTGTCGATAAACTCTGTACTAAAGTCAGAAATAGTGGTACCTCAAAGATGCGTTGGAACTTGCTAGTGATGTCTTGTATCTCATCGTAAATGTCTAAACATTCCTCCAAGCGCAATCTCATGGCTCTAGATTCACGCAGACTTTGAGGTTTCCCAGAATGAAACTCCTTGTAGGCAAAATGATTTAGATCCGAGTAGAGGACACCAATGCTAAGAAAACCCACAAAACAAGCATGCATTATCATTGATGTTCCCACAGATGTATAAATATCACACAAAATGGTTAGAATGGCCATTGGTGTGGCCTTTAGATGAATCAAGCAAATGACATAAGCCAATGATAGCAATTTAGTGCTTAAAAGTATCATCTCCAGTCTATCGCCAAAGCCGTTCTTCTGTCCACCAGATAATAGATGAATTCTGCGAAAGATCCTGAAGAATCCATTGACCAAATCTATAATCCTTTGCTGGTAGAACAATTGCAACACAAAAATGCAAATCGTACAAATCAGGCAACCCAGCAAACGCATCTCAAACATCAACGTCATATAACCATGAGAGACACGTAATGCCCATACCCCATAGCAGTAACAGTAGAGGGAACTGCATAGGAATCGGGTCAACAAGCAGAACCACTTGAACCAGTTGCGTTTGTAGGCTACCAGAGGAGTACAATCAGCTGCGTCATTTCTCTTCACACCAAAGCTCAACACGCCAAAGAAGGCCGAATAATGATACATGAAATATAGCAGACGGCCCGATATTCTGCCAACATTTTCCTTCCACCGCCACTTGCCAGACATGACTGACTCGAAAGGGTTGTTTCAGTTTATTCTGTGAATTTAATTTGGAAAGCAATTAGATTGATTGCTTAACCCCAAACGAGGTTTATCTTTGCTAACAATATTTACATACATAGATAAGCCAAGTGCATTACACTAACGAAAATTAACTGAATTGACTAAATGTTGATGAAATTAGTTAAACAATTCTTGAGATTTGTAGCCATGTATTCAATTAGTTGTAATTTGCCACTTGTCTTAGCTTAAATGTCAAAATCAGATTTAGTAGGTACTAAAGCCTAATAAATTTAAATGGCTTCATTTATTAATTAAACTTTAATTGCAACTTGCATTGTATTATAAATGTGAGATAAGTTATCAATCCAGAGAGAAAGAAGAGAATTAGCTCATTGGAAACCTCAAAGAGACCCAAAGGACGTACACGAAACTCGTAAATATTAAGGCGTAACAAAAAGCTTTCCAACTGAAATTTGGATAATAAATATTGATTAGTTCATTTGTTTAAGGAACAGGATATCTTACCTTGAGATGCCATTCATTGTGCTCGCTGACATAACAATTCTCCAGACCAAGACGCCGTATTTGACGGGAACTGCTTACAGCACCGTGAACTGCTATGGTCAGGATTGCTATATCAAGGAAGAGTTTGGCTACCACCAGCCAAATGTAGGAAACAATTGTCCTGGAGAACATTATGGCATGAAATGAGACCATTGCCATGACTGAGAAATTAACCAGTACACTGATCACGAGGGGTACATTGATGAGTCGATTGAATTCGCGACCAACACTCTGAATTTCATCATAGACGGCGAAACACTCGTCCAGGCGATAGCCCATAGCCCGCAAATGTCTCCGATTGGGGCATGCATCATGAGGTAGCTCCAAAGCACGCAGCTTACGGCGTAAATCGTGGCGTACATAGCTATTAAAATCAGCAAAGAGGGCACCCAGACTCAGGAATCCTACAAAGCAGCTATGCATCACCATGCCAGCTCCGATTCCGACAAACATTTCGCACAGCACCGATGAGAAGGTAAAGAGATCAGTCGAATGAAAAAGCATAGGCCATTCACAGAAGAGCTCATGGAATATGCAAAATGACTTGATCAGAAGCAATACCAATTCTCTAACGCCACCGAATCCTGTCTTATCCTTGCGCTTCTCCGATAGGCCACAAACTCGACGAAAGAGTCGCAGAAATCTATTGAACAAACGCAATAGACTCTGACCATAATAGATTTGCATCACAATAATGCAAACGGCACACAGTAAACAGATCGTGAAACGCAACACATTGACCATCAATTCAAAGCCATTGGAAATAATTCTTAGGACATTCCAATAAGTATAGCAAAACCAAGAGCTCAACATTAGACGGAGAATCAGGCTATACCATTTCTGCCATAAACAATTGTCGGCCATCCATATAGTTTTGCCCTCGAAGCGATTCCTTTTGACCCCAAACGGGACGACTCCCAAGAAACGGGCATAGAGCAAAGTGCAACGCAGGATGCCTGCCGAGAGCGTGGAAACGCTGAGATTCCTCAAGATACCGAACATGACTGACAATCGATAGGAATATTAGTAAGAAGCCTATATTAATTATTTACTTAACTAATGTCAGCGTATCATAATATTTACTAGTGATTAGGTTAATGGTTAATAATAGTTACTATTGCCACTAGCTAAACAAAGTTTCTTAAAGTATCTACCAAATGACTTTGGCTATAAGTTGATGATGAAGGACATAAATTTTATTAGAGTTAGTTCAATACATTCATCTTCATGCCATATTGTACTATAAAAATGAGATAAGTAATCAAGCCGGATAGAAAAAATATGGTAAACTCATTGGAAACCTCAAATAAACCCAAAAGACGTACACGAAATCGATAGAAATTCAAACGGTTTAGAAACATTTCCAACTAAAAGGACGAGACGGAAAAGACCCATTTATGTATATGATTATGTGACATATGAAACATAACTTATATTTACCTTAAGATTCCATTCTCTTTCATCGTTCATATAATAGTTTTCGAAACTCAAACGTCTTATCATTCGTGAATTGCTTGTAGCGCCATAAACTGTCAGGGACAGTAACATTACATCGATAATCAGTTTAATGACAACTCCGCATAGACTAAGATCAAATCGATAAAACTCCAGGACCAGTTTATAGGAAACCATTGCCATTACAGTCATGTTGAGCATTACAACCATAAAGAGAGCAAACTGAAAGATGCGATTAAAAGCATTGCCAAGGCTTTGTATTTCCTCATAGATGGCCAAACAGTTGTCCAAATTGTTGCAGGCTTCTTTTAAACGCATGCGACTGAATGAAACATTCAATTGCCGAAATTGATGTTTCAATTCATGACAAATAAAACTATTTAGTTCAGCGAAAAGATAGCCAAGACTTAGATAGGCAATTATCGATATTTGCATAATCAAATTGGTTCCGATTGTTAGAAACATGTCACTAAGCACACCCAAATAATCTTGAATGGTTAAACATGTAAAACGATATCCAAAAACCGAGAGTTGAACAAAACTGGAATTCAAACCAATTACCAATAATAGGAAAAGTTCGCGATTGCCGCCATAACCCGTTTGTTTGGCTCGCTTCAATTCACCAACGCGTTGGAAAATTTTGAAAAATCTTTCAACCAAACGGATACAATCTTTTCCATGAAAATATTGCATACACATGATTTGTATGGAACAAGCAAAGCAGCCAACATATCTCACGGTAATCAGCATCATAGCATTGCTATCCTCCATACTGAATTCAACTGCACAAACAGCGAAGTAAATGAAGAAACAAATCCATGAAAATCGTGAAATCAGGCAATACCGCTTTAGCCAATAATATTCAGTCAATTGATTCCTTTTCGGTAGACCGAAGAATGTTATGCCATAGAAGGTGGCATAATAGAAATAAACGCGTAGAATTATTGCCGAAACTTTTGAGGACTTCATTGGACGTCAGCGTTCCGAAAGGACTAAAAGCTGCTGCAAAAAAATGCATTACCCACTCATATCTATACTGAAAAATTTAATTTAATTAATTTCTCTTTCAATTAATCTACGATTAATTAGTAAAAAAGCATTGGGAAGGGCTTCAAGATGTCAACGATAGGCATAGATAAAAAAGAAAGTTAATTAAAGAAAAGAAAATGCATAGACTTTTCTTCTGATAGTATCTATTTGAAATAATAGTCAAAAGCCTAATGGTCGCCATAAACTGACTAAATGCTTTGTGAGTCAAGTGAGTAATAAATTGAATACTAATGGCTTGTTTGACATTAAGTACTGATAAGCATTGTGTATATCAATTGTATGTTGACTTTGCTTGTCTAGTTTCCGACCTCATACAGCATATTGTTTATCAAAAGACAATCTGATCTGAGCCATGTCTATATATGTATATATAATTATATTCTACATTGATTGGTATGAATAACAAACAAGAAAATATATTATTCTAAAGCCAATAGATATTCTAAATAGAGTTAATTAGTAAGACTTTTGTTTATTATGTAGACAAGGTCATTCTGAAGTCTACAACTCTCCTTACGTGGCTAACTCAGTTGTCCATAGGGACCTTAACATTCTGGAAATTAAGTAAGAGATCCGAAGGTACCTCTCCCCGGCTAGAAACCCATGATAATGCACTGGCACTGGCACTCAAACTGCTGGACAATGGACATGCAGATAAGAAAAGAAGTCACCCATTTGACCTGCCATTTAGACCAGCGATGGACTGCTGATAAAACTCAAAATAAGGTTGATTGAAGAGGATCAGAAGAATGCAAATAAAGACTGTAAGAAAGAGCTTCAGCCATTCGGTCTTCTAAAATTTAACTAAGCTCTTTTAGAAGAGAGTTTATTCTATTCTAAAATATGTTTTTGTTATTCATTCTTCACAGATTGGCTACTCATTGCCTAAAAGAAGATGAGAATCAAAATGTATAATTTCAAATCACGTTCTCAGATCTCTAATACTTGTGTAAATGTGTCTCAGTTACAAAAAGATACATTATTGGCTGGCTGGCTGGCTAGCTGGGGTTCACTTCATCGCCTTACTTTTGCTTTTGATTCACACGCTCACGATCCCATGGCAGTCCAATTGAGTGGAGATACAATCCGATACATACTCCGATCCTGCACTGCTGCTGCTCTGGCCTGTTGTTTGGCCTCACGCTCCTCAAGCTTTGCCATGTAAATGACGCCCCCATTTCATGCTGTACGTGAT
This sequence comes from Drosophila tropicalis, assembly GCF_018151085.1. Taxonomy (NCBI): domain Eukaryota; kingdom Metazoa; phylum Arthropoda; class Insecta; order Diptera; family Drosophilidae; genus Drosophila; species Drosophila tropicalis. The sequence goes on from NW_027173374.1 coordinate 516,347, forward strand.
CTTCTTATGCTTTGGAACAATATATATCTTTTGTGCTACATCTTCTTCTCTCGTCTTTCATAGCTATCTTAGGGCATGTGCACGAATTACAAGGGACCAGGGACTGATCGACCGACCGACCGACCGACCGACCGATCTCAGAGATCTTTCAAGTCTGTCAAGCACAGGGTTCCTTTTGTCTGTCTGTCTGTCTGTCTCTTTGGTGGCATTTGAAAGAAGAATTTTCACGTTGTTGAGATTTTTTTGCTTTCCCTGTTTTGTTTTTCTCCTACTTTGCTGGCAATTACCGTAACTATGTACAATGAGAGGCAACGGGGCAATTGTATGTGGCACGTCTGTCCGTACACATATTTTCCAGCAATGTACCTAAAAAAAAAATAAAAATTGTGGGAACAATCATCAAAATCAAGAGAAACAAAAGCAAAAGCAATGCTTTGCATGCTGTTGATTTGCTGCTGCAAATTGGCTGGTATTTTTTTTGTTGTTGTTGCTTTATTTTTGGGATCTGAAATTACGACAAGCCACAAATGAGGCAAGTCGAGGAAATCATGCGAATCGGCTGGGGCTTGGCCACAACTTGGTCAGCAGATTAGAGCAACAGCAACCCATTCCATTCACTCTTTCACTATTCCATGATATTCTTTAACTTGGCTTGACCTCACATAATGGCCCAGACACGCAGCCTCAAGGAAGGCAGTGAGTTCCGTTTGCCGTTTTGTGGCAACAACATGAAGAGTAGACGGGGGCAAGAAGTGCCTCAGGGTTGATTGATTTCAATTCCATGTAAGATCGAGAGGTAGTCGACTCTGTACAGTTCTTTCAAATGGCCTTGGCTTGCTTTTCATCGCTTTTCCAGCCAATGCACTTTTTCTCTCCCTCCCTCTCACACTCTCTGGGTCTACCCAACCCCACTCCGGCGACCAACTCTATCTGACATTAATGGTGATTAATGCTCATTGCTCAATGCAATTAAAATTATGTTCTTTTTCTCTTGTATACTATAAATTATTGTGATTTTTCTTCATTCTTTGACTTTCTGTTCGCAGCTTCCCGTTTTTTTTTTGCTAAGCGAGGTGGAGAGAGACAAGGAGGGCAAGCAAATTTTTAAAAAGAAAAAGCCATTAAAAATAAATAAAATAAATGTGAAAGCCAAGAAAAATAGAAAATTGAGAAGCAAAAGCAACAACGACAACAACATTGGCTGAGCCATGTCGTTGACGTCGCCATCATTATTATGGCCCCAGCTTGAATTTACCGTTACAACAGAGCCAAGAGTCGAGAAAGAGTCAGCAACAAATCAACAAAAGCCAACGTCATAAATTTTTTCTTTTTTTCTGCAGCTTTGAATTTATTGCAATGCGAGTGCAAAAAGAGGAATAGAAGACACTTAAGCGACATCTAGATACCCTGTAATTCTAGTTAAAGACGAAAGAAGCTTCTACTTGAATCTACAAAGAAATTAACGAGAAGAAAGGAAGTTTAATGTTTTAATTAATTAACTTAGTGATCATTTTGAACTTTCATAAGTTTGCTTAATTGCTTCAAAAACACTAATTTTCAATTTGATTAAGTTATTAAAGATACTTTTATTAATCTTTTCAAAATTCTGAATAATGCTTAGAAGTGATAAGTTAAGCCCACTCTATGTCGTTTGAGTAGGTCTAAACTGAACCACCGACTAGGATAGTTACAACTGGAGATCTATCTTCTAGGCCCATCCAAAATTTCAATACTTTTTTCAACAAATATCAGCTTTATGAGTCAGTTTTAAGCCTCTTTGTTGATTAAAAAATAATTATTTTCACACTTGCTTAAAAAAATACGTCTTAGGCAACTAATTAACTGATTTCCAAAGAGGTTCGTTTATAATCAGAAGTTGTATTATCTACAATGCTCAGTGCTTCACCTAAAATTTGTCAATCTTTTTATCCAAAATGATTTAAATAGATAAATACATACAAATATTTCAAATTTTAAATATAAAATTCGCTTCATAATTCTTAAAAATGTTTAAACAAGTTGACTTAAAATTAGAAATGAGTCGATTTTAAAGGGAAACTGTATTCACTTCGAATTTGTTTATGACTTTATAAAGTTTTTAAGATAATATTATATAATTTTAAAGGAATTCTAGTTTAATTTATATCCCAAACATCTAATCGAAAACTATTTTTAAGTAAGTATTTTAAATAAGTTTGGTTAAGATAATAAAACTGAAAAACAAAGAAAAGATCTCTTTAAAAAAAAATGTAATTCATATTCCAATTCAATTCCGTGTGTTCATATTATAAGATATATATAGCAATATATCTATGATATACATATTTAGCAATATATGGCAATTTCCAGTACTTTTCTAATACCAATTTAGTGAATTAAGTTACTTAAATGTCAAGAAAAACATTTACATATATAGGTCAAGTTAAGCATTCTTTAGGTCACCTTGAACATTATGATTTTTTACCAAGAGCTTTGCAATTTGATTTTTCTTCAAATTTACATATGTATGTATGTAGGAGAGGCGAAGTTTGGCCTTAATATACTCTAATGTAAGCTACTAAATACAGGGTATATGATAATAAAAACCAAGGCGCAGAGGAAAATGCGGCCAACGCAAATGCATACCTCTATTTCATCTATACACACATATCTCTATCTCTCTCTCTCTCTCTCTGTTTAGTAACTGTATGTGTGTGTGTGTGGGTATCTTTATATTGCCATCTCTGTCTCTATAAATGTGTATGCGTGTGTGACTGCAGTGCGAGTGCAGCCATTAAAATCTTGAAATTGCATACTAATAACCATACCAGGCCGCTAGTTAAGTGGGCAAAATATGTTGTACATGCTTGTTACTAAATGCAGAGCATGTAATTTGCCTTTTCCACATTGCCATTATTGCAACACACACTCACACACACACACACACACAGACATTCACAACAAATACCCACTTGTTCCCATATTGCATTCCTTATATGCGTGTATCTAAAAACTTATATGAATGTTTGAGCGTTGAATCGCCCCAAAAACAAAAAAACAAAACATAGGAAAGGCACCTAGTAACCATATTAAATAAACGGATCCAAAGAGCAGCATCAATCATCATCATAGTCATAGTCGTAGTTGTAGTCATCATCATCATCATCATCCAGGCAACGCCAACGCCATCGCCATCGTTTGCCTAAGGCCCCTGCCGGAAGTGACAGCCAATCTAATGTTAAGTGCCCACTCCACCAGCTACACAAAACTAGATACATATGTATGTATGCCCGGACAGACAAAACAGACCGACACATTACAACTAGAAAGCATTTTCTAAAGTATTGAACAGTGAACTCTCAGTACGATCTACAGAGATGAGTCAGGAGTATTGAATATCCAATTCGCTTTTGAGCAAAATAACCTAAACGTATTTATATCTTACAATTAGTAACAAAACTTATCGACAAAGATTCCAATTCTAAGCGAATTCTTCACTGTAAAACGAATTACTTTCAATTATTATCTAAAAATATTGTCATGGCATTAGAATCTTTTTGATTAATTGACTTTAAGACTCGTATATCTCATATTATACATAGAAACTTCAATTCTCAGTTCAGTTTTCATTGCTGAATCCTTTTCCAAACGGTTTAAGTTTTAACTAGTTTATGGATTGAAATATTTATGAGAAGAAATTCGAAACTCACAGTCAAAAAACTTCATAATGAATCAAGTAGATATAAACATTTCGTGGCTTTACCAATTCAGGGTAATCTCCCACAGATTTGCTTCAAATTTTTAGAAAATGTACTTGAAAATATATAAATACAGTCCGAAAAAGCCAAATACAGAATTTCTCATACTTGACTTTCTCAAAATCCATTTTACTCTGATAGCAATCAAAAACTTCTCACTTTCTTCTTTGAAAATAAAAACACAAATGAAAGAAAACTGTTAATAAAATTGATTCGAAATCAATTTAGTTTATAACCTTGCTTAGTCTAAGCATCTAAACACGTCTGTTGACCATAAATACATAAGCTAATGCACATTAAGAACTTGGCCTATTGACAAATTTTGCTATAGACTTAAAGTCGTTTGATTTCTGGCAAATCATTCATATTACTAAAAAATTTCTCTGAAGTTTTGTCCAGGTTTTTGATCATAGAGTAAATATTGAATCCATTGACCATATTATCTTGTTGAAATTTAGTCTAAGCCCCTGAGACATGGCAAATTGTTTATGCTAGTTGATCGTAAAACATTTATCTATTCATGAAGTTCATGTGGCAGCTGCTTGATTGCATCTTGTGAGTCATTTTGGAAATGCATTCTCTTAGTCAATGTCCATAAAATGAGATTTGACTGTAAATTGGAAATTAAAATGCTTCGCTTTTTGGGAAGACGATGAGTTTGTAGTGCATCCGCAGCCTGAGGCCCTTTTTAGAGTCATTTTCCCTCATTGTTTTTTTTTTTTTTCGTTGTTTTCTCATTCTCTTTCTTTGCATTTTCATTTTCTTTACGCTTCAGGCACAAATCACGCCATTCCCCTTAACCATTTTTTTTTTTGTGTAAGCAAATAAAAAAGCTTTTAAGATGTTTTTTCATTTGTTTTTTATATTTTTGAGATTTTTTCTCATGTTTTGTTGTTTTCTTTTCTTTTTGCTCCAAAAGGTAAAGTATAATTTTTTTGTTGTTTTTTTTGTTTGTTTAAGTTTTACAATTGTTTTTTGTTTTTTTTTCATCTTTTTTTTTTAGGGAAATATACACAGTAACTTTTAATTTGTTGTAGGTTTTTTGTTTTTTAAGCTGCTTCGAGTTGACAATTTTCTTTTTCTATCCCAATATGCCAATATACACAGTTTTGGTTGTTGAGTTAAAAGATTTAAATAATACAAGTTAGACAAACATATATATAAATATATAATTATAATATACACAGGCAAAACTAAAAGTACATAGTATTAATAATAATTATTGTAAAAATTTTAAAATTTTGACACATTTAAAAATAATAAAAGATAAGCAAAGCATTTTTTACAATAGATAAGATAGATAGATAGATAGATAGATTAGAGAAATTTTCAATCCATTCGATGATTGTTTGGTTATTGGGATCTGCTCATACAACAAAGTTGCTTTTTGTTTTTAGATTTGTTTTAAATAATTTCAATTATATAATTACATTTAGTTAAACAAAAAAAAAAAAAAAAAGAACAAAAGGACAGAAAAATCAAAATAAATGGTTTTCCATATCCAGTTTCTTTTTTTAATTATATTGAGATCATGACACAAAGTAGTTTGCAAATACTTTAGACACACGCGTACATCATCAAGACACACTGAGAACGCTTGAATTGGTTGGTTTGGTGGGTTGGTGGGTCAATGGGTGATTGGGAGTGTTGGGTTTGGATGAGTTTTAGTATCTAATGGATGCACAGTGGTATTGAATGCATTTAAAATACACACACATATATATATATATATAAATTCTCTAGTTTAAATTTACTAATATGAAAAAAAAAAGTCTCTTCTTTTTACGTATTGCCAATATATTTGAATATATATGTATATTTGAGATGATTAAATTGAATTAGCTTGGGGCTGATACTTTGATTTGATTAAGGTCAGAGATCGGAACGGACGAAATTCCAAATTTAAAGCAAAAATAGTTTAGATCGTCCTTAAGCTAGGACCTTGTTTTGCCTATAAACTGGATTTATATTAATCAAAGTATATAATTTACTTATTAATTAGTTAATCATTTAAGTTGAATTAACTACTAGATTTTACTCAATCCACTATGCATCCGGGAGTTTTTTGTGTATGTGTGTGTGTGTGTGTGTGTGCTTTGGAGATGCACGCATGTCGATCTTATTTTTGTTGTTTAATTTTCTTCTCATACTTTTTTTTTTTTGCTTTTTTTTATGAATTTTATCGACAACATTTTCATTCATTCATTCAAAAAAAAAAAAGAATAATAAACGTATAAATTATATTAAAATCACTATAAATTAAATATCATGTTATTTATTGCCGTTAATTGTTGTTGTTGTTGCCGCTTTCCTCCTCTTTAACCATAATTTCACTATTAACGCTTTTTAACTGAGCGTTGTTGTTGTTGTTGCTGCTGCTTTCGTTATTATTATTATTATTGTTATTAGTAATAACAACTGTGATAACTGGCACATTCGAATTTCTCATTTTAATATTTTTACGCACAGGATAAGTGGCTGCAAATAGAAAGAAAGAGAGAAAAAGGCAATTAGTCATATTACAAAAGTGCAACAAAGAAAAAAAAAAACGTCATGTAACCTTCAAAACGTAACAAAAAGGGAAAGGGAAAGCCGCAGTAACACGCGAAAACTGCATCGTGCCAAAGAATAAATGTGTACCTAATGACGGCGACGGCAACGCAGCAGACCCTCTTATCGGGCACTTTTTTTATTTAGACCTATTGACAAATAGCTGATAAATGTCATGGTCAAATCCACAAGCGAACGTAGCAAACGCGATAAGTGCAGTGGAAACAGAAATGCAGGCAACTTTGTATAATCTTCGATTGCAATCGCTAGTTAAATGCGTAGTGAGGGGAATTGAGATACAATTTACAGTGCATCAATAAAGTATAGAAACTCCAACCTATTTATCGATCACTGCACATGGTAAAGGGGTGCTAGGGCTGTTTAACACCGCATTTCTCAACGGTCCAAGGCAAAAATGAGGGCTCCCTGAAGACGTCTGCGTCAAACTGTTCAGATATTAGTTAAAGCAATTTGATAAATAGGGAGAACTCTCGGTTACGTGACAATACAATGGAGTAGCATGGCTTAAATACATAAAACGAAGAAGTTTACGAAAATAATTGTGATTTTTAGGTTAAAATTATCATGTAAGGGAATAAAGGGGTAGATGAAAACATTGCGATGCTTTTCAATGGTAAAATGGCGCTCTAAAACTCTGTGTTTAAAGAAAGTAATACAAAGATACAAATAGTAAGCTTCTTCGACTAACAATAAGTTATTGCAAGTGTCTTTAAACTTTTTTTAGCCACTGTACGAGTGAGTATAGCATGACTATTCTTGATATTGTAGTCGTTGATGTTGTTGTTGCTGTTAGATTGATTACGGCAAACCGCTGGAGGAGGTTTTATAAAAAGCTTACAATTAGATGTTACGACAACGTCGTCGTCGAGAACAACAACAGCAACAACATTGAACCGACTCAGACAGATAGTCAGACAGACAGACAGAGAGAGAAGCAGCCACAACTACAACTGCGCATTGACCTAAAATCTAGAAACCAACCAACAGTCAGTCAGTCAGGCAGTTGGCCCCAAAACCACAAAAACAAAAACCAACTGTGGCGTCGTCGCAACGTTTGCTGCTAGTTTCACATTATAAGCAAATGTACAGTTAGAGAAGGAATTTTAAGCCAACGACAAAAGAACTTTAAGTTAGAAAACAAAAAGACAGAGAGATACAGAGGGAGAAGAGAAGGGAGTTGATCTAGCAACGAGGCAGAAGACACACAGGAAAAAAGTGGGGGGTGTGGTCCTTTTGGGATTTTAAAAGTGGGGGCGACACCATGGCTTTAATTTCGTTGTAAATTTACCGTTATCGTTATGGGCATGCACGAACGCAGCTGGCTTGGCTTCAAAAAGCTTTCGCCACAAAAGAATAAACAAGAAAGGGGAAAACATAGAAAGAAAAGAAATTCTTAACACAAGCACCGATGGGCATCATACCCTAAACTACGTTTTGAGAAAGTGTAAATGAAAAAGATCCACAACAAGTTAATCAAATTGAATGCCAAAATAACATGACTTAAGCTTGGATAATAAACTATTAAGAAGCTCTTGAAACGGAGTGCTTTTGCCCTTAAGGCATTATGTGAGCCCAAGATGCGGATATACCCGCTCAACAGGTAGAGAGTTAAGAATTACGTTTTTGGGGCCAACAACAAAACGCGTTTTGTTTACGAAATGGTGTGTGAAAACAGGAACGGCAACATAATATAAATATTTATATGGTGGAAGGAAAAAAATAACATGTTAGGGCGGGTGTAGAGGCAGCGGGGGCAAGGTAAAAATCCAAAGCAAAACAAAAAACCACAAAAAATAACGAATCCATCGCGTTGTCTCTAACTGTGAAGTACAGTGGTGGTCAAAACATGGAACAACAAAAAAAAAACCCCAAATATTCAAACAATATGGACAAAAATTTAAAAATTAAGATTGGAGCATGACAGAGCGAGAGAGAGAGAATGAAGAGAGCCCGCGGGAGCATGATAGAATGTGTCAAGGAGAGAGTGAAGTACCGAGAGGGGGGAAGTGCGATAACAGAACTTGTCTAATTGATATGTATGCGCGAATCTCTGTGTGTGTGTGTGTGCGGCTCTGGACCTGCCACAAAAGTACAGCATAAACATTTGGCGCTGCTGTACTTACGCGCCCCAACACCAGCAGCAGCAGCAGCAGCAACACCATTTTTATGTGGTGACCTTCACGACGAGTTTTGAAAAACATCAACAACATGCGTGCGCGAGAGTTTTGTTATGATCACCATTTACGCACGGCTTATCAGCGTAGAGACCTAAAAATAAACAGAAAACAGACCAAAAGAAAGAAGCAATTCGCGCCAAAAGGCGAACCAACAAAATAAAAATATATGTGTATAAAAAAGAAATCATCAGCAGGCAGCAGCAAGAGAGCCAGAGAGCAGCCAATGATCGCAACATACACAGATAGAGAGAGAGAGAGAGCGAGAGCCTGATTGTCTGGGGCTGGTTGCGTGTGTGTGTTTGTGAGTGAGTGGGCTTACGACAGGCGTATAAGAGTGACGATTGCGACGACGGTGACGACGCGACGTTGAGATTGCGTTTGTGGTTGTGGGTGCGGCTGCCCAATAACAAAATAAAATACAAAAAAAAAAGAACAACAACTAATGTACAGTTGCGCCTTCTGAAGGCGTGTGCCAAAGTGTAGTAGTAGTTTTTTTTATTCAAATACTCTGTACCTCTGGATATCAATATAGGGTATTATAAATGTCGTAAAACTAAAAGGTAAATGCAGGCTATAAGTAAAAATGTGAATAACAATGGAAGAGTTGAGCTAAAACGAACAAACACAAACACACACACACACACAAACATTTGTATCTGTTTCTATGCGTATCTCTATAATTAGTGTGTACATATAATGAACATTGTATAAATAAAATAGTAGTAATTACACTATTTAAAAACTCATTGAGATGTATGTATGTACATACATACATACATACATATTTCTATTTGAGATCCATTTCCTAGTGGGAAACTGTGTACTGTACTTGTTGCCAATAAAACGAAAATTTCGAGGAGTTTTCCACGAAACAGACTAATAGATACTTAAAGAAAAGTAAACAAAGTTAATGAATTGTAAAGAATTTAAACTTTTTTCTCGCTGATTCGAAAGCAGTTGGCCAAGCAATGCAACACCTGTTACACTTAGATCAGATATTTAGTTTCAAAACACCTTCACATATTAAGATAAGTTTCAACAAAGAAACCAAATCACCGTCAAATAGGGAGAACCGGTTTTCGATTTCAAATGAACATAAAATGCGAATGATAGTTGTTTCAAATGTGAATTGGCAGAGATTCATCTATGCATGTGTATGCATGCAGGCCAATCCAACAGCAACAAGTAGTAAAAGAAGAAGAAGCAAATGAGAAGGCGGCGGAGAAGCAGTAAAAGAACTGCAACAACAAGGCGTTGGCGCTGATTTTCAGTTTAATTGAGGACTCTCAATTAATTGCCAACACACACACACACACACAGTTGCAATTGATTTACAAAATATGCAAAACACAAAAAAAAAAAAAACAACCAAAAACTAGCGCCTAAATTTTATTTTGGCGCGCAGAATTTTGCCCGTCTTTCCCTCCCACCTTCATGGGGGTTTGTGTTATTCAACAGTTGTGTATGTTTTTTTGTCATTTTCTTTTTTGGCGTACAGTTTTTATTTTTATTTTAATTTTTTTCGTTGTTTTTGTTATCTCGGTTTGCGCGCTTTTCGTTCATTTTCTTGACACATTGCCAGAAGACAAACTGGCGACAAGATTACGAATTTCTCCTTTCATTTTGTGTGAATGGGGGGCGAATACACTCACTCAGTCAGTCAGTCAGTCATGGACTGTAATAAATAGTGAATAAATAATATACACTTAAAGTTTCATAGGACCTTGACCAATCGCAATTGATAACAGAAAACTGAGTGTGTGATATCTCACAAAAACAAAGAGTGAGTGGGAGGGGGCCACCAAACTAAACAATTTTAAATAAAATAAAGAAAATATAGAACAAAGAAAGAGCAAAAATGTCTTGCAAACAAAGAAAACAATGTTTATATAGATAAAACGAAGAATAATATAAAAGGCCCAAAAAAAATTTGTTTTTCTTTTACCTATTTCCAATAATTTACAGATTTAAGTTGAAGATTTATTAAACCTTTTATGTTTAAGCCCTACAGGGATAGTTACCGAGGAGAGAGAGAGAGAGGGAGCAAAATTTCAACTCATAATTCATACAAGTGAATGTGACAAAAAAAAGGGATTTCAAATGAACGATAAGAGCAAATTTAATTACAGTTAGTTGGCCTTGGCAAAAGCAAAACAGAAGCGGAAAAAAAACAGCGGACCCTAAAAAGGTTTTTTTTTTTCTGTTTAATAATTGTGTATTACGTATTCTGCTCGTATGACTTGCACCTGAACAAAGACAGCAAGAGAGAGAGAGAGAGGAAGCAGGAGACGAAAAACGGAGAAGAGAGATAGACTGTGGAAATGACAATAAGATGAAACACAAATGTGAAGAGCAAAACAAGTAAGGGAAAAAATCACAAAATAAGGGTGGAAATAAATGAATGAATGAATGAACTGTACAGAATGAAGCGAACAAAAAGGAAACAAGGACGTGACCAAAAAGGGGATTGTTGTTGAGGGCGGGCAGTCTTTTGAATAATCGATAATTAAAATAAATAAAACATCTGATCGAAATTGGAAAATCCTTAAAGTAGGCACTTTTCTGGCCTTCGATGGCAGAAATTTTCCATCAAATGGATGAATTTTTTATAAAAATTTATAGAAAACTAAAATAAGGTTGAATTTTCCTTAAAAACTTTCCACTTGCAGGGATGTTGGACTACAACAACCATGTAAACAGGGGGTAGTTTGAGAGTGCAGGATAAAAAGGGAAGATATTTTGGGTTGGTGGTGGAAAATAAATTACTCACCTTTAATGCCTTGTGAATCGGCGCAACGTTTGCGGGAACTCATCATATCCCTACAAAGCAGACTTGTTGTTGTCACTGATGCTGTTGATGTTGTTGTTGAGATCCGATTGATGTCGACACCCAGATTCTCCTGCTCCTGATTGCACTTTTCCATCATCTTATTCTCATCCTCCAATTTGTAATTAATAATAACAAATCGCGAATTGATTAAACGAATATTTTTCTGATTTTCCTCCTCCAGCCGCTTATCAATATCCCCATCCTTGCGATCGGTGCCAAAGAGATTTCTCTTACAGCCCATCCTTCTTATGGGATCAGGTGTCACTGAAGCTGTTGGTAGGGTTCGAACACCCATGGGTTGAACCGGCAAAGTTAGCATTTTTACTCTGTCAGCTGTTTAACTTTGAGTCTGAAAAGTTTTCTTTCTCTCCTTTTGGGGCTTTCTCGTTTGCTTTGCAAGTACTTTTTTCTTTTCTTTTGTATATTGTGCTTTCACTTGAACTTTTCTTTATATATATACATATGTATGTATATATTTACAACAATTATTTGGCACACACTCGTACACACACACACGCACACTTTCAAATTATTCAGCTAACTAGCCGCAGCATTGCAATTCATTTTAAACAAAATGCACTTTGCCGATTTTCTAATTAACACATTTTTGTTCACTTTATTTTTTGATTTTGTGTTTCTCTTTTTCTATTTTATTTTGTGTTTATACAAATTAAATATCCAGCTCGCCTGATTTTTTACGAAAATATAATCCACAAACGAAGCGAACACACGTCCGTTCACTTTGAAATTTAAAACAAGAAAATTTCCCTTGCCAGTGCGCACCCTCGTTTTATAGAGATTCTGCCGACATTTCCCAACACACAAACAACCAATCGTATTTGCGCTCAATTTCCCCTTCCAGTATTGTCTCTCCGGTGAATTTGCCACTCTTTTTTGAGTCAGACAATGTAGCCATTTAGCTAGATTTTTCTGTAAGTACCTGTATCAAGAAAATGTTTTATGATTTTATGTTTATAGAGGTAAAACAAATATTATTCATTGCAAAGGTGTTCTCCTTTAATTAATTTATATTTTTTAGTTATAAATCTTTTTTAATGTACAACTACATACAAAATAATATACAGGTGTTTACATTTAGCTTTTTTAGCTTGAAAAGTTAGCAGCACTGCTGTTGCTCTCTGAGAAATAAGTGCCAAGAGAGACAAAAGAGAGAGAGTTAGAGTTATAGGGGGAAATTTCTTTATCAAATAAGAGAATTGGGGGACTTTTGAAATATGCAATTGTAAAATTTACGCAAATAAACATCTGATATGAAATCTGCATATATATATATATTTGTATATTGATAATACAAACATACTTCCCTTATGCCAAAACTCAAGTTATTTGTATTTATTAAAAAATAGTTAATTATATTTGTAGATGACAATTTGCATAATCAAATTAGTTTTCATATTTGTGGCCACTTAAATCTTACTACCAATTTTTGAACATTTTCTGGCTTAAAGTCAAGGTCAATTCTAAATGTCATGCAAAATTTAACGATTTAATTGGTAAAACTCTTTTAAACTGCAAAAACGAAAGCTAAAAATTAAATTAAATCAGGGCTGGATTTATCTAATAAAAGGATTTAAGATCTAAAAAGCGTTTTGATATCCTTTTGCATTGCCAAAAATTGTGAAATTATAAAGAAAACGGGAAAAAGTATGAAAGTTAGATCCTTTCATAAACTTTTTGTGCAGATTTCTACAAGAGAGAAACAATGAGATATCCCTAGAGTCTAGGCTCTAGTCAGAGCTCTTAAAAAAGGATTGGATATGATTTTTTAAATTAAAAATATTGAAAGATGATCCCCGTACTCTAAATATTTTATCTACATCTCTAAAATCAGGGTAAAGTAATAAAATAATTAATTTCAATTCCTCAGATCGATTTTATAAACTGTCTACTACTATTTGCCAATTCTAAAACAACTTTTTGTTGACCCTATTGGAAACCAGGTATAAACATAAATAATTTATGACATAGAAATACATACAAAAAACGTACGAAGCAAAACAAAACAAACCAAAAAAACACTTTCGCAGCTCAAGGCAGGCAATTCAGGCGTAACGACAGACGGTTTAGACAAAATGAAAGTGAAAAGAGTTGAAAAACCACATAGAAATAAAATAACAAATAATAATCACTATGTATGTATGTATGTGGGTAACAAGTAAATTTCAATAATTGCTGAGTCAGCCAGTTTGAGCCTAGCCCGTTAGCCCGATAAAGCAGCTGTTTTTGGCATTGAAATTGATTTTTGTTGTTGTTGTTGTTGATCGTCTTGGCCAGTGATTAGTCATTTTTTGAGATATTTGCTAGCAACCTACCTGCAGGACAGACGAAGGGCAGGGACAGGGTTGGTTGGAGGGGTTAGGGCACTGTACAGGTCGGTCTCACATGCAAAATCCAAATCAACCCTCGCGCCAAAAATAGAAGACCAAGCTGAAAACAGATTGAAAATGGGAAAAGGTGGAGGGAAAAACACATACATACTCTTGAAAATGTGTGAAAGTTGCAGTGAATGGAATTGGAATGCGTCATTTCAATGAACTGCGTTTTAGGTTTTAATACCATGCACCTTTTGAGATGAAATGTAGGGGAAAACGGAGGGAAATGTTACCAATATGCATCATATCTATATACTTTATCCAACTTAGTCTATAAGAATATCTAGAATTTGAACTGAGTTGTAGCCGGCTTAAGCTCAATATGCCACGTCCCTCTCTAAAGCTTTGTCTTTAAAATTTGGTATACTGTAATCTATAATCAAAATACTATTAATTGGCTAAATTTCACAAAAAAAAACACTTTGAATTAGCCTAGTTATAAGCCTAGAGATAGTTTCATAGGTGAGGCAAAAGAACAGTAAGGAAATCTGTCCTTCTATGCCCTTAGGTAATGAGTGAAATGGGAAAACATCAGATTTACTTCTAAATGTCAACATAGTGCAAGGTATACCCAATTCGTTGCATTGGTTTTTCCACTTAATTCATTCAATATGTATACATAAAATTTCAATAGCCATGTCTTTTGAGTGTGCCATGCATGAATGTATCTTTTATCTCTATTTTGTCTACGTGTTGGGCGCTGTTGATGGGCTACTTTCGTTTTGTTTGACTGTGTGTCTGTTCGGACGACTTCCGCTAAAATCAGCTTGCTTTGCTCTGGATGCACCAACATCACATGCTGGGTGAGTCATTAGAAATTAGTGCATAGGCCACGTACTACAACCAAAATGATTACCACCAATGGCAATGTGGCACGCGTTATCCATGAAACCATCCACCCAGGGGATGGGATTGCCTGATGTCACGTTTGCTTAATTAATAAATGAGCTCATTAAAGAATTCTGGGCAGACGTTTCCCTTGCCCTACTCTTCTTCTCTTCTCCTTGTGTCTTTGTCTCTTTGTGTGTAAATCTGTCATCTATGTATATATGTATTTCTGCATCCACTACTCTAAAATGCAGATACATAAGCAATGTATCTAGCAGATACATTTAGGGTCTTTTCAGCCCACTGAACTATTTATAGTGCGTGGGGAGCAGTTGCCCTCGTCTTTGACATGCATCATATGTACCATATATGTATACATATATAGATGTATATATGTATATCTTTTAACCTGCCCCAGGTCTCCTCTTTCAGAGCCCCTCTGCTCTCTCTCTCTGTTCTACTTCTGTCTTTCTTTTAGGTTTGTTTTTTTCTTTCTTTCTTTTTTTGAGGCATCTGTAAATTTTGCGCCAATTTCTGCGGCTGCGGCTGCTGCTGCCCTCATCATTGAGCACAGACACACGGACAGTCAAATACCTGCTGGTAATTTTGAGCAAAAATTTTGCGCCAAAAACCAAAACCTGAATCTGACACACACACAGAGGCACACACAGGCACACATCCTGGCACTCTTCTTCCCGTTTCCGCACTTGAGATACAATCCATCCATCCCAGCCCGTTCACATTTTGTTGAGCCAAGGTGGAACAAGTGCTTTGCTTTTTCTTTTTTCTCCTGCAGAAGGCTCAAAAAAAATTCTCGTTTTATTGGTACAATGAGCCCGATCCCGATGCCGACTGCCGCCAAAAAGTAACATCTGCTCCCCAAAAAGCATAGACTGGAATTGTCGTTGTCTCGTTGAGTCGTCTTCTTTTTTTCCCATTTGGCTTTTTAATTTTTCAGCTCTTATGGCCTTGCTAAAAGGAAACCAAAACCAAAATCAAGCAACACAAAAACAAAAAGGGTCAAGAGGCTTGTGGTGAAATCAATATTTAAGGCTTCTCAGTTACCAATTGGGAGAACGATCAAGATTGATTCCTGATCGCTTCAGTCAAAACATTCAATTTTCCTCACTAAAGACAATCATTTGGTTACCAAACTGTGATTTGATATCTGCAAATTGACAACGTTTAGTTAACCAAATCCCAAAAAAAGTTAAGATAAACACAGAATCAATTCTTATCAGAGTCAAATATTGTAGATAATTTATGAGTTTGTTTATGTTTCTGCTCAAATTGGATAATGGATAATCTCTAAATAATAATAAAACTTGAGATAATTCCTTCTGTATTTTATTTGCTTCAATGTGAGGTCGAAATAGGGAAATCAAAGTCGTTCTGTTTACTGGTTCCATTCCATTAATTATAATTTTAGTTTAAATTGTTGATAAACATTATAATTTCAAGGAATTGCAATTGTTTTTTTTTTCTATAAACAAAAGGGTGTGCCATTTGTTTGTTTATTAAAAGGCAGAGAGTCTCAGATCTATTGATAAATAGCTCAAAATTTGTAGGCAAGAATTAAAATAAAAGCTAAAAAAGAAATTTGTGAATTATTTATGTAAACCGAAACAAAATAAATGTATTTTCATGTACTGCAATAGAATTTGGCCATATCTGAGAGTCCAGTACGTTAATATCTTCAACAATAAGCTTCTTGCATTACATAAACTCAAGGAATCCCTTAATGCATTTTCAAAAAAGCATCAGCAAATACCATTTTGTGAAACATTTTCGTTGATATTGGAAAATTTATTCAGATATTTGAGATTGGAGAGAGTCATTTAGAGAGGTTCAATTGCCAGAATTCACAAAGACCTCATTGATTAACACTTTCTGATGACATTGGTAGTTACAAAGAGTAATATCTAAGAAAGATCAGACTGTCAAGGCAACTTTTGTTGTTAAGGACATCTCAATAGTCCTGCAGATATCGAAATATACATAGACACATTTATCATTTTATCTTATCTAACACTAAGTGGCCATAAATTTGATCAAGGACTGAAAACGGAAGCGTTTCAAATATTTACAAACCAAAACGGATACCAGTTCACCAGTTCAAAACGAAACCGGAACGTAATTTTGATTCGGTTTGATGCCTTATTTGAGCTATTCGGATCTACCTAATAACTTTTGTGGAAGAAATTAGTCAATTTTAGCTACCTGAACTCTTAAATTAAGTGGGTTAAATCTCACAGACTGGGAAAAAAATTGAATAGAAATGGAAATAGAATTTCAATTCTTATCCCGAGGAGAGGCCACTGAGATCGATAGTGCCTTCTAGGATAATTTTTATGTTGATTCCACTTCAAATTTCAATCTCTTTATAAGTAAATAGTTTAAGTAGAGTTACTTAATTGGTTCACCCATGAAATTGTCATAAATTTAAAGCCAAAAAGACTTTATGAGAAATCCACTTTCGCTGTCGTTTCTTCTTTCCCCTACTCTGATTATTATTATTACGATAATTGTTGTTGTTGTTGCCACCAGTGCTAATTTCCTTCATTTATCTTTTGTTCATGTTTTTTTTTTTTTTTGGGTAAACCAAAACTGAGCTGCAGATACAGATACATATGTATCTGAATCTGTGTATATGTATAGCTATTACAATTACTCTACGTGACTCTTGGACGCTTAATTGCAGCAGCAGTCCAAGAGAACGAGAACGAGTCCAAGTCCGAGCCTGGGACGTCATAAATCTCACGAGCCTCCGATTGCAGTCCCATCCATCCATCCATTTGTTCGTTGCTTCGTTCGTTCGCAAAGTGTCCAGTTCTAAGCTGTCTTACACACAGATAAGAGACATGCAGCAATTAGGCATAATATGGCATAGAGAGGTGTTGGGATCAACTCTCAGGTCTCTCTGGTCTCAAAGGCCCACCACCTGGCTAATGGTATCGTGTGACCGCTACAAAAGAAAAAAAAAAAGGAGAAGCTCATAATTCACCACAACTGTCCACTAGAAATGAAAAGATTTCGTCTGGGATCGCCACCCTAACCCCAACCCCATCTCCTGCCATCTCTCCACCCATCTCATAAGAAAGTGGGCCGCTTGCATAAATCAAAAGGCGACTTTATGAGCGTCTTGCATGTTTGTCTCTAGTGGGTCAGTCTCTCTCTTTGCCTCACTGGTGTCCATTGCATGCGGCACGCCAGTTGCAACTTTATGTTAGATACAAAATCTTGACCCACTTGTAAGTTGTGTGTTGGCCCGTTACTTTTCACACTTTTAAAACTGGTTAAACTAGCGAAAACTAGCGACAATTGTCGCCTGCAAAGGGCATTCGTTTGGAAAATGCCAAACAAAGGGAGGGAGAGACGGAGAGGGAGACACACCAGCATAATTCTTATACTCTATTGTAATTGATAGGCATTTAGATTGCCCCAACTGGTTTCTTTTTCTACATTTATTGCCGCATTTTTATTGTTTGGGATTTTTTTTATAGAGTTTTTCCGAGTTTTTCCTCTTTTCTTTCCTTTGTATGTGCTAACAAAAGAGTTTTTGTTTCGTTTCAAGTTTTTTTTTTCGTTCGTTCGTTCAGCTCAGTTGGAATGAGTTATGACTGAGTGCTTGGGTGTGGTGACCTCTTCCCGCTCACTTGGTGGTGGTTAAATGCAGTTCTCTGGTTGAGTTTCCCTCCATCTAGGGAGTGGCCATGGAAATGTGAAAATGTAAAGGGAGGTCGTCTATTAATGTAACGCGATATGCGGTGCATGAAAAATCAAATGAGACTTACCAACAGAGGGAAGAGGTGGTCAGTACTGAACTGAATGCGAATGTGGTACGCTTGTAAGACAGAGAGTTGATGTATCTTCACTAGCAGATCTCCATCTCGGTCTCGGTCTGGTCTGGTGTGCTAAGCCGACAGCCGGTCAGATGGTCAGTCATTTGAGTCTGGCAGATTCAGACTGACATGTTTAATTCTAGCCTAAGTAAAATGTAGATACTATTTATGGAATATTACATTACTTTTGAAAAGGCACGCGATGTGTTTTTGTGGTCCACACGCGTGTCCAGCTGCCCAAATATTTTGCCCTCTAACTGACAGAAATATACATAAACGCCAAATGCCCAAAAAAAAAAAAGGCCTAAGCAAACATTTCCAGCCACGCAATCTCTTGAAGATCGAAAGATCCCATCCCTTATATGGAATGGGAGCCCTTCATCCATCCATCCATCTCTCTGCAATCAGCGGCATGCGCGTTGCCTTTTTCCTTCTTTTTTATATTGTTTATTTTTAACTGCTGCTATTTTGAGTTTTCAGTTTGTTTTTCCCTCGTTTTTCCTTATAAATTTTGTTTATTTTGTCACACGCCCAACGTCAGTTTTGCATTTGCATGCGAGAACTGGGAGTGCCTCAGCCCAATGAGGGCAACTTGCAACATGCAACTGCAACTGCAGATGCAGATACAAATGCAAATGAGTGTGTGTGTGTGTGGCTATATCTGTGACTGCAGCTTCGGCTGACTTCCTGTCTAAATAATGGCACATTTAATGCAAACAGATGCAGAAAAATACCAAATGTTTGCATTAATGCAATAAAAAAATACAAAAAATAATTAAAATCTTAGAAAATATAAGCATCAAGACTTAATAATCTCTGCACTTTTTGAGACTAGAGAGATAAAAATAGTAGCTAGGATATATGTATGAAGAAAAGGGATTACGCTTAGCAACAATTTTGGAAAACGAAGGAAAACAATCTCAACATTCAGTTAACTAATATTAAAGCCACGCCTTTTTGTTAAACAGCCTTTTGAATCTAAATTTATGAGGTCATATTGTAAATCTATCTCTAAGATCAACTTCTAAAGTTAAAGTAAGAACATGATGATCAAAAACAGTTCTCGAAAATATGGTAAATTTTTTGTTAGAATTTTTTGAATTTTTAAAGACAAACTTTTGTTGAATGAGCTTTTTGTCAGAGTGTATTACGACGATTTCTGAACTGATTTAAAAAAGTATATCTCGATTTCTTTTAATTTAGCATTAACACGATTTCTACAAATTTATGTTTTATGTTTCAAACTTTCAAACTAAAAGACAAAACTGACTTATGAATTTTGAGAAATCAAACAAAAATTGACAAAATTACAGATTATCAAAGTTATTTAAGATTATTTATGATTTTCAAATTAAACTTTGCTGATTTCACCTAATTTCGAAATATATAAGATCTTCTTTTAAAAGATTGACCTCAAGCCGGTTAAAATGCAAGTTTTGACTTATTTTGGAAATATTTATACAAAAAATAAACAAATAAAAATGTAAATGTGGCAACAATTTCTATTATGGCCACTTGGGTTTCTGTGGGACATCAAAAAAAAGACAAAGGATGATTATGACATTAAATTATCAATAGATGCGTAATCTTATCTTGTCCACACAGTCATTTAAAACTCCAGGGAATTTAAGGGAAAAAAAAAACTAACAATTCATCAGACATTGTTTATTTTACGTTCCTCTTTCTTTGTTGTTACCAAGTGTGTCAGTTACAGTTAATAAAAGAGTCAAATACCAAACACAAGGGTAACAGCCACAATTGTTTATATAAATCCAGATATATGTATGTATGTGTATGGACCTATAAGTCTATAATTTCTATTTATATAGCAAATTTATTACACATTTTCACATTTTCCAATTGCTGAGAAACAGAGAGACACAGAGAGAGAGAGAGAGAGAGGGAGATTGGCGATACTAAATTTTCAATATTATGCCATTTTTATGGTCTGACTATGACGAATGATTTGATTAAAGTTAAACACGCTTGAAGGAAAATTGCTAAAATATTAATGGCCTTTGTGTAATTCTAGTAGCAATACTTAAATATTAGTTACCCATGAACTTTACTCGTTATTTTAAGACGTTAAGACTAAACCGAAAAGTTAAAACTGAGTTCAACAAACCATGGTCAATATATTCTCTAATATCTGATGAATCACAAAAATTCTTCAGTTTAGTCATTGATTAAGTTACGATGACTTAATTTTGGTTGAAAAGTTCACTCTAGAATAATTTCACTGTATCCATATATAGATATATCTAATGCATTTCAATTGATGGAAAATATTGTGCAATTGATTGACATTTGGCCTAATTACCACAGACACATCTTGGCCCCATGTGCCTTGTGGAGGGAGGGTGGGGAGGGGAGGGGAGGCCATTTCATTATTTTCAGCTTTCTTTCTGGCTAACAAACTTCTGTGAGTTGGCCGACTACTGGGCATAATGATGATCCGCACAATTCGAGAGGGCCTTAGGCCTATAAATATTTTTTTTTTTTTGTTGTTGGTCGTTTTGTTTTATGTTCTCTTGCTAATCGTTCGATTTTTCTACCGTTAAGTGGTGTTAAGTGCTACCCAATCCAGTCGCCTCTGAGTATATATCATTCATTATGAGGCTCGAGTTTCAATTTGCGGCACTCGGCGATTGTATAATTAATAATAATAATAAACTGAAAAAAAACCTAACAGAAACGCTATCTCTCTGCGAATTTTGTGAGGGCAATTCACATGCAGACCGCAGCAAAAGAGAAATCAACGCCAGTTTTCGATTTCCGCTGGCATTATAAACAAACAGAAATCCATCCATAATGACATTTAGTGTCCTTGCCCAACATTAGCAGCTGATGACACACTCAATTATGCGGGCTCTTTGACAGAATGATCGTATTGTCATGGTTTTTCATCACATTACAAGCGAACTGTTTTATATTATTTTATTTCCCGCACCCAAATTCGAATTTGTAGCGCTTTTGATTGATCTATGGGGGCGGTTGGGCTAATATAAGTATTTCAACTAAAAGTACTGCGGGTTCTTTGGTTGGAAAACTGAAAGTAAATCCAATAGTTTTGACAATAAAAACATTACATAAGAGCTGCATATATAAGTAAACTTTATGTTCTCTTTGGTTTCCATAACGACTTTTATCTCAGTTTATTAGCAAGTTATTCTAGTTCAGCAATTTAAATAGTTTATTCAAATTAAAGTTTGTTCGCGCCATTGAGTGCTAAGGGTGCGTGTAATAGTCCTAAGGGTGAGAGTAAAAGTCCTAAGGGTGCGAGTGATAGTCCTAAGGGTGCCAGTGATTGTCCTTAGGGTGAGAGTAATGGTCGTTTAATCGATATTACATCGATATTTTTATCGATAACAGAAACCAAAACAAACAACAGCTGATTCACTGTTTTTACTCTTAAGTTTTTTGTTGTTACTGAAAAAATTGATATTTAAAATGCGACGCCGTGTGGGCTTAGGAGCCATTCAGCAGCAGAAATTGGCTGCCGAGAAATACAAGGACAAGGGAACCGATTTGCAGGAATCTCAACTGGAACAAATGACAAAACAAATGGAGGTGTTTCGTGGCAAGCTGGAAGAATTCGCCATGAAACACAAAGAGGATATAAAAAAGAATTCGCAGTTTCGTAAACAATTCCAGGAAATGTGTGCCGCAATTGGCGTTGATCCACTGGCCACCGGCAAGGGTTTCTGGAGTGTACTCGGCATGGGTGATTTCTACTACGAGCTGGGTGTTCAGGTGGTGGAAGTGTGCCTGGCGGCGAATCACAAAACAGGTGGCCTTATGGAATTGGGAGAGCTGCGTCGACGTTTAATAGCCGCCCGTGGTCAGAGTCAAGTGCATCAGGAGATTACCAAAGAAGACATTTTGATGGCAGCCAAAAAACTCTCGATCTTTGGAAATGGGTAAAAGCGTAGCACAATAAGATCTTTTTAAATTCTAATCGAATTCGAACTTTTCTTAATAGTTTTGTTGTCCACAAACTGGGAAAGGGCAAGTACATAGTGCAATCGATCCCTGGAGAATTGAGCATGGAGGAGACGAATATTTTAAATGCTGCATCAAATACAGAACAAGGCTGCGTTACACAATCTCAACTTATCAACGATTTAGGGCAAGTGACTTGAATTATACATATTCTTGACTTAATCTAAAATACATTTTAATCTTTAGTTGGACCGACTACCGCGCCAAACAATCCCTGGACAAAGTTGTTGGTGAGGGTCTCTGCTGGATTGATAGGCAAAATGATGATGAGCCTAGCTATTGGTTTCCCAGTTTATTTCCGGGCCGCAATGCTATTGCCGTGGGTGCCTCTTAATACCAGATGTATTTTACAAAATATACATACATATATACACACACATATATATATATGTTAAAATATACACAACGAAAGCTTACAAACTATGGCAAAAATGTGACTTATTGTGACTGATGTTGCGGCTGCCTATGACAGTCCCCGACAGCTCCACTTTTGAGCGTTTGATTTTCGGCCAACAATTCAGAATTTTCCAATTTGAGACGATAGATTAAATCTTCAAACTTTTGTGTGAGATCTTTTATGGCAGCTTTATATTTTAATTTTATATCTTTGTGAGCTTCCAAATATTTCTTAATACGACTATCATAATCCTTTTTGCTAAAAGAAAGTGAAAGGAAAAGTTTGATTTATCACAAAAGTGGAAATTGTTCAAAATTATCACATAATGTTGAATATTCAATTATCCTTAGTTGTTAATACCTAAATACTTAAGTTTAAGAATAGTTGCTATTACTTTTTATGTAATTTTTGGAGTTTCAATCAAATTGTTATCACACAATTTAGTTAAATGCATGACTTATACTTGGCAAATTGAATTTCCTTACAGATTTCTATATACTGAGGTACTTACATCTTTTCCTGAATAACTTCCTCGCTGGTGGCACAACGTTCTAGTTTATTTAGACGCTTGCAACTGATTTCCACTTCGGCGGCAAGTTTCTCATTTTGTTGCAAGGCCTCTTTATATTTCATTTCCAGGCGAGTGTTACGCGTTTCCAGCATTTTCACAACATCCTTGTGTTCTTTGATATCCTTGTGGAACTATGCAACAGTATTTAAGTAGAAATGAATTTGTTTTTATGGAAATTTTCGAGCTTAATTCTTCTTACTTTCTCTCGCAGGGCGGCCAAAGATTTATCCTTTTCCTTCAGTTTGTCTTTCAGCTGTTCCACTTCAGTGTCGACACGTTTGGCGGCTTCATCCATAATACAGCCAATATTGGTGGCCAATTGAGTGGCTTCTTCTTTAAAGCCTTCGGCGCGCTTCTCAGCGCTCTCCTTTGCCTGCATTGCCGCCTCACTCAGTTGGATGGCATCCTGGACCTTACACATAGCCGTTGACTCTCGCTTGGTGCTTTCGATAAGCAAATTTCTAGTGTGCTTTAAGGATTTCTCGTACTCTTTGATTTGCTTCTGTAAATGCACAATTTTGTTCTGACTCTCATCCATGACGTGTGCAGTGTGAACTTGTTTCTTAATCTTCGCTTGCAATTTCTCTAATTGGTCGCCGCTTTTTTGTTTGTGCTGATGCAATGCTTTGATCATCTCGGACTGATTTTTTAGCTCCTGTTGCTGGGCACTGATCTTTTCCTCCAACAACTTAACGGTCCTGATGTATTTTTTGTTGAGCTAGAAGGAAGAGGCAAAATTAAAATGTTAATTTGAAACTAGTCACTCGAAAATGTTTGGGTCATGGCATACCGTATCATCGCCCGATAAATTTAACTGGGCACGATAGTTTTTAATCTCCAGCTCCAAGTTCTCAATGGTCCTTTGAGAGCATTCCTGCATGGACGCAAGATTGAAGCGGTCCTTACGCATGTCATCGACCTGACCCATGGCCTTGTTAAGGGCATAACCGGTTATACGAAGTCGTTCATTCATTTCATCCACGTTCCCCGTTCGCATGGACTGCCTAAGTTTTCCTAGTTCAGTGGTCAGACGCTGATTCTCTTCCAGAACAGCGCTTACCTGGGCACGTAGCTGGGATTGCTCTTCGCGAAAGTTGTTCAATTCGTTATTCGTGTCCGTCAGAAAACGTTCCAAACCAACGGCCACTTCTATGCCACCGCTGCACGACGAATGGAGCGACGAAGAGTGTAGGAAAATCGGAGAGGAAAATAAGTATATTGTTTTGTGTGTAGTTAATGTTTTAGGAATGAGGTCTATAATCTGTACCTGGCAAACTCAAAAGTATTAGCCTCCTGTGTCATTTCCTATTTTTGCTTCACATAAATTTATATAAGGAATTCAAATAATATCATTTCAAGTGAAATATTTCGAGATTAATGCAATTGGCAGATTGCTGCTGTCCGCTTCTGTCACCGGTTGACAGTTTGCCGCCCTGGCTGCAGGTAAGCATACAAACCAAACCAGGTACTCAGGTGGTTGCCACTAGCAACGACAACAACAACAAAAGGAATAGTTTTTACTTGTTTTTTTTTTTTTTTGGTTTTCCACTTTAGTTTTCCCTCATGATGCCGCTGTTCAACAAGAAATTCGAATCTAAACCCATTCCGGCACGACAGAATCGCTGTAATATTGGTCATCCTGTTGTTACGGAGGATCTGGATGACTTTCGTCACATCTCCTTGAACTTGGGCAACAAGGAGTTGCGTTTTGCCGATGGCATTTGGATGCATTCCTCACGTAAAGGCGATGTGGATGACATGCTGCGTTTGAACAAGAAATTCCGTGCCCTCGAGGAGGAGAACAATATGTGTAATCTGAAAATTGAAGTCATGTTGGACTTGTTGGCAGAACATGCCACAGAATTGAATGAATTGAAGCCAACCAAGGACAAGTAAAGGTAAGCAAAGTAAAAACTTAAAAGAATATTAATTACATTTCAAATGTTTCATTTGTAGATGTTTAGCTGAAGATTCGAACTCAAACCTGGCTGGTCATATCTGAATCCTAATGCAATTAAGACCTTAAGCAACCCTGAGACTACATTGGAATAAATATGTATTCTAGAATTTTGGCAACACTTTTTTTTGACAACTCACGAGGATTTCGTTTAGTTTGTTTTCAACAAAGAAAGAAAACCCCTTAAAATTGAGTTTTTACATTGAAAATATACGTTTAATTAAAATTTATAATCATTGCAATAAATCGTTATTAATTGAATTCAAAATATTAAAAGCAACATCACAATAAATGAATGTAAATAATAATTTGATTAGAACGAAACAAAGAAACTCAGTTCAAGGTATGTAGTTTTCTCTTTATTAAAAGTTAATAACTTAACCATTCATTTATTTATTTAAATTATGTCTCTTTCATGGACCAAGAACATTCCAGAAGAAGAAATATGAAAAGTTTTCCCTAAAGCTACCGATATCCGGCATTAATTTATCATTAAGTTTTAAACACATGAGTTCCGAGAAGATTCTAGTTCTGCATTCGTTTGGTTTTTACTTAATTAGTTATTTCAATACTTAAAAGTTCACAAAAAGTCTCGGGCATGAAATTTACAAATTCTTTATGATTAGAAATTCTCTCTTTTTATACTCTAACAAAAAGGATATTAGTTACTATAAAAAAGTTCAACGTTTTAGATATTCAGTTAATTTTCGGAAGCCTTTGGAAGGACTTTTTCTGCAATTATCAGAAATTTAAGGTCTCACATTATTTAAATTCTTAGCCCATAATATTCTGTATATTTTCAAACATTTTCCCTCTTCAATAAGAATTTAAGAGGATCATTTAAGGAACTCTTTTAAAGAATTCCCTTTCTAATAGAGGTGAACATGAGTAATAAGTTTTGATACATATAGAAATCGTTTATTGTTCTTCTGGCTTTATCAGTAGCCGAATGAAGTTCCGGAGCAGGACATGATACTGAAACGCCAACCACCCACCCATCCAACCACCCACGGGATGAATCCTTTTTGTTTACACTTTATAAGTGAATTTCTTTCTCTTCGTATCTCTCCCTCTCGTTGTTCTTCTCCCTTTTTGTCTTCTGTACCAATATGTAGCTTGATTTTTATACTCTTCTCTTCGAATTTTGAATGAATTATGAACTGTGCCGCCATTAGAAATGTTTTATATGAATTAGAATTCGTCACCTCGTATGAAAAAAAAGGATATCTTCGAAATTTCAACAGTTCCATAGTTTTAATCTTAGTTTAGGTGGAGAAATTATCCTCATTTCCAATGACTTTAGTCAGAATCCTTTATAAATATATTCTCAGGGAATCTTCCCACTTTTATAAAGAAGGCAAACGAAATTTCAAACTCAATTCACTCAAATCTTTCCTATTATATAACTTTTAAAATTTAAAAAAGGAAAAGAACTAGATTTGAATGGGACTTAACACTGAGTATCAATTAAAACGTTGTGTGGTATAATAACTTAATGTAAACTTTAATAATTGTATCTAATATTGTGCCCTTTGGAAAGTTGTTGGGTGAAGAGAATTTCATAAATCTATTTCGAGAATTGGTAGCTGCCCCTTCCATTCCATTAAACATTATATGTATGTATGTACATATGTGATAATCCACCCCTGTATTATATATATTTATATTAATAGTCTTCTAATCAGTTCATATGCCCATTTGGAAGCTTATCAATTGCTCACCTGCAATGCAATGGGCAATGATAATAAAAAAAATAGCTGACTTCGGCTTTTGTTGACTAGCCCATTGGGCATTATTTTGGATTTGTAGCAATGAATGGGAGCTGGTCAAAGTGTTGGCCATTGTTGTTGACCGCCGTTTTTGGCAGCAATCTATAGACGCCATCGAGTTTGTAGTCGTCGTCGTCGTCGTGGTCGTCGAGCTGCCGCTTGGCTCCCGCTCTATTTATTGTATTTGATAAGCTCTCTCCTTCAGTCCCTGCTGATAAACTGCCGATATGATAAACCTCGATGAGGCAGGCAAATGGATGTACCTATAAAGAAATAAATGATAGAATTGGGAAGCCCGATCGAATCGGATAGAATAGAATTGGATTGGATTGGACACATGTGGATAGAAACAAAAGTATTTTGTTGGATTTTTCGAGCTACATAGCTCCCAACCAAACCAAAAAAGAATAACAAGCTCTCTAATCTCTTTGGAGGGTCTCTCAGGGCGGGGGCCATTCGGGTTTATGTACATAGGTGTGTTGCTCATATCGGTGCCGTATATCGACTACTGTATATTTACGCATTGATATTGATATGGCGATAAGCAAAACTGCTTATAAAACACATTTATTTAGTTGTTCCCAGAGCAAACGACGACAACTACTGCCATGTCGAGGCAGACGAGTTGCTCGCCTCCGAGGGGTAACACTTGTTCGATTTGTGTATTACAGTAGTTTCTTGATAGCCACCTCTACGTACGGACGCGTTCGGGGCAGAAAACAAACGGACAGACAGACAGACAGACGGACAAGCGATCGATCTATAGATCGTTCGATGTGTGGCTATACCATCTCAAATATTTACCAAGCGAAACGAAACAAATTCAAAATAAACAACAAAAACAGCAACTCTAAATAGAATGAAAACGTTCCAACAACATACTTACAAATAAGTGTATATATATACATATATATAGACGACCGATCGTGCTAAAATTGCAAAGTCTTAGAGCTAATGCCAATCGAATTTCATATGGCATTAGGTAACTAGAGCCGAGAGTCGCCTACAAAGGCGTCTGATACTTAATCAAAACTAGCCATATCAGCACTATTCACAGTGTGTGTGTGTGTGTGTGTGTGTGTGTATGTGAAGCACTTTTATACGATATCAAACCATACCATCATTTGCCATTCGCCACTGGCTGCGGTTAGTTCAAATCGGGGGAGCCGGCCTATAAACAAATTGTCTATTTGCTACCTAATAAATGATATCGAATAAATCAATTGAGTCTATGCCAATCAAATGGAGCAACAGTGATAAATCTTGATCGTCAATGAATCTTCAATGTCGATCAGATTGAAAAGCAAAGATATATACATACATACGTGAACTATATGTTTACAAATTTAAATTTGTGTTTTATGGGAATTTCGTTCGCCAAAGTTTTTTTTTGTTTGGTTCCGTTTATCAAATTCAATTTTTAAGTGCTTAAAACCTAATCAATTATATTTTCAACAAAACATTTATGACTAAAGCTGAATGGATACTTAAATTAAATAGTAAGTCATAAGTTAAATCCCATATTAATGGGTCAAAAATTCATTATTTCAGAGTAAAGTATCTAGTTCTAATGTTTATTAAAAGATTTTAGAAATAAAAATTCACAGAAAGTCGAGAAAAAATCAAAAATAATTAAAAATATTTAAAGAATTATTATTGTTAATTGTCAAAAATCGATTTTGTGGTTTATTAAATAGATTTTTTCTTACTTAAAAGAAGCTTTAAGTAACTGTCACTAAGAAATTTCGCTTAAAAATTAAAAAGATTAAAGCATGATCCATTTCGGTTATGGCTCTTAGAATATTAATGCAAATCGATTATATTCGAAATATTTTAAAATATAAATTTGAAATCTATAAATAGTTTTGTCACAATTTAGATAATTTTCAATATAAATCATTCATTTTAGACGTTATCAATTGAAAGTCAAGAAACCAAATAAGATCAATAAATTTTATGTTGCAATCCTCAAATAACTTGGAAAAAAATATATACATACATATAAGAGCTGGAGCTTTCTCGGTAGCTAAGAGAATAAAAAAAAACCCACAAAACCAAAAAAAAAAAAAGAAAAGAAAAATAAATAAACATTTGATAAATGGGCATTATCAACGTTTAATGATTTATTGTTGCATAAATTTTATTCCACCAGTTGACGCGTTGTGTTAGCATTTCTGTTTTTTCATTATTATTATTCTGATTACCAATAATGTCTGAGAGAAAACAAGAAAAATGAAGTCGTTTCGCCGACTTAGGTATACCATACACCAGAAATTCCATTCACAACAAAGCATATGAGCACCCTAGGGGGGCGTAAAAAGGGGCGTGTCAAAAATTTGAAATAAACTTGACCAATTTACATATTACACGAGCTTACATACCAAACTTGGTGGCTCTAGCTTTTACAGTCTTCGAGATCTAGGTGTTCATACGGACGGACATGGCTAGATCGACTCGGCTGTTGATACTGATCAGAAATATATATACTTTATGGGATCGGAAAAGCTTCCTTCTGCCTGTTACATACATTTTGGCGACTTTAATATACCTTTTTACCCTATGGGTGTATGGTATAACAACAACAAATTGCGATAATTTATATGTGAACCAAGGATTCGGATCTGAATATTATTTGGGTTTTCTCTGTGTGGGCGAGGCACCCGCCGTTTGCTCTCAATGGCCAAGTAAATAAACAATAGAATATTTTGGTTTTTTTTTTGCTTCTCATTGACGGGGCCACAATAAAATGTGTGAAAAATATGCCTGAGGCAGTGAAAAATGCAGCGCCGATATAAATAAATAAAAAAATAAATAAAAAAAAATAACAACAACAAAAACAAAAACTGAAAATAACAAAAAGCCCATGAATCGTGAAGCTCCAAGTGTTTGCTATAAAATTAAATAAAAATCAATCATGCCCAAAATGTAAAATGGAATAAAATGGAAATAAATATTTTTCGGTGTGTGTTTGTGTATTGGAAATAACTTGTTGAAATACAGGGTGTCGCAGTGCACCCTCAAATCCTAAAGATGGACACAAACTCACAGAAAAAGTGCAAGAACCAATCATTCAGAAGGCTCAAGGATAAGAGTCACTCAACTACCAACAAATCGAGTTTAAAGAAAACTCTTTAAACTGGTTTCAGTCTTACCAAATATAAGACTAGATACTGGCATAGAAAACTGCCTGCTCTTAAGGCCTGTTAACAATTTCTAGGTCTCAAATCGTTTTATATTCATATTAATTAGTTTTCGTGACATTTCCCCAACATATTTTTCTATTTCAATATTATTCTTACGATCCTTTTCATTAGTTAACACGACTTTCGAGAGAGAATCGAAATGGAATTGATATACATTTTTTAAGCGAATGTCCTATATCATATTTTATGACAATAATTAGAATTGACAGATGAATTCGATTTCAAATTAAGGTTCAATATTATGTTATGAATACCAAAACTAATCAAAACCAAACTACAGACTGAAAGATGTTATTAGTTTAAGACTCGACCAGTTTAACAAGAGATCTGATAAATATTTTAATACCAAAAAAGATGATTAAGAAAAGGCCTTGGGATACTTTATAATCAATTGAATATGAGCCATTGAATTCAAATTAAAACCTATTAATATGGTGATAATTGATCACTAAGTAAAACTATTAACTATTAAAACTAAATATTTACCTAGATATTTTGGCAATGTCCACACTTTGTTTTTGGTTTTGTGTAAGTAAATCCTTTAGGAAATATAGTTAAATTTGTAATTTCGGAGCAACGGTTGAAACTTTCAAAGCGTTCTTTCAAAAGGTTTTTTGTTAAAGTTAAAAAAATATCAAATTAGATAGGTACTCTTAGCAAAATAAGTTGCGAATAATAAATTTTAGACAGTTTAACTTATCAAAAATGACTATTTTCTAGCTTTTATATGGCTTTTCTATGATTACAAATAGAAAGGAAGTTATCAATTAAAATTGGGGTGAACCTATTTACTTGTCACACATTGTATATTTAATATATTTTCTCCATTCACAGGTTAAAACATTCTTTGGGAAAACTTTTCATTGAACAATGCCCTGATGTTGGATATGAAATGGGCTTACTGAAGATAATGAGCTTATGGCTAATTGGCCCATTGATATGTGGCCTATGTTTAGCTGATGGTTACTTTGTCGATTATACAGGTGAGTGAAAGTTGAGACCAAGTACTACTGATAGTTAGTTAGTCCATGAGTTTTCTTTGGCAAAATTCTATTCACATGTCGGAATTGTCTATTTTGGCAATTCACTTTAAATATGCTTGGGATTCTTGTTTATCAAAAATGTCGCAAATGTTGATAAGATAGAGATACTTACAGTTACTACTCAGGTACACATATTCCTATCCGTCAATGTACATATGTATACATATACATAGATATATGAGTATGGTAAACAAGAGTTTTGATTTTTGGTTTTAATTATCAGTTTTGTTTTCGCTTTATTTTCTTTTTGCTTGTAGAAAACACGGAGCTGATACAGCAACGCGCCGGCTATGATGTCAAATTGCAATGTGATCTCCGGGGTCTGGTTGATGAACGCAAATTGGCCGACATTAAGATACATTGGTACTTTAAGGTAAGTGAATGCCTCTCTGATATATATGAATACATTCTGCATTATATCCATTCAGCAATGCAGCGACAACAATTGCTACCAGTTGGAAACCGCCGAAGACTGGACAGCACTGCCCTGTGAACCGAGTCTGTGTCGTCCGGAATTATGGTTACGCAATGTCACCGAACGTTACTCTGGTCTCTATAAGTGCACCATTAATCCGCACATATGGGATGCTGGACAAGCGGTGGATGTCCAATTGGTGCGCACCTATCAATTGGATGTGAAAAGTAAGTCTTCTAAAGAGTTCCATTTGCATATTCAAATATGTATCTTTGATTTGCAGATAGTTCTTTGGCTGCTCCAGAGTTTCTGGATTCATATCCTAGCAATAAGACAGCTCGGGAGGACAGTCGAGTGGTGTTCCAGTGTCGTGTGCATAGTGAAGAGCATCCCACTATTAAATGGTTTCGGCGTCGCTCATATATGGGATCAGTGCCCGTTGTTGATAGCCAAACGACATCAAATTTCAGTACTCGGATTGTTCGTTATAATGGAAGGACCTACGAGTTGTTGTCCACAGCGCCAGAGAAATTAGTCAGTCCACAGATCTATCTAAGTAAACTCATTCTCAATGGCATACGCCCAAGAGATGCTGGCTTCTATGCCTGTGTGGCCATCAGTTATCGTGGCCATAAGATTCGAGAGGCCTATTTGGATGTACTCGAAGATGTCTACTGGAGCAATTACGATGACAGCGAAGAGGTGGTGGGCGGCACGAGTGATCCTCGTGAATTCTATTTACTATTCCTCATGCCTCTGGGTCTGGCCTTGTTGCCCATAAGTGTCTGGTGTGGTTATCTGATATATAAACGCTGCTCTCGACACGGTGAATGCCAGCGCATGGATCAACAATACTCGGATGAGGATTTGGAACGCTGCGTCCTTGGTGGCAATTGTTAAGATCATCCAGGCAAACCTAGTATACATTTACGCTTATTATGTTTAAGTATCTGAAGAAGACTGTAGCCTAGAACTAGGAAATCGTACTTAATTAAATCCCATATATAAAGTAATCTTTGCCTTTCTAATCTGTAAGTCTCTGAGCTGAGTGCAACAAATTTCGAATTGCTACTGAGGCAAAAATCATTAAGTTTACACAGTTCAAAATTCAATTTGTATGAAATTCAAAATTTGTCACGTCTCACAGTTTCTGGAAAATTAAAAATCATCTCTAGACAAAAAAAAAAAAAAAAAAAGCAGAAAATAGAAAACGCAAAAAAAAAGGCAGCCCATTTTAGAATTGATTCTTATGCCGGTTCCCATGATCTATGAGGTATTCCTTCAGTTCTTTTTGATGCGTCAATGCGAGGTGCATATCTATTTTTTGCGTCTGAGTGTGACTGTTATCAATCAAGTTGGGGCATCGATTGAGGAGGCAACTGCAGCGGCTGTCTGACCTCAAGGACAAGAGCGAACAAGGGTCTATCAGTGAGGGGTGGGCATTAGTCACCATGTCGGAGCCTGGACATACTAATGGATATCTTGAGTATAATGAATATCTTATGCCTGGAAGGTTGCAATATCCTGTGGCCTTAAACACGCAAACATTCAATGCTTATATGGAGGATGACGATTTTATGATGTCCTCGTATTTGCCAGTCGTCAATACAATCACATATTTGCGAAGTCCAAGTCCTTATGGAATAATTTCCTATTTCAATGAATTGCCTTGCCCTCAGCGAGCAGTTTATGTGGTACAGGAAGAGGATGTTCATCTAAGGGAAGAGGCAATAGGGCTGCATTTGCAATATAATCAAATAGTCCAGGCGACTGCTCAGAGATTGAATCTCACTGTGGATGATGAGGATAATCAAGTAGAGGATGACGATATGGACAATTATCAGGAGCAGCAGTCTTTTCATCCTAATCTAATCCATCGTATAAGCCCTGAAATTACAACAGAAACACTGGACAAGAATCAGAGCAAGCCAAAGACCCAAGGCAAACGCAAACGCATCTATCAGGCTGAACAGGGTTATCTGGTCGAGGAGCCATCCAGTGAACCATCCGACGAAGTTCTAGATTAAGCCCAATTTCAATATCCTGAACATTGTTTCGTTTAGTTTTGATCAAATTTCATTCCAGTTGACATTTTCATTATCCCGTTGAAGACCAGGAGACATGATAATCCATTGACATGATGATCCAATAGCAACAACAATAAGAATTTCACATGGTGCTAACTATGACTTGCCCGTACATAACCACTCATGTATGTACTTTTGTAACGAATTGTACAAATTGTTCGTTTTTCAATTTTGTTGCAACTTGAAAGTGACTCACCAGATAAAAAAAAAAAAGATTAAAAATATATATTTGATAAATATTCAAACGTAATAAGCATTTTTTTTCTATTTGATGTAACATTTGCCAGCATTCAATAGGACAAATATCTTAGATTAGTATTTTAGATAGTTACTTGCCAAATGGCTACATTATGCCTTATATAAGGCAAGAACTGAAACCGAATCTGCAACCGTTTGAAATCCTTTTATTTTCGAAAACCGAAACTGGAATGTTCTTTTGAAAAGTCACAAAGTTTCTGTGGGCGTTCACTATATACAGGATCGAACTATGTATATCATAGACAATGGTGAATTCTCAGGGTTGAAAATGAAGAAAGTTTTGATCCATTTTTCACCACCCAAACCACCTAAATTATGAACCTGATCCACTACTGGCTATAGATTTATAATATATAATCCAAAACGTATTGAATTTCTTACTCTCTGCAGTGTATTCTAATGAATTTTCAATTCTAATTTAAGTGATTCAAAATTCTTGAAAAGTAAACCTGGTCTTGTGGTCATTCCCGCTTAATCCATGATGTTAATCACTAGGAAAGATATCTTCTGTGTCCTTAGTTGTCGTTGTCCTCGTTGCAAAGGGTATTTCCGAGTCGAACCTTTTAGGGTAGACTTATTTTCGAGCAGCTAATTTGATTATTAGTCCAACACATGCTTATCGACGCTAATGCTCTCTAGTTACTCTCGCTTTGTAGTGTTTCCCCACTGATACTCTCTCTCTTTGTATATCTCATTCTCTCTGTTTCTGTGGACTGACCACATTTGGGGCCAGTTGTTGGCGCTCAGTTGTTGCGTGGCCTTTGCTAGTGTCGGACGTCTCTTGTGTTTGTTGTGTGTAACGTGTGGAGGAGCACTCACTTGACATAAAATAAACAAAAACTATTTTTAGTCTGCAAAAAATTTGATTGCTTTTCGCCAAGCACTAGTCAGATCAACTGCAGCAAACCAGCAAAATGCCGCCCTTAGACTGTAAATCACGACGGGGCACCAAAATATCCGTCATCATCTTGGGAAGTGCCCTGTGCTTTGTAATGATGGCTTATTTTGTATTTGGAGACAGCAATGACGAACAAGGCTTACGAAATCTACGCATGATATCCATTGTGAGAGAGACAATAAAAGAGAGACAGAGAGAGAGAGTCAATCAATAATGTTTATATTCTCTCTTTTCACACAGCTGTTTCGCCATGGCGCCAAGAATCCAAGTGATTTCTATCCACACGATCCTCATGCGGCTCATGACTGGCAGGGTGGCATTGGAGCCCTAACACCGGTAAGTAATCAGGCAAATTGGCCAAGTTAATGTAATTTCATTTCCTTCATTGCAGAAGGGCAGCTTGCAAGCTTATAATCTGGGCCGGAATCTACGCATGCGCTACTATCGTCTATTGCCATCGAATAGTATATACACACAGCAACAGGTGCATGTACTTAGTTCCGCTGCAGAGCGCTGTGTGGTGCGTCAAGTTATCTAGTGATATATGTATAATCCGATCCCGGTAGGCCTTAATCAGTTGGCGGTTGTATATATATATGTATATGTTTCTAGATGAGCGCACAAAGCGTTTTGGCAGGTTTTATGCCACCGCTGGAGAATAACAATGTGTTGCCCATACCCTGGCAGCCGGTGGCTGTCAATACTCTGGCTCGCAATGATGACATTGTAAGTTTCTACATACAAAACAAATATTTTGTTATCTAAGCCAAACGAGAAGATATCATTTAATTGGTCAAATTGCTTTACTAGTTACTGGCCCAGAAGAAACCCTGTCTCAAGTATGATAATATACTGCAAAAATTGTATAAATTTCCACCAACGGATTTGCAAAAACTCAACGAAGAGAACAAGGAACTCTTCAAATTGCTTACCAAAAATACAGGCAAGGTAAGTTAATTAGGTCCACTTGGCAGAAAGAAACTGTAACTGTTGACTACTTTTTCAATTCATAGAATATCTCTAATGTTCTCGATGTGGAACTGCTTTATGGCACACTGAAAACTGAAGAGGAGGCCAGTTTGGTATTGCCCGATTGGACAGAGAATATATATCCGGAGGAGATACGTCCATTGGCCGAACGTAGTTATGTGCTCTTCACCGAAACGAATCTAATGAAACGCATTAAGGGCGGTGCTTTTTTAACCGAAATTCTAAATAAGATGCAAAACAAGCGAAAGAGAAACCTAAATCCAGATCGCAAAATATTTCTATATGCTGGCCATGATGTTACCCTGGTCAATGTCATGAACTCTTTGGGCATATTAGATCAAACCGCCAAATTGCCAGAATATGCATCTGCTTTAGTCTTTGAGCTTCATCACAGCAAATCGTTTAGTAATGCTGATTTTGAAGTCAAGGTAAATGTAAAAAGCATTGCATACTTTAGGGGTGTTAAACTAATTAAATGCTTTTCTTTTCCAGTTGGTTTACTACTATAACAGCGAAGATAAGTTCCCCAAGGAGCTAACCATACCCAATTGTGATGCTCCCTGCTCCTTGACGCAATTCGAAGAGTCTATAAAATCATTGTTACTTGATAAATACGATGAAACCTGCGAGAATCATGCTCCGGATTGCAAAAATTGATCTAATATCAATATTATTATTGTATTTTAAATGTTTTATGGTTTATTTTATGTTATTGTTGATAAATGATGTATGTATATGGATATATCTAGCCCATAGGCGGATCTTGGGGGCGATTCTTAATGTATGCAATATCCTGAAAGAAATTTATAGCTTTTTGTATGCTTAGTAACCTTAAAATTGTCCTTCAGCAATGTTTGCTTCTAGGATTATTTGGCACACCAAAACATCTTCGATAATTAAACGTCTTGGACTGCTTATTGCATACTTTAGGGTACCAACTTACCCCATTTCGTAGCCCTAAAACCGCCAATGAATGGAAAAGAAGGAGATCTCTTCTAATAAAACTCATTAATGTAGAAGAAACTTCCGTCCAACTGACTCCTAGAGCATCCATTACTGCCCTTAAAAGCTATAAAGTGAGCTAGTAAAAGTTTTTCGTATGTTTTGAAATTTAAATTAACAAAATAGATTATGAAAAGTTTTTTTTTTTGACAAAATGAAATGTATGAAGCGTGCAACACTCTTAGCGGAATTCCAACAAGAATCGTTTGCCTAGTGATTTTGCTTTCGCTTTCGTTACCAAGTAATGCAACAAATGTGGCAAGTCAAATGAGTTTGAGTCGAGAACGTAAAATAACCCGCGATGTGCCATACAAAGAGGCGGCTAGCTGGAAGAGAATGACCCGAAGTGAAAGCAAAGTAAATGTTCAGCGCCTATATGATGCCTATAGGCAACGTTTCAGAAAGGAAAGTGATGAGTCCGAAGAGGAGGATATAGGTGGAGATATGAAAGAACTTTTGACCAATGAAAAAGTTGAGGATATCAATGATAAAGCTGATATTAAGTCCCAATTGCACCTGAATAGTCCTACCACCATAAATACAGATGAGGAAGAGGATTCTGATAACAAAGAAAATATTGAAACTGATCTTCAGTCTACACAGAAGGAGACCCAACTGAATAGTTCGCCTGGTACTAAAGCCGATGATCTTAAATCTATAAAGAAGGAAAACCAAGTACCATTGGCTGGAACTTCCACAGAAAGCAAGGTAAAGGCAGTGGAAGTTAAAAAAAAGCCAGAGATACAGAGTCCTGCTGTTAGTGGTATGGTCATAATGAAATTGGATGGGCATCCTCATGTTGGAATTGCCTCTACGAAGGCTCTACCTGCTCAAGCTGGATTCGAGCAACAACTTGATGAGACTGATCGTCAGATTGCGGAATTAAATCGTATATATCATGAGATGATGAATTCATTTCAAAAGACGCTTCCCAACTCCACTGGAAAATCATCAATGACCAAGCCCGTACACCTAAGCGCTTTCACCCAGTTAATAAATATTTTCAAACGCTTAGCACACACAGATCTGGTGGGTGAAATAGCCAAGAAGATCAATGATGAAATGGAGCTGGAAGCACAACCAATTCTGGAGAATACACAAGATGTTAGCCTGGTGGCAACGAACAATTCCCCCATGTCCCTCAATCAGATGGGTCAGTGGGAAATTAAAGATACAGATGACATTAATAAACTTTTCGATCGCATGGATCCAAGAAGGGCTTCTTCGGTATTCAAGCGTGTGGCCAATGAAATGAAAGTGGTTCGTCCACTCATCAAGTCTGGAGGTCTTTACGATGAGTACAAAAAGCGTCTGTCCAAAATTCTCAAAGAGCAAAAATATCCACGTCAGTCTGTAACTAGTGATCCGATCGAAAGTGAATCTAGTCAAAAATTAATTAAGAAAGCTACGGAAACTCAGTTACGTGAAGGGAGGGAAAAGCCCAACAAATCATCAGCCAAGCATAATAATTATCTTAAGGCACTTGAAACCTATATCCAAACTAATAGGGAAAGTCAACTTAATGGTGGCATTAAACCTTACTATTTGCCCAATTCAAAGAATCGACAATTGGTTTGGAACGAGGTTCCTTTGCTCAAGCCAAAAAATGGCGATTCCCCAAAGAAGTCGAGTCAGAAATCAGAGGCCTTGGGTTTAAAGGAAGATCATAAAAAACCAACCACTTACAATCTTTATCCTGGCATTGAGCCCCAACAAATTGATAGCGGTGTAAAAGCCTTGAAGCATTCTTCTTTCTTCAGCCTCTTGGATGAGTATGAAAAGCAAATCAATGATATTAATCGGGCCCTGCAGGCCAAGCAACGTTGGTGGAAGGATGCCTTGCCTAAAGATGACCCCAATAGGGGCAATGCTCAAGGATTTTTACCCTCCAAGGGTGGCCAGCTGACCAGCTGCTTACGGGAGAGTCCCGAAAGGGCCTTTGTCAGCTCAAATACTTTTCCAGGAGTTCTCTTAGATTTGCCTGCTGGCATGAGCTCTCCGCAGCCGATTGGAGGTAATGTCATTGATAATTTGGCCAGTCAAATGAAACTATCACCCTTGGAGTTGGCCCAGCGAATAGCAACGGCTGCAAATTCTGCAACGGGTCAGAACATGCAGGGGATGGGCATGGTGATGGCTTCCACACCGCCTCCCCCTCAGGCAGCTACTGTGGGTGAGTTTTTCAGTATGTGTCTCGATTCATTTGTCTAAGCTTATTTCAAAAGCAAGCCAGATAAACGTAAACCAAATGGTCAATGCTACCAAGGCCATCACAGAGAACCAAGTGCAAGCGCCCAATTTGGCTCCCATATTAGATAAGATTCTGCAACGTTTGGAAACTATGAAGGATATGAAATTAAATCGGGATGAAGAATCAAATGCAAATCCCTTGCCCTGTTGTTTTGCTGAACCCTCTGATGGTAAGTCCACTATAGCAGACCATTATGAATTAAGACAATATAAATTTCAGGTACTCCTTGTGATTTGAATGGGTCTTGGGAGTCACTGCTGCTGGGTATACGCATCAATATCAGAGGATCCAGCGGGAAGGGAAACGGCGAAGATGAAGTAGCAAAACCCACGTGTGCCCAACCCAAGAGGAAACCATCTGCTAGCCTCTCTAGCCTCAATCGTCGATGGCGACAATGCGTCAAGATCAATAGTACACAGATCAAAGCACTTACTCCAGGACTAGCACCCACTATTCAGTGGTTGAACATTACCATACAGGAGACAACACCGCCAAAGCAGCATGAACTAATTGATAACGTCGCAGAATGGACCTTTTCGGGTTACACCTTGAATATATTGGGTGGACCCATCAGTTTGTCCTGCCGACGTACCGGCTCCAATTTGATTGGAACATTTGTCGGCTATTGCCGTACTTGCGGTTGTGTGGACACGGTCTTTGGCTCGTGGACGTTTTGTCAGCCTTCGCGTGACTGTCAGGACATTACCACCTCGATCTTCGATAGACGGGACATGCTAAGACGCTATAGCATGGAGGACAAGAGAACGAATCGCTTCAAGGAGCAATTATATTTGCGTAGCAAATTCGCCAAAGTGGAAAAGAATCGACAGCAAGCCAAACAAATAGCCTTTGATAAGGTTCAAGCCTTTCCGCCACCACAAAATGAGTACTTGAATTCCCAGCCAGGACCTGTCCAAGATCCGCATCAAACTCGACCAATTTTTCAGTCATTATACTAGTTAAATTTCTTTTTTTTATATATTTTATGTGTCTGTGTTTATTTTGATAAACTTATTCCGTCAAAGAGTTTTCCTTGTGGTGATTGATGAAGGACATGGCATAGCCAATGGAGCGTTTGACACAGTGTTCATCCATTTGTTGGCCCGATTTGCATTGCCTCAGCTGTTGGGTAACATACTGAA
Organism: Drosophila tropicalis; assembly: GCF_018151085.1. NCBI lineage: Eukaryota > Metazoa > Arthropoda > Insecta > Diptera > Drosophilidae > Drosophila > Drosophila tropicalis. Next base: position 556,710 of record NW_027173374.1, read on the forward strand.
CAATGCGGTTCTTTAGCTGATCATTGTCAATGCGTTCCAAACGCTTTTCCACCTTGTGCATCAGAACATAGGCCTCCGGATAATCGGCCACATCACAGGGCCACACCGAAGAGTGTCTGTGCGTCCAACTGGGTCGGCGATCCTCGGTAGAATAGTCCTCGGATGGACGCAGTGTTCCAGCCCAAGTCAGGGCTAAGCCACAGCCGAGTATCAGAATCGCAACAAGCACAGAGCGCATTTTACTTAGATTTTAGATTAAACGTGTACTAAGTCTATATAGACATAATGCACGACTTATATACACGGATTTATCAATAAAAATCAATTGCCAAGTCAGCTTAAACTTTGTTTTGCCAAGGGCTTTGAACCCAAGTCGAAATATGTAGATGGAAATCAGTAGATTAAAAATTGCTAACGAAATCATAAAAAAAATTAAGTTGCGCGTGGTCATTTTATTTGCATTATACGATAGTGAATTATTTCTTTGCTTTAGAGTAAATCCAATTTCTAATATTCTGTAAATAATTTGTAATTGGTTTAAAGGAAATCTTTTGAGCCTTGGGTCACCCACCTCAATGCCATTGCCTGTTAAGGCGGAACATTCTTTTATTTCCCATGTGTCCTCCTCTAAACGATCTAGACCCAAAAGATAAGACATCATTGAGCTTGATATAGCACTACCTAAATCTTGCTTATTGGCCACAATCAAAAGTGGCACCTGCTGCAAGTGATCGTTGAGGATCAGATCGCAAAGTGCACAACGTGCCTCACTTAAACGAGATGCATCTTTGCCATCAATGACATAAATCTAGAAATACTTCAAGTTTTAGCTTTGAGATGGAAATGAGAGGGTTTTCGTTTATACCACAGCCTTTTTGTTCTCATAGTAATTTGACCACAACATACGCTTCTGAATGTGACCACTGAGATCCCAAAGGCATACCCGGGCTTCTTTGATGCTTGTATGTATCTCATGGGGCTCCAAAGTTGGCATCAATGGCTATCAATGGCAAATTAGTCTACAGAAAATTAATCATATATAACTAAACTAGAATTTCTTACATAGTTACACTGATCGTTGATAAGTTGAGCGATTAATGTGGATTTGCCTGCATTATCCAAGCCCAAGACTAAGATATTAGACTCTTGGGAACGGATGCCCAAGAGATTTCGCACTAGCAAAGTTAGCGCAGTGGAACACATTGTCTTTCAATTCTTTTTGTCTATAAAATTTAAAGAGTTGAAAAACAAAGGGCTCCTATATGTTTCAGTTTCATGTAGATATGTACGTATATTCTTAACTCTAGTAAGCTTAAAGCATATAAAGTAACACTTATTTGAACTACTTCTTCATGTTCTTGCAAACCCAATCCATTCCCTCTTTAAGGCCACTGCCGTCCACAGCCGTGCAGGCTTTGATTTCCCAGGTACGATCCTCTAAGCGTACCAAGCCCAATGCCTCAGCCACTTCGGAGGCGGTCATGGCACTGGGCAGGTCTTGCTTATTGGCAAATACCAGCAATGGAATCTGTTTTAGCCGATTATCCATTAGCATTTCGAATAGTTCACTGCCCGACTCCGTAAGACGTGTGCGATCCGTGCAGTCAATTACATAAATCTGTAGGAGAATGGAAAGTCAATTTTCACCCCAGACGCAGTTTAATTAAAGTTTACCAGAACATCGGTGTTAGCAAAATAGTTTTTCCAATATGGCCGAATTTTCCATTGACCTCCAATATCCCAGACATTGAGTTTAAAACCATCCGCTGACACCGATTTGATATTGAATCCAGCTGTTGGCGTTACCTGTAAAAGATCAAAACACATTTTAGGCAAACATATGCAAATCTGCTCCTTGATACACACCGTTGTTATATCCTCCGATGCCAGTTGCTTGAGAATAGTTGTTTTACCCGCATTGTCCAGGCCTAGTAGTAGAATCCTGGCTTCCTTGTCCGGATTTGGACGCAATTTACGCAGGAGTGATAACAGGCCCTGTATAATGGGAAAAAAATTTTAAAATTGAAATGGATGGGATGGCAGTGCTGGAGCCACCGACAAAGAGATATAAAAAGGCGCCGACAAATTTTAAAGTATCGATGGGACTATCGATTACAATCGATTACTATCAGCGTGACTATCGATTACAATCGATTACTATCGATTGCTCGGCGACACTTTTTTAAGAGAGTGTGCTCATCCCTGATAGAAGCGTACGCTTAATTATGAGTCTCAAATTGAAACTGGTGAGTGTTATTGTTTATATCAGGTTTGTTGTATTTGTTTTAAATATTTGCGAATTAAAAATTGGGTATTTATAAACCCAAGTGCATATTTAGTTGCTTTCTTTGTGCACAATTTATTTACTTCTTGTAAATTGGAGACTTTTCCCGCTTTTTCTTTGGGAGTCTCATAAAAAAGGCGGCCAAATATGGTAAAGGATATTAACGGATCAGATGGAACTATACCCACATATTTAATTTCAATCCTTCAATGCACTGAAACGACCTTTAAAATGAAAATGCCCCCATTTGAAAGAGTATAACAACACACACACACACACGTTACCATGACATTTTTGGGGCAACAAAACGGAAAAACAACAAATACTTTAATAACTAACAATTACAACTAATACTACTTGTATTTAAATGCAGGCGATTGTTCATTTCAGACTTGCCATTTTATTTTACAGCTACAAAAGTTATCACAAAACGATTTGGTTTACGGCGCCGATCTTCCTTTGGGCTAAACTTGAACTTTGGGTCGCCGAACTCCGCAAGAAACAGATAACAAAACATATACAACTTAACAGGTGCAATGCCACAGAGTAACTGAATAAGAACGAACAACGGCGACGGCGCGGAAATAGAAATAGCCGCCCGACCTGAACGGAACCGAAACTGAAACTGACATACCCAAAACGGAAGAGAAGATGCAACGGCAACGGTTGCTATTTACGGGCTTCAATGCATTCGGCCAGACTAACAAAGGCAATGACTGCGCCGCTGCTGACAACATTGTATTCAGCGGTTTGTAGATCAACACGATCATTAGAATCAACCGCATACTTAATTGAAGTATACTAAGTAATCCTTTTCATTGTAGATGTGGATAGACCTCAGTCCGAAGACAATTGCTTAATATCTCTAAGCTGGCGTTACACAGCCTATGCTGTCGAAGAAAAGATCTGGCTACGTGGTCTGCTGGACAAGGATCCCAATGAATGCCTAGAAGTTGAAGCTCCTGATAGGATTCAGGCTCTGGCCGCTAGCGATTCGCATTGCTTAATCTTGCTGCAGAATGGTGATCTCTATAAGTTGCAACCCCATTTAAAGGCCACATTGCAACGCATTCAATTGGAAAAGACGACCCTAAAAACAAATACACCAGTTAAAAGATCTGTATTTGGTTTACCCAAAGAATCCTCGACTGTAATCACTCACATAGCCTGCGGAACGCAAATCAATGTGGCCATTAGTAGTAGCAATGCTGTCTATAGCATTCCCAGTTGTTTGTATCAATTTCCCGAACGTCAGTGGCGTGTCCAACAGTTGATATGTGGTCATGAGCATGCCTTGCTTCTCAATGGAAACGGTGACATCTACTCCTGGGGTAATGGACTGTAAGTAACAAATTTGGCATCTTGTTGGCATCTCACTTATTCAATTATTTGCAGTCGGGGCCAGCTGGGTCAGTCCGTACTGGGGGGTTGAGGAGACGCCACTGCTTCTGGATGCGCTGGCTGGTATCAAAGTAAACATGGCACTTGTTCTTAACTCTTATCTATTGGATAAACACATGATTCATTGCAGATAACATTTATTGCTGCCGGCGGTTGGCATAGTGCTGCCATTTCGGCTTTTGGAGATCTCTATGCATGGGGCCATAACTCTCATGGCCAGTTGGGCATGCGTGTTATGAAACCGGGTGGCCTTCTAAAAGAACCCACCGTTTATCCACTACCCCAGCTAATTGAATTACCGAGTACTGAGTGCTGCTGTCAAAGTGAATCAAATGAGGATTCATGTGCACCTCTTAGAGTGTTTGCGGGATCGCGTCATACCCTGCTACTACGAAGCTGCGGCAAATTATGGGGTACTGGATGGTCCTATCATGGACAGCTGGGTAAGCAGCAGCAAAATGTACAATTTTTAGATGCGTTTCAATCTCTAAATGATACTCGCTTAAATCTTGACTGTGATATAAGGTGTGGCCCATGGGCAACCATGGTTTTGTCACCTATCTAAAAACGGATAAAGGATCCGTTTAAATTTAAAATTTTAGGCAAATAATATCCAAAATATAGCCAAGTTTCCTTTAAATACCCGCAATTTTCAATATAATGAATACTTATTTGGTACTCTTTCCTTTTAAAGGATCTTGTTGTCGATATAATAGTTCCACAGATATACTAAGAAGAGAATCAAGGATTATTGAACCACTGATTTGAAGTATGGGACTAAATCGTACTAACGATTATGCAGAAAAATATTTTTGAAATGCTTGAGGCAATAGATTCTAAAATGCTTTTTCCGGTTTGTGTCTCGGCTAAACAAAGTTGACTTTACAGACAGAATTAAAGCTTAAACTACCTACCGACAGTTGGCTAATGAATTTGGCTAAACTGTAGTCGTGTAAGAGTATTATATAGCTAATAACTTTAACTATTTCGATACGTTAGACGATTTTAACATTTATTTAGTAGTAAGTAATACCCTGGTTCCAATCTCTCACAGAAAGGGATTAAAAAAAGGGATTAGTTTGTACAAATACAATAGTTGACTCTCGAATTCAAGACACCCTTATGCCAGATTATGCCATTCAGTATTCAGTTGATCGTTTTAACAAAAATCATCTTGAGCCTTTGTTAGCTTCACATTTGATTAAAATATAACTCGAAAAAAGAGTCGCATATTATTGAGAGATATTTCTCCAGGCATTGATCATTCCTGATCATAAAACGTTCCCATTTATGAATATTTCAATCTGAAATAGGATTCAAAAAACTGTGATCAGCAAATTGATCTAGTAGCATTTTCCAAATATATACTCTTAGAATTCATTTGCCAATTGATAAACGAAATTTAGTTTAAATTTTTACTCTTATAAGGCTTACAAAAAATAATTTTAGAAATTTTACTTCTTTTTTTTGTTACCAAAATTTAAAAGATAAAAGAATTAAGAATTCTAAAATGCCGTGAGTATTGAGCAACCGTGAGAAATTGCCAATTAATCTATAAGGTTCGACACCCCTCCCAGCCCGACGCTATATCTTGTGTTACTATGGCGGATGGCTATCCATATGCTATATCCATTCATTTATATGAATACCACTTTACAGGATGCTCTTGGAGCCGATTATGCAAAGATGTGGATCAAAACCAATCGACTTTATAATCCAGATATGGAACTGAAAGATTCTGTAAAGTCATGTCTTTTGCTCGCGATGATTATGGAAATAATAGAACATTCCATCCGTTTCCTATAGTTGAAGTGTAAAAGTCCAGTCGGAAAAACAGAAAGCTATACAATTGCAGAAGTATCTGTATATATGTATATGTACACATAAGTATATAATTTTGTTTTCTTCTGTTTTGTTGTTGTTCCGTTTTTTTTATTATTATTATATTCACTTCTGCCATTTTATTGGCTATCAAAAGTAAACAGCCTGAGTTGCCTCGAGTGCGGGACACAAATTTTTTTGTCTTGGGGTAGGACTGCGGTCGATGTGCCATTGCTTCTTTTGTTGTCGCTGAGCATTTAATCAGTGAATTTTATTTAAAAAAAAAAAATGTTATTAAACAATATTTGCTTTTGCGCTAAAGTCAGACCGAACAGTGCAATAAACTTTTGAGCACTTGATGACTGATCACAACTGTCTGACTGACTGACTGACGAACTGACAGTATGTCCAACTGACTATGTGACAATTAAATATGGATGGCCGATTTTCCCCCCTTTGTTTTTAGCTAAGTGGAATCAAGTAGTATATACTTATTTATATGGCAAGTTTATTTCTCAGAAATGTGCGATAATTTCACGTTCGTTGTTATGACTAAGAATTTCTTATGCCATAATATAACTATTTGTGTTCAATTAATTAACTATGAACTTTACCGAAAGAGTATATAATCAGCAACAAAATACATACTATTCTTTGTAAGAAAAGTCCCTTATTTATGGCTATAGATGAATCCTCTGAAACCTTGATGGATGAACTCAAAAATCATGGATGAAAGTAACGAGTTTTTGCTTCTCAGAAGGGAATATACATACTTTCTATTCTTTTCTAAGACATTATTGTGCCAAAGATATTGGCAGGGGAGGCAAGCTTGGCCTCTCTCCTTGGGAGGTTTCTATTAGATTCAAGTAAACCAGCTGGACTTTTATAATTTCGATGTTTGAGAACGATTAGAAGTCTAAGGACTGATTACAAAAGGCTACTATAACTTTAAATAGCAGAAAGAGACTTGATTCACAAGAAAATTTTCTTTATGATCCTTTGAAATGAAATTTCGTTAAGCTCATTCTGTTTATTTTGGCAAATGATTTAGGAATTTCGTAGGCAAGAATCTAACCACCAGAAAATATTCAGAAAGTTTTTTTTACTTTTGATATAGTCAGTGATAATAGTCAGTGAAGTAATTTTTGAAATTTTCATTGAAAAAAACCTAGGAAGAATCATAAAAATATAAGAAAACTTGGCTGTTTTTTTCGCCCTTTAACTTGTCAGTAAACTTGCAAGGCTATTAAAAGTTCATTGGTTCTGATTTTAGTTATTATGGCTATTGATTTAGATACTCGGAAGAATTTATATTGACCAAACTAAAACAGTTTTGATTCATAGAATGACAGAACATTTTCAGAAGTGCAAATTCATTGGGAGTGGATGAACTTTTCGAGTATGTAGATAGTTTTTTTTTTTTTTGTATCTGTATCTCTTTGTGGCCTGCAACCGAGTTCAACGTTTTTGTTCATGTTATTTGCCAAATGAAAATGTAAAAAAAGAAAACAAATGTTTATCTTATAACGCACTGGCGACAGACAGAATGTGGTGCGTGTAAATAGGCTTTGCTTTTGGGCTTTACATTTTTATTTTATGAGCGTCATTTTCATTTTTTTTTCCTTTTTTTTTAGCAAACTTTGTTATCAACGAAAAAAATAAACCTCTAGAAAGAAGAGAAAGGAGATCGTGGGGGGTTACATTTAGGCGGCAAAAACTATTTGCAGTTAAGTGAACATTGAAAGAAGGGGAATGAGGGAGACCGGTCAGAGGGTTAGGAGGGGAAAGAGTATAGAGAGTTCAAGCGCCTAGCTCAAGGCAATTGCAGACTGCAGCTTATCAGGGGAAGCTAACCACTTGAAGCATTGCCGAACGGACCAAACGAACGGCCGACAAAAGTGCTAATTGTGGGCCCCATATTCTCGGTAGTTGGGAGTTTTCGTTATTCGAAAATTGTAATTCATGCGTGCCTGCAGACGCCAAAGTTTCAACAGAAATCAGTCAATCATAACCGAAAAACAAGAAAAAAAAACCTGCATAAGCAGAAGAAGAAGTCCAAGAACAAGTACCATGTACTCTCTGGATATGCAAGGCTTGGGCATGTATGTACATATGTTTGCCTTTCGTCCAAGTGCGTGCTGAGCCGCTTGCAAGGCTGGCTGAACAGTGGCTGTGGCCGTTGTCTCCTCGATTCTCATACCTCCGTTTTGTCCCTCCTCCCCTCAGCTTAGTTCAGCTCATCAAAATACCATTAAAGGCCTTTTTTGTGTTTTGTTTGTGTGTGTGTGTGTAAAAGGTCTCTCATCACTTTTTGCCCCGCTCCCTGACCTACCTTGGCGCCTTGGCGGTTTGTGTATCTATGTATCTCTCCTTGTGTTAGTGTGTGTGCGGGTGGATGGGTGTGTGTGCCCTCAGCCTATTTACTTTTGGGCGTACATTGAACTGCAAAAACCTGTGCAAACTCCAACCACCTCGACTAACTAATCATCACTTTGTTTTTCTGCTAATGACTTGCCTTGGATTTGGTGTTCCTTTTCTACCTCTCCCACTGCTCCTTCCACTCTCTCTGTCTCTCTGTCTCTGACTCCTGCTATCTTACTCTTGAGGGAGGAGGGCTTTTGCATTTAAGTGCATAAAAAATACGTGTGTTCCCAAAACGTTTCGGCATCCCAAATGGAAGTTGCCACCCATTCTCTTCGTGCCATAAAAATTATGCATGAATGTATTTGCTTTATTTCTACACCCCTAACCTGCCCCTCTTCTCTCACCCCTTACCCACACCCCCGGCACATTCCCATTCACATTCATGCCCAAATATAAAAAGTTGCCCTCGACTAGCCCAAAAAAAGGAGGAAAAAAAAAAGAAAACATAGAGGAGAAAAATGCAAAAAACCAAAATGAAACGAATGCAACGTCGCTTTTTTACGGCTCCATTCATGTGACGACGGAAGTGTCAAGTGGCTGTTGGCAACTCGTCGTCGACAACCAACTCTCATCCTGCGCGTCCTTTTCGTCAACGTCGCAGCCGCTGCTACTGCCAGTGCCACTGCTGCTTTTACTTCTGCTGCTGCATCGAAAATGCCGTTATTGTTGCCAGTTGTCTACATGCTCCACACACACACACACACAACCTCTCTCGACCTCCCTTTCCTTCGATGTGTACACATATCTATCACCCACACCCGGAATGTCTACGTGTTTCCAAGTTGCAATCTGCTTGCCGCTCTACGCCATGGCGTCTGCCTTCGAGTGGGCCAACTTTTTTTTCTTTTTCTCTACACATATTCACATATACACCCATGCATAGATATATGTATGTATGTATATATTTTCATCATATATGTATGTATGTACATTTTTTGTTTTTTTTTTTTTTCTACATTTTCATATGCCCTTCATTTAGCTGCGCTTTGTTCTTTTTTTTTTTTTGTTTTTTTGGCGTACAGTTGTGATTTTTGATAGAACTTTATGACGAAAAAAAGAACGAGTAAGTAGCTCGAAAGCTTATTTATATATTAACCCACTGAAAAGTGTTTTAAACAAAGTTATTTTGACTGATCAAATCAGGGATATTAGGGAACGAAACTATAGCGGATGATTGGCCGTTTAAAGTAATCTTAAAAAACCCTCAAAATGTGTCCCTTTTTTCATAATAACAATCAGCCTCACATTAAGAAACATAAATTTAAGTGGAAGTCTAGAGAAGTTTTCATTATCGTGGCAATTTCCTGGAAAATTCTAAGCCTTTTAGGAAATACCCATAATTTTCGAGGGCTTACTCTTGATACTAGATAAGTTGGGACTTTAGAACTTTGGATTAACTTGCTTCATACCCTTTGTCAGTTAGAAGGAGTGACAACATTTGCTGTCATTTCGATTTATTTCAAAAATCGGATTTAAATTTATTTAATAAATTTATAAGATTAATGTTAATGCCCAATTATTCTTTTGATTTCGATAAAATGGATTATTAAATTCATTTTTATTCATATTGATTTTGTGCAGTTTACTTAAAGTCCTTTAAGGGGAATATAAAGGGAATGGTGTCGTTTAAAAAGTTTTCAACAGCAAGCACTTGAAGACTTTATTAGTTTTAAATTCCATGACAGGAATATAATTTGTTTTTGTGTAATTTGCGTTGACAACATGATTGTGCGCTGTCCTGTCTTGTGGGGTCGCCCTCCTTTCAGTTGTTCGGGACAAAAGCGTAGCCTAATTGCAGTTAGTCACTTACATAACCAGCAATGATAGGCACGATTACATGATTACGCGGATTGCCAACAGTTCCATGACCATTTGCCACAACCACAACGATTGCCACGACGACGACGACGGCAACCCACGCACTGGCGTTTCACTGGTTGTTTTCGCTTTCTGTGCCTAGGCACATCGTATTCCTAGTTGGACATTTGCATAGCGTCTGCAAGTGGGCCCCTTCATAATGTAATTCTGTTGCCAGTTTTAGGTCCAGCACGACCTTCGCCTCGGTTAGCTGCACTTTTTGGCCAAAGCCAAAACACACACATAGACACAGACAGACTTACCCAAAACGATGGGGCTCCTCCATTCATGGCCATGACCATGGCCATTGCTGTTGGCCTGGCCTGGCTGTCTGTGTTGTTATTTTTGGCTCAGCATCAACATTGAAACGTGCTGCCAGACTCCATTGCCGGCTGCCGGCTGCCGGTTGCTGCTGTTGCATGCTGCATGCTGGCGGCTTTATATCTGTGGCATTGGGGCGATGTCGATGTGGAGGCACAGTCAGCAATTGGGAGTCGTGTTGATGTTATTGCACTTCTTCGCACTGTGGCATTGACATTGAGGGGGAAAGTGTGGCAGTCAAGTCCACAATGTTGTTGTTGCTGTTGTATTTTTGGCATGCTGCCTGCCTGACTGACTGTCTGCCTGCCACACTGCGTATACGTAATGTGTTCGCTCTATTTATGCTTCGCTCACACAATTCGGTGATTCATGCCAAATAAAATGGACTTATATTAGATTATAAATCATTCGTTTGTGCCTAAACAATTAATGTTGTATAAATATTTACGTTTTAAACATTTCTGCTTCATCATTCTTTTCACTCTCTTCCAATTTTCCATAAATGCTTTCTGTTTTCCTACCTCTTTTAGGACCATATTTATGGTTTACCCCAAGACCAACCATCCTGATGCCTTGGCCTGCCCGATAGTTTCATTTGAGTTTTGCCTTTTTGGTCCATTTCATCGCCCAACGAAATGCGTTCAGACTTTGGCCACTTCACTGGCTCATGCTCGCACACATTCGATTTATATGCTTCGATAATTCTAGATTCTCTTGCTCTCTCTTATGCTATGTATCAGTATTTTTCTTAACATTTTTTGCATATTATTTTCATGGTTTTTTTCCTCTTTTTTCCTTATGCTTTTTTGCTCGTTTGCATATTAAAATTTCATATGAATTTTTGCTTTATTAATATCTTGCAGTTATTTTTTTGTTGTTGGCTTTGGCTCTCTAGCTGCCTCTGCTACGGTTGCCAGGGTTAGTTGAGTTCTTGCTCCATTTGCCCCATCAAACTGCACATTGAAATTAAATTTCATTTGTCTGCGTGGCTGAAGGGAAGGTGAAGAGATATGGGGTAGGGGAGGGATAGCTAGTGGTTCATCATACTACATGACTACATACAAACATATCTGGGGTTTGGCAAGCGCGATTTATTGAATTATTTAGCTAGCATCTGGTAAATTCGATTTGCTTGCTAGCCAGCCATATCAGATACAATTCGCAGCCACATACATCCATCATGTACATACATAGATAGATTTGTATGTACAAGAAACATGTGTATTAACGCCTTTACCCATATTGATTCCCCAACATCATGTAGAGTTCAACTAATTTGTTTTTTACTTCATTGCCTCGACTCAAGCTGATGATGATGATGATAATGACGATGTTGATGATGACGACGTCATTGAAAATTAGACAAATTGAAAGAGTCAAAATGGCAAAAAAAGACAAACAAAAATTGGAAAAAATAAAAGGAAAAAAAAAAACAACAGGCATTCATTATGAAGAGCTTGACGTTGTCAACCAATACATTTGCAACACAATCAATTTACACACTCATACAGCCAAAACATGTCGTTTAAGTAGCAACTAGCCCGAGAGCCCCCTTAAATGTGTTTATATTATGGGTACTCTTGTTGTAATTTTATCTCATTGGATTGAAAATACCCTGAAAGGGGCAAATACTTATAAGCAAGTAATCTTATACTTATGCAATTAGGATATTTTTAAGCCTTTTTCATCTTTAAATATCATAATTTTATAAAATTTCTAATCGCAATCGATAATTTTTATTCAATTTGATGAAATAGCTATAAAAGAGTTGATTTTCTGATTTTAAATGACTTCTTAGTATTAGCCACGACTTATCCTGAAGAGTTGCTAATAGCCACCTTTCTTTAAATCAGCATTGAATCGTTTCACAGTCATGTTACTATTTCTTTCATTCTATTAAATTAACAATTTTTTTAATCAATTAAAAGGATTCCTAGTGACCTGTAAAACGTCTTTATTTTCTAAAACATTCCATCAAAATACTTTAAGAACCAAACTTGTCATAAAACAATGGGTTATCTAGGGCTCTAAGATCGGTGAAGGAAACTTTGTCTCCTAAAGTACATATTAACTATTGGAAAAATTTAATCTCATTTATTTATTTATTTTTTAAAAGATTAGAAAACTTAATGTGTTTCTAGCTGTTATGTCAGGGTAATTTTTAGCTTGAGTACCCATAATAAAAAGATATTGTATCTCTCTTTTGGGTGTTTATTTTGCTGCTTTTTTTCGTTTTGTTTTTTGTGTGTGCCTCTTCTTTCTGTTCTTTTTGTGTTCGCTTCGACGCGTCACCGATTTTACTTGTGCGTGCGTATGTATGTGTGAAAGTTTATTCAACCAAACGTTTGGTTCATTGAACTTGGCCGAATGGCGAATATTCGGTTGTCGTAGGTTAGGGGCACCCCATTGTGCATTCACAAAATGAAGTTGCGGCGAGTTTAAGCACACATACACACACACACACACTCAAACCCATTACTTGCCTCTTTCTAGCTCTCCCCCTTTTTTGATTGTTGCCTCTCTTTAACATTTATGAAAAGACAAACTGACAAACTGACTGACTGGCAAAAACTGTGACGAAAAGTGCAATGGCAAATGCACTCACACACACTCATACATACGCACATTAAATATATATATATCAAAAGCGCATAAAAAGCAATAAGTAAGTACTTTATGGCACTGAAGAAATAGCATTTGGGCAGCCTTACATGTGTCCATACAGGAAATTGGGGGGAGGAGCGATGGCATTTGGGTATGGGCATCGGATATAAACGCTCAGACACACACACACAGATACATATATCAATGCATAATAAACTCATTGATCATAAAGCAATTTAAACTATGACTGGGATGACTTTTGAGGATTATACTTAAATATACTTACTTATATAAGCTAAGAATACATACATACATACATACATGAATACAAGTCCACAAGTCCAAATTTTCAGCTTCACTTCTCTTCAAATAATCTTCACCCTCTCCCCTAAAACATATTTATGAAGGCTATCGAGATTCTAGAGGGAGAATAAAAATACCCCATAAAGATTGGCCACATACTTATATTTATGAGCACATCATACACACAATAAGTAGTTAAAATCAATCTTTAACAATTTCAAGTACTATTACGAACAATAAATTTTTAAGATTAAAGATTAAATTTAAATATCTATATTAATATTTTAAATACTTTTAAAAGAAAAAGCAAAACTAAATAGTAAAAGAAACGTAAAAAATGTGCAACATTTGTGGAATTAAAAGTTGTTAAATTTGATGAACTTGGCAATGAATGGCCTTCTATTTAATATTTAATAAATAATGCATTTAATAGTTTGTTATTCTTAATAATAACTAAAGTTTATTTCTCAAAATACCACCTTAAAGTAAAAATTTACTATAAAAATTTTAAAATTAAATTACATATTTGGAAAACTTTAATAAGTCAATTAATGTGGCTAAAACATGTGATGTACTTTTGTATAATAAAAAAACTATTGAGGTAAAGTTTAAAATAAAAATTCTTCTAGATCTTCTCTTATGATTGATGAACCTTAAAGACATCCATAGATAGTTCTCTCTTTTTATTTTTCAATGAAATTCAAATCGATGTTTTCCGACTTTCTTTTGAATTTTTCACCTTTCAATTACTTGGCTTTGACTGCTAATCATTTGGCATTTACATACAAACATGACACCGAATTCAATATGCTCTATGCAAAAGTATGCAAAGTATTTGAAAATGTCAAATAAATCATGGAAATGTTATATGGCCATAAAAGTGTTAATTTTCTCTTGTACAGCAGCATCGAGGGGAAGTGTATATAAAATGGGTCAACATCAACTTACCACAAAAATATACATACTAGAAGCGACATCAATTGTCTGCCTCTGTCTGTCTTCGGTTCGGTGGCATCTTGAGGCAAAGACCGCCCATAGACGCTTTCATAGACGAAATATGAGCGGCAACCGAAATGCACCAAAGCCGGATCGGAACTAGTCATATCCAGACCAATCTTCTTCTCACACTCTACACTCCATCCTTTTTGCCCTAACATTTTGCATATGGGTAATTTGAGAACATTTGCGCTTTAACTGCATGCAAAGCAGAAAAAAAACAACAGCGCATAAAGAAAATGTGGCAAAACCGAAAAGGCAAAAAAAAAAAAAAAGAGAAATATGTGCACATGTGTCGCCTGGGCCATGGTCTAGCCAAGTATCTATGTTGATGCGGCCGTGTTCATGGTATTCTTTGAGAGGCCTAAACCGATGTTTTCTTCTTTTCTGTTGTTGTTGTTGCTGGTGTTGTCGCTGCTGCTGCTGCTGCTGACTTTGAGGGCTTCATCATCTGCTTTTGGCCGGTTGCTTGACTTGGCTTGGCTTGGCTTGGCTGCCGACGAAAACTGACAGCGACGAGCCATTGGAGTGGCTTAGGCTTAGGTTTTGGAGTAGGCACTGCCACCAACCAGATAAAAGTGGCCATACCCAAGGGTAGGAGACACAACACTACCGACAACGACATCAAGACAACACGACAACAACAAAAAACAACTTCAACTGGCGGCACATTTCAAGTTGACTTTATTTTCAACATCGTCGACTTTGGTCGTTGCTGCTTTTTGGTTTGCATTTTCGCTTTGCTCTTCGTTTATAATATTTTTTTTTTGTCTTTCTTATTTCTTATACATACATACGACCGAAACTTGATGAATTGGGAATTAATTCCTTTGACATCACTTTTTTCTCTATCTCCCTTTTGGTGCTGAGCAGCTGGAATATAAAGATATCTAGTCCTGCTTTGGGGACTATGTAAATTATTTTCGATCATTTTATTCACTGAAAGTATTCATCCTTAAGATATGCAATGAATGGAAAGTTGAATTTTACGTTTCCTTGTATACAAATAATTTATTATTTAATCTCAATAAACAAAAGTTTTGTAAATGAAAGGTGATGTAAGAGAGAGCACATGCGGGGGATCTTGACCTTAATTTTCGAAAGTGAAATCGAATTTGCTTACGAAATTTTAGCATTTAAAATGTTAAAATGTTCTAAACTCTCTAATGAGAGGATTCGTCTCAAAGGACGTTTGTCCTTATATCACTAACCTCTTGCCAAAACTTCTCGAATAATTCTCAAGCACCATCACCTTAAAATTTCCTATAATCTTAAGTAAGTTAATAATGCCAAAGCAAGTTAATTCATTAACAAAATATCTTTAGTCCAGTAATGCCCTTTGATACCCTAGCACACTCTCAATTGACTCTTAAACGCACACATATGTGTAGTATATGTATATGTATTGACATTTTGGGCGTTTGGCATTTGATGTCCTGTGTGTGTGTGTGCGTTTTTTTTTGTGGCAAAAGTCATAGAATTGGTTTTTGCATACGCATTTTGCACTCTCACTCTCAATTTTCATCTTTATCTTTGTCTCCTTCTAACGTTAAGACTTTATTTACACTTTGGGGTAAAGTTGTGCCTTTCTTTTAGCCCCTTTACCCAATGGTACACCATCCCCTTATGTACCCCTAAGATGTCCCATCGTGTGCATTGTAAAGTTCATTGCACTTTTTGCGCAGAATTTGTTGCCTAACCAGCCGAAGAACAAAACGCACAGACGGACAATGTGTTTTGTTATTGTTGTTGTTGTTGCTTTCCTACTCTTTGGCATTTTGCTTCATGGTATGAGTGTGTTTCTATGTGTGTGTGTGTGTGGGTTTTTTTCGTGTTTGGCGTTAACATTGGCAGCAGGTGTTTGACATTGCGTCAAAGGTATTGTTGTTGTTGTTGTTGTTTCTGCTGCTGCTGCTTCGACTTCAACACCAACTACTTGGACTGGTTACCTCACAGGCTGACAGCCTGCCACAGGAAGCCATACAGCATTTGCCGTAAGTATGTGTGTGTGTATGTGTATGTGTTTGCCTGAGAGAGTTCTGGCCAAGTTGTTTTTATTGTTAACAAGCTTTTTGTTGTTGTAGGTCGCAAAATGTGAGCCACTAAAGAGCATGAGAGCAAACTGTTTCTGTTGTTGTTGCGAAAATAACTTTTTTTCGGTTCAAATCGTCATTTTATTAGATCCGGGACCTTAGTCCTTAGTTTTGTCAATTAGCCAAATGCATTCAATACATAAAAAACGATATAAAACATTAGAAAACTGTGACTAGATTTATTTCAAAAATGAATTTTGAAGGTTTATCTACCTTAAGGAAAAGTTTTTAAAAGAAGAACCTTAAGAGAACCTAAGAGAACCTTAAATGAATGAATATGCAATAAATATTACAAAATTAGAGAACTCCCGCCTTAAAATCTTACCTAACAAATGGAATTCACCCAAAGTAAAAGTCATTATTAAATTTTAGAATTAAATATTGTGTGAGAAGAAAACCATTTCTTACCATTTACATATGTGATGTGGCTAATGCTAATGCTAATTAAGTTATAATAGATTCTAAACTTGTTAAGGGCTTTTCAAAAGTTTTAGCATAAATTCACGCTTAACTTAATGCACAACTAGCCAATTCAGAGAGATAGAATAAAAAATAAAACAAACGCTTGAAACTTAATCAAATAGAACTTGAACTAAAAACTCAATTGTTAAGTGCTTGAATGGTCGATGTGAATTTCTAGAATATGTAGAATTTTTGTAAAAATAAATATCTATTTGCATTGGCTTTGAAATGGCTGGCTGGCTGGCTAGCTGGCTGGTTGGTTGGCTATTTGATTGCTAATTTGATGCCCATTTGGTATTGGTTATTCCTTTCAATTCCTTTCCTTGCCTCTGCCACTCCTTTGCTCTGTGTTTTATTTCGAATTTATTTGCCTTTGGCCAACAGCTGCAATTGAAAGCAAATATAGCGTATACGCCCCAGTCGACTGCACTTACGCATGATGTTCTGTTTCTGTTTGGCCTTTTTTTTTTTTTTTTTCCTTGCTTCTATTTTTTTGTGCTGTAATTTTTCTAAACATCAAATAGTAGGCTGGCCCAGGACGAAACGGGCGAACGTCTGCATGCATAATGCATGTGCAAACGCATAAAAGGATATTGATCTGCCCCCAACCAGCAAAACGACCGCTAGGCATTGGTGTGAAAGAGCAAGTGAGTGAGATATATACATATAAGGGGGAGATAGAGGGGGATGGATGGGGGCCGGGCCGCAAAACTTTTTTCATTGCATAAAAAATAAAACAAGCATCAGGAAATGATATTGGGGTGAGGTAGCTTAAGCAGGGGTCCTCCAAGACAGGCCTCGAAAATTGCTTTCGCAATTTCTGTATAATTCTTCTTCTTTTTACATATGTATGTACAATAATTTATATATATATGTATGTATATATGGGGTATGTATATACTTTTGCCATTATATGCATTTTCTACATCGCAACTTACGCACTTTTCGTTATGGCCTTTTTGTTTTTGTGCTAACATGCGTGTGTCCTGCGGCCTGTTCAAGTGAGCTGTGTGAGTCAGCCAAGTGCCAAGTTTTTGCTGCTTACGCAATATTTATAATTATAATCATATTTTCCCCTACAATTCGTACACATACATACATAACTCTAGCGACTCTTTCTGCCGCACTGCTGCACAGTTGTTAAGAGATTTAAATTGCATTTATAAAGAGATTTCTGGCCTATACCTTTCATGTCAGTTGCCTCTTTTCTTGCCCATTTCATCCATTAAGCTTCTTTTTTTTTTTTTTTTGGCCAGCCTAGGGGCACTTCCTGTCGCCCAAAAAAATAGAAAACAAACATCAAGGGTGAACAAAATATCACAAAAAAAAAAAAGTAAAGTAAAATTCATTTCCCTAGCGCACGACAAAGCCATGTCGCCAGTCTGACGGCCC
The DNA here is from genome assembly GCF_018151085.1 of Drosophila tropicalis. Classification (NCBI taxonomy): domain Eukaryota; kingdom Metazoa; phylum Arthropoda; class Insecta; order Diptera; family Drosophilidae; genus Drosophila; species Drosophila tropicalis. Next base: position 574,668 of record NW_027173374.1, read on the forward strand.
AAACCCGAGTTAACTTTTGCATTTTTATTTTGGTCAAAACAAAAACTTTTCAGCAAAACCAAAAAAATGCAAAAAGAAAATAAAAAACACAAAAAATAAGAATGTATTTTGCATTGATAATTAAGCCAGAGAGTGAGAATAGGGCGAAAAAATTAATGAAAACGGAAAACTAGTCTTCCACATTTGAATACTCTTTCTGAACTCATAAATTCCGAATAAAAACTTCCATAAGAACCTACTAAAGGGGCCTAACGATTAGGTCCTGACACAGGACCAAAAATAGAAATGTATCTATACAATTTAATTTTAATCCTTCCAATCAGCAAATTCAACAACTCCAAAAGTAAATGGTCCTTTTTCTTGTGTTGTTGTGTTTTTGTTAAAGTTTGAAAAAAAATGTTCAATACAAACTCATGATATATTGCAGTCATTGGTCACATAGGTTCTGGCTACTTTTCGTGTTGACCCCAAAATAGTTAAGGTCCTTGCATATTTGACAAAACCACAAAGAGAATAAATAAAAAGAAAAGGCATTAAAAAAACGAAGAGAGCGAGAGAGAGAGAGAGAGCGGATAATGGACAGAAATGAAAACCTTCTCTCTTACCGATACCAGGCACTGGACAAATTTATGATAATATGAAATGAAAAGAAATTCGAAACGTCCACCATCGCGACGTATAGAATGACATTAGTACATCGTCCATTATTGCCATGAAACATGCTCTTTTGTTGTTTGTCGAAACATTTTCATGGCCCATAGGCGCCCCTGTCACGCCCACTCTTAGTTACTACTTCTACAACTGACACACGGCATGGTCTTTGTTGGAAAATTATGACCGCCAGCAAATTGTAAATTATATTTAATTAAGGCTGCATTTTTGAATACAAACCAAGCTGTAGGTTCTCTCTTTTTTTCCAATTTTCCTTTGCCTTCTTTGCTTTGAAAACAGCAGAAACCATACAAACAAAAACGTAAAACCACATGGAAGGAGAAACAAAAGAATTCAATTGTATTTTTAATTAGGCAGCATTTTGTGTTGTTTTGCTTTTACTTTGGTTTATGCAACTGCTTAATATCATTTAGGTTTTTGCAATATTCATGCCTGGAGAATGGGGATACATAACTAACTTTGCATGACATGAAAAAAAAAAGAAAAGCAAACGAAGAGTCCTTTATAAATACTTGACGAGTCCAAAAAAATATCCAGAGTGAAATTCCCATGTCTGTTATTTAGCAAAGAGCACAAATAATTACAATAACTACAAAATGGCAATAATTAATAATAATCTTAAACTACTTACTGACAGAAGTACACAAAAGTCGGTAAAAGTATTTTGACTAGGCTTGACCGAATCTTTAATGGCTTATGGCGAAAATCTAAGGGATGTGCCTTTAAGGAACATGAGCCACATTCCAACATTTGTTTATTGAATTATTTTAATTTAGCAAAAATTTTGTCTCTGTATTTGTTTGTTGTCAAAAATTAATTGTGACTCTCCCTGCTGGTGTCTGATTGCACCAAGGGGCGTCTTTGTCATAGATGTTTTAATCCTGTTTTTGTTATAGCATATTTTGTATAATTTTTCTTTATTAATATAAATCAATAAATCGTGTGTGTTTGTGTGTATGCAATGTAAAGTTATGAAAAAAACTCTTTGTCTACGAGTGTCCTAGACGCTGTAACAGCAGCATCTGCCTCTGCCTAATAAATACTTGGCAACAGAATATTCCATTGATTTGAATCTTTGCAAATACATAAATAACCATTTGAATTTACAATTTTAAAAGGGTGAATATGAAGGTTTTGCTAGCTAGGAGTCCAGGTCCTTGTGATACCTTTTTTTAACCAGCAGCAAAAGCAAAAGAGATCTATTGATTACAAATTATTGATCTCTTAACAGTATGATGAAATAATAATCATTTTATTGTCATTAAATTAACAAGTGCCTGTTGCAAGCCTATCTTGAGATAATAGATATTGAGTTAGAAATTAACTGACACAAGACATATGGAGAATCAAGAAAAGCATAAGCAATAATACACTAATATTGTCCTTTATAATCCCATCCAAAACTGTCTCTCCATTTAATTAACAAATTGTTAATTGGCCCATCTTGAGATAAAAGTTTCAACGAGTGAACAAAGACAATCAAATTTTTCTCTATTCTTGTGTTCTGAACAACATAAATTATAGTTGGAAGAAGACTAATTTAAAGAAGAATCAATATATTTAAAAAAAATGTCAAAATCTCTAGCTGAAAGAACTAAGAACTAAGAGAATTAGTTTCGGCAGCAATAAATACGAAATTGCCCATAGATAAGTGCTAATAGTCCACTTTAGGACATGTCTTTAGGTCTAACCAATTATTACCCATCGAATATATATAATAGGTACACATATAAAAAAAACATCCTATAAGCCGGAGTGCATTTCCAGAAATGGTCTTTGCTTGGCCACTAATAAATTTTTGGTTACCTTTTCCAAACGCACAGAAAAGCGCAAACAAAACAAAAACGAAAAAAAAAACTTGCAGTTCGACAAAAGACAAAGCTATAGCCTGTTGGACATATTTTAGCCAACTTTTAAAATATTCTGGTGGCAGCTGCAACTGGACAACAACGCTGATGATGGCCATGCCAGTCAGATGGAGGCAATCGACGTTGTCATTGTGCACCAAAAACAAAGCGAAACACTAACGAAAAAAGTGGTTTTCTATATATTTTTCTAAAATGAAAATGTCTAGTTTTTGCTCATCAACGCCGACTCGGCTCGGCTTGGCTTGGCTTGGCCTTCCTTGCGAGCTTTGTTGCCGTTTGGTGGTTGGTTGTTGGCCAAAGTTGTCGCCAGGTTTTTATGCTCCTCAGACTCTTGGCAATGTCATTAACTTGGCCAGCCGCCTGCTCCAGCGGTGCCAGTGGTGACATGGGCAACATGATGCGCGATTTGAGCATTAATGTTCATTCAGGTGCGCGAGTTTTTCTTTTGCCATTGCTTCTGCTGCTGCTGATTCTGCTGCAGCTTCTCTAATTTTGCCAAAGTACAAAAAGTGCGTGTGCAATTATAAAATGCATTTCATTGCTAAGGTCCAAGTTGCAGCCCCATCACGCCCATGGTCTAAGCAAAGAGATGCAATGACTTTGATTTCGTGTCGCCAAATTGCTGATGCTCTCTGCCCGAAAGGAAGAGGTTCATTAAAAAAGTATTTGAGCTGAGATTTTTGCCACACATTTTTGATTGCCAACTGGCAGACCCTCGATCGAAACAAGTTGCCACTGCAGAGACAGAGGAAAGCAAAAAAAAAAAAAACTTGCCCAGCCAGCGCACTCCTCTTCATCATCATTATTATCATCATCATCACTGTGATTACCTGCGAAACTGAGTACTTTATATGTACTAGAAATGCAGCTGTAAGATCTTCTTGTTGTTTGTCAGATTTGTGGTTTTCCTTTCGAAACTTGACTATCCCTGTCCCAGTTCCCTATCCCACATCATTCTCCTTATCCCTCCTGCTTACTGCAAATTGCATTTCTGTTTTCGCAATGGTCAAAAAAGAAAACTTTGCAAGAAACGTTTCTAGCCAGGCTTTTTCCACTAAAATAACTCAACTGATTGACACTCAGGAAACGTCAGGAATTTGATTGGCTTTTATGACTTTGCCGCCGCTCTAACCATTAGACAAAATATTTTATATACCTACATTTATATACATACTTATTTATATATACATATACATATATATATATAAGGTATATGAAATTTTGCATAATTTTGCCGCTGTCTCTTTTTCTTGGCGCATAATTAGAATTCATAGACATGTGTCCAATGGACAACAACAGAAATTGTTGTCTTCGTCATCGCTGTTGGCCATCTCATAGTATGTACATACATACATACATATGTATATACCTAGGCAATAAGGTTCATTGACGCTTCACCACAGAACAAGAATCAAAACGAAACTGCGCCAAAAATAGCTAAACACAAAAAACCAGTTCCAAAAATGCAACACAGACAGGTAACCCAATACAGGAATTTTCATAATTTTTGCATTTTTATAGAATATACAAAAATCCAAAAAAAAAAGAGAAAACAGCAAAACAGAATTCGTTAAGTAGGCACACTCAAATGATACCCTTTACACTTCTTCCAAGGTAAAGCATTGGAGGCTTGGAAAAGGAAATTAACTCTAGTGAAATTGCTCTGAAACTTTATACATAGATTGGCTTATAGAAGGTATCAGAGACAAGGTTATAGTTACTTCTTACTAATTATGATTCTAGAATGTGGTTTCTAGATTAAGTTGCTCGAGTTTTTAAACATAGAATTCTTATTGTCTATTCTTTACAAACATTTCGTTAAGACCCTTTCGAATTTATCAAGAAATCATGAAAAGTAATTGAATGTTTGCTTACATCTCAGATTATTTATCTACATCAATTATTTAAATTTGAAAATAAAATATATAATAATTTGAATAAGATATTTTAATCCATTTTGTGCGTTTTTACTTTATAGAATTTTGTATGCCAAATGCATATATCAAGATTAGGATAGTTGACGAACCCAACTCTTTAATCATAGTTCTAGGGAATAAATGATTCCTGCTTTTTTTCTGTTTTTGTTTTTGGGTTCATTGAACGTGCTCAAGGCTATAACTTAATAGAGTTTTTGTTGTTATTTTTGTTGTCATTATCATCAGATGTGCATAAAAGTTTTTTGTTTAGCCAAGGGCCGAAATTACAACATGGATTGTGATATAGAGTACGTCTATGGGCGTCGATGTGTATGCGTGTGTGTGTGTGTGTGGTCTACACTAATTAGCTTTAGCCATTGAAAGCGCATTTGATGATGGCACAGATTTCACTCCAGTTCATTCCATTCCATTCAATTTCATTGATGCAATCGCGCCTTATTGCAACACCAGAAGGGCAACCAGCAAAACTCTTTGCCGATTTTCATTCATGCCGCCTGTCCTCATTGTCTGTCTTTTTCTCTCTCTCTCTTTCTGTGTGTGTGTGTGTTGGGGCTTGTGTATCGGTTAGCTGGATGCGCATTTGGCTACTTCAGTTGCCAAGTTACCAGGCTGGGACACACCTTCCGCCACAACGCCACGCTAATCACGAGTAGAAGGAGCCAGCGCCGGCAGCAGCGCGTGGATAAATCAAAATACATTCGAGACGTGAGCAAAGCCGCCTCCTACTTCGCCTTTTCGTTGCATCTTACTCTCCCTGCTGCACCACAAGAGACGTCTTAGCCATACAGTCTGATGTCTGCATAATCCGAACCCAAAGAAAGTGCCGCACATGGGTCTTCGTTTCGTTGACTATGTAGTAAGCCGGGCTAGCTGGCTGGCTGGCTCTGCCAAAGACATAGACATTGGCTCTTTAGTCGTATCTTTCACTTTGATTGTGGGTCTGGGTGAGACTGCTGGATTTGTCGGGTGGCTCGTGTGGAGCTCGTGTTGACTATTGTTGTTGTTGTTGTTGTTGTTAATGCACTTGCTTTATGTTGCCAGCCACTTGGCCACTTGGCTACTGTTTTGTTTACCAACGTCTGTATATATATATAACTCAATCAGCAGTTGCATCTGCATCTCCATCACCTTCATTTGCCAACATCTTTTTGACCCACAACAAATTGCCAAAGCGACAGACTAGCCCATTATGTTATGAACTTGATCGGGCCACACGGTATGCCAGATATGCGGCAAAAAAAATATATGAGGAGGAAAAACTTACAAGCCAACCACTGTCCATAGTTGTATTTAAGTTCTAATGAAAACCTAATTACAAAATCAGCCAATACTCTCAAGACTCACTGATAATTAAGGCGCACACTTGGCGACATCTTCGTCGTCGTCTTCATCGTCTCTCTATGAAAACCACATTTAAAAGCCACATTAATGACCAAGAGACAACGATGCGACCGACCACTTTGGTAAAATAGGAAATTGCCCACTGCTTTCGTTTGGCTGTTGTTTGGCTGTTCTTTGGCTACTTTTTTCTTCCAATTCCTATTCCTATTCCCATTTTTTTTTTGTTTTTGTTTGTTTGTTTGGTTGCGTCTTCTTTTCGTCCATCTCCATTCGAGGAGACAAGATCAACACCGTTGACCAATCGTGTCGCCTTTGCCTTCTCTCTCCACACAAAAAAATCAAGTCGTTTCTCTGCTCTGCCAGTGTCCAGCGTTTTCAGCATTTTTAGTTAATTTACCAGGAAAAACATTTGAAATTCTTAAACAAAAAGAAGAAGAAAAAAACCAGCAACAACAAGTAGTCTTATACAAGAGAGCCAAAAAAAAGAAGTCGCCTCGCCTATACTACGCCTTGTTATACTTTAACTTTAGAAAAGGGTAGCTCAGCTAATGCGATTTACCTCTCGATACCTTTCAAACAGCTTAAGATATATTTTAAGTTTAAAATTTAAAACTAACTTCAATTTAAAATCAAAGTTGGTCTAAACCAAACAACTCCTTTCTGACCACAAAATATATATACACACAGATAAAAATATAAATGATAAACTTAGAGATTTAATTTTAGATTTATACAATTCCAAAAATATCTTTTTAACTTGTAAATTTACACTAAATTAGAGTTCAAAGTTGCTGAGACAACTTTTAAGCTTAAAACTAAACTAATCAATTGCTAAATAAATAAAATATTGAAAAACCATTTGGTAGGAAAAGTATCTTCAATTTGCCTGCCTAAGGACCTGCTATGGGTTAGTCATCAATCCTTTTTCCAAATAACCGATTTATTGATAAGAAAAAGATAAAGGAACACTTGAAAGACTTTGAAAACTATGTGATGATCTCATTGCAAAGTGTATTTGTTAGTCGCACTTAGCCCTCATTGTACTTCAGTTGTTTTCCTGTACGGTGGTTTTTGTTGTTGTTGTTGCTGCTGCTGCGGCGGCATAGACTAAAAATCGCATTCGATCATTTATGGGATTTTATTTGGCGCGTCAGCAAATGTTGCTAAGCAATTTATTTATGACATTTTTTTTTGCTATTGCCCCCAACCCCAAAGCCCAGATGCTGTTGCTGTTGCTGTTGTTGCTGCTGTTCCTCTGGCTTCAGATTCGTGCAACAATTTCTAGGCGGGCTGCTCAGTGGCAACAACGATGGCGACAACACAAAGTCAGAAAGTCAGAGGCAAGTTCCATATTCATCAGCTGCGACACTCTTCATTCTTGTTGGTTGTTTGCTTGTTCTTTGGCTTGTCTTGTAATTTTGTTTGTCGGGTATGTTTTTCTATTGAAACCCAAACTGGATTTTGTCTGAAAATGATTTGCTAGCCCGTACACACACACATACACATACGAAAACCTCCTCCGGCCTCCCTCACTCTATTGACAGACATTGCAATGGCAGTGGCAATGGCTAGTGGCAATGTCTCTTGCTGCTGCTGTTGCTGTTGCAGTTGCAATTGCTGTTGATTTTGCCATTGCATTTTAATTAAGTGCATTTTAATGAGGCATCATTGGCCCGCTGATGCGATTTTGTACAACACCAATTACATGAATGCATTTTAAATAGTCTCAGTCAAGTCTGGGAAATGCCTCAGACCTATGTTGTATTTCATTTAAGTCAGCAACTAACCAACTAACGAACTAACTAACCATCTGACTAACTAATAACACAAATTTCAACAAACAAAAAAAATGACATCTGCTAATTGTTGAGCCTATTTAAATTAGCTTCCACGTTTGCGGTTTTAAGTTATATTGCGGTTTAAATAAATAACAAAAATGTAAAAATAATGAAAAAATGTAAAAAAAAAAAAAAAAAAATATTGCAGCAGCAGAAAAATTGTCTATTTAATTTGATTTCAACTGTCTGTGAATATTTGCAACTGGAATCCATTCCTCCCTCCATTCGCCCAGTTTTTTTTTTTTTTTAGTCCTGCTAATGCACGTAAATAGTGGGAATTGAGTTTACTCTGCTGTCCAGGTGACAACAAACTTTTTAATGGAAATGCAGTCATTCGGTATTCATAATAAGATTGTTACCAGTCGAGTTTATTTTTGTTTCATGGGTCGAAAGAAACCATGCCAATTTCTAGAAATAGTCAAATTATCCTTTTGACGCAAAGCAAATTATTTACTTTATACAAGAAATGACTATTAGAAACTTTTTAAACTCTTTGGAAAACGAATTGGAGAACGAGACTCATCCAAAAAGTGAGTATCCTTACCATAAGGGTAAATGAAAGCTTAAGAAATATAAATTAAAAGTTTCCTTACTAAATATAAATTGTAAAATTTTATAAACTAACTAATCTAACGGTCAAAAATGCCAAGGATTCTTATTGATTTCTATTCCACAAGCCAAGGACAAATGTCCAATGCATAATATCAAATTCATTTGCTTTACTCTTTCTATTAGGATTTTGTGTTGTATTTTGCCCATCCTGATTTCAAAACTTTATGCAACGTTAATGGCTTTTTTTTTTGAATTCGTATAGGTAAGGCTTTATTTGTTTTTTTTATCTTTTTCTCTTTTTTGCTCTCCAATTGCGTAATTTTCATTAGTTTGCTGCATTTGCAGACAAATTAAGAGCTGTTGATGTTCAGCACTCACTCCCATTCCCTCTCACTCTTTTTCTCTGTCCCAAAAGGAAAAGGACCCACCCCCCTCGAGAACGAGAATATGTGAGAGTGTATGAAATAAACCAAAGTGCGTATCTGTGAGATACGCATGCAAATAGCTGAATGCAAGTGCTTCTGGCCGCAGGACTAACCCTTTCAGGCGGCCATCCTAGATGGATGGATGCAAATGTGTTTGTGTGGTTTTCAATTTTTTCCATTTTATACGCAAATAATTGTGAATTTTTTATTTTTCCCCCATTTTAGTACTGACTACGGTTGGTTATTGTTTGGTTTGGTTTGGTTGAGTTTATTTTTTATTTTTAATTAAAAGCGGAAGTAAAGATGATGGAGAGAGGATGAGTAGGATGATATGACTGTGAGGTAAATGGGCTGATTGCAAGCTTTGGTGACTTGTCAAGTGAGTGCGTGTGTGTGTGTGGGCATGGCACTTTGGCATATCAGTAACAGCATCTGTATTTTCTAGTCTGTAGTGTTTTGCCAACAATGCGATTTTTCAGAGTATTGTTGTTGTTGCCATTGCCATTTCAAAACTCCCTTCGTGTGACGGACATATACTACATACATCAAATCATCAGCTGCTACGGCGATTTCAGACATTCACCAGATGAAATGTCAAATGCGTTCCCACTCCCGCATCAGATCCTTCGCGAGCCCATGTCTATGAGTGTGCGTATGTGTGTAGGATACACTGTCTATGGGATACACTCGGGTGACTGCTGCTTAGAGGATAGCAAGCGCAAACTAAACCAAACTCAACAACAATAAAAACATGGCAACAATTCAAAACTGAAGAGTTTTTCAAATAACGAAAAAGGAAAAAAAAACATAGAACTCAGAGAAAAGAGCACAAAAAGGCTTGCAACAAAAAAAAAAAAAAAAAGGAAAAAAATCGAGAAAATTAAAACAAAACAAACAACAAACGCATCATCCAGCAATGCAGTCAGTCAGTCAGTCATTCAGTCATCATCATCAGCATCATCAGCAGCATCCTTTGGCTCTGCCCTATGCCACGCATGAAGAGATTTCGGTTTAGCTTTTGATTGACGAACTTGGCTTGGTTGTTATTGTTGTTGTTGTTGTTGTTGTTGCTGCTATTCCTGCCAACCAGCCTGCCTGGCAGGATGCCTTGTTGTTGTTGCCGCTGCCGCATTTCACTCAAACTCATCAACGTCAACGACGCATTCAAATCGTTTTGATGGACTGCCGCAACTCTCCACCTCTCTCTCTTATCTCCCCATCCTCTTGTCCTCACGCAGCATATCCTGCCATGCACAAAAAAAAAAAAACCAAACACAACAAATCCAAAAGGAAAAGAGAAGGCATAAAAAAAACCGAACCAAACCAACCCAAACCAAAACGAAACCAGGAGAAGAGCCTTGCACAATATTTGTATTTTACGCAATTTTCAGTGATTGCCACATGTCGACTGAGCCTGGTCGGACTGGCTGATTTGCAAACCGATTTTCTGTATTGTTCATGTCAGTCAGCGCATTGTTCTTGATTATCCTGCAACAATATGCGGTAGGTGGCGGCGGGCGACATTTGTGTGGCAAGTATGTACATTTGTTCTAAGGACTAAGCTCCAAATGGAGACTGGGCCGATGTTTGCTCTGTCATTGTCTTTGCTTGCTGATTGAAAGTTAGTGCGACAATTATTGTGGCATTAAAATATGTTGGCAAAACCTTTTTTCAATAGCCCAGCTAATTAAGCGAAATGCTTTTTGTGCTCAACACACATTACGTATACGCCATGGCGTACATAGATAAATGGTAAGCTTTATCTTTACAATCAAAGAGAGAGAAGAGAGTTTTATTTTACAAAGATTGGCAAATAAGCAAAATCGACATTGATTATGAACAGAATTATATAACTTATATGTCCTATATGTTGACTTTGAATTGATTTCTTTGAATTGCTTTCTTTTCATCAACTAAAGTCTTCCCAACATAAAGAAAGAATATTAAATTTGGCTTAAGATTGATTTGATCTATATGATTATGCAAAGTCTATATCTCGATTTTCCAATATGTTCAGAGAAGTCAAAGGGCTAGATAAGCATACAGCAATGTACCTTTATTGGTTATCTGTTCCTGAAATAATGTCATTTTAGATGTAATAGAAGCATCAGAGTTTGTTATGACTGTAAATTTTAAAATATTTAATAGCTTTGCCTATGAATTCATTTCATAAAATTTGCATAAAGTCCTTTGAACTCATCGTGTTTGTATGATGCCCTACACACACACACACATACGTAATCTATATACATATTCACTTTCCGATCAGACTCTCTTTCTCTCTCTCTTGCCATGAGCTGCCTAATTCGCTTAACAATTTCCACTGCAACGCCTTTTCACAGTTAATTTGCCATAAAATATGCCAACATAACAACAGACGACAGCCTCCAGTACTCACTTGCCAGTTGCCAGTTACCAGTTGCCACTTGTCTCTAGGGAGGGCGCTGTCTCTCGTTGTTGCAATTAAATTAGCAGGCGTAAAGTTGCAAGGATTTTTGGCAGCCAGAGTTGCAGGCGTTGGGATCGCATAAACTGTTGCCAAAAAGTTTTAAGCTGCATTTGAGGCTTCTCCGACAAGTTGCCTAGCGGCGGACAGATTGTTTTCACACTACCAACTTTTTGGTGAAAGTTTTAGTGTTGTTCTTTTATTTTAAATTTAGGTTTAATTCTTAATACTCTAACTCAAAGTTGGTGGATTTTATTTTGTCATCAGACCTTGCGATAATCTGTATCCTTTCTCGACCAAATAACATACTTAATTATCTTTTGAAGTAATTATTAAGCATATCAAAGAAAGGGCATACAATTTTCGAAGCATTTTCGGTCTTTGCCTTTTACGTATCAGATTTCATGGCTTAATCTTTGTCTGTCAACTGCTGTGAAGCTGTGTAGATTTCCATGTAAATGAGAAGGCCACAAAAGTTTTGCATATTTTGATATCTAGAATGTTTTCACTAACTAACTGGCAAACTTGTTGCTGATGCCAAAGTGTTGCATTTGTTTTCCACAATTTTGTGGTAAGAAACTCTGTGGAAACTCGTTGACGCCGAGCTCCCTCTCTCCTTGTGTGTGTAAAAGAGGATGATGGTTTATTAAATAGACTAAACATGGAATCTAAATGACTGTTATGATTTAGATTAAATGATATCTCTCTTAAAGACCGTTCTCTAATAATGGTTTAAATTATCATTAAGTTAGCGAACTTTAAAAATGTAATAATAATAATCATAGTAAAATGATTGATGAATCCTTTTTAAATGTGCCTCCTTTTGTATGATCTTCTTGTTATCATCTTCTTTGTTCACTTCTACCCATTTTCTGAAACCATAAACAAAGACACGTCACCAGCTCTCCCTATGGTAGGTAGTTAAGTAACCGAGCAGAGCCATAACGAAACGTGACTATAATATCCGAAGCGCTTTTGGGAACCTAGATCAGTTGTAACAACAAAGTGAAACGGGAAACATCGTGTGGAAATGATTCGGCCATTTAGATTGGTCAGTTTGGTAGTTGTGCTCTCACTCTACATGGCAGTAAGCTTGGGTCAAAGTGAACCGAGTCTCTACAGCATAGTCGATAATGTAGAAACACTCGACAACAGGACACTGGAATTAGCACTTAGTGCCCCATCCATGGGTAAATTTGTGCAGTTTATCAATATATTTTGTGGCCATTGTCGACGCTTTGTGCCCACTTTCAAGAGGATAGCCATTCAACTGCACCATTGGAGACGCCTGCTCAAGGTTTATGTGTTCGATTGTGCTCAGGAACAAAACGTTAAAGTCTGTCGCGACTATCGCATCAGACAGACACCTACGATGCGTTTCTTTCATTCCAATTTTAGGCGTTCTGAGCATGAAATTGGCAATACCACAAACTTACGGGACTTCCAGGGCATTATTGATTTTCTGGCCAATCAAGTGGGCAACAATACATACGAAGCGGAGGGACAACCGACATTTGAGTTGATCACGTCAAATGATAATCAAAATACCATATGGATGAAGAATGATTTATTGCAGAGTAAAATTAAGTACATTGTACTTGTCTATCAACCGAAAGGATCAACCATTGGCAGGGACTTGCTGCTGAAAACGATTAGATGGGAAGATGTCGTTGTAAGGATCACAGATGATCAACAATTGTTTCTAAATTTTAATTTGGATTCAAGCCTTGGAAGTATTTATCCCAAAGAAGATATTCGGTTATGGCTAAAAGACGATGGCCAAGTCGATCCAAAGAAGGTGAAATTGGTAATTTTCACTCGTAGTGGCAATTCAATGATCCTTAAGCCTAGAAAAGACACCATAGATGAGTATGTAGAAGTTACCACTGACTTTTTCCGGGTACATGGATCTCGGGTGCATTATTTACCCACAACTCAGGCACCGAATATAAGTTTTACTATGGATCAGGAGAATCAAATGATTCTTTCATATGTGCTAAAAAACAAACTACAGATCTATCGTTCTGATTTGGAGAATGCAATTCATAAGCTCATACACATTGAAGTCCCCAAGGTATCGGTTATAGAAGGTGACAGTCTGATAGCATTGAGAAGGCTAATCGGTTGGCTTGCCCTCTCCAAGCCGATAGGAGCAATTGGTGAAAGATTTTTCACTCTGCTGCATCAAAAATTATCCCAACAGCAGAGACTAACTGGAGCCGAATTCCAGGACCAGGTTAAGGAATTGGAGAAACAAGTACCAAAGATCTATAAGGGAAAACGTTATGTGGGCTGTGTCTCCTCGCGTCCATTCCTGCGGGGTTTTACCTGTTCCCTGTGGACACTCTTCCATTACCTAACCGTACAGGCAGCCAAACCACCCCATAATACCCAGACAATTGGTTCACTTATTACCATTTATGGTGTTGTAAAACATTTTTTTGGCTGTGAAGATTGTGTTAATCACTTCTTGGAAATGGCTCAGCGTCGGCAAATAAATCGCTCATACCAGAGAGATGAGGAAATTGAATGGCTATGGTCGGCTCACAACGAAGTTAATGAACGTCTGGCTAATGACACCACAGAGGATCCTAAATTTCCGAAAATTCAATTTCCCCGAAAAATCGATTGTCCCGAATGCTATGGGGCAAACAATTCGAATACCTGGGACTCAAAAAATGTTGTACGGTTTTTGAAACACATCTACGATTCAGATAATCTTAGCAATTTTGGTTACAAGTAAATGCATCTTTGCAGATAATTTAAAATTAATATATTTAGATACAATATTTGAATTTAATTTTTAATATAAAAGGTTCTAAATTCTTAAAATATTAAAATAAATCATTCAAAAAACACATTTTTACAGTTTAAGGAAACGAAATTTATTAACTATCCAAGTTTGGATGGGAAATATTTTAAGTAATTAAGAATATTTTCTTGCAATGATTAATTCTAAGAATAAAACTTCCATTTTATGAAGAAATACTTATACTAGAAGGCAAATGGTTCTTTTAAAAAAATATCCTCAATGATTTTCCCAGATTACAAGCCTGTTAGGAAATTGTGTAAAAATTGTTAAATGAAGCATTGAGCTGATGTTAAATTAAATGGTCAATTAACATGGCTTATTTTGTCATTCGTTCCAAATAGTTATGGACCTTATGGGCTTATTGAATGGGTTTCTGACTTGAGTTTGAGTTGTATGTGGGGGAGTTTGGCTTACGCATGAAATGCAAAATGTAGGTACATAAATTATTTATAGAACATTTTTGCAAAATATCTACGCACTAATTTGCGTAAAGTAATCGATGTGGTGGAAAAATTTTTCACGCATGCCTACCTAAGGGGCCAAAAGAGGAAGGTAGCAGCTGGTCTGGGGAAAGTAGCAAAATTAAACCCTTTATAAAGAGTGAGAACAGTGGGTGGGTACTTACCTGGCTGACAGACTGACAGCAGCAGAGAGCGAGGGAGGGAGATTGAGTGAGTTGGTTGGCAATTCGGCCATAGGTGTAGGGGAGTAGTGGTAGTGATTGGATATAGACGATTAGGGCAGAGAAAGAGAGGGAAAACAGCCATGCCCAAATAAGCAACAATAAAGGTAAAATGCAACGGAAGCTAAAAATTACCTACCCCAATGCACTCTAGGCATACACGCCCACGAAACTTTCTTTATTGTGCGTAAATTGGCACCCTTTCTACTACTTTTTCTTCTTCTTCTTCTTGGTTGGGTCCTATGGCGTCCCGTTCTTAATGTCGAAATCCAAGAAGGGTTTGGGTTATGGAAGTTAACGCATTTACATGCATTTATGTAATTACGTTTATGTGAAATTTATAATATAAATAAATAAAATCCACTCAGTTAAAAGAAGTTAAAGAAACTAAGTAGAAGGGCGTGTGAATGGGAATGAGTTTATATCGATATTTTTCTATACTCACACACATCAATTTGTTTTAAAATGTATTGCATAAGCTGGAGGGCAAAATGCCAGCCATTGCCTGCCATTTTGGAGGCAACTGTACTACGCATTATTTTTTGTTTGTGCGTGTCTTTTGAAATTGAAGGTTCGTTTCGTACATTTCAGCTAAGCAGTAAATTTAAACCACACACCTACACACCTTTACGCACATATGTATATATAGATATATCGTCCAGGAAACCGGAAACCAGCGCCCATTTGTTGGAATGCAGTTTATCTTCTTTGTTACAGAGGCCCAAAATCGTTTTTGTGCGTAAAATGCGTAAAATATAGACAAAATGTTGCAAGTTGCAACACTTTGGCATTGTCCGTGTTACTAATAGCAAACGGAAATTGTGGCTTTTGGTTTATGAATTTGTAGATATCTTAGTGTAGACCCCCCAACCTCACCCCAACCACTATCCCCCATTCTAGCATTCTATCGAGGGTTTTGGAGCAACCCGGAAGTTTGCTAATTGGGCGTTTGCTGTAGAAATAGATTTGCATAAGGTAATTGCCAGAATGGTAAAAGAGGCCAAGACTCGCTTAGCCAGTCGGCTTACATCATCACTTGAGTTGATTTTCATTGCATGCATTAACCAAAAACAATAACCCCGCCACCAACCACCACACAGAATTATGCACAAATTATTGTTTAGGCATTTAAATTAAAACGAAAACAATAAAAGCCAACTGAAGCAGCTGAAGCATCAGTCAACCCAGTCAGCTAGTAACTTCTCCTTGTTATAATTATGTAAAAACAGTATAAAGATTGACTTGACTTTTGTATACAGCCATACACACACATACAAACACACACGTGAGTAGCTGCTGCTGCTATAAGCGCATGCGAAGGCAACATAAATTTGTACTAAACACAACTGAGCGGTATATAAAGCATAGAAAGGGAGGTGGTAGGGAGAAAAACCTGCAACAACAACAACAACCTGGTAATTATCAGTGGCTTAGCGGCAAGCAACATTGTCTATCTTGACTGCGTCGACAGGCGTCCCTCACTTACATACATACATTCGCACCCTCTTCACCCCTTTACCCCACTAGTCCATTCCCTTCCTCGATTCCATTCATTCAAAACGCGAACACACGCAAAAAATGTTAAGTGAACAAAATTTTTTTCATATATTTTTTGTGGCACTTGCGGGAGTAAGAAGACTAAAGTAGCCGAGGGAGGTGAGGGCAGATGCTGAATTGGCTGCTGCCTGTGGCTGTAAGACCTCCATCTTCCGACCATCATTTTCTATGCCGAACTTGAGCATTTTTCTATGTAGCTACCTACTTATAATTAAAAAATACTAGCAAACAAAAAAAAGGGTAAAAAATATTCCTAATGCCCAGGGTTGCAGAACAACTAATTTTTTGGCTGCTTCAGTTAAGTTCATAATGAAACAATCAGAAGATAATGACTATAACTAAATAGATCGATTGAAATGATTAATTTAAAGCTGTTCTCATTTGAAAACTTATGCCTCATCGTTTGGTAAAGTTCAAATTCAATCAGAATATATCCTTAAAAGTGAAGGAAACATCCCTCTGATAATAATTCTTGAGATAAAATCTCCGATTTTTTAATATAAAATTTTCAAATTATTGTGGTTTTTTTTATATAAGCCAATTGTTAGTCTCTGGTTTTGTTTAATTTTCCAGCCCTATTTAGCCCACTTTAAGCTCTAAAGCTAATGTAGGCAGACCAAACCGAATGCAATTTGGCAACAATTTTCTCAAAGTTAGCTGCAATAGCAAAAAAACAAACTATGCGGACGATGCAGCTGATTCTGCTCCCTTCCCTCCATACTACCCTCCACCTTTTTCTACTCTACTCGGCCCCTTGCTTGCTGCTGTATAGCTTGTCTCACACCCACTATGCCACAATTTGCGGCAGCGCGTAATTAAAACAATTTATGTATAATTTTTGTACAAGTGCTTTTGAATACTAGAGAAAGAGAGAGAGAGAGAGAGAGAGAGAGAGAGAGAGAGAGAGAGAGAGAGAGAGAGAGGAGAGAATCCAAAGCCAAAGCCAAAACCAAAACCAAACTCAAACTCAAACCCAAACCAGGGGCTCAACCCTGGGCCGTGTGCTTTTAAATAATAATTTGCTTAGTTTATGAAGTGCTTGGTATATGCATATATAAATATGTATATGTGTATATGTATGTGTGTCTCAGTATGTGTGTGTGTGAAGAGAGTGTGTGCTACATAAACAGAACATTCAGTTTTTCCTTCTAGCTGCTGCGCACAATTTACTCACTTGGATGCATTTTAACATATTTCGTTACGTTTTCTGCCAAGTAGAGGCGATTGTTGTTGTTTTTTCAGTTGGTTGGCATACCCTGTAATCTAGAAATCATTAAGAGTGTACCTACCTGGGACCAGTTATCTTAAAGGCACATTATTTAGTTGTTGAACTGTTACATCGGTTAGGCCATAGAATTCTTTCAGAGAAACTCTCAGAAAATTACGTAAAGAGGATTTCTAAGTCTAATATTTGTATTTCAATCATTTGAAGGATCTAAAATATCATTTACCTAATTCTAATGTATATAATTACTTCGTTAGAGTAAAATTAAGAGTTCATGCTGCAAATATAGAAAATAGAAAGAAATTTAAGATCATTCGTTGCCTCTTTCTTAAGCTAATATTTCATAGACCAAGGAATACGAAGAACTCTGAGAAGCCTTTGCAGGGTATTTTCAAGTCTTTTCCTAACCAATGCTAGACAATTTTTTTTGTTATATTAAACTTCCATATACATATATATTATTTTTTTGCTGGATGTAGCTCACCTTAGGTTTAATTTGTTTGAGTTTCATGTTGAAGCAGCAGCAGTAGCAGCTTCTGTTGTGAATTTCATGTGCATCTGCCGCTTTGCTGGTAGCCTTCTTTCTCTCAAGTCGAAAAATATTTGTGCACGCAAAAAATGTTAATTGCCACAGCAGAAGCAGCAGCAGCAGCAACAACAAGAGCACAAAAAAGCAAACCATCAATGTGGCCGGGGCATTAAAATATTTAGGTTGGCTATTGCATCCACTGCCAGTGCCAACTCTTCCCAGGCCCAAGTCGAGACCCAGGCCTAGGCCACAAAGTAACTTGCATGGCCGTTAATGCAACTGCAACTGTAACAAATTGCAATGTCGCACATCTGTCTTGGCTGGCGTTTGGTTTTGCCTAAAAAGAAAAAGAAGCTGAATAACTAAAACCCTTCTCGCTCTGCCCCTCCATTTGTCTTATGTTTGACTACAAGGTCCAGATCCAGGGCTTCATATTTATATTTGTAGCACTTTTTGCTAAAAACTTGCTAAAAAAAAAAAAGGAAAAACTTGAAAAAACAGAAAGAAATTGTCGTTGTTGTTGCTGGTTGTTGCCAATTACCGGCCACCGGGAACCCTAGCAATTTGGTCATATCCGGCCCCCTGGCTGATGTTTGGCCAAAGCAAAAAAAAAAAAAAAATATATATGAAAAAAAAAATCAGGTTTTCCTTCACTCTTGTTAACCGCCGCCTGCACCATTTCCCCCCCCGCCATGTGATGCCGAGTTTGATTTTTCGTTGCTTTAGGTTTTTCCTGTTTTGGGGCCCAACTATCAATTTTTACACAAGAGTATTTAGATTTTGAACAAAAACTTCATCTCATCTCACAACAGAGATAATTGTTATATAAAATTGCTTTTGCAAAATTGTCCAATTTGGATGTTTCATATGGAAATTGTGATGGCCATGGCAATTTGTAGTTAAAGCGAATGAAGAACTTTTTATAGCCAAGGCATACTAGAAGCACGGCCAAGTTCAGCTCAAGCAGCATTTAGTCAAGACACCTTGGCCAGTCATTAGCCACATTTAGTCGCTGATGATCATGGCTTTTGCTATTTTGCTATTCTTGCTGTTCTTTTTATTGTAACTAATGAATATGGAACTTGACTCCAACTCCAACTCCAACTGCTTCTCCCGTTTCCCGTCTTCCGTCTTTAACTCTGACAGAGACTCTTCTCGATGGCATGGGATGAGGCTGAGGCTGAGGCCGAGGCCATGTCTTTTGTTCAATTTCTAGCACAATGTTGTTGGTATTGCTGTTAGGTTTTACAAGTTTTAAGTTGTCGCTGTGTGTGCTAGGTCTTTTGCTCAGTTTTGGACGCGTCATCCGGCCAGTTTTTTTGTGCCACACATTGCCGCACGATTCCGCGTTGCATTTAAACAACAGTGGCAAATGCAACAAACTATAGCCAACAGTAGTAGCAATTGCATTGGCATCACCATCATCATCGAAATGGCAGCAAAAAATGTCATAAATAAATTGCTTAGCAACATTTGCTGACGCGCCAAATAAAATGCCATAAATGATCGAATGCAAGATTTTTAGTTAAAGACTCTTTCAACGGTCACCGATGCGGGGATTGTTGCAAAAGGAATTTCTAATGCTTTTTCCTCCTGTTGGGTAAATTAACTGAAAAATGCTAAAAATCGTTGTGATGAGTTTGCTTATAGGGTTGATGAATGTTTTTAGCATCATTATACATACAGTGTGCCCATTAATGTCTGACAAGAAGCCTGAGTCTGAGACTGACGATGTCAAACTGAAAGCTCAGCAATGTTATTTGAAAACAAAATCATGAAACAGTAATTGAAATGAAATGATTAAAATTATTGATACAGTTATCATTTCGCCGATATGACAAGTACTGATTCATTCATCCATCTAGCCAACTAAACACTTATCTATCTATATATCCATCTGTTCAACCCACCTGCAAGTGTTTTCTGTATTCTGGGGAAAATAGACTATCAATAAATTATAGTTGAAAACTATAAAAACCATTAAAAGTGCTCAAATTATCAAAGTATTTTTAAATCACTGATTCATATTCTGAGAATATCAGTTCTAAATAATTGGTATAAGCAACACTTTAGGTCAATGAAATTGATCAAGACTGACACAAAAACAATATGACTTGTGTATAATATATCTTGATTATAATGAAATTTAAAATTCTCTATAAAATACTAATTATGGTAAACCAAGAAATGTATTGAACAAATTACCGTCTAAACGCAAAATTATTAAGTGGAAACACAAGTTATGATAACAGGCATGGTCAGCTTATCAGCATACTAATCAATTCAAACGTAGCCGTATATAAGGGCCGTTGGTTTGGGATATTGTAATACAGTGTTAAGCTTCGTCGGCAGCAACATGGTTAATATTATCGGTGCCTTGGTGGTATTTATTCTTTTTACTTTATCCCCAATTGGGGCCACACAAACAGAATTGGAACTGGGTCCAATATATGCTGAAAACGTGAACTTTCAAAAACTCATGAAGTTGCGTCCTCTGGGAGTGGAGTTTGTGGAATATTTTCAAAACACTTCGGCCTTACTAGACGTACCCAACACGCAGGATTTGCAGTGTTTGGCCGACTTAACTCAGTGGATGAGCAGCATTACTTCAGGCAGTTATTGGGCTTTAAAAAGTGAGCACTTCCCGTGTAGGTAACTCTTCAAAGCCTTAATCTAAATGCTTTTTGTAGTGATTGACTCCTGGGGATCTATACCATCGGGATACCTATCTGGAAATTTCTATGATATGGGCGCCTTCGATGAATGCCTAGGAATCAAAAAAGTGATTACCTCTACTCGCATCATAAGGGGCAAATACTGCTTTATGGAGTTGCCAATCTTGAAATATATGCTTGGTGTAGACTTCAGCGCTACCAATATGAAAATTGCTTCTTGTTTTCCGGATTCTTGCTCGGGCCAGCTAATGGATCGTTTTCTGGGTGCAATGATGCAACGTTTAATTGGAGTGGACAGTGCCAATGGTTTAGTTACCATAAATGAAAGTAGATGCCAAACAAGTGATAACCTACCATACGATGGTCTCACAATTTTCCTTATGTAAGTGATAGAGTTCCAATTGAATAGCATAATGGTTTTTAATGCTATACTTGAATTTATTTATTCAGTGTGATTTTATCGCTCTGTGCTTTGGCTACAATTCTGGCTACCCTGTATGACTATTTTCTGTGCGAAAATCAAGGTAAACAAATAGCGTTAGTGTCGCACATCACATGCAACATCAGGTCTAATAACTATTGATTTTTAGAACAACTTCTTCAAATTGTGAAGATTTTCTCAGCACGTGCAAATTCACGTGCCGTATTTCGTATAGTGGCACCGTCCACAAATCCAAATGTTATAGATTGCCTACATGGCCTACGATGCATGTCCATTATCTGGGTCGTCTATGGTCACGAATATATTATTAGTTCTATGGCACCCAATCTTAATAACCTGGCATTTGCAAGCGTAAGTGATAAATGAATTGCCAATTCAAAAAAATTAACTTTTAATTTTTATTTGACCTTTTTTTTACAGTGGCTTGAATCGCCATTTTCCAATTTTATAATAGAGGGATTCTTTTCTGTGGATACATTTTTCTTTATCAGTGGTCTACTGTTAGCCATGATTAGTCTAAGATCTTTGGAAAAGTAAAGTTGTGCGATCTTTGTTCTAGATTCTGTATGACTAATGGTATTCTTACAGACTCAACGGTAAAATCAACATTCCTTTGATGTACTTGCATCGCTATCTTCGGCTAACTCCAATTTTGGCAATAGCCATATTGGTATACTGGAAGCTCTTACCCCATATGATCAGGGGGCCTATATCGGATCAAGGTTATACCGATTATTCCGTGTGCGAGTGGAATTGGTATAAAACGTTGCTTTATATTCAGAACTATGCTAATAAGGAAATGGTTCGTAGTCGGAAAAAGAAAAATGAGTCATTTCATGAACTAAACTGTTTTTTTCTTATAGTGTGTGCCGCATTCCTGGTACTTGGCGGTCGATATGCAGCTCTATCTTATCTCACCCATTTTACTGATTGCCGTCTACAAGTGGGGCAAAAAAGGCTGCAGGTGGAATCGTTATCCTGATACTTTTGCTTTCTGCCTGCCTTTTTACCACAATGATCTTAGGTGATTTATCCCGACAGATTAAGTAAGCCACTTCAAAAAAAAAAAAAAAAAAACAAGAATATAAGTAATGAAATTTTCGTTTTTTTTTTTTTAGAAATCACGAGAATCAAGAAGAGGCGCTAAATAAGCTATACCAAGCCACCCATACACATGCCGCTCCCTGGTTGATAGGATTTCTTTTTGGCTATTTCTTGCACTTGAAACGTGGCCAGAAATTTAATTTAAGCCGCCCATATGTTTGGCTGGGTTGGTTACTATGTCTTGCCATGCTATTCACCTCTATCTTTGCCCTTTATCCCTATGCCAAGTTAAGACAACCCAGCTTGTCTATTCTGGGTGAGGCATTTTATTACACGCTCACGCGCATCGGCTGGCCATTGTCCTTGTGTTGGGTAGTATTTGCTTGTATGCAAGGATATGGTGGTTTGGCCAATAGTTTTCTTTCCTCTCCGCTTTGGCAGCCATTGTCAAGGCTCTCCTATTCGATCTACATTTGGCACATTTTCGTGCAGGAGATTAATCACTGGCGAGTCAAAACAGTCACAAATTTCTCAGACTATGATATGGTAAGTCGCTTTCATGGGTAATTTTACGATTTCCCTTGTTTATATTTTTGTGTTTTGTTTTTAGATGTTGGTGTTCTGGTCGTCGTTTGGCTTCTCGGTAATAATGTCATATGTCATGTATATTGTAATTGAAGCACCTTTGGGTGGATTAGACTCTTTACTGATGCCCAAAAAAAAACCCAAACCTCAACCGAAAGATAATACATCTAATCAGGAAACTACTGACATTTCTTAACAGGTACTTTAGTTATATTATTTAGATTATTTCTATTACATTCAATTAGTCACCAAGCTGACCCTGATCTTATTACAAATGACTCACTTCATATCAATAAGAAATGCATGCACTTGAATTCCCATGAACAGAAAGTAGATAACGTAAGGTAATCGTAATTCCTTTTACTATGTAATCAGACAAGATAATAAAATTAGAATTCTATTTAAAATTAAGGAACTACCAAAAACGACAAACAAAGAATCAGTTACCTATCGCACTTCAGATTAATCGCTTTTATTAACTGGAAGCCCTCAAATAAACTGATAACTGTATAAGTGTTAATATATAAAGGCATGGCCATTTTTTATTTATAACGATAATCAGGATGGTGATGATAACTGGTCATAACCCGAACTAGAGGCTCACAGCAATATCTGTTCTATCAGATATAAATGGGTTTTTGCCAACGAGTTAAGATTAATGTCAAGAATTGCTAATGTGTCACCTAATGTGGGATGCATTGAAGCCAAAAGTCCATGTTCAACTGCATCATTGTAGAAATCCATGCCACCAAAGTCTGTCTTGGTGTCAGCTGATATCGATGCCGTTGATAAACCCGATTGCTGGTGACACAATGGAAATCTTTTTTAAGAACTAATCTTTCAACAAACCACAAAAACACAAAAAAATGATTAAAATTCCTCATTAAAATTTGCTAAAGGGAATAGTATATTATATTTGTGGCTTTCCTTAATATATTTATTTCAACATTACTCAGTTGAATGCATTTATAAATATTAATGCAATAATAAATATTACTGGAGAGTTTAAAATTTCCTTATTCTATAAGTCTAAACTGATCTTACACGGGTTTCTCTGCAATTTCAAGTCACAAGAAGGCCATTTTTTGGATTTGCTTTAGTTCTTTGGTTCAACAAGAAAATTCATAAGTCATTTAGCAGCATTCTCACCTCTCGATGCAATCAAAACAATTTGCTTCCATTTTCAAACACTCATACATTCTTTTAACCGGCCATTGGCATGCCAGAGGCCCATTTGACTTGGCTAAAAATGTTTCAGCTGCAGCCAAAAAATACTCAACGAATCCAAGAGTTGGAAATGGTGGCCGGTGTGGCAGTAACATCAGCAAAAGCAACAGCTGCTGCTGTGGCAACACCTTTGCTAATGCCTGGCATAACAACTTAATCCACCTTGCCGGCTTCATTCTGTCTGTCTGCTAACGAACAGACATCGCGGCAGCCCCAATCTGAAGCACACCTGAGCGAAGACTCCCAATCCCAAGCCATGCTGATGACTTTCCCAAATGACTGTGTAGGCAGTTTTTAGATTTAATACCCTGTAAAATAAAGGTATGCGGAAGTTATTAACGAGAGTAAATAAATAAATTCATAAATCTCGAAAAACTTGTGACCCAATTAGTATTTGCGAAATCCTGAATTTAATAACTAAAAATTCCAGAATTTTCTGGGCCCCAAAAAACTATAAATTTTAAGTATGATAAATGGCGTTCCTTAACTTGGTTCCTTTTACTTACGTTTATGTTATTCTTCTTCTTTCATAGGGTACCTAAAAAACGACTCTAAAAACTAAATATTGATTTCCTTTTTTGACAAGGTGTTCAAATCAAAGCACAATCAAATTCCCAGTCCCATTTGTTGGCTTTCTTATGATCGTTGGGGACTATTTTCACATTGCATGTCCGATAAATTTGGCTTTTTAATCGGCACTTGCCTTTTTTATCTTAATCTCAATCAGCATTAAACTAACAATTTTTATGTTAGGTTTAAAGGGGGAGGAAGCATAGAAAACTGGCAAGAAACTGCGGTAAAGGGGCAAATGAATTCTAAATTTAAAATTCGTCCATGTAAACAGAAACAAGAACAGTGAAACACAAAAGCGGATACATGGAGCCAGAAGAGGAGCTGAAGAGCTGCCAGTGGGGACCAGGCAGATGCAGATGCAGTCGGTGAAAAGCGAGATCAAGTTCAACGCACATTTGTCCTTGATAATTGAAAACAGAGCAGCAAAAGCAGCAGCAGCAGCGGCGAATGCAGCTCTGCAAAGCAAAGGGGAGCCCAAAAACCAAAAACGCAAAAAAAAAAGGAATACTAAACAAAAAATAAACAAAAATTATGGCAGTGGATCGGTAGACTTATTGCATTTTCTGCCTGCAGCCTCTACACTACATCAAAGTGGAAGAGCAAATGGGTATGAGACTGCATGTGGATCCACATTACACCACTCGGAAATCGTTTCAAGTCTACTTTTGAATACTCTGTTATCTCTAGTCAAATATTCGAATAGGAAGCTTGATAATCAAGCTGTTCTTTATAATTTGTAGTTAGGTTTAAAGGATGAGGTTCTATTGTTGTTCAAAGTGGATGTATTAACTTAGAGATCATTTACGAACTAGTGTCTTAAAGTTAGTTTCTGCAGACTTTCCCTTCAATATTTTGTGATGCATATCAGAAGGCGGCCCCTTAACTTCTCTCTGAGCACTTTCTTCGCTTCTTCTCTTTCTCCACTTTGAGATGCATCTAGCAATCCTGCTAGAGTGCTACGGCCCCTTGTAGTTCGGGGTTCGGGGCTACACCCAGTGAAGTTTAACTTTACAAAGATTAAAGTTTTATCTGCATTTTTGTATAACTTTGATATCAAACCTTATAACAATATCAATATACTCTTTGCCAGCATTGCTATAGAGTATGATAAACAAAAAAATTCAACAAAAATAAACTCAGCACATGCACAAAATGTGCGTAGCGTCTGCCAAAAATACGCCAGCCATTAAGTGGGATCCCTTGCCGCTCCCCATGCCAGGAGGAGCAGGGCCCAAGAAGGCACTGAACGATCGGGATTGAGATCGAAAATCGCAAAGTCCGATCGTACGTGCCTTTGTCTCTCTTTCTCTCTCTCTACTATACTCTCATACTCACATCAGTTGTTGCAGAGCCCTCTCGTCCTCTCTCCCTGCAAGAAATTTCCGAAAATTTGCAATTGACTGGCTGCGGCGACGACGAACGACGATGACGGGCGACGATGGCAAGTCAGGCAAAAACACAAAAAAACTGAAAAAAGAGGGAGAGCACAAAAATGTTTATGCATTTTTCTGGTCACTGACCGTACTCAAGGTTTTTCGTATTCTGAGGCTCCTTCGACGCTGCGTAAATTGCATGCGCACAAAAATTGACGAATATGCCAGGCGACTTAAGACCGAAAGCGATGAAGGAATGATGGCAGCGGGTGGCGGCTGCGGGAAATCAGAGGCAGAGACCAAGACGAACGCAACGACAAAATGTGCACCGAAAAAAAAAAACACAACCAAACACCAAAAAAAACTACGAGTGCTTCAGAGAAGAAGAAGCCTGTGGCAAATTTGTTGCACTCCAAAGTTGAGCCCAAGTCGAACAACTTTGGCTCCCCTTCTATAAGACATCTTTTATTCTCTTCTCTTTCCCCCCCAAAACTGGGTTTGCAATTTGGAGACGGCGACGACGACGACGACCGACGATGATATAATTTAGCACGAAAGTGAAGTCTGTATTTTTTTTTGTTATTTTTTATTCTTTTTGCAGCCGCTCGACCCGCTGGTTGGCCAGCGTTCCGAATTCTTAAAATGAAACCGAAATGTGCCCTCTTTCGAGGGGCAATGATGTTCTTATATACAAATACCTAGTAATTAACTAAGGTATGCTGGTATTTTATTTTTGGTCATTTTACCATAAGAAAAGGACTTATAAATGAAATGATCATTGTCTATACTCTAAAGTGAACTATGAAGAAAAGATCTGCTTAAAAGATTCAAGGCTATTCAATTAGATCGAAGAGAACTAAAAATTAGAAAATGAAATATAAATTTAAATGAAATTCTTAAAGACTGAAAGCTATATTAAAAAGTTTTCAGATAAATAATAAAATTTTCAAATTTCAGTATAATTTAAATTATGTTTCTTTGTTTATATTTTACAAAGAGTGAATCAATAAATAATGATAAATCATAATTACTGATTTGGTTTGCCAAAGAAGCCGATTGCCCAACTCTAAGATCTTCTCCTGCATTTTTCACTCATTGCTTATATAATTTTTGTTTAATGGGTATCAAATGGCTCATATGCTTGAATTGAATTTTGTTATTATTCTTTTTTCGGTTTCGGGCTGCTGCAGAGTGATAAATTGTTGTGCGTGGCAATGGATGTATTCTTGCATTTTGGGTGCAATCGCAATTTGATTGTGGTAGGACGACTTTAGGGGACGACTGTACCTGGCCAACTGCTCTGGTTTTTTTTTTTTTTTAGAGTTTTTGTTGTTGCCCTTTGCTTCTGTCTTTTTCTCGCTCTCGCTCTCCCTTAGCCCTGACCACCCGCAACAATCGAGGCGCGAAGAGTTCTCAAATTACAACGCCAAATGCCAAGTCAGTGACCGATTATATTACCCAAAGCGTATGGGCAAAAAAAAAAAACCGGCAAAAGACAGGCGCGTCATTATAAAGCGTTGCCGTTGACGTCGCTGCTGCTGCTGACTGCAACGACGACATCGCTGTTGGCCCCATAAGCCGTTTTTTTCAGTTTTGAGGCCTCCCTTTGGCTGTCCTCTGGTTTACCTGTTTCATTACTGCTCCTTCGACTTGCTTCTATTTGGTTTTGTTATGGCACATTAGTTTGTGTTGCTGTTGCCTTTGATGACTCTCTTTCTCCAAGGCTCTGACCGTTGCCACAGCCAAAACGCGCTTGATCAAAGGCCAAGCGATGACTGCGTAGGTTTTCGACTTTTGATAAATGCATCATCAGACACACTAGGGAAAAACGTTGCAAAAAAGAAAGGCAAAGAAGCTAACATTTACTTTTGTGTTATTTGGCCATGTTTTTAATATACTTAATGCATACCAAAGGGTAATTACATTTTGTTTTTATCCAACAAAGAACTCTGAGTAGATAGCTTAATGGCACATAGAAGGGTAACCGAAAATGGCATTGAGGTTTTATTTACTATTAAAGGAAAGAAAGTAAATACAATATATTATCTATAACTATTTTCTTTAATGACCTCAAACGCTTAAGGGTCATTGCATCAGCAAGCAATTAGGTCAAAAGAACTCTAAATTAAGTAATTTTAATAGATTTTAGATTCAGATTTTTTGTATGTTCTGTAGATTCAAAATATATTTACATAAGCTAGCATAGACATAATACAGCTTAGCTTGTTTAGCTTTTAGTGCCATAGTTAGACGAAAATGTAAGCAAAATCCAACAACAAAATCCAAAGAAGCCGCCCAAGTTCGGAGTACATCGAAAACGAGTATTAGCCCTGTTTGCGAAACTCACAAAACTTGACGCGTCAACCTAAGCGGCTTTGCTCTAGGTCAAGTTTCAAACTGAACAAGCACACAGTGCAAACCTGAAGGTTTTCGGACAATGTTCACCTGTCCTAAAAGAGTTCCTGGGTAATTACTCTCAGATGCTGTGCAAAATTCGATTACAACTTGATATACGTATAGACATTGTTCGGCAATCGCTTGGAAAATGGCCTTAATTGCCTCCTTGTCTGCTGGCCAGTTTCGATATGAACAGCTCTAATTGAGCATAATCCCTCAATCATAGGAGTTGAAAAACCAAACTGCACCCACACATGTACGAAAAAAAATGCGTAAAACAAAACAAAAAAAAAAAATATACAAGCAAATTGAACGAAAGTTATTTGGCACAGTCGAGTCAAGTAAGTAAAATGGAATCAAAAATGCAGCAACAATTTGATTGGCAGGCCAAGCCAATAAGCGTATAAACCTACCAGTCAGTATTAATAGAAGGAACGTATGTACAATACGTAGACGAATGTGAAGAATCAACGGGGGGGGTGGACGGTGGTTGAAGAGGGGGCTAGAGTTGGAGCTGGGCAAAGTCTGAAGTGCTTTTGGGTAGGCCTTAATTACGTAATGTGTGCTTCGGGTTATGCCAGTTGAGTTATGACCAAAGGAGCACTCTATAAGTGTGTGTGTGTGCGTGTAAGCAGCAAATGCGTAAAATTTTAATTTCGTTTTGAAAATTGCATTCGAAAAAATTGTTTGGCCTGAAATGGAATATGGCAAATGGAATGGTTAGCGTCTGGTTTTGAGGCCAATGACCAGCCAACACACTTGTAAATATACACACTCCCTCTCACTCACTCTCTTTTGTGCGCGCTCTCTCTCTCTCACGCACTTTTTAACAAACAAAAGTCGTTTATTGGTCTATATTGATCTGTTTGAACCCTTTTTTCTAACACAACATCTTGGTATTACTATTATTATTATTTTTATTAAACAACCACCATATTAAAAGGAACATTCACCTTTTTTTTGGGCAAAGGGTCGGGGACAATTATTCCATGTTGGGATAGGAATCGCCTGCATGTTTGTCTGTGTATGTGCTTTCCTTTGGTGTTAGTTTAATGGCAGCATTTCCGTAGGGTAGAATATACTTTTTCCCCTCTTCCTTATGGAGTGAAACCCTAAAAGACGGGGGCGTGGCTAATAAGGTCATAATGAGCTGAATGTATATAATCTATGCAAGCTTTTGCCTATTCAAGCCTAAAAACAAACACAACAAAAATTATAATCTATAGCTAAGAGTTTTTGAACAAAGAATCGTCGAGTAATTTAGTTGGCAACACTCACACACCTCCCAACGCCTCAAAGTAGGCAACAAGATTTTTTTAAAAATAAGTATTTGCTAACGAGTTCCACGAATGACAATTACAGAAATTCATTTAAATGAATATGAAATATTTATCATAAAGCTGAATAATTTCAAATGCGTTGGCAAATAATGAAACGGAAAGAAAAAGTACAATCGCAAAAAGGTTAATAACAAAAAAATATCTTTTTAATAAAAAATATACTCTAAGGTCATTAAATTATATGTAAGCTGAGCATATCAAGATTTTATTTCAAGATGCAATTAAACAGGTGGAAGGTGGTGGAAGGGAAAAAGAAAGAAGGATAACCCAAAATACGATGTTAAAAAATATGGCTACAAAACTATAATTACTTTATTTTATCGTACAATGCTATAATTACTAACTTTTACTTGGAATTATCTTTGCTTTATTCAGCTTAAGAATGAGATTGAAATGAATTTCTCAAGCAAAATATTTACCACAAAATGGCAATAATTAAGTATTAATTACATAATTTGGTAAGCTTCATAGCTTCATTATGCATGTATAATAGAAGAATCGAAAGGTTGATATACATAGATAATCCCGAGGAGGATCCTCGTGGCGTGAAGTGATGGAAATTTCTTTACTTAATGCTTAGAATTTTTGATTATTATATCAGAAATAATTAACAGTCCATATCGTACAAATTTTCCTCATTAATATGGCTTACATTTTTAGCAGTAAGTTACCAAAACGCAGTTGAATTGAATTTCTTAGCTCCCAAAAGTATGCTATGAATACATTTCTTAAGATTACGCCCTTAAGTTAGCTTAACTTGAGCCTTTTTTGGTTGTATTTTACCTAATATGGTTCTATTAATTTTAGTCAGAGCATCTTTTAGCCTGTATCTTTTGAACTTCTCAGAAATTCGCTGATATCTATCTCTCTTTCTCTCTCTGTGTCCCTGTGTATTTCTGTGTGAGCTTGTGATTATTTTTTTTAATAAAAATTTCCGCTGCCAGGCATGAGCTACGCACTTTGTTTAACAACATGACACCAACAGATACAAAAAAAAAAAGCCAAACACTCACACACCCCACACAAGACACCCACACTCACACACACACACACGTTGTATATTATTTGTGTTTTGTAGAGCTTTTGTGATTTGTTGACGCGGTTTTATATTTTGTTCTTTGTTGCTAGGGTTAAAATAGGTCTCCTCATACTGACTGAATTGGCCGTAGGCCTTTTTCCTTTTCACGCATAACCAGCGATATTATGAATAATACAAAAAGTAATTTTGCCCATATATTTTTTTTTTTTTTTGTTAATCTGCTGACAACTGTCGTTGCAATGGATGGGTAGATGGTTCGAGGTGCTTACAGTATATATGTATGTATGTACATATAATAAAGCACAGCTCGTTGACATTTAATTTCTAAAATAATCACATTCCCTGACTGAATACATCCGCGATGTGAAGTCATCTACCTAAGCAAACTAACCAACCTAACCATCATCTATATATACACTCGACTCCTATTCGCATCCATCCAACTGATTTAATGAGCTAGATACAATTTAACAACAGCTTCCTGTTTGGTTCCTGTTAGCGACTGCATTTCAAATCTGTTTACTTCCTTGGCTAACAGGCAGCACAGGCAGCAAACGGCGGCAGCAACGAATTAGACCAAAACCGTAAATTTTGCTGATCTGAGAACGGAAGCGACTCTGGGAGACAGAGAAAGAACACAGATGCACAACAGAGCGATAGAAAGAGAAGAAGAGTTGTGTGTGAGTTGGTGTGGAAAAAGTTATCAGCAGGATGCAACAGCAGCGTTTCGTCTTGTTGTTTTTGTTGCTTTTGCTGTCGAATATATCAAATATCAAGGCACCAAAAATACACACACACACACGAAAAAAAGACAAAAAAAAAAAAACAAAAAGTGCTTATCAAGGCAAGCCTGAAGCCCCATCCCAACCCCCGTGCAATGCAAATTGCATCTTGAAGATGCAGCCTCCTCTCGTATTTCGCAATGCATTCCAAGCTTTTTGCATTTACCCTTTTTTCGGTTTCTCTTTTTTATTTTTATTTTATTGCTTCTTCGTCGTCTTTTTGGCATTGTTTGTGCAGTTTTATATACATACCTACATTTATATGTATGTATAATTTATTTCTGGTAGCAAAGGGTTGAATTTGTGCTTCCCCCTTTACCAGTGAGAACTTGTTTCTACTGTTAGAATATTGTGGTTAATCTTGTCGCCGTTGCCTTTTTATCTTGCATAAATATGGCAATCAAATGCTTTAGAGACCAAAGGTGTTATCTTCTTTTTTTTCCTTTTTTGATGCCGATTCTGATGTTCTTGTTGTTGTTTTGCTTGTAGACTCGTTTCAATTTCGACAGTCTTGTGAAAATAAAATCGACTACAAATTTTGATCACAATGCAAATTTAAGGCTTTGCATTGTTTTATTTTGCTATTCAAGTAGGTACATAGTTAAATGTTAAGGAAAATAATCTTGAATCCCCCTTTATGAAACATTCTTCACTGGGCTTATGTTTCAACTGTCCCTTCTAAGGCTGATATAAAGAGAGAGATTAGAGATTAGAGTACACTTCTTAAATAGATAGTTACAAATAAGTTCAATAAGTTTATTGTCTAATAATAATATATGAACTGTAAAGTATTCTCAAATTGAAGTTTAATAACTTTTGTTTGTTCCAATTACCGAAATATCTATCAGTTTTACAAGATTTATAGAAGATTTCTTTTGTACTTTAATATACTTAATTACAATCAAAGTATATATGGGAATCTTGCAGTGAAATTCTTTTTGGTTTCATTCATTGGTTTCAATTTTGACCATAAAAAACTATTCTTGTTATAAAGAATATAGATAAATTATATACTTAAATTAACTTTCTTGTGTAATTGTCTATTCCATTCCATTTTATAAGTTTATTGGTTCTATACTTTAGTCTTTATTAATTGTTCCAATTCCCAATGAAGTCAAATTGTAGATTACTTTGAAACGTTCATGCCAATTTGTACATTAATATTTATTTATTGGACTTTTTCCCCAAGTTGTTAACTTCTCTTGCTTGTGCTCAAAGAGCGGCTAAGTGTTTGGGAGTGAAATAAACTCAAAACAGAATGCGCCGACAACTTGCCGTGGTGAGTTCTTTCATTTTGAGTGAGTTCAGAAAAGTTGAGTGCATCTTGATTCCGAAGGGGCAACATTCACTCAGTGTATCTCTCTCTCTCTCTCTCTGATTTGCATGTGTGTGTGTGTGCGAGTGTGGCACATTTTTGAAGTTCCCTAAACCTGTAGTGGTAGAGTGAGTGCACATTTTGGGTGGTTGCTAAAGCCATGATTGAGAGTTTTCATAGAGCAAGTTGCTGTAACTTTAACCCCATGAAATTTTCATCAGCCAAATTGCCATTGCTGCCCATCATCATCATTATCATCAGCGGCAGACGCAGCACCAGCAGCAGCAGTGGCAAACTTAATGTAACCAGTTGCATGCGAAATGCTTGCAACAGGTGTGCAAAATATCATCATGCCCATGACCATGCCCAGACCTAGACGCAGTCCTAGCAAGAAGTGGCTTGGGTGCAATCTGGCTATCATTCCCCTCCCCTTCAAAGTCTCCACATATCGTTGCGGCTAAAGTTTTCAGCGCTCATATCTTTTTTAGAATGATAATAGTTTCCCTTCCGTTCGGCTCCCCAAGGCACAGCGGTTGCCTTCCATCATTGAGCTGTTTGTTGCCCTCATCTCTCATCTCGTGGCCCTTTTGATCCCATGTGCCTCAATTCTCTTCTTTCTGTTCATTGAAATTGACTTGGGTTAGTTACGTTTTTGGAATTACTTTTGCCTAGTCCATCATGTATGTATGTGTATTTATTCTGTTAGTTTCTTTTATATATCTTTAATAGATTTTGCCGTTAGTTGATTTAATCTCTGTTCTGATTTTCAATTAATACTTGTTTTTCTCTATCATTTAGTTTGTTTTTTCATAACGGTTGCCATTTTAATTTTCAATTTACATACAGATACAAAATGTCGGCCTGTCTCGCTGTATGTGTCTGTGTCTCTCTGTGTGTGTGTTAGCCTGCTCCATTGGCCTGTTCTGTTTGGTTAGCAATTTGTGACATTTATTGTTATTATTATTGGTCAGATCACAGTTTTGATTGACTTTGAATTAAACTGTTGACAGATGGAATAGACTTAGAATGTGATAGTAAATGCAGATTGAAACTTTTGTCCTCATTGAAGAATAACAAATCGAGAAAAATAGAGTTACAATCTAACTAACGGGAAGATAGTGAAAGAAAAATCAAGCCTTAGTTTTACCATTTCAAAGATAAAGGAATTTCCCTACATACAGGGAAATGTCTTCAGAATCGCACAAAGTTTTGACTTTTACCTTTTCAGTTTAAAGGTCTCTAGAGGAGTTCAAACTGTTATAGGTTAGGATGTAGGGATGAAAAGATTTGCTGATACTATAAGCTATTGCCCTAATTTCAACATCTATAAACTAAAAGGCACCTTAAATGATTTCCCCTAACATTTAGAGTCTAAATATAGAAATTTGATTTGTTTTATATCTCATTTACACACTTTTTAGTTACATAGTTTGTTTCTGCCTAAAAGATCTTTTCGAAATAGTATTCTAGACCCTAACTAATAATTTTACTCCGCACCTTTTAAAGAAGAATGAATGAGTGTTAATTTGGCTAACAATCTATTAATTTATCAAATCATGAAAATCAATATTTAAGAAAGAATGGAGAAAGTAATGCAGGAAATTATCACATAAGATTGCATTAAGCATCTGCTGAGCCAAATATAAGTATAATTAATATTAAATATATCTCACAATTGCTGTGATAAAGTATTTTCATTATGATAATAAATGTCAATTACAATCTCCACTGTCAATTAATCGCAATCGAGTAACTGGAAAGTCATATCAGATTCGCATGCTTCAGTGAATCCCTTCTAAATAAAGATCTCAACAATTGTGATTCGTTCGTAAATGTACATACATAATGCCAACACTGATGGCCAATTCACAATTCGATCGGGCACTCTACATATATCTTAGATATAGCCCCCCTCTCCATCCGCCATTCGTATATCAACTTCAGCTTCATTGAACATTCGAATCGACAACTTCAAAGTGCAAAATTCAATGCGGCACTTTACTTACTTAAAATGTTTTAGGCCAAAACTTTTGTCGATTTTTTGTTTCTCTAAATTTTCAGTTTTTTGTGGTTTTTGTCAGTCTGTTTTTTTGTATGTATAAGTATCTGGCATTTTTGTTGTTGTTGTAAATTTTGTTCAAGTACGTCAAGTTCGATTGCGTTCTTTACCTTGAAATCTTGTTTTCTATCCGTTGTTAAATATTTGTTGCGGCTTGCCAATTGCCTTTTATTGTTGTATTGCATTTGCAGCTGCAAATCTTTTTGCATGCCGTCCCAGCGCAGCCCCTCCCCTTCCGCTCCCCACCACGCTTACACCGCCCCCAAAAATGGTTAATATAATATTTATTTATTTTGCATCTATCTACATATATTTTGAGCGAGGGTCGTCAATTTAAGTATCATTTATGAATTCCTAACTTGTTGAAAGTTTATCTCTTGAGAAATAGATTAGAATCTGCCGACTCTATTTAAGTTAAACAGACAAAAAGGAGAGAGAGATAGAGTTATTAATCCTTCATCTCTGACCCAATCAGCTCTTGGGTAACAACTTCATTTGATGAACTTTATAGGCAACCCTCTCATAAACAAAACGTCATCAATTGTGATGTTGATGTTGCTGTTTCTGTTGCATTCTTTATTCTAAATACTCAATTTGCATTTATTTTTATATGCCAGAGATTAATTTGTGTGCTGATAAATTCAATTAAATTGTTTTATACATTTGGGTGCAATTTGTTGTTGCGAATGTTGCTATTTATGTAATTATTTTTCTTTGCAATTTCTGGTGTTGTTGTTATCGATGCTGTGTGTGTGTTTTTTCTTTATTTTATCATAAATAACATTAATGTATTATTAATTTTTTTTCTCAGCTTATTCAATGCGGAAATTGATGATGGCAAACTAAAATGCCAAATGCACAAACGCACGCACACTTGCACACACACACACACACATATTTATAAATAATAAATTACGAATTATGGCAAACTAGATTCGTCCGTCAAATTTTGCATTTGCAAACTCAAAAATTTCGTTTGAAATATTTTTGTTTAACTATTTGTTATTTGTTTTGCATAAAACCTTGACATCAAAATATTTTTTAAGCTCAAATATACTAAAAATTATTACGTATACGCCGCGTTGCGACTGTCTGGCAACTCTTTGCCTCCTATAGCCCAAAATGCAACGCTTCGTTGCATACGCAAAACCGAAAAAAACAACAACAAAAAACTAAGCAAACACGCTACAACAACAAAGAGTCAAATATATTTTAATCCAATTGTGAATCGACTTTTCACTATCCTTTAAAAGTATTCAATATGAAAGGGAAGAAGAAGCACATTTGCTTTCATTACTTATTGTCTAATAAATGTAATTTAAATTTCTTGACATGCCATCTTGAAAAATTTCTCTAGAGTTTGGCTTAAAAGTAAAATATTACATTATTGTAATTGATAACTTTACAGAGAAACAATGAAATTCTCGTTCAGCTTTTCAGTAAAGGGTATCGTTGCTGTCGTTGACATTGTTATTGCAGTCAGTCTCTTTTTTTCTATTGCCATTTAGTTTTGGCTGCGCTTGGCCTCCATTTTGGCATGCATTCATAACGCTGCAATGGAAGCCGAGGTTCTCATTGGTTTCCAATTTTTGCTATTTGCTATTTGAGCTGCCGCCGCCGTCGTCGTCGTCGTCGTCGACGTCTCTGTTCTCTGCCCCTTTCTGATGCCCGCAGTTTCTGCCGCTTTATGCCTAAAATTTATCGTTTCGTATTGTTGTTTTCGGTTAATTTTTTTCATGTTTGTTCGTCGCATCAACCTCGAACTTTAGATTTGTTTGCAATGTTTATGAGAGCATAACATTCTGTGTTTTTTTTTTTGTGTTTTGTTTGTTAAGTATTGTAGAACTACGTGTTTTTTTCTTTATCACTGTCTTAAATGACCAAGGGCAATATCACATTCCGTTTGGACTTTAATTGGAGTGGCCCAAAATCAATATTTAATGGGATTCATTTTATTCGCAATAATTGATTTCAGATGACGAATCGTCAAATGAAGTTACATTGAAGTGAATATAACTAGAACTACACACATACATATACACATATTTATTTACTTGACTCTCCTATTTCCACATTCATTCATTGGTTGAAAGATGAAATTGTTCAAGTCATTTGAAGCTTTTTTCATATTTGGCATTAAACTAATTTATTCAAAAGAACATCTCAATTATAAACATTTTATTAGAATCTGAATTTGAAATTAGATTATCATTATGTCATCCTTAATTGTATTGCATAAACGAGCTTTCTGAAACCTTTTTGAGTAAAGAAATCTGAATTTTTGTAGTAAAAACTAAATGTTCGTTAAGATAATTCAATAATAATAATAGTATGAATGATTTGAGTGTACTCATAGACCATAAATTAGAATTTGACCCACCACAATTGCAAGGGCCATGGTTGTTCTTGGTCAAAAGTATTGATTATGCAAACAAAGTTCCGTTTACTTCACTTGTCCGTTCTATCTTAGAGTGACGATCTTGTTCATCTACTAAAAAAATCTATATAAATATTTTATATATATATTTAAATTAAATCAATAACCAATTTTGTAGATATTTCCAATCCAATCTAGTTTTTATCCACAAGAGGGGACTAATAGGATTTTAGACTTACCAACTAGCTGATTAGTACTGTCATTTAAGAGGCTGTTAATATAACCAATTGAATAAAGCTTCTCCTTAGCCATCGTTTAATGATTTTGGTCATAACTTAAGATGGCAAACTGGCAAACTGTGTCTTTGGCAACAGGAAGGAAGCCAATAGACGCAGTTACAGTAACACACATTTGCCATTTTCTGGCCGACAGCCATGATTTCCATTTGCCAACCGGACGGTAAGGTCGCTCCTAAGCAAGTCAGGGTCCAAGACAAGTTTATTTTTTTCGTTTTTCTCTCTGATGACGACAGCGTCGACGCCAGCAGCGACAGCGACGACTTCATTGGCGGCTTTTATAGTGAGTATTTAGCCAAAGCAGTTTTGTTAGCTGTTAGTTATTGCATTTTTACCATTGCACTTGCCCCTGGCTTTGAGTTGTCTGGCTTGATAGTTAGTTAACTCGTTTGCGTTTTGAGGCTTTTCGGCTTGATAAATGACTGAATTACAACTTTGTGCATAAGTGTTTGGTTGTGCGTGTTGGTCATTTTATTGCTCTTGACCTTAATGCCAATACATTGACGACTATTGTGCCCACTATGGGCATTATCAAATCTCAAGTTCACTGTAATAGCTTTCCTCGATTCGAAGACCATTTTCTGTTCTGTTCTGGCTACTGCCACAAGTTTTGGCTAATGTCCGACCGGAAATAGCGCGCCCATTTCCGGCAGCACTCACACCCACAGAGTCCCACTAGACCGAGTTTGAAAGTAGCTGTTGCTGCTGCTGCGGTGGCTCCTGTTGCACGGACATGTTGCAGGAAACGTAAATTTATCGTTGCGAAACTGAAGCTTTCCCCCCCACATCAAACGGTTAGCCATTAGAACCATCGTTTGCGGTTGGTTTTGTTTTTTGGGGCAGGAGGGAGAGAATCATTTCATATTTATTCGTGACTCACTTGTTGCACGGAAAAACTAATTTAGTTTCGTGTGTCGGCAACTTTTCAGAGTTTTCATTTAAATAATTGCCTTGCTAATGGCCACAAATATTAAGCAGTTGCAACGATTTAGTTTCCCCCAGACAATTAATTGGAACAAAGTTCAAGATAAATAGACAAACACACACACACACAGACTCACTGACTGACAGACGGTCAGATGGAGAGACAGAGAGTAATAAAAATCATGGCATTTATATCCAGTATTGGCTTAATAAATATATGGTTAACAGGCTACCCCTGGGTATTTTTTTTTTTTTTTTGCCCACTATAAACTGGAAATTGTCCGAATATAAATAACCAAATGACTGCAGCAATGCAATATTAAACAACAACAACAACTTTTACAATAACTGGTTCTATTATTTAGATTTTTTGTTGTTTCTATTAGTTAGTTGTTGTTGGTAATATTTATATGGCCATTTTGTTTTTGCCTCTTGCCTTTTTTGTGTGCAATTACCTTGAATAATTTTTTTTTTTTTTTTTTTGTATTTTTAATTACAATAATTTAGCAAATGTGAGAACTAACTAAACAAATTGGCTTAACAAAAACTCTACAAAACATCATTTTGAAATACTCTGCTAATGGAAAAATTCTTATTAAGGCCAACTTTAAAGATGTCTAATCCTTTCTTAACTCAAATAACTACTCATCTTAGTTTTCGTTATAATTGAATTTATTTTGGCTAAACGTTTTAGCCTACTCATGGTCAGATGAATTTTAGTCAATAACTAGCATTTGTACTTACTTATTTTTAGAGTCTATAAGTAAAAAGTCTTGTAATTAAAACTATTTTTAGCATAACTTAATATTGGAACCAGGAAAACAAATTAATGTGGGACCATGTTAATTTTTTTTTTAGTAAGAATTAAAAATTTATGATCAACAAAAGTTATTAATAAAATAAGGTAATTTTTTTTCAATATTTATTGGATTTTAGTATATTTTCAAATGCATTTAATAACTATTATATTTAAAGGCAACAAAACTTGGAAAAATTTTTTGTTTAAATTTTGATCTCAGTTGGTTCGTTTCCTGAAATCGTTATAGATTTACCTATGCATAAATTTTTTAACAACTCTGTTGACTAATTAAGTTTCATTCCCCTTCCCATTGGCTGAGGGTAGAGAAATTGCCGTTTCGCTATATACATATGTAGTAAATATTTGCAATTTAGTATAATCTATTGGTTAGATGTGGAGTGTGTATTTGTGTTTGCCGTCAAAGTTGGACAGCGTCAAAACGAGCTTGCAAATTAACTGCATAATGAAATGTTTATTCTATGCAAATTGCTTGGCAACAAATGTTTTAAGCTAAAAACTCTGAGAATTGCAGTAAGTTGTCAGTCGATCTACATTTAGTGACATTTATTTTTGCTTTCAAAGAATTTATTGATAGTGGAATTTGGTTGGGTTTTTGTTTAACTCAAGCGACATTAGGAAAGGTCAGTGCCACTTTTTGTTGCCGTTTGTGTGCCACAAATGCATCAAAACGCGCATAGTTTTTTTGTCTGCCTCCCGTCGGTTGTCGGCTTGAGAATCGCGGGGCTATCAGGGGGGCAACGAGGCACAAAAACTGACTGTGTTTTGCGCTTACTTGCTTTTAATTCTTACATTGCGTTTCAAGTTGCAGGGCACACCAACACACACACACACACACACACACACACTATAGAGAGAGAGAGAAAGAGGCACGCATACTCTGTAAACTGTGTGGTTGCAGCTGCAGCTGCAGCAACTGCAGCAGAAATAGTACTACACAAAAAAAAAAAGAAGAACAAAAAAACGCGCAACTCATTTAAAAATGCCAACGTCCATCAACGAGGATCGCCGAAGATGGCAGAATTTGTTGTCGTTTCGCTTTTTTTGTCAAATTGTTTTGCTGAATTTTCTTGAGAACTTTTGCATTGTATTGCATTATACTCCCCTCCACAAGCAACCGCGTCAACCCCTCGACTAGGCCCAAGTCTTCTTCGCTTTTTGCTGCCGCATTCGCTGCCGCAGTTGCAGCTAGAGCGAGATGTCCGAGGAAGTGGCCACAACTAAAGATGACAAAGAACTGTTTTTGTCTTGTTTGGTTTTGGTTTACTTTGGTTTGGCCTGCTGCACATTTTGTTTGAAGTTTTATTTAAGTCGAGTTCAGCTTAGGTCAAGTTTCTGCATTACATAATCCATGCAACAGCAACAAACAGAAACAAATAAACGTCTTTCATTGGCCCCTTGTTTTAATTTAATTAAAGCAGAAGCAGAAAAAAATGACTCTAAATTCCTTTGACTTCAAGTAAACGACTTTTTATACTCTCCACCGAACAAAAACAAACAAAAAATGGACCTGTAAGAAAAGTTAAGAAAAAATAATAATAATAGAAGTGAATAAATAAAGTTTGTAAACGAAAATGATCAACGGCAAATGTTATACACTTTATAATATGATGTATCTAATAAATACTTTACCCCAAATTAACATTCCAATAAGTAAAATAATACGTAAAAATTTGATATAGTTGCAGCTTCCTAAACCTTATTTAGTCCCTTGAATCAAATAGAATAGGTAAAGGCAATAATATATTATGGCTTATTTAAACTTAAAACAATTTGCTAAATGAAAAATTAATTTGGAGGTCATCTCAGTTCGCAGTCCACTAAATGTTGCCTCAAAGGATTCAAAATAAGTAAGAGAAGAAGGCCTGAATTCATTTCCGGAATGGATTTGAACCTCGAACAGTGCAAATTTCGCATCATTTATGAATTGGAAAAAGTATTGAAATATATCTGAGACAGTCCATTAAAAAGGGAGGCGAGTTGAGCAGACTGAAAATATATTTCACTTACTAAGAAATATTAAGGATATATTTATAAACAAACATATAATAGAATTGGTGATACCTAGACTAAAGATAGAGAATTGGAATTCAATTTAATTTTAAATTGAATACAGGGTTTTTTTGTTTTGTATTTTTAATAATTAAATGGAGTTTTTTTAATATATATTTTCCACTTAGCATCTTTAAGGGGCAATTTCAAGTGATGGCTATTTATTTGTGGCACTTGAAGCTTGATAACCATATTTAGGCCACAAAACAAAGCACACACACACACGAGTACAAATTGCAGCTAAGTGAAGAGTACTTTATTTAAAGTGCTTGGCAATTTTGTGGTCCTTGACTGGCTGCAACATACCGAAAACATACTCGCACACACACACACACACACAAGCATCAAGTTCAACTCACACACTCACACAGCTCAAAAGTTTTCGGCAGCAACATTTTGTGGTAGCCTCCGGCAAATAGGGGCAGGCCATACAGAGGAAGGCTGCTTAGGCGCCACCTGTTGCCAGCAAGCAAACTAATTTCATTACGGGTCTGGGGGCATGCCGCCTGCCATGAAGAGGCAAAAAAGGAGCAGCAGCAACATCAACCACAACAGCAACACTCAAAGTGTGATTATGGCATCTAAATTGAAAATTGCATAGGACTTTCGTTTTCAATCTCCACAAACACACACACAGACACACACACAAACACATACATATACTGTGCAGTCTGCTTCACTCCACTCTCATTTGACGGCTAACTGGCTGGTTCAGTGGCTCACTGGCAACTGGCAACAATCCTCATTCACTCACTCTCGCACACATTCACCCACTTATATGCATCGTCTGGTTAGTTGCCACCGCCACCCACCTGTTGGCTGCAACCATTTGGATTAGTGTCTACTGCTGCTGCTGCTGCTGCTGTTGTTGTTGTAGTTGTTGCAGCTTACGTTCTATGCATTTTCATTGCAAATTCAGCAGCATCAACAAACACACACACACAGACACACACAAATTAAATTGACTTTGTTTTTCGAAAAATTTAGTTCAGGGTCAATTTTGCTTGCAGACCAAGGCAAATCGAGGGAGGGGTATTTGTGTTATATTCCACCGATTTTAGGCATTTGAAATTTTTGATTACATTTGATCAAATATACATTCATTGCGTATACGTCAAGTTGGCCTAACTGAACCACAGTTTCTGTATATTGATTTATATTTGCTCCATTTCTTTCAACCCCATTGATCTTGGTCAATTTTCTTTTTTGGTTGCTTTTTTTCATCTTCCTGCTCTCATAATTTTCTCAACTTCTCAGCATGGTTTTTGTTGTTCCTCTGTTCCAATTCTCATTAGCAAAAAAGAAGATGTTGTTGTTCCGTTTTTTTGGTTTCTCTTCTTTGTTCTCT
The DNA here is from genome assembly GCF_018151085.1 of Drosophila tropicalis. NCBI lineage: Eukaryota > Metazoa > Arthropoda > Insecta > Diptera > Drosophilidae > Drosophila > Drosophila tropicalis. Next base: position 617,217 of record NW_027173374.1, read on the forward strand.
CTTTTTTGTAGTTTCTGTTGTTATTGTACTCCACCCATTTAGCTGCTCATTTAATTGCATAGCATTGCATTCGCTTGTCGCTACTTCACGTCCTTCGGTTGCAACCACCCCGCTGCTCGCTGACTGCCAAAACAAATTGTGAGAAAAAAGAACACAAAAAAAAAGTAAGAAGAACGACATAGTACTACATAAAAACAACAAAAGCAACACAAAATGTGCGTGCTACATAAATTAAAACCTATGCTTCACTGGCCCTAGAAAGAGATGGCAAAAGAGGTTGCTGCTGTTGCCGTTGCACTCTCTACTTAGTCGATCTCATATTTTATGTCAAGTCTCCGTTTTTTTTTTTTTGCGTTCTCCTCATTGCTCAGCTTGGTTTTGCATTGAATTCGGGTTTAAAATTCTACTTGTTGCCACTGCCGCTGCTGTTGTTGCTGCTGCTGCAGCATGGCATATTCGTCAATTTTTTTGTTGCTGCCGTTGCAAGTGGCTGCCATCTTGATTATGTTGTAGCTCCCGTTGTTGTTGTTCTTGTTGTTGCTGTTGCTCTCTCTTACTCTGCCCTAGCCGGGCGTCTGCAATGATAATGACGTTGTCGATGATCATCATGATCATAATGATGATGATGGCGTGTTTGCTGTAATTTGCGCTACGTAAAACGTTCAAAAATGCAACAACGAACTGCAGCAACAACAAAAAAATTGCTCTCTAAATGAAGGGAATTGAGTTCTGCGATCGTTGACGCTGCCGCTGCCACTGCACCGCAGTCGAAGTCGACGCTGTCGTTGCGCCGCCGCCGCTGCAGAGTACAAAACAAAACAAAAAACGAAATATAAAGGGCAAAATACGAAAAACCTTGAGGACGGTCAGTAACCGACAACCGCCAGCCCAGTAAAATTTTGTATGAGTTGCAAACGAATTTTGTTTCCTTTTTTATTTTTCGTAAGTTTATACCCTAACAAATGGGGAGTATTGATGATAAATGCCACAATGAAGTCTTTTTTGTTTAGGGTTTTTCATCTTTGAGAAAATCAATAATTATTTTTTACTTGTTCCAATTTAAACGTCTGTTGTAATTATTATTTTGTATTGACTTTTCGTTCGTATGAACATAAAGCATTATCTATTTAGTGCAAAATATTCTCATACAATCTAAATTCTTTAAAAAAAGAATCAATTATTCGAAGTCTTATCAAATGATCCTTTAAATCGACACTTCCAACAGCATATTCTTAGCCCAAATAGCTCAATTATCCAAAACAAAAGTCACTTGGCACCTTAAGATTAAAATATTTCTCCAAATTGTGGCCTAAAATGGGTTAAATAGAATTTCAGAATTTACTCCAAACTTCTGTTAGTATTAAAATAATAATTAACAATAAATACTTTATAAATAAAATGAAATGTTTAAACTTTTCAAAATTAAACTGGCAATTTAAAGACCTTTTAGTCATGAGCTATTCACTTTAAATATATATTTTAAAATTCAATTGGAATTAAGGGTATGTCATTTGTCGACTTGAATGTGGGATTACTTTAAAGTATTTATTTTTGGTTGCGCTTTTTGTTGCATTTTCGTTGGTTTCCATTTATTTTGTATTTTTTTTGTGCTATTTTGTTTCATTTACTTGATGTTGTTGTTGTTGTTTTCTTTTATTTTCGTACAGTCAAATTGCGCATTTTTTTGGCTTTTGGGGTGGAGCCTTCTCTGGATGCGTTCTGCTGGCTGAGCTTCTGCCTTTGGTAGCTGCCCGGTTTTTGGGTGAGGTCGTGGTTGTTGCCGGTTCATTTTGTGAGTTTTTTGCTTGTTGTGTGTTGCTTCTTTTATTATTATCTTTTTGTTGTTGTTTTTTTTTTTTTTTTTTGGTTTTTTGTGGTTGCTGTATTCTTATTTCCCTTTTTTTGGTTCGTAATTTTGCGTCATCAGCGCAGCAGCAGGGAAAGAACTCTGCACTTGAAAACTCAACTGGCGTGGTTGAATGGCGAGATGGCGGTTTGGCGAGATGACGTTTTGTCGGTTTGGTTAGCGGGCTAGCCGCTGTTGGCCCGAACCGACATCAACGTCATCATTGTGGACTTTAAGTGGTTTTGGGTGTGCTTGTCTCGCTTGGCATGCATGTGTGTGTGTGTGTGTGTGTGTGTGTGTGTATCTGTGTGAGAGTATCTGGACCCCATGCGGTTAATTTATGCCCTGCTTGCAATTTTGGCCGACACTGCAAAAATATTTTTGGTCTTGTACTTTTTTTCTGTCTTGAGTTCTGTTTTTTTTTTTTTTTTTTTGGTTTTTGTTTGCTAAAAGCCAGTTTCATTTTTAGAACTTTGGCGAACCGGTTTTTGGTTTTGGGCCGCGGCTTTCGATTTTATTTGTTGCCATCGTATTAACTGGTTGTTGCCGTTTTATTTTTTTCGTTTTTCGGTTTTTGTTGCAGTTGATAAATCTCAGCAGTGTCATAAATTTGCATTGGGCCATGCCATTGGCCCTGACATTTCTAAGGCTTCCTTGCCAACTAGCAAAGTCTTGATGCAGCAGGCAGCAGCCAATGCAATTAATCACAGCCAAATGCACAGAACGACCATGTGAAATGACAAAAACGACAGACAGATAGGCATACTGAGTGAGTCTAGGAGAATCTATATATATATATACATACATATTACAGATGTATACTGAAGTTATAGTAATTCATTTTAGCCATACAATTCGACAGATGCGGCCAGACGACACCCCACCAACGTTTCGTTTCGATTCCATTACATTCATTTTTTGCCACACACACACACACATATATTTACCTGAGTGTAAAGGTGCCGATGATGATATATTTCCATGTATGTGGCAACAATTTGATTGACTCTTGTTGCCCGGCCATATCATATTCAGTCAAGCCAAACCAAGCATCCAACCGAAGCAATCCCAATAAGAGCATCTCTACCTTCTACCCTAACCCCACCATGAGACTCATCTGCAAACCTTCTTTACCTTCCTTACCTATGTGGAGTAAACTGATTATTTTTAACAGAATCATTATCGTCGTCGTCAACGTTGTCACTGACATTGGTGAGCAACAACCAGCAGCAGCAACCCAAGCAACCCAAGAGCATTTCAGTCATCCAGTCATCCAACCTAGTTACAAATTTCATACCCTTGATCGATTGATGGGTATAATCAATTGAACAATTAATTGGTAATGAATTTACATTTCACATGATTGACGACACTTAACCAAAATGATTCATCAAAAGTTTTTCATTTAAAATGGTTTTACATATATGAAACAAAATCTTTTTGATTAACTATAAGTAATGGGTTAGCATATATTGTTAAAGGTCTTAATAGCCAAGTCCCTAAAGATTCCCTAGTTAGGGTATTTATGTTTAGGTTTATTGCTGTTATTTAGGTTTAGCTTTTTTCATTTTTTCATAATTTTTTTTCTCTCTCCTTGCTGTGTGTAATTTGATTTTCTGAAAAGTTTCCGATTTCTAGTGAATTTTTCGCACAGTAAAAAAAAAATGTCTACAGCTTGGGTTTTTGTGGTTAATTTCTTTTAAATTGTTTTTGCAGTTGTCTGTGTGTATGTATGTATATGGCCTTATCAAAAGGCAGGCACAGCTGCTGTCAGACTACTTACTTTGGACTTTAAAATACTTATGCATATGTACATACATACATACATACATATGTGTATACAATGTGTACATACATATGTTGGTACCTATGTAATCTTGCTTCTTCTATGTACAAACTGGCACTGGGTACTTGTATCTTGCAGTTTATGCATGACTCAAAATTGAAATTCAAAACGAACTTGACAAAATTAAAAGAAAGAAGCTTCATTCATGCACGCACACATAGAGAGACTAAGCAAACAGCATACACACACACATACATACGCATGACAGGCCAAATAGCCAGCTAGTCAGTCAGTCAGTCAGTCGGTTGGTCGGTCGTTCTGGCAGTCTGACGGTCCGGCAGTAGTCAGTGAGTCGTCAGCCAGCGCCCTCAATGCACGCTTTATGCGATGACGACAACGCCGGCGATGACAACAACGTCAAAAGCAAAAGCAACAGCAGCAACAGCAAAACGCAGCCAAAAAGTTCATTGAACCTGGCCCAGTGCGAATTCGGTTGTCGTAGGTTAGGGACGACAGACAGACCAGGCGACCAAACAGTCAACTATAGGGGCCAAAGGGGTCTGTGCTGTAAAAGGGGCCTGGAACGTCGACGTCGTCAACGCTGTGCAAATAAGTTGCTGCCGTTGCTTTTGCTGTTGCTGTTGCTGCTGCTGTCGTCGTCGTTGCTGCTGCTGCTGCTGCCAAGTGTGACGAAAAACATACAAAACAAAATACACAAAAACAGCTACAACAACAACAACAAAAAGTGTATTCAAAATAATAATAAAAATCGGTTGTCGGTTCAGTTCATGCCCATGCCACATGAAGGAGGAGTGCTCTGCCAATGACCGACCGACCGACCAAGCGACAGACCGACCGTCAGACAATTGTCTGCTATTCTCTGTTCTCAATGTTCTTAATTCTCAGTTCCCTATACTCTCTGCACTCTGTTGTGTTGGTCATGGACACAATTTTTGTGAATCATGTGTCGCGATAACGATATAAGAACGAAAAAACAAATCATAAACCACAAAAGTTGAAAGTCTTTGCACCCCTTCCCCTACAAATCTCTTTGTCCATCCTCAGTCCGACATTTCTTTACATACAAATTGTACATATGTACATATATCTCCCTCTTGCATTCGTTCTCTTCTTCTTTGGTATAGAAATATCAACAATTTAGTATGAGCAATGAGGTTTCTGAACTTTTCTTTCGTTCATATGGCTCATTGTTCTGACCCTCAATTTGGTCAAATGATTTGCAGCGAACAGAACAGAAAGACGGTTTCTCGAGTGGGTGGGATATTTGTTACGGTTTGTTTGTTTGACGAATATTGGGTTACCTAGCCATTGAAAGCAGGCCAGTAATTGCCAACAACAAATTACTGTTATTTACTCATATGCGTGGATTTTTTGATAATGTTTCAAACATTAGGGTTGAAAAAAAGGCAAAAGGAGGCAACAAAGAGAAATTGCGAATACATTTTGGGGTTCATTTGCCAACATAAAAGAGACCAAATTGAAGCTAATTTGCCTTCTGGATAAAGCAACCAGCCTCAGCTTATCATACAAAAAAATTTACACAGGCCACATACAATGTTTCCCTTAACCGATCAAGTCTCTGTACACTTTGGGCCCTAATGGAATTCATTAAGAAACAAATTCTATTTGCCATGTAGTCTAAGAACATAATTGAAAAATTGTATTCCATCCAGTAAAGTCAGCCAAAAAAGGGTACTATTTCCATTATTATTCTTCTACTTTATTAAATGTTTGGATTTTTCCTTTTTTCTTCTTCTCTGAGTTACTGGAAAATGCATTAACAGTTTAAAGTTATTTTTCAGACATTCTAGAACTTATAAATTAGCGAACTATAAGCTAACTATATCAAGATCTCTATGATATAAACTAGTTTGTTTTATATATAAAACGTGTATCTTGTATATAGATCAAGAAGTTTATAGCTTCATTCTTCATTCGGAAAAGAATTTCTAAATGTTTTTACCAATTTTAAAATTAGCAAAATAAAACGAGAAAGATTCCTTCAAATAAACATCTTTAAATACGTTTCTTTTTTTGAATTTTATAAATCTTTTTTATAATTTGAGAAAATTCTCACTATTTTAAGAAGTTTTTTCTATATGCTGATATAAATATTAACAAAGTAAGCTTTTTGATATCAGATTTCTCTGACATCTATATATTATAGTGGTCCAAATCGTCGAACTGCCAAAATTAATCTCAATTGGGTAGTAAAAAGCATAAGTACTATGTTTCATTCCTCTAGATTTTTCATTAAGGGTGTAAAGTTAATACGCACGATGGGCAGACACATCGACTAATATCGATTTGGTTTCTCATGCTGATCAGGAATATATATATACATACATTCAATTTAAACGGTTGTGTAAGCGCATCCCTCTCTCAATTTTATAATACCCTCTATGAAGGTATAAAAACAGAACTAACATTTTATACTTTCTAATTTAGAGTTGGTTCATTTCCTAGCTAAAATGTTGTGGATATCACAAACTTATCTGTAGACAAACAGAAGCTTAATATTTGTTTAGCTATTATTGTAATTACGATATCTGCAATTCTATGTATGAACTTTCTATTTTCTAATTCGAAATGAAAATAAATAATTAAATTTGTGGTCTATTAAAGTTAAGTGCTTAAATTTATTACCTAAATACCGAGTGGCAAATGCACAAATGCTAATTTAATGCACATTAATTTGCCACAAGTTCAGCGACCACACAAGCATACTCACACACACACACACACACACATACACAGAAGCAAATTAAATTGAATGCTTTGCCAACACTTTCGCTTTCGACTTCATTGATGATATCTAAAACACTAAACACATCTAAAATTGGCAGCCCCAAAAACAGCCCGGTCCTCCCTGCGGCAGCAACAGCCACAACAACGGCTACAGCAGCAACAACATTAGGTACATATATGAATGCATGAGTATGTGTATGTATTTGTTTGTTTGTAAACACGTGTCTATATATGCAAAAGGCCGCACGGACTTCATCTGTTTGTGCATTTGGCATAGAGCCAAACCTGAAATGTTGTCGGCGTGCAGCAGCAGCAACAACTCGGCCCAAATGTGGCAAAACATTTCCGCGTGGATGCTGGCTCCATTAGAAAATCATTTGTGGCTGCTGCTGCTGCGTCTCGGTTGACATTGACATTGGCTAAATGGCAATTTGTGCGTGCCTCTGTGTCTCGGTGCGTCGTCGTCTATGTGTGGCAAATGTGAATGCTAATTTTAAATTGTGGGCAAACCAAACCAACTGTTGCACTAGGCTAAAAGGTATTTATATACCTATGTGCCTATATATATATGGCGTGGCTTTTGGCCTTTACTGACCTATAATGGCCTGATGAGCAAGCAATTCGCTTCTCGCTGTCGAGTGTATTATTATTATCAGTTAAATAGTTATCTTATCAGCCAACTTAATCTCTCGATGGCATATGAGTGGGTACATACATGCATACTTAACTGAACTTTTTCTTGTCGACATTATTATTTTCCATTGAAAATTAAAACGTATATGCCTCAAGGCAAAAAACAAAAATAATAACAACAACAACAGCCACAACAAAAAGGAAAAGTAAAAGAAAAGCAAAACAAAACAAAACAAAAACATTTAAAATATTTATTGTATATGTACATTGTGCCTGACCAAGGCCAAGTAATTTTGTATTGCTCCCAAGTTCCTTGGCCTCAGCAATCTGTGAGGTTTTCATTGTTGTTGTTTCTGCTGCTGATGTTGATTCTTGGTCATTGGCTTCAGCTTCGGCTGCCGCTGCCGCTGCCGCTTCTGCTGCTGTTCCTGCTGTCTCTACAGCTCCCCATGCTTATTTGTTGATTTCATCTTGGTTTATTTGTTTAGAATTTTCGTTTACTTTTACTTGAAACTGAATTTGGCATTAAACAACTGAGGTCATCATCAGCTAACTTATTTATCCAAATTCTGAAATCTCTACAGATGGTTTCAGTTGTGACTTTGTTTTCGTTTGAAAAACTAAAGAAAACTTGTTCGAGAAACCGATCCAATTGCTGAAATAAAACTCCATTGATGACATGTCCTTGCATTTCAAATTCACAGTATTTAGACGATGACTGAAAGTTCTAAAAAGAAGTCACTCTTCGATAAAAAAAAATTATTCAAAATAACTCCTGGATCATTCAAATTCAATACTCAATATTGGAAATGAGCCTTGTTTTGTTTGGATTAAAAAGAATTTAGATATAACGAATATCTATTTCTGATTTCTTAACTTCTGTAGAATATCGTTGTCATGCTTAGATATACATATGTATCGATTGAAATTTTTATTACATTATAGCTCTAGGACTTAGTTTTTTAATACAATTCTTAAGGTTACATTAATGTTGGTCAGGGTTATCTAAGGACAGGGTCGGAGTTAGCCCCGACTCTCTGGTGTTTAATGTCTTTGATTATAAGTAACATTAAGCACATTTTAACAGCTTCAAACTGGAGAAGCAGTCGACAGAAAGTCTGGAAAATTCAACAATCTTTTTGCTTTTTAGTATAAGTCATATTAAGTTTGTTTTTTTACAACTTTCGATTAGGATAACTGTGAAACCAGATCTCGTGAATAACGTTTAGTAATTTGTAAATTTACTTTCAATATTCGTGTCCTTTTCGGTCATTTTAAGCTGAGTATAATGCGCAAAGTCTTCTTTCCAAAAAAAAATGGTCCAAGGCTTCTTTTTCTTTTGACGTCCTTTTCCCTTTCACATATTCTATACCCATAAAACATACCCTTTATATTTCAAGCTAATATATATTTTCAACAAGCTTTTTGATAAGAAATTTATAATAAGGTTTTACTAGAGAGTTCTTTAATGTCAGTCTCAATGCATAGTCTGCCCGATGAAGTTAGCTTCCTTTCTTAAAGGTAACCATTATTTATAAGAATATCTCATTTTTTAATTACACAAACTAAGAGCATATTTAATTAGTTACTGTTTGCTGTAATTTTAGTTAAACAAAATGAGTAAACAAAACATTTATTCTTAATTTAGTTTAAGCATTGGCAATTATTACGGCGTTTGCTTGATTTTTATCTAATTGCGTTTAATTTCGCTCATTATTTATGGTGGCCAAGTCCGTCGACTGGCTAGCGTTAATGCCCAACTATTTCCTTGTGCCCACTGCAACAACAGCAGCAGCAGCAGCAACTCATTTTAGCTTTCAACTTCCGTCTGGCTGCAGTTCCGTTTGCCAAACAACTTAGAACGGATGCAATTGGCTTCCTGTGCTGGGGCTGGGAGATGACTTCAAATGCTTTGGGACCCATGGATGAGATGAAGTAGCCTGGGACCCATTTGGTCTCATTTGGGCCAATCACACTGATCATCATTTTGTGCGTTTTAACGCTAAAGGAAATGCATAATTCTGGCATGGCAATAATTGAAAATTATTCATTCATTTGGCTAAGAAATGTTACTTACTATTCACCATTTTATACCTTTTGAAAACTCACCTCGGTCTCAACCCTATTTCATGTTGATGGTGATGGATGCAGCCGCAGGCCAAATGCATTCTTAAGAGAGAGAGAGAGAGAGCGAGTGTGTGTGTGTGTGTGTTTGTGTGTTCGTGTGGGTAAAGTATCTTCAAGATGCACAAAAATGCATTTCTTTCCTGTGCCATTGCATTCGCATTGTGTTTGCCTGCAGTGGCGCGTTTTAATTGCACGTGTGTGCGTCTGTTGCAGTTGCATGTATGGATGGATGTGTGTGTGTGTGTTTGCGCACCCCTTTGGCTGTTTACATTTCGACAACCCGTCGCATTTTAATTTTAGAATATATTTTTGGGTCTGGATTTCGCACAGCTCAGCTTTCAATGTGCATGCATGCAATGCGTTTCATTATTTTGTGTGTTTGGGCTTGATATGTGAGTGTGTGTGTGTGTGTGTGTTTGCCTGCTGCATTTTTTCATTATGCAAAAATTGCATACCATTTTTTTCCCCATTTTTTTCACATTTCTGTTCTTCTCTTCTCTCTTTTTTTTTTTTTGTATATATATTTTGTTGTATTTTTTGGGGAACTTCCAGCGGATTTTTTGTTGTTTTTTTTTTCAAAATGCATTCAACAAAATTGCACGTTTTGGTTCGTGCATCTTTTGTGTGCATCGGGTAAAAATGCAATTGCAATAGGGTGGATTTTTATGGGCTTCTCTTCAGTTCTTATTTTTTTTTTTTTACGAATTTTTTTTTTTTTTCGGGGATTTTTTTTATTTTTTGTCGTATTTGCTTACGTGGTTTTAATTTTAATTGCTTGTCGTCGGATTTTTTGTGCATATTTTTCGTGTATTCCTGAGCTGTGCCGTGTGCATGTTGTCGCCGATTTTATCTTTTGTAAATACAGCAATTATGTGTGTGTTCCTTTATGGTGACATTATGTTTTGAAGTTCGTTTTTTTTGCCGTGGTTGTCGTTGTCGTTGTCGTCGTCTTTTTTGCCCAGTGAAGAGTAAGCGAGTGGTTAAGTGGTTGGGCGGTTGGAGGGATACGAGTTTAATGAGAACGGATGTGGGGATCACTCAAAGGGAAAGGATTTCACTTAATATTTAGTGAATGGTTCCGCATTTTTAATGCAGCATTTTCGTTTTATTATAATATAATTGCATTCATTTTGAAATTTTTATTTCAAAAGCAGAAAAAAATCTTTAAAATGTTGACAACTCAACGAAAAATTTTAATGTTTTAGTCATGAAATCATTTACAAATACATTAATATTTAAAACCTTGAGGTTTTCACTCTATATAATGAAAAAATCCCAAATATCCTTTGTCATTGCGAACACGTGTCCTGAGCTTCATTAGAAGATACACTTAAGAAATTGTGCCCTCGGCTTTAAGGAATCGCCAGAAGTTCCACAACAATTCAAAATCACAATTGAGCTTCCCAGGACATTTAATGATGAACTTTATTCTATATAAAGACTAGAAAACTGTTTTTAAAATCTGTTTAGACTTGGACAATGATTAGATTTGATGACAATTATATTATTCATTGAAAAGAAAAGCCACAGGAGGAGATTAGTCCAGCCCTATCAGTTAGGATCAGGCCTGAAGGGTAAGTCCAGTGGATGCAGCTCTTTTAGCCTGTGAGGACAGTTTTCGTTTTAGGATCTCCTTGTGGACTGAGGGGATTTTATATATTATATTTAGAACTTAAAAATTAAGAGGGCAGCCATTTGATTACTTTTTCCTTTAAATTCCTTTCGATTTGAACTCCTTCCAAACGAAGCACAATTAAATATATTAAATTAAATGGATTATTAAAGGATACAATTCAAGGCTCCTCTAATTCGAGTTTACTTAGGTTCTTGAAAACAAATTACCTAACTTTTACCATGATGGATTAACTATAAAATCGGTTAAATACATATATTTCGGACATTTAATGAATAATGTTTCCAAAACTGGCTTCAAAAGTGTGTGACCAATTACATAATTTTCTTACTTTCTATTTCTTAATTTGACAATTGAATTTCCATTCAACTTCCTGTTTCTATCCATTTTCCGGTGTTTAACTCCATTTTCCAATGACCATGGCAAACTGGGAATTGAAAGCGAAAGTAATTTTAGAATCAAGGCTCTAGTAGATTCCTTAACCTTCCAAATCCAATATAATTCTTTTCATTGCTCATTGAGACACAACTCGAATGCCCCACCTACCACCCCACCAGCAACCATTGTCAATTCAAATGCCACAAATGCCCAAGGTCAGACATGGCGGTATATGTATGTATTTGAGTGGTCGTAAGTGTTTGTAAGTGCAATTAAGTTTACAAATATTTTGCTTATTAGAAAAGCATTAAATGCAGTACACACAAAAACAACAACAACAAAAACATCTAAAAAACACACACAGAACTCTGCAATAAAAAAACAACAACAACAACGAAAATAACAAAACAATTACTATTTTTATAATACACGAATTTGTTTCTAGTTGTTAGTTTGGGATTTTTTTTTTATTTTTTATTTTACAAGCATGCAAAATAACAAAATGTGGAGAAAAAAAACAACGAAAAATTACAACGAAATTTTCGCATTAATTGAGGGACCTTGAAACCAGTCACGACGACTAGAATTTCTGGCAGAGACCAGGCCCAGTCCATAATTTGTTGAAGTCGCCAACGCCGAAAAAAAAACTACAACAAAAAATACGAAAAACGAAATATTTTTTGTTTTTTTTTTTTTTTTTTTTTTGTCTACAATGACATGCAATTGAGTCGCTGTGACTGGCTGCGAGTCGAATCGAATTGCAGCCTGACTGTCAGTCAGTTAGTTAGTCAGTCAGTCGGTCGGTCGGTCGTTTGCTCCGCCAGGCGAATTATAATAATTTCAGTTTGCTCTCGCGCTCGACATTCGCACAACCGAAAACCACACTGAAAAAAAAAAAAAAAAAAAACGCAAAAACTAAAAACAAAAAAACAACAACAACAAAAAAGTGCATGTGCAACGGTCGCGCGTTGCCCAGAGTCAGTTGCATTTCGAGCGGTGAGTGAGCGTCTCCAGTGCTCTAAACAAAGCGCTGTGTCTCGGGTTCGGACTTGTTTGTAATGCTTAAAATCGAAATCGACCAACAACAAAAAAAGAAAACTAAAAGGAAAACCAACAACAACAACACAACAAAAAATACGTAAAAAATTCACCAAACTGGAGAATAGAATATCAACAAAAAAAACTACTACTACTATTACAGGGAAAAAGTGTATGTAAAATAAAAAGCAAAAAACAAAATCTGAGTGCAAAAAGTAAATTCTGAGAGCGCCAAAACTGAGCGCTGAGCGCGTTGAGTTAGTGTAAGTGTGTGAGTGTGTTTACCAATACCATGACATTAAGGTGCATTTGCAATTAAAAAAAAAATGCACTATCGCTCGACACTAGCCCCCTCCCCCCACCGCATTTCCCTCTAGCTTCATGTGGACTGAGTTGTTGCTTGCTCAGTTCTCGCTCATTCACTCAAAAGCCAGGAGCTGCTGCTGCTGCCTCTGCCGCTGCTGCATTGTGAGTTGACTCTTGGCCACCATTTTCTTTTTTTTTTTTCGTTTTTGCTTCTTCTTTGTGCTCTTGCTGCTGCTGCTGGCCGTTGTGTTAACCAATTTCGCTTTTAACGTTTTTTTCGCCGGTTGCCATGAATGAACGGCTCAGCAATACAAATACACAACTTGGTTAGGAGCCAAATGTTAGCTTCTAGCCGGCTGTTGGCTTCTGCCTCCCACTTGGCAAAGGCTCTCTCTTGCCTCTCTCTCTCTCTCTCTCTCTATCTCATACTCACTCTCTTTGGTGGGGTTTCTCTGTCTCTTTATCTGTCTGAGTGTGAGTGCATGTGAATGCATTTTTTTCCTTTTCTTTTGCCCCACACCCACACACACATATGCACTTTTGAGCGAGAACCGAGAACTGGGAAACTTTTCTTAGACTTATACATGTGTGTGTGTGTGTGGGGAGAGCAACTGACGCTTGCTGCACTCAGTTCTCGGCAGCAGCGGCTCTTTTGGTGGAAAATGGGTATTGGGTACTCCGTGTGAAGCTCAGCTGGATGGCAGGCAGCTTTATAGTCGGTCGTTTCGAGCGGTTCGGTACGCTTTTTTGTTTTTTTGGTTTTGCTTTTGGCTTTGGCTTTAGCTTTAGATTCGGATTCGGTTTGTTGTAATTGTAAAGGCAGCGCAGCAGCAGAATTAGCGGCAGAAGCAGCAGCAGCAGTGCAGCTGACGACGCGTCGTCATAGTCATAGATGTATGTAGTTGTTGTTGTTGTATTGTTGTTGTTGCTGTTCTTTGCGTATTAGTAAAGTTGTCTGCGCTTGTTGTTAGTGTCGGTGTTTGTTTGTTGTTGACGTTGGTCGCGGTGCGCAATTTTTATTTATTTTTCTGCTGCTGCCGCCTCTGCTTGCCTTCTCTTCAACACACACACACACACTCACACTCACACACACACACACACATGCAGTCATATGCGTGTGTGCGTATGTGTAATTCTGCTTCTTCCTCATTGAACAACTACAACAACAACATCATCACAAAGTTTAAGTGCGTTTCATCTTGTGATAACTTTTTCTAAACGACACGCCATGTAAATAAATATATACCTATAAATAAAAAATATGAAAAATATTTATCAAAAGTTTATTAAACTATTTGCAAAGTGCTGTGACCTCCAATAATTTATAAATAAAAACAAATCATTTTTGAAATAATACAAATTTTGTTCAAAGTGAGTATTATATAGAAATATTTTTACATTAATTGCTTATCAATATGGTAAAAAGAAAGATAATTTATATATAAACTTATTAATTTTGACATTTTTGCGGCATTTTTATTTTTATCACTATGTGTGTGGGCGAAGCAGCTGTCTATGTATGTGTGTGTGAGCGAGCGACTTTGCTGCAGCTCAAAAAAGGTCAAGAATTTTCCACAAAAATTAACGCAATTTCTTATATATTTTTGTTTAAGCATCTTAAAAAAAAAAAAAAAACAAAGCTTAATTTTATTGATTTTTATTTTATGAAAAATGTGACGTTATCTGTAAAAACTCATTTTCATTTTTTGCTCTCCACAATTCTCCCCCTTTTTACCTATCTCACTCTTACTTGGGTCTCACTCTCTGCTACTCTCTGTTTTTTCCTTGTCTCCCTTGTATACGTTATATTCTCTTTTTTCTTTTGTCATTTGCACTCAAATATATGGAGTTTTTTTTTTTGTTTTCCTTGGTGTGTGTGTGATAGTTGGGAAACTGTCTAGTGGGAATAGAGGAATTAGGATAAGGAATATATCCCTGAATCCTTATTATAATGCAATAGTAGACTATTATACAGTTATAAGGATTAATCCATATATCCATATTTCTTGTTCCATTTCCCTACTATACAGTTTCCTAGCTATCAGATATATATATAGATGGTATTAACTAATTACTTACCCATAATTACCTATAAGTTAGTTAATCACAAAGTAATAAGGCCTTACCCTCTGATGTAATTAGTAAAGTTCTTAGAATATTGATAAGCCTTTGAATTGAAATCGCTATTTACTGCTGGAATTATTACCTAAACCTAGGTTAACCTAAGTAAATAAGTATAAAGAAGTATTAGAGGGTTAACTTAATGCAATCAGTTTGCTATTAAGAAGAAAGGAATTTGTATAAAAAGTTCTGAAGGAAAGTTAAATAGCTATCTTTAATGCAATACTAGAAAAGTAATGTAGATCTAAGCCATTCTTCTATGCCAATTAAATCCTAGAAATCTATTTATGTGTTTATATTAGCTCCTGTATTAATGGAAAACTGCAAATTCACTATGGCAAATTGCTATATTTAATGTTTAAGACCAAAAAGAAGAATTTAGCTTTGAAGTGCCATTTAAAAATCCTGAATTTCTTAAGAAAATTAACTTCATTGAATTAGTTCAAATCGTTCAAAATTTGTAGAAATTCTTCAGTAAGCCAGTTGAGCTTCTTTGTATATATGTAAATACAGATCTTTAAATACATTATAGTTTAAGAAGATTGTGTGTACTTCTTCTGTAAAGTTGGCCTTTCTATGGATGGTTGGATGTAATGGGAATCTGATCCAGTGAATCTTGATCACGATTAGTCCATAAAAAGCTTCAATACTACTGAAAGACATGCCTAAATCGACACGGTTTCGTTTGCTGAACAATAATTAGTTTCACCTAAAGTCCATATTAAGTTTTATTGCAATAAAAGTATTGAAAATATTATAAAAGCATCGAGAGATCCATCCAACTTTGATTGTTCTTTATTTCCGTTCATATCATTTTGATAAAGGCAGTGCAAAAGTTTTCCATAAGTAACTATAAAATAAACTATAATGTATATAAATATGTATTTGTATGTGTATTTACATACATACATACAAAGAAGCTCGACAAGTGTCACATATGGAGAAAATGCTGGCACTTGGCGTCACACAATTCGTAATAAACTTTTTCGGATGAGTTTGTTTACACAATTTCCACTATTTCGCCTATCGAAATACAACAAATTCAAGGAAATCTTTATTAGTAATTAGTTAATGCGCAAATGTGAATGTGTCGCCTCAAATTTATAACATTGGCTCTGACAAAAAACTGGTAATAATTAAAAATAATAGAAATTTCTAATTAATGCGCTTCTAATTTCACGTTGACAGACGGAAATGGTTTTTCAGTGGAGATTTTCTTTGTGTTTATTTGTAGATTTCATTTGATTTCATATAATTCATTTAATGCTTAATTTATGGCAAAGTCAGTCAAGACAACGGCGACAAGACAAATAAAACAATGAATCAGCTTTAGGGGACAGACAGACAGACAGAATGGATGGATGTATAAATGGATGAATGGATAAATGAACAAATGGATGGCCCACGCAGTTGGGAATGTTTTTTTTTTTTTTATTTCTCCTAACATTGCAATAATAATAATTGTTTTCCATTTTTAATGCGAGCGGCACGCGTTGTCCTTGGCTATATGTTTTTGTTGTCAGAAAACATGATGAGGAGATGATTTTGTGACGTTGGGTGGCATTTCCGCATTGCAACTAGTTTGAGGCTTTAATTTTTACCAAGAGAAAGAGACAATGAGAGTGAGAGATAGAATGGAAAGGGGTAGAAGAAGAATCATTTGATGGAAGTAAAATAAATTGAATTTTAATTTCATGTAACATTTATGCAATGGCAAATTGATTTGAACAGACTATGCCAGAAACTTGGCAGGCGCTTCATCTTAGGCCATTAGTCATAGCTGCGGTGAAGAAGCCATTGCCGACGGCGGCAAATCTGCCAGGATTAGCATTAGAAGCAACAGCAGCAGCAGCAGCAACAGTTGCCGACATGCAACAAACAATCATCTGACTGGATGGCTGGCTGGCTGGCTGTGGCTCTCGCAACGTTGTCATCGGCCTCTGTATGCTGTCTGCCTGTCCGTTGTCCCTCTGTCCTGGTGTCTGTGTCTGTCTGTGCCTCTGGCTTTGGCTTTGCCTCTACACGTGTGTGTGTTTGTGTGTGTGTGTGTCGAGCATGCGGCACGTAAGAAACGAGTTATTGGAACAGGTTCATGACCTTGACCATCAACACCGTGGCAAGGCAACACTTTTATAATGCAACGGCAATTGCTTTACCAGCAGCAACACTTACAACAACAACAACAACAACTGCAAACGTCTGCAAAACTCCGCTGACAAAGGAAACTAAAGGCAGCCCCCGTATAGTAGTTGTTGTTGTTGTTGTTGTTGCATTTGCATTTGCCCATTGTTCGCTTTGCCATGGATTAGATGCAGGCAACAAGTCGCCGGCAACTCAAAGTCGGCCAGTCGTTCACCAAGTTTGCCTTTATCATTCGCATTGTATGAATGACTCACTTAAGCTCAACAGGAGGCAAGCAAAGGGTTAGTTCTGGTTTAAATAAACGATAGATATACAAATATAAATAATATATAAACTCCAATTTATACATACATCAGTAGGATGAATGATTCACTGGTTTCTTTTCCTGGTTTTAAAGACCCAAAGTTTTAATTTCAAATTAAATAAATCAATAAAAATCCAAATTTGATTTACTCATCGGCTATGCCTCACAGCAAATTAAACAAAAAACTATGATTAATACCATTTAATGAACAAAAGAAATTCAATAAAATGATTTGTATATACATACATATATATTATAAATTCTGATTTTAAAACTGTTTTGCCAATAGCATATAACGGGGAATTTTCACAACGCAATTTATAGAATAGAAATTTATACAAAAAATATATGTAAGCGATATTTTGATAAAGAAAACTTATTTACATATTATCAGGGACTTTTTTGTTTTTGTATGCAGTTTGATTCGAAAACCAGTTCAGCCAGAAATCTCGACTTGACTAAAGTATTCACTGAAATGCAATTTAAAGCTTAACTATTCCAAGATTATATAAACATTTTCAAATTTATAAAGCCACAAGTTTCTTTATAGTAATCTTTATAAATTGAAATGTAATTCTAAGCAAAAAACGGAAACATATTTCCTTTAAATCGCCTTATTGTAGGTAGTTATGTAAGGAATTTCTAATTTAAAGGGGTTACAACTATTAATTATGACTTTTATAATTACTCCAAAAGAGTCTAGGTAAGGAAAATTATCCTCTTTTTTTTTCTTTTTTGAGCCTTTTAGACCTTTTATACATTTTTAAAGCAAAAAAGAGGACGATTTTGACATTATAAACTATATTTATTCTTGATCAGCGAGTCAAGTCGGCCTCAATTCAAAAACGCTTCTGAAATCAAACTTTAATTCAAAGTTTTAGCTAAAGACCAGATGATGACTTCAGATAATTACTTCCATTACTTCTCCATTACTTTTTGTGTTTGTTAACTTTCAGATCTAAACTATGTAGAGAAGTGAGAAAACTGAGCATTAAATACTTTTAAATTGACAAAATATAAAAGTCCTAGGATAGAATTCCTTTTAGATGAAATTATAAAATACTTCATATATTTTTTATTGTTTGTAGAATGCATTACAAAGGTGTGCTGTAAAATGAACTATGAATCCTATGCTTAAGCCAGCAACTAGCAACTTACGCGCCATCTGGCTCTATGGAAACTCCAAAGCAAAAAGTAGAGAGTGAAAAAACTAAACTGTTGCTCTATACTAGTAGTAGGAAGTACATGGTCGTTTGGTAGGTGGAGTTGAGGGAAGGCTTTTGGCATTTTTTTCCAGGATTTTGCTTTTTACTTTTTGCTTACTATTTTTTCTGTTTTTTTTTTTACCACCCACCCAATGTTGGGAATATCAGCTCCCATCACACAGCCCACAAATGCTGGAAATGCTGGAAATGCTTTAAGTATATAGCAAAGTGCAACAGGCAGTTGTTGTTATAGTTGCTTTGGTTGCTCTGCCTGGCGCAGAAGGCGTGGTCGTTGGAGGACCGAAAAAAACAACAACACATACCTACCTACATACATATACAGAAGAAATGTTTTTAATTTAACTTTAGCCATTGCACATACAATATATATATACATACATACATAAATTAAGATGCACAGGGAAGGGAAATGAAATTACATTTGATTCTGGCAACAGGTGCTGTGGTATGCATATCTAAAATTTTAGTAGTAGAAACGTTAAAAAGGATGGAGAAGCTGAGTTTCGCTAGATATTTTTGACCATGAATTTTCATTTATACCAATAATATTAAATGTCCTTCGGTTCATCAACAAAAAACTAGTCAATTGTTTACATATTCAAAAAACACATTTGTAAATATTAATAACAAAATGCTAAACAGAAGAAGCAAAACAAAAAACAATAATTTATTTTCCCATATCTATCGGCAAATATTCGTAGATATGTATGTATGTATTTATCGACAAAATGGCATTGCATTTTTTGGATGGCTTGCATAATTTGTTTGATTGGATTATAATATAATATATTCTATTGACTATTTGGGAAATTAATATTTGTTTATATAGTTAATGAGGTTCTCAATTGGAAAAATAAATACTAATATCGATTACTAAATAATGAATAAAGTATTTTTACTGAACGGAAATTTAACTTTTATTAACTGAATAACGAAATGAAATGGAAATCCACAGTTTAAATTGACTTTTTGGAAAAGTTTCATATTACTTTCAGTTCAATAGATTAAACTGGACTTTTATATGGATTTTATTTTATTCCTGAAGCATTCCACCAGAGCTTTTAAATGATGTCATGCAAATGGGGTGGAGGGGATGGGAAATTGGGCGGAGAGGAATGCCAAATCAATTAAATGCATAAAATTTTACCACTTTTCACATTCTCCCCGTACACAAATAGTTGCAATTCGGGGGCTGCATGTTCCTCTATTTGGTTTTTTTTTTTTTGACGACACACACACACACAACACACACACAGAACATATATGTACAAATGTATATAAGGGACAGACAACGTATGGCCAGTTCTAAATATTGACATTTCGTTGGCGACAATTGATTTTTGTTACGTTTTCGTTTATTTCTAATAGTTTATATTGTTGTTGTTGGGTATTTTTTGTGCACATTTGTTGCTGTTGTTGTTGTTATTGTTGCTGCTTTGTTTTTTAGCAATTTAGTTCGTTTGCTTTCTGGGCATTGTTGCCGACGCCGTTTGGCTATTATTTAGACAACTGCTGAAAAAATATATTTTCCTCACATACCCTCCCATCCATCCTATCCTCTTCCAACTCAACCACACATCCATACCCCTCTCCCTTTGTCATATCTTTTCTTCTCTTCACTGTCCAATCTATCAACAGCGAGGCCACACACACACATACACGCGCTGCACTTTGCTGCATTGTTCATAATTTGTTGTTCTTTCTTTCTATATTTTTTTTTTTTTTCAATTCTTCATTTTATATACTCTTGCATTGTGAGAGGTATATACAATTTGGCAAGAAATTAATAAAGCCTAATTGTAAGTATAATTAAACTATCATTCAAAAAAGAGTTCTTAGAGTTCTATAAACTTTGGAGAAACATTTATTAAGTAATAATCATAAAGGTTTTTGTTGACTGAGTTGAAAAAGGATTCAAATCTGCGAAAAATTTGTGATTTCTTTAGTTTAGATATCGAAATCTTACTTCTTAACTTATTATCCTTAGATTTGACGGATTTGTTTAAAGGAGATTTTTGAATACTTTTGTCAAAGGGTATAGAGAAAACATTGCATGTGAAATTCAATTCGTTTTCCGTCACATTTTCAGTTTCATGCAATTTTCCAAACTGCATGCGAAGTTAGTTTTTCTGGCTGCTTTGTCGGCTTGACTCAATATCGTCTTATCTAATTTTTGTTGCAATTCGTTTGTTTCCTTTTCATTTTTTTTCTTTTTTTTTTTTCTAACTGCTTACAAGCACATTCGAGAATCGTTCCATATACATAGTTATAGTTTTCTTCACTTATTTTTGTTCGCATTTTGTTTATTTTTGTGTCGAAATCAGGGCGAATCA
Source organism: Drosophila tropicalis (assembly GCF_018151085.1). Taxonomy (NCBI): domain Eukaryota; kingdom Metazoa; phylum Arthropoda; class Insecta; order Diptera; family Drosophilidae; genus Drosophila; species Drosophila tropicalis. Next base: position 637,859 of record NW_027173374.1, read on the forward strand.
TCATCAACATCGTTGCTGTCGTGCCCGTTGTTTTTTTTTTTTTTTTTTGTATAACCAAGATAAGGTTTCGCGAATGAGTGGGTTTTTCTTGTTGTTGTTGTTCCTGCTGCTGCTGCCGTTTGCCTTTTTTTTTTTATTCTTTATATAATTTGAGACAAAGTCAGCGTCGGCGGCCAGTTGAGTTTTTTTTTCTGGGCCTTTTTTTTTTTTTTTTTGTGTGTTTGCCGAGTTAATCATTTCGGGCGAAATTTGATAATTTGAAGGTGACCCCAATTTGTAACGATGTTGTTGCATGCACTTAGCTAAAAGAAACTGAACAAATGCACTTGCACATTTGATAAGGTGGAGCAGCAGCAGGAGCTGTTGCATCAGCTAAACCATGGCGGCGTATGCGTAATATGTGGCTTGCATATACATAAAAACGATAATGTGATGATGCATTTTTGCCTGCTCACGTATTTATTAAAAAACATTTCCATTACATTTGCCAAATTGCATTCGTCGAAGGAAGCCAAGAAGTATGAGATGAGCCATACTCGCTCATATCTCAAAAGCAGTTTTAATAAAACCCGAAACTGACATCATAAAACATAGCATACATATGACAGCTACCAGCCAGAGTCACCCAGGTCGTATACGTAACACTTATAAGCTATGGCATAGGAATACACACACACACACACACACACCTATATCTATATATGTGAGTGTGGGTTGAAGGTGGCAAGGAGTGCAAGAAATGCCACGCCCAATTCACACACAGACACAAAGCAACAAGTCGTTGTACCCAAATATATAGCCGCAGCAAAAACGAGGAACTAAATAAAATCGGCAAAAAATAAAGGAAAAGAAGAAGGCGGAGCAGCAGCAGCAGGAAGAGAAGAAGAACTAGGTGGTGTACTCCACACCACACAACCACCCACCTATCCTTCCAAAACTTCCAATAGCAGCCAAAAAAAAAAAAAAAAAAGAAACCAAGCAAAGTAAAACACAAAAACAAAGTTAAAAAAGGGTGGTGTGGGATGTGTGGAATGGGTTGGTGTTGCTAGAATTGGGTGGAATTCGGCTGCGTCTCTGTTGGCGTCGCCAGCGATGCCTCCTGTTGCGCATATTGCAACGAAAAAGTTTCGTAACGATATTTTCACATTTCCTGTAGCTCGTGTTGGTGTTGGTTCTTCGTTGCTTGGCTGGGGTTGGTCCCCATTTTGTCTAGCAGAATGAGAGAAGAGAGAGAGAGAGAGAGAGATATATATGTGTATGTGTGTGTAGAGGTCGTTGTTGTCACTACTATTATTATTGTTGTTGTTGTTGTTGTTTTTGCTGCCAAAATGTGCACAAAACATGTCGAAAATGTGCCACATGCCAGCAGCCAGAGCCATGTTCTACCGGTTGCTGCTTCTGCTGCTGCTCATTCCACAAGCTGTTGCTGCATGCAACAGTTATGCCGACATAGAGACAAAGACATATACACACACACACACTTACACTGAGAGGACAGAGACAAGCACATTCACAGATATAGACAATGCCGCAAGCCAAATAGTGCCATACAAATACAGACAACACATTTCGACATGGCACATTTAGCATCCTTGAGCGGCATTTAACTTCATTTTGTGCACACAACACCCAGGATACGAGAACGATGCTTGGCATTCTTATTGTTGTTGTTGTTGTAGTTCTTGTAGTTGTTGCTGGTGTTGTTATTTTATTTGATTTTAAAACAGTTCTAGGGTCTCGTTTATGCAATCAATGTCAGCAGCAGTTTCGTTATTTGGAGCTTGCTCTTTTTAACTATGTAGGTTTCCCCCACAAAAAGGAAATTGAATTTTTGGCTAAACTGGAAATTTACGAACGTTCCTTTTCTCTTACTAACATAGACACGCACACACACACACTCACACTAACCATAAAACATTCATTAGGGTCAAGAGCAATTTGAATGGGCTATCATAAAAAAAAAAAAAAACGAATGCTAGTAATCCTAAAAAGACTCAGCATATGTGCATACAATAAATCAGCCAATATCTACCACAACAACAACAGCAACAAATAAAACTCAAAGCCAAGAGCAAGTCCAATGGCAACAACTGTTGCTGTTGCTGGTGCTGCTGCAATGGCTAAACTTGTCTTTGGTTGCAGTTTTCGGTTTGTAGGTGAGCTGGGCCATGAACGAGCTCGGCGACCTTACTGCCAGCATAGTGCAACACTACCAGCGCGAGGCCTATGTGCCCCCCCAACCATCCCTGCACCAGCCCCCTTTGCCACTACCTCCTGCCATTGCAGTTTCAGTCATTGTCGTGGTTTTGTCGTGGCTGTGTGCAGATTGCAGATCAACGTTAGAAATGGAAATGCGCTTGACTGCATACAATGGCAAAAGCCACACCAACAACTGCAACAACAACAGGCTGCTACAAATGTGTGTTACTGTAACTGAGCCAACCAACCAGCCAGATCTGTCGGTCTGTCTGTATGTCTGTCTACAAGTCGGCTGGCCAGTTAGTTAGCCAGTTAACCAGCCAGCAGTGACTTTGGTTTCGTTTTCGATTTTCCTGTCATTGTGTTGGTGTTGCTGGTGTTGTTGTTATTAATCGTGTTGTTGTTGTTGTTGTTGTCGTTACCGTTGGCTCGTGGCGCGTGCGCCTCTTGCTTTAGTTAGTTGTTGCATGTTATGTTGCTGCCTGCACTTGTTGCACATTGCACGCGCCCCACGGCAACAGGTGAGAGTAGTTGCTACATCTAAGAGTTGTCATTGTGTTAGATGTTGGCATTGCACAACATTTTTAATGGACAATAATCTTCAATCAGTAGACATCAACCAGGGCCAAAAAGCTGCAAGTGACAGCATCAACGGAAATGACGAACATCGTAAAAACAAATCCCAGAAATTATCACCGGAAACGATAGCATTCAGTTAGAAAAAGATATACAAAATATCTGTATCTGAAAAGTAAAAGAAACTGGCGAAACGTCTTGTAATTTTAATCCCCATTAAAGATTATTACTTAGTTAATAATTAGAGGAATTGCCTTTTTTTCCTCTAACCTTCTCAGTTGACTACCCTTGATGTGGTCTATTACAAGTATTTAGCATATTTTACCAATTATTTTACTTATATTTAAACCATTTGATTTATTAAAACATTAATAATATGTGTGAAATTCAAAAAAAAAAAAAACTGAAGGTCGATTAGTTGAAACATGCAACCTTATGTACTTAGTCCCTAATTTCTAGAAAGTAAATTCATAATAATTAAACACAAAAATTATGAGAACAATATAAAGTGAGCTTAAAATCGATTTCCGCCTTTTTAAACTAAACAACAAAATGAACGCATAAAATTTAATTTGATTAATTCAGTTAATCAAACAACAAATTAATGCATGTTAAATAGTTAAAGAAGAGTGGGGAAAAAAATGAATTCCTAATGAAATGCAAATTGAGTATTTAAAACACAAAAAAAAAAAAAAAATAAGCAGAAAAATACCCATACATTTGTTCAATATATTGAACACTCGATTGGAACAACAATGGAAAATCGCAATTGCCAGCAACAACAACAACAAAAACAACACTTATCAAGGTTTAACATTGGCCACGATTTCCAGCAATAATAATTAACTTAAATTTGGCTCAAGCCTTGAACAAAAAATTGAATTTTCAATAAAAATTAGATTTCAAAACTGGTTAACCGAAATGCACTTTGTGCTAAGAATTCTAGTATATATATATATTACATCTGTCCGATCTAACCGATATTAACTGATCGCCAACTTGTTTTCTATAACAATTTGTTGTTGTTGTTGTTGTTGCTAAGATCGGTTTGTACCTTTGTATCCAATAAATTGCGTTCGATGTTGTCGCCATTTTCTTTACGAATTTTTTTGTTGTGCCGCTGTTGTTGTTGTTGTTGTTTCGTTTTTTTCTATTCGTGATTTTTTCGACGACTTCGACTATAAACGACGACAACAACAAGAAACAAAAACAAAAAAAAACTATCTCAATATTGTATATTATATTTTATATAGCTACAAGTTCCAAGCTGCAATTTGGCCTTGATATTTTGCAAAAAAAAAAAATACAAAATTTATTTATGAAATCAAATGCATGCGAACGAGAGACGGAGATGCAGATACAAATACAGATAGAAATAGAAATAGAGATAGAGATAGAGATATATGTATATAACGAGAGCAACAGATACTTGTTGCATTTATTATAATGCCATCGATTGAATGAGTGCTCTTACAATACACACACACACAAATTTAGCCATCTAGTGTATAGATGTTTTTTCTTCTTCTTTCCATAAGGAAGCAACAGAAAAGATGCCAAGATAGATTAGATCTATCTAGGATATATGTATGTACATATATAATTGCTATGACAACAAAGAGTAAGAGTCGCCATGTAAATAGCTAAAGCCAAAGTCAAAGTCAAAGCATGTTCTTCTTTTAATTACAAAATTATTTAAAATAACACCAAAAACAACATTAAGCAGAAAATGGAAAGGAAAAACAAAAAAAAGGCGTTGGGCTGGCACCATGAATCGCTCAATCTCCTTCAAGTTGTGGGCCAAAATTGCTTCTGTATCTTCTTGTTTTTGTTTTTTTTTTTTTTGCACATCTCTTGGGTTTGGGGTCTGAGTGTGGGTTCGGTAGGCAGAGCAACGTCCATCATAATCAACGTCCATCATCGGCTGCTGATGCCGCGTGCTCAGTTGACACGCCCACAAAGTTGCTACTGCATGCAGCAAGTTGCACGCCAACTGTGCTGCAAATTGTTGTTGCATCTGATAGTTTGTGGATACTTTTGGCACTGCCCGCCTTTGGCAATGGCAGCGCGAGTAATTTTTCATCAACATAAGGCAGGTTGGCAGTCATCTTCCTTCCACAAACTCGGCTTGTCGGCTACCAGTTTTAGCTAGGGATCTGATCTGACTGCCATGTTGCAGGTTGCCTTTAAATAAGCGCCCATGTAGCTGCTGCATATCTGATATTAGAATCTCAATTAGTTTTCCACTGTCTTTTTTGCGTATACTAGTTACGCTTGAAGCATGTTGAGGGTATTGTAATTTGCTTTCGGTGGGCCGTCTCAATGGGCAGTACCGAAGCTCTTGCTCCTTCTGCCACTTGAATGGTAGCAGGTTTTCTTGCAGCAACAAAAACAACAAGAACAAAATTCACAGTAAAAAAAAAATATAGCTTTTCAATCAAAAATGATAGAATGCTTACAAGTTACAATTAGTTATACATTTTATTTATTGATAAACCAAATGGAAGTATTCTTACCATCAACTGAAATTTGAAAATAGATAAAATTGGGATTAAATTGATGGACAGATGCAACTTTAAGATTAGTTGTACATTTTTCAAATTTTTGGCAATGAAAACTTAAAAGTATCCGCCAATTATTAAAGCTTTATCCTTTAAATTATAGAAAGAAACTTAACTGCTATTCATCATCCGGTTGCCATATTAAAGAGCCTAAATGCTTCCTGTTTAAGCCCTGAGGGAATAAGAAATTACCAAGACTCTAGGCTCTTTCAGTAAACGCTCTTATTGTAATTGGTTTAAAACTACTTTTCATTTTATAATTCATCGCAACACACTTTGCCATTAAGATGCAATCAAGCCTCAAGCCTTTAGATGTTGGCTTTTGGTGATTGATGCGATTTCCGCTTTGGATAAATTTGATAGATAAATACATACTTTCGAATTGTACCAAAAGCATATTGAATCTAATTGTATATAGTATATGGGTAAGCAGGAGAGTAATAGATATGTTCTCATACAGAAAACCCAACACGTTCGACAATTTACGACTTTTTAATAATAAATACAACAAAAATTAATGCAAACGCCAAACGGCGACGCCAAACGACAATTGCATTTGAATAAATTAATGTAATAGACAGCTTAAATGACAACAACAACAAGAAATATATATAGTAAGTATATGGTTCCCTTGTTGTTTGTGTGTGTGTGTGTGTGTGAGTGTGTGTAACTAGGAAATATCAAAAACTGGTAGCTGTCCGAATAGTAAAAGCCCCCCACAATTATAGCGAAAACCACAAAAACAAAAAATTACAAAAAAAAATAGCAACTACAACTAGAACTACAGCAACAACAACGCACGACTGGCTGGACAAGAATGCAACTAAAACAACAAAACAAAAACAAAAAAACTAAAAATAATATTAATGCAAAAAAAAATTGAGCATATGAAATAATAATAATACAACAAAAAAAGAAGAAAAAAAAGTGCAACAGGTTTTGTGTGTGTTTTCGAGCTAACCTTGAAATAAAACTCGTTTAATCATTTTTCAAGCGTTCGAAAATGCAACAACAAGAACATGAACAACAGCAACAACAACAACAATACCAACTGCAGCCAATATATGAAATTTTATATGGCGCATTATAGATTTAATAAATTAACACTAACAACACCATTGAGGGGGAAATTTTAGTTTCACTAATTGCATCAAAAATTTTCCAATATATTTTTTTGTATTGCATTACAGGTAACACAGACAGACAGAACAGATACAAGTACAGTTGTGTTCAATTAGTGTGCCTCAAAAAACAAAAAAGGCAAAAATTATGGCCGAGTGCTCGTTTGCCAGATGCCAACAGGAGCGGCGACTCATCAAGCGAGAGCTAATGAAATGGTCCAAGGATATGCTACATATAGTTGGTAAGCAAACGAAAACTCTTCCTACAAAAAATCCATCTATATATACGGAAATACATATGTTCTATATACATATTTATATAATGTTACCTAACTACATATTACTTTTCCAATTAAAAGTCTATGAGCAGTCCTTTTTTTTTTTTGTTTTGTGAAATAAGCTCAATAATTTTCTGATATGCGAGCGGGTTGAAATCTAAAGGGAATAGCCATACCAATCTCTTCTTCTATATCTCTCTGTTTTTATTTTCTTATCTTCTTTATCTGGTTGTTCGTGTATATAACTAGAGCAATTTTTTTTTTTTTTTTTTTTTTGTTCGTTGTCGGCAAACACTTCCAGCAACTGCGGCGGCATCTTCCAGCAAATCCTTTGTACACACACACACAGACACACACCTATAGGTACTGGCATTAGTATTAGTAAAGATTTTTATATCCTTCTTTTTTTTTTGCCATACACTTTACAAAAGCAAATGTGAAAAGTGTATATTCATTTTGCCAAAATGTTTGGCAGAGCTTTGAAAAAAACTCTGTAGAATATAATTTAATATATATGTGTGTATCTATCTAAAAACAAAGCAATTTTAGCTAATGAAGAAACAGTTTCTTACTTTCATTCGGATGAATCATTTTTCTTTGATAGTTACTCAAACGACGAATTTCAATAAGAGTTTCCTTTCTCTATAAGAGAAAAACTAATATAACATCAATTTCGTCAAATATTGGTTCCATGTCCACAAATTTATAATAAGCCCTAGTAAAAGTGCTTAACAGTATTAATCTTATCTTATTTTTTTTACCTCAAGGACCTCATATCCTTTCTTAAGGTAATTTGTGTATTAACTTTTTGTTTTTCTGTGTTGACTTCAGTTTCTAAGATATTTAAACAAAATACAATTTGGGAATATCAAAATTCGATTCGAATTGAAATTTTTTACATTTTTCCTAAACAATTAATAATTGACGTTAAAAATCAGTGTGAGGATCATGTTATTTTTAAACATTCTATAAATACTTTTACTTTTGGTAATTTTGAGAAAAACTTTAAGATTTGAATAATTTCAAACAAATTCCCAGCAAAATAAACTTAAAGATGTTTGACTTTTTGGGTTATCCCCTCAAAATCGACCATCTGACTCCAATATATTGGGAAACTAATGCCAGATACCACAATTGGCGATCCTAAGAAAGGATATCAAGTGCTTCCCCGAAAATTACAGTCGACCTGCCTAATCGTTAGAGTATACAAAGTTTCGTTGGAGTAAAAGTTAAATTTGTTTCTATATTTTCAAGTATCGGTTGTATTTGAAAGGATTCTGTGGTGTGTGTGTGTGTGTGGCAACATAAGATAGGATTTCTGTGAAGTCTCTGCTCTCATATTAAGGCTGTAAATGGGATTTGCTGGTAAATGGCAAATGAAGTGTGTGGGAGAAAAATCACAAGAAACAAAAACGAAAAAGAAAAATGCATATAGAAATTGACTTTATCCATCCCTAATCAACATAAGTTGACACCCCCTCGCATAGCCCCCCACCCTTTAGCCGCAACAGCTTCAGCTTACACCATATGGTACTGGCTTTGGCGTTCCATGAGTACATAGCACATAAAGAAAAAGAATATATGTAGAATATAGCAGAGGCAACAAAAACCAAAAAAAAAAAAAGAGAAGAGGACTTTGAAATAAAAGTAAAATAAACAAAATGCAAAAAGAGAAAACAAGGAACAAAAAAAAAAAAAAAAACCGTGTGCCCAGGCGCCCAGACGCTTGGCCTCGCTCGGTCTGGGCCTGAGTTGGCTTGGCCTGGCCAGGTCTGGCCAAAGCAAACACCAAGTAAAAATTAACATAAATTGCATTTTTTTCGCCCGTCTTCTTTTGCCTTTGCCGTCTGCCACCTTATCCTTTACCTCATGCCTGCAACACTCATTTCGGTTTTTGAGCACGTTTAGCACGTTGCCATCAAGTTGCCCTATCCCTTGGCCACCCACCCCACCAAACCAAGCCATCCCAGTCCTAGCTCATCCTTACTCTCTATACCCAAACCATCGTCACCTGCATTAAAACGTTAAATGCCTTTTGTTGTTGTAACGAGTGGGTGGATGGTATATACCACCTATATATACATATACAATTACTTATACATACAAATATATATATATATATGTATGTATGTATATGTATGTATTTGGTTTCGTTATTTTTTTCAAGCTACAATGGGGTGGTAGCCTGGCATGTCCTTGCCTGGCCGTCCTTCGTCCCTGTCTCATGCACTCAATTACTTCCTCAATGCGCTCCATAATGCTTATCGTCCTTGTTTCTAGTTGACATTCCCACACAGCCAGCAGCGCTTCCAATGCCGCCTGGCGACAGAAGCAGTTACCCCAAACCCAAACCCAAACTCAGCCCCCAAACTAAAAACTCAAACCCAAACCCTTGGCACATTTTTCCAACGACAATTTTTGTTGGATCTAGTTTAAGGAGAAGGAGATGAGGGAAAAGGATGAGTTGCATGAATGCGAGGATTCACCGTCGTCTTTCCACGAAGCTGCAAAATACGAAAATAAAAAAATCCAACACGGTGTCTGGGTTTTAGGATATATTTTCTGGGTTTGAGTTTTGGATTGGGTTAGTTTCCCAGCTAACTGCACCTACATAAAGGAGACCAAGCAAGGAGCGTGGGTATTCTATCTATGTGTGTGTGTGCCCAAAACGAAGTGCTGGAAGATAACGAACCACACTTAAGCGCTAGAGAGAAGCAGGTGGTGCGGTGGTTCTGTTAGTAGCTGTGGATAACAGTTTTGGTTAGAGGAGGAGTGTATCCCTACGAAATATATTGCACAATATAAAAATGCAGACGATGACTGCCGAATGCGTTGGTCTACCCACCACCTCGTTAGAGGGACGGTGTTGTTGGTTTGGTGTGCCGAAAGCCAGAAAAGGCAGCAACAACCGAATCATCCGAATGCTGCCACCGAAAGACGAGCCAACGAGGAGCGAGCATTGGCATCGTCTCTGCTGTTGCAATGGCTTTAGCCTCCTTTTTTGTGGCCGATTTTCGTTGCCCTCGCCCAAATGGGAGGTGTGTGTATGTTTGTGTATGTGTGTGTGTGTGTTTCTATTTGGCACGAGCAATGAATTTTCTTCCATACCATTTTTTTTTTTTTCTTCTTCTCTTTATTCTTTGGCCCACCCAACAACGTTCGGGTATCTTTTTCTTCCTTATTTTTTTTTTGGGTTGATCGAAGAAGACGCCAGCCAGGCAGTCGCTGGTTGGCTGAAGCAGTGTGGGTAGTAGACGGCATTGGGACACAAATCGGATTGGGTTTTTCGGGTGGGTGGAGAAGGCACAAAACTTATATAGCCTGTTGCACGAATAGTTTGGTCCTGGCCCTCGTTTCTTTCGTGGTGTACCCTGTGCTTTCGGGGCAATGGCTCAATCAGTGTAGTAGTCTTCCATTTGATTGCAATGGGACATACATATACCACTTGTGGATTCTGATATGGTCAGGCGCCATGTAACACAGATGAATACATAGATAGAAATATATAAAACACATTCATTTTGAATTTATTGTAGATCTGGCCAGCATCAATATGAATTTTATCAAACGAAGTTTGCTTCAATTAAGCTTCAAGCTTCAATAATTTTAAGGCAAGCAAATTTAGACATCAAATCTACCTATTAAAAATGTCCTTTTTAGTAGTTTGTTTTGAAAGCTCTTCTTCCGGTTTCTGTCATTAGGCACGAGTAATATAAAATCCTTTCTTTAACCTTCAACTATTAACTAGAAGTGTTAAAAATAAAACTTGTTGAATCAAAAATCTTCTTATTAAGACTTTTCTTATTGGTAATTTGTATTGACAACTATTCTCTACCCATCAGTTATTACTTTTTAAACTTGTTCGATATAAAATTGTACCATTAAGAGTTTTCTTTTTTGTAATTGGCCTACAAACATTTTATTAATGCCAAATAGGCTGTACAAGATTATCCTGACAATTTGTTAATATTAAAAGTAAAACCGCAATTTATGTCTTAACATTTGATCTTACTTTCCCTATTATCTTGTTGCTAAAGTTAAGAGACAATTTAGAGTCCTTGCAAAATCAAAATAGAAATTGGGAAAATCAACGACCTGTTGGACAATAGCAGAAAAAGTGTGAAACTAAGAAAAATTGAAGTGGCTCTTAGTAGTGGAGCGAAGTGAACCAGAGTATTGGGGAAAAAGCAGCGAAGCAGCAGGTGTTGGGTAATATTGTGGGCCATTTTTCCCAACCATTGAAATCTAACTACATGCCAGTTGTTAGTGGTTGCTTCTCTTGTAAGCGAAACGCATCTTTCGATTACAACAACAATAGCAACAGCAACAGCAAAACCAATGAAGCCGATGCCAAACGTCGATGCCAGCGTTTTCTTCATCGTCATCGTCTGGTGTAAAAAACAAAAAACAAAAAAGGAAAAAGGCATTTTTACGGCAATACGCTGGCAGAAGGAGATGCAACAAGCTAGAATGCCGATGACGATGCCGCCAGTTGCCAACAGTTGGCTGAGGGGGTTGAGTGCCCGGAATCGCATCGTTTTATGGACTACGCAATGAGTACTCCACCTACTTTCCAGACAGAAGCATCCTCTCTCCTTCTTCTTCTCGTATATAAGTACACATAGTTTTTTTTTTTTTTTTTAGTTGAATGTTCTCGCAATATAGCGAAGCATTTTTTCTGGCGGTTTTTAGGTTACATTTTTACGAGTTCTTCACTTCCACTATGCTAGTTTGTTGTTGTTGTTCTTGTTATTTGTGGTAACAACGAGGACGACGGCAACGAAGCGACGCCAACGCCAAAGCTAACGACAATGCCGACTACGACAACGACAACGAGGACGACGATGACGAGGAGGACAACAACGCTGATGACGATGACGCTGCAAGTGCCGAAGGAGTCGCTAATGCCGCTCTCGTCCTTCGTGTTAGAGGGGGACCAACAACAACAACAACAACAATACGATAGCAAGGACATAGCCAAATTCATGTACGCTCATTCTCTGGCTCTGCCCCTCCACTTCTGGCCCATCTGGTGTTGGCGAAGCGCCACAAGTGGGTGAAACCATGTTGCCGGCCTCATGTCGTGCCTGCATGCCAAGTTTTGGGTGGCATTTCTTCCTGGGTTCGGTTCGTTCGAGTGTATGGTGCGAAGAAGAGATGGAGCGGGTAGCATCTGGGTGCACAGAAATTGGAAAATAGATTTTTTGGTTGGTTGCTTTTGGTCGTCGTTTTTTTTTTTTTTTTGTTGTTTCTCCACTTTTTCTTTAGCCCTCCTATCGTTTGGCATTTTTTTTTCCTCTCTCCATTCTGTTCTTTTCTCGTCCTTTGCTTCTTTCTTATGTGCATTTTGGCTACGAGGAGCAAGCAGGATGCAGTATTCATGGGAGGTTGTTTGGTCAGCCGTCCAGTCGAACTGTCGGTGGGTCGTTTGGTCGGTCTGTCAGGAAGTCAGTGGGCTGAGGTGGCTTTGGGGCTTCAGTTTGATTGTGAATTTGCCTTGGGCCAAGGTAGGTGAACAATATTCGCTGCCAGCATGATGATATCCTCCTGGCTGGACGCACAAGACGCAGCAAACTTTTTCCTTTGCATTTTTTCTGCAGCATTTCCTTTTTTTTACATCCTCGGCTGTATTTTTGCTTTATTTTCATTTTCATTCTTCTTTTTTTTGTGTGTGTGTGTGTGTGTGTGTTTTGTGTACAGAAAAAAATGAAGCGGAAGCACGAAAAAGCACAAAGTTAATGCGAAGTAGTGTGGGTGGGCACAGGGCGATGAAGGAGCTGCAGGCGGGTGGGAGACGAAAGACATGAGGCAGGAGGAGGCAAGAAGAACAAGCAAACGCGCCAATATGGCGCTAAGGACATTGGGCAAAATGCAGTGTAAAAAAATAAAAATGCACATTATGTGAGTTTGTGTGCGAGTTTAGCTTGCGTGTGGAAGTAGAGCTGTAGTGTGGTGGCTGAGAGGGGGCAAGAGATGGTGGCAAGGCGTTGGGATGAGGCAAAACAGCAAAACACACAAAAACAAAATGGCGCAAAAAAAGCTACAAAAAAATAGTCGACGCTAGTTGGTTGGTAGATGGTTTGGGTTGGCGTTTGGCTCCGGGTTTGGGTTGCCATTTAGGGGCTGGAGAAGACGAAAGGAGGCGGTGCGGGGCTTCTCTGTTGGCGTCGCTGCATTTTATTTTGTGCTGAAAAAGTTTCGTGTGCTCGAAAAAAGTTTCGTCGCTTCGTCGACATCGTTGCCTGTCCTGGTATGGCATGGCATGGCATGGCGTTGCTTTCATCGTTTGCTTTTGGTAGTTTTTGTTGAAAGGTGAAGGGGTGGCGGTTGGGGAAGAGGTTAGAGTCTGTATTTGTGTGTGTGTGTGTGCGAATAGCATTTGGCTGGGTTTGAGTTTTGCAGCAACATTTGGCTGCACTCGGTTGGCTGAATGGCTGCCTTTGACTGGGCGGGCGGGTGTCCGCCTTATAGTTTGGTGGGTGTATCTGGCATTTTTGTCGAATTTGCAGTAGTTGTAGTCGTAGTAGTTGGCAGCGACGTCAACAGCGACGGCGACTGCAGAGTCAGAACTATTTGTCTGCTGCTGCTGCTGCATATTGGCGTTCGGTGTTCGGTGCGCATTGTGCAACAAGTGAGTTTGGCAGCAGCCACCAACAGGACGACAACTACTTTTCGGCAGCTTAACCAGCAGCAGCAGCAGCAACAGCCACAACTAAAGTGACACTCGTTTTTTGATGGCATTTGGTAACCATTTGGTACCTTTTTGAATACACCGACTTTACCTGCTCTCAGTTAATTGTGTTAACTTAAAATTTCAAAAGTGGTCGCATGAATACAATATCAAGCAGTTAGCAAGGAGCTGCCATCTGCCATCTGGCATTGTGGCATTCGCGGACTCGAGTGTTGATTGAAGCAACAATTGGCGCCAACTGTTGCTCCCTTTTGACATTTGTTAACGTTTTGACGTCGCTAACGTTTTGACTTCATGTTGTTGCTGTTGTTATCGTCGCTGTCGCGTTCATTTCAAGTGCTGAGACAAAAGTGTTGTGTGCTTTTGTGCGTTCCGCTCGAGCTGTCGCTATGTGTATGTGTGTGAGTGTGCCTTGTGTAAAATTTAATTAAAGACATTGTCGTCAACTGCAACGAGATAATTTATGTGTAGGCATTTAATTAAAGCGATCACACCAACATTTGCATACAGACACACAAATTCAAAGCGGAACTCACAAGAGTGAGAGTGAGACCGCAGGCCGAGGCCGAAAAGGAGAGAGATATAGAGACATTTTAAAAGACTGGCAGATAATTGCCCGATGTCTAGCATATGTATGTCAAAACTTGAATAGTTACAAACGTTGTAAGAGTGTAATTAAATTGACTGTATCCAAAAATAGAAAATTGATTTTCGTGGCAAATTTGAAAATGTGTTTAACCAGGTGAGTTAGAATTATTGTAATAGACTTATTATTTCTTCAACCAAATCAAATTTAATTTAAAATACAAGTTAAACCTTCAAGGCTTTGGAATTTGTTTGGCAAACCTAACTGAAATCTCTTTAAAGTCAAATATAATTATGAAAATAGTCAATACTCGATTTGCTGGTGTCTTTTCTACTTTCTAATTTTTACTTTTTGAATTCTAAATGGTCATACATTTTAAACATTTTAAGGGAATGGTTAAAAATTACTTTTTGATAAGACAGAAAGAAAGCAGCTAAATTCCTGAGGTATATATTGAGCTATTATTTGTTTAAAAAAGCTACAAAAAACCCCACTCTTTCTTAATTGCTATTCCTCTCTAAAGCTTTTGAGAATAGACGATTTAAAAAGAATATTTTTGAAAACCTTTGATAAACATATCTTCAAAAAGTCAAAGACAAATAAGAGATAAATTTAAAAATTTTTATTTTTCATTTAGTTCTTGAATTTCTACCAAATGTTTAGCTTCGTTTTAAACGATTGCTTTAATGGTTATCAAATACGACTAACTAACTTACAGAAATACTACAGAGAAAGCATCTGCTGTCAAATGATCTCATGAAATGATAGTTTGAAAAGAATATTCATTGAAATGAATTCCCCAATGAAAAGACAACAAAAAAATGGATAAATTAAGCAAAAAGTTGTGCAACAATATTGTGTTCATTTAAATGAAGTTTACTTTGTTTATTAATTTCAAAGGTTGAACTATTTATTATCATTTAAATCTCTATAGAAAGCGACCAACTAACTTCTATAAATACCATACAAAAAGCTTTAGCTATCGAATGATCTCTTAAGTTCTAAAGACTTTGCCAACAGTTTAAGCCAAAAGGGTAGAAAATGTCATAAATGTTGGCCAACTCTAGCCTTTGACAGATTGTGAAAACATATGCTAAAGAAAACACTCGTTGACTAAGTATTCTGTGTAAATTTGCAACACAGACTCAAAACTAAAGTAAAGTAAACCTTGAAGGCAACGAGTGTAACAAGAATTTTATGCTTATATGGAAATGTTTTTGAGTAAAACTTTTGCAAATAGACAACAGCCCGCAAGCAGCAAATCGTTCGTACCAAACAACAAAAGCCAACAATGTGCCGAAAAGGAAAAAGGAGTAAAAGAAGGAGGAACAGAACGAGCAGCAGCAGCAGAGGCAGAGGCAGCAACAGACCAGACACCCAGAAAACCCAAACATGCAACGACACTGATGGCGTCGTTGTAGACGTTTATGTTTGACTTTGTAACATTGTTATACAGCAACAACAAAATGGCAAAGAGAAACTAGCGCACTTGTTGCATAAGTTTTACCCACACACACACACACACACACACACACGAGTTTTTCAACTCACACCAACAAGTGGCAACGCAGAAAAGTATGCAAAGACTTGTGGCCGCCACATGCACTTCACACGTCCTAACACCAAACAAGGCGCAGTGGAGTTGACTTCAGCCCCAGCCTCCGGCCAGTAACGTGGGGCGATATGGGTGGAGGGGGAAAGCTGTTGTTATTGCCATCGCGGCACTTTCGGCGATTTTCGACGAACGCCTTCCTCCATGCATGGTGCTTTGCGAAGGAAAGGAACTTTTCCTCTGGCTGGAATTCTCATCCAGCATCAGATGTAGCAACAGTTGTCAACTGTCGACAACTTGTTGTTGTTCCTTGTTACACTTGTTTGCTTGTTGGCTGCTAATGCTAGTCCCTTGGTTGGGTTGGGTTGGGCTGCTTGGTGGAAAGTCAAAAAGGATGAATGGTTCCACCAACACATATGTAAGCAACAGGTATGTGTATAACTGGCAAAAGACTGGTAAATTAACAAAGGAACCTCAATCTGTTGACGGCATCTCAAAAAGAACAAGAAATTTCTGTATTGTTTCGAGTGCCAGCGGCCACACCCAAAAATACAATTATCACTGCATATTCAGGCAAACATTGAAATCATTTTAAGTTGTTGTTTTTTTCGGCCTGCATTGTTTTCCGGCTCCAACAGATACGCACGCTAAAAAAAAGGACACCCAGGGAGACAGAGAGAGAGAGAGAGAGAGAGAGAGAGAAAATGACAATTTTCAGACAATTTTCATATTTTTTTCCTAAGCTGCTTTTGTGGGTCCAGTTTGGAAAACTTGTAGAACCCAAACCCATCATAATACCATACTTTTGTACAAAAAAAAAAAAAAAAGAATCAACAAAAAGTTCCTTGCTTTCTTTTCTATTTTTTAACTTGTGGCACTTGTGGCGTTTTTCAACTCCTTGAAGCAAGAATTGCCAGCTTTTGTATGGACACTACAAACTGTACTTCCGTTATATCTGCTGTGTCTTTGTTTCCCGAGACATGGCAAAAAATAAAAATGGGAGAAAAAACACAGGCAAGAGAAACTGGTGAAACAGGCGACGACATCTAATCGATAAATATTCAGCACATTGCTTGTAAAAATACATTGAAAATGCATTAGAGTCTGGCTCAACGGCATGAATTTTAATGTCAACCATTCGAATTTGCTCTCCCCTATATTCTACAATTTCAATATATTGTACATACATCGTGTATACATACATATATCGAGTATAGACATTTTGTTCATTTAATTAGGAGCAAGTTGACTCCTGGTTACTAATGCAGAAATCGTGTGCTATAAATTTGTTTTCTAAGCAAATCTGACAGAGCCATCCAAGTGCAAAACAATTTCCTAACCATTTAACATTATATATAGTAAAGTAGATACTTACTTATACTATGTATAAATGCTCTCAAGGTTGAGAATACGAAAACTAATCAAAATCCAGTTACCAGTTGAAATTGCAATCAAAATGCTGGCAAGTCAAATGCCATGTGCCGGCCACTAATCAAACGTAACGAAATTGCCAACATAAACAAGCTGAAAGAATGAATGAGACACGTTTACCTTGGTTTTTGACCAAAATGGCGTTGCAACGGTAAAGTTGACGATGGCGGCGAATCTGATGACGCTAACAACAACAACAACAACTTGTTGAACGACATTTACGCGGAAGCAAAAAAATAAAAATATATTAAAGTGCGAGAGTATTTAAAAAAAAAAAAATACAAATTGAACTCGAATGTATGTATGTGCCAATGCTGCGTATACTTAATAAACCGTCTAACCACATTTAATGATGAAATTTAAAATCAATACTAAGCAGAGTATGAAATACTTCTAATGGCAGCAACACAACATGTCAAGTAGTTGACATTTTAGGCAAAAATCTACACCATATTGCTCATACGACCTGTATGTCATCTTTAAGATGCATTGTGTACAGTAAAGTATATAGAGTAGTGAAATGAGCCCCAAAATATACAATTTGCGCCCAAAGGATAAGAAATAAGAAATAATTCTTTTATTTTAAGTAAAAAGGCACACTAAAAGTTTGGAAGTTAAGTTAAGAAATTTTAATGATATTTGAAGTGAGGCTGAGGAACAATTAACAGAGGACTATCCCATTGGAAATAGTTAACTTGGCCTATTCGTTAAATAAGCAATTAACCAATATCACCAGCTGAAAAACGACAAAAAAACTTAATTAAGAAGAAGAATGAGCCTTATTTCCAATCAATCAGATAATGGTAAAATGCCAAGAAAGATTGTGGCAATTAATAATCAGCTTAATGGAATGAGAATTGTTTCAGCGAAAAAACAATATTACGCCTTGTAATGAATTATTCATTTGTCAACTTATAAAAATGCTCAACGCATGCAACAAAATTTTCAAATTCAATAAAAGAAATTGCAATATAAACTCAATAAAAAACATATACTTATGTGTGTCTGTGTGTGTCAAGAAAACAAAAAATCAAGTCAAATTGATTAAAAGCTTATCAGTTGATTAAAATAGAAATAATGCAACAATTATTTGTATATAGCCACGGTTCAATGAAGATGTTGTGAAAAACTGCATGTGGCTCAATAACTTTGTGTGTGGCAACAAAAAATGCGTTGTCTTTGTCGTTTGGAAAAACAAAAAGTCAACAAAAACAAAGATAAGCAATGAACGACGATCAAACTGTGAATATGTATACACTAGAATGAATTATACAGAATTTTTACTCTCACAAATACATACACACAATTACACTTACAATTACATTCAAATACACTTGGAGAAAAGGAATAGTTTGTCTAAACTGGGACAAGAAATTGGTAAAAGATGTTAAAAATATAAATATTAAGGACTTGTTGTCCTCAACTAATAGACTCAAATAATTTAACTATAATTATCTAAATTCTTTTTTAGTTCCGATATAAGAAGGCTATTAAGGAAGAAACAATCATCCAATTATTTATTAATAAGATCGTTTATTTTTTATGAGTGTATGCAGGGCTCTTATCGTTCAATTTTTTGCAATGCAATTTTTTGTAATACCCTTGCAGAATTGGGCATATTAATTATTGCTAAAAATTTGAGTGGTCCTGGCACGACGAACTAAGTTTATGTAAGCCAAACCAATTATATAGACCAAGTGCCTACATACTGTATAAAAGTTAAAGAAACTAACTCATATTTATTAAACATTCTATTAGAAATGAGTTAACTATGCATTTTTGGATCCTGCTGGACTTAATTCTATAACTTTCCACTTTATATTACTGTCCAGTTGATTGATTAAAATAAAGAAAAAGAAGAGAGATTGATCATAAATTTATAAATCTTTGTGATAGGAACTATTAAATCATTCTAAGTCAAAGGCAGACCATAATTGAACGGAATTTTGGAATATCAAGATTGGATTTGCTTACGATCTTTGTCAAACGGAACAGATATATAGATATATAGTTTCTCTTCTGGTTTTGTTTTGCCAAGTCATTTCCTAAGAGTATTGCCGCAATGTAACAACGGAAATAAGTTAATTTTTTTTTTTTATGGTTTTATTATTGCATTAACTAATGATAAATCAATCATCCAAAAGGCACTGCCTTGTTTTTTTTTCCAAAATGCCAGAGCAAGAAAGAGACAGTGGGATAGCGAGAGAGTAAAGTAGAGGGAGAGGGAGTGAGATAGTAGATGAAAAGTAAGTGTGTAAGTGTCGCTCAGTTGCAGCATTCGCCATATGACTTTGCAACTGTTGCGCTCGCTTTATTATTGTTGATATGAGCAAGGGCTTACACACACACACACACAGACACACACATATGACAGATTCACTATGTGTGTGAGCATTTATGCGATAATACCTTGAACGTGCGTCAGTCAGGTCGTTGGCGTTTACAACTGCAATTGTTATTGTTGCTCTTGTAAGTAGTTTGTTGCCGTTATTGTTGCTCTTACTTACGACTATTGCTTAAGGCAAATGAAATCAAAAGTGTGTAGAAATTCTAGCTAGCAAATGTGCGAAATATTTGACTAGATGTAGCCCCATCATTTTTACTCTTTGCCAAGAAATGTCAATAATTAGTCATCTTAAAAAGACAGCCAACAATCGCATGACACGTTTCGCATTTTGGACAATCTAACTGCGCATTTAGTGTAACCCCCTCGGACATCCCCCTTTTACCCATCAATCCATCCAGTTATCAGTTGAAAATTTTGTAGTTTTTATATTTTATTATTTAGCAGTTAAACAAAGCAAAAGCAAAGTTCATATTTGCCAAAAAGAAAAAAGTAAAGCCACCAAAAAAGAATATATATATATATAGATTTAATTTCAACTCTCTCATTTACATAAATAGTGCAACTAAGAATATGTGTGTGCTTGAGTGCTTGTGTGTGTGTGTGTGAGTGAGTGAGTAGCCTGCGTCTTGAGTCGAGTACGAGCATTTGAGTCGGCTTCAATTGCATGGGGAAACTCACCACTAAAGTGTTGCCCCCTTCGAAGTGATGCACTTTTTTTTTCAATAAGCAAAAGTCCATCTATAAAGTGAGTGAGTTTTTGTTTTCGAAAATTGATTCTAAGATGTTTAATTTTTAACCAACTTGGATTTGAAAAGAACTTAATGGACCTAGAATAAATATTTGTTTTCTAAGTAAATACTTTTAACAATTACAATAACCTTAACTTACCACAATTATCAAATTGGGATATACATAAATTACATAATTGTTCAACCCTTTGTATTCATCTATGATTATCTTAATTTTTCGAATCTTGCTGTTTTATAGAGTTCTAGAAACATGAAACAAATCTTTTTCCTAACAAGTTTTACATGACTAAGGAAAATATCTTAAATATTTTGTATATATGTATATGTCATTATAAAAATATATATAAAATTATAACAATATAATCGAATTTCAAATAAGGAATGTAATATTTTTCGTTTCTCCCAACAGCGGAGGCCATTTTTGTATGAATCATTACAAGTTGTTGTTGTTGGTTGATAATTGAATTAGGGACTTTACACATAATTCAAATTTCACAAGGGCCCAACAAAAAATGAAAATTTAGAACATTTTCTCTCATGTGTAACTATTTTGCTAGTCAAATTTGGAGTTCTCTTTTTTTAATTTTTGTTTGTGTGCTCCCCCCCCAAAAAACTTACCATTGTGCGGCTAATTGCTGTGACGATGGCAGCGCTGCAGCAGAATTGCATTCTATATGCAAGTATGTGTGTGTGTGTGTATCTGTGTGTGTATTTCTCTGCTTATTAACTTAACCCACAGTTATTGTAGTCGTATGCGTAAGCGAATAAAAAAAAAAAAAGGCGACACGAAAAAAAATGTGGTGAATAAATTTGAGATGCTTGTCTCTCTGTTTCTGTGTGTTGTCATTGTTCTATCATGTGTGTGTGTGTGTGTGTGTGTGAGCGAATGGTTAACAATTTTGAGTGACTTTTTCTTTTTTCCGCTGCTGTCCTTGCGAGTCTTTCGGTGTGTGTGTGTGTGTGTGTATGGCACGTATGTGTTAATTGTGAGCTACATTTCTTATGGCAATTGTCAAACAATGTCAAGCTCTGACAAGCCAGGAAGAGAGGACACGAGACTAGGGGCAACAACAACAATAACAACAACACCAACATTGACACCGGCTATTTTGGCAGCGCAGTCGGCTGGCTTTTTATCAACGCGCGCTGGCTTCGCAGTCATATTGCAGTTTAGCCGAGAATTGCATTGCTAGCTAGCAATGCATTTCGCTCATCGTACTCTCTCTCTCTGTCACTCTCTTTTGTGGTCTGCTTCTCTCTCTCTCTCAGGAGCTCTCTCTCTCTCTGTCTCTCTCTATGTCGGTTAAGACTGAGTCTCTGTGCTCTGTGCGGCTTACACTTACCCCGTTATGTGCTACACTCCTAAAGTTCTCGCGTTTGCGCCCCTCTCAGTGACTCAATGGTAATGATTCTCTTGCTCTTTGGCTCGCTTTCGCTCTCGCAGGTCTCTCTGGGAGCGCTCTGAGCATTCTAGTTTTATGTATGAATGCGCTTGTATGCAATTTTTTTTTTGTATACATTTTGTCGTATTGTTGTTGTTGTGTTTTTTGCTTTTGACGTCGCTGCTGGTGCTGCGGCGGCTAGTTGCCTGTCTTCGTGTGTTGTTGTGATATAATTTTGCAGTCGGCTTCGGCAGTCGCATAAACACAACGCATCCGATATGCAACGGAACGCATTTTCGGACGCGGCCCGAGACGTACCGAGGTTTAGGTGTAGCGTCCGACCGATCGCGTATATCAATCGTAAAGAGCATTAAGCACATTGCCATTGCCCATTATTAACACGTAGTCATTGCCAATAATTATTAAAACAGAATTTCCCAAAAAACAAAATACCAAAAAATATATTAAAAAATGCACAAAAAAAAAATAAACATAATTATCAAAAAAATATAAATCACAAATTATTGAAATTTCCGAATAAGAAGTGACAACAAAAAGAAACATAATTTATTTAAACAAATTCGGGAGTGTCAGTGTCAAAACATCATAACAGAATTTCGGCATATCAATGAAATTATCAGCAAACATATATTCCTTTATCAAGTATACGCAGTGTGTGCCCAATGATGAGTCTTTTTGGGCAATGCACGCAACGTGAAGGCTTTCATTGACTTTATTCGTTTTTGTCTGATTTTTTTCGGTTATTCTTACTGGACAATAATTGAAATTGTCTCGTCAACTGTATGTGTGTGTGTGTGTGTCTGTTTGTGTGTATGGGTATACGTTAACGTCGACGCCAACGACGCAGTCACTGTCGCCGCTGCTGCTGTCGTTGTCGTTGTCGTTGCCGTCATGCAAAACGCGGAAAACGTTTTTTTCGCGCACTCGCAAAATTTTTATAGAATGCATTTTTATTTCGGTCTTTTGGTTGAATAGTTGCATTGCCCAGCTCATGTGCGTATTTAAACGCCTGCGTGTGTGTCTCATTATCTCCTGCATGTGTCTGTGTGTGTGTGTGTGTGTGTGTGCGAATGTGTGTGTGATTGTTAATTTAAAAATTTTACAAATTCTTAAGAATTTTTTCAAGAAATTCTCAAAAAAAAAGTGCATAACATATAAAAGCAAAATCTTGTGATAAGAAGTGCACAATTTATGGAATTACCCTTAACGCTAATAAATATTAAACAAATAAATAGTGAAATAAACTACAAATCAATATAAAAGAACGAAATCATATCAAACTTTCATACATCAACATTTCATTTATCAACAACATTTTTGCCCTGCACTTTTGTTACGCTTCTGATGAAGTTGGCGAACAAAATTCATTTGACGTACCAAATTTGTCTTACCTAAAATTGGAAAGAAAAAAAAAATAAAAATAAACAAAAACTAAAGAATTAAACAATGTGAAAGAGACAAAAAAAAAATATACCACAAAAGCAGCATATAAATGAACTGTAGCAAACTTCAGAAACAGAAACAGCAGCAGCAGCAGCAGCAGTAAAACAAAACAAACAAAGCAGCCAAAAAGAGAGAATGGGAAAAGAAGATGTAACGAAAAAAATAACAAAACAACAGAGAAAAAAACAAAAAAAGTTGAAGCTGCAAAAGAAGTATCTACAAGTACCTAACCGAGGAGTAATAACTAGAGTATGATGGCAAAGGGTGTTATGGGGGGGTGGTGCTTTTCCTAGGTGGGATATAATGTGGGCGGTTGCCGCCTGGCTAGCCGTCAACTTTATGCAAAGGCAAATGTAACAAATTTTTGTCAGTTTCAATTTTCGTCAGGCCACACACCCCACAGCCAGCCACCACACACCACCCCACCCCACTCCACCGTCACTAACGCAGCAAACAGTGCAACTCCATCATGACAATGGCCAGTGGTTCCCATTACCATTTCATCCTGCCAGTCCTGGCATTTACTTTGCCGTCGGGTTTGGCGCACAGCATAATGAACAGAGAACAAAAAATAAAAAAGAAGATGAAAATAAAACACAGAGACCCCCCCAGATCCAAAAAGAGAAAAAAGAACTTGCAACAACAAAAAAAATTGCAAATTAAATAGCCAAAAAAATTCTACTGCCCGGATGGTTTTTGGGTTCGGTTCGCAGCGAATTGTCCATGCGCTGCCATCTGCGCAGCAATTGGAATACCATCCAAGCTTAACCCATGTGCGTTCAGCATCTTGGCCAGTTGAATGGCTAACCAAACCGAAAGCAGCGCAGCATCATTTGATTTTGCTTATTTCCTTGGCTTGGCTCACCTTCCGTTACGTTTTGTTCCGTTCTCTCTCTCTCTTTGCTGGTTGGCAATTTTTTTGCCTCATCTTTCTATTTTTTTTTTTTGGCACATCCCTTTTCGCCCGAAACTTAAATTACTATTTACAATGGTTTTTTCCATTTTTTTGTTCTTTATTTTCCCCCTGTTCTTTTTTTTTTTTTGTATTTTTTGGGTTTTTTGTTTTTACTGTTCAAAACTTGCCAAGCGAATGTATTTTTTCTCCCATTTCTGGCATTTTTCCGCTGCCATCAACTTTTTTTCCCATTCATTTTTCTCAAAACTGAAAATCTTCCCATTCCTGACCACCTACAACCCGAGGCTGAGCTGGCCAGCTCGGCAGTTTGTTAATTTCATTTGAGTTTATATTTAACTCCTTTTAAATGTATCCATGAATTTAAAAGGTTGCATAAATTGATCTGAAAACTACTTGAAAATACTTGAAAATACTTGAAAATATTGTTTTTTAATTCTAAAATATTTTAGTTTAAATACATAGATCTTCATTGAAAAGCCAATGAGTTAGAGTTTACAAATTGTAGTTTGATTTAAATTTATAATCTAAATAGATTTTAGAAATAATAGCAGAGATTTTATTGCCTCATAAGCTAATTTATAGAATTTTTAAGAGATCATTATGTTGAGATATCGTAGAAAGTTCTTTAAAATGACCAACCATAAATAATATATATACTAGCAATGTTTAAACACATTCTGTATTAAGCGCCGCTAAATCTTATCAATGTCAGTTCATTGACAAAAAAAATAATAAAAAAAAAAAACGTGAGCAACAACAAAAGCATTAATCAACAAAAAAATTTTAAACAAAATCAAGTAAAATAAAATAAAGAAACGAAAAAGAAATGCCATAAATAGCTTAAATATTTGCCAAAGAGCGATAATTTTCTGTTTTTATCAACGAGATTTCAATTTCATTTTTATCTTAACAAAAGTGCAGATGCAATGACATCATAAATCACACGTTTCACAAAAATTGACTGAATGCAAACAACAGAAACAACAACAACAACAATAACAAATTGTTCATCAAGTTTTAACCATTTCATTTGATTTTCAATATTTTAATAGCAGCAGCAGCAGCAGCAACAACAACAACTAAATTTTTGTTAATAAATTTATGTTGAATTTAATACAAAATAAAGTTATATACAACAACAACAACAACAAAAGTGCAATCCAATATAAAACATTATTATACAACAGCAACAACAAATCTAAAAAATAAAAAAGTAAGCTAGCAGCAAAAAAAAAAAAAAAAATAAGGAAAATAATTAAAAAAGTTGAAATTACTTTTGAATTATTTTTTAATGCTGTAAATTATAATATTACATTGAAACATATCACACAAAACACAACAACAACAAACACAACCACAACAAAAACCATACCGAAAACCAAAAAAAAAATAATAATAATAAAAAAAGAAATTCAAGAAAATTATAATTAAAATAATAAAAATACATACAACAACAAAGTGCAACAACAAAATCACACAATTGCCGCTGTCTGTAAATTGAACTCACATAGCTATAAAAAAGGAGAGAAACAAAAGGGAGAGCTGGGGTGAAATAACAACAAAAAGGGATACAAGACAACAACAACAACAACAACAAAAATACGAAAATTCGTAACGAAAATCCGTTTCATTTTTGCGCTGCATCATATTTACTTTTTGCTCTACATAAAAACAACACCAAACAACAACTCCAACAACAACAACAACAACAGCAGTAAGAAAAAATTCGACCAACCAACAGCCGAAAAATATATAATAAACAAAAAATACAAAATCTGCAACAACAACAACAACAATAATAACTATAATAATTGCCTGCATTTTGCCTTTTGTGCGCGCAACGAAAATCTCAAAAAAAAAAGAATTTATATATATATATATATATTGTATATAAAAGGCACAATATATAAAAAAAACAACAGCAGCAGCAGCAACAGAAGAAGCATCACCAACAGCAACTGAAAAATTACCGCAGCAGCAGCCACAACAGCAACAACAACAACAACATCAACGCCAGCAGCAACATCCCAAGCCACTCCATTCGACTCCTCCGCCAACAACTCTTACTCTTTTTTTTTTTTTGTTGCTTTACATAGTCCCGCAGCGCAGTCGCGACCATCAGCAGCAGCAGCAACAACATCGTCGGCAGCAGCAGCGCAGCATACGTAAGCTGCAACAGCAGCCGCCGCATGGTGGCAGCATCAACATCAATTTCGCTTTTGGGCAAAAATAATTTAAGAAAAATATATGTGATGCTATGCACATCAGCAGCTATGAATTATGTACGTATATCCATTACATCTTGTTATAATCTTTCACATACAATGCAATTGCAATCAATTTATGAAAAAAATGCACCAACGATGTACATACATACATACCTGATGCAACAGCAACATAATGTTGCCACTAGTCTTGGTGGCCGCAATGAATCTGTCTTCTAATTAAAGACGACTGTCGTTATAAATTTATGGTGATTAGAAGCAAAAATGAACGAAATAATCAATTGTTTTGTTAAGAAAATATTTGGAAACCCTTTTTTAAAAACTCTGTGGGTTTTCAGGACATTCACACTCCAAGAATTACCAAGAATACTTTATATTTCAAAGATTAAACTGCTAGTATATATAGTTAAACGGCTTTTTTAAAGATTTCCAAAATAAGGGAAAGTCTCTTACGATATAAGGATTGCTGAGGCAATTTCCCAAAGCACAAAACAATACCATCTCAGTTGCTTAAATGAAATTTGCAATATTACTGGAAATACAACAAGCAATTAATTGAGATTGGTAATGAATCCCAATCCTTGAGTTACATTCCCAACCATTCAGAATCATTTGGTAGGATGTTTAGATCCTTCATTTTGAGACTCAGTCCCATTTAAAGGGGTTTATAGTTAGGTTCTTTGGTGGCGAAAAAGCCAAATAGGATTTTCTTAGAAACAATAACAATTCTTTGGTTTGGTATTTGTTTAATAACATTTTGTGCTCCAAGAAGTCGCAAGGGAGAAATATGTCTTTAATCTAGATATTTTATTTGATTTTGTAGATCATTTACATAGAAGTAGATCTAAAATTAAGAGATTCCAGACCCAAAAATTTTATTTTATTATATCATTTACACTTTTGAAAGAATTTTCAACTTTGTGGCTTTTTTTTAAAATCTTAAATTTCCAACTGAAGTCCAACATTAATTTGATTAGATTACAGAAGTTATTTCAAATCTTAATGCTAAAATATCTTAACTTAATGTATGTAAAGTAAATATTTTATGTATTATAGCTGATCTACACCCATAAAGAAGTGGTTATAGCTAATTTATAGCCAAATCTATGTAGGATGGACCTTAATGAAGTTGAAATCCATCCGATTTGAATCGTATATCAATTGTTAATCACAACTTAAGTAAATTTAAAGGCATTTTCATTGAACTCTAAATGAATTTTGCACAAATTCTTACCTTGATTACATTACTTTCCCTTAGTGCGTCTTATTTACTTGCAATCTTTTGAAATCCTTGAGTGTCTTATTTCGTATCAGTGAAAATAATTTCAAAATATATATCAATAACCTTTAGCAACTCTTTTTCGTTTCTTTTTTTTTTGTTTTTTGTTTTGTATTACTTCATTTCGTTACCCAAGAACATTGAACGGTTATCAGTTTTGTAAGTCCTCCATATATTAAATTGTAATTTGTGCAATAACTCATTGACATTGTCCTTCAGTGAAAACGAATTCTATAAATGTGTATGTATGTATGCGAAAATCAGAGCAAAACGTACAACGAAAAGCGAAATGTGTAAACAAAGATATACACAAAGATACTTATCAGAGACTGTCGTCACAATGGTTAACATACAGACAAACGATCAGAGAGTAATATACTCATGAATAGATACACACTCATATGTAATCACATACTCATACATAGATATGTTTGTATGTATGTATGTATATCAAACTTAAGGACAGAGGTTCAAGCAACTGTAAAGTGCTTTCTCACAAAATACAAGTATAAACGATCATAAACGTAATGCCAATTCGTGAATTACAACATTTTATATCTATGGCAACAATCTGCATTCATTCAGAAACTGAATCAGAGCCAAATTATATATCTCTGACTTGTGTCACAATCAAGAGCGGAAGTTTTTCTTTTTGTTCAGCGTGAAAAACGTAAAACTTAATGCATATCTCATTTCATTTATCTCAGAAATGATGATGACCAAGAGCCACCACAGCTGAAGATAGTTTTAATTCAGAATGTGCTTAATATTTATTAAGTGGGTATATACATATACATACATACACATATATAATAATCTGCCAGCAGACACATACAGTTACGTACCTTATCAGTTCGGGCCTGACTCGACCAATTCTGACCCAAATTGCGAATACAGAAACATCAACTCTGCCCCGCCTCTCCTTAGCTTGCCTTGCCTCGCCTCGCCTGATATGAGGTAGAATGTATGTACTTATAAAATCTCTCTCATAAAATACAAAAATAATAAACAGTAACAGAAAAAGAAAAAAAAAGTTTAGCAAGAAATTATTGAACAGCAACAACAAAATGAAATGCGAAATATTGATATTGAATGCATTGCATGAATCGTGCAACAGCAACAAGAACAAACAAAAGCAACAACAACAACCTAAAATGTGAAACAAAAAAATCAAAAGCGGAAACATTTTCGCGATTTTTTTTTTTTTTTGCACTCTTTCTCTTATCAGCCGCAAAAAATTGATTTTATTTTGTGTTGAAAATTTGTGTGCCATAACGAAAATTCAGCTCTCTATGTGTAGCCACATATAAAATTATATACAGAAAATCAAATACATATATACATACATATATAGAATTACATATATAATATTATATATCAAAGCTAACTAACTGCTCATAGTTTTAATTATCGCAATCATACAATTATGATAAACAAAAAATCATAGGATGTATATAAATTTATATATACGAAATAGTTTCTACTGATAGTATTCAGTATGTATGTATGTATATGTAAAAGTCCGCTCAGTCATAAATCTATTTCAACTTTATCTCATTTTGGTTGAGACAGCAAATTATACAAAAATAAAACTAGAATTTTTACCAATTCTAGTATTAGTCTATCTAAAATTTATGAAATTAATCACTTAAAACAGTAGCTTGAAGTAGCTTTCAGATACTCTTAAATATGCAAACAGATAAGATCAGCTGAGATAAAAGACATTTTCATAATGATGAACAATTTATAGAAACCACAATGGGAAATTTTTGCCAACTAATCAAAAAGTGCAATCATTGCAACTGCATTTGAAGTTCAGTGAATCATTTCAATTTTATTTCAAAACTAATTCTCACTTTTATTTGAACCAATTTATATATAAGTATTTATAGAAATTATGAACAAGTTTGTCATTAAATTCAATTTGTGCTTTTTTTATTGAAATGTAATTCCCAGTGGATCATGAATTCATATCATAATATTTTCATATGTGTGTAAGTCTCTAACTAAGAGTTCTTTCTCTGGGTTTGTATGTTTTTTTTTTTTTAAATTTTTCTAAAAAAAAAAAAATGTAATCTATATTATGACAGCAAAAGTTCTCTTATTTTTAAAAGCCTCTGAATCACAACTCTCTACAAATTTGGGTGATTAACGAGACGAAATCTAAAAAAAAAAAAAAACAAAAAACCCAAACAAAAAACAATTATAATTTAATGTGGTTTCTTTTGTTGTAGAGACATATCAATATAACGCAATTGTTTATATTATTTTGTGTATATTTTACTCCAAGGAAAAAGTTCAGTTTATTTAAGTTGTGATAGAAAATGGAAGTCATTTCGGAAGACATTTAATTCGAATTGAATTTAGTTAGTTTGTCATGAATTTTCGTTGGGGCAGCTGTTTTGGTTATTTCTATTAGATAATGGACACTCGAAAATTGTTTGCCTAGATAACGCCAATTCCCCCCCAACACACACACACACACACACACACACGTAACAATAAAACAAAAAGGTGTTGTAAATAAATGCAATGGGTAATGGTAAACAAAACTAAAACAACAACGTGACAAATGTGTGAACATTAAATATACTTATTAACAAAAAAAAAAAAAAAAAAAAAACAACAACAACAATAAATTGTGAATTGCAAGGCAAAGTGAAATGAAAACTGCTGACTTGGCCAAATAGAAGAAAGCTTTAGGTATTCTACGAAAGACCACACACAAAGACACACACAATCATGGTAATTACTTACTTACTTACTGACATCGTATATGTATTTGTATATAATTAGTTACATTAATACATAGTCCATTGGCATTTAATGCCAAACAAATTTATAAACATCAATGTCTTTCGGTCAGATCTGGCTGCAATCTCTTGCCAATCATTGGGCTAACCAAACATTTTTACAAACGGAAACAGCTGTCTGTGTTGGCATGCAGATATGCTTGGCCAAGATGCTAGGCTTTTTGTCTAAAAACATTTCTGTGGGAAAGGAGCCATTCAAACAGGCGGTGTGGGGGAGGGGAAGGAGGAGAGGGATTTCAAGAGCAAAGGGAACAAACGTCAAACAACTGCCAAAAGGAAGCTGCTACTACCAAACACTCTACTATAAAAAGAAGGGGGAAAAAAAAAAAAAAAAAAAAAACCCAAAGAGGCTGAAAAAAATATGCAGCCGGCTGGTCGAACTTCCACCAATGCTACAGTTCTAGCTATAAAAGCAGCAGCAACAACAACAACAACAGCGGCAAAATAGTAACAACTGCCTACCAACAAATGAAAGAACGAACCAACCTGCTGCCTGCCGGCCTGCTAGTCAGCCAGCCAGCCTGCCTGTTTGGGCCTATGCATTAAACTTGGCTAACGACTTTTTTCCGTTGGCGCTCTTGACTTTTGCATTGAAAATCGTGCAATTCACCTGCTGCCTGGCAGAGTAACTAACTGCAGCAACAACAATGACGTTGAATGCATCTGCATCTCTAGAGCAGCAGCACCACCACCACCACCACCAACATCAGCAGCAGCAGCAGAAGCAGCAACAGCAGCAGCGTTGTTGCATGTTAATGTTACAGCTGCACTTGCACTTGCAGCAAACTCCGCGTCGTCGTCGTCGTCGTCATGAATGACGCGGCTTGAGCTCTCTTGCCTAGGCTGCTCCCTACCTCCCTGAATACTTCCACATGCAATTATTATTCTTTTTTTCTTCTCCTTTTTTTTTTCTAGGCTGCAAATTGCACGCCTGCATCTAGCTGCCTCTGTATATACTACTCTCTCGCTCTGTCACTCTGTAGCCATCTCACTCTTTATCTTTCTCTATCTTAAACTCTTCTTAGCTAGTTTTTTTTTTTTTTTTTTGTGTGTTGTTGTTGATTTTACAAGGTGTGGAATGACTTTGGTAGCGCCTGCTTCATCGTCAAACTTTATGCCCCGTTTGCTGGTATTGGTTTCGGTTTCGGCAAAGCCAACTGCAACACCAGCAACAACAACCTCAAGTCCAACTCCAGCTTTTGTGGCATGTTATTGCTGTTTGGCTGCACGTTTATGGTCGCGTTTTAATGTAATTGTTGTTGTATTACAGCAAATTGTTGTTGTTGCTCTTGTAATTTGCCATTCATGTTGTCGACCAAAGTGGCGATTTGTTGTTTGTTGTTAGAAATGCGAACCGCTGATGCGACTGTTGATGATCAATTTGTTAGACGCTTTGTCGTGTGCCACACCAGATTAGTTGTTCCCCTCCTCTCTCTCGCTCCCTCTCCCTCTCTCACTATAATCACAATCAATGCCAAAAGAAAACCCCGACTTAAAGAGTCTGTCTTGCAACCAAATTGCCTGGCATTAAATAATAGATATTAGCGTTTATTTTGAAAACAACCTTCAATAGGCAAAATGATGAAAAATCGAAAATAATGTAATAAAAAGAATGGAAAACAGGTAGCCAAGTGCCAATTTGTTAAAAAATAAAGCTAAGTATAAGCTATATATCAACCTATAATTTACTCACTTTCCACTTGATTGTGGGCGTGGCAAAATTTAACCTTTTCAAGCTCAAACTAATCGAGTTCCAATTTCCAAACATTTTTCCAAGTATTGCACATGAAAGTCGAGCAATAAATGATCTTATTTCAAATAACTTCCATAAACAAATTCAGTTTTACACAGGAATACAAAAATGAGCTGAAACTATGAATAAGTTGTACGAATGTAGAGATTAGCTTTTGTTTAGCTAAAATGTGTTAGTTTACCTTTTATTCTCTTCACTTTGATTGCTTTAGTTATAAAAATTCAACTAAAGCGATTGGTAATAAGTCCATCGACTATTGAATCATAATCATAAAAAATCCATTGCCATTGCTTAGAGAATAAAGACTTCAAGTCTTAGAGAATAGAAGCTATAATGAATAGAACAAACTAATGTTTCATATAGGCAAATGTCAGAAGAGGATAATCTAATAGTAGAGAGTTCTTTTGGCTGTTCCATCCCGTTTAAAATTGTAGGGCGTTATTGCCGGCTAACACCCGCTACCATTGGGAAATTTATTATGACATTGATGGAAAGGATGTGCAAGTGGCATAAACCCACACACACACACGTATTGCAAAATGAATGCCTCTACTGGCCTAATGAATAACTGGAACTGAACTCCCTTTCAGAATTCGTACATATGTATGTGGAAAAGTGAGTGAATGACTGAGTGACGAGCAAATGACTGATACTGATGGCAAAAGTAACGCTTCACCGTGTCATAGAGCCAGAGTCAGTGGCAAAGCCGAAGCCAAAGCTCTGTTATTAGTTAAATGGCGTATAATGGATGAATAACTTGGTGGCCAGCGGTGGCTAACAAACAAAACAAAAACTGAAACCAAAAACAAAAGTAAAGTCAATGCGCGTGCTTTTGTGTTTGGCAAACTGTTGGACGACTGACGACTGACGTTGTTGGCGACGGGGCCACACCTTAATAATTACTTAAAAGGAAAATAATTTACGAAATTGCATTCATAGTTCAACATTGCAGTGCTCGGTGCAACAAAAGCCAGCCATAACAAACAACACCACCAACAATGCCACACAACAACAACAACAAAAGTAAAACAAACGACCAAGGCAACAAAAAATATACAAAAAACAAAAATAATAGGAAAAAAAAATTGTGCGAAAAAGTCAAAAGCTGCTCGCAGCCATTTTGTATTGCCAGCATATTGAGTTTCCTGTGGCTCGCATCGGTAAACATTTGTCCCACGGCAACAATGTAAAAGAAAGAACACACACAAAAAAAAAAAAAACAAAACAAAAAATGGAGACTCACTTACCGTCCAGCTACTCGTTTATTGTCACAATTTCTTCGCCAAGTATTGGTATAAGCCATCTCAATAACCCTAATTGCCAGGCCAGCTCCTTATCAAAAGTCCTTTTTTTTTTTTAATTACACAAATTGATACAAGTTAACTAGCAAAGTACAAGTAATTAAATTTATCACATTTTTAATAACATTGGAAATTTACATAAATATTTTAGGGTCTGACTAGCTGATATCAACATATTTTCCAACTATCTTTCTTTTCATTGCCAAAGTGTCCAATTCTATTTTTATTTTATTGAAATCAGTGGCCGATCCTCGGAATTGGCAGTTAGGTTCATTTTCATTCTCAAAACCGCAAGTTTACCTTTGTAACTGATTAGATTTCGATATCCAAAGAGAAGTTTTCCCCCAGAATGTCAGATTTTCCCTCAAAATGGTCTATTTCCCCTAATGAGTCAGATCTGTCACTGACTCCAATACTAAAATTTATTTCTTTTTAAATGAAATTGTTTTGAATATTCGAAAACTTCAACGGATTATACAATGTTTAATAAAATACAATTCGCAATCATAATTCAAAATTGAAATGGTTTAGTTAGTTATACACAGAATAGAATAAGTAGATAACCTTCTTGCCAAGGTCAACAGTTTTTAGTCATCCTAAAAGCGATTTTCGCCAAATAAATGACTAGAAAATGTATAAAAAGAATAACCAAAATTAGTATTAGAGTATTTAGTTCAAGCGTACCTGAGCGTACATGAGTCTAACTAACTGAAAAACATTCTTGCATATTTTCAATGTGCTAATGAAAGACAAATGACTTTTGCACATTCCAATTCAATATGCATTCGAAAGTTCCGCAATAACTAAAGTCTTTTCTATTACTTCAAAGCTAATGAAGTTCCCAAGTAACAATGGCGAAAAATATAAATAAATTCTATAAAGTTTTCATTTGTTTTTATGATCTTGGTAAATAGTAGTTCTTTTTTTTCTCCTTTGTCATCTATATCTTTCATGACTTTAGCAATAATTTCAATGCCACTTGTCTGAGAAATGAATTCTAGAAAAATTTATACTTACTTTCTATGGGAAACGAACCAGACAAACAGACAAACAATTTCGTCCTCGAACACAGACTTTGTGTAACCTTCGGCAATTGCTAGCTGAATGCCAACTTGGGATAGAAATAACTATATAAAAGTAAATATGAGAAAGTGCATCCATTGTATTTGCAATTGTCTAGCCACAAAAGTAGTTTGAATATGCAAAAGGCGTTAGAGCGGTCTGTCGTTTGGACCACTCAATAATTCAAGTGTCAGCTTAAATTTGTGTTTTTTGTTCACTCACTTGTTGTTGTTGTTGTTTCCTTGTAATCAAATTTCAATAAAACTAAGTCTGAGGAATGACAAATACTTCCCCGTTTAGTTCAACAAAAATTTGCATAATTCAGTGACTCAAATGTTATGCGAAAACAATGCAAAAAAAATTGCACACTAAATGAATAAAACAAAAACACAAAAATAACAAAAGTGCAAAAAAAAAAAAAAACAACTTAAGAAAAGAACAATTTTTTTGTTGGGGGAGCGCCCAGTGGCAATAATAATTCACGTGTATATCTGTATCTAAGAGCTAACGAAGGCAGAGATCAGCTTCGATCCATTGTTGTTGCACACACACAGACGTAAGACGCGAAAAACCATGAACTGGAAAACCTTGAAAACTCAACTGCAATTTATGTTCATTGCAATTTATATTTTGCGTCGCTTTTCTGTTCTTAGCGTTGCGTATCCGAAAGATACTTTTCTTTTTTTCTGTTCAGTTTTTGCCTTTTAGCGTTGACAATTTCCTTTTTTTCTGTTGAGCACATTCAAGAATTAGATTTGTAAACCTTTCCAACTCTTGCAAGCTAACTAATTATCAAGTGAATTACATTATATACTCCACCTTTACAACCCCCTCACCGTCACCCTCTCTCTCTCTCTCGCTTTGTCATTTTTTCTTGCATCATTCTACGCAATTTATTCGCAACTTTGCATTTCTTTTTTGTATTCTCTTCTTGGGTTTTAGTTAGACATTTTTATTTTCCTTCTTTTTGCCATTTTTCTTTTTTGTGCGCACTCAGTCAGTTGTAATTGTATTAGAAAGAGAGAGATAGGCCTAGGTAGCACCCATCCCATTGTTAGATTCACAGTCCCATCCGCGTCCACATTCGCATCCCCATCTAGTGCCACGCATGTCTCAAACTGCATTATTATTATAATTTCTTGCTTTTTGTTCCCCCCCATTTTTACCTGGCTAGCAGGTTGTAGAGCCCATAGGTTATTCAGTTGGTTAGTTGGTTGGTTATTTAGTTAGCCTGTTAGTAGCCTGCTACAATTGCTTTATAGAGAATTCGATTTGGTTAAGTGCGCTTATGTTGGCATGTTTAATTTTTAAACTAAATTATTATTAGCAGCCAAGTGGCTGGCTTTGTCCTACGTCCTTTTTTCTTCATGTTTCTTTTTTTTGTGTTTATTTTTTCATATAAATTAAACAGTGTGTCGCGACAGTTTGCGGGCTTTTTATTAATTATGCATTTGCCTTTGACAATGCAAGTGAAACGCCATTGATTAGAGCGTGAGGAGGAGTTGCCGCCACCCCCACAAGGAATTGCCCTCTTTTAGCCAACTTTTTGCATGGAAATGGCAAAAGTATTATATTACCAGTTTAATTATTAATTAATTCTTTAGACTTTAAAGAATATCTAAAGAGACATTTCACAGAAATCAATATAACCTCTATGTTAGGGTATGAAAAAATTTGCATATGCCAATGGCTCTCAAGGCTAATCAAACGAAAAATGGAAATAGAAACAACAACAACAACAAAAACTTTGCAACAGATCAAAAAACCGAAATGTCAAAGCGACGCCAGCGTGGGCGATCCCCCTACTTCTCCTCCTCCTGCTTCTCCTCCGCAACCCACAAACGTTTGTCGGTTCCAAATTTGGTCAAACTAAATTTACAACAAATTGCAATATAATAAATTAAATACACATATAGAAAACAAGCCTTAATTTGGATTCTCAACAGTTTAAAGCGTTTTTTTCTTCATTTTTGCAGTTCTCTCGTTTAGTTTATTTTTCCATTTTTTTTTTTTTTTGCTGGCAAAGTGCAACACAATTAACACCCCAAATGCATACAATTTTTGTTAACAGTAAAATTTGTTTGTCTCAAAAAAAAAAAAGTACGAAAAAAAATAGAGAAAAAAGAAACACAGTCTTTTTCGACCTGAACATAGAGATACTTACTGTTGTACAAATTTTCCACACACACACACACACAGACACAGAGAGACATAAATACCATATAGATAGGAGGTCTGTTAATGAAAATGAGCAACAAAGCCAACCTCAGACACAAACCGCATGCAAATGTGTGCAAAAAAAAAAAAAAAAAACAAGTTTTTGCAAAAAAAAAAATTAAAAGAATTAGAGAATTTTTCAGCATATACGAAAATGCGCAAAATACATACACTAAATAAGTAGAAACGTCAATAAGCTACGAAAAAAACAACAACAACAACCTAAAAAACAAGAGAAATACTTTGTGCATATGAAGCTTCGACTAAATGAATACCCTTGATTATTTTAAGGCCCTGTTTCAATCATAAGATTCAGAGATTGAGATCTCCTATTCTAGCCAGAGATTTTCATTCATTTAGTTAACTAATGAGCTCAGTTATTTATTGTCAAAAGATCATAAGATTCAGAGATAGTTATTCATCCTTATGTTAGAATAACAAATAGAGAGCTGCATGAGTCGTCAAAAAACCTTATTCGAATTGACAATGCTCAAAATGAGTTGAGTGAGTTCGAGTGCGAGGCCGAAAAAGTATGACTGAGTGAGTGCTCTAGCACAGGACTCATACACACAAAGCTAAAACACAAAAGAGAATTGAATGAATTGTGACAGGTAAAAAAAGTGAGTTGGATTCGAATGGATTCGAGTTGCCAAGTAGTTTTTCATTTCATTTATTTGTATAATAGAAAAGAAAGAGAGAAAGAGACAAAAACCAATGAAATGTAAACTGTTATTTTTTTTTGCATATATTTTATTACATTTATTTCTATTTTATATTGGAATGCAAGAATATAATTTTATTTATATTTTCTGAGTTACTAGAAATAAGACAACGCTTTTCTGAAATCAAATTTCTAGCGTTGGAAAATGTTCGCTCCGAAGCTGCGCTGCTCGCTGGAATACACAATATTTTGCAACTTGTCTTATAAAGCAGAGGAAAAAAATTTGCATGCAAATTCCACCAAGCCAATGGGTCAAAATCTTTTCAGCGACACAAACGGAATGACTGTATAAAATTTGTAAGCTATAACTCGAATGAATTCGAATTCGAATTGTGTTAGCCAAATTTTTCATTCGGCTTTATACTTCATTCATTCGAACTTTTTTAGTTGGATGCTGTGAGTTATGAGAAGCAATATACATTCACACTCACACACATTCACTCTAGTGTTAGCAAGCACTCACTCAATTCAATTCAATTCGAGTCCATTCATTTTTTTATATGTATTGAGTGAAGCCGAGCAGCTCTCTAATAACAAACTTAAAAAGAAGTGCCTAAAACTTAAAGATTAACTTGAGACAAAAACAGGCCTCAAATTTATCTAACTAAACATGCAAATTGTCTTTTAATAGGCCTCATTAACTTGTGATAACTTAATATACCTTTGCAACTCTTAGATTAAGGGGTACAAAAAGAAAAAAAAAACCAGAGAAAACGAAAAAAATGAGCGCACATTAACGTACCCAAATCACAAGGCAAAGAGAAATAGATAGATAGATAGAACAAAAGAAGAAAGAAAGATGGAAAAGAATGAAAGAAAAGAGATGGCAAAGTGCAACGGCGGCTTTGTGAAAAACCTGACGAAAAACTGGCATGCAAAATCACATAAGCGAAAATTCATAGAAAATTATGTATATATGAAGATGCAAATGATAAACACATATACACACACACACACACACACACACACACTATCATATCTGTAGATATATTGCTAGAAGAAAAAACCTAAGCTAAGCTATTCGTGTAAAAATGCAGTGCAAAGAAAATGAGCAAAAATTAATTTTGTAAAGTAATAAGCAAGTTTAATTATGCATAATTGGGATGCACTTTGAAAAAAACAATTTAGAAGCTCAGGGGGGAGAGAGAGAGAGAGGGGGCAAAGACTTGTAGAGGAAATTAACTATAACTATGCAGTTATGCCAGAAAGTCAAGAAGTTGGAAAATCACTTTTTTTTATGACAAATAAAAATATGCATTTATATCTATTATATTTTTGTAAAAGACGACAGTATGCCACATTCAACTCAGCACACCCAATTGACTTTTATGCCGTTTGCCTTTTGTAACAGTAATTCCACAATTTCATGCTATGTATATACATACATATATATATTGCAACATTCGCCCTGACATTCAGTTTGATTACCCTATACTATAATGAAATATCCTCTCATATGATGAAACTAGCATTTTTCTTTCAGTTAGATGCTAATCAACAAAGTCAAACTTATAAAAGGGAAACTCTAAGTCGACTTGTTAGTAAAACTATTTTATTGCCATTTGATATTGCCATATCAGAATCAGCCAAGTTCAAAATGAAAATTACTCAAAATATGATTTTACTTTTTATCTCCTATTCTAGCCAGAGATTTTCTTTCATTTAGTTAACTAATGAGCTCAGTTATTTATTGTCAAAAGATCATCAAATATTCGTTGAGAATGAGAATTATTTATCTGTGATTCATTGCAAAGAATAAACACCAATTAGTTATAAATTATTAAACATTTATTTAATTAATGAGCATTTTTCGTTTTCGTTTTTGTTTTGCCTTTTTGTTTAAATAAGCCTCAAGTTGAATTGCAATTTGAATAAATGCAGTCAGAGATGGGAGAGAAATTCATTTGTAATTGTTATTTGTGCAATAAGTAAATAAATTAAAAATTATTTAGCTAGAAATTTATAAGGTGAATGCGACACGTTGCCAAGCCCCAGACCCAGACCCAAACTCAATACCAAACCCAAACCCAAACCCAAGCCCCGTGTCCACACCCAGTACACCCCTACCGCAAAATCTCTGTCCACCCGCCCACCTCACTTATCCACGACTTTATCCCACAACAACATGAGGTTCCTTCACCCACCTCCCCCACCGATCAAGTGGTGGTTGCTGCTGTTCTACGTATGCGGAATTAAGCACTGAAATTGTAACCAAATATGGCGCAGCAAGTTCAATTCTAATTTACTTGTTGGCCCATAGAACGCGGGCTAGAAGGGAAGGGTATTTGGGGGGTGACAGGGACCACAATATTTTTCGTTTTTTTTTTTTTCATTTTTCGTTGTCTTGCTCGCATTTTATATCAATTGATTCAAGGTTTTCTGTTGCTACTTTTGATTTGAGTTTTTGTTCAGTGGGCTGTTTATACAATATGAACGATATTATATATACCCCAACCCCATATATATATATGTGTATAAGCAAATCGTGAGCCTTCATTGGAAGTGACAACAAATGCATTTTTAAGTGATTGAAAATTAACACGACAAACGGCGATGAAAATTGAAAATGAATGACGCTAAAGACCAGACAAATGGATAGAGATATAAGTAGTAACATAATATAGCTACAAGTTAGATCAATTATATATCAGTTATGGCAGTTATGAGGATTGATTAACAGAATTATATTTAGTTGGATAGACAAAATAATTTACTTTTAACCTTATCTTTAGCTTTATCTTTTTGTTTAAACTAGGATACTTAGGAACGAAGCCGACTGATAATAAATATAAAGAATGTCAACAAATCAACAGGGCATAAGTATCCCTAAGGACTTCAATTGGTCTTTATCCACAAAAAAACAACATTTAATTGGATTGCTTAATAAATATATCAAATTTGCCATAAAAGTCCAAAATACAGCACTCTCTTTTTGTCAGTTCAACCATGTGTGATATCTCAATTGCTATCAGATTCCCAGTCGTGGTATTTCCTTTTTTTTTTTTGCCTTCCCATCAACATTGTCTGTCCTGTCGTTGCATACAAATCACTGACAATCACAGGCAGCCGCCAGTTTTGGGTCCTAGCAAGGCAAACGAATTGCAGCTATCCAAAAAGAAAAGTAAAAAAATGTGGCGAATAAAGAGATGCTCCTCTCTTTTTGTTTTGTTGCGTTTTTATTTTCGGGGGCAGAAAAAGCACAGCCTGCCGCAGCAAAGGATAATCCATGGCACACATGCCTGACTACTCGTCTCTGGTGTTTGTTCCCATACGCCCCTAGCCTCCCGCTTCTGCTCTTTGGCAATTCGCGACGAGGTGTTGCTGGTGTGGCCGCGAAAAAAATTGGCAGACGCCTGTCCGGGTATTTCTATAAGGTTTTTTTCCTCCTTTTTTTATGCCCGCCTACAATGCAATCAAGTGGATGAGTGGTTAAGGATGTGGGGAAAGCAAAAAACGAGAAGAGATCACTGTGGAGTGAGTGAGGAGGAGAGCCAGTTGTCCTGTTTGTTTATGGGACGAGATTGCAACCAGTACAAACGCATACATACGTATAGCACTCATACGCCATGCAGGCAGAGCATGGCCTAAAAGGATTAAGGCGATCTGTGCGCAATCCGCGCAATTATCCTTTCATTGGTTAAGAGGAGTGGAGTTGGATGGGCATGTATGGGTGTGTATTCTGCCACTGTTCGTTGGCAATGCCCAGAGCAATTAGTTGCATCACTCAACATTCCCTTTTTTTGGGTTTCTCTCTCCTTTTTTTTTGTTTCTTCTTTTGGCCAGTTGACTTTTGGCTACAGTCTCTGGGTAAAGTGGACTCGGTTTGGTGTATGTGCCACTTCACTTTTGTGCTGCGCTTTGTTAGCGTTGCGTATACGTAACGCAATCATTTTTATGCTCATTCTCTCATTCGTATGCTACAGTTTTGTGTTTGTTGTTGTTGTTGTTTTTTTGTCCATTTGAAGTGTACACTTAAGTGGCCCTAAATTGGTTTCACACTTACCCATTAAGTGGCATGGTACTGCCACTGCCACTGCCACTGTCTGGGCCAGCTTTTGGGTTCGGGTGCGGCTCTGCTTGTCTATTTAGATGTGGATGCTGTCAAAAACAAAGTTCATGTTGAATGCCAACTAACTCTTAAACTGGGCTAGCTGCGGCTGCTGTGTGTCTGCATAGAGTAGAGTAGAGTGTCAGGCATCAGCATTAACTTGGCCATGAGTTGGGGCTCAGGGTTGATTTTGGTTTGTTTTCATTTTTTGGGGTGTGGAAACTGACTTTAGTTTTAAATATACTCACACGTATTCATTCTAATGCTGTGTTTGTTACCACTTGTTGACTGTCGACTTGTTGTTGTTGTTGTTGCCAAGCATTTAAATTGAAATGCCAATGTTCTGACTATTATTCTGGCTATTACACTTCTATGTACATACCAACATAGATATGTCATCATTTCTGGTCTCGTCTGTTTGTCGTGAGGTTGGCAATGGAGACTAAGTCAAAATCCTCCATTCATTGTAAATTCAACTAAATCCATGAATAAAATTTCCATCCAAGCCAACTTTCCAACGGTCTGCCTTTCGGTTTGTCCAATTGTTCAACCGTCTGTCGTCTCGCCATGCCATGCCACATTTTATTGCACATCGTTGCCTGCATTTAACAATCGTAGCTTTGCTCTCGCTCGCTCTTACTACTCTCTCGTTCTCTGTGGATGGCTGTTTGCAGCATTCGCATCCTGTTGCCTCTCTTTCTATAAACCAAATTGAATTTCCGAATTCAATGAATGAATGAATAAACGCCTGAATTGGTTTAGTTTTAGTTGTTTAGTCGTGTTTTGTTTGCCTGTTGCATACTTTTTGGCTGCCGCCTGTTGCATGCTCCAGTTTTACAAATACTATATATATATATATGTACATATATATATAAAGCATATATATAACCATCTACACACACAGTCTGTGCGGGATTTACGTATGTATTGCCATCAGTTTAATATTGCTGTCGTTCGTTCCTGGGTCGCCTGTTGCTGTTGGAATCTGCTTACAGCAGCTGCAATTTTAATGTCCCCTCTTCCCTGCGCCCATTGCAATATTGCTTGCCGCTGACGTTTATTTAGATATTTCTTCTCCCTTTTTTTTTTTTTTTTTTGTTTGTTTATTTTCTGTGCCCAGCGGCATTTGTCAAGTTGCGTCTGCGAAGGAAATTGCATTTTTCGCTATTTTAGATTTCAATAAATTTTTCGGGTCTGCAACTCTATATCGCCATTTGCCTGGGTTTATCTATATTAAAACTCTTATTTGCTGCATCGGATATTTTGTTGGCTGACATTTTCTTTTATGTTGCCATAAAAAATTTGGCAACAATTGTTTCGAGAAAACTTTTTTTATCATTTCATGTCAATGACTGAAAAAAGGCTAATAAAAAATAAACTATGGTAGATACAATGCTCAGTCTGTCCTTAAACTTTTAATCAATTTGTGCTACAAGAAGATTCACAATAATGAAAAACTAAAGTATTAATTATTACTGCTAATTTTGAATCTTTAAATCATTAAGACCTCAATTTGATAGGACAATTTTTTAGGAGGAATTGAATGCATCATAAATAGCTATTTACTCTTAAATAGGTATTAAGAATTAACGATTATTTATCATATTTATTTATAGTGCTTCATTCATAATAGAAAACTTAGTCTTGTGAAGTTTGTTAACGATTTTGTTTTACCGACTTGTAAGTTTTCTTTTTACAAGAAAAAAACGGAACAATTTATCAACTTTAACTAAAAGTTCGCAATTTTTTAGAGAAAATACTTTGACTTTCTTCTGCTTTTAGATCAATTGTTTCTATCGGATAGATACTATGTATATAGAGAGAGCCCAATTAAGATATGAATATCTAGTAAAAGAGCTAAGATTTAGCCAAATAAACACCGATATTAATAACTGAAATTCACATTAAAACAGAGATTTCTTTTTGCTAAAATAACTTACTGCTTTTATGTTGGTTTCATAATATCTATAAAGTATTCAAATAAAATCTTTAGGTCCTTCTAAAAGCCAACTAACCAAAAGTCTTTCAAAATAAGCCATTCTACAATGAATTTGGTTTGAAGTATTACATATCAATCACGTTAAGTATTATTATAGTTTTAACAGTCTGAGATCAGGAAATTCAACACAATTTTAACTATTCTTATTATTGTCCTTAAAAGACAATAGCAGGGACCCCGATTAACAGTTATTTATATTATTTCCATTGGCTTAAATAGTTTTTAAATCGTTTATATAGTTTGGGCTCATGACTTTAAACTCTTATTTATCTCTCTCAACTAATCTGTATTAAATGAATGAATATTTTACACATGTTGTTGTTTAAGCTCCATTAAGAGCTGTTTAAATGTTTTGCTAATGACATTAATTCGTTGAAATTCGCAACTTTGTTAACAAGCCCACAAGCCCATAACTTCAATTACCCAATCAATCAGGAATGCTGACACCTGTTATTAGCAATGGCAGAAACTCTCAACCTTTGCACTTAGTACAACAATTACAGGAACTATACAATTTGGCCAACCCTAACTACACATACAAATGTATGTACATACATATATATAGTTTGAATTGCCAAATTCACAACAGTTTAAGGAGTTTTTTTTTATTTTTGTTGAACCGAAATGAAATCGACCAATTGCAGGTCTTTTTTGAAGAGCTAGGCAAACATGCAATCAAATGCAATCGAACTAAAAGAGGAACGAAACGAGAAAAAAAAGAACCGAAGAATTTTTGTTTTTGGTTTTTAGCCGAAATATTTTGCAGTCTGGCCAATCAAATTGCATGCAGGCCGAAAAGTGCATGCGAAAGCGCATTAGAGTGAGACAACGATAGCCATACGAAACATACGAAAACATAGAAGGGGTTGAGCGAAGAAGGAGGAGGATGAGGAGGGGACACCCACGCCAAAAAAATAAACGTACACGAACGAAACGAACTAGCATATGAGCCGAAGCCGAGGCCGAGCGGGGCAATCGAATTTATTTGCTGTTTCTAATTTTTAGCCCATACCCAGAAAACGACACTGACGTTGACGACGACGACAACGACAATTTCTATGGCAAAGTGACACACAAAAAAGCCCAAACACACACACACACACACACATACTAATAGACGCACACACCTATAGACTGATGCCATGTGTTTGTGTATTGATGTTGTCAGTATGTAAATTGCCATATGCGACAAGTTTTGCTCGAGTCTTTGGCTTCTTTTATAATTTTTTTGGGGTAGGTTACGTTTTAGTTGTGAAAGGGTTGCTGCTAATGGGTCGCTGGCTGTCAACGCTGCATACTAGCCCACTGCTTCTGTGTGTGTGTGTGTGTGATTGTAGGTGAGATTGTATGCGTGTATTGCTGCGTATGTCCTTG
This sequence comes from Drosophila tropicalis, assembly GCF_018151085.1. Taxonomy (NCBI): domain Eukaryota; kingdom Metazoa; phylum Arthropoda; class Insecta; order Diptera; family Drosophilidae; genus Drosophila; species Drosophila tropicalis. Next base: position 682,504 of record NW_027173374.1, read on the forward strand.
CATTTTGTGCAATTCATTTACATTTCGACGCTGCTGCCGTTTACCGCCTTGCCTTACCATAGCGTTGAACAATTTGGCCTAAAGCGTTTGCCTTACACACACACACAACTCACATACATATGCATATGCATGACACGTGCCCTGTGGCCGCAACTCGCATGTCCTTTTCATTACACACAACATTAACAACAAGCCACTCAAAAAAAAAAAAAAAAAAGACTGCCATGCCATGCAAAGCCAAATTTTCCTTCGTTTGCTTTTCATTTCCACGCATTGGCATTTTACGTATATACTTTTCTTCTTTTTCTTTTTTTGGTTGGCAAAAACTTCTCTTTTTAGCTCTGGCTTCGTTTTGTCCTTGCAACTTTTGTGGCTTGTGGCTTGTTGTTTTCATACATTCTAAGCAATTTGTTGTTGCAGCCAGCCAGCCAGCCAGGATATGTGAAGCCGGCCGGCAGTCCCTAGGCCCAACCCCCTGCTCTTCTACCTCTCACACTACTCCCTACTAAGCCCTTACGCTAATTTAGCCACCAGTTAGTAGGTAACTGGCTAGGCTAGCCTAGGTACAAGTACATTGACATTAGACATTACTCAAAATGTTATGCATAACGCGATGGCGTGTGGGGCGGCACTATATACAACAACAACAACAACAACAACAATAAATATGTTGAATTTATAATTAAAGTATTTTTACTGGTATTTTTAGGTATTTTAATTATTCGTGGGTGCAGCACAAAAACAGAACCTGAAATTCATTTTTATGCCAAATTGTTTCTGATGTAAATTTTGTTAAGCCAAAAATAGCACACAAAAGGAATAGAAATAGGAGTGAAAAAGGATTGAATTTTTGAGGATATTGACTCTACTAAAAGGATAATATCGAGACTCTATCAGCTAAACAAACTCAAGTGTTAATATTTAAAGGAATAGGGGAAGAAAGAGAGCAAGTGAAAATAAACTAAAAAATTACTTATATAAATTCTCTAAATATTGAAAAACTAATAAAAATAAAAGTGTTTACTCACTTACATAAATCCTTTTGGTCGCCTTAAGTGCTAGATGAATAACTAACTACTTATATAATGGCTAACTAAGGCAATTATTTTGGTATATGTATATGTAATCTAATTACCTTTAATTATATGTGAAAACGCCCAGGTGTTATTCGCACTACACCTATGAAGTATTCATTGATAGACATGGATATATATATATATATATATATGTATATTAGACTCTAAGGTGTAGCTCAAGGTATGAAAATGACATTTGGCTTTATGGCACGCATTCATTTTGCCGAACTAAACCATGGCCAATAACGAAATTCGTAATAGCAAAATATGGCAAAAATGTCAAGATATTGTGGCATATATATATATACATTTGTGTATGTCTGTGTGTGTGTGTGTGTGTGATGTGTAAGGTTGACATGGGTTGCATGCCACAAAAATAATGCAAAAGGTAATAACAAAAGAGTCAAGTATATAAAAAGAGAAATATATATATATATATATATTATACTCATAGACAAACACGTGTACATACAAATGTATGTATGTACATACATACATATGTGCATATATCATTATAGTAATTTACTTATATAGACGGCTTGACAGCCAACAACAGCAACAACAACAATTGAACAGGAACAATGACAACTTCTCAAAACTGACATAAGAAATTTAAGGATGAGCAATGAATGAAATAAAAGGGGAGAGAAAAAAACGCGGATTTATTTTTTTTAAATGTTTCACCTACGTACATACATATGCCCACTTTATGTACCTAAAATATATAAGGGCTTATCTACCGACTGTATATAATGTGCATGTATATGAGCCATATAATGTGGCACATTAATCGATAATTGCATTTTTTTTTCGTCCATTTCTTTTGCTACTTTTCATGCGTTGGTTGGTTGTCTCTCATGGCGCATGCCATTTGCATTTGTATGAGTGTGTGTGTGTTACCTTTTTTTAAATGTGTTTTCGTATTTAATTGCTTTTTTTTTTGTGAGTTGTTGTACACCTACGTAAAAAGCTAACAACATGCATATTAATCATACGCCCCATGGGTAGATGCACACACTTTAAGCCATCCGCAATTAGTTCAGTCATTTGGCTTTAATAGTTAACTTTGATTAAACGCACTTTCATTTTTGATTGCAATGATGACGCGCTGTTAGTTTTAGGTCTCCCCATGTCTCCTCGGCATAAACCGCAACGACCCTAAATAAACAATAAACAAACAAACAAACAGACACACAAATAGACAAACAAACAAACATATGTACAGACATACTGACAGATAGGCAGACATAGCCCAACCTACCTGACTTGTCACGTTGTGTTCTTGTGTGCCGTTGCCTTGAATGCGAAAAAACACACACATACACACACACAAATTCGCATACTAACACACTCACACTCACGCACAGACAGTCCTATAGCAGCAGTTGGAAGCTTGCATAGGTCAGGCCTCCCATCGACATGGTCTAAACTGACGACAACATGCACACACGTCTATGGTCGGGTGAAGGGTAGGGGGGGCAAAAAAAAAAAATCTATTTAGCATACATTCAGGCGCTTTCTTGGCATAATGCAAAAAAAAAAACGCGACTCTAGCAGACAGCGAAATCAGAGCCAGAGTCAGAGCCAAAACCAGAACCAAACAGCTCTAGTAGCAGTATTGAAATCTTGCCTAGCCTCCAACTTTGTCGTCATACGCAATGTGTGTCGCTCAACCACATACAAACCCATGGCATACACACATACATACATACAAGCATACATCGCACGCACATATGGCAGACATTTTATGCGTGCCACCGTGCGTGTGCCGCATTGTATGCATTTGCTGCCTGGCTGACAGTGCAACCCCTAGCCTTATTTTTTACACATAACTGAGCTGCATTTCAACGTAGATACTCTGGGCCAAGTTGAGTAGCTGAAATTAATCATTAACCTGGCACTTGAGTAAGCAAAGCAAGAAAAAAACAGACACACACATACATTTGCAATTCGTTTAAACAAATTATGAACCAATATTTGCAATAAAGCAACAAAGTGGGCTTGTTGTTGTTGCCAATATATAAATACCTGATCTGCCACAGCAAGATGAAGGGGGAAGTCATACATATTATCTAATATTTATTTGTGGATTTTGTGGTCTATATGGTAGTTAAAAGTGTGTATAGTATTTTGTTAACTGATCTCATTCCGAAATTGCACTTTTCATTGTAATCTTATAAAGTAATTCTTTAAGCAATCTACACTTCTCTTTCAATCCACTGATTAGCATGATGATTTTCTTCATTATGATCTTAAAGGTGTGGCCATAATTAAGAAGAAAGTTTTAAGCGTGGATAGAGTATTTCAAGAATGTTGCATATATTTTTAAATTTCTGTATGTTTGAGTGTTTTTTTTTTTTTAATAAAATTCACGTGAGTGTGTGTGTGTGTGTGTCTGTGGACTGGTTGCATTTTAAAGTTTGAGATTCGCAGGTCCCTTGCGTACATTCACCTCGTTTTTTCGCCTTTTTTTCGGTGCGTGCGGTGGTGTTGGTGGCGATGACGGAGACGGAGACGGAACGGGCGACGGTGGCGTTAGCAATGTTGACGCAATGGAAGCACAACCCCCTAAAGCGCTAACTTTACGGCGACGACTACGACGACGACGACTGACGACGACCCTGTTTATTTGAGCGCTCAAAAACGAAACGGTAACAAGAACAACAAAATGCAACTGCAACTGCAACTGCAATGCAATTTTTACACTAAAAAGTTTTGAACATGACGCTCCACTTTTGCGCCGGAATGAGCAACAGCAGCAGCTGACGTTCAGGCGGGGCGTCGTCGTAGCTTCCAGGCGCTTGGCGGCCCCCACTTTGGGTCCCCAACTTGCCAATGCACGCACGAAACGCACGCACTTTTGCGCATTCAGGACGATGACGCACCGACGCAAGGACACAACATGACTAACGTTGCCGTGGATTGCCCAACTTCCGGCTTAAAAATTACATATATACATACATACATACATAAATATATTATGCTCTCAGTTTGTTTGGGTTTTTGTTTTGTATTGTTTTGCTAATAAAACTCAAAACAAGAAAAGTCCTACAAAATGCAGCCACACCAAAAAAAATAAATAAAATGTGCAATATGCATTTATTGTTGGGGATGCCAAGGCGCCCCATTTCACTCTGTCTCCTACCTTAATTTTCTTACATGCTTCTTTTTTTTAATTCGCATTTCGTGTGAGTTGACGCGTAGCCTTTTGCCATATGCGCAAAAACTTTTGCTTTTGAGCCACGCATGCCTGGATATTAAAGTGGCACCACCAGCACCACCACCACGAGCTCCCCACCCCACACTCTGTTGCTGTCGCCCTTGCCCATGCGTCCGATTGCCACGCGTATCCATCTAGCCTTTGCCTATGCATTTTGCATTAAATTGCATAACTTTTGTGGCAATTAGAGACAGTCGCCAAGGCTCCAAAATGCAAGGATATGCAGCAAGGAGTTGCAGTCTTTACCATATGCAAACACACAAATCTATCAATTTTCCATACACTCGCACACACACATAGACACATGCCTGAGCACATCTACATATGTACATAATAATTACGCATACGCAACGTATGCCATATATATTTATACAGTGGATAATTGACTGCTGCCATTTCTTTCATTTCCTTTTTGCTACTTTTTTTCCCCCATATTTATATATTCTTTTTTTTTTTTTTTTTGCTGTACATTTCAATTAAGTAATTTCTGTCTGCTCAAATTCCCAGGCGCAAGAAAAAATACGAATGCAAAAGAATTGAAAAAGAGAAGAGAAAAAAATATATTCAAAAAGGTTATAATTGCCATGCCAAGCAAATTATAGTTTATTAAACAAATCGACTTATATAAAATTCTTGAGTAAAAAAAATGCCATATTATGGCAATGCAACGACTCAGACTTTTTGAATTATTTATTAAACTTAATTATTAATTATTTGCATTTTTTAAACCTATTATCTTTTAGGCTTAGAACGCGTTGCTGAAGAATTTATGGGTCGCAGGAAATGGAAACATTATCAGGAACAACTGACGCGCATCCAACTAAATATCGCAGAGCAACAGCCCATATTAATAGGCCCAGAGGACGAGCAATACAGCAGCAACAACAGCAACAGCAGCAGCAACAACGGCAACGACAACCACTGTAAGACACAGAACCACCGTCTAGATAAGCCCAACGTTCTACAACAACATTTAAATAAAACGCTGCAATTGCAAACAGAAGATTTTGGTAAGACTACCTACTTAACTTAATCAAAAATTCAAAAAAAATATGAATTAAATAGAGTTGATCGGAGCTTGGCCGAAAATTCTAACAAGTCTTTGTATATCTTTGCTTTAGACTCAGCGAAAAATTCTAACAAGAATCATTTGTAATCTTTGCCTAGAAGCCAGAAGAAAGTGCTAACCAGTATTAGTTAACAATTTATCTCATATTCTTATTTTCATCAACTTTTGCATTTGTAGAGAACAACTACACATCACAAGATTCGAGTGCAACATCACCATCACGTACACGTACACCATCACCACCGCCAGAGCCCAACGATTGGATACCGTCTGATAAGTGCAATTTCTGTGTTAACGGTCGCCTGTTAACGGTGAACGCCATAGGCGAATTAGTGGCCGAAACGGCGCCCACATTGGCCATTCAACACAACGGCAACATAGTGCATCAGGTGAGGCTCTCCCTCTGTCTTAGTCTCATACTTTTGGGACACTTATTTAAAGTATGTATATTAACTTTTAACTTTACCATGCAGCACGACAGTGACAGCAATTCGAGCGCCTCACTGCACATCAGCAGCAGCAGCAGCAAAACTTATAACAACAACAACCAGTCTGGAGCACGCAACATTGCCGCAGCAGCATCGTCGGCGACAAGTGCAACCAATTCTCAAGAACTTTATAAGCTGCTAACCCAACAGGCTGTCAAAATGACATCAATGGACTCAATGGCCGCCCAATTGGCACTGTTAGCCGACTTCAGTCTGATCAATTCATTGGCAGTGAATCAACAGCATGTTAACTCGGTAACGCCAACTACCTCAGAAGATATTTCTGCCGTTGCAATTAGTCCCACACTCAAAGATACGCCCAGTCCCAGTGTAGATGCTCCGCTGGATCTTAGTAGCAAACCATCGCCGAACTCATCAATTAGTGGCGATATAAAGTCAACCAGGTAAGTGTTAAGCCAATAAATTAAAAACCTCCAAGTTCATATAATTTCATATTAATTATACATATATGCGTATAGATTTACATACTATATACAAATGTATATAGGTATATGCGTGTACATATATATAAGTATATATCCTAGCATTGCGCAAACGCCAAAAAAGAAGTACGAAAAAATTCAACCATCAACACAATACATAAGAATGCATGTAAAAATAAATGCAAAATTAAAAAAAATAAAAATAAAATAAAGGCACTTAGTGGCACTTTAATACCCTTACTGATAATTTCGATATACTTCTTGGCTCTTCATCTTAATTACATTCATTGCAAGATACTTGAACTTTATAATCAAAAGGTATGAATGAGGTCTTCTGGTCTTTGACCTCAAACCGGCTTTTAAGCCAAGTTTAATATTCAAATGAAGGTTAACAAATTAATTGTTTAACCCACTATATAATAGAACTCTTTAGCTGCCAGGTGTTTTGGCTTACATGAGTCATTAATTCTGGCCAAGTAAAAAGTTTATAAACTTAAAATGGCTTTGATTATTTGCTTTCCTCTCTCTCTGTGCCTTAACGCAATTGAAATCCTTGGAGAGGAGTGAGATTAAGAAAACTTTTCAGAATACAAATGGGCAGTAGGCTAACTAATACATAGCTAAAAAATAGTCATATATTGATCTTTAGCTGCCTAATGTGTTATTCTTATAGCAAATCTCGTTAAGAATTGATTAATCCCTGCTTGGAGAGTGAAAAATAAAAAAATACATATATGAAATAAACAAAAAACAGGACTCGTTTGCCAAACAATACATGAGATAATTGCACTTTGGGCGTTGCTGTGTGCCTCCGCCTCTGACATTGCATTTATTGTAGCATACTTATCTGGGCTGGCTGGCTATAGCCCATCATCAACCTGCAAGGGTTTTTTTTTCCATTTTTTTTTGGGTGTTGTTTGTTGGTTGGCAGAGAAGCTGCTTTTATTGTTATATGCCTATATAAAAATCCAGCAATTGCACTTATATATACATGTATATAGATATATGTATGTAAACTCATATGTATGTAAGAGGTATATGTTTGATTGTGTGGTTTATGAAACGATGCCGAAAATTACACATACGCCCCATAGCACAGTAGAGGCAACGCATCGCTTGGCGGCCACGCTTAATTACCAACGGAAGGGCTGAGCAAAGATGGGCGTGTGTCAGCTGCATAAATTTGCATAAAATTTGAGCAAACAAAAAAAAAAATAAAAGAGGAGGTAAAGAAAAACTGCAAAGCAGAATGAAAGGAAACAGAAAGAAGAATGCAAAATTTATGTATTTCGTTTTGTGTTCTGCACCTTAACTCCTTGAGGTTTTTTACCAATTTTTTGTTTTTGTGTGTTTCTTTCCTCCTATTTCTTTTTTTTAATTACTCTAAAATGTTCAGAAGCACCTTTTATTATTATTTTTCGGTATGTTCTTCTGTGTGTGTGTGTGTGTGTACGTCTGTGCACTTCAGACAACAGAGCCTTGTTAGTCAGCAGGAGCTAGCATAGTCAACGTGTGCATAATTTTCCAGCACTTCCACAATTTTTGTCATTACTTTTTTCGGTTATTTTTTTTTTTTCGCTTTCTTTTTTTTTTGTGTGTGATGCAGCGGCGACTGTGGCAACGACTGCGGCTGCCACTTGAGCCGCAAACACGAGTCCTTGTCTATTGTCTAAAGCATGGCCAAGTGTTTGTTAGCAGCCGCCGCCATGCACCATCTCGTACACCTATTTTAATTGTCATACACAAAAAAAAAAATGAAAGAAAGGGGAAGAAATGGAAAGGCACAAAAAAAATGTCAAAAAATGGGAAAAACAATAGAGTAAAAGAGAAGGAATAAAGGGGGCAATGTGCGGTAGAAGGTGAACGGCAAAGACAAAGTAGACAGGAAATGCGACAAGCAAAAAGTTGGAAGTTAAATTTTAGTTAAGGAAAAAATGCATTAGACAACGATCGGCAAGTGCTTACGATAGGAAGTAAAACCCCTGGTCGCATCTTTTGGCTATCCCTTGCCCACCACTGCCCCTCATTCCTTTTTCTGTCTCTCTCGCTCTCTCCTTTTGTAGTTCCCTCTCAGCCACAGTCCACTTGAGGCACAAAAGCCACTGACGCTGCAATTTTTGGCTTTTTTCGAGCGTTTATTATTTCATGCTGCTGCTGCTGCTGATTCTGCTGCTGGTGCTGATGATGAGGCAGCAGCAGCAATGACTACATTGCCACTCCAAGTCAAGCTGCAGCAGCTCGGTGTCGTCGTCGACGTCGCCGTCGTCAGCCGTCGCAGTAGACAGAAATGAGTGCATCATATCGATCGCTTTTTTTTGCATGCTGCGTTTTACGTTTTTTTTTTTTTTTTTGGTCTTTCTTCTTTGCTACTTTTTTCTATGCACTTTGGCAAAAGGTTGCAGGGATGGGGTAGTTGGTGGAGGGGGGATTGTCGTTGGGTATATATTCATTATTTTTCGTTTACGAAAAAGTCTCCCGACGCACACATACATTAGCAGACACACACAAAAAAAGACGAGATTGTGAGTGTAATAACTGGCATAGAGCGATGACGTCGACGTCAGCAGCGACAGCAACTGCAACAACGCTGCCGCCCACCCCTTTCCCTCACGAAATTGCACAAAAACAAAAAAAAAGGAAAATACCAACAAAAAAATTTCGTTTATTTAATGCAGTCGGCGAATTCCAAATACCCTTTAATGAAAACAAACCTTTGACTTGCAAAACTTAAGAATAAACTTTGCTTTTAATGGGCCAGAGATCTTACACTGATCAGGAATATATATGTGCTATAATTCTCTAGCCAAAGTTTGCAGGGTATCACTGGAACAAAGCAACAACAAAAATGCTTAATGCGTGCACTTGCCCATTGTTTTTTGCCATAATTGTTGTTGTTGCCTCTGCTGCAGGCCAACAATTTTTAAACAGGGTTTGTGCTGTTGTTGTTGCTGTTTGTTGCCATATTTTTTGTCATTTCAATTGGGGCTGAGGCGACCTGGTTTGGGCCAGGGAGGGAACCTTTTTCGGGTGAGTTTTTCGACCTGGCTGATTGTCGTTATGTGCGTGAGTGAATGAAATGTCGCTTAAATGAGCGAGATAGAAAAAAAAAAACCATATACAAAAATGCACCAGTTCGACGTTGACAGCGACGCCAGCAGAGACAGACGTAAAAAATGAGTGCATATCTTCCGAAAAAATGCAACTGCAGTGCATGCATACACACACACACACACAAACACATACATGTGTGTGTGTGTGGGTGAGTTTTTTCATACATATTTGAGTGGGTGTGTGTGTGTGTGTGTAAGAGGGTTTGCTGCGCACGCATCAAGTGTAGGCGCTGGGGGGCAGGATGAGGCGACTGCATTGGCAACAAAAACAAACATGCAATTGCATTCATACCCACACACAGACACATGCATACATATACATATATGTACATATACATGAATGCAGCACACGCACACATTCACTTAATGCATTTTTAACAAAATTGCATTCGACGGAGACGACACACACACACACACAAACACATTCACATGGAGAGTGACAGAGAGAGAGACAGAAATTTACGGTATGGGACAGTTGGAGGCATTGTATGCTCGTTGGACCCAACATCGGATGCCTGTAACCCCTTCATCTTTACATACATACATACATAAGTACACATATAGCACATAGCGCATTCCATTCATCCCTCTATCCGTTACACCCTGCCCCCTCTTGCCCATCCATGTAATGTCGGGAAACCCCCTCGTCCCCCCTCATGACCCTTGTCACGCCACTGGCACATTTAGCGGTCACGCAGCACGCAACGAAAGAGAAAGACTAAAACAACTGAAATTTAAGACACAAAAAACATAATTTTGTAATTAAACTCTAAAGGGCAAACAAATAAACACAAAAAAAAAAAAAAAACAGTTTCAATTTTGTTTTCATATAGAGGCAAAAAGTAAGCCAATTTTAACATATTCAAATGATTATCATTCATTGAACTTTATCGGCGTATTAATTCATGTATTGAGTTTATAATGTTGTTGGTTTTACACAAGCAAAAAGTTAATCCACATCCATTTGAAAGATTTTTTTCCCATTTTAAAGAAAGAAATTTGTGATATATCTATGGCGTATCTTTAGATATTAAGAGTTGAGGATTGCCTTTAAAAACTCTAGTATAAAGATTAGCTTAGGTTAATTAGACATAGTTTCAAAGTCCTTGCTTACATATGTAGATTTTAGGAGCTAATTATTGGGTCATAAGATAGATTTCAATTCAATTCAAGGTAACTTTGACTGTGCCGACTTTTGTATACCCTTGTAGTGCAAATTAAGCTTTGTGTTTCAAATATTTGTATACTATATAATACAATTCTTAATCATAGGGTGGTTTGAATCCCAGGCTAGTGTATGGATGTAGTTTTCGTCTAAGCCGATGACCTTAGTTGCCAGTGCTTGTAAAATATACAACTATATCCTGTACCTACTTATAATAATAATAATCTTTATCAGAAGAAGTTGCTCACTTTATATGCTTCAAAGAAGACTTTTAAATATTTAATTTAGGTAGAAGACTTGAGTAGGATTTCGATCTATAATCGAATTGTCTCACTTGATATCCAAATTGAATGAATAGTTTACCAAATTTCATTCAAAGTGATTTCTAATTTAGGGCATGAGATTGACTCTCTCAGACAGACAGACTGACATGGATTTGCCAACGTGTTGTTCTTTTGTGCCCACAAACGGGTTAAGTTCCTTTACCTTTTCAAAATAATGTCAAAAATGTACCCCCAGGATCAGAAGAAGATTCTCTTTAGAAGATAGACAAATTCCTATAGATCGACTCTATCTATCGATATCTGAATGTAATAACTAAATTTTGATATATTATATGATTTATATCGATTATTATAATGAATTGCTGTTCATAAATAAGCTTTAATCGAATTGCCGAAAAAAAAGAGATTACGCATATATGTATATACTTTAATATTTATTTATATATGTACATGTACATATGTACATAGAAGTCTGTGTATATAGCTACTTATGTATGTGTGAGTTAATGTGCATATGGCGGGGTCGTCTGTTGATAAATGAAACCTGAGGTAGGGTCGTGGTAAATAAAAGGTGTGGGATGAACCGAACCAAACAACAACAAAAAAAAAGAAGCAATATACGCACACACATGAAAAAAAAGACTGTAAAATATATTTCAGTTGGCACTGCAAACAGTAACAACAACAACACAAACATCAAGCCAAAATGCAACAAAAAATAAATCGAAAAAATCAACCCTTTTTTCCTCATATTGCTGTTGCTGCTGCTGCCACAAATTAAAACAAAATGTCAGAAAAATTGCAATGCCAACAACAACAACAAGAACAAAAAACGACATTAAAAAAAATAAAGGCACATTTGGGTTTGGGTGCAAATGAATCCTTGCCACATGCGTGCAACAAGAACAACAACGGCAACAAAATGCTCAATGTTGTAGAACAACTGTTTACGTTGCAGTCACTGTCGCTGCCGACAGCAACATCAGCGGCAGCAGCGGCAGCAGCAGGCTGGCACTGCAACAGCAAATTGCAATTGAAGTGCAGCCAAAAGGTAAACGACACCAACAAAAAATCCAAACGACATTGAAATGACATTTTTCATTTCATTTTTTTATCCTTTTTTTTATCCGCCATCCATTCCTTTTTGTTGTTGTTGTTGTTGTTGTTGGTGGTGCTGCTGTTTTTGTCAGGAGATCGGGCCCAACTCAACTCCCAAGTTTCGGGATGGTTGACTTCACTTGGTGCAATTATGCAAATTTTTGCATATCTCTCTGTCTCTCTCTCTCTCTCTCTCAGCATGTTGATGCCTCTTTTTTTTTTTTTCGGGGCAAATTATTTTGTAGATGCAAAAATGCGAAAAACTGTCGCCATTAATGATGGTGTCTCTCTTTCCACTTAGTCGCCTGAGTTGCCTACGTTTTCCCCCCCTTAACCCAATCCATTTACGGTCAGCAAAGGCCACGCCTCCAGCTTAACATTTACTGCCACCTGCTGCCTGCCGCATTCTGTTCCTTTTTTCGTGTGTCTGCACAAAATTTCAGACATTTTCCAGACGCGCACAAGAAATCACAAAAACAAAAAAACGAACCCAAAAAAATAAAAGAAATATGAGAAGAATGAAAAATGTCGGGGGAGAGGGATACAAAAATTACTGTGACTTTGCCAGGGCCATGAGACACAAGCACAAGGCGCTGAGGACAAGAAGCTGTGCGTTTTCCTTCGCTACCTTCAGCCTCGAATTGGCGACAGTCAGTCAGTCAGTCAGTTAGTCAGTCAGTGCAATGCCCCGCGCTGCCGTCCACGAAAAAAAAAGGGTCTCGAGCTCGTCTCGTCTCGTCTCCTGTCGCGCGTTTCTCCCTGCTGACAGAGCATAAAGAAAAGAAAAATTTCGTACGGCTTTCACTGATGTTGTTGCTGCTGCTGCTGCTGCTGTTGTTGTTGTTATTCTCATTCTCGTTGCACACAAAATAAAGGAGAAGAAAAAAAGTTGCCTTTTCAAACGGGCCACCAAAAGTGAGCGGGCCATCCAACCAGGAACAGAAACAGAAGTGCTCTGCCTTGCCAGGGTTTGAGTTTTGGGTTGGATTGGGTTGGGTTTTGGACTCGCGTTGGCATTAAGTGAAAAATGTTTTGTGAAATTCGTCTAATGAACTTCAAAAACATGTTTGTCCCTTGCTCTCTTAACTCGCTCCCCATCCTTAGCAGTTGCAGCTTCTGTTTTTAACTCCTGGCTCTCCTTCTTCTCCTCTTACTCCTGCTGCTGTCGCTTGTCATCTTTTGTCTCAGTAGCACCCAAAAAAAAAAGGGAAAAAATAACTGAAAATTGTATACCAATGCACATCCTTGGCTTGCCTTTGACTATGTCCTTGCCAAACTCTCCATTTGCCTGCTGCAGACATTTAAGAAGCACTCATTGTCAGCGCACTTTTGCGCATAAGTGTGTGTGTGTGTGTGTGTCTGAAGGAGTACCTACCGAAAAAAAAAACCCCTGACAAAACAACATCTTTACTCCAAAAGGAAAGATATTATATATATTCATTCTCTTTATTGGTCTTTGAAGTTGCTGACAGCATTTAAACGTCAAGTGAGAAATCACCAAAGAAATATGAGTTGATTGTAAAATATTTCAATTACTACAGAATTGATAAGGCAATCTGAATGATGATATCAGAATGATATATATTTACTTTAACTCATTTCATCAAAGATTTGAAATCCAGTCATTGCTTATCTAATCACAATCTATCCACAATAAAGCCATAAAACAAATCACTTGCATCATTGTTTTTGATTTCAAATATATATAACTCAATTGAAATCAATCAATAAGTGAAATATTTATAAGCAAATTTTGCAATGAAGTTATCTATTAAGACAGTCAGAGAAGAGCCAAAAGAAAAATAGTGAGGTGAAATTAAAAGGAAAAGGAAAGATAATGAAAAGCCAAAGAGTTAAAGGGAAAATTCATTGAATGTTTAAGCATTTAACGTAAATTTATCTATGGAATATGAAAACTTTTCATTAATTAACGACCAAACGAATTGATGTTTACCCATTTGCTTTTCTTTTGCAGAGCTCTCTCCGATTGTGCGACACCACTTTCATCGGCCAGACGCACTTACAGCGAAGAGGATCTGAATAGAGCATTGCAAGATGTTTTGGCCAACAAATTGGGTACACGTAAGGCGGCAAGCCAATACCATGTGCCGCGGTCCACACTCCGAAATAAGCTCTATAAGATTACATTGGATGCCAAACGTCTGAATGCCCGAACACCGCCAGAATTGTTGCGGCTGCAGCAAGAGCTTGAATTCGATGAGCCAGACGATTCGGGCGATGATGATGCCGAGGGTGATGAGCATGAGATGGAACGGGAGAGCAATGCATCGACGCCGCATCAACAGCACTATCAGGACTTGGCCCAGCGCATTGCGGCCACTGCACAATTGAGTAAACTTAGCGTCATGTCCGAGCACAATGGCAGCGATATGGGTGATGATCTGGAATCGAGATCTGCTAATATTTCGCCGAAATTGCCAAGGGGTCAGGTCTCATCGTCGGGTGCTGGAACAGCGGCAGCATCGGCTGCTGCCTCTGGTCTGCCCATGCCCATCGATCCCAATGTCCTGCTGCATACACTTATGTTGGCCGCTGGAATCGGCGCAATGCCCAAATTGGATGAGACGCAGACATTGGGGGGATTTGATTAAAACGCTTGTGGTTGCCAATAATGGTAACATAATCAATGAGACTTTGGCCAATTTGATGACTGCTAATCATGAGGTTGGCAATGGCAATGGCAATGGCAGTGCGAATGCAGCATTGCTCCTGCAACAACAGCAGCAACAACAACAACAACAACAGCAGCAGCAGCAACAACAACACATGAATGCAGCATCCGTTTTTCGGCATCGTTTACCAAAGTCTGAAACACCCGAGACTAGCTCCTCGTTGGATACCAATGAGACTGTCGAGGATTCCATACTGAAGATTCCGTCCTTTAAGATCAGCGGCCCAGCTAGTATCTCGCCAAGCATTCCCATTAACAATAACAACAACAACAACATCAGCAACATTAATAATAATTCCAATTGTAGCAGCAATCGCAATGGCAGCGGCAGTGGCTCACCCATGCTAGCAGCTGCAGTGGCCAACACAAATTACACGGGCAACTCGTTACTTTCGCCATCACCCACATCCATACAAAAGATGATGGCCAGCAATATCCAACGGCAAATCAATGAGGATGTGGCAACAAGCTTACGCAACGGCAATGCCGGCTCCAACGATTGCAGCAGCAACAACAATGGCGGCAGTGGCATCTCCTCCAGCGGCAGCAGTTACAAGAAGCCAAGCATATCGGTGGCCAAAATAATTGGAGGCACAGACACCTCACATTTTGGGGCTTCGCCGAATCTGCTGGCCCAGCATTCGCATCATTCCCATCTGCCTGCTCACCATGCCGCTGCCCATGCCCACCACCAGCAACAGCAGCAGCAGCAACTGAGTGCAGCGGAAGCCGCCGCATTGGCGGCTGGCAAGGGGACGCGGCCGAAACGTGGCAAATACAGGAACTATGATCGCGACAGCCTAGTGGAGGCAGTCAAGGCTGTGCAACGGGGTGAAATGTCGGTGCATCGGGCGGGCAGCTACTACGGTGTGCCGCACTCCACATTGGAGTACAAAGTCAAAGAGCGGCACTTGATGAGGCCGCGCAAACGAGAGCCCAAACCGCAACCGGATCTGGACGGTCTGACCGGAAGGGCGGGGGCCAGCAAACTGAGTGCACTCAGTCAGCTGGAGAAGCTTAAAGCGGGAACCAACAGCTCCAGTCAGGCCAATTCCAAGCTGAGCAATGCCCTCAAGAACAACAACCAGGCAGCGGCGGCGGCGGCAGCAGTTGCGGCCGCAGCAGCAGCACCCAATGGTCTCAAGTTGCCACTGTTCGATGGCGGTGCGCCGTTGTCCTTCCAGCCGAATATGTTCTGGACCCAGCCGAATGCAGCTGCCAACTATGGCCTGGATTTCAATCGCATGGCCAGCGCTGCTGCTGCTGCCGCCAATGCCAATCATCATGGCCATGGCGGAGTGCCGCCGATAAAGAGCGCCTTGGAGCTTGCCGAGAATATGTACGATGGCATTATACGTCAGACCCTGCAGAATGATGCCAAGAATCAAGGCAATGGCCATGGGCATAGCAATGCCCTGCTCGATCAGCTTTTGGTGAAGAAGACTCCCCTGCCGTTTACCAATAATCGTAGCAATGATTATGCCTCCATCTGCCCGCCAGTCAGTACCGAGAGCATTAAACGCTCGGCCAGTCCATTGGGCTCATATGCGGATATTAAGCGGGAGCGTCTTAGTGGTGAAAGTGGCAGTAGTAGCGATGAGGAACTAAATGATCATCATTCCCACAATAACAACAACAACAACAACAACAATAGCGATTTAGCTCACAATAAAAACAAGAGCAACAATGGCACCACTAACAACAACAACAATGGCAACGGACGCAGCCGAATGACCTCAAGGGACTCGGAAACGGATGTGAGTAGTCTAAAGAGCGAACAATCGCATAGTTCGGCCCAAAAGCATAGCCACCACAACAATAACAAAATGATGGATCTCAATGGCCAATGCCACAGCGGTGGACACATTAAATGTGAATCACCGCCAAGTCCCAGTCCAGCAACAGCAGCAGCAGCAGCAACAGCAACAACAATTGGACCCAACAGCAGCGGCAGCAGCAGCAGCAGTAGCAGCAGCAGTCGCCATAGCACCGGGTCCATTCTGCATGAGAAACTTGCCCAAATCAAGGCCGAACAACAGCAACATGAGCAGCAACAGGCCGAGGAGCAATTATAGGAGCAACAGGTGGCACCCTCAACATTTGCCCCATGGCCGCCATTGGCCACATACTACTACAGCTTCTAAATGAAAGCAGAGCGGATAGATGCAACCAACCAATAATAACACAACAACCAAAATTGCAAACAGATAAGCAAGTTTTTCAATGAAAAACCAAAACAAAACAAACATAAACAAAAAAAACACATTAAACGTTAGTTAAATATGTGCGTTCTTAGTTAGAGACGCCAACTAGCTCTTATTGTTAGTTAAGATATAAGAAACAAGATGCAACATGCAACCAGAGAAAGAGAAACACATACATACCAACACATTCGTATAAAAAGTATATCAAAACTTTTGCAATGTGTATATGTATGTATTTTGTTTCATTTTGACAATCGACTAATAGGCATTCTCCTGTACAAACTTTCTTAACACACACAGAACACTCACAGCAACACCAACACCAAAAACCAAACACGAACACAAACAAATCTTAAATCAAATGGGCTAGTTCTTAATTCTGTTTCAATATTTGTTAGAAATCTTGTTTTTATCTTCACTTGGCAAGAACAACTTGAAAACTAAAACAATTTGGCAGTGAACAACTTTTTGACTTTACCCAACTGAGAATTTTAATCAATATGTCAGATTATTGAGATATGGAATCAGAATACAAATATTTGATGTGTGAAACGTCTCTTTCGTATATAGAAGTTAACGATTTTCTACAGATTTCTATGTAGTTAGAACAGTTTTCAAAGGCGTAAGGTCGGATCTTTGTTCATGGCCAATTCGTTTTCTGTTTAAGCCAAGTGACTCAATGTTGAATTGCTAACAGAATCCAGAACGAACCCAAAAACGAAAACAAAATGAAAAACAAGCTGAACAACAAAATAAACAACAAACCATACAACAATGATAAACAACTAAAAGACCTTAAGACCAAAACAGAGCAAAGTAAAACATTTTTAATTTTGCATTTTATATTTTCGAAAATAAAAATAAAATTCAAATTTTAATTAGACACAGCAACAAACACACACACACACCCACACTATACATCGATTAATGTGTATATGTGTAGCATACATTTGGGCGTCTGAATTGATTTGTGTAGAATTTATAAACAATTTTCACATTCCATTGAAATTTTCCAAGTAAAAAAAAAAAAAAAGACGCCAAAATGTTTCATAGACAGTGAGAAAGAAAATAAAAACAAAAACAAATAACCAAACCAACTACAACAACAACAACAACAGCAAAGACCATAATAACAACAGTAACAACAACAACAACAACAACATCAATAAAATCCGATCAATAACAACAACAACAACAACCAACAAGCAATAATAATACAATACTCTACAATAAAACAACAACAACAACAAAATAGCGAATCAAAATTCAAAAACAAGCCCCCCAAAAAAAAGAAAACCCAAATTCAAATTCACCAAAAATAACAATTTTTCAATTAATTTTTTCTTTCAATTTTAGTTGAACCAAATTTTAATTTAAAATAAAATAACAAAACAAAACAAAAAAACAAGACAAAAATCGAACCCTGAAACCTTAAAACAAAATAAACTTATAACAAAACAAAAATGAAAAAAAAAAAACAAAACGGAAATCAATAAACAAAGCTGCCTTCACATTTACAAATTAAATAAATTAGTAAGAATCAAAGAAAAAAACAAAAACAAAATAAAATACAAAAAAAAAAAGACAAAGACAAAAGGAAACGTTAGGAAAGAGCACACAAAATATTAATAATTACAATAACAACAACAGCAAAACACAACAACAAGAAGAAAACAACCATGAAGAAAAAGAAAAACGCAATCAAAATTTCACAAAAAAAAACCCCTCCCCCCCACGTGAATCCTTTAAACAAACAAACAAAAACCTCAAAAAAAAAAAGAAACTTTTTGCCCCTAAAAGATGACTACAAAATTTGTATAACTTTAATGTCAAACATACATACACAGAAAGAAATTCAAAATTTTAATTTAAATTCTAATTTTTTCCACTATTTTTCACAATCATTTCAAACTAAACAAAAAAACAAGCAAAATTTACATGTTTCGATGTTTATATATAAAATATATATATATATAAAAATGAGTGTTTAGGCATTAGAAATTAAACATTGGCTAAAACAATGAAAATGATTACAAAAAATTGATAAAAAAAAACAAACATAAGATTATGATAAACCCTTACATAATTAACACAACAAAAGTACTTACATTATATAAACATATTCATATGTGTGTATAATTGTGCATATTTATATGTATGTATGTGTGTGTCTTCATCCACTACGCGTATACCTCAAACACAACACATGATCATTTTGAGTCACTCTACCTACTAACTTACCTACTAACTAACAAATACATACAACATATTCTATATATTGAAAATTTCTTATACACACGATTTACAAAACAGCAGAACAAGCAGAAAGTGAAAGCTAGAATATCGTATGACATATTTACACACACAATCCAAAAGAATCATTCAAGAACCCCTAAACACAAGTCCTGTACCTTTTAATACATGGAATGAATCGAGGGCAGTCAACCAACAATGAGAGAAAAGTGTCCAAGGAAAGCCTAAAGACATATCATTCCATGCTTAAAAAAAAAAAAAAAAAAAACATTTTGGCCAACTTTATGATTCTATCACACACAAACACAATCCCTTTGCCCCCTCCCCTTTTCTTGTTTCGAAAACTACATGTATGCGTAAAAAAATATTAAAAAAAATACAAAAAAATTAATATAAATATATAAATGTACCTAAAAAAAACAAAAACATATTTTGTGTGCTAGCTAGTAAGTGTCAAAAACAAAGAGGTAAAATTATTAGAGAATAACCAAAAAAAAAAAACTAAAAAAAAAAGTGAAAATGGAAAATGGAATTATACAATATATCCATATATATATATTGAGAAATGTCGGTAAAAAATGTTTAGTAAATTATTAAGAAAATGAAATGGAATGAAAAAATGAAAAAGGAAACTTCAAATTGATTCAAAAGGCATTTTGTCTTATAATATACGAAAGAAGGAAAGAAAGAAAGGCAAGTTTACATATAAATATTTATTGGCTATTATCCAAATTACATTTGATGTGCATCAATGTTGTGGTTTACTATAAAAAAAATTAAAAAAACAAATATACGAAATTTAACTTAAGGCATAAATACAAAATTCTAAAATCAAAATCATTCAGCATGAAAAAGAAACAAAAATTTAGTCAAAGGGAAAATTTAAAAGAGAATGCGAAAAAATCAAACCCAACAAAGAAACAACAAAAAAACATTGTTTATTATATAAAAAAATGTATAAAAAAAAAAAGATGAAAAGAAAAGGAAACGAGAATAATTAAACAAAGTGTATTTATGGCTAATTTAATTATATTTGAAGTATACATACATATTTATTATATATACATACATATATATTAGACACACTATCTGTGATTAATAATCCAAAATTTTGAAGAGCATTTTCTGAATAATGTTGGTTAGGCATAAACAACAAAATGGATAAGAAACAACAACAAAACGATTATAATATTGAAAGAAAAGAAAACAAACAAACAAACACACACACACACACACACACACAAAACTAAAGAGAAAATTAAAAGCTATATAATAACAGATTGTAGACAGATCGGATACAACAACTACAACTAACAGCATGAACAACTGCAAAACAACAACAAACCAGAAGTCAAATAAAATAAAGATATATCTGAATACCAACTGAGATCAGAGGAAATAAAACAAAAAATGGCAAAAGCACATCACTAACTTTCATCAAATCGAAATGAAATACAAAAAAAAAGGCATATATAGTTGTATATATATTTTGGAATAATGTTTACTCAACTCTGACAACTAAAAAAAAAAAAAAAAAACGTAAAAAAAAATATAAAAGAAATCTACTGCATTAAAGTCAAAATTAAAAAAAAAAAAAAAAACCCCAAATGAGAATAAATCAAATGCAAAAGTCTTTGATAATGAAAAATTATACAAGAAACACTTAAGAAAACACATTTGCATACACATTTATTTTCATTAAGACAAAATTACAACAAATTAAAAACTTAAAAGACAACAAACAAACAAAAAAAAAAAGATTATAAAAAATAAAAACAACATGAATAAAGTGCAATTATACGGTTTAAATAAGATGTAAAAAACAAAAAACAAATATAAAACAAATACAAAAATGAAGCATGTTTAGCTAAATTCCAAAGCAGAGAAAGAAAGAGAGAAAAATGTTCAAAAACAAATTCAAAAATCATAATAACCCATAACAGACATGCCAAGTCCAAAGGTCCGTGGCAAGAAGGTTAACAACAAAACCTCTCATGTCATGTAGACCAATTGATCTACCACAATATTTACAACAGAAAGGAAACAGTAAAAAGCAAAAACAAGTCGAAAGCAACTACAAAACAGAAACAGGGGCAAAATGTCATCCTAGTAAAAGGTAAAAAAACAAAAACAAACGAAAAACTAAAAACAAACAAAAAAAAAATATATAAAAGATTTAAAAAGTCGAGTGTAAAATGAGGCGTGATAGCTTGAGAATGTTGAATTGTATAGATTTTTTGCATATTCATCTGGCCAGCAGCAACGGGCTTCATCTAGCGCCGAAAAGTAGGCAATAGCTGAGCCAAGCGATGGATGAGCATGCAAAAACGCTCAGGTACGTGTTTTATTTTTCGGAGAGAAAAAAGATTGATTACCCATACATTACTTATTCTTTGTTTACTACTTATACTACTATTACTACTACAACAACAACAACAACAACAGCAAAACGAAAATACAACAAAAAATATAAGAAAATTAGTTAATAATTGTAATGGAATAAAGAACAAAGTCATCAAATTTATGATGCATGTAGTTCATTTTCGAAGAAAACATTTTTCAATTTGGCATGTGTATAGAGAAAAGCAAAGTTTATATAAGTCCATATAACTGTAAATTCGCATGATTTCAATCAAAATTTGCTGAATATAAGTGCATATACATTATGTTTAGTTTTTAATTTGATATATGTTAAAAAAAAAAAATAAAAATATTACAATTACAATTTATTATTATTACGATTATTATTATTAAACTAAGCAAAGAAAAAACAAACAAAAAGGAGAAAAACAGGCAAATCAAAATTGTACTTTTGTTCTTTCTAGTTTAGCCTATGATTATGAATTAAACATTTACTTACTTTATATATATATATATACATTCAATATACATATTGTTGTTAGCCTTGATTTATGGTTTGTACATATTAGACAACATATTAGAAAACCAATCAACAAAATGGTTCTTCAAACAAAAACCTAAACCGTTTTTTTCTATTACAAATGGGCAAGACATTTGAATTTATAGTGCAATTGTTTCAAACAAAAAACAAATACATATATATATTTATACATATATGAATATTGTATTAATCAGAATTAATTATACATACATATGTATATGTATATATATGCATATTTAATTTATTCAGCTTTCTTTGCAATGCCAAGAAAAAAAAAAAAATAAAACAAGAAAAACGAAAACCTTTAATTGAAAATCAAAAATCATTTTAAGTGCATCAACACTTTTTGTTGTGTTGTTCGTTTTAAATATTATTAATGCTAAAGCCTAGCTTAAAGTCTAGGAATTTCATTTCAATTATATACACAAAAGCATCACAAGAATCCTAAAAATACAAACAAAAATCTTTTCAATTCAAAATGTCATTTTACTTTATTTGTTTTTAAAACTTGAGCGAACCAAAAAATAAATCAATCAACTCAAAAGCAAAGATCACAAGCACACGAAAAACTGTAAGAAACAATAGCCCAATATGCAACATACTACAACAACAACAACAACTTCAAAAACAACAACAACCATAATAGCCCAAAAATAATTGAATTAAAAATTGATTAAGAAACAAAAATAACAAAAAAACAAAAAAGAAACCACCAAAACTTAACACAAAACAAAACAACAAACAAACAGAAAAAATAAGAAACAAAATCTACAGCCTAAAGTCGATTGTACTTTTCTTTTTTCTACAAGCAAATAAAACCGAAAAATAAACAACAAACAGCAACAACAACAAAATAAACGAAAGTAAACCCAAACAAATTTTTATTAAACAATAGTCTTACTACTTACTACAAAACATAAAATAGCAAACAGTAATAGAAATAGCCACAGCAATTAACTTTAAACAAATCAGCAAACCACACAGACACACACACACAGACACTCACACTAAAAGAGAATACTAAACTAAAGAAACAAACAAACAAACAAACAGATTCCGACAACAAACAATCACAGATAGAGAGACACAGTGAAATATGTCTTATCCAAGAGCAGATTTTGTAATTTCTATAGCCATAACCAAACCAATTAAACAATAGCCACATAATTAGAGATCATAATTAAATAGCCAAGCAGCGTGCATACAACAAACAAACAAACAAACAAACAAACACCTACAATAGACAGAGACAACAATACAGTTAAGCAAGAGAGAAAAAAGATAAAGCACAATATCGAACCTAAGTGCAGTTCAGATTCAAATGTAATGTTTGCCCCCAATTATTACTCATACGCAATGTTGCGGCAAAAAGCAAACAATTTTTATTTCAATTATTCAAATACACACACACACACACACACACACAGAATCCCAACAATAAAAACAACAACAATAGTAACACAAAACAAAAAACAAACAAAACAAGTGAACAAAAATATTAATCATATTAATCAGAAAAATGGCAATAGTTCTAAGCAAATTGGCAAACGAGTAGAAAACCAAGCTACATATGAATTTATTTAAAAAATTTAAAAACAATTGAAATCGTCATTTTATTTTCGAATGAACCAAAAATTTTCTAATTAAAAAATCTTTTTAGTTTTCACTTTTTTCTTTGTTTTGTTGGCTTTTCTGTTTTGATTAGCAGCATATGAAAAACACACACTCACACACACACATTATTATTATTAATAAACAATAGCCCATAAGTACGCAAAAGCATATTTAATTAATTAATTAAATAAAAAACACACAGCAAAGATTAAAGAACAAAACTCAACAACAATATAAAACAAAACAAAACGAAACGAAAACTGCGGCCAAGCAAAAAAAAAGGAAAATACAAAAGAAAATAAAAGAATTTTGTTTATTTTTTTTTTATATTTTTTGTGTTGTACATTCAAAAATAAGTAAAAATGTTGAAATGAAATGCAAGTAAACGAATGTTAATGAAATTTATCGAAATAAGTTGATTAATTTGGTTTAACTAAAGCAGCAACTATTTATAATCATAATTATTATTATTATTATCATTATTGTCCAACCTTAAATTTAAAATTTTAATATACATATATTGCATATATTTTTGTTCAGTGAAACGTGCATA
Organism: Drosophila tropicalis; assembly: GCF_018151085.1. NCBI lineage: Eukaryota > Metazoa > Arthropoda > Insecta > Diptera > Drosophilidae > Drosophila > Drosophila tropicalis. Next base: position 706,675 of record NW_027173374.1, read on the forward strand.
ATTGTTATACACACACACACACACACACATAAACTAAAGCCTAAGTTTTATAATTTTTCGTTATCTTTTTTAGTTTTTATTTGATTTTATTTGATATATATATTATACATAAATATACAATATTTACGCAGAAAACTTTTATGAATAATAATAATAATAAAAAAGAAACAAACAACAGAAATAAACAAACAAAAAGAAATATATATATTTTTTTTAGTTCAACAATTTACAGTTTATGTTTTTTTCCCCTTCCTTTTTAAACCGCAGAGGCTTTATTTTCATCAATTTCACACAACACAAATGAAAAGTAAAGAAAAACAAAAGAAACCGATTATATTAAGCACACACACACACACACACACACACAAAGGACACATTCAACTCACAGACAGTTACAATTGCTACAAGTACTTACTTATTATGTATTTACCACATATATTAACTATATACAATAGTCAACTCTTTATGATTAACTAAACAGAAAAGAAAAATTGATCAACATCAATAAGAAGAAATAACTAAAATATAAAACTAAACAAAAAAAAAAAATAGCCCAAAGTAAGTATTGGCAATGTATGTGGTTAAAGCCAGATTCTAATATGGCCAATATTTGCTCCATTTTCACATTCTAACTGATGCTACACAGAAAGTGGAAAGCACAAAGGACGCATAACTTTCAAAGGATATCAAGAAGCTTAGTCAAGGGACAAATTGTTTTCAGTCATTTTTAGATCGAATAATGTCAAGTTACCTCTTGCCTCTTACTCCCTCTTGCCTGACGCCAAATTCGAACTAATCTTTGACCAATTTTTATGACCAATTATCTGATTTGAAGGGAAATTTAAATTACTTCTTAATGTCCATGAAGAAAAATTATGTTTTATTGTTATTTAGTGGCGTAAAACAATGCCAAGTCGAAGAACATAAATTAGTATTTCAATTGGTCCTAAGTTGAATTCTGAGACTAAATTTGAAATTTATGGCAACTTTTTTTTACCTGATATTATCTATCGATTTCGATTCCAAATTTGGGATGAAGGATTAACCTAAAGCTAATAAATTAACATGTTAAAACATTCTACTAAGAATTTTATTCCGAATTATGAACAAAAATCAATTGCTCACGACTTTTCTTTCAACTAGACTCAAACTCTTGACAATGTGTTTTGGCTTCAATTGATGTCTTCGAATCTTTGTGCTCTCCATAATCTTGGTAACATGATTCAAACTAATAGACAGGCAACAATTAACCAATTGGCTGAAGAAGAGAAGAACGAATAAACAAATCGAACGCATTATAACAGGCACTTTTGCAATTTCTTTTTGATTTCGAATAATCTCATGATTATTATTTGAAATATTTTTTTTTTTAGATGTTTCTTTTATTTTTATTTTCAATCTAATCGTAAGACTTTCGAAAAAGGTTTTTGGCTCAAACAAGTTGCAGCCCACTTAACACACTTTGGACAACAGAAAACAAAAAAGAGAAACAAAAAACTATCATGACTTAAAGGTATGGCATATATTTAAACTCAACAAACAGCTTCAGGGACCAATCCAAAAAAAGAGAAACAAAAATAAAAAATAATAACTGGAAATTCTCAAAAATAAAGAAACTGAAAAAAAAAAAACTCGACTTATCATCATGACGTTCAGAACACTGATGCATATCTCAAGAAAAACAAAAGCTAAAACAAAAAACAAAAAAGGAAATGCGACAAGTTTAATTATGTTAAACATGAAAATAATAATTCAAAAGAAAGAAAAAAAACTGTCTAGGGATCCATTTCGGAATGAAATTGAAAACATGGAAAATGTTTTTACAAACATCTGTAAATAAAAAAATAAAAAAAAAAAAAAAACAACCTTTTGGTAATACTTTAAGCGTGGAAAAATATAAACAAAAAATTCATATAAATTAAAAAAAAAAAAACATTCTAACAAAATTAATGGTATGTATATTTGGAATTGCATAAATAAATCCAAAATTTGTATACGATATGGCAGATAAATTGAAAACTTGTCATTAAATTTAAAATTGATGAATATGTAGAAACTCAAAAAATAAAAACAAAAAAAATCATATTTAATAATTCAATATTTGGCTGGAATTGTATGTTTAGAATAAATTTAAGCAGCAGCAACTAAATAGGAAATTTACAAATTTTATTTTGATAAACAATTTGTCCGAATTTTCCCTCATCATTTTTTAATCGTGTGTAAATAAAAGAAGCTAAATTATAAACATTAAACCCATTTATATACTAAACACACACACACACACACACACACAAACATACGAAGTGGGTTTTCTACAACAAGTGAAAAATTATAAGAAAAAACGAAAAATAAAAAATGATAAATAAGAAAAAAAACGGAAAACAACCTTAAAAATTATAATTAGCAAAATTTTTGTCAAATCTAGTAAATGCTAAATTCAAATTTATAAGTGCATATTCAATAATACAAAAAAAAAAAATTATAAATTAATGAATATGTACATAATTATGTGTGTAATTATTAATATTATTATATTTAACATTATGATTATCAATATGTATAATTATTTCAAAAGTTAATTCTGTTCATCAAATGAAACGAATCGAAACGAGTCAAAAACCCCCCAAAAATTCGAAAGAGCCAAAAGAAAAACAACAACAACAACAACAAGAATCAACCTAGAAATTGTGCTGAATTCCAAACATTTCCAATCTCTGTAAAATGTTTAGCAACAACAACAACAACAACAACATGGCAAAATCATTGTAAAAAATTATAAAAAATAAAACCACAACAACAACAACAAAACATTAACAAAAAAGAAAAGAAACACGGAAATAAACAAACCAAAAAAAAACATATAAATTTATAAAAAAAAAAAAAAAAATACAATTTGTGTATATGTGTGAACAAAAACCCAAAAAATAAATAATAATAATAATAAACAACAACAACAAAAAATGAATAGCGAGTATAATTGCAAAAACAACTAAACAACAACACACACACAATTCGCAGCAGAGAAATCACACACAGAGAAAACAAATATAACTATTAACTTGTAATGATGTGAACTTGGAGCATACTCTCAGTATTTTTATTAATACTGTCAATAAAAGTAAATAAAAGATCAACCAAAAAAAAAAAAACAATCTCTAAATGTTATTTCAAAGTCTTATTGTTAGTGGTTTTGGGATGGACAAGCGCAAAGGGAGAGCAACTCCTAGGTATCCTTTAGCTCTAGCTCTTCATTAAGGAGATAATTGGTATCATGGAGTTCATTCAACCAGGATGGATCCTTTACCACCAAAAATTTAACCTTGAATACCCCTGAAAGTCATGCCAAGAGTGGAAATCGTAAGTTAACTTAACTTCTTTGTTTTAACCGCTTTGAAACATTAAAGTCTTGGATATTTGGATATAATTTCGGCTTATCATAGATAATTAACTTTAGACTGTAATGCAGATTAACAGACTCCTAAATGGTGATATTGACTCGCCTGAGTTTTTGGCTCAGGTTAATCTGTCGGTACCATATAGACGGAGTAGACATCCTAACCCTTAGTCGTTGTTCTTCTAACTATGCCATGCATCAATTTTTCAGAGTCCTCTGCTCTGATTACAACCTTCTATTCCCTGTAATCTGCTCAGGTAGTCTTCTATTACCATACTTAAAATATCTATCCTTTCCTATTCTATTGTGTATTTGTCCACGCCACGGCTACACCTGTCGATCGGGTGGGAGATGGGCAGCTATCTGCTTGGGCTCGCGCGTAACACGCTTTGTCCTGGTGTCGTAGGGGCCACTTGAATGTACTGCGCATAGCATTCTCAATGTCCGCTAAAAAGATTCTGAGGCATTTTTACACTTTTCTGTTCATTGGCCATTTTTGTCTTTGCTTCAAGAGATACCTTAGTATTTAACATGGTTTTTCAATGTAATTCAGAGTTAAGTTTAGAATCATTAAAAGAAGATATCACTTTCGAAAATTTGTTTAAAATCTAGAATCTATGATCTAGAATCAGGCCAGCATCTCAATTTTATAATGATGAAAGACAATATGTAATAATAGGTACACTTCAATTGACTAACATTGTAAGTTTTAATGAATTTTTTGGTTTTCAAATCATTGAAAATCTGTTTTTGTTTTATTATGTGATTAATATCCAATGTATCCACCTTTATTTTACCATTACTATTCCCTCATAGAAGCATGGCAGGACTCTATCGAAACCTTCTTCGACCCACCCCCAAAATTGTCGATTGTTTGCACTTTTTTCTGTTGCCGATGAGATTCAGATCAGGAGGAAAGTCCAATTTGTACATTACTTTGGCGCTAGGAAATAGAGAAGACCATCTTAATCCTAACATCATAATAGACTTTATTAATTTTCTTAACAATCTGGTATGGTAAGAAGGGTTTTTATGGTTTTTAAACCAATTATTTCATTATCCCTTATCGGATTTGATTTTGAATTTATATTTCAGGAAAGTTGGCCCTGAATCTTGAACAAAAACAAACTGACTTTAAATAACTAACAAAATTGTTTAGTATTATGGGAATTTTACAAGTTTCGAGTTAAACAGAGGAAAAATTTACAAGTGGCGGATGAATTTTAATAAAAAATAAAAATTAAAAAAAAAAAACCAAAAAACAAAAACAAACAAAATCCTAAATTTTCAAATCTTTTCATAATGGCCAGCAAAATGTTAACAACTGGCCTCAAACTGGCTGATTTTGTGCGTCCCGATTGCTGCAAGATAAGAGATCCTCTGCCAAAGGATGCAGAATGTTTCGCGAAGGACATATCGAAGGAGCTGGAGAAGCTATACCAGCGCCATGAGCGTATGTTTGTGAAGCGGAAACGCCTAATGGAGATGGCCTTGCCAGTGCGACGCCGTTGCCGGTTTGTGCCCAAATGTGCCTGTCAATTTAGCAAGACCATTGACATAATTCCGGCGTATCAGCCATCCTACACACGTACAGAGCAGCTGGCATTGCCTACAGTTCGACGATTGCTCGGTCGCAGGGAATACGCCATGGCCAAGGGTGATGGTATAGGCGAGAGTATATTGAATCGATTGCTACGTTCCAGTTATCTTTCGATGTACAGTCGTCTGGCCAACTTGCAGCCGCTTACGAAGCCGTAAGTTTGACAGATAATTATCAGCAACACTTTCAAAACTAAACCATCAAATTTTTCTATTTACAGAATCAAAAAGAAGAAGAAGTCTAAGAAGCAAAAGGCTCGCCAAATGAAATATCTGGAAAAGATGGCCAAACCGAAGGTTATACCCAAGCCACCCAAGCGGGAACGTAAGGTCGGTGAGATGAGTGAACGACGGCTTAAGAAACTTTCAAGACCCAAGAAATATGTGGAAGAAGTCCAACCGAAATGGGAGCTTACTGACACAATGCGTGATTACAAGCCCACGAAACGTATCGTGGAATTGGCCAAACATGTTATCCGTGAAAATGTCCATATCAATGAGGAACCCCAAAAGATTGCAGCCAATGCCTTGCACTACAAACGTGAGTTTCAAATGGATCATCTCAAGAGATTGCCTAATAACTTTGTTCTCCTTCACAGCTTCTGCACGCATCAAGGAGATGGCTCAGCCATTGTCCGTCCATGAGGCCAATATGGTTCCGGCCGATATTAAGGAGGAACCGTTTGCCATATCGCCCAATGCCCTCAAATATAAGGCATCTGCTCGCATTAAGGAACTTGCTGAGCCAAAGGAATTTGAAAATGCTCACATACGGGACAATCCATTTGCCATCTCTCCGGCAGCTCTCAAGGCCACGGCATCGCCTCGTCTTATCGAATTGGCCAAGCCAAAGGGTGCCTAGTGGTGAAGTCAACTGTTTCCTAGCTAATATGACGCTTTGTTCTATTTGGTTCTTATGTAATTCAATATTATTAAAATGGAAATCTTGTGTACAATTGAAGCCGTCGAAGCTTAATGATAGATTTCAGTGGTCTATATCTGGGATTCCCAGTGCCAGACCACTAAAATCTGTCATTAAGCCCCATTATGGGTATCTAATTTATTCTTGACTGCAGGGAATTATAATATTTTGGTAATGCCAAGCGTCTCAAACGCGGAGATGCCCTAAATTGTTTCGAACTTTCTTTGGGCAACCTGGAATCCATGGTATTCATGTAAATCTTTGGCTTGGCTAGCTCCTCGATGCGTCGCAAGGTGGCTTTAGATGCCTGCGGACCACGAACATATTGACTTTCATGTTGAAAATTTGTCGTTTTCGGTTTTGCCAAATATTTAATGCGCTCAGAAGCTGAAAGTAAATAGCTGAGAATACTTCTGGCAAGACTTTGGCTACAGCGGTTTACCTTTAAAGCTAAGGGCACTTAGGGAAACTTTAGAAGGCCTCAAAGGACTCTCTTTAGATTGACTTTTGCATTGCGATAGTTTTTCTAAACGAGACGACAGAGCACTGGCCACATTTTTCATTTCCAAAGCTTGGCACTCAAACTTTTTCGATTGGGCTAAGTCATTTTTCAGTTTAGCCAGTTGATCAAAATGATTCACCTGCCCTTCAGACACTTGTCTTGTGGTTGAGAAACTGCAATTACATAAGTTATTCTATAAAGTTATTTTATAGCATTGTGATAACTTACATCTGCTTGGGTAGAAACTTCTTTGGGGTCAGAATACTATGCGAATTTAGATTTTGATTTAATATGGGCTCATTTTGTTTTTCGCAGGACAAAGTTTTACTTGAAGAATCATAAGCTAAATATAGATAAAGATAAATAGAAGATAATTGTCCCACTTACCGAACCGCTAAGTGGTTCTGCTGGCCATTTAAGCCACTAATTTGGCTATTGGCCTGCTTCAGCAAACGTTGACTTGACATTTTCATAAATTCAGCGCACTGAAGAAGGAAATTCCTTTCCTGCAGATATGTCCATTGCGAGGCATTTCGAGAGTATCCTTTGACACGACATGACATATTTAGTTTTAGAATTTAAAGCGCTTAATTCCCTATGGTTTTAGTTTTTTTTTTTATTTACTTAAAATTTAGACAGCTCAAACTGACAAAGTTGGCATGGCTTTACAATTTTTTAATAGATTATGAGTTTATTATCGGTTCGCCTTCAAGTGGATTCAAGTGCCACACTTTGTTGCGCTATCAGTTTATTTATTAAATTAATTAATTTGCGTTTGCTTTTCAATTTTTTCTTTTTTTTTTTCATTTTTTGTGTTGTTGCACAACAAAATAAATGTATAAACTAAAAGTTGGCACCAAATTCTAGTTTTTCAAAAAAATACATATAAAAAAAAATAATACAACATAATCTTCCATCATCATCGGAATTACGGCCAATTGATAAAATGTGGGAAAACGGGCAGCTGGGAAATTTTTGGGGATCGGAATAATGGGACTGGGGTGGGGGGACCTGTCAATTAAACTAAACTTAAATATTCGCCAGAAATAATACTCGAAGAATGTGGAGAAACATATTGACTGCTTCAAAGGAAAAATAATGCAAATATGGGCGGGGTATTTGGGGGGCGGGAGGGAACTAAAAACAGAATTAGAAGCGTAAAATTTGATTTAAACGAATCAATTATTTTGGTAGCAAACAACACACAACTGTCAATTGTCTATGCGTGAGCCTTGGGTGGACCAATGGTTCCTGCCTGGTGATCTCGGATCTAGTGGAGATTAGCAATCACTGCGCGCGTAAAGTCCAGCGTGGTCGATTGACCGCCCAAATCCTTGGTGCGCACCTTGCCATCGTTTAGAACCTTGTTGATGGCATTCTGTACGACCTCACTGTAAGTGGGCAAATTGATGTGACGCAACAACTTGGTGCCGCACAGCAACATGGCAGTCGGATTGGCCACATTCTTGCCCACAGCCTCGGCAAAAGTGTGTCGTGCGCCCTGTGAAAGGGAAAATAATAATTGAAATGAATGGAAATCGACTTTTGCTAGTCCATCTGCTTACTGGCTCAAACACAACAGCCTCGGATGAGTATGATGCTCCGGCCACGACGCCAGCGCCGCCCACCAAACCGGAGGCAAGATTATCAACAATAGCGCCATATAAATTTGGTGTAACCATCACATCAAACTGATTGGGATTGGATACCATTTGCATTGTGGTATTATCCACAATCATTTTCTCAAACTGTATGCGTGGATACAATTTGGAGACTTCTTCGCAACACTTAAGGAACAGACCATCGCCCAACTTCATAATGTTGGCCTTGTGGACAGCGGTGACCTTCTTGCGATTATTCTTGGTGGCATAGTCGAAGGCGAATTTGGCAATGCGCATGGATTTCTTGGCAGTGACAATTTTCAGGCACTCCACAATGCCGGGCACCGATTCGTGCTCCAAGGCGGAATACTCTCCCTCGGTCTGTTCACGAATAATGACCGTATCGATGTTTTCATGGCGCGTCTTGACGCCAGGTAAACTACGCACATGGACCACATTGGCATACAGATCCAGATCAGTGCGGAGTTTCATGTTTAGCGTTTGCAAATCACCCACATTGCTGTAATCGGGGGTGGCCAGAATGCCCTTAATGCAGACTTTATTTTTCTGAATGGAGGCCACAACGTCTTCCAGCTTGGCACTCAGTACGGGATTGATTTCCGACAAGAAGTACGATTCAAAATCCACAGGTACATTGGCTGCCTACAGAAAGGATTGAAGCTTTTTTAAATAAAATCGAGTCCTCCAAGGCTCTGTGATGCCATACCTTGAACACCTCTTGGAGGGCATAGACCAACTCGGGTCCAACACCATCACCGGGTATCAATGTGCAGGTGGTCCTATTGGCGCCATAATTGGATTCCTGCAATTTAACTCCGTATTTCATACAAAAGCGCAAATTAAAATTAATCCAACACTCACCTCCCTGAGGGCAGTCGTAGTATGAAGGCTTCGAGTTGCTGCCGCCTATATATGGGGAGAATTGTAGAAAAACAAAAAGGATATTAGGAGTTTTCTTGCTAGGATTATAACCTCACAAATTTTTCGCCACTCTGTGCTGATTTTTTTCGCATAGCCACAGCAGCTACAGCTGCGGCTGCTCGAAATGTTTATGTAAGCGTTCGCATTGAGCCAAATCAGCCCCAGCCTCACCTGCAAGGCTGCGCGTCCCAATGTTCTGGCCAGCATCGACATGTTGCTTGTTTGTTGCTACGTTTCACAATTGACGTATTGGGAGCTAAATTTAAAAGTGTCCAATTGTATTAAACTTGAAATTATGCCTTAAGACAAGCCACCACCACGGAAGATTTCAATGGAACAAGCAGACCAGCAAACAGCTGACCAGCATTGGCCAGAACCAGGGTTGTCGCAATCCTATGGCCATATGACTATGTGAACCAGTGTTGTTTAGTGCCCTTTTCCATGCATTTGTATTTGGCGGCAATTGGAAATTTCGAATTTATATATCATGAATATCAAATTTTATTTATTTTTAGGCATTCATGTTGCTTAGGATCATAATAATTTAGACAATTTGTCAAGGCTTCCTAAAGTTCAAAGAATCGTGTTAAAATATTCCCAATTTCAGAATTATATGAAATCTACAGGTGACTACATTACTCAATATGAAAATTCCGGACGTATTTATTATAAATCAAATCTGTCACCTTCTAGTATATGCAATTAAATGATTAAATCATGTGATAGTACGGGCCTTTATCGCATAAAACCGACTTTTGAATTAACAACTCAGTAGCTTTTGGTAGAGAGATAGATGTCTGGCCTTTATCTATTTAGAATTTGTTTAATTGTAGCTAAAAACAAAACTTTACAAATATATATATATACGTTCTTTTAAGATGTTGATTTTTTTCATTTCTTTTATAGGATGATACATATTGCTGATCTTTTCATCTAGTTTCTCCATTAACACAATTTTATGAAAGGAGCGGACACTTATGCATGTTTATGTGTGTGTGGAGAGAGTTGTGTGTGTTTCTATGGTTTTGGGGATGGGGGAAAAACATAGTTTACAAATACAACAATCCACTGGCGGCAGCATGTGCCATAAGTGTATTGGCCGCCTGTTGCGTTTCCAACATAAGACGAGCCTCCTTCATCCATTCACCGGCAATTTGCCGTGGTGCACCTTGAAGCAGATTCAAGTACTTAAGGGCCTGCAGGAAATCACTGCGATCCACATGGTACCTGAAGAAAATCGAAAAGTTAAATTAGAATACGTAGAAAAGAAACCATTACACAAATTAATAACTCTACCTTGCCCTGTTCAATATTTCATAAGTATCCAATTTGCTATAATCGAAGGGCTTATTATCGAGTTCGTCCTTGGAAATGGGATTATCTGGCCGTAAAATGAACAGGGATTGCAGATAGGATAGGAAATACATGGGCAAACTGGCTCCACCCTCAGGCACCAAAGCCAATCGACGTGCAATACGTTCCACATTGAGGAAACGTTCGCGCAACGCATCCTCTGGATAAACGCCACGTTCCTGAGCCTCTCTGGACATGCTTTGCAGTACAGCCGATACCAGTTCGTCTCCCTCTAAAAATATAGACAAATATTCAAAATTAAAGTTATTATTGAGGCAACAGTTTTATATCTTACCAGCCACCTTGGCAATGGCATTTATTTCGTTCTTCAAGGGTCGCAACTTCTCCTTGTAATGCACACCGGGAGTGGCAGTGCGTACTGAAGCCCAAAGGGCTTGACAGGCAGCCCACAAAGCCTGTGCCTGATTGGCAGTTCGTTCCGCATCGGCACGTTCTGTGGGGACATTATTAATCAATGTTATTACATGTGTATTGCTTATGATTATATGATTATTTAAGTAATGAGATGTGCGAGATACCTTGAAACTCATCCTCTATCTCTACACAAGCAGCATGATTTAGTATTAAGCATATAAAAGTTAGTTTTCTGGCTTACTTTTAAAAATAAACTGAACTGTTGGCTACTCAATTCTAAATTGCTTACCCGCCAAAGCAGCATCCATGCCACGTAATTTGCCAAGCATGGCAGCCAGTTGAAGCTTATAGTTGGCCTTTTCGGTGGCCAACTTGTCCTCCAATTCGCGCTTGAAATTCCGTGTCAAATCGGTTTCACGTTGAGCCACAATATCCTTGATGTGATCGGAATGCGCCTCAGCTTGCTTCTTAAGTTGCAGACGCAGTTGTTTATCCGATTCAGCATGAATGTGGAATATCTTCTTTTGATTCTCCACAGCCAACTTGCGTCGCTCGGCCTCTAGATGATATTCCAATTGGGCACGCAATGCCTCGGAATCATTGTCACCGCGAATAGAATCAATGGCACGTTTTAGACGCAATTCTCCATCAGTTTGCAGACGCTGCAACTCCTTCTGATACGCCAAGACATGACTGTAGGCATGAAGAATAAATAGATCCAAATCCTCTTTGGACAAATTCAACTTCTTCTCCGACAGATTAATGCCAGGGAAAATTGATTCAATTTCATCAATAAAATAATTGCGAGCCTGCTCTACATTGCGCCAATATTTATCCGAGACACTTGCCGTATCCTTGTGCCTGTAGAGCTCATCCTTGACATTCGCAATGTGATCCACCAGCTTCTTGATCTTATTACGTACCACCTCAACGGTCTTGTGATTTTGGGCAGTGGCCGCTTTACTAAGTGCCAGCTCGCACTGAGCTAGAAAAGATCAACAAAGTTATAAATATGAGTTGTATTTAAATAGATTATGACCTACCGATCTTATCCTGAGCTGTACGAGCAGCTCGCTCAGCCGTTGCAACAGCCGTATCTCTGGCACTAGCACGATTCTTCAGCGTTGTCCACAGAGAATTTTCACCATTCTCAACAGCTTTGTCCACGACTTGACGAACATCCTCATTGAAACTGGGAAAACAATATAAACTTGGTTACTACCATAAATTCAATGTAAATAATTGGACTAACCCCTTTAATATGGCAATAGCCGCATTATACTCCTTGACAGCCAATTGAGCAGCCAATTCAATGGCCGCTTCCAATTCTCCAACTTCGCGGGGCAAAGGTTCAACTTTAACTGCAGCTGGCTTAGGAGCTGGTGCTGGTGTTGTCACAACTTTGGTGGCTTTCGCTTCACTTGGTTTGGCTGCCGCTGAAGGAGCAGGCTTCTTAGTCTCTGCCGTTTCGGTATTCACTGGCTTGACTTTGGTCTCCGATTTTGGGGACTTGTCATCGGTGCTACCTCCAAATAAACCAGTTACCTTTGATGTCACCGAACCGACGGTACCTGTGACAGTATCAAAACCAGATTTAACTTTATCGATTTGTTCGTTGACATTTTTCGTAATGCCCTGGAATGGTGGCTGCTCTTTGAGAGCCACTGCTATAACAGATTCAGCTCCGGGCACATTCTTCTCAACCAATTTCCGAAATTCATTATCGTATCTGCGACAAAAGGAATAAAGAATCTTAACAAAACAATTTGCTGGCCATGCATGTAAAGGAACTCACTTGGCATATGTAATAACGCCGCCGACTGCAACCAGAGGTGATACAAAGAGCAGCAGTTTGCCAAAGCCAGCTTCACGCATATGTGGTGGAGGTGGCAGTCCGCCATAGCTTCCTTCTTCATTGCTATCTCTGCTATTCCTTTCGTTTCTCCTGTGGCTACTGCTGCTGTTGAATTGTCTGCCGTTTGCTGTTTGCTGCAGCGAAAGCTAGAAAAGAGGCCAAAGAAAATCACGTTATTATCTATGTTGGGCTAGACCAAGTCCTCCTGCTTGTCGACCAATTGCCATTTGCAATAGCGATCAGCTGGAATTCGGGATATTTTCGCATTTTGCCCACATTTGGTAGATGACATAACAAGCGACGACTCTTGTATATTTTTGCAATTGGCTTGGGGGCTGGGGCTCTAGCGGTGGGGGTGGGGTGAGGGTGAGGTGGGGCGAACGTGACGATTGATTTTCACGCTGTGTAACTTACCTGCCACGCGCATTTGCACTGCTCTCTGACCGCTAATCGATACATGATTGATATTTAGTTACAGAATTTTGTTAATTTTGGCTTTAGCTTAGTGCCCTCTGCTGCAGACGCTGGATGTTATAACCGGCGGCGTGAATAAAGTTCCCCCAAATGGCCAAATAACAATTCTCTCGGCAACGTTCAATTCTCACTGCTTGCTCCCGTCTTGTGTTTGTCTACGTTTGCAGGTGAATGGCAAGAGACAGCTGCTTCTTCCATCTAAGCAAAGATCTTGTATTTCTAATTACCCAACTAAGCTCGATTTAGTTGGATTCTTATACAATCAATAATTTAATTTAGTAATAATTTTGTTTGCTCTTTTAATAACATTTAAAGTGTAAATGGAGTAAAAAAAAAGCTGTTAATGTGTGAATGGCGAGTGGATTGTGTTTTGATGCAGAACAGCTGATAAGCAGCAAATAGAGATGGGAATATTTCAGATTTTGCAAGTCTAGTGAAAGTCACTAATAGTATGTAGCAAAATATGAAATAATTAAATTTTAATTCATTGAAGGCATTCACCAGGTAAACTTGTTCACAAATCATTAAAGAACTTAGTTTCCTTTGCTATTTTAACTCCAAAAGAATGCAGGATTTAGTTTTTGTCTACGTGATCTGTGATCACAGTGTTACATTGTCGTGACTTGCTCATCTCTATTGGTTGGTGTTACGCGATTGAACCAGCAAAAAAGGTGTTTAATTGTTCAATTATTAATCCTGTATAAAAAAGGAAGAAATGCTGAGGACTCTTTTCTCTGGAGGTAAGTAATTACATTCTATTAATTAAATGTCCAAGTCTAGATATGAAATATTTCATTTTTAGCCCTGAGGAGCGCCTGTCGCTTGCCGGCAACAATATCGGTTCTACCTGCCACACAGCGTGCCTGCTTTTCCCAGCTAATGGTGGCTCAAAAGCCATCAAATATACTGCCCGCCGGCAGTCTAACACCTACGAGCACAACGCAGCTGCTGCAACTCCTGCCACCTGCTCCGGCGACCACAATCAGCACACGCACAGTAACCAAATTTTCCCTCATCAAGGGCAAACGCAAGACTTCGAAGGCGGTTCTGAAACGCTTTAAACGCCTGGATTGGGGCGCCTGGATACGTACACACACTGGTCGCCACAAGAAGATGTTCAAGAAGTCATCCGCTCTGCGACGCCGACTGAGGCAGCATGTATTCACCAATGCCACGCAAAGTTGGCTGCTGGACAAACTGGTTACCAACTTTTGGCGTAGACCCAAACACTATATCGATGATCCTTATGCTCCCTATCACAAACGTCCTGAATACTTTGCCACCAAGGGGAAGACATTTAAAGTTTAACCAATGTTTTTTTACTAAATGCAGAATGTTTTGTTTAATTAAATAGAACAATTTGTAATATTTTTTTAGGGGGCAACCACTTTGTTAGTCATTGTGCCTAGGCCAACAATTTCGGTTTTGATTACATCCCCGGGCTGAAGAAACTCTGGGGGACTGCGATGCATGCCCACACCCTTTGGAGTTCCCGTGAGAATAATATCACCGGGCAACAAGGTAATGGTCTGAGACAGACGATTGATAACATCATCGATCTTATAGATCATATTGCCGGTATTGCCATTCTGCTTCTCCACACCGTTGATCCAAGTCTTAAGGGGCAAATCATAGACATCCTTGACCAGACTCTTGTGCACTACAGCTGGTCCGAAAGGCAGGAAAGTATCCATGGATTTTCCAATCAAGAACTGACCACCGTTGCGCTCCTTTTGCCAATCACGAGCCGAGATATCCTGGGCAACTCCATAGCCGAAAACATAATCCATGGCATTCTCTTTGGGCACATGACGTGCGACCTTTCCAATGACACACACCAATTCCACCTCCCAGTCAATTTTCTGTTCAAAAACAAATATCACATCTGTAATCTCTAAAATTTCCCATTATCTGACACTTTATGTATATGTACGTACGTCACTAGCTTTATGCGCTATCACATTATCTTGCGGACCAACAAGAGCATTATTGTACTTGCTAAAGAACATGGGCTCTTTTGGCGCTGGCTTGTTCTGCTCATCGCAATGGTCCTGATAGTTTAAACCTTAAAACAAGACTTAAATAGAAAATACATTTCACCTTTGATCCCCTTGTATTTACCTATGCAAATAATTTTGCCAGGATCGGTAATGGGGGGTAGTAATGTGACATCATCATTTACTTCCAATTTGGGTTGCTTTTGAATCTTCTTTGCCAATTCCTCAATATTGGGATTTTGAGCAATTAACGCCTTCAGATCGGAGGGCACGCCCTCTACGCCTGATAACTCCACTAATGATTTCTGGTCATCGGCAAGTACACCCAAACGTTTGGCAAGATCGCCTTTCCGCAAATATTGAACGAAACGCATTCTGGCAGCTAGCATTTATGACTGTTTGATGGACGAGACGTCTCCACTTGACTCCAAAGAACAAGTTTCCTTACGTATACGTAATATAACACGATCAATAGTTCGAATAAATTGAGGATGATGAGTGTTTTCCAGCACTGGAAAAAACTCGTCAGTTTTGATTAATGCTCTACAAGAATAATCGATATTTTGAAAGTTTAGCGCGTTTCTCTTTGGAAAGGCATAATGCAATTATTTTATTAGCCAAACGATTACACCTGATATTCTCATTTTGCAACAATGTTTAAACGCATTAACTCTACAGTCTAGACCCTTTCGATAACTTATGCCAATTTTGTACAATGGTGGTTAAAAACATGCGCTTCATTCGCTACCAGCAGACACTTTGCTATTGTCGCTGCTACCAAATTTCTCAGTTAATTCAAATTTCCAACGCATATAGGCCACACGCATGCGATCCCAAACATTGTCGAACGAATCCATGGCTGGACGGACATCCAATAAAGCAAAGCGATAATCCTTATCGACCAAACCGCCATCATAGTAGTCAATAACATAGCGTACATCTTTTCCACATCTATCCACTATCCAGTCGTGACGATCGAAGGGCAATTCATAGCTATTAATGATAAGTTACTCTAGATTAGAATATTGCTATTAACAATTTTGACTATAAGACTAACCCCAGCAAACTGCGGAAACGGGCACGAGGACTAAAGTCCTTGGCCTTTCCGCCAAAGCTCTTGAGACGTGGGTTACCACACTCTTTGGCGTGCAACGCCTCCCATTTAAGAACCTCCTGCCAGGCCTGCTCATTGTTGGCATTGTGTATGCGTATGATGTCACCCATATCCTTTTGGCTGACATCCTCGTTCTTCCAGCGCCAGCCCTTGCGTAACATGGCATTCCAGAACATCTGTTGGCTGGGATATTGCCAGAACTGAGTGCTGCCATCTTCGGTCACTTTGGGTATACTCGATGTCTGACGGTCTGTGGGCAAGGGAAAAGGTTGATCCTTAGCCGGTTGCTGATTTGCTGGCGGCATCATATTCAAAGGATTCACATCGCTGGCATCATGCTGTACAGGGCATTCGGAAGCACGCTGCATTTTGGGATGTGGCGGCACAGCTGATGCTGATTGTTCGTCTTGTTTCTTATGCATGGGACACTCAGGTGGTGGTGATCCACCGCCAGCCATGTGCTTGGCATGATCAGCTGGCATACTCTTGGTGGCCTCCATCTGTACGTTAGTCAGCGGTGTATTACCCATGATTATGTTGACCTGTAAACAGAATCTGTGTCAATCACGAGCAAAACAGAATCCTCATTCTCCTTTCCGTTGCGTAACTGCACCATTTCCAGGTGACAACTGGAAGCATCACAGGGCACCTGGCCCAATGAACTCACCTGATGTGTGTGACTCTTATGCTTGCAAATATGTCTAATTAATAAAATAGCAATTTCCTAACAAATTTAATTAATAATTTAGTTTCGCATTGCCAGCAGGCTCGAAATGCAGTTAGGTTACGATTATGGTTGTCAGAGTATGTGAAAAATGCTTTTATTTTATAATGTTTTAGTCTTGTATAGAGCAAGTGTAAAACTGATAAATTTAAGGCAAATACATTGTGTATTAGTTTATGCTTAATTGACACTAAAAGCTATGCTTACTTTTTATTAAATTTATTATTTAGATTATTAGGACAGGTAAATAAATGCTGTGAGTTGGAAACTCTACGGCTTATCGGCTAGCAACTGTGGACATTTACCAACACTGACAATTGTTTTTAGGTAGTTTTCTGATTTTTGATTAAAGTGAGTAAATTTTCAAACGCTACCATAAATATGTTCAACTGGACTACAATACAACACTTAGACCCATCTAGCCAACAAAGGAAACCAATCAAGATTAATCTTCACCTCGTCTCTAAGAATTAAGACGTCCATAGCTAGTGTGGAGCTCCTGTGATGTAACCACATCCCATCTCTTGCATTTTTTTATTTTGCTTTTATTGTTAAACATTTTGGCAAACATTAATATGGTTTTTTCCGTCACCCACAACAGATGACTGCCGTGTTTCGTGTTGGGCTGGTGCGGCTAGTCAGCCGCGGAGCCGTCGCCTCTGGTCCCAGCTCCAATGCTCTGCTGAAGGCCCAGACGAACGCTTTGCCAGCTGCCTTCATGCAAAAGTGCAATATATCTGGAAAAACTATGCGCGGTGGTCCTCGCGTACCCAAGGCGGCCCCATATCCGTACAAGACCAAGAAGTACAGCGTGATTAATGCATTCTTCGACAAGACCTCCAAACGCTTCGATGAGAACTCGAAAGTGATTTGCGTCGAGGGCCCAGTTGCGGCGGGTAAAACGAAATTTGCCAAAGAGCTGGCCGAAGAGTTGGATATGCAATATTTTCCAGCTGTCGATATGGATTTAATCTACATAAATCCCTATGGCTATGACATGCGTCAATTGGATGCCCAAATGCCCCCAAGCTGCCGGAGTTTTGATGTGAAAAACTTCTGCCAGGATCCCAATCATGATCTGGCTGCCTTGTTCCAGATACGCATGTACATGCTGCGTTATTCGCAATATATTGATGCACTGCAGCATATATTCTCCACTGGTCAGGGTGTTGTGCTCGAACGTAGCCCCCACTCGGACTTTGTCTTTATGGAGACCATGTTCCGTCAGGGTTATATTTCTCGCGGAGCTCGCTCTGTGTACAATGAAATTCGTCAGAATACCCTGGGTGAGTTGCTGAAGCCGCATTTGGTCATCTACTTGGATTTGCCCGTTGATGCCGTGCAGAAACAAATCAAGTCCCGTAATGTGGACTATGAGGTCAGCTCCAAGGTGTTCAGCGAAGCCTATTTGCGTGATCTGGAGACACTGTACAAGCAGCAGTATCTAAAGGATATTTCCAGTCATGCAGAGCTGCTTATCTACGATTGGACAGCTGGCGGTGAAACCGAGGTAGTTGTTGAGGATATTGAGCGTATCGATTTCGATCAACACGAATCGGATCCGCATAACAAGAAAATGCTCGACTGGCGCTTCCCCTTGGAGGCCGAATGGTGCGAAGCTCGCATCAAATATTGTCATGAGAAGCCCGATCTGATGAACTATTTCAATGTACCACGCTACGATGTGCCCGAACTGCTACGCAGTGCCGATGACAGCAAAGTCTGGCGCGATGTCTGGTTCAATGTGAGTTTGTAAATGCTTTTAATCAAATTCTTTGACCAATTTCAATTGTTCCATTGCAGGCGCCCGGTATGAAATACCGACCAGGCTATAATGCTGATATGGGTGACACGGGACTGCTTACCAAGACCAAGGTGGGCATCAATGAAGCCATCTAAGACTTGTCCTTGCGATTAGAGTCTTTGCAATGTGAAATTCATTTTTGGCTAAATGTGTTAATTATATAATAAAAGAAAAACTAGTGAAATAACCAAAATCATCCTTGGATATACTTAAGGAGCACTTTATGGCCAAAAGCAATAATCCATGTATTACCAAAATTTCTTCAAACAGTCACAAAACAAACTTGTTTAATGTTGTATAGTTAAATTCATAATATTACAGATTATGTTTGTACAATTATTTAGCACATTTAACTGTCGTGCCCTATGGAACATTTAAAATATGTTTAATGATGTTTTTGTTTTTAATTAAGCTGCAGGATATATTCTATTCATTTATTCATCTTTCAATCGCTATCATAATCATTTTTACCAGCAACTCCACCGACCGAGGTTAATGGTCGTCGTGATTCCTCATCAGAACCATAGACAACATCCTCATCGGAGTCGTCAATCATTGAAATGGCGGGATTATCTTTAGTTACGGCCAATTCGGCTTGGGCAAAACGTCCATCTGGCGAATACACATACGCCATGGTGTACAAATAAAAATTCAACAGCCCATAGAAGCACATAAACTGAGCCGAACTGCGATAGGTGGTATTCAATGTGGCAACAAAATTATCCTCCAGTATTCCAAAACCAAAGCGACAAGTTGTCACCGTTATAGAAATGGCAAGGACAAATAACATAAGCAGAGTCAGAAACTTCAGTCGCATGTCTGAAAGAAACACAATAAATCCATTCGGAGTTTGTTTTTCGAAAACTTAGTTAGCATTTCTTTAACTTTACCAAAATAAGGCATAGATCGAAGCTCAGTATAGGCTCTCAGTAGTAGCAGGACAAGATAAAGGACATACATGCAACAGGCGATATAGAAGAAGAGCTTAAAACCCTGCAAATTTAAAATTACAATTAAAAGATTTGTTTAACTTTCATTAAGTCATCTTTTACATTATAGTTTTTAGTGTCCACAAAATGGCTGTAAGTGGGATCTTTCAGCTCATTGCACTTCTCCCAAGTGGCCAGGACAATGGCACACAACCAAATTGGCATCACGATTATCACTTTAACCAAATAGAAGCGTACAAAGCTTCTTTCATTCTGACGCAAGCCATGATAAATGCACAGCCAGAACATTAACAAAGCACATAGAAAAGTCGCCTGGAGAATGGCATCCAACATGCCCGGTATCCAGGAGTTCATTAGAAATATGAGCGGAAAGAATGGATCTGTAAAGTAATTACATATATATAGATGATTCTTTATTTAGATGAAAACTTTTCAACTTACTGTCATAGAGTAAAAGCAATGGCAATAACACGGATAGCCATTTCTGTTCAATCGACCAGTCATAAATGGGAAATTTACGCAAAGTGTGTGCATACCAGCACTGCAAACAACAAAATATGATCAACAATCCAAACAAAATCAATCGATTTCATTATAGAAATCCACTTACAATCACTATAAAGGTAAACAGAAGAAAAATGCATCTAAACCAGATCTCAATTTGCGTAAACTCTGGATTGTATGTCTTGAACTGAAATTGAAAGGACAAAAAGTATGACATCTAGTTTTTGATATGAATATTATATAAGAAATTCTTATAAACATAAAGTTTTCAATAGATACTTATTTAATATGAGGTGCTAAAGAATGAGATAACATTATAAAACTCTTATCACAGAGGCAGATGCATGGAGAAGCAACTGTCGGTTATATAAGCTTTATTCTCAAAGTTGCACCTCCAGAATCTTCCTCTCGATCAGCTTCTACCTTTCAATGGTTTTTAAAAATTATAAAGTTAAGTTTTGTTTTTTTAGTTTTAAAAGTTTGGGATTCGTTCTAAAGTTAATCCCAAATGTTCTTTTAAGAAATGGGGGAACTTTGCTCCTTAATGTAGGCAATAAGTTGTTTAAGTATTCATTGTTTGTTAACAAATGTATAACTTTTGGTAACTTTAGAAATAATCTACAAACAATGTTTGGTACGAGAATCATTTCTTATCCACAGGATATTCCAAATATTTTTAAACGGTCTTTTAGCAAGTACTTTCTTTGAATTCTTATTGCATACTTCAAGGGGTTAAGTTCTTCTTCTATAGAACTCTCTTAAACTCACAGATATAAGAGCTATTTTCATCACAATTCATTAAAACAATTTTGACTTATCTAATGCTGAACAAGAACTTATTATCGCAAAACTCACATAAAAGGTAATGGCACGTATATTGTATTTCTGATGGAACGACTCCAAACCATAGAAACGCACTGTGATGATATAGTGGGCATAGTCTAGAAAACCCAAATGCATCACCGTGAACTCCTCACAATCATTTCGTACACAAATTAAATGTCTTGTACGATTGTGAGCAGTGCTAGAGCCCAGGACACTGAGTGGTTTATGCTGCTCATTTACCCCATCAATGGCCACGCTGACCTGGAAGCTTTTGTCATAGCGTTCATCTGAAAGTAAATAGATTTTTCAAGTAATGTTAAAAGTCCGAGAAATATGACTTACCATCATTATTGTCGGTGACCAGTTTGGCTATTAGCCACAGCTGTTGCGAATAGGTTGTGGTTAATGGAGATTTCATGGCAAAAGGACCAGATGCCAAAACCGTAGGACTATGGGCCAATGAGGTGTTGGCCAAGATCTGTTCAGCCGTCAGTGTCGATGTACTTGTTATGGGTGGCCCAGTTAAACCAATAATTATACCCAGGCCAAAGCATGTGAAAAATCCCAAAAAGACCATCACAAATTCACGCTTATTTATGGAATAGAGTCGCATGTGGACACTCCGCTCGCAGCGATCATGATGATAGGCGGGCGAGATGTATTTACTAAAATCGCTGAAGAGATCGCTAAATTGCGATAAAGAGTTTTTAACCCGTAACAGAAGACCACCGGACGGCAACTGATAGGCATAGCCCAGACCAGAAGCATCAGCAGATTGCTTGGCCATGGCTATTGGCTGGAAGTGTAAGTTGGCTACTCCGCTGGTATCTTCTTGCTCTCTATATATATATTCCTTCTTTCTATAGGTCTACACTAAACATATTGGTTATATCTTTATTTATTTTCAACTTAGCTTAGATAAATATTTGGAAATTTTGCGCAGTTTCGTATTTGCTTGCTTGGCCAGAGAAGTTATTGATTTTGGCCAAAAAGTCGCATATGTTTTTAAACCATTGGTGGTGGCTTTTTTTTAGGCACTGCGCATGCGCTTTCTTATCACAAAGCAAAAGACAATGTAAACAACAGTCAATACGACACCAAGTCGAACAGGAGGTACTGCTTAAATCAAAAAGTTTTTAGGGACAGCTCCTTAAATCATGTAGGCTCTTCCTTTTCGAGACAATGGAAATTTAGACATTTTAAAGAATCTTTCAAATTGATTCTATATCAACCAAACTTTACTGGTTAAGAGCTCCAAGATCAGCAGCATTACATTTTTTATATATCTTACTTTCTCAAGCAATACGTATACATTATTAACAATCTTAACCCTTTTTGTTTATGAATTGACCATTAAAATTCATATAACTTCCAACAAATACACATAAAAGTGAGGATTTTTGAAAAGAATTGATGATAAAATGGTCTTCAAATAAATAAACTATGTTTTCAATAGTTTAAACTTTAGTCAATAGTTTTTTTATACATTTGTGCTTAAATCTGATGGTGAGGCTAATTACACATTTAATTTGTTTAGGGCTTAATCCCAATATTTGAGTTGGCCATCCCAACCAGCTGTTACTACTTTGCTGGCTTCATGCGGGTGCCACAGGGCGCTGATGCAGACGCCATCGTGAGCTTGCCATTTTTTATACATTTTCGTTGTCTTCCAGTCCCAGATGTAACATTTGCCATCACCATCGCCCGATACCAAATAACTCATGTCTGGCGAGAAGTCCAACTGGCAGGCATAACCAGAGACCATGTGGCCGGTGAATGTTTTCTTGCGATTCATTTTGAAGCGATTGAGGGCGGAGAATATTACAATTTTATTGTCCAGCGACTGGCATGCCATCCATTTGCCATTGGGGGCCAAAGTAACGGCCGGCATGGAGTGCATAGTGGGATCGGCAATATATTTCATATCCACAGGTATATCCCATTCCCAAATGCGCATAGATTTGTCGTCCGAGGTAGTCACAAATCGACGATTGTCATCCACAAAAGTAATTGTGCTGACTGAGCCCAAATGACGATCATATTCCTGAACAATGTCGCCACTTCGAGTGTCCCACTGAAAAAAAGAATTAGTTAGTAGGGAAGAATCTATTTGAAGGAAGAAAAAACTTACGCATATAATTTTCTTGTCAGATGTGCCAGCCACAAACAAATGTTGCTTACTATTATCCGGATGGAATTTGACACAGAAGGGCATTTTGCGGGTGGTAAAACGAGACACTACATCGCCAGTTTCGGCATCCCAAAGCTTTATATAACGATCATAAGAAGCGGAAAGAAAATTCGATCCTTTATTATTCCACGCAATATCCTTGATGGCTTGACGATGGCCCGAGAAGGTTCGTACACAACGACGTTCGCCATAAACTTCCCACAACTTGACACGGCAATCCATTGAGCCCGACAGAAGCAGATGAGCCGTTTTGGGGAACCAGCGTATCGAAGAGATTCCCTTATTGTGACCCGTCCAGGTGTGTATGTGTGCCTTGGGTAGAAAGCATTTCGTAGGCGGAGCATTGGAACGCAAATTTACACCCAAATCATGCGGAGCATGTAGATATGAGCGTCCTTGATAGTCATAAGCATCTTTGACTGTAAAAGAAGGTTGATTAATAATTTTCCAATGCCGAAGAACTCAACTAATAACTCACTGTGCAACGTGGACTTCTCCTCCAGCGGCTTATCCTCGGGAATGCGACCACGTTTGTGCCGCTTTGACAACAACTCGTCGAGTTCAGCTCGCTCTTGCTCGTTGGGCTTAGCCACACTCACTTCGTTCTCATATTTTCCCCAGGGGCCCAGGAATCCTTCAATGTCCTCCGGGCAATCGTTCTTCTCCTGTTTTCGAGTTTTCTTGGCCTTTGGCCCTTCGAATACAGTCTTGCCATTGTCATCGTATGCCGATTGCAAGTCACCTACATAAGATTGGCCATCGGCCATCTCATCCACACTGGGATCCAAGGCATATCCATATGTGTGAAATGTCCGGCGCTGATTCTCAAACTCAAAGGCGTTGATGTGCGCCTTCTCCACGTAGCCGGCCAGTGTGTTTCGTGGTGCACGTTGTTGCTGGGTCATATCGGGATGCTCAGGACCCTTTACGGGTGCATACATCTCATCGTATCGGGGATTGTAAACGACCTCCTTCAGTGTGGGATCCAAGGACCGAGCTACTGCAGCGGCGCCAATTGGCACCACACTCGGGGCTGCGCATACGGCAAGATCCATGGACAGGGAATGCGTCTTATCCACAGGACGCAAATGCTCCGGTGTAGTCACGGGCGCGGGAGTGGTGGCATCACTTTGTTCATTATCGGATTCACCCTCCGATGAGCTGGCATACGATTGCAAGCCCAACATCTTATAAACGACGAACGAATTCTGTGTATTTGTTAACAAAGTGCTGCAAATATATCACAATTAAAGTGTACAGCACGAAAACAAAACAACGAAAAGGAATTTCCATTAATTTGTTTAGATTTTTGGAAGAAAATTAATTTTCACGCGCAAAAAATAATAAACACAACATTCCGAGTGTGGCAACCCTGAAGAGATTTAGTGATGCCCACAACAAAGCTAATTCATAAAAGTACAGCGAATTCAGAAAATCAAAGCGAATTCACGAAGGTTTTGTTGTTGTTATATTCCGCAACACGTGCGCGCTGTTTTTTCGTTTAAGTTTTATTTTAAACTAACAAATAAATTAATTATAACTAATCATGTCGATACGGGAGAAGCTGCTGATGAAGAAAATAGTAAAGCGTGAGAAAATGAAGAAGGAACTCTCGCAAAAGAAAGGCAAAAGTCAAACCCAACAAGTTGCTTCTGCACCGGGTAAAAAGAATTCTAAGAAGCCACCAAAGCAACCAAAGGGTCCTGTGGCTCCCCAAGAAGGTAAATCTAAAGAATAGTCCCCTAGAGATAGATCACCTTAAGTAATTTGCTCTCACTTGCCTTGCAGATGACGATGATGATGTAGATTTGGAACAAGAGTTCCAAGAGACACCTCAAATCAAAAAGAAGCAACCCAAAACACAGAAAAAGAAGCCTCAAATTCAGGTGGCTAATTCGGATTCAGAATCCGATGATGACGATGCAGACAATAATGATGAAGATGACGATGAGGAGATAGACAGTGATGGTTAGTATAAATCAATACCTAGATGTTAGATCACTAAATGATGATTCAAAGGCGAATTTGATTAGCTCAGGAGCAGCGAGTTAATGTTGCCCTGAGCGGAAATGAAATCCATTTAAATATTAAAACTGATTACGAAGATTACAATTAGATTTCACATTAGAGAGAGGCAATATTCATCACATAATCATTTTTTAGCTGCGGATTTCGAAGAAGAAGTGGATGAGGATGAACCAGTGCCGGCGAAGAAATCCAAACAAGCCACGACGAATGGTAAAAAGAACGACAACAATGATGATACACCATTTACTGTAGAATCCTCTTTGGCTGCCTTGGATCAACGTGATTCCGATGATCGTTCGTTCAGCTCACTCAAGGGCTGCGTTTCGGAGGCTACTCTGCAGGGAATTCAAGAGATGGGCTTTAGTGAAATGACGGAAATCCAATCAAAATCCATTACACCACTGCTCAAGGGACGCGATCTGGTGGGTGCCGCACAAACGGGCTCAGGCAAAACGTTAGCATTTCTTATTCCTGCCGTGGAACTGATCAATAAGTTACGCTTCATGCCACGAAATGGCACTGGTGTCATTATTATCTCACCAACGCGTGAATTGTCCATGCAAACATTCGGTGTCCTAAAAGAACTGATGGCCCATCATCATCATACCTATGGTTTGGTCATGGGTGGCTCCAATCGTCAGGTGGAAAGCGAGAAGCTCGGCAAAGGCATTAATATTTTGGTAGCCACTCCTGGTCGTCTTTTGGATCATTTGCAGAACTCACCAGACTTTCTATATAAGAATTTGCAGTGTCTGATAATTGATGAGGTAGATCGGATATTGGAGATTGGCTTCGAGGAAGAATTGAAGCAGATTATAAATCTTTTGCCAAGTAAGTAGCATTTGTTTGTTCTTCTTTTGGGTTTGTTGACATTTTACATTTTCATTTTCAGCACGTCGACAGACCATGCTCTTTTCGGCAACGCAAACGGCTCGAATCGATGCCCTTTCCAAGCTGGCGCTAAAGAAGGAACCTATCTATGTGGGTGTCCATGATAATGAAACAAATGCCACGGTCGAGGGTCTAGAGCAGGGTTATATTGTGTGTCCTTCGGAGAAGCGATTACTTGTTCTCTTCACTTTCCTTAAGAAGAATCGCAAGAAGAAGGTCATGGTATTCTTCTCCTCCTGCATGTCTGTCAAATACCATCATGAATTATTTAACTATATTGATCTACCTGTGACCTCCATACATGGCAAGCAAAAGCAAACGAAGCGAACGACAACATTCTTTCAGTTTTGCAATGCCGAATCTGGGATTCTATTGTGCACAGATGTGGCAGCTCGTGGCTTGGATATACCACAGGTCGATTGGATTGTGCAATATGATCCACCAGATGATCCACGCGAGTATATTCATCGAGTGGGCCGTACTGCTCGTGGTTCAGGGCAATCGGGTCACGCCTTATTGCTAATGCGGCCCGAAGAATTGGGCTTCTTGCGATACCTAAAGGCAGCCAAAGTGCCGCTCAATGAATTTGAGTTCTCATGGCAGAAGATTGCCGATATCCAGCTACAGGTGGGTTCTAATTATATTCTGTTTAAATAGTTTAATTAATTTTCTGATCTTATGTCTATTTGCAGCTGGAAAAGTTAATAGCCAAAAACTATTTCCTCAATCAGTCGGCCAAGGAGGCGTTTAAATCGTATGTGCGAGCCTATGACTCGCATCAGCTGAAACAAATATTCAATGTAAACACTTTGGACCTACAGGCGGTAGCTAAAAGCTTTGGCTTCTTAGTGCCTCCAGTGGTTGATCTCAAAGTGGGCGCTGCCAAACGCCAACGACCCGAGAAACGTATGGGTGGAGGTGGATTTGGTTATTACAAGCAAATGAATGATACAAACAAACAGCGTCACTTTAAGCAGGTCAATCGGGAACAGGCCAAGAAGTATACACGTTAAGCAAGCGAAAGAACCGAAAAGAAATGACCTTAAGTACCGTTAATATTGTTTAAATTTTGGATATAAGCTAAAGCAAATACCTATAAACATTTATACATATTAAATACAAAAAAAAAAAAAAACCAAAAAATGAATGTGTCCATTTCACAAATTCACATAACCATTTCGCGCAACTCATCCCACTCGCTTTTGATGCGGATGTGGCTTCTCCTTATTTGTATGTTGTTTGTTTCAAATGTTTATTGACGCGCTGCCTCTTTTTGCAAAAACGTATTAAGCGAGTTTTGCCAAATTTGGCAATTTTTTTTTATATATACCTACATATACATACATATATAAATATAGATATCTGTACAAGCTTAGAGCGGACCTCCGTTGTGGGCAAAAAAAAAAAGTCTCGCTATATTAATATTGATGGAAAAAACTAATATTCTGTCGTATAAATCATTCAGCATTCTAAACTAAAGTAACCATAAATTCAATGCTTGCTTATCTTAAAAATTAAGATTTTAAAGTTTAGAGTACAGTAAACATATCTGTTGAAATTTTTAGATAAAAATGGAAATTAAAGAAATTTATTTGTTCATTTCCCTTAGTATTTTCTAATATAAATTCTAATTCTTAAACATTACACGATTTTTATTGCCATAATTGTTTAGAAATTCAGTACAGAATTTTAGAATTTGTCCATCCTATAGTAAATTTATTTGAACTTGAGAATATTGTTTTGCTGTCTTTTTTCTAACTAAATTGTCCCAGTTTGTGGCCCACACTCCAATTAAATGGAATAGTTAGTGGCCAATGCTTTATCAATTGGTGACATATTTGCACCCACTGTAGCCAATGCAATGGGCATTCGCCTTAGCCAATTGAAATGGCCTTTGGGGGAGCTGCAAATAATTTTCTAATAAAACTTGTTTGGGCTGCCAAATGAGAAGACACCCACTCCAAATTCAGTACCAGAGCCTAATGAAATCAACTCGCAATCGAATGTGGCATGAACTGCCTCATGCCATCAAAAACAATGTTGCAACAAATTAGTTATTGAACGGATGGGGGGAGGATGAGGAGGAGAGTGTGTGGGCGTTGGAAAAATGCTTAAACTAACAACTACGCCTACCAAATCAACGCCCTCCATGAAAATCAAAATCTTGCACTTGTTTTTTTTGGCTTTGGAAATTCTATGAATGAACTATCAAGTTGGCCCATTCATTCATGCGGGACTTGTTAAAACAAATTAAACTTGGGTAAAAACAAAGTCAACGGCATAGTCAAAAACTAAAAGATCTTATGAATGAATACCACAAAGACTTGCCCAACTTCTCCTCCACATTGTGTTGCTGTGGCCCAAGAGTGTGGGCAGTTGACATAGAAAATGCATTCGTACAGGTGACAAAAGTTTCAATTTTTAAAAGACTAGTTAAACTAGTTATGATATTATATGGAAATTTTAGTGAGGGAGATGGGACATCCCAAATGTGAGGGAACATTTAAGCAGCTTTAGAGGCAAAGTCTAGTTTGTGTGCGAGGCAATTTCCCTCTCCAAGAATCCCATCCCAGTGCCATTTCGATTGGTAGAGAATAATATAACGTTTTGTTAAACAAACTAACTAAATCTCATGGTCAATAATAAAGTTTTCAAAACGACAAGCACTCAAAATTGATTAATCTGTTGAGTCTGTTTCTCCAGATTTTATTTTTAGTCATATTACGTATACGCAATGCATTGTGGCAAAACGTTCTCGACTCTTCTGTGGGTTTTAACAAACTACAGCTACCACATGAACGTGTATGAGAGTATGTGTAGGATGCCATATATGCATGTGGATGAGTGAGTTTCAATTTTAAACTGATGTGTGTTTATGTGTGTGGGTGTCAAAGCCAGTCTTTGCCACAAACTTTAAGGCCGGGACAGGCGCCTACGCATCATGTGCCATGCGTAATGAAAACAACTAAGAGCTGGGGTAATGGCTGATTGCTTGCCTTTTAACCAAGATTCGGCTAATTACATGCACACAGGTTGCTCGTATATGTATGTATACTTCTGTTTTGTGTGCCAAATTGGCAATTGGCCAACGGCTGCGGCTAAATTCAATAAAAAAAAATAAGAAAAAAATGATTGGGCCGAATTTGCATCTGGCCAAAAATGAGCGGATAGTGCCAAGGATGCATGGCCTGGCCTGGCCTGGTGCTGGTGTGAAATATTGCAAGCTAAAAAAGAGGCACACACACATAGACAGAGATTGTATCCCACCCGCCGTAACTAGTTGTTTGTCAAACTGTTGGCCCGGTCGACTTCCTTATATGACACTGTATATGCGACTACCAGCAACTGTGCCTCAATTGGCCAAGCAATTCAAATGCATTTTAGATGCAATTTTTCTCCGTCGAGTGAAGCCTTAATAACTCACACCCAAGAGGCAGACGAGGCCATCGTTTGCCAGTGTGGTGTGAAAATCCAGCGAGTTGGCCATTTGGAAATTGAAAGTGCAACCCAAATGGATGCCACATACATTAGGGTGACCCATAGAAAGTTTTAATCTATAACTTTACATTACTCTTTGTAAATTTGTTTATCTTGGGATGTTATTATTTCATAGCTTACTTCAAGAGTTGATAATTTTAAGATTTTCCAGAGATTTGGCATGTCGTAACACTGATTCATATGGATCTCTTTGAGATTGGTAAGCCCTAGAGATTAACATGATGTGCGGCCCACAACAAAACTTAACACTTTTGATTGTTAATGTAGGTGTAAATATTCGAAAGGGCTTTTTTCGATTTTTACATTGTAAATCGAAAATCCATAAGCATACAATGTCTTCATCATTTGACACAGATATTTTGAAGGTAATAAAAAACTGTATTTCTTTGACTGGATACTCCGGCCCACACACATCAGGCCAAGTGCGTGGCTCACTGGCCAACTTGATGTCAATATGGTGGTAATAAGTAGGCGGCAACGGCGGTGGTGGTGGTGGTGCTGCTGATGGTGTTTGCTGTTTGGTGGGCGCCTGCTTTTCACTGGCCTCTGTTAACTTTCACGTCTCATTTAAGTCAAGTTAGTCGCATGCGGGTGCAATACACGGAAGCCGAAAACAAAGTAAGTATCTTTGCAATGGAAAGTAAAAGTTGTAGTAGTTGCAGCCATGTCCCAGGGTCGCTTATATGGTGCGTTGCCAACTCTCCAGCAGCAAAGACCGGCATTCGTCTTGCCAATTTCAATTTTCCCACATGTCTATTTAGTTTTTTTTTGATTTTCTTATTTTGACCAGCTCTTTATTTTGTACCTCCAAGGCAAGTTTAACACCAATATTTGGTAATATATTTTCAAGCCAGTATGCGCATATGGCGGGAAATTTGCATGAAATTTTGGCCAAATCACTGCCCACGATCAAAACACAGTTGTTCTAATCTGCAAAACAATTTCCGTGCGTAATTAATTCATACATTTGCCCCATACAATTTTCAAATGACAACGCCAACGCGCCAAATGTAACGTGAAAGTGCTGCCACTTGTCAAGAGTTTCAAATCCTGCTCTTATCGTTTGGGAAGAATGCAAAGATGTTGTATTAAACTTGTTGAATTGTGTTTTAACAAATATTTTCATTAAATTTTTGAATAAAGTTCTTAAATCATCTTAAAGACGACCAGCTGTGCATAAGTATCTTGACTAGGTGGCAACGCCAGTATATCTGATCTTAATGCAGAGCAATGAATGGAAAAAGAACTCGCAAGGTAGGGTGTAAGTATTTGCTGATCGTGTGACGTCACAATTGTAAATTAAGGTACACATATTTTATAAAATAAGCTAAGATTATATATTGATCATGACTTTGCTTAAAGTTTGAAGAGCATAAACGGCATTCTAAATGAACCAATATATCTAAAAATGTAGAAAATATTGAGTTTCTCTCACCATGTATACTTGTGACGTCACCCAGAGAGAGCGCGAGAGCGAAACATACGCCTACCCTCAATTGGCTGGTCGTGATCTCACAATGGAGATACCACATTTCATACACTTACAACTAATCGCGGTCTACGCTTCGCATTCAGTTTCTTTTTCTCCGTCTTTGCGCACGGTTCAGTGGTAGGAAATAGGAAGATCGATCGTTCAATTCAAAAAAAAAAAATTCCGTGCGTTGTGTGCCCATCCGACTCGAATAACAGTTAAATAAATTACAAAAAGGAATCAAATTTATTGTTATTGCGATTGTGTATGAAAAATATTCCATATAAAAAAATTAAATTTATTGAATGCCAAATGAAAGCAAAGCCCTCCTCGCATTAAAACCAAGTTATAACCCTAGCCTACAGCAGTAGCACCAACAACAACAAAAATTGTGCAAAAAAAAAAGCCAATCTGTCTGATCAAATGATTTTCTTTTTGCCACTCAGGCAATGGAATGGAATTCAAGGAAATAAGTTTCACATTATTATTTGCTTTTCTGTTGCTAATAGTAATGAAAATAAGAATATCTGTGTGGATATATTAAATTTGCATATAAAATTATTTCCCTTTTTTCCATCCTCTCTCTCTCTGTCTCTCTTGGTAGATTTAGTTCGCATTGCAGCAGCCAACTTACAATTGAGCGAGTGTGAGTGTGAGAAGAGCAGAGATATTTTGACATTCCGCTTTCATTCATCTCCGTTGTGGTTATTGCGCTCACGCACACTCTTGCACATTGCGCTCGCGCCCGTTAATACATATGTAAGTGTGAGTGTGTGGTGCGATCGCTGCGCTAAGGAATTTTCTCTCTCTTGCTCTCACAATTTGTTTCTCCTTCTCGTTACTGCGTTGTGTTGTAGTTGTTGCTGTTATTTGCTCGCTCGTTTGAGTCCGATATCTCTCTCTTTTATACCTTCTTTAAGGTTTTTTGTTTTTTTGGGTGGAGTTTTGTTTTCATTTCGTTTTCTGTTTTTTTAATTGTTGCTTTACCTCCCTCGCCCATTTCGCTATGCTCTTTTTCTGATGAATTCTTGATCGCAAAAGCAATAACAATTTTGATTAAACTATTTTCCAGTACATGCCACACACAGTATCCCCCTCTCTCTGATCCTTTACACACCGATCGAAACGTGTTAAATAGAAAAGAAAAATTGTGCAACATCAAAATACAAAAATAAAGAAAACTATAACAAATAAATAAAAAATCAAAAACGAATCTCTATCTCTGTCAAAAGTTAAAGAAGAAAAAGAATATAAATAAAAAAAACACTGTGTACACATACATATACACAAAAGAATAACAAACAACAATAAAAATGAGTGTTTGTGAGAAGAACAACGTTGTGCAACATCAATTGCAACAGGCTGCCGCTGTTGCTGCAGCCGCTGCAGCTGTACAGCAACAACAACAACAGCAACAACAAGTGCAACCCCCGCAAATTGTGCCACAGCCACATTTGACGCCCCAACAACAACAACAAAGCACACAAAGCATTGCCGACTATTTGGCCCAATTGCTTAAGGATCGCAAACAATTGGCTGCTTTCCCAAATGTCTTTACGCATGTCGAACGATTGCTGGAAGAAGGTAAGTCCTGCCTGCATTCTCCTGATCCCCCCTCGGATCACGTTTCATTCCAGTTTCGATTTAGCTTGAAATACATACATGATGTAGAAGTTAGTTTCAAAAACAATAAAAATCATTCGTAATACGCTTCAGAAACTAGTTAGGAAATTGAGTTTCGTTTATTATAATATTTTCATATCCTTGTTTTCACTTGAAACATAGAAATCATTTGTAAATCGTTTCAGAAGTTAGGTTAGCAAAATAAGTTCGTTTGGTTTTAAATTATTTTAACTTAAAATAATCTATTGAGTTAAAAACAAAGAAGCAGTCTATTACATTTTTTGATATATCTAAGAGTTTAAAGTGTTTAGTTTCAAAATTGATAAGAATTTCTGGAAGTTTTCTTTTACTCTAAAGAGAGGTATTCATTGTTTCTTGAAATTAAGTTTTGTCTTTGTATTTCTTACTTCTATATGAATTTATGTTGATTCTTTGACTGAACTCTAGATGGCGTCTGGAAGTCAGAATCAGATTCCCCCAATTCTTTTTGTCTTCTGTTCTGTTTTGTTGTGTTTGGCTTTGAGTTCATTCCACCTTACACACACACAGAGACAGAAAACACACACACACACTTACAAGACCAAGATGATCACGATGATGATGATGATGCCTCTTGTTTGTTATTTTTAGTTACTTCCTTTTTTGTGTGCCACTTCGTAAACGCTCACTATCTCTCTCTGTCTCTCTTTCCTCGTCTCTTCCTACAATCGCTCTTTCTCTCAATCTCTCGCTGTGTCTATCAATTCTCTTTGGATTTTTGTCTGGTATTGTCCCTGCTCGGTGTATTGCGTTCTTTGTTGCATGTTGCCCCCCATACGTCCACTCCAGAATTCAGGGGAGCAATGGATGGACCCCCACCATTTGGGTATTTTTATTGAGATCCACGCACTAAGAAGGAAAAAGTGTGGAGAAAGAGAATGAAAGAAAAAGCAACTTTCGTTACCAAAAAACAAATGTATCTGAAAGATACAAAATGAGAAAATGTATGCCTACCCACGCCTGGTCAAGTCCAGTCCAAAAAGTAAACACACTTGAATTGACTTGACTTTATTTTCGGTTGCAAGAGGCAGAGGACGAACGTGCCACTACCTGGCTGCAGTGGCTCTTCTTTTGTCTCAGCCTCTAACTCTTACTCTGACTTGGTATTTGCTTAACATCTGTTGCCCATATGCATATGTGTCGCCCCTGTTAATGACAAAATTATGTTGCACAGAGATACAGATACCGAGGACTGAGACTGAGACACACACATACACACATAGACACACTTTTTTTTTATTATTTTGGATACTAGCTGCAAACTAGTTTTCTATCTACAAATTGTGTACGAGTATTTGCTAAAAAACCAAAAACCAAAGCGTTGACAATTTGTAGAAAACTCGTTCGACCAGCCAAAGAAATCGGAATGAAGAAACAAATTTAACCAGCTTCACTTCCACTCTATGGCCCTCGCTCTTATCAGCGAGCGAATAACTCTACCTACCACCTACCACCTATCTACTCCCACCACATTCTGGCCGAAAGCAAAAAACCAAAGCCAACACCAAACTCTGGCTATCAGAAAGTAAAGGAATAGTATGTCGAGGAACCGGCTTGGACTTGGACCTAACTGGCTAACTGGCCTGACTGACTGCGGGCTGTTAACGGCTTTCAACTTTTCAACTTTTTGCTAGAAGTTTTTGTTTTTATGTTGTTTTTTCTTTATATATATATATTTTGTTTTTATAAGTACGTTTTTTCTTTTTATTTTGTACAACTTTCTCTTTTCAATTGCTGTTTGTTGTCGTCGCATTTGTGTTGTTGTCTTTTGATATTCGGGGCCAAAAGCGTCCCATACACTCTTGACAAGTGGACAAAATAAACTCGTCGAGGCATACATACACACATTGCAAACGCACAAACACATCCTTGTTAAAGGACATGAAGATTCTCTGTTTTTGTAAAAGTTTTTAGCAAGTGAAAACTTCTTATATATTTAATTTCCATTTCTTTTGAGTTTGTTACTTTTTTTGTCCATTGAATATACCTAATTAAATTTTAAAATTTTATATTTTCTTTTTGATTTGCATTTGCATGGCTTGATATTATTCTTCAGCTTTTTGTATTTTGGTTTCTAGATCTCAATATTTCTCACTTTGTTTTTTGATCTTAAGAATTAATTCTAACTTCATTTTAGTTATCTATTAAATGGAAATGCATAACAAAAAATGTTAACATATAATTATAATTCCTTTTGCCGGATATAAAGGAATAATTTATAGTTTCGTTTTGGTCTAATGCAGGAAATATTTTTAAATTATATTATTTATGCAAGCAGAGCAAACACAAAATATTTTTAAAAACAGAAATTTCTTTAACAAAATTGTTGCAAAGAATTTAAAATACTCTTTTAAAAAAATTGAAGCCCAATAAATAGTTTTATTCCATTCTAATTTTACAAAATTTTAAAGAACGATTTCATCAGGAAAACAATCGACTCGGAGGAAGGTTAAAAAAGCTGATCAAAGATATGTGTATATAGAAAAATATAAATTGCAGCTAAGTGACACTAATATACCCTCTCTTTATAGCGTTAGGGATAAATAAAGACCGACGAAACCGAAAAAAACAAGAAAAAAATGCAAAATCAAATGTTAAGTAGCTTAAAATTTAAATTCTGTGGCCCACAACGACGTCTCTGGGGGGCGGCAGTGGGGAGGTTGCAAATTTCGTGAGAGATGTCTAATTGGGTGCCGCAAACCCCCCAAAAAAAAAAATTCGGAATCGGTTGAGCGCGGGTGTGCATATAGAATTTTGTTCGTCTATATGTTTTGCTTCGTTCCTACTACCTGTTTTTATTTTTTTTTTCATGTTTTTTTGGGTGCTTCTCACTTGAAATGCACAGCTTGCGATTACATTTAAATATATGTATATATTCAAATATATCTACATATATGTAGATAAATCTATGTATATCTATTTTTTCACATTGTATGTGTATATATTTTTGTCTCTCTTTGCTTATTTATTTATTTGCCGCTTTTTTTTTTTTATTGTCTTCATTGCTTTTTGGCACTGCTGACATAAATTTTGTTGTTGCTTTAGCTTTCAACTGACTCACGCCTTAATAAAATAAAATAAAGTAACATAAAAAAAAGAAATGAAAGAAAGAACGAAAACACAACCAAAGTAGAACTTTGGCAAAAAACGCGGCAGGTTTTTTTTTTTTTATTCAAAATATGTATATACATACATATATGCAGATACGTATGTTTGTCAGAAGATATAGGCATTGTATCTGTTAGATACGTCTCTATGACACACGACACGGCTGGAGCACGTTTCTTTCAATTCGCATTGTCATATTTTTGCACAGTTGAAGTGTGCCTAGACTGTGGAAAGACGACTATGACGATTACGATTACCATTACGATTACGATGCAACGTCGAAAATGCTCTCAGATTACGGATGGAGCCGTGGGGAGGAGGGGCGCAGAGTAGACCAAGCATAACTGCACGTACTTAACATCCAGATTATAGAGTGTGAGATATCATCATTTGTTAAAACAAAACTTCCGCATGACAATTGACTATCAAATGTAAGGCCAATAACAGAAAGTTAACAGATCGATGGCTAAAGTCTACACCTTTGTTTTTTGATCAAATCAAATGTTCAACACCGCCCACGCCAAGTAACCCCTCTCTCTCTCTCTCTCTCACTCACTCTCATAGTGTGTCATCGTCTTTATGATCATCTTGTGGATACCAAAATTTTTGTTTTGCTTTGCGTTGTGCATTCTAAAAACCCCCCTCAGAACAGAAAAAAATAAGAATTACGTTTGTCCGTTTGGCTACACCCGCTATGCGAGAATGTTTATATAGTCATAGATATATATACAACCTATATACCACTCACATATACACACACTCATCTATAAATATATATATTTACCTCTATAAGTGAGTGTGTGTGTGAGTGAATCTTGGCATTTCCCAGATACACACTAGAAAATTTTCTGTGCCGTACTGTGCTATGCCGGCCGACATTTATTTTTCATGAAAATTTTGAAATGTGTTTCATTTCATCTAAATTTAGATTATTGGAAAATGGTTTTTCTATTCGAGCGAACGATCGAATTGACTTGGACTTGTGAGAGTTTTGTTGGAATTTTCCTTGCCTTTTCTTTATTTTCGTTACTTTATTCCCCTGTGTTTTGGTGTTGCTGTTGTTGTTGTTGTTGGTTTTGGGCGTTGCTGGAAAATGTGAATTTATGTTGCTGGTTAAAACTGAATGCAAATAGAGAAAATGTGGCCAAAATGCAAATACAATATCACCTCAACTAAACACCCAACCTCACTGTAAATGAAAGAGAGAAAGAAAAAAGGCAACAAGCGTTTCAATTTCATATTATCATAGGCAAGGGAGGGACTCCGGACTAGCAACAACAACAACAACAACAACAACAATTGACGTGCTCATAAATTTGTTGACAATTGTTATGCGGAACGCGTAGGCACAGCTGCTTGGATGGATGGATGGATGACCCGCACCCGCACAGACACACAGACCCGCACTCAAAATCGTTTCCTTCCCCCTATCCCTACTACGATTCATTGCGTTTTCAAATTCAATTAAAATCTTTTGTCATCGGCAATCGATCGTTTGTTTGTTTGTTCATTCGTTTGATCGTTCGTTGACTCGATTGATAGTTGAGTTGGTTATTTTGATTTGTTGGTTGGGCCAACTAAAAGAAAATGCAGTCGAGCGTTTTAGCCTCTTTTAGCCTCCCCCCATCACATCATTTAATCAAAGTTATCCACAATATGTATTATGTTATAAAAGGGCAACGATCGTTTGTTGATTTGATTGTTGACCAAAATTCGATTTTAACCATTCAATTTTTTTAGGGGCGAAAGTTGTGCAGTTTGTTTAACTTTTTATTTGGTGCTTGACTGAATCTAGTGGGAGGTAATGCTGATGATTTTGCGGCTTATATAATCTATTCAGCTCTTGCAGATTTCAAAGTGGGAAAACTCTACATTTCCTTTTGCGACCTTCTTGTATACAATGTACATATGAAAATATATATTAATTAGCCACTTGTTGACTTTGTCTAAGCCGCCACATAACTTATGCAAACATCTCTTCTATGTATGTATGTAGTAAAATGATTCACTTTTAATCCATGGCAACCCTCAAAGTAATGAATATATATACATTTTCAGCCTTCAATTAGCGTTTTTCTTTGGAATCCGTTTGCACCATTTCACATACAAAAAAATAACACACAGAAAGAGAGAGAGAGAGAGTGAGAATCTCTAAGCAATTTGAGTGCCATTCTGACTCTTTTTCACTCCCCCCCAACACACATACAGAGACAACAACAGAGACAAAGACTGAGACAGAGAATGAGAGATCATTACGTCATTTTTCTTATGTTATTTGATAGCCAAGCTGCAGCGCAAATAAAATGTATTTTTTGATTTAATTTTTTTCTTCTTTTTTTGACAAAAATAGCAAAAAAATTAGAAACAAAGCAAGAGAAAATGTGAAGAAGCGTAATTAAAATATTTTTCACATGCTCATGTTCCACACACACACACAATCACACACACGCAACACATGGAAAGATATACAACCCGCTCTCTCACCCCCGCATATGTATCCCCATGCCACATCAAGGCCTCTCAGGAAGGCACGCGACCATAGACTACCGAGTGACTACCAGCAGAGCATCATCTTATGTACATTTAAAAACCATGTGGCCTGGCATTGGGCAATTGCCTTAATATGCCCTACCAAGCTGCACAAATTGAACAATTTGATAAGATATACGAGTGAGATGATGGAATCGAAGAGGGGAGGGCTGCAAGGCGGTTTTTGGGGGAGCCAACATTGTGTGTTCTACTTCCTTTTGAAGTCCACAGCTCAGAACAGCGCCATATGGTCGAACGGTCGATCGGTCGGTTGTGGCTTCAACTCGCTTTTGGAACTCTCTGGTCATATATGGGCAGACGATTTGGTTGATGCTGCTACAACTTCTCTTGCCTCCACTTGAGGCAGTTGCTGCAAGTGAATCACTTTTATTGTGCAATGCTATTGACAATCGATTTGGTTCTTTTACTTCTTTTTTTTGTGTTTTCATCTTCTCCATCTGTGTGCTGTATGTATCGTTAATCAATTTAATGTTTTTCAATTGCCGCTGCTCCGTGTGAAATGCGGGCCCATAAAAGAGAAACAAAGAGAACCTTAAATCACTTTTGGATCGAAGAAAGAAAGTAAAAACCCCTTGATGAAGTAAAGATTCAATTGGCTTAAAGGCTAAATCATTTAACAATTAAGACAAAAGATGATTAAATGAAAATAAGAAGACGAATTAAAATTGTTGCTGAAAAGTCAACATTAAATAGTGAAAAAAGTAAATCAAAAACAAAAATGCAAACAGTTTATTTGATTTGTTTTTGGTCTTTTTTTTGCCATAGCCAAAAACTATGGCAAACATTTGAAAATGAAAAGATATCCAAAGAAACTATGACAACATAAAATACCAACAACAACAAAAACGACCACAAAATATGCGTCATATCTAAGAAAGCGAATAGAAAGGCAAACGACAACAACAAAAACAATTTTGCCGACAACGTGCAAACATTGAAAAAAAAAAGATACTAAACACAACAGAGAGATTGAGATACATTTTTTGTGTGTGTTTTTTTTTGTATCTGTTTGCTGCTCCTAAGCATCATTGAATCTAGAAGTAATGTGTCGACTATCTACCTAAGAGGTAGCTATAGACACACACACGCACATACATACATACATATAATAAAGATAAAGAAACAAAAATTATGCAAACTTGGCCAAAAAGAAGTACATGTAGTAGCTACTAACTCGAGTGCCCTCAATCTGCAGTGCTGCAGTAACTGCAACTGATCGCTGCATGAATGAATGCGGTTGTCACGTCACTTCTGTGTGTGTGTGTGTGTCTCTCTCTCTGTCTGTCTGTGTGTGTGTGTGTGTTGGCATTTTTGGTATATCTTTTGGCCACTGCCATCCGTTTTAGTTTTGCGCTATTTTCGCATATCGCATTTAAGCAAATTCATTAAATTTTGCCCCTTGAAATTGTTTCGATTGAAAGGTTTTGGTATTTCATAAAATTTCACAAATGCCACGCCCCAACGATACCCTAATTGTTGCATTTGCCTTCAGCTGTTCATTTATCATGACTCTCGTAGTGAGTGTTTGTGTGTGTGTGTATCTCTTTCTGCGTGTCTGTCTTGTTGGTTTGCCTGCATTGCTTTGGTTTTTTTTTTTACCAATTTTGATTTTTGGTTTGTCTTGCCTTTGCCTTTTGACTTGTTTATTTTTTTTATTTCGGTTTATGTATATATTTCTTTTCTTCTTTTATTTATTTTCATTTTTGGCAATTTGTTATTACTCGTGCCGTGCTTAGTGCGCCACGATTTGTTGTATCTGCTGCAAGCAAATGTATTTGGGTTAAATGCCCATTTTTATATGGACGCC
Source organism: Drosophila tropicalis (assembly GCF_018151085.1). NCBI lineage: Eukaryota > Metazoa > Arthropoda > Insecta > Diptera > Drosophilidae > Drosophila > Drosophila tropicalis. The sequence goes on from NW_027173374.1 coordinate 746,816, forward strand.
CAAACATTGGCCATGTCGCGTTCCTCCCGCCAACACCACGACAATCATCAATAATTATTGCCATTGTTGCCATTGAACGTTTTATTTCATTCTGGCTGTTTTTTTTTTTTACTGCACGACAATTTCCGTTGACTGTTCATTTAAGTGTCTGACTATTAAACAAATGTCTTAATTTGCATGGGTAAAAACTTTGAATTAAGACTTCATTTTTGCAATACGAAAAAGAGTTCATTTGAGCCAATTTCGGGTAATTGGGTTACTAAATTCTCAAAGGATTTAGGTAAGCTTCTTGAAATCTAATAAAGACTTAAAGTTTCTCTGTATCAGACTGCGTAAAACATTCCACATGCTCGCGCCCACTCTCTTTGCCTGATTTATACCTAGTTGTGCCTCATTTCAAGGACAACTTGTGGAGATTATCAAGACATCTTGAGCATGGCGACAAATGTTTTGCTTGAATGTCATTGGCATATACAAAAACCAGAAATCAACATACTTAGGTTTATGTATGTTTATACATACTATATATGTACATGTGTATATATGACTATATACTAACACTATTGAGTGCACTTGCATTTTCTAAAATGACAGTGGGTTGTTGTCGCCGCATACCTTTGGAGCAAAAAAATATATGTATGTATGTAGGTTTTTCCGGTTTTGCATTCACTCTTAAAAAGAAGACGAAACCCACACGATCCAAAGTGATAGTTGAGTTGAGGAATAGAGTGAGATGAAGACAACTTAACAAAAATAAAAAGAAAGATTGTCGTATTGCCTTTATGTTTGTCAGTTTATTTCGCTGTCTGTCTGTATGTCTCTTTGTTTACTAAAAATAAACATGAAACATGTGGGCGCTTCAAAAAGGTGTTAAGAACAAGTTGCACAAGAATCAGGCAAAACTTTTATTCAGTAGAAACCAAGCTATATATATCCATACATACATCTTGTACTTGTGTATAGGAATTTATCATAATAAATCCCCTCACCAGGCCAGCCAAAAGAGAAAAGTCGGCATGGCTTTGGCTTTTGTTTCCAAACAAGTTGTCAGGCTTTTTTTTCGTTCGTTTTTTTTTTCGCCTTGGTCATTTCAATGTTGGTCAAGCATATTACGGCTATATAATTATGCATATGTATGTATCACAGTGTGTGTGTGTATACTTAACTCGACAATTCATATGAAGAAGATGGTAGTAGCCAGGTAGGTGGTGGGTAAGTAGGCAGGCAAGTATGTTGTAGGTAGGCAGCATTATTAACAAGTGTGTGTGTGCGAGAGAGTGACTGAATTGTCGTCGTAATAATTTATAGGGCTCTCTGTGCTGCCCATGTATTGTCTTTGTTGGTTGTCTGCCATGTGTGGGGGCTGTCACACAATTGACTGTTTGGTTTGCCTTATTAAAGACCTTGCTACGTGTGTCACGTTGCGTATGAGCGATAATCAAAATTAATTATACGCCAAGTAAAAGGCAGCAGCAGCAGCACCAACAGCAGCCCCACGATCAGGTAACACACACGCCCACATTTCAGCATACCCATTAATAAATAAAAAACAAAAATTATGAAATAATCTGTGCTGCTCTTTTTTAATGCCTAAACATAAATAATAAAAACAAACCAAGAAAAAATACTTTTTTTTATGTTAACTGCCCCAAAAATGGAAAACTTGCTAAACTTTCACTTGCCTTAAATGTCCTACAATGACCATTGAAATATGCAGTTAAATGTTGAAAACTATTGACTTACATTTTGATCAAAGCAGTATCTTATATTTAATAATACATATAATGGTCTTTCTTTGAGTCAGAATACATTAAAATAGGTTACTAAAAATAAGTAAGAGATGTCCTAAAAGTATGTCTATAAGGAACAAGTTTGAGCAGTCAGGAATATAGCACAATTTAGTAAATAAATATATGTGGAATTACATAATTAAATCTTCACTTTCCGGTTAAAGAAATTTGAGAAATTTTTAAATGAAAACTAGTCAAAATTGATGCCATAGATTATCTATCCATCTATGAGTCTATTTCAAATAAATAATAGAGAATGGACCATAAAAATAATACCATAAGAAGGGAGGAAGGGAAGAGGTCACAAAAAGTTTTCCCTCACGCCAATTTGTATATTTGTTGCTGATGGATCACAGCTTGTTAAACATATTTTGAACAGAAAATGTTTACACATTAGTTGGCTGACGAGCCACAACAATATGGAGAAATCCAATAACAAATGGAAATTAGAAGCAAATATATATTTCGTTAAATCTTTCAAATACCAAATGGCTAACTAGGCTAAAAAAGAAAAAAATAAATGAGGGAACAAAATTTGGACTTTGGTTGAAACAAAAACCGAAGAGTTTTAGAGGAGCCCCAAAGTAAATGCCAAGAGAGATATAAAGGGAGAAAATTAGAAAATTTGTATCTCCTAAGTAGTTTACACACACCAAAAAAAAAAAGGTCATGAACTTTTGCGGTTGCTGTTTGTTTCAGAAAAAAAAAAACCGCCATTATGCCTCCTCCATTGCCATTGCCATCAACGATATATATATTTTTTTGTTGCTTCTATTCTATTTGTTCATCAGTTCAGCCATGGCTGACGCGTCGCCGGTTTACGTTCCCCACAAGTTGCTTGGAGTCCGGAAAAGTCATTCGACTACTCCAGAAATAAACAAGCAATGTGGCAACAACCGGAGGCAACAACAGCCATTGGCCAGACAATTCACAGTCGAGTCGAATCGTAGTGCGTCGGGGTGTCACAGAAATTTCATCTTATAAATATGCTTAAAAATAGAAAGATGCCCAAAAAAAATGATACAAAAAAACCAAAAAGAACAGCCCAAAAAGTGTTCAAAAGCAGCAAGCATAGCCCATCACAGAACATTTTGCGGTATTTTTGGTTTTTACGAGAGTTCAACCGTGTTGATTGAGGTGTTTACGAAGCACAAAAGTGCTAAAAGACTAAAGATCCTTAATGTCATTTCTGTTTACTATAATTATCTCTTCAACTTTCAAAGTCGAATGGGTGAAACGCTCAAACATAACCTGTTGGGATTTTCCCATTCGAATTTTGAAGCTTTTCTTCGAAAGAAAACATCCATGGCCTTTATGGCCTTCCAATTCATTTTTTGGTCTCTTGTTCTTTGGTTAGTTTATTTAAGAACCATTTCAACGGATTTCCTTAACTATATTTACTTATTCCATTGTAAATTTTCTTCTTTTATTACAGTGTTTAGGTGTACTTAATATTTTATTATTATTCTCAGTAGGTGCAAGTCTCCCCCATCGGATTAAACTATAATAAAAACTATTTAATAGCTAAAAATATGTTTTTTAGATAACATTTTGTAATATGGCGAGAAAGTTGTTAAAATGTTTATATTAGATTATACAAGTATTAAAGTTATCTATATTTGGAAGTCGTCTTAGCACTATGCAGTAGTTTTTCATCTAAATATTGTATCATGATTACAAGGAAAAATTTTAGGAAAACATTGCTGTCAAGGTCTTTCTTTTTAAGTTTTTCTGCCCAAATGAAACTTGTTGGCCATAAATTGTTTTTGTTTTTACTTTCGTAGTTCACTTTACCGCCATTTTATTTGTTGCCTCAACTAATCTAATCTATGAACTTCTTTTTCTTTTTCATTTACAGGTAAGTTTGTTTAACGGAGCTTATCAGTGACTACAACATACATAAATACCTGTGAATAGAAGGGCATTCATTCGGTAGCAGCAGCAGCAACAACAAAAACCATAATCGTTTGGTCTAAAACTAACCTGATTGGTTGAGTACACAAATCGTCTATTATCTATACTAGATGCAGTTCATTTGTAATTGGTCCAAGCAACACAACAACAATAATGAAGTGCGGGGTGGGCTTGTCTGTCTGTCCCATCATCGATACTTATTATCTGGCTTTGAATTTTATTACCGGCTATAAAATAAGCTTTGCTTGTTAATTGCTTTATAAAAATGGGCGCGCATGTGACGTGACATAGAGAAAGAGAAAGAAGACTACCGTTTTTTTATATACCCTATACCCAATAGGGTTAATATGTTCATAGCAAAATCTAGTAAACAAAATCCATTTCAAATGTGTTTGATTATTATTATGGATTGTTTATTGTTTCTGATTTCTGAAGATGTTTAAAGAAATATCTACCAAATACTATATATATAATTGCTTTACATTGCCCTTAAGTATTTTAACTGATTTTTAATTACACAGGGTATTTGCCAATAATACAATGAATAGAATTGAGTGACTGTCTGCCTGCTTGTCTGTCTGTCTGACGAGTTTTGCCAGTTAAATAAGTTATATAGAAATTTATGCCCTATAGTTGTCATTTGTTAGAAAGGTTTATTTCAATCGAGAGAACCTTCCCTGCCTTGCCCTGGTCCCTACCCTATATACATTTGAGTCGAATCGCTCCCCTGGTGCGCTCCAGTGCACCCCCTTTTTCATTCATTATGTGAATCTTAATTAATTTTTAAATATTGACAGACCAAAGCAGCAAACTGCCGGGGTGTGGCTTCCTGCCCCAAGTAGTACTTACTAAAAGCGGGCGGACAACAAGTTTATTTATTTATCTTTTCTTTTTTTTTTTTTTTTTGTGAATTTTGCCCATGTTAAAACCTTTTCTTTTTTATCTTTCATTATGCTTTCTTTTTGTTGTTGTGTATTTTATACCTTTTTTGCCCAATTTTCCACTTTAGTCAGTTTGCTTTTGCAGGAGAGCCTTAATTATTGGCACTTTTCTCATTTTTTTTTTCATTCAATTCATCAATTTACGCATTTATTGCATATATATTTGGCTCGATACGCATGGGGGTTTTCCCAGCCTCTTACGTGGGGGTATTTTATTTTGTTTTTCGCATTGGAAATTGTGCTCATGGGAACTGATTGATTAGCGGGGCAGTTACTTGGCAGCCGCAAGTAAATGCAACTGCAACAAAAACGAAAAAAAAAAAACACTGCCACACAGATATTTGCAATCTTTTTTGGCAATGACAAGTTGCAGTTGCAATTTACTTTTTGTTACTGAATGTTAAGGGGACAAAAAAAAACCACGAAATTCCCCTACAATTGTCAAACTTGTTTATTATTTGGTTTGTTGTTGTTTTTGTTGTCATTATATAGTAAATTTGTAGTTTCATCTCTCTTTAAAAATGTTGTTAGTGTGCTAAATAATAGTTGGAGATGGAGAGAAAAAGATTTAAAGGGGACCATTAAACAAATAGTTATTCATTGTTTTTGGTAGACTTTCAATATTTACAATAATTTTCGTATGTCTTGTGACTCAATTTAAAGATAATTTAACTCTATATTAGCTGGCTTAAACGTTTTAGTTAATCCTCTTTAAAATATTTCAAAAACAATGACGAATTCTTTTTTTAAAAGAACTGTAAATAGAAGAATAGAAGTAGTAAAACTGATGCTAAAGATAATTGCCGTATTTGTAATGTTCAGTTTTAGTGGGAGACTCTTAAATAATATTTTCCAGCAGTCCTCGGTAGACGAGTTGTCTAAGTGACCCAGTCATTTGAGCAACTGAACAACGAGGATCCGGGTTCGAATCCCAGGCTAGTGTATGGATGTAGTTTTCGTCTAAGCCGAAGGCCTTAGTTGCCAGTGCTTGTAAAATATAGTTAGGTTGATAGTTTAAAACTATATCCTATACTTATAATAATAATAATAATAATAATATTTTCCATTTTTAACGACTTAAAGTCAGGTATTTTTTTTCCCCACTTATTTGTGGAATATCTTCAAGTTTAACACGGCTATGACACATCTTCTTTTTTTTTTTGCATTGACAGTACACAGGAATACACTGCGCGACAACCGATTAGCACACCCAATTCTTCCTACATTTGAAGCTTAATATCAGCCAATCGCTTGATCCTTTTGGAATGATTTTTGTGTCATTAAGACTTCACATATTTTTTAACAAAGAAAAATAATATTTAGGTTATTAACTTTATTAAAACCGTTTTAAGAGAATATTATCTAAATTAATATAAAAAACCGACTTAAATTTTTGCGACAACCGATTAGCACACCCACTCACAAATGTCGAAATATGTAGAAAAATGGGCTTCGAACCGCATCACAAAATTTTTTATTGTTAATTCAATCTGTTTTACCTTATTTATAAACAAAATTAATAATGTGTTGTGCCACCACGGTTAAGTATGACCTCATACATCCTTTTGGGTAAAGAGTCATACAATTGTTGAATGTAGTTTAATGAAATGGTGCTCCAGGCATTTTTAATATCTTCTATTAGCTCTATTTCAGTTGTATATTGCCTTCCTGATTCGTATACTTTTCGTGCCAGCCATCCCCAAACGTTTTCAATAATGTTCAGATCAGGCGAGTATGGGGGGCCAATTTAGCAAAGGTACGTTTTGACGCCCAATCCACGACTTTACAACTCTGGACGTATGAATAGGTGCGTTATCCTGCTGGAATTTCCACATCAAGGGTCCAAAAATTTCCTTTATAGCAGGAAAAGCCGTTTGCAATACCCCATTGTAAGCTGTGGCATTCATTCGACTTGTCAAAAATTGAAGTTCTATGGTTCCATAATAGGTAATTGCTCCCCACACCATGACACCACCAGCACAGCTGTGCAATCGTTCTAAAACAAGCTCTTCCTTTCTAAGATCGTGAAAGTAGTACGAATAGCCATCCGGACCCTCTAAATTAAATTTTTTCTCATCCGAAAAGACAACAAGTCGCCACTCCTTAGTCCAGGTCATATTCGATCGACAAAATTCAAGCCGCTTAATCTTTCTATTTGCATTTAGAGGTGGTTTTTTTTTTAATTTAAGGCGTTTTATGTATTTCGCGTTTTTAATAATGCGTTGCACAGTCCGCACACTAGACTTAACACCAGATTTTTGCTTGATTTTAGCCGCAGAGTCTCGTGAGTTAGACGCGTTCCTCAGAATCAGTCGCTTGTCAGCCTGTGTTATTACTGAAGAAGGCCGACCTTTCATGTTTTTCCCATAAGAGTGCTCGTTTTTCAAAAATGAGGTAATAACTTTACGGCTGCGCTTAATATTTTTCGATATTTTTGAGATTGAAAGTCCACACTCTATGTAAGCCTTTATTCGACCTTTTTCTGCCTCATCTAACTGCTTTGCTTTTCCCATAATTAAGTAATTTCGATTTATTCAATTCAAAATTGATCAAATTAAATAATAAATCTCTTTAAGTAGTGAAATCCGACAGCTTTCACACAAAAATCCACATTAAAAGGGAAGTGTGCTAATCGGCTGTCGCAGAAAAAAGGCATGATTTTTTCATCTATTTCTAAGAAAAAAATTAAGACTAACTAACGGTAAACTTCCAGAGCATGCTATTTGCTTTTATACTAAGTACAAATGCAGAAGAATGATAGAAAAATATAAAGAGCATGATAGAGATTTACAGTTACTGGTTATTTATATTTCCTCTGAGAGGTAACAGGGTGTGCTAATCGGTTGTCGCGCAGTGTATTATGTACTATATTCTCATACGATGAATCAACTTTAACTTGGCATGAAAGTAAAATAAATATTTCCCAATTACGTTTAAGTGCGTTTATTTGACAGGGGATGGGAAGGGGAAGGGGACAACAACAGACATTTGAAATCCGATCTACCAAAAAACAAAAAAACACAACGAAAACCAAACAAAAATAAAATTACTAATACATCAAAAACTGGTAAGACAAACAACCTTGGCCTTACTTGTTTGCTTATTTGCATTTTGTCAATTGTTTTCAATTTCGTCTTGTTATTATAATCATTTATTTTATTATTATTTCTGTTTGTTGGGCACCACGCCCATTCTTGGCCTGATAACTAATTGTGAGCTTAATGTCAAGTTGCAAGGCTGCTTACCACCACCTACACCAACATACCACAAGTCTCACAAGTATTTGCTTTCAAAATGTGTGGCATGGGAACACACAGCATTATGATGCAGAGAGACGGCATTAAAACATCATTTCTATTTCCATTTCCATTTACACTTGTGCACAAGTTAGCGCCAAGTTTACCTAAAAGAAATGTTGGCTTAGTTTATTTGCTTTGCTGCCATGTTGACAACAACTTTCCTTTTTTTCCGCTGTCTTTGGCCATTGTCTTTGAGAGAGTCTGTCGTGGGGTTTGAATCTGAAACGGAAAGTTCAAATTCACGCTATTCGGCTTGCTATGTGTCTGCGATGGCATTTCACTTCCTTTCCAACGCCCTTAAGCCACATAGCGACAGTTACCTATGTACATATGTATATAGTACATGTATGATGTATATGTATGTGAATATGGCCAACTCGTCAAAAGCCATTCTGGCGTGTCGAAAATCTGGAACGTCGACAGTAAAACGAACGAACCAACGAACTCATCATCATACCAAAATCTGGCACAAAAAGAGTTGTAGTACCTTTTACTTCCACGACATGTGAAAAAGAAAAACAAAAACCAGAAAAAACACAAAAATGAACCATACGACAAAGTTGCATTGTTTTTCCAACCAACCAAACGATGTTGCTGACACATTTTACTAATACTTGTGACTGTCTCTTGGGTCGCCCAGTTCATCACATGTTCTTTTTGGTCTTCTTGGCGTTTTCTCTTTCTCGCGGAATTGTGGGTGTTGCTCATGATGATGATGATAATAATGATGATGATAATGATGATGATGGGTGCTACTATTATTACTGTCGCTCATTGCCGCATGGCTTTTTGGCATTAATTTTAATGCCCTTAGTCGTCGCTTGAGAAGAAGAAGTATGGTGTGGGATGGGATGAAATGTTGAGTTGTATTAATGGCCGAGTGGCAAAAATAAGTCTGACTGTGTCGCCAAGCAATGTGCTTAGAGGTTTTGCCACTAAACCGTAGTCGTCACATTGCATGCCCATTAAAATTCTCAGTATATACATAAAATATATAGAGGTATACATAGGTGTATATAACTTTTAATGCCTTTCTTTCTCTTTTCTCGCTTTGCTTTTGTCTTTATTCTCTTTCGCGCGATGTACTTAAATTCGACTTATTAAATGGCAATGGCTACTTAGATAAGCAACAATCAAATTTGTATTTAGGCAGGCATTAAATTAAAAATGCTAAAACGAAATTAGTCATTGACTCATGAGTTATTTGCATACCCTGTAAATGTTTGAGGCAAAAAGTATATTGGCTAAAAGTATATTCACTCGAAAGGTCTGTCTGCTTGCTTACTAAAAGGCAAAAACTACATAATATGTTGGCATAGAAAAGTATCTTTCTTAGAGGACATCTTTTAGTCTGTCATTTTGTTTTGTTAATACGAAATTTCTCTTGTTCTCTCTCTTTCTATCTCTTTGATTTAATCACAGCAATTAATTAGTCGTCATCTGTTTGATTTCAAGGTGTTTAACATGGGCTTTAACAATTCAATTTGCAACAAATTTTAAAGTGTGTATTTAGATAAATTTTGCAACAAATGTGGCGGGAGCAATGATTGTAACGATTTATATTTATTGTTATCTCTCGCCTTTTGAATGTTATAATTAATGATGAATGAAATAACTTTTAGTCATTACAATTGCATATCAATGCAATGACTAATAGAATTTAATCAAAATCAACATCTATCTAATAATAATTATACTTTTATTTAGATGAATGGCATCATCAAAAATTTTTATATTAGCTGTCAAATAATTATCATAAGAGAATAATTATTACATTTTAATGAGGAAATTATACACCAAAAGAATTCCAATTGCTGCACATGGGCACATATAAAAACCAGAAATTAGCCATTTAATAAAATAAATTTAAAACCCACACAAATACATACATACATAGCTACAAATTAAAGTCAAAAATGGTTGCTAGTTTGTTTTGTTTGTTTAATATTTGTGCCTTTTGGTTTATTTAAACTAACAATTTGTACATTTATTCCATTATTCTTTGTTATTGTTGAGATTAATGTGCGTTTTATCAGTTGTTTTTTCTTCATATTTATGTGAAATGTTTATATACGGCTATTAAGAAAGAGAACGGCCAAATGTGTTTAGTTCTAAATCAGGTGTGTATTTTCAAGCAATTCGATTGTATATATATTTTTCTTTTTTCATTCAAAAGAAAAGAAGAAAAGCCTCTAACATTTTGTAAATTTAAGGGCTTTGAGTATTTTGTATTTACTTATTCATAAACATTGACGTACTGAAACAAATTTGAACTTTGTGCTTGAGAAATGTTTCACAAATTTAAAAATAGGTCTAATGGCTTCTATTAAGTGTAGGAACTTTCTTTAAAAGTGTTAAAAGATAGTCTAGGCTTCTTTTTCCATTGCTTTTCTTTTCGTTTGACTTTAAAACTCTTTGAAAATTCTTATTTGTTTTAGTTATTGTCATAAAGTTTAAAAAAGTCTTGCCAGTTTTCATGTTTGTTTTTTTTTTTTTTTGGTCTTTTGTATTTACTTTTATTATTTTGCCTTAACAAAACATAAAAATTTATTGTATAAAAAATTTTGTTTGTATATTTAATTTCAGAAATTTCACAAAAAGAAAAAAACATTGCAAAATTGAAATGATAAGAGATAAATGTCGGCGAAATTCGTTCGAATCGCAAATATTATTTTAGCAGATTGTTGATCGTGTGAATCAACATGCAAATGACACATTTATGAGTAAAGAAAACAAAAAACGTTGGAGACAAATATTTATGCATTGAATTCGATACATTTGTTAATTTAATCTAATGTTATTCCCAACAGTTTCTTGACCATGTTCTTCAACCAGTCAGAAGTAACTTTAGTCAGTATTCAGTTGATATTTGGCAAAGAAAATTGCTGTAAAACGTAAAATGTCCTCTGAAGAGATATGATTTGATAAAGTAGTGGGATCCATCTAATGTACTGAGATTGCATTTTTCTCTGTGCGTGTTGGCCTAAACATCTGTTCAATTCAGAAGGCAGAATATGGAAATATGTACATGGTAATTGCTCATTGCTTTGCCTGTGGAAATTTATATAAAAAAAAAAAAAAACAAATCGCGAATATATAATATGAAATTACTGCCAAAATTGTTTTTGGTGCCTGAAAACCGAATTGATTGTTTTGTTGGTTGCAAAATTTCAAGGCCAGTCTTGCCTTAGGCAAAGTGGAGTTCATGTTGAAAACATAAAATCAAATGTCTTTTGCGTTTTGCTTTTGTACTTGCAATTTGTTTGTTGGCCGGCCAGAAGCAAGGCTTTAAAAGATTGCAATAAAACACACAAAATAAAGCAGTGTGAACTTTAAACGTTTTTGTGTACGGTAATTTAAAATAATTTCGTTATTTGGCTTTGTCATGGCTGGTGCTGTTGCTGCTGCTGTGACAATTTGTTAAAAGAAAAAACAACAAAAAAAACATGGGTATTGTTAATATGTGGGCGTTTGGAGAGTGGGTGGTGGAGGCGGGTGAGGGGGAGGGGGCAGAACAGTTTGCGCATTTGACATTGTTTTCTTGGCAAACCAACCCACACTCTGATCTCTTTTTTTTTGTGCTCTCCTTGTCATCTAATTCGTGGTATGAATGGCTTTGCATTCATAAATTAGCTGGCAGATACTTTACTTAAGATATAGAGACAACGGATGGATGTGTGTATGTAGGCAAATTGTATATATTTATTTATATATGTCGTGAGCCAATGCAAATTGTTTGGCTAACAATCAATCAGCTGAGTCGGCGACCGAGTTAAGTTTAATTTGGTTTAGGTGTCGCCTGCCTGGCATTTCCTATGAGATTGACAAGTGTGGGGATTAGATTTGTGTATGTGTGTGTTTATGCCAGTGTTAAGGCGAGGTTATCTGTGGTTTCTGTTTTTATTTTGTGTAGGCAAAATAATTGGTTTTTCACACCATATTGAAAATGTATTACAAACCATGAGAATTCACAAAGCAATCTGCTTGAAATCTAATTTAAATAATAATTTATAGCGACAATTCAATAATAATCTCGAATTGATAGCAAAATCTAATTTTATACCAAATTCCATGAAAATCATGAACATTAATTGGTCTAGAAACTAAAGGAAAACGATTCACTAGTTTTCTATAAGTTTTCTGATTAGCATTTTTTAAGACGAAATAGTAAAGAAAGAATTTCTAACACTATGAAGAGATGTTTCTTTGTGTTAAATGAGAATGCTTTTAGTAGAACTTATTAGAAAAAATTGCATAGACTGAAAAAGTTCTTAGTTTAGTTTAACGAAGCAATAACAAAAGCCTTTGGAGATTCAGAAGTGACTAGTAGGTATCTATATTTCTAACAAATTTTTACTTTTTTAATGCCTTTCACTAAAGTTTTATGCCTTACTTGTTAAGTCCTTAAAGCTGTAAAAATGCCTGCCTAGAAATTATAGCATTTCTTAAGCCCAGAATCTGAATTATCTGATGGGACACCCACACAACCCACCCTGATGGGTCACGAATAGTAATTTTAGAATAGAATTAGAGCATCTGACAGCTTTTGTTTAGTTTAGATAAGAGCCAACAGATTTCTAGAAGACTTTTCCTTAAGTAGGTGATGGAAAATTTCCAAATACAGTTTTCAGAAAATTTGTTGGCTTTTCGAAAAACAACTTGCATGTTTTCCACTTGTCTTTACGATTTTATTTATCTATTTGAGTAGGCATTATGTATTTAGTTACATATACATATGTAAGTAGGATGTATGTATGTATTTTTGTGGCACTTTGGCAGACTAAAGATGTAGCGTGTAGAGAGTAAAACCCTTGCCAAAAATCGTAATGCATAAAATTTGACAATTTATTGACGCTCGGTTGGCTGGTGTTTGCATAAAATGAAATTGCGCACACAAGAAAGAAATAAAAACACACACACACACACACACACAACACACAAATCTAAAATTAAAATTCTTAATATGCAAAATGTGGCAGGGCTTCAGAGGGAAGGAAAAACACACCCCCTTGCCCTAAAAATGAATGCATTTCTCTTGGCCAGAATTAGGTACCAGTCAGCCAGCCAGCACTTTCTGATGTCATCAATAAATCAAAAATCTGAAATCACAATATGAGCAAATCCTTGTTCATGTCTTGGCCAATTGAAAGCCTTGAAATTTGTGTTTTTCTTTATATTATTGACAGAATTTTTAGTAGTTTTGTCTAATAACAAATTCGTTGGAAAAAAAAGGTTTGCCAACTCTAGAGCAAGAGCCACTTAAAGCAGTATATATGTATGTATTTTTTTTGTGGGGGTTGGCTATAAAAATTATACAAAATGATAATAATAATAATAATAATACTTGTACACACACGCAAACTATATTTTCTATATATGTATAGAGATGTGTGTGTGTGCCTTAGGCACTCACCAAATTTGGAAGAGCTGTTTCGTGCCAAATATAGAGAGGGTCTGGCTAAAAAGTTCAAGTCATAAAAACACAAACAAAAACGCCAAAACGTACGTATGTGTGTATGTAAATTATAAGTTAAAACTTGACTTGCATTAAGAGAGCGGAATTTGAATGAATGAAATGAAATGATAGAAATCTAGATAGTCAGCAACTTGCCTTAAATGAACAGAAACGGCCAAGTTGTTAATGAATAAAATGATCTTTCATTGATAATTATATTATATATTAGATTGACAAGAGGACGGCCTAAAACCAGATTGCTGAGTTGGCCACCTACACGGGCACAAAACACAAAACAAAACCTGCGGCAATGGGTCTAACTCTCTATCTAACTTTGACTGAACCTGCCCGCCAACAGATTTATGCCCTAAAATGGTCAGCCATATGGTGTATGTGTGAGTCTCTCTATGTGCGTGTGTGTGTGTGTGTTCTGTCTAAGGTAAGAGGTTTAATTATAGCAAAACTGACACACAGTTGGAGTAGGAAAGATTAGAGAGAGAAAGAGAGGGACAGAGACAGGCGGGGGAAACTATTGACTAAGTTATTAATTAAGCCGCCTGCGCAGAATATGGTCAAGTTAATTATTGTAATTTCTATAAACGCTAGGTGAGTGAGTGAGTGAATGAGTTAGTTGAGTGACTAATTCGATTGAATGATTGCCCCCAAGCAAGCGCCTTTTGTCTCTTCACTCTTGCCGGCTCTCTCACATAGATATATATGCAAATTGCAATTTTACACCAATTTGGCTTGGCTTATTCATCTAATCCGCCTCAATTTTCATCTTCACATCAGTCACGTTGCCTTTGGTTGGGGTTTGCCGGCCGGGCCGATTGTCATCGTTTGATGGACTGACTGACATTTGCTCGATTAAAATTGACAGCTGGCATGATTGCATTCAGTGTATCTACTGGCGTTTGGTCAAAAGATCTCCGCTGATTTCCACCAATGCACGCAGATGGAGGCCAAAAAGTACACAAATTTTTGACTTGCGTGTCACAAGAAATTATGTACAAATTATCAATAAAAAGCGCGCATTTGCTTTTCAAAATCTGTTTCTAAATCTATACATACAATTTCTGTCGACACAATTTCATGTTGCATTCTGTTTTCTGTTCGGTTTGGTGGCAACAATTTTTCCTTATATTTTCTGGAAAAACAAATTGAAATATGTATGCGCGTTGTTTTCTTCTTTGTTTGCGGTTGCTATACTGAGAGAATCCACCATGTATACATATGTATATATAGAATCATGTATATATATTTGTGTACATTTTTATATATATTTCGTGATATACATTATAATTTATTTATATGGCAAGACGGCGGCTAGCCACATAAAATAAAAACCCAAAAAAATATACAGGAGAGGCGATGCATAACAGAAAATATAGGTATATGTATATACATATAAAGAATCATTAATTTAAATGCCAAAATTAAATCGTCTTAAACAAGAAGTTGAGCAGAAAATATTGAACAATTTTTGTTGTTCTTCTTTTTTTGGCATGCACCAAAATGGAAGAAGATGTTGAACATTATAATCAAGGTAAAAGAAAATATGTATATTGGGTCAAAGAACTGGTAACTAGGCAAAACGAAATGAATTCTATTTCTATACCAAACATAAATTGACAAATTAAATTAAGATATTTAACTTTTAAAGTACTAAAAAGGTTTTTCTGCAATTAATCTAATGTTGGTTTGATGTTGCACATTTTGAAGTCGTCAAAAAATATCAAAGTCTTGCTAATTTTCTTGTAGACATTTCATAGACAAAGAATTTCTGGACAATAAAAACCTATTTTAAATACTTAAGCTAATAGAATTCTTCTTTTATGCCTCTGCCCTATTTACTGTTGATTTTAGGTTTGTTTTATATATTTTTAAAAAAGCTCTTTAATTGGTTAATAGATTCCGTATTGCATAATATAGATTTTAGTATAATAAAAGAAAGTAATTATTTTTTTATTTAGATCTAAAGTAGATGAACTTGTTTATACTAGAAATATGATTTAATATGTTAAACCTTTTAGATCGTTTATTGAAATTTTTTTTATCCTTTTTTGCTTTAGTTACTTCAAAACTTTCTTTTAAAGTTTTAGATCACAATTCCTAAACGTTTGATTTGAGAAAATGACTAATTTCAATTATATTAAACTTCTTGCTCTAATCAAATAGAACATCTAGATTCTAGAATGATGCAAACAAATAAAAAACAATTTTTTCTAATGGCAAAAAATAAGTGAATAATTTGTATGCGTTTTTTTTTTTTTTTGTGTGTGTCAACTCAGACATTCAATTGATGTCATACCGTGGCCGTTTCTTAAGTCATTTGAAGTGTGACATATGCAACAGCAACAGCCCCTATCTCAGTTTCCACTTCACCTCACCGCCATGTAAACCACCGCATCGTCATCATCATCATCATCAGTACGGCACAATCTCAGTTTATCTGCGTTTAAGTGACAAATTGTCATGGCAATGGGTTTTTTGTTGTTGCAATGTTAGGGGTAAGCTCTGGCTAATGCAAAGCACATGCCAAAAACAAACAATGCAAGTTCCTATTATGCAAAACAAAAACAACAACAATAAGAAGATAGACTGTTGATCAAATCAATTCTAAAGTCACTGTCAACTGTCACAGTTGGGGGTACTAATATCCATAATTGTCACAGTAGTCGTCCAAAAAATGTGTGAATTATGGATGGGTGACATGGCGTTTAGAGTTACCATTGACTCGGTCATTCTAGTTCTCTCGGTTTTATAGAATTTTTAATAATAGTAATGGCATAATTTGTTTATATATAGAAACTAAATGATTTCATTGCCTCGTAGGTGGCAAATGCATACACCTGACTTTTGGATCTAATAAATTAGCAGCATTAGCCATCCAATAGCTATATTCACACGCCATTCCATTATACGTTTGATGTGCTTAATAATACTTATAAAAAGGCAAATTAAATGTAATTTAATACGTGCATTTAACTAAATGACAAATTGTGACCATTGTTGTTGTTGTTGCTGATGATGATGAGGATGACAATGATGATACGTTTATGCGAATAGGGGCCATGGCAATTAAAAATTATTAAAAATACTTTTCGGCTCTTTATTGTCCACTCTATATATACATTTAACATTAATTATTCATGGTCTTGTTTTCTTTATTTTATTTATTCTAGAAATTGCACGCGTGCGTGCTTCACTGTTCCAGATCAATGGCGTTAAGAAGGAACCCTTAACTCTGCCCGAACCGGAGGGAGCTGTTGTTACAATGAATGAGAAGGTTTATGTGCCAGTTCGTGAACATCCAGATGTAAGTTGTTTATTTTTTTTGAATTTCAAATATCAAAATCAAAAGCCCAAATCGAAAAAAATTGTCGATGATCTAATTTATGAATCGAAGCACATTTGAAGCGTTTCCGCTAATTAGAATTGACAACACACACACACACACACACACGCACACACATAAAGACGCCAGCAGCTCAATGAGGCTCAATGAGCAACTGGTACACCGGAAATGGCTTTAAGGTGTGCCCTCTAGTGAGGAGGAATACTACTTTGACTTTATTGCTGCCACTGTTGCTGCTGCTGCTGCAACAAATAGGCGGTTAGGCAAGACACAGACAAGTCATTCAGTTGTCTAACAATAGGAAAATGTTTTCTTGGGCTCGGTTTTATAAGTAAGATGCCAAATGCAAAATGCGTAGCCAACTTTTCCCCCCTCCCCCATCATTAGATAGATCCATGTCCCATAGCTAGATTTATATACATATATATATGGGTTAGACAAAATCACTGAAGCGTTTTAGGAAGTTGTTTGACGCCGTTTGCGCGTTGTAGGCGTTTTTGTTTTGCCGCCATGGCAAATTAGAATTTGATTTAATTTTATGCAATTTAAAATGTTGTTTTTCCGCGCTCCCTTTTCTTTATGTTTGTTCGTTTTTTCTTTTGTGACTTTTGTTTTCTTCGTTTAATTTGGAAATTGTTTGGGCGTAGTTTTACTTATTTATGGCTGACAGCAGGCATCATGTATTCAGAGGGATAGAGAGTGGGAGGGGTGTAGGATGTGAGGCAAAAAAAGTGGAACTGAGGAAATTTATTTTATTGCATGACACACTTAAGTGTATGTTTTCATGTGTCTGTGTCTGTGTGTGTGTTGGGTGTGAGTGCTCCAAATAAATGCATAAATTTAAATATCATTAATGAGAGACAAAGACCAACAAATAACACATACAACATATATGTATGTATATTTTTGCTAAAACAGATGTTCAAATATATCTATGAAGTTTTTTTTTTAAAACTTTTTTCTGTTTGTTGTCTCGCCAAATGGCGCCAAACACTTGAAAAACGACAGCGACTCGAGAGACGAAAATGAGTGTTGATCTTGCAAATTATTATTATTTATTAAATCAACCGAAACTGGATTACAACAACAACAATATTTGTCAAAGTCAAGAGATCAAATAGCTGAGAATAAATCTGAAACTTTCAAATCTATAAACTCAAGATACCAAAAGATACAGTAAATAGAATTAGCTATATTTTCCATTCAAAATGGCAAAAGAAATGAGAAGTTCTTCAACATATCAAGTATACGTAGTGTGTGCTTTCAAAGCACTTAAAATTTGTGAGACTTTATGGATAACTCTTTCTTCTTTCCATAAATTTTTCTATTCAAAGACAAGTTTTTAAGTGATATTCCTAATAAAAACTTTTTTACTGCTTGTATTTATGTCTATATTTAGTGTATTTTACTAGGAAGTTATCATTTTGAATCGATTGCTGGTTTTTTTATTAAACATTAAGCTACTCCATTAGAAACGTTTGTAATTGTGTTTAATAGTTTCCATTACAAGTTCAAGTTCTCCTTCTTTTTTGTAGTTGTCATCTTGACCACGTCTGTGCAATTTGTTATTTGTCTAACTATAAACGATTTCCAGATGACTGTTGTTAACTTGGCCATCAAAATCAGATATCACTAAAGTACTATCTCTCTCTTTCTCTGTCTAAATATTCTCATCAACCGATTGCACAATGTTGTTGGACCCATAAAAATTAATTAAACCATGCTCAAACATTTCTCTTCAGTGCCATTTAATTAATTACTTCGGGACACTGCAAAAGCCAGAGTAGTAGAATAGCTCAGAACAAAGCTAAAACCAAAAACTAACAGTCGAAATGAACATAAAATTGGACTTTATTAAGGCGGACCATGTCACAAATGTGATGTGTTCTTGTTGCCACTGAAAGTTTCTGAACAAAACAAAAAAAGAAAATATAATGAATATGAATGAGTTAAGGTAATAAATTAAAATTAAGCAAAGCAAAGACTAACAAAAAAAAAAAAGAGATAAAATAAAGAGGCAACAACATAATTTTTAGCGAAAAAGCAGAGCAGAAGAAAAATATAAAAAAAAAACCTGAACTATTTGAGTTGATGATGACGCTGCTATATTTATGTTCTGATGTTTTTCCAAATGAAAAGTGGCACAGTGGCTGATGAGATTTATGATCTGAGGGCATAGGTTTTTCTATCTTGGTGTCGGTTTTGTATTTATTTTTCGATATTTCCTCAGGTGTTCGAATAGTTCAAATGTCTATTTTTAATGCCAACCAGCTGAAACATTTTCTGTTCAACATCTTTTGGTGCGGGCGTGTGAGCTTTGTCATAAATCATTTCATTTAATTGCAATATCTCGAGCAAACAAAATTCGCACACACACACGACCATCAGAAAAATATACATATATACACAAGCACATTGATTTTTCCGACATATTTCATTCAAGATAAATTGCGATTCAAATAACATGAAAATGCAACAAGTTTGCAAAATGTTTATTGGTTTATTTAAGATGGAAAATTGCAAAAAAAAAACAACGATATGTAAATTTTATGGTTAAACTATATGTAATCAATCTATATAGATTCAGATCTTGGCTAATAAATGTGGCTGAAACTTTTTTTGTGAAAAATGTTTAGAAAGTTGGCTAACGGGTATATTAAAGTTGTAAAAGGTGTGATTATAATTACATTTAGTCTATGTTTATTTAGATTTTGGGCAGCTTCGTCATCGGCCATAAATTTCAAGGCATTAAACCGACTGTGCTGTGTCAATCTTAATAGCCGTAAATAATTTATACCATATTTAAACAATGCGAATAAAGATTTGTCAGTTAGTCAGCTAGAGCCGCCTGACAACCGGCAAATGCAACCAAAAGCCATGTAAATAGACAACAATTTGTCAATGAGCCATTGTGGTGAGAGGAGAGGAGCTCGCATATCGTATTGAATCTGCGCTGCAACATGTCAGGCTCGTTAATAACCAAGACAGCAAACACACACACACACACACACAGCCTTTAAATGCGCTCAACAGCAGACGGTGATGTTGTATTGTGGCTCCTAGTTGTTGTGTCCAAAACATAAATACAACTTAATTAAAGTCAACAGCAGCAACAAAAGCATTAAACAGTTTACAATTAATTACTACAGACTATTAACGCTCTGCGAGTTGATTTAAGGCGGACGACTTTAACTTGTTGGCCAATGGTTCATTTGTCTTTTGTTTTCTCTGCTTGTCTGTCTGTCTATCTGTCTGTCTGTCTGTCTATCTATCTGCCTGCTTGCTGCCTGTCGCTCTGTGTCAATGCTCATTGCTCATACGCCCCGTGGTTAGAGTTGGACACACACATACATTCATGCGACAGTTGACCCACTGAGCAGCAGGCAAGCAAACAATTTTCTACAAAATATGTATTATGTTTGACATTTTGTTATTGTTAAACAATTATTATGCATATATGTATGTACACGAAATACCAAATGTCTGATATCATCCATAAAGAATGACTAAAAACTTTTTAAAGACAACAAATCACGAAGAAGTTATCTGTGAATTCCATTTTCAATTTCTCAGAATATTTTTCCAGCAAATTGCCAGTGAATTCCCTTTTTACTTTCTCTGTGCATTTGAAACGGCAAAGGACAACTCTCCTAGCAGTTGTTGAGGTCCTTTGCTAGCGCTTTCTTCAAGGCAAAGAGAGAGAATTTTACTTTCTAAATTCTGCTCTGTGCTCCGACTTTAATCTTTCATACTTTTTATTAATGTCTTACACTTTTTCCACTATGACACTCCTCTACATTAAAATACACAGTTTTATATTACCAAATGAACAACTTTTTGTTGCCCTTACTTACAATCTTTAATAATTCTCTGAATGTATGTGTGTCGGATGTTGATTTGTTAAGGTCGCGTTAGACTTGCACCATTATCTATTGAATATATTTCAACTGCTGTTGCTGCTGCTGCTGGTGGTGGAGCACTTAGGCTTAATCGTTTTCAGCCAACCATCATTCATAGGCAAAACCCATTCGTTTCAGGTATTTTTGTTTGAAACATTATGTGAAAAAGTCAATTAATCCACAAACTGCAGCAAATTAGTCATAAACATAAAATGCTAATTACGTGCAATTTTTATGTTCACGGTGGTTGTTTTGTGTTAAGTAATTTAATAGGTACACAAACGCATTAGATGAAAAATGTGGCTCTTAAAGCGGTTTAAAGTTTTGCCTTTTTGTATATGTTTTTATGTATATATGTAGCTCTCCCACTCGCTTTGTGGCCATCTATGTATCTCTGTTTCCTGTGTGTGTTTCGGTGTGTGTTGTTACATGTCAAACTTTGATTTATTTTTCCGTGTAGTAAATAGACGCGCTTTTTGTTCCACGTAATTATGAACACCCATACACTATATACTAAATACCACATATATACGAAGCTACTTATATGTAGAAGAGTGCGAGTGTGTGAGAGAGAAACGTAATCTATTTGATCTGAGCCGACTGATTTCAGCTTCAAGTGTACTCAGTTTTTGCATTTTTTCTAATTAACCAACGACCAACGTCGGCTAATATGAAAAGATGTTTTCGCTACTTTAAAATATTTCGAATATTCACTTTGATCCATGGCATTTAGATATGAAATGATATACCATGACTACTATTTCCTTTGAATGGTAGAGGTAGAAAAAAAAAAAACCTTTTTATGTTCATTTTGATGGTTGGCTGTGAATTAAAATTGATTCTTGCCACATGTTGATAAGTAGCTTTTGTGACAACTATTGAAAGAGACTTGCCAGTCAGTTAGTCAGTGAGTCGTCTGGTCGTCAGGTCGTCATGGTAGTATTCTTTCTCATAAATAATTTGCATCTCTGATTTCATATAATAAATTTACAATTTGTGTGCAATAACCCATATTTTCGTTTTGAGCCTCTTTTGTGCGTTATTGTGTAATGGGCTTATCAATTGTTTGTACCTTTTTACTTTATTTGAATACAGAGAACGTACGTATGTACATAGAACCTTATCACCGGTCACAATCTATCAAATGAGGGGCATAAAAAAAAAAAAAACATACGTATTTATATATAAATTATTTGTCCGCTTCACTTATAAGCAGCTCCCTGTTTTCTGTCTGTCTGTCTGCTTACAAGAAATTTTGCTCAAGTGGTTTGCTTATCGCTCGTACGACTCTTCTGTCCTCTGTCTCTCTTCCTCCCTCCTGCACTTTCCCTTCTCCAACTCCAGCCATGCCTTTTAGGGCTAACGCGTGCCACTTGAGGCACATAATTGCTACCAAAAAAAGCATTTCTGTTCCACATAACACACAATCATTTATTTGGTTTGCTTCAATATTTGCTTAAGCATCTTTATTATATTTGGATTTTGCTTGATTTTTTACTTAAAGGTCTTAAAGTGCTAGCCGAAATTCCAGCAATTAATTTCCGTTAAACGCCACTTGAGTTCGAATTCGTGTAAACTTTCTTTCTGAATCAGGTTGGGAGTCAAGCAAAAGAAAATAAAAATGTCCCATATTAAAACATTTTAAGCTTTAAATGTTAGTTTGTTGAATTTTAAAGTGAAATAATAAAGAAGAGATTGCATGTTGGAATTTTCAATTAGAACTTCTTTCTTGGTGTTTACAATTACAAGATTTCAATTATTCAATTATTAATTTTGTATATTTGTTTGAATTATGCTCTTGAAACGTCCCTGTATTGTTTGGTTTGCTACTGCATTTTTAATTAAGGCAGCAACCGCAACAAGGCAAGGCAAGGCAAGGAAAGGCAAAAGCAACAACCGATAACCATCTGATAGATACATCCTATATACATACATATAAGTATAAGTATATATCTATACAGATAAGCAATGCAAATGTTACTCATGATGTGCGTAGTTACTTAGTTAAATATAAACAACGAGAGAAAGAAACAGTGCACAAAACTTTACATTGGCCTTGCATAACGAAATAGCAGTCGGTGCGTTTCGCGCCTCTACTTAAAATTTAATTAAAAACTGCAAAGCCATTAGCCTGCTCTGTAAATGCATTAAGTGCATCTTGGCAATATTCAATTGATTTGGATCTACGAAAAGGCAGATAGATAGATATATGTATGCGTCTATGAGTTACAATTATAGACACTCAGACACAAGGGATGGCTGCTGTATTGCTTCTGCTCTTATTGATGATCACATCGACACATATAAAACAACATCATCATCATCATCGCATTTGGAATAGATCGTTCGCTCTACTATTAGAGGAGAACAAAAGCCAACTGTTTTCCCACTTTATGTGTATTATTTGTGGGTGGTCGATGACTGAGCCAGACTGTGGTCTATATGTATGTTTGCTTTGGGCTAAAGTGGAACTAGTTTGCCAAGTAATTTATATAATTCAATGAAAATTGTTTTTGATATGAGAATTGAGTGGCTAATAAATCTAATTTATCGAAATGTCTTGGGGCAGCGTGTTGTGCAAAATATGATAATTGGTGCCACAGTTTTATCCAAACTAAAAATCTCATCATCAATTATACACACTTGGATCAGTCTTGGCTTTTAAGCCGTTCCGTTCTGTCTGTTGGCTTACACAAAATGGTGGGCAGTCATGTCAACTATTTGCCATCATCACTACCATCATCATCCATAGCCATAGCCATAGCCATGAAGTATTCAACTACATGCTTCATCCAGTCAAAATGCTTTGAATGTCGCCGCCTGCTGCTGCTGCTGCTGTTGCAGTTGCAGTTGGTCGGTTGGCCTGCCTATTTGGCTGATTGGTTTATCGTGGCAAATTCAGGCGTGTCGCCTTAGGTCATATTACGTTTTCTATTGTGCCAACTTCCTCCCTCACTCCTCTTTGCTAACTTGCTGACAGAATCTGATCGAATCATTCTTAGCCACCATGCATTCAAGAATTGAGTTTCTATGAGTCAACTAGAGTCATAGTCATTGACTGTTTTTTCCTTCTTTTTTATACGAATTGACTTTTAATGCGTTTTAAATTTATCTCCATGAACTTTGGCCTTAACTTAATGTGCTTAATATTGTTATTATTAGATTTTGCTAATGATTTCCTGTTGATTTAATTTGTTGTGTTTTTTTTTCTCTTTCTTTCTTTTTGCTCTATTTGCAGTTCAACTTTGTTGGTCGCATTTTGGGACCACGCGGCATGACAGCCAAACAATTAGAACAAGAGACTGGTTGTAAGATAATGGTACGCGGCAAAGGCTCCATGCGCGACAAAAAGAAGGTAAGTGGCACCCTTAAAAATAGATAAAAAGTCATCATGAAATGGAGGATGATTGTGAAGAATTGTTAGCCAAGAATTAGTTTCAAAACTAAATGAATACTTTGCTTCAAAGTCCAAAGTTGCTCAAGCAAAACATTTGAGAAATAAAAACGCATTCATTTTATCGTTTTAATCCAATCTTATCTATTTTAAGATTCATTGCTCACGTCACAATGTTTTATCAAGTAAAGAACATTTTCTTCACAATTTTAATGTGTGGACTAATTTTCTTCTGTCTCTTAAATAATTCACAAGCATTAAAATATCTGTTGACAGTTCGAATTCCATGCCAAATGAGAATTATAGTCAATTAAAAGCTACACAAAAATTTGTATGTAAGAGAATTTCTATTATTTTAATGCTATATACATGATACCTAGATATGTATGTTCATTAGGTACATATATATAAGTATATACGCATATCTTGTCACTCAAATGGTCTGATGATTTAATTTCCTTTAGCGCAAAAAAAAAAAAAAAGAGGAATCGAGAGACGATTAAAATGTATTTTTGTAATTTTCAAATGTAGCGAGCATTATGAGAGAATGCGAAGATAGACAGTCAGACGAACGAAAAGGCGGCGGCAACAGCAACGACTACGACGACGACATGTCAGACAAGTATTAAAAATAAAAGTCATTCCATTTCGCTTTTATAACATTGCAATATTTTGTTAATTTAGTAGCAATACGAGAATCAAGAAGATGAAAATTTTTAACCTACACCCACACAGACATCACCAAATCTTCTGAGTCACTCTGAATGTTCTCGTTAAAATGTTGCTTCTTTTCATTTGTTTCAAATGCACAGATGTCGGTGTTTGTATATAGATACAGGGTATATATGTATACACTATATGGGTGACATGGGTGAAAATGTTGTTTGTTTACTTGCATGTGATAGAAATAGCCCAAAAGGCATTAGTCATTAGTCTGCATAATGCAAAAACCACAACAGCAACAACAACTAAGAGAAAAGAAGAGAAACAAAATGCGTTGGCCAAAGTCGAAATGTAATGAAACTTAGGTAACAACAACAACAACAATTTTTTGGTTTTCACCCACCAGCAAAAGTAAGCAAAGTTGCCGCTGCCAACCTAAATCCATAGACAAAATAAAACTATGACAAACTCTCCGCGTCGAGAGTCAGTCAGTCAGTCAGTCAGTCCTCCAACTGACTCTATGATGATGATGCGGCTCATTTCCACTTGACAGTTCTTAATTTGACACTTGAACGCAATGGCTTTGGGTTTAGTTAGCTGGACGCAGAAACTGACAACGCCAAAACTTCAAAAGCCAAACAAAATGTGACAGCTCTTTGGCAATTTTCAGACTAATTGATTAGAAATATGTTTCCGACTTTAGCTTTGGGTATTTATTTGTTTGCCATATCCGCCCAAAATTAGAAATATTAACTTGTTTCAACTTTCTGACTAATTTACCGAAGTTTTGGGAAAAATGTAAATGACTTTTTGACCTACAGATTGCCCTTTTCATAGATGAACAAATTAATAATTCAAATGGAAATTGAATAGAGATTTTTATGTGCCAACAATTTAATTATAATTATCATTTACAGGAGGATGCCAATCGCGGCAAACCAAATTGGGAGCATTTGTCCGATGATCTTCATGTTTTGATAACAGTTGAGGACACAGAGAATCGAGCCAAGGTCAAACTGGCTCAAGCTGTGGCTGAAGTTCAAAAATTGCTAGTGCCGGTAAGTGTAACTAATGGTCCAAATAAGCCAAAAAGAAAATGGAGAAAAACTTGCAATATTAAAAACTGTATTAAACTGATTTGTGAAAGTTTTAAATTTGCAGTAAACGTACATTTGCATTAGTTTTTAATATATAACGCATACGACATGTTGTCTATGGCTTAGTAGCCCAAAGAGTTAGGAGTTGAGCTTTCTCTCTAATATTTCGGTATTGCTGCAAATTTCAAAGCCAAACAAAATCAGTTTTAAAGTGAGACTTCAAATGCAATGGCCTATGATTAATTATTAATTAAAATTAATAAAATAAATCACCGAAAAATATACAAAATATAATTTTGTACGACCAGATGCGTTTGCTATTAATTGAGCTGTCCTTTTTTTTTCTCCCTCTGAATAATAATAATAAAAATAATAAAACAAACGAAACTATTTCATAGCCTTAACATGTTAACCAGAATAAATAAATTAATAATGAATTTGTTTTTTTTTTTTTTTCTTACCAAATCTAATAATGCTTTAATGTATTTTGTTTAATACATTAAACACACACACCCACACACACACATATACACGCAAACCAAAAACTTCCTCTTCTACACGCGTACTTATACTAACAGCAAGCCGAAGGCGAAGATGAACTAAAGAAACGTCAACTTATGGAATTAGCCATTATTAACGGCACTTATAGGGACACAACAGCGAAATCTGTCGCAGGTATGTCAAAAACAACAAAAACAAAAACCAAGACTCTTCTATCTCTCTTAATCTCTATTTGTCTAACTTTCACTTTCTCGACTGAAAAGAAATAAGCGAGAGACAAAGTAGAGTCGACAGCTAATCCTTAAAAAAGAAAAAAAAAAAGAAAAGTACTTACCAAATTGTAACAAAACTCATGATAATCGCCTGGCAGCGATTTGTGCCTGCCCCAGGGAAATGATGCGAAGCCGATATAAACACTGCTAATATCAATATAGTTAATTATCAAAAGCTAACCAATAATGATTTATGCAATGTTTTATTCGTTGATTTTTTACATACTGCATTTTTGTGTCCGACGACCAGCTTTCTCATGCGTTGGTTCAACTTCTGCTTCTGTTCTGTATCCCGCAGTGTGCGATGAGGACTGGCGTCGTTTGGTTGCTGCAACAGATAATCGTCTGCTGACACCCGCCCTGCCCGGACTGGCTGCCCAGATACGTGCTCCTGCCACAGCCCCATTGGGCGCACCATTGATACTTAATCCACGCATGACCGTCCCGACGTCAGCGGCCAGCATATTGTCCGCACAGGCAGCGCCAACCGGAGCCTTCGATCAGGCTGCCCATGGAATGATATTTGCATCACCTTATGGCGATTATTCTCAATATGCAGCCCTGGCTGGTAATCCTCTGCTGACGGAATATGCAGATCATAGCGGTGGGTTGTTTGCTAGATAAACTATAAACATAAACACAAACGTAACTGACATAAACCAACACACACAGACACATAGACACACACACACAAAACCATATATAACTACTTTTCTGAACTACATATTATGAACCGACATTTAAATAATTTATTATTTTTAGCTTGACTATATCACTGATTGATTTTTAAAACTATTTATTTAATTATGCGCCATAACAAACAAACACAACCAATCAACACACACACACATACACCAAATCGTACCAAACAGCATTGTATCACAATTTAATACTTTACATTTACATAAACGCCAATAGAAGAGAAGTCAAAGCCATAGTTAGTCACAGCCATCAGTCAGAGTTAGTCAGTCAGTCTTAGCTAGTTTGTTCGAGAGGCGAGTCTATAGGATGAGAGTTCTCCCTTCTATTCTATGCTATACTCCTAACTACAGTTAACTCAATGCAAAGCTAATGATTTGCTTAATCGTCCAACTATTTTTTATTATTATTTATATACCTATGTAGAAATAGGCAAACCCCTTGTGAGTTTTGAGTTCTATTGTTGATTAAAAAACTTAATACAAATATTAACCCAAGTGCAATATGAGAAAAAAATTACAAGAAACTTAGCAGAGAGTATTATATTTTGCATTGTTTCATATACATACATATATATTATATATCTACTTATAAATCATATCAATGATTAATATTATTTTTATTTAATATGCATTTATTTTTCAATTATTTTGCCGTTTAATTCAAGAGCTTTATTTTAATTCTATGTCTATGACTGCTAAATTGACCATTACTCAAAATAGATATGCAAGTACTTGGTCCGATTGCCCTTATAAGTAGGCTATATATTTTAACAGAGTTGAAAATGCAAACAAAAAATGGAATGGAACTTTTAAATTGAAAACAAACAGAATTTGAGTAATGGTTCGAATAGTTTATCATACATATTCCTATATTGTCGGTTCAAATCGACAACAATGCAATTAATTATCTAATTCAATGAATAATTTTCAAAGCAGTGCCATAAAGTATGCTATTAACAAATAATTGTTTATGCACGCTTTAACCCTTAGCATAGCTTTTCTTTTATTTTAATTAACCCAAAAAAACAGCTAACTGCAAATTATTAACTGAAATCTGTTCATATTTATTACCCCCAACCGAAAAAAAAAACCGTTGATTATTTCTTTTATAAATTTATTTTATCTTCTCTTCATATTTTGTTATAAACAAATATTTACAGTTGGTCGATATATGCATGCCGGCTCCGTCTTTTGAACTTTTTAGTTGTTTGAGTACAGCAAAGAATTTATCCATTTAAATTTATATTTACCTATGAATTGTTAGTGCACAATACAAATACACACAATCACACACACACACACACATACATAGATTTATATACATATATACAAATACATATATAAATATGTATTATATATTTATTTAGAAACAAAAGCAAACGGCACAAAAAACAACTGCAAAAATAGAGAAGAAAATACTCAAGAGGCAAACTCCAGTTAATTAAAAAAGAAAACAAAACAACAAAAAAATGCAAAACATTTTTAAAAAGAAATATAAAAAAATATACTTTGTTTCGTTTAGGTTTTTAGGCAGAATTGGCAAAAATAAGTGATTTTTAGGCACTTAAGTAAAGGATTTATATTTTTATTTTGGTTTGTTTTTTTCATTTTGAGATTTTGAAGATTTTATTTTTGCTTTAATATATGTATTTTTTAAATGATTAATTTTAACAATTTTTTCACAAAAATTTTCAAACTTTTAAAGTATATTAATTTCCTTTGGAAAATGAGTATATTCTAGTTGAAAACAACAACAATAACAACAACAATAAGGGCAACAACTTGCAGAATGTCAAAATATGTATTTGTTTGTTTGTTTGTTTGTTTTGTTGATTGTTTTGGAACCATGAGTATTCTATTCTATTTAGAACCTTCAACTATGTTGCTGAGTTACATTACTAGTATTTAATGCTTAAATTTAGTGAGTGTGTGTTTTTTTGTTCGTTCGTTTAGTATGCTTCTCTTTAGATTAAAAGGGTTGAAGGGTTTACTTTTAGTCAGATTGTTATATCCTGTACCGTAAATATAGACGTTTAAATGCTAGTTCTTTTTGTTGTCTGCTTAGAAAACTTCCACCAAATGTTACTTTCATTTCATGGCCAAGCAAATTAAGTTAATTTAGACTACTAAATCTATGCAGAAATATAGAAATTTATTTCAAATGCGTTTTGATAGCAAATCTTGCGAATTTCTCCCCTATATTCGCCCTAGTGTGGTACAGGGTATATAAAAAGTCGGTCTATACCGTCTTTATGTACCGACTGGTCAGCCTTAACTTTCGTATATTTGATTTAAGCGCAATGTGTAGCAATTAGACACAGTATTTATGCACAAATGTACCTTCTTCTCATTACAACAAAGTTCAAGTTTCGACATTTGGTTTTGTGTATACCGTTTAATTTTTCCAGCCAGTGCCATTATAGTTTTTTGAGAGAGAGAGAGAAAGAGGGAAAGTGTATTTAAATGCAGTTTTTTTTGTCGTTTTTACTTGATTAACTATTAGAAATCTATCTACTCTAGCTATAACACAAAAACAAGGAGCCTTGAATCAAAGTGGTGCTTTTAAAACTTTGCTAGGACATAAGTAAATTTAGTAAGAGCTTCAAAATCGGGCTACAGGTTCAGGTTCAAGCAGCCGTCCACAAAAAACTAAAAAAACAAAAAACAATTATTTTGCACAACTAGTCAAGAAAATTTTGAAATCGAGCAGAGAGAACAAGCATAACAGCTGGAAAAATGCTAAAGAAACAAAAAAAACCTTATACAGATGCAAGATATGTGTATATATACATACATATCTTTATGATATTTTCACTATATAGTTTTAGTAAATTTTTTGTTCATTTAGTTTAAAGTTAAGCTGCTTGAAAATCACTTATTTTTGTACCTTTCAAAAAAAGAAAAAGGGAAGAAAAAGGTCTTGTTTCGTTTTAAGTCGTTGAAACGACACAAACACACACACAAACACACCTACACATATAAAATCATATATATACAATATATATATATCTGTATAGACGACTCATTCCAAAGAAACAGAATTTAAATGTAAAATGCAAACAATGAACAATATCATTTTTATTTCTTTCTTTCGGCAAATTCCTTGCACACAATAATAATAATAGACAATAGTGAGGCAAAGTTGTCTAAAAATAATATATATCGGCAGACAATTTGAAAAAAAAAGAAAAGAGCAAGCATAAAACAATTATTACTATAATAATATAATTATTATAATTACAAAGTTTTCTCTTTTTTTGTAGCTATAAGTGTAATTTGTAGACAAATATGAAAGAAAACCCAATATTTATTGTCCCTCTCTCCACCCCATATGAATATATATATACATATATATACAAACCGAACAGAACAAAACTACAACAAAAACAAAATCAAATATATATCAAATATATCTACATGTATCGTATCATATATTTTAGTAGGCGCCCTTAAGCAGCAACGTCGTTTGGCGGCTAACAGAGAGCACCCCTATCAGCGTGCAACGGTCGGAGTGCCAGCCAAGCCGGCGGGTTTCATTGAGATACAGTAAAAAGCAGAAGAGTAACAGAAAAGTAAAGTAACAAACAGAAAACCATAAACCAAAATTCAATTGATTTAACAACAACAACAACATTAAGCCTTAAGCACTTACTTGCAAGCGTTTATATATATTTTTTTTTTTTTGTTAAAACGTTCAGAAGAAATAGTTTTTTTTTTTTTTTTTTTTTTACACTTTCAAATTTAGTTCAATTCTAGTTATTTATTTCAATTTTTTTTTGATCAAACTGTTTTAACTTATTTTGCTGCAATGAAACCCAGCCAGTTGCTGTTGGCCAGGCCAAAATGCCGCTCAATAAACTCAGTTAACAATCAAGCGCGCGCTCCTTCACAGGTTAGTTGTGTTTCTCTACTCATTTTTATTTATTTTTATCTCTTAAAACAATTGTTTTTTTTTTTTTTGAATTTGATTTGCGAGTTTTTTTTTTTTTTTTGATATTTGATACAAACACACACACACACACAGACACACAAAAACACATGCAAAATAAGAAACAAAAACATTAAGAGAGATCAGTGCAAAAAGAAACAAAAAAAGAACATTTTTCTTATGAAAATTTGTATTATATATTTTCTTCGTTTTCCACGTTGACTTGTGCCTTTGACGTTAAAAATTCAGCAAATTCAATTAATTAATAGTAAAATTAAGTGAGGAATAGTATACAATTTGCAATTTATTAGAATACGCGTGTTTTTTTTTTTTTTTTTTTATCTATTTCGTCTCTCCTCGTTTTGTATTACTCTTTATTAAGCCATATATAAATATATCTATCTATGTATATATACATATATATATATAAATATATATATATTAATGTAAATTATATGAAAATATATAAAAATCTTACATGTGTATTTAGTCATTAAGTTTATCCCCCTTGTTAGTTTTTAAATGTTTTATTACTTTGTATATCAAAATGAAATGTATGTTGCAATTGAACCGAAAGTGTACCAGAAAAATAAAGATCAATGATTTTTGTTGAAGTGAAGAAAACCAAAAAAACCAAAAAAAGGAAACACAAAAAAAAAAAAAAATACCAAACGAGTCTTCTAATTTGTGGATGGATTGCCAATTATTTTCTCAAACTTTTTATTCTAGTCTAACGCTTCTTAAATTTCAATAAAAAACAGAAATCTCCTCTTCTCTTTAAATCCAATATCAAATCTCGACACACATAACTCATTGATCACTAAAAAAAAAAAAGAACTAAGAAAAAATAAGACACTTAACTTTGTTTGTTTGCAACTTTAGAGCATAAGCAACTACTTAACTTAATCTATAAGCTATCAAAAAACACACACACACACACACACACATACACACCACACATATATACTTATCCCACCAGACATACCAAACATCCTTAATCCTTCACTTTACCTCTGGGACAAAAACCACATATCCTAAATAAAATGCATCAACTAAATTCGAATTTAACTTTTCTTCGAAGCGCCAAAGTTTGTATATCTTCTTTAATTTGTAAACCGATCTATTTGAGATTTGGCGCTCTTTTCCATTTTACAATCGATTAACTTAACTTGGCTTAAGCCAGATGAAAACCCCCCGCCAGGATGACAATCTGGATGTCCAGCTGGACTCAATCAACCAAATGCAAGGGAATTTAACAATTTTAAAACAAACAAAGAAAACTTTCAACAAACACACACACACAATCAATCTCTCTCTCTCTCACTCACTCTCTTTCAATCTATATAATATATATATATGTATGTAATTTAACACAGATTTGACTTAATCCTACATACATATTAAGCTTATTACTGGTTCTGGTATCATTAATTAATACATCTCTATATATACATATATAAAATGTTTAATATCTTTAGTTCTAATAAGTTTGAGTACAAAATATTTGTATGTATAACTCTTTGATAATAAAATTGCATATGCATTTGCTTACAATACACCCAAACAAGAGAAACCCCACACACACACACAGACATAGATAAACCCACACCCATACTAAATCGATTCTAATGCCATGCCAGAAACAAAAAAAAAAAAAAACAACAAAATTGTATGATAAATGAAAATAACTTTGTGCTTGACAAGAAACTGAAGAAAACTGAAAACTCATACCAAACTTTTCTATAGACAAAATATTAATTTTGTAAAATATTATTAAAAAAAAAAAACTTCCATGTAAAAAATACCAAAAAAAACTGTGATTAATGCTTTAAATTTTAATTTAAAATACTTATTTTTTGTTCTTCTTTTTCTTTTGGCATTTATGAAACGATTCCGGCCAATGCATTTGCAATTTTATTTTCTTTTTTTTTTTTTTAATTATTCTTTTCCCCTCTAATAATTATAATATCTAATATTATAGCATTAATAAAACAAAGTATATATACATATATATATATACAAATCATATATATATATTTAATACAAAACAATATGTGAAATAAAACTATTTGCTAATTTTAACTAACCAAAGGCCAAGTTAACAAAACAAAGAAAAAATAGTAAAACAAATGAAAAAAAATTGAAAATTTTCCATGTTCTTGTAAATTACTTTGAAAATAACGTGAAAAAACAAACAAATTGAATAACCATAAACAAATGTTGCATTTAATAACTATAGCACAATCTATATACACACACACACACACAGCCACACCCACACACACAATTGCAACATTCTCGTACGTAATTTATATCTCGATCGTACGATCTCTATCTAATTAATCATTGAACATTATGTTGTATGTGTTTCTGTTTCTGTTTCTGTCTTTCTGTCGAGCCAATCAAAGGGATGTGTGCAGAAACTAATTCCAATATCTAATTGGTTTTTGCAGGCATAACTTGTAAAGATGATCTAAACAAAAAGTTACTAAAACTATGACTTGCATGTTTCAGTGCCCGAAAAACCATTTCATTTACTTAGTAACTTTTTGCTTTATTTTGTCCATACTCGCATATTAAACCAAACAAAAGAAAAAAGGAAAACAATCACTTCAAATATCAACTTAAATGTGTCTTAGCTTTTAGGTTTTAAACTGATAAACTAAACTAACTGCTAACCATACGATATTAACTCAAATTTCCACTTCTATGACTCTTCTTTTTTTATTTCCATGCTAACCCCCCCCCCAAAAAATAAAACCAAATCATACAAAATACCAACCAAAAACTATACACACAACAACAACAACAACAAACAACAATGCATTCTAATACATCCACCCAACAACAAAAAAAAAAAAAAAACCCCCACCAAATACCTTTTGCATCCATCGCCTGTCGCCTGCGTTAATTTGGGTTAGAGAAGAGAGAACTGTATCCTCTGAGAGAGATTGGGGCAAAGAAGCACAACAACCGCAACAGCAGCATCAGCAGCAGCAGCAATTCCTTTGCAAGCAGCAGCAACATCACCAGCAGCAACAGCAGCAGCAGCAATCACATAGCATATTGTATTGTGCCATGTTGTATGTGAAATGTGAACATGTCCACTGACCAACTATTTTCTTACTTATGCTAAATCGTACAAAATCAAACAAAAAAACCAACCTACAAAATATATTCAAATATGTTGTGTGGCTTGTCTGCTGTGCGCTTTAACCAATTTCCCAGAAAGTGAGATAGCAAGAGAATGTGAGAGCGAGAGAGGAAGTATAAATATCTGCGCCTGAATAATGTCTCCATCCAATTTATTGCATATTTACTGCAATTATGTATTTGAATCTTGTGGCCATTACAAACAAAACCAACAACAACAACAACAAACAACAATTATATTAACAATAACAAACAACAACAACAAATTATTAACAAGAAAACAAAAAA
Source organism: Drosophila tropicalis (assembly GCF_018151085.1). Lineage (NCBI taxonomy): Eukaryota > Metazoa > Arthropoda > Insecta > Diptera > Drosophilidae > Drosophila > Drosophila tropicalis. The sequence goes on from NW_027173374.1 coordinate 781,469, forward strand.
TCAAATTTAACATTTAGTAGTTTAATTAATTATACAACAAAAAGAAAAACATACAAATTTAAATGTATGATTAATGAATTAAGTAATTACTTTTTAGTTTATAACAAAAAGTTCTACGAACAAAAAAAAAAAACCATACAAACCATACTTAATCAAACAGCAAAAATAACATATTATTTTTATATCTATACATGCAAGTATGTTTAATTTTAAGTTTAAATTTAAATAAGAAATTTTTCTATTTTTTTTCAAGAAGAAGAGAAAGTAAAATCATGTTACGGAATCTCATAAATGAAACTTCATAAAAATCATTTTTTTTTATTTTATTGTAATTTGCAAATCTCTAAAAAAAAAACCAAGAAACAAAGAAGAATCTTAATAGTTTTTAGTTACAACAACAACAACAACAAACAACCAACTCATTAAGCAACAGAAATTAAATTTGTTGTAAATAATAAACAAGTTATTCATAGAGAAAAGTGAAAAAGTAAAAGATATTAAACTACAATTGGGCAGATTTTCAAGAATTTCTATTGACGCACAATACTTATTCTCTTTGTTAATAATATTATTTAAAACCATTCATAATATTTAACTAACAGCCATATTTAGTTAATGCAAATGAAGTGAAATGCTAATAATTAACATCATACATTATGTACAATCTAAATTTTAATTTATTTTAAACACATAAAGTTAATGTATTATACTATATCATACTCTTATCAACGTAACTTATCAGATATGATGTTAATTATATAAATGAAGTGTGAGTCTCTATACAAATTCTTTAATTTAAAATAAAAACCTGAGAAATTTCTCTCTTGTTGAAATCTCTGAAATCTATACATATGAATACATATGTATATATATATTTTTTTATATATGTAGAAATCTTTCTCATCTCATGGCCAGATTAGCGGCTTTAATAAATAAACAATAACAACAAGTAAATAGGCAACATCAAAGAAAACTCTTATTGACAAGAAAAAAAAAAAAATAATAAAATTGCATTTAAATTATGGTACAAAGCAAAAAAAAAAAAACCTGAACAAACCAGAAACTTTATTTTAAATTAAAGAATTTTGTAGGTATTTGAAAAAGAAAGAAAGCGAAAAGAGATAATATGTCTGTAATTAGTGTGCCTTTTTATTAATATCGATATTTAAGTTGAGTTTAACAAACTAAAATCTAAAGGCAACAAAAATGCAACATTATGGAAATTACTCAAAGAAAATGAAAACGGAAATGAAAGAAAAGAAAATTTCTAGTATTTGACTCAGCATACTCAAAAAAAAAAAAAAAAAAAAACGAAAAGAAAAGAAAGAAGTTTTATCATTTTCTCTCCCTCTCTATATATATATGTGTATGTAGGAATTACTAATAATATTAATATTACAATTATAATAATAATAATCTATTTACTATCTATTTTGTGAACGGCAATTGTGCAATCGTAGGGCAACTCTTAGCACGGGCCAGAGAAATGTATTTTTCTTATGTTTGGCCTATGAGCTAGCATTCGATCCGATGATCGAATGAATGAATCGATTATGATTGTGATTACGATTTTATGACTCTGATTACAATAATTGATTTCGTGGCTGAAATTCAATACGATATATAATTCGATGATTGTGAGTAACTTAATAATGTCGTATATATATATATATATAAAGAAATTTATCTATATCTATAACAAGTAATTAAACTATAAGTCCATTACAAATTGAATGTTGTTGTGTTTTAACCAATTTTAAACCCATTATTTTTCATTTATCATATTCAAGAACATAAAACTTGGCAAGAATCATGGATTAATTTGTTCAAATGAGAAGAAGAAGAAAAAAACAAACAAAATACATTTATGTTTAATAGTTATTAATATTAACTATCATAATAATAATAATAATGCAAATATGAAGCGAATCAAATTAAATTGTTTACAAAGTACATATAGTTCTTTTGCATAAATAAATGTTTATAAAAAAAAAAACCAACAATTTATTTGTCTTTATTATTTTTAAAGCGGAGGAGATTTGCCTTGAATATTATTATATGTTATCTCTATAAATCTTTCTCTGCATTCATTACTGCTTTTGGTAAGTATTTATGTCTAAAGTTAGTCTATCTAGTAATAATATTGTCTGAATCTAAACATCACAACTTAATCTAGAAAAGTAGTCCAAGAAATGGAAATGAAATGAACTAAAACAGTCAAGTTTAAGTTTACATTTCACATTACGAGATCAAATGTAAATGTAACTTATATTGAATATGAATCAATTGAAAGTTCCTATATCTCTGCCAGCTTACAGCTCCTGCCAGGATTAACTATAAGTCAAAAGAACTAAATTTTTAACCCGCATGGATAGGACTAAAAGGTAATTATGATTTGAATGTAGTATGCATACTTTTAGGCTGCCCTTTTTAATGGTTAGAAAACTCTTTTGATACTTTAATTACCAATCACAAATGTAAGTTAGAAAACAAAGAATCGACAAATTAATTGGCTAAATGTATGGACAAACTGATTTACTGTAAACATCTTAATAATTTTTATCCATTTAAATGTAATCTTCCATTGAAAGCTTGATAGATGCATATGTGTTAAAATGGGAGACCTTTATAGTCTTTTTCAACACACACACACACAAACCCTCAATGAGTTCAATATTTGTTGGAGAGGTAAGCCACATCTTGTCCTTAATCTTTTAGAGACAAATGTTTCCTGGTCTAAGGTTTATTCACTTCGCCCTCCAATTGCGTCTTTGCAAATTTCTTTAATTTTTTGTTAAATTTATCAATTATTTATTTTTAAGTACTGAGTTTTAATCTAAAATTCCGTTTTATAATCCAAAATTGTTCAGTTATGCGTAGCAAACTTATATATATTCAAATGGCCGAGTTAGTTCAAGTCGAGAAAAGGTCTCTAAGTACGTGACAATGTTAAGTTTGCACTGGCATTGAAAATTTGTTTCAAATTGAAAAGGATTCTGCTTTTTGTACGTGTTTTGCATTGTTTTCTGGTCAGTTACAGAATCCTTCTAGTCGACAACGAAAAGCATTGCATACTTACAAGAGTCAAATAGTATTACATGCCTGTTGCATGTGTGTGTGTGTGTGTCTAACAAAACTGGCAAACCTAATTGTTAACAGACAAAAAAAAAAAACATGAGAAACCAATTTTTTGTATTTATCTAAGAAACAAATGCAATTAGATAAATGTTTTTAATTTTCAATCTTTAAATGCAAAAGCTCTGATTATTCTTTTAACAAGCAGAAATTTCCATTTTATGTTCGTACATTCAACATCCTAATATCAAATGGCCTTGCGTGTTGGCAAAAAGAACAAAAGAAATTTAATAAAGTGCAGCATGGAATGAAACCTCTATGATTGTGAGTGATGGTCCCTTTGATTGTGGGCTGAAAAATGATATGCGCAATGGCAAAATAACTCAATTATGTGTGTCCTGACGGCAGGTTTCATTAGGAGTCTTGCCTAGTGCAAGGAACAGAGCAAATGCTTTGGCCAAATCAATGCAACAAGTCTAGCAAAAGAAGTTTCGCATATTTTCGAGAAATTGCAATTGGGAATAGTTCACCGAACACAAGCTATTCGTAATGAGAAACTAGTTAACAGGTTTCGATTTCAAACTTTGCACTTCGTTGCGGTTTCTTTTCTCGAAACGAGATATGGCCAAATTGGTCTAAGGGATGTGAGACTTGAATGAGATAAATAAATCTCTTGGCAAATTGCCTTTATCTTGATTTTGTATATAATAGTTATGTATGTATCTATATATGGTAGACAATGGCTTTTTAGAAATGTAAACAAACCAGAGAAACACGTGCTTGGCATATTCCTGCGCCTGTGCAACATTTAACAGTGAGTTAACAGCCTTCAATTCGTTAGACTTAAAAGGACTTCAGTTCGGCCGGCTTGCTACAGTTCGGGATAAACGGTCGAATCGTACGGTTGTTCTGCCAATATAGTCGCTTGTCGTCGCCTATCACTTTGTTTGTTCCGCTGTGGCAACAAGTGTCCCAAAATGTGTGTGCGAAATGCTTTGTTGTCGTGTCTCTGGTTTACTGTTGCGTTAATGGCCATTGCCATGGCTGGCTCTGAGCTTACTCAGGTGCCAGCGCAATTGGCACACGTTAATAAATGTGGCAATACTCAAAAGATGGTCGATGAGTGCTTTAACGATTTGCCCGCCCATTTAATGGATTTTCTGCAAAATACCAAAACCGTTATCAGCAAGAAGGAGATCACAGCCAAATGCAAGTACGTATCCTGCCTGGCTGCCCTTCAAGGATGAAACGTGTCGGCTTCTAAGGGTTTTTACCCACTTAAGCATTAACCTGAAGTGTATTACTTTACTTTATTGATTACGCGTACCAAGTGCCTTAAAAGAGAATTAATTTCAAATTTTACTGTTTGCTTAGGTCCATTTTTTCCCCCCTTATGTATTAATCATTCGCCTGTAATGGACCTAAATCTGACATTGATTAGGAGTGCTTGAAAATTATAATGAATTACATTAAATTGGCATTAACAAAAAAGGACCAAAATATGTTGTTTCATCAAAATTTCAGAGCTTTTGTTCAATTAAAAATTGATTTGCGTACGCAAAAAGGGTCTTGTAAAAAAAAAATAACAAAAAACATCAAACACTCAATGTTCTGCTATGTCACGTTTTTTTTTGTTTCGTTTTTGTTGTTGTAGTATATTCAATCGCGGAATGAAATGCTTTGATGACTATTCGGCACGTTGTCTACAAAATCGCAAACTAAACACATTTAAAAATAACGTTGAGGGTGCCAGGAAATTCTTCTACAAATTCTGTGGTGATACAGACTTTCAAAAAGGTAACTAACACAAACAACTACTACTTGACATCCAGACAGTTTAAATACCCTTTCTATTAGTCTAGGTCTAGAGTGGATTAAGTTCTTAAGTTCTGTTTGATTCACAAGCTTAACTCATATTAGATTCCAGAATTGTTAGAATTCCAGAACTGAAAGGGAGCCTAAATTACTTTTAAACATACGATTTGTAGTGTATTATTTAGGGCGGTGCAAATGCTATGATATATGTATAAAAAACAACCCCGACAAAAAATAACAACTGTTCCAGTTACCATGATGTGTTGCCATGTCAAAGGATGTTGTGAATCAATTTGACAAAATAAATTTTGAGATAACATTAGCATAGCCTCAGGCGCCAAGGTGTCGAGGCGCAAACATTTGCACACTTACACACATAGACACACAACAACACATCCACACGCACACACACCTAAGTCAGTTGGTTTTTGAGCCCTCAATAAAGTTTACATAAAAGACTTTTGTAAGTTTAGTAGTCAGGGACTTTAAGTGCTTCCTTCCTTTCACGTTTTGTATATTTTTTTTCTCTACACACAGAAGATTGAACATTTATTATTTATACAAAGAAACACCTAAAGATAGAGATATATAAATTGACCTACGTGTCAGTGACTCTTTAACTTTGACTCTTGGACTAACTTTTTAGATTACCTGCGGCATAAAGATTGCTTCGCCTACATTCAAATGGATTGGGTTAGTTGCACAGGCGAATTCGAGGCGATACTCACGGATGAGATAAATGATCCGACACGTAATACCAGCGACAAATTCGCGGACTTTTGTTGGTAAGCTCAACCAGAATCGAGTCATTCAATCAAACATCAAACCAATCCATATTGGCTTGCAGTGCCCGGCATGCATACGAGAATTGCATCTACACCAGCGCCCGATACAAATGCTACAAAAACTCGGCGGAGTTTGCACGTGAAACGGCCAAAATGCTATCCGATGGCAAACACTTTCGCAACTGCGACGTGTTTGAAAATGTGTGTGCAAAGGCCTCGCTGATAGTTTCCCACCGGTTGGACACTCAATTAGGATTGCTTCTATTGTGGTTCATTGCGTTGCGAATTTTCCCATAAATTCGCAAAACAAAAGATTACAGTTTGTGAGTGTGTGTGCTTGTGTGAGTGTGTGTGTGAGTCTGTGGGTTGAGGGTGGGGTTCCCAATTGAATGCTTCTGGTCTATGGGGTTGTCCTTAAGGGAATGCATAGCATTCATCTAATTTTGATATTGCAATGGCGGGTTACTTGGTCGGACAGCGGCTTTGGTTAGTCATAAAAACCAAAAAGCTTTTCTTAAAAGAAGCAACAAAACATAAATGAATTTGCAGGGATCGTTTGTTGTCCATTCTTTCATCAATTTCTGTATAATAGATTAACAAAATAAAACCAAACAGAAAAACACAATAATAAATTTCAATTAACAAGTACCTAAAACTCCATAGCTGAAAGCAAAAATGTATTTAAAAACTCAAAACAATTATATATTTACATACTTACCTATAGACGTCGTAATTATTGTTGCTGAAGATCAGCAGATTTTCGTGTCCGTATTTAATATTTCTGATCCCTGTAAAAAAAAATAAAAGAAAACAGACAAATAAAAACCAAAATAATTGTAAATCTCAAACTTGGATTGTTTCATTTTTTAGTGGATTTCTTGGCCTCAATGAAAATGGTTAAACATTGTTAATTCTTACCTGATGGGGGAGAAATAAAATAATTCGCTATCCACAATCATTTCCATTATCCTCGACAGAACCGCCTTTTCAGTATTGCTTCAGCAGGGGGAAAACTCCACCGACGTTGGGGTTCAAAGAATTCGAAAACAAGAGATTTGTAGATTTAGTAGATCACCATTGAGCTAACGACTACGTACCTGAATGGGGAGAGTTTTTATCCATTTGTGTACAGAACCAGTTTTCCCATTTCCTTTGAAAAGTCTCTTGAAGAAAAAGAATTATATATAAAGTACCGCGGTCCTTGGTCGATGAGATGTCTGAATAACAAGGATCCGGGTTCGAGTCTGGTGTGCCGAGGTAGTTTTCGTCTAAGTCAATGCCACAGCTGAAAGTTGCTTGTAAAATTATTAGATTGACAGTTTCCAACTATATCCTATACTTATACTAAAAATAATAATAATATTAAGTAAATTAAAGTGATAATTATAAAAGAACTCTGACATACCAGCAAGTAATATAACAGTAGCATAAAGAATAATATATAAAATACTCCAGTCCTTGGTCGATGAGATGTCTGAACAATGAGGATCCGGGTTCGAGTCTGGTGTGCCGAGGTAGTTTTCGTCTAAGTCAATGCCACAGCTGAAAGTTGCTTGTAAAATTATTAGATTGACTGTTTACAACTATATCCTATACTTATAATAATAATAATAATACTAAGGAAATTAAAGTGATAATTATAAAAGTACTCTGACATAAAAGCAAGTAATATAACAGAAGCATAAAGAATAATATATAAAATACTCCAGTCCTTGGTCGATGAGATGGCTGAACAATGAGGATCCTGGTTCGAGTCTGGTGTGCCGAGGTAGTTTTCGTCTAAGCCGAAGGCCACAGCTGAAAGTTGCTTGTAAAATTATTAGATTGACAGTTTCCAACTATATCCTATACTTATAATAATAATAATAATACTAAGTAAATTAAAGTGATAATTATAAAAGTACTCTGACATAAAAGCAAGTAATATAACAGAAGCATAAAGAATAATATATAAAATACTCCAGTCCTTGGTCGATGAGATGGCTGAACAATGAGGATCCTGGTTCGAGTCTGGTGTATCGATGTTGTTTTCGTCTAAGCCGAAGGCCATAGTTGCTTGTAAAATATAGTTTATGCTAAAACTTTACTATATCCTATACTTATAATTATAATTATAATAAAGTTAAGTATTGTCAGAATTCAAAAAAAGGAAGTATTCATGTTTTCATTTAATTATAAAACTGGACAAATGTTGAGAACTTTTCTTAGGTGAGGTCTCATATAAAAAATTACAATGGGCTAGAAAGAAAATATTTAGAGAAGTGCGCCAATGCCAATAAAGACCAATTAATAAGTAAGGAGAAGAAAAATATAGTTTAAATTCACGAATTTATGCATTATCCTTTTAACATTTACCTCAAATAACTACGACATATCTAAATTTCATCAAAATATTTCCAAAGATTGACATTTCTTAGAAATATTTTAAATTCTGTTCTTTATTGTCTTAAATCGTTTCGTTTCCCATGCAAACAATTGATTTTAAAGCTTTTCTTAAATGCATACCTTCGAGTCAGTGAATAGGTATTTGCTATGGTATATGCATAGAAATCTGTATTGGCATATTCTTGAATTTCAATATGCCACAAAAACCAACAATCTGCACAGGAGAGAGTGTTCTTGTTCACCTGGCAGAACTTTTCAATATACACACACATATTTGAATGGCTTTGATTGGTGTTGCTTCTGTTTTAGCGTCTAGGATTTCAGCGTTGGCCCAACAAGGACTCGCCCAAGTTTGCTGAAAGTTAGCTCGCATACATATATGGAGGATATTTGATTTTTCCGCACATGTTGCATGGTTTGTCAGCTGTGGCGGGAATTTAATTTCGTTGCACTTCGTTGCAGGAGACGTTAACGCTAATAGGTCAGACACACAGCACTCCATTATCGAGGCTTGGCCCAACCTCTTAAAAGGTATTGACTTGCGAGAAAAGCTAACGCGAAGAACTTGCAAACTAAAAGTCTTTTATTAGCTGCGAAATGAAAAATTTGCTGGAAAACGTTGCAATTAGTTTCAGGAACTTGAATGCAAATATATATATAGATTCTGTTTATTTTTCTTTCGCTTTCTTCTGAGTTGTTTTTTTGTGTGTCGCTGTAGAAATTGCAAAATGGTCAGGAAGGTTGACTACGCTTGGCTAAACAAACCATTGACATGAACCTGCCACAAGCAGACAGACAACAACAAAGAAAGAAAGAGACCCCCAGAGCCAGTGCCCCATCAAAATAAGGACACTGTGTAGAGTCCTGTGGGCGGAAATACATGAATATTCCTTTGAAAACTAAAAATACTTAGTCTTGGATACAATCATCGCTGTTTCTACTTATCATCACAATTGTCTGGGAACCTCATAGATGTAAGATGATTATATGGTAAACAATTTAAATAGCACAACATAATTATCAATACATAATGCCACAAATGCCACTAAGTATTGAAATGAATTTATAAATTACCTAACATACAACAATTACCACTCAATTACTCGCACTTTAAACGCACAAACGGTAAATAATTGAAACCAATTTAAAGAGCATAAAGACATGAAAAATTAAATATTCGTTGTAAGTATTAACGAATCGATAACAACCTTCTTCGGTATCGCATTCCTTGTTCTAGTGAATTTATGGAATTTTAAATTTGATATACATGCAAAATATGCAGATGAAATTGTTGCCGACGAGAATCTATTTCAAGGATGTTTTAACATTCGTTTTTGGGGAGGCACGTTCCACAGAAGGCAACTCTCAAAAAGGGCTCAAGGGGCTTAATTTCACTGTCAAGTATTGTTTATAATCATTATTATTATAATTATTGTTGATATGACCGTGCACAATGGTCAAGATGTGGATATAAGTAGTTACTTATTCACCCTTTAATCTTATTGGGCAAAACAATAAGAAACTAAACCGTAAGCCTAAAAGTATGCAAGCATTTTTAGTGGTAAGGTCAAGTAATCCTTTACTTGCAAATTTGATGTTTATGTGACCATGAGTCTGATTGTTTTCAAGTAAAATATGCGTTTCATAGTAAATAAATACAGTTTTTTTGGTCCCATCAAATTAAAAAAACGCTGTACTTTAATAAATGTAAATATTTTATGGCTAGGACGAAATTTAAGTGGAATTGAATGCAAAATTAATAAACAAAAACCTGTTTTAACTTGAGTAAACATCACCAAAAAAAAACAACAAAATTTCCATTTAATCCAGATTTTCATAAAAACGATTCAATACACATTTAAGTAGAACCGATGCAATGTCATGACTCCACTATACTTTTAATATTATTTTTCAATCCTTTTTTTTACATTTTATTATTTACATAATGTTTAGAGCAACAAAATAAACCATGTGAGCAAATTAAACAAATTTTGGCTTAAAATGTTTTAGAGTTTATATCAAAAGTAATCGACTTTGTTACCATAGTGCAAAGGCATTAAATGTTTTATTATGTTTCAAATTATTGTCAACAATAATTATAATCTAAATGTTGATTAGACTTCTAATTGTAGTGAGTAAAATTTAAAGATGGATTATGAATTTAAGCCAATTGTTTTTCTTCAATAAATTTTTAACATTTTATTAAGAGCTGAGCAATTGTTGCCAGCTCAAATTTTTTATATATCTTGATAATATAAAACAAAATTTAAATATTATTTCCAAGTATAAAAGGTTTTTACTTGCCATAAAAAGATTATTGCGACTCGCTTTTACTTTTTATTTTCGGTTTAATGAATGAAAAGAGAATCGACAAGAAGGAATCCTTAACAGTGCGCTGTGAGCCTTTTGGAATTTTTAATTAGTCCTTGACTAATAAAACATAATTGTGTCCCCCACCACATTGGGCGTTAATGTCATGTGGTCGTATATACTATAAATAGGTATTTATTACAAATATTTAATTGGGCCAATTAGACGATGTTGGGATTGGAAATTAAGTGCATTGACTGAGGACTTACCCAATAATTAAGACAGACGGAATAATTTACAGTGAATTTTGTTAAAAAGCCATATCCATTATTAAGGATTAAAGTTGCCTCAAATTTGTGGAATCTACTCGCATCCATGTATGTATGTGTGAATGTACCTACAGCAACAACAACATTGACAGAAATGCAAATTTGATGTTTATGTGACCATGAGTCTGATTGTTTTCAAGTAAAATATGCGTTTCATAGTAAATAAATACAGTTTTTTTGGTCCCATCAAATTAAAAAAACGCTGTACTTTAATAAATGTAAATATTTTATGGCTAGGACGAAATTTAAGTGGAATTGAATGCAAAATTAATAAACAAAAACCTGTTTTAACTTGAGTAAACATCACCAAAAAAAACAACAAAATTTCCATTTAATCCAGATTTTCATAAAAACGATTCAATACACATTTAAGTAGAGTCGATGCAATATCTAGACTTTTCTTACCATGGCCACTAAGGATTGATTGCCCACACCTGAAGGTCAAATACAAAGATTCAGAGATTCTCAGAAATATGCCACGGAAAAGGAATCTGTTTGGTTGCCTACGGTTGCTATTTCCTTATGGAAATGTCATCGTTTGTTCAGTAAACAATTGAAATTTGCCGAAAGTTGAGAGCGAAATTTTTGATTCACTTGAAACTTTTGCGATTGAAAACAGTCCAAGTTTAGTTAGTGGCGACTTCTTAAAGTGCTTACCATTCTGGTCTCGCCTTTAAAATACAAAAAAAAAGTAGTAAATATTGTATACGTGGTGGCATAGCAATAACCAACCGATAAATCAACAAAACAAGATGCGTCCCTTGGCTGATATGGAAATGAAACGATGAAATTGACTTATGGTTGGCTCAAAATGGCTGAGACACTCGTACACAGAAACAGGCAAAACACAACTTGGGAATTGAATTTATTGCCTTTTTGCCTTACCCATTTGCGCATCGAGGTGTATTTTATTTTGTTGCAACTTTAATGTGCCTACATATACACATACATACACAACGTTGATAAACTTAATTGGCTTGTATTGTTAAAGAGAAATGCATTGTCAACCATTAACTACTCAATGTTATTTAAATATTGCCCATAAATTCTTAAATATTTATTCAATTGACGACGATGTTGAAAATGGAAATGTCAAACTTAAACGTGTTGAGAAAAATAAATATAAAGAACAGGAAACATATTTCCATATTGAAAAAGGGAGAGCTTCTATTCCAGAATTGTTGCAACTTCTATCTAAAGTATCTCAACATTCATAGCAAGAAATGAAACTAACTCCAAATGACTTTCTGGATCCTTTGTTTACTCGTTTGTAGGTAATCAACAGAGACCTATTCGAACTTTGTTTGTATATAAAAACGGTGAGGTCCCACCCGATGAAGCAAAACTTAAAGGATCTATCGTTCCATTGAGCAAAATGGGCTTCAGTAGAAAAACAAAACTATTACAAGTAATTCTAGCTGCTCATTAAATTAAAGTTTGAATTTCCCCTGTCCAAATATTTCAAAGGAAGAGCCTCTAGTTCACCGCATTTGTTTCTAATTAACGTCTCAATGTAGTAAATGATTATGTTTTTAGTCTATTTATAGATTCCGCAGCTCTGTAAATTTCTATTTGGAATTTGATACATTATAACAGTAAACCGCAAACTTTGTTATGAGAATTATTCAGCTTCTACCCTTGTCTATTTTGTGGTAATTATGCAAACTACATCATGAATCCGGTTTTTCACTTCACACTTTTCACTTTTCACACACAAATAATCTGCCCCTGGGGCAAGTCAAGCTTGAATCTATAAATGAAAACACATTGTTTACTTAGCCAGTTATAATTTGCGTAAGACCGCTGTCATAATCATTATATCCCCGGCCACCCCCACCGCCGCCACCGCCATAACGTGCGCCACCACCACCACCGCCGCTACCGTAGCCTGGTCCAAAGTTTCCTGAATAAACTGGACGACCACCTCCGCCGCCACCTCCAGATCCGGGATTATAATAGTTTCCACCGCCGCCATTGCCTCGGCCACCGCCGCCATTGCCACCTGTATAGACACCGGGAGCTTGTCCATTGGGTGGATTACCTGGAAATGCCGTTAGTCAACATAATATTAATAATAATGCACTTCTTTTTTTGAATTAATTTTAAAGTATGCCTTACAGTCATAACAGCCACCGCCAATGTAAACAGCCGCCTGAGCCACAGCCAAAGCGGACAGGGCAAGAACCACAAAAGCGGTAAAATCTCTCATATTAAAAGTTTCGGTTCCCCTGTTGATCTGATGGAGTATTGAGTGAATCTGGCAAAGGTTTCACGGCCAGCAGGCAATTTATAGGCGATGTGTTCGTTCGTTGAATATTCTGTGATTTTTTTTTCCTTATATGCGAATACCCTTTACAATCTTTGTTAGAGGGTAAACTCGACTTGACAGTCATGAGTTCAAATGGGGAGAAGAGAGTTTCTTTTTATGAATTGAGTCAAAGAAACTAAATAATGGAAATTTATTGATGAAGTAAACTACTATTCAAAAGGAATTCATCGTCTTTGGTATAGGGGAAGAAGGATTCACAGAGATTCTTTACGAAAGTCCTGAATATGTCATTTCAATCTCTGATTATGGCATAACCTCATGATTGTATAAAGGACTCCGTCGAGCTATGAAAACAAAGTAAAAACACTTTCATCTACTACAGATTTTTAAGGAAATCTTAAATTCTAAATTTTAAAAAATTCGATCTATTCAAAATAGGCTGAAGAGTTTGAAGTTTCTCAAATAGTTTTTCTTTGAAGTCTTGTTGGAGTAATAATATTCTATTCTGATATAGTCTAATGATTTTAAATATAAAATATTTTCAATGAATGTATACAGATTTGAATCCCATTAAAAAAGAATATTTTGTTCTTCCCTATGCCTAGTCTTATTCAATATCTTTAAATTCAAAACGCAATAGTTTTCATAAAAGAAAGACTAAGTAAAAATATAAATATTGAAAATAAATTTTCAGATAATTCGTTTTCTAGAAATCGGATTTGGTAAATTAAATTTTAAGAATAGGATATAGATATAAACCTATTAACCTTTTATTATATGGCCATCAGCTTATTATCGGCATTAGTTGCCTATATTTGCTATAGGATATCACAAAAGTCGTTGTTCTTGATTAAAGCTTGAAATGTTTTTACTTTTTGTTATCGCTGAATGCATATGACAGCTATATATATACATATATATATATATGTAGACACACAAGACAGATGAGAAAGGCACTACGTAAGTAAATTTTAATCATTATAGGGAAATGCCCAGATTCTATATACTATACAAATGTATGTATATACTAAGCATTTGAAAATAATTAGTAGCTATAGCTAAGGCAGCTAGTCGCTGCTACCATCATGCGTCATATTTATGGACTACAATCATCTTGGCGGTTGTAAGGCAACTGAATAACTGAAATGCCGAGAGTCACGACTTTTGATCAGAACAAAGAGTTTAAAAACAGTCAACAAACAACAGAAAGGCTGGTTGGCTGGCTGGCTGGCTGGCAGGGCAATGCCAATTTCTTAAGAATCATTACCATTCCACTTGCCATTCATGTTCATAAACTTTAAATGCACATTTATCTTCTCGGAGTGTGAGGGTTTTTTAAACAGAATTTCAATATTTTGGGGCGTGTTTTGTGCCAAGTGTTGTTGCTTTAATTAATTACCTCTTGATGTCGGTTAGTTTGTTATAGCTTATCAATGGGAAATTCACAGACTTATTTGCAGGGTTTTTTTTTTCAGATTTTTTGTGTTATTTTTTTTGAAAATTGATTGAAATTGAAATAAAACTATGTACATAAAACGTTAAAGGCGCATTTATATTGCAATTAAAAAACACAATTCACTAGCCACATTATTTATTGATAACACTTAGCACACTTTCGACACACACACACACAGACACTGAACACTGAAGGCTGATATAGATTATGCAAATTGAAAACAAATTTGCATATAATAGAATAAATATATAAAAAGTATATGTCCATTCCGTTGCTGAATCCATTCGTTTGTTGACATCGAGATGGGGCAATACCTGATGTTGGCATCATGCCTGATGCTCTTATTGGCGGCACTGCAACCAGCTTTGATCACCGGTAAGTAGAGAGCAATTTTATGATCAGTCAAGATACAAGATAAGTGTTAATTATCGACCATTATTTATAGCCAAGCCCAGTACAGTGGTAGTAAATGGTGTTTGCCTAACATGTGAGTATAAACCAAGTAATAAGTAGAGCCAGCAATGAATATATATGATTATTGAACTCACAGGTGACAATCCAAATGGCGATCCGGTATATATAGATGGTCAGGAATATCGCAGTTTTTCATCACCCAACAGCAATGGCAATGTCGTAATTAATCGTCCCGGTTATAATGGTCGTAATGGTGGAGGTACAATAATACGCAGAGGCGGCAATACCATTGTT
Source organism: Drosophila tropicalis (assembly GCF_018151085.1). Classification (NCBI taxonomy): domain Eukaryota; kingdom Metazoa; phylum Arthropoda; class Insecta; order Diptera; family Drosophilidae; genus Drosophila; species Drosophila tropicalis. The sequence continues at coordinate 796,601 of NW_027173374.1, forward strand.
AATGGCCGTTGTCAATATTGTAATGTGGATCCTTGATTGCCATTATTACATAAACTTTCACTTTTAAGCACATTGATTTCCTTTAAGTTTTGAAATTTTATGCTTAAAACGTTATGAAATATATTCGGGAAAACGTATCTTTATATTCTATTTTAGAACATTCTTATTGAACTCTGCTTAAATTTAGTTATGATTTCGGAAATACTGGACATTTCCATTTTGAAATATATTATTTTTTACATTAAAAAAAGGAGGTTTAACTTGATTTTTTTCTGTTTTTTACTTCGTAACAGTGGCGGACCTCATAACTCATAGCTTTAGAGAGAACATCTTGATTTTCAAGGGGGAAAATTTAACTAATTTCCCTTGAAAAAATACAAGAATTAGTTGGTAAAAGAATGTTCAGAGTAATTTCCTTTTCAAACAGAGAAATCGCTTTTAAAACTTGAAAAATAAAGAATAAAATTAAAGTCTTTGGTTTTTTTTCCACTATTTTTTATTGATTATGTGCGAGGGATAAATAAGATTTAATTCATTTAAAAATTAACTTTTTAGCTTAAATTTTATTAGGAAATGATATGAACTGATAGAAGAGCTCAGATTTTAAGAGTTAACTTTTTCTTTTAATAAACTAAAATTTAATTAGAATATGCCAAGAGCTAAGATTTTAAGCATTTAAGAGTTAAATTTTTCTTTAAGTCAGTTAAAATTTAATAGGAATATGTCATGAAATGATCGAGGAGATACCGTACCATGGATTATGTATCAATATTCTACTAACTCTATCACACTATAAATGACCTACTTTGATTTTGTTTTATTACACATTTTTCCATTAAACTCACCCTCAAAATTTGTTTTACTGAATTCGTCCTTTTGCTGTGCTAAATTGTATATGTATATGTTATTTGTTTTGTATTTGTTTAGTTGGCCATGTGAAATGTTAAATGCCAAAAAGAGCAAAGCTTACAACATAATATTTTTATCAATTTGATTACAATTTACCATTCGTTTAATATAATTTTTAAATGACTTTCAATTCACATCGTACACTTTTATATATTTCTTTTATAGTTAAAGTTATTCTCAGCTATGAAAAGATTTAACTTATTTAATTAACAATTCCAAGGAAAAGCATTGCATAGGACTTAAGGTTTATCTTTTAGCTGAAACTGCTATTGCAATGAATGTTCTTACTTGATTTCTGTGAATTTTCAACCCTTGAAGGTTTTAATAAAGCAAGTAAATGATTTACCTTGGTACGGGATAAACTTGAATAACTTTTTTTTATATGTATATGGAAAATGTAAGTTCTTGGTGACAAAATTGTTTTCTTGAAACATAAGAAATGGAAATTTCCCTTCAAGTCCAAATATTTCTGCATATATATAAAATCAATATCTGTGTTTATAACTTAAGCAAAACTGTTGAAATGTTCCTCTTCAGCCACTTTCTCTTTTATTTCCACCTGTAGGAATTCTATTCAGTTCAAATTGAATGAAATAAATGTTTTGGCAAGTCGCTAAGGGAAGATGTTTCCTATGAAAAATAGCAAAGAAGTCGTACAAAAGAAATGTTTGTCAAGAATTTTATTGAACTGAGTAAATAAATCATATGGAAGAGACCAACTGAAACTGTAACCAAGCGAAAGATGAATATGGCGATTTTTATTACTTTTTTTTTAACACAAACACTTAAACTCAAGTTGTGAGATATTTTGTTATGTGTAACATTGCGTATGCTTGATATGTGTGAATATTTGCAAGCTGTAATTCCTTATGGCAATTATAAGCAATTTCTTTCAAGAAGAATAAAATAACAAAAAGACCAAACACACAAATGGCTTTAATATGAATGTTTGTATCTACAAGTATATAGCTAACTGCCTCTCTCTCCCTCTCTCTCAGCATCGTCCACTTCCTAAACATCACAGAGAACAATGGTGTACATAACAAACGAACAAGTATTTTTTGATTTTTTGTATTTTGGTTTGCCCCAAAGAAAACAATATGCAACAGTATGGAAAATGAAATTTAATGCCATCTTCAAAAAAAACAAGAAGAAGAAAAAGAAGAAGCAAAAAAGGTAAACGTATGAAATTTGGGGGAGAGGGCATCACAAATTACCAGAAAAGATGTACAGAACGTTTAAAATCTCTTTACTTGTGGAGTGAGATTTAAGCAAAAGTCTGAAAAACTGATATGGGAAATTCTTTCTTTAGCAGTGAGCAACCAAAAATCAAATCAAATTTCTTATACGACTTGCAGCGCATTAAGGTACACATATTTTTCAGTTCTGCTCTTTGATTATTAACAACAGAGAGAGTAAAATGTCAGTCTCTGAAAAAAAACCACATATCCTAAAATTTACAGTCGTGGCTTTTGATATACCCTTGACAATTCAGCTTCATGCAAGGAATTTAATATGTTTGGCTAAAACTGAACCTTCAGATTGACTTACATTTACTCATTTAAGACTGATTGAAAGTTGAAATAATTAACAATAACTCAATATATTATTCAACTTTTGGAATGATATAAAAGGATGTCCCAGCCCACAAAAAAGAAGAAAGATTTTAGCCCAAATTTAACAATTGAATTTACCTAATTGTAAGTATAAGATTTAGAGATTAAGATTTCTTTTGGCTGTCGTTATATATATATTCCCGTAAGAGATGTGAATGGAGGGAGATATCTTATAGGTTGAAGAGATTCAAAAATCGTTTTCGTATCAAAATTTTCCCAATATACCAAACTTTCGGTTCTTTCAGACTTTGATTTTGAGCCAGAGTCTTCAAACAACGTGTCAATACTTGATTTTTGTGTTCGAAATGGTTTTACGTGGGCCAACGGCCTGTTTTTATCTCTCTTGGGACAAGTAATTTATTGGTTTTTGTATTCAGATGGCTAAGAAATATTAAGGATATATTAAGAAACAAACACACATTACAATTGGAAGTAGTCAACTGTCAGCCTTTGTTGTTTTTTCCATGAGTGACTCAACTCCATTTACGCTGGGCAAATAATTTAAAGAAGTTGAAGATATACGAAGTAAAGATATAGGAAGATGAAGATATTGGAAGATGAAGATATAGGAAGTTAAAGATATAGAAAGATGAAGATATGGGAAGATAAAGATATAGGAAGATGAAGATATAGGAAGTTAAAGATATAGGAAGATGAAGATATGGGAAGGTAAACATATAGGAAGATGAAGATATAGGAAGATGGAGATATAGAAAGATGAAGATATAGGAAGATCAATATATAGAAAGATGAAGATATAGAAAGATAAAGATATGGGAAGATGAAGATATAGGAAGATAAAGATATAGGAAGATGAAGATATAAGAAGTTAATGATTAGATGACAAGTAATCCATTGAAAGATACTAATTTATATTAAATTACTTTTTTTCTTAAACTACATAGCAAAACAAAACGAATTCCCCGTCGAATCACAAATTTTCCTTTCAAAAAGGATAAATATTAGATATTTTTCAAAGGCTCATAAATCCTGCTTCCCCATTAGGTTTCTTCCTCTTCTGAAACCTAAACGTCATGTATGTGGATTGGTAAATATTTTCTTTTCCTTGTCTTGGGCTAAATAAATATGCCTTAATGTCCAGAGAGGAAACAAGCCAAACAAAACTTATATTTCACCTTTTGAGGCTATTTTCAGCAGCAATTGAATTTTCATCATGTGGAATTTTTTTTCCAAATTTTAGGTCAATTTTGATGCGACGGGAAATAAGTGAATTTGTCGAACATAAAGAGCCCGTGTTTCGTGTGTGTGTGTGCGTGTGTACTTGAGTTGCCATTGTCGAACTTTGAAATGAATGAATTTTCTTCCCTCCTGCAGATATGTAATACATATATTTTCATTAGGATTCATCATTCTTCCTTTTTTGCTCCTCAGGTCGAGAGAGTAAACATTGATTTATTTCATTTTTCTTTTGTCCTTTTCCTTTTGGAGTAGCTCTCAATTGCCCTAAGACGGTCACGTGCTGATTTTGGATATTGTATGTATTTGGCCACAGAATCTACACAGAATATATACATATGTTCAATTAGGGGACTTGGTTTGTGATAAGGCCAATCGATTTAATTTTAATTATAATTATATGATTATCAAGAGAGTATATAGTTAATGCTTCTGTCTCTCTCTCGTGGTGGATGCAAATGCAAATATGAGTTTTATGTGTTTGGCTAATACAAATTTATGCTGAATCATAATTAAACTGCATGCACGAATGGCTAGAAATATGTGACAAGGGAATCCGAATGGAACATTGAGTACAACTGACACACACACACATTGAGAGAGAGCACTCACTGACATAGAAATGTTGTTTGGGTTTATAAGGGGGAGGGACGTGGAGGGGGGAATATGGATTTGGATTAAGAGATTTACATATACGATCTGCAAATGCCAATGGCAAAGTAATTATGAATTTATTTTGCTTATGGAAGTAATAACAAGCATTTGATAGTTGGAATTCGTTTTTTTGCATTGAACAAAAGAAAATTTAAGTTTTTAGCGGGATTATAGCTAAAAGTAGCTGTTTCCGTCTTAAAAAACTGAAATATGGCAAAGTTATCTTGGACTTTAGCTACTTTAAAGACGCCGAGGCCATTGAGAAAACGACTGAGGAGAGCCGGGTAAGATGCATTCATTGCGCATATTAAAGGTAAATAATATAAATTTGTGTTTTTTATGTACTGCAGGAGCTCAATGATCTGGATGATGAAGTGCGTTCATCCCATTGGACTTTCAAAGTATCCATCATTATGCCACCGATTTGCAACAATTTATTGATGAGCTAAATACGGGCTATTACATACAACAGAATCTGGATAAGGGAGGGCAAACAATTCCTATGCGAATCGCTTTATTTATGTGAAATTCTTCACTCAGAGCGAATAGATTAGAGTCTAGAGACTGACTAAAATGTCAGATTATTTTTCGAATCAAATTCATGTTGTTATCCTGCAAACTATTTGTATGACAAATTCGCCGACTAATCCTTAATTTGTAGAAAAACTTTTTGTTAAGTTAACTTGGCAGGTGAAAAAAAGTTTTCTTGTGCCCAAAACTTTGAATTGAAATATTTTTTTTGCAAACGAAAAGTTTTCACTTAAGCAAAACTTAAAGTTCTCAGACAGGGCCAATGGCCGTGGCATTTAGCGAGAATGAAAAATGTCAAAGACTTTACTCAAAAATGCAGCCAGCCAAGTGGCACTTAATTAAATGCATCTCAAAAGAGACCAAATGGACTCAAACAACTGGCCAACAGCTAATGGAAGATTTATTTGCTATTAATCATTAAGCCAAGACAGCAATTAATGCGAATGACAAGCAATAATTAAGCAAATATTAAGAGTCTATGCTAAAATTGATTTCATTTTCTTATTTTTATTTCATTTATATAAAAATAAATTCGAGAGTTTCTCAAATAACTTTTGACTGCTCTTTAATTTGTCGGGATTTTTTTTTCATTGGTTTCTTTCTGTAATTTTCATCTTCTGTCCATGGGCAATATGAAATGATTAAAAGCAAAAGGCAACATGTCAATAAAATCCTTTTAAAAGCCTGGAATTGTGAGAGAGAGTAAAACCAATATTACCCACCCCATTTTTATTTAAGAAGGCTCAAAAAAAAATATACCTACATATATTCGTAAAGGTATATGAATTTGTTCAGGTTTAAGTCCATTTTTACCATGCCCAAAATATATATCAGTAAGTAAATATATATACGTACACATTTGCAACAGTTTTCGTTTCTTTTTCGACTTCTTTTTAACTTTTGGCTGAGAATTATGTCAGCTGCCGTCAGTTGCACCTACCCACACCTCCCCTTCCCAACGCAGTCAACGGCCGCCAACAGTTTGTTTTGTGTTTGTCATTTGTTATGATTATGGTCCAGTTGAGCAGTTTTCTCTTTCACCCTGTTGCTAGTGGTAACACGGCGTATACGCAATGTGTGCATGAATTAAACTGGTCGCATTAGTAACTGCTTTATTAACACTTAAGATCTACAGATTTGTCACTAATTCACAATGAATTGTCTGTCCAATCTACCTTTTACTTATACGTTTTCTTTTCTGCATTCCCTGACACATGTTCAGACTGCCTGACCTTTGCCTTTGCCGGTTTTCTATTCCATTGGTTACCAGTAATCCAATTATGCATGCATTCACAATGCAATTAGAATCTTTGCAGGCAAGAAATGTTCGTTTTGTCATGGAGAGTCATTGAGAAAGATTTTTTTTTGAATAAATTTTGTCTGAGTCTTTAGGAGAGACACCGCAAATGTATATTTCTTTTGAACTCTATTCACCTGTGACAGGCCATATATATATTATATATATATATAGGTATATATTTATTATGAAGTAGGTCCATTTATTCAATTGTTGTATGGCTTTCCCGTTCATTTCGTTTCTGTCTCAATGGTTGGTCCAGTGAACTGCTGCTTTATCCAAATACGAGAATTCTAGGATAATTTACTTTCGGGTCGTTAATTTGTCCCTGGACCTTGTCTTCGTTACCCTTAAGCTCTTACCACCCGATTCTGGTTAGCCAGATAAGTGTAAGAGTCTGCACGTGTTTTATTTGATTTAGTTTTGGCCATTTGAACTGTTTTGTGTGCCGAATTGTGTGAACTTTTCTGTGGATTCTGACGTCACTGCAATTCGAGCTACACAATTCACTTGAATCAATCAATACAAACTCTTATAAATTTGCCATTTACCTTTGAATTTGATGTCCTTAGTAAAATAAGCTATAGTTATGGCGAATTGAAGAATTAGGAAAGTAATTAATTGTGACTTTTATTCAATACTTGCTGCTTAGCCTTGGCTTCATAGTAAAAGAAGTTCGAATTGGGTCCCTACAGGCACTTAAAGCCAAACCAATGGAATGACCTGTGAATTGATTCGTCATTGAAAATTGCTAAACTACTGATAAACAGGATGAGCCGATCTAGAGCTTTGAAATGGAATAACCTTTTCCCTTAAAGTAATCAAAAAGTAGGAAAAGTATTCACTGTTTTTTCCAAGCTGAAAACCTAAAGCTCTACAACTTCCCTCTGTTACTTCCCTCTGTTACCACCTCAGTTGGATATATAAATGTCTATTGAGATTCCCTTCCCCCAGCTTTTAGATGAGCCAGTGCCTAAAGAATTGATTACACATACCTAGAAGCGTTTTTAAAAGGTATTTGCCCACCAAATAACTGAAATCTGAATCATTTGTTGACCCAACTTACATTTGTTGTAGCTTAATTTGGGTTATTTTTACAACAGTTTTCTAGCCAACCAAATGACACCCAACTGACTAATCGTGTAAATTACTCTCAGCTTGGACAGGGAACAACGTTAACGACGCGATGTCAAAATGTGGGAGACTAAATCCTACTCTTCTTAAAATAAAGCTTGGGGCAGAAATGGGTTTGGGTTTTAGGACTCGCGGGTCAACAGAAGCCATTTTGAACATAAAACACTGCCTTCTTTATATATATGAACCTCCTAGCCACTTGGAGATATGTATGTATGTATGTATATGGCTTAGGACCATGAGTTTTATGGCCTCAACAACACTGGGCACAAATAGAGATTGTCCTTAGTGTTTATGGCTTAGACATATGCGTAACAATTTTGATATATGTATATGTATTTGTTCACACACATATTTGCATCAATAAAATCAAGAGAGTTACTATGTTTGCCATATGTTTATTAGATTTTAAATATATAATGCAATATAAGTAGTAGATACTCACATCTATTCAAGGCACGAGTCAGAGCCAGAGCCAGAGCCAGTCAATGTTATGATGCTGTATTAATAGCATTAATACAATATGAAATGAGTTTGCCTCTCTACAAAAGAAAGGCAGGAAAGGAAGGTTCACATTGTGAGCCCTTCGTGTTGACTTCCTAGAATTGCAAACAATGTTTGACTCTCTCCGTCAGCCTCGATGCTTACACTATGCGAGGGGGGAGGAAAAAAAAACAAAGAGGAGACAATTTGTTTTCCTCTGTCTGAGTGTTTACACTAGCGAGAAAGACAACGAAAGTGGCACAGACAGAGAGAGAGAGACAGTGAAAAGGAAGGGGGAAAGCAAGAGTTCAAGCTTTAAAGGAACTAAAACTGTTCTAGCCATGTAATCAACAGTTTCACTTTGATGTCCGCAATGCGTTGGCCCCAAAAGGCAAAGGCGTTTCTTTGCATTGCAATCATCCAGAAGGACTTACACCTAGTTGGCTCTTGACACCTCTTCAACATTCAAACAAATTTGCAACAATCGCCACAAAAATCAAACTTCATCCTGCCGATAAGAGTTTAGTAATCAACCAAATGAAATGCCTGTCGTAAGACATTCCAAACATGCTGTAATGCAATTTGTCAGTTGTCAAAATCAGGCAAAGTATAAAAATAGCCATCAATTGCCACTCTAAAAGTCAAATTAAAGCCAACTCAAGCACGTGTAAATGAAAACAGGTAGTAGGCCAAAAGCAAAAAGAAAAGAAAAAAGCAAAAACAAACCCTGTTGCTAGGTGTCGACAGAATTACCTTTCGCCAGACATGGCCATGGCCAACTGACGATAATTGGTAGCCCCATTGAAGCCCAAATATGCTTAGCCATTACCCCTATTCATACTTACTTGTCCATAATTAAAGTTAAAGCATAAAACGATGAACTTTACGAACGATGCCCTGTGCTCTGGGCCAATAGTTATGGCCATGACTACGCATTATGCAGATTAATAAGTTTGCCGTCTGCTGCAGGATACTCTCGGTATTGCAGGACCAACTGAGGAGTGCAGGGTCATGTGTGGGAAATGTTTGAAACAATTCTTACTGCCAGATGACAGTTTGTCAGTTTTCTATTGCTAGTTGCAGCTGTGAGCTGAGTGATAAGAAATTCGGATTACATAAATGGTAAGTATTAACATTAATTGCAATTAGCTCAATTATATTTTCACCATTCAGTGAGCATTGCATTTTGTATAAATATTTGTTTTAAATGGGTATAATGCAAACATATTTACATTCACATTTTCCATTGAGAAATTAAAGAAGCGTCAATTCAATTTAATTAAGCCTCAGTTGGTTTTTAATGGGAATGTATTGAAGTATTGCTTTAAGAGTCTTTTTTTCTGCCTTCAACTCTCATTTAAATTCCATAGGCATATAGGCATATAGGCACATAGGCCTTGGTCGGCTTTGTTCTATTTTCAGATCTTTCCAAACGTGCCTTTTGGTAATGACAACGCAAAACTTTAAGCACAGAGGAACCACAATCAATTTCGACTCGGACTAGAGAGTTATCAAACGGACATGGCCCATTTCGGTGGTGGAGCATGATGCACCACTATTTTTAGTTTTCACTTGTTGCACTTGCACTTGCACAATTCGGAGCACAAAAGGAATAGCTGAAACACATTAAGTGGGCCCATTGCCAATCAATAGACTTAGCTTCAGGCGTCCTTCCTATGCGAGTGTTTTCCTTTGTCTTTTCTATATCCTCCTTCAACAAAAGACTTCATATGCAGTAGAATGAAGAGCCTTCCTTCCGAGTTTGATGGCGCGTTTATCTGAAAGGACATATTATAGACATTTTAGACAGTTAACTAATCGATTTGTCGCCTATGTTGATAGTTTTACATTTATATCCTTTACTAACTGATAATAATAATTAATAGCAATAAGTGGCAAAATGCTTCAAAAAGCCAAACATACCCATGAATACCCTGCACTCTGAGGTTCGACGTTGTCAAACTTTGTTCGACACATCGGTTCGACGTTGTCAAACTTTGTTCGACACATCGGTTCGACGTTGTCAAACTTTGTTCGACACATCGGTTCGACGTTGTCAAACTTTGTTCGACACATCGGTTCGACGTTGGTTGGAGTTCGTCTAAGCCCTTCGCACTTCAACTTGACCAACAGGTGGCACTTTTCTGGGTGGCGCGTTCTATGTTTCGTATTGGCAATTTGTAAACACGTTAGAATTCAATTTAAGGTTTTGTGAGACATAATCATAAAAACGAATAAAAAATAAATGAAACAAACATGTAATTTATATGTACGTAACAAAGTCGTTTCTAATGCATTACGTGTGAAAAACTCACAAAAAAAAATTGTTCAAAATGATATTAAATTAAGAAAACTTTAAGTTAGTAACTCTAAGTTAGTACGAAAAATTAGCAAAATTAAGAAAAATCCAAGTTTATTTTAATAATTTTTTTTTTCAAAATTAGGAAAAGCTGGGAATAATTAAACATTTTCTGAACTTTTTAAAATTTTCTCAATTTTTTAAATTTTTTTAAAATTATTCTTATTTTTTTTTTAAATTTTTCTTAATTTTTCTTAATTTTTTAAAATTTTTCTTAATTAAAATTTTTTTTTTTAATCTTTAAATTTTTTTACAACTTTCATTATTTTTTAAACTTTTTCTTCATTTTTAAAATTTTTTTTAATTTTTTGAAAATTTTTCTTCATTTTAATTAAATTTTTTTTTTTTTAATTTTTCTTAATTTTTTAATTTTTTAAATTTTTTTTTAATTTTTTGAAAATTTTTTTTAATTTTAAATTTTTTTTTTAATTTTCTAAACCTTTTTTTATTTTTTAAATTTTTTTTTAATTTAAAAAAAAATTTAAAAAAAATAATTGAAAAAAATAAATAATTAAAAAAAATAAATAATTAAAAAAAGTAATTAAAATAAATAAATAGTTAAAAAATTAATAATTACTTACTTACTCAGCATTTTATTTTTACAAGGTTCCCAAATCCAAAGCGAGAGGGGGACGGGGAGATCTGAACGCGGCTGAGCGCCGCAGCAAACTGATGCCCGCCCCCTCAACGGCAAGAAGCTCTTTTATACGCTCGCCGACTGCAACGAGCGGATGAAAGCGCGAGAACTACTCTCCCACTGAACAGCTTTCTCTCACTCACCTGCTTGCGCTCGCTGGCAAATGCATGCGTGTGGGAGTGAGACAGCCGCAGCGTGTGAGCTTGTGCGCGTGTGACTTGCACTTTCCGATCGGGAGAGTGCAAGAATGTGAGGGAGTGTGAGAGGGCTGCTGCGCCAAAGTGCGTGCTTGCGGGAGAGTGCAAAGCTTTGAGAACAAGAATGTGTGTGGGAGTGACGGAGTTGCAGCGTGTGAGCGTGTGACTTGCACTTTCCGATCGGGAGAGTGCAAGAATGTGTGGGAGTGTGAGAGGGCTACTGCGCCAAAGTGCGTGCTTGCGGGAGAGTGCAAAGCTTTGAGAACAAGAATGTGTGTGGGAGTTCACGCACAAAAGCTTTCGCTTTCGCTTTAATAGAAAAATCTTTAAAAATGTTGCCATTAAAAATTAATAAATTTAAATAACTCCTCATAAAATGGACCAATATTGTAGTGATTAATTTTAAAATACCAAACACAAGTTTATTTTCTAAACTGAATGTCCGAAGCCAAAGCTCGTTGCTTTTGTTTTTTTTTTTGTGTGCTCAAAAGTGATAGAAAGTGAAAATAAATTAGACAGACAATGGAATTAAATCAAAACGGTTCAAATGGACAATTCAATGCAATGTTTTGTTGTTATTTTGGCAAAAAAAAGACATGGGAACATTTTTAAGGGGGCTCTGCTGGGCAAGTCGCCGCCGCAAAAGTCTCAAAATTTTAGAGATCACCGTTTGGTCTGTGTTTGTGTGTGTGCGTAAAGGAAACTGTAAAATATTGCAAAGAAAAGTGAAATATTTCTATTTTGACAAAAGAAAATTTATAGGAGAAAGAAATTAGATAATGGAAAAAGACAAGAAAAGGTATTTATTGATTTTATTTCTAAACAACATTAAATATACCTAATTAGGAATTACACTTTTAACTCTTTGATTAAAACTTGCTAAAAGAAAGTGATTATAGTAATTTCTGATGGTTTGAACGATTCTACTTTATATTATCTTGTCCTTCATTTAAATTAGATCGTTTCATTTAACGTTCTTAAGCAATTTGCAATAAACTGACCACCCTCTGTTGGAGAGGATGGAGCACAGGGAGGGGGCGGTACTCATACGCGTGTTGACCACCACAGTTGGAGCTAATGGAGAGTTGGTTGGGCTTTTTATGTTGCACAGAGCGCGAGTTCGCGCTTTTGTAGGGCACAACAAAAGCACGCAGATGCAGCAAGGGAAAGGGGAAACGGAAAAATGAACAGAAATTCTGCACTGACCATTTCCTAGTGCCGCCTTTGATTTGATTAATTGATGCATTAAACTCATTTACGCATAATTAATGCCACTTTAGCATGTGTGTGTGTGTGTGTTTTTTTTCAAATTATATTCCTTTTTTGTAATTTTTTTGTGATATACAGAAGAGAAATCGTAATTTTTTTGTTCGCATATTCATGCTCAGCTGGCGGCATAATCAGGAATTCAAGTCGTGCGACAAATCAGCAGAGAGACAAAAACAAAAGCCGTAGAGAGAGAGAGAGAGAGAGAGAAATTTTCTAGCCTAAGGCAAAATAAAAGCCATGGAAAGGGCATTGGGAAACAGGAAGTACGTTGAAATTCAGCTGCTGCTCTCATGATATTTGTGCGGCAACTCGAAGGAGGAGGAACTGGATATAAGTTGCTTGAAGGTATGTTAGAAGCTAGATATGTATGTTTGCAGATAGATAGACAGACAGATAAGGCATAAGGATGTGCAAGTTGCATGCCACCTGGTGGGTGTCGTGTCTTTGGCTACGTGATTCCTTGACGACACTAGTTCACAAATAAAATACAGAATGAAAAGATGGAGTCGAGTTTGAAGTATATGTCAATTCCTTCAAGTTTTCTACAAAAACTACATACATACATATGTATATAACCAAAGACAAAGTGGCAGGCCGCATTGCTCGTTCGTTATGCCACATGCTGCATGCTGCATGCTAATGTGAAAACTTTCGTTGTAGACTTAATTTGGGTCATTTCCTTAAAGTGCAGAGGACTTGAGAAGGCATTCTTTCTCTCTCTCTCTTTCTCTCTCTTAGATAGAGAGGTTAAGAAAAAAAGCAATTACAGATAAGATCGCCTCATTTGGGTGCAAGTTGTTTGCCAAGTGTTGAGAATTTCGCTTTTCACACTTTCCACTAGATCTTTGCCTTTCAGATAACCATCGGCCATGTATTGAGTTTCGCTTTCCATTTGCACAGTGACACAGATTACCCAATGAATTGGCCATCTTTCTCAAAAACCCTCACAAACTACATGCATAAGTATGTATGTATGTATCCAGCTAAGAAGTTATCGCCATCCCGAAATCATTTGGCCAAAATCAACAGGAAATGGCAAGGTCAGTGAACTCTTTAAAGCATTAATATTAATTAGTTGCACTTAGGTGAATGCCTTGCATATGAATATATGGCATAGAGTTTTTCGAAATCTAATTATCATAAAATAAACAAAAATTCATACAAATCCATGCACCACGCCTCATAGTTAAGAGGGGGCCCAGAACTTTTTCGATGCCACAAAGCAAATTCCCAGCGTACTCTGTCCCTCTTCTCTCCCCTCTCTCTCTCTCTCTCTCTCTCTCACCCATTCCATGTTACCCTTCAAGTGCGTCTTGCATTTTTGCTGATGAGGGTAATTAAAAAGTTTTAGACATCACAGCCCCACCACAAGTCCCCTCGGCCTCCACTACAACTCTTAACGCCAAATAAAACCAAAAAGTGCAGCCAAATCGGTTGAGATGATGTCCCCGTAATCGTAATAAATGAAGGGGGTGAACCAAATCGACAGCCATGTATCAGGCCAGGCATAAATAAGACACATTAAGTTTGTTCTATTTGCAAAGGAGGCATCGCCCTCACCCCCTCACCTCCTCCTATTGGCAAGATGCGGAGAAAGGGGTCTAAGTTTTAATTGTCAGCTGTCTATGTGCTTGATATTTGGCTAATTTCCCATAGAGTTTTTCCATCCTTTGCAGCAAAGACGAGATGACGACGACGACGACGATGACTTTGTGCCCAAAAACTTTTCGTCTGCCAAAGTTTTATGACAAATTTTTGTGATTATGCATCCAGCATAGAGAACCGGGTGTAGAATGGGTGACCTATGGGATTGACTTGGGCAAGCATTGTGGGTGGCTCACATTGAAGTTGGGCAAAGAAAACTCCTAAAGTTCTATGCACATTGTTTGTTTTGTTGTTGGCATGGCAAGCTGAAATGCAAATTAGATTTTAAATAGTTTTTGGTTTGATTGCCGACTGGAACGAACTGCCATAGATCAAAAGCCTAATGCCATTTCAATTTGACTAATTTGAAGAATAAGAAATAAAAAGTTACCGAATGGCAAGAAGTCAAAATGTTGACTTTAAAAATGCCCTGTACTAAGGCTAAATAAAAAGGGATTCGATTGCTAATCAAAGCTAATTAAAATGTAGTAAAAGGTAAGTCAAGATGTCTTGGATATACTCTGCCTGTAATGGGTATCTGACTGGGCTTAAAGTCGGCATTGCCCATTGCAACCCCTAAATGCATTTTTGAGTCCGACTTTTGCTTTCATAAGCCAAAAACCCCTTGACTCACTCACTCTCACTCACTCACTGACTGGTAACGAGCCCACACAAAAGCAACTAATTAAGAAATTAAAATAAAAAAAAATCAACGAAATGGCCAAAAAATAAAGCAAAATGCAAAATGCACTTTGCATGCAAATTTTATTAAAACAAAAAAAAAAAAGGATGATTTTTTTTTATTTTGTTTCAACACAACAACAAACAGAGTGCAACGAGTGGTGTGCCTTCAACGTTGGCCGCAAAAAAGTGCAACTCTTGCACAACGCCTAAAAGCAGGCAACGAAACATGCAAAAAGACAGGGTAGACTGACCCCAAACCTCGAACGTCTCCAAAACGCAGCCAACAAAACGATGACAATGACAAAAAATAAAAAAAAAAAGGAAAAAGAAAACCGAAACGTGAATAAAAACAAACAAAATTGCATAGGTACAAAAATATCTTAAAGCTTTTGGTTTGGGAGGCGCTCTGTTTAATTTTGTATGCTGGGGAAGAGACGAAATGAGATGGGCGGGGACGACGGCTGGTCTGAGCATAACCAACAAAGGACAGAAAGTCTCCCGTTCCATTCCTCTTGCTAGCCATCTCACCAGGACGACAAATTGCAAAAATCCGTAGCATGCTCTGGTTTTTTTTTGGTTTACTGCAACGGAAATGTGAATGCACCGTAAAGTGAAATGAAAATTGCACTTGAATTTTCCTATTTTTCTCTAACTGTTTTAAGCGTTTTTGTTTTTTCGTTTTTTTTGTAATTTTCGAAGGCCAAAAAAAAACTAACAAAATACGAAAAAAAAAAATTGAAATTAAAATGAGCGCAGCTAACGAGAAACAACTCAAACATCATAATTTTCATAGGCACCTCATCTGGGGGCGTGGCATGTGTATATCCCAGAGCAGCAACAACAACAACAACAACTACAGAAGGAACAACAATGTAAGCGCCCACGTACCAACGCCAGCGCTAAAAAGGTGCAATCCAGACGCCGATGGGCACAATGCGCGGGGGGCATGGTAAAGAGCAACTTGTTAGCTTGCTGCTTGTTCATCAACAATGCAGTTCCATCCAGTTTCCCTTTCCTCGCCCACCCCTCAATCCACCTTTGTCTCCTTTTTGGCCTCCCAGCATGCATCTTGTATGGAAAAATTTCATTTTCCGTGAGGGTTGCGCAAATAAAGGAACGAGCCTTGCCGCATCTCGTTGCTTCTCGCAGTGGCAGCTACCAGATTTTTCTTAATTTTTTTTCCCCCACCACCCCCTTCTGCCTTATTTCATGTTCTTGTTGCTGTTGTTGTCGTTTTCATTTTGTTTTTGGTTTTCTTTTCCCCCCTTTTTTTGGTTTTTTTTTTGCTCTTGCCAAAAAAATAAGAGAAAAAAAATTAAAAGAATTTTTGTTAAAAGCGCTTCAAGTGGGTACTATGATGTCGTTGGCGTTGTCGCAGGATTCATCGTCGTCGGTGTGGTTGGAGGTCTATGTGTCTCTAGTGGGCATGTGAGTCTCTCTCTCGTGTGTGTATGTGTGTGTTGCATGGCTTACAACACCTTTTGGGTGTGTGTGTGTGTGTATGGGAGTATCCCTCCACAATCCCTCACCTCAATCTGGCCATGGAGGCGAGTGCAGTGACACGACGACAGCAACGACGACAGCTTCAGCGCTTTTGGCTTTGACGCTTGATTTTTAGCTGAAGCTTTTAATTTTTATTTTAGTTCCTTTTTTTTCTTCCCTTTTTTCACACACATCAACACACGGTTATATATATGTAAATATTTTTATTTGCACTCTATTTATGTCATGCAGCATGTAGACTTATTTAATCTGTCTGTGACAGCTGTTTAACCATTGAAAATCGTTGCATCTGATCATTTGTGTGAAGGTGGAAAAGGTTTTTCCATAAATAGTTGATATTTTTCTGATTACCTCTTCTAATTCTCAATTGTCAATTTTACATAAAACCTAAGATGGTGAACATCTATTCAGAACTATATAAATGTTATCCTTTATATGTCAATTTCTGCAATTTGGATTTCATTTTTTGATTAGATAGAAAACTTAACAAGGATGCTTTAGCAAATAAGCTAAACTAAGACACATCAACAAAACTAAACACCTTTTTGTGTTCATGGATTATTGTCCTAAATAACCTTGACTTTCTGTAATAGTTATAAAAACTGTTTGTAAATTTCACAAAACTTTTGGGTATGTTTTTGATTGTGGACCTCAAACAAACATAAGTTAAGAATTGTTATGGCGTTTATTTCTATGTGATTTCAAATTTAACAATTAAAAATTAAGATCTCTTCCATCTAAGATCTTGCAGTTCATCAATTGTCTCATATTTATATCATTCACCATTCACCAATCAATTCAAAAATTTATTTTAAACAAAATCAATCAATTCATCTATGTAAGATTGAGGCTTAGGGCGTGTTGGGCCCAATTAGAGTAGGCCAAGAGCGATCCTAGGGAGATAAATCAGGGAAATGCCTTGTTAGTGAAAAAATGTATACAAGCAATGTTTGCTTTAAGGATCTCTATCTATAGAATATTCCAAAACTCCATTACATGTTTGAATAAACGAATGTTTGGAGGGCTTATTGTCAAAACAATGCAAAATTCTTAATCAAAGTCTGATGCTGATAATAGAATTAGTTGGTTCTTGGTTCTGTTTAGACAAACTGCTTTAATGTTGCCCTTGATATAATCCCAAAAAGCCCATAAAAGGACTCCATAATTAGCTTTGCAGAAGAGACATTTGAGTTAAAAAAAAGTTCTATTATTATTCGTTTAAATTTCTATGTTTGGAAAGGCCAATAAATTTTAAGTTTGAGTTCTTGAAAATGAGTAAATCATAATCTCTTTTTTAACTAAAATGCTTAACTATTTGACTTGTAGGTAGAACATCTGTTAGTTTCTATGATTTCCATTTTCAATTTATGAACGAGATTTTAGAGATTTTTTTTATTTGGTTAATGTTTTTATTTTATCTTTTAAATTTTTGTTGTATTTTTATTTTATTTTGTTGTTTTTTGATGTGGCTTGTACTTGGCTTTTATACATGTGTGTGCGTGTGTGTGTGTGCCTTTTGGGCATTCCATGTGGGCGCTGCCGAGTTGTGTGTTGCATGTGTTGTTGGTGTTGGAGTTGTCGCTGCTACCTGGCTTAGCATTTTAGCGATGCATAATTAATCTGTGTGGTGACTTTCATCCCAACAAGGATACATACATACATACATTCATCTGGTAACCCTTTTTCTTGTTGGCACTTTAGTCAGAAAAATATCTTTTATTTTATTTTTAGTGGAGCTTTTTAAAAACGAAAACGGGGAAATGTTTTCATGTATCTGATGTAACTTTTTGGTTGTTTTTTTTTTGTGTGGGGAGGGGGAGAGAAGGAGGAAGTGCGAGAAAAGCGCAAAAAAATGTAACAGGCATGCCTGACTGCCGACTGCCCCTGGCCCGCCCTCGCACCCTTTGCCCCTGCTAGCCAGATCCTACTCTCAGATAGAGGGTAGAGTTGCCTTGTGTATTGTTTGTCAAACAACTTGAGAACCTACGAAAAAAAAAAGCCAAATAAAAAAGAAAGCTGCTGCAAAGTTTACTGTCCTCATACTCGTACACTTTACCTGTGGGCGTTTTGAATGGGGGTAATGACTTATGGCCACCATATGGGTAGAGGGAGGCAAGAGGTCGATTCCGAGTTGACTGAACACTCGAGAGTTTCTTGAGAACAAACCATTTTTTTCTTCACATTTTTATTTTGGCTTGTATGACAAACTAAACCCTCGAATCGAGCTCATTATCAACCCTTTTGGTTTCAATTTTTTTGTTGTTTTTTTTGGGCTCTTTAAAGGGCAAACTGATAAGGCATGCTTGGGCGCCTTGACCATTGTTGCGTGGCCTTTTTAATTGGCCGGATATGCTGGCCCAAAATCCACATTTAATTATGTGCAAAAATGCATTACATTTTTAATTTCAAAGCAACAGACAGCGGCAGAGAGAAAGGAAAACTGCTTAATTTTCAAGAGTGTTTGCTTAGATTATTTCATTAAATTGACCGGGCGATAAAAGGCGGGTCCTGGTCCGGGTCCTAGTCCAAAGCCTTTTGTTGGCGTGGACAATGCCAAAAGTAAGGGCAAACAAAAGTGTTGAGACAACTGGCCTGACTGTTGCCTGGCCAAGACTCGACTGGTTCATGCCATAAACGGCTCGGGCAAGTAGCCATGCTTCTTTGAAGGACGCACCAGACTCCTTCGGGTGGCGCGGAACGTGCACTTAATTAAAGATAAGAATTAACTGCTGATTAGTAGTTCTTCTTTACACTTGACACTGTGCAGAGAGAACAACTCCTAGTTGTAGTCGCAGTAGTGGAATCAACTTGGAGTCAAAGTCCAGGCACGTAGACAGAGCAGAGCAGAGCAGAACAGGACAAGACAAGGCAAGCCAGGACCTGGACTAGTATTAGGACCACTTGGACTTTTGGGTGGGTGAATGTTGGGACTGCTAACGAGTTTTTATTTTTGTTTCATTGCTGACCGAAAAGTTTACTCTGAACCCAAACGAATGATGTTTTTTTTTTGTTTGTTGTGTTTTCTGTTTCTTCGTTTCGTTCTTAATGTACCCAAATGATTAATGTTGCCACACAAAAGATGCTGAATGGTGGGGATTGGCAGAGAGTCAGCCAGGAAGTGTCCAAGGAAGGGAAGGCTGCATTACCGATACATACATACATGCATTGGTCCCTTCATATGCCATAATTGATGTAGCAATCCTAGGCTCAACTTGCTGTCTTCTTCTTCATTTTGCACACTTTTTCTTTGGTGCATAATTTAATGCGCCTACGTGTTAATCACGGCAATTAATGTATGACCTGCTCAACTGACACGTTTCAGGAGATACAAGAGATATACATTCACCCCAAGCAGACAGTCAGACCCATAAATATCAAATACTTGCAGGCACGTTTCAACATTCATCCGAAGGAAAACTTTGCTCTCTCTCACTCTCTTCTCTTTTTTTTTTGGCACTCTGCTTAATGCCTCATTTTCCAGTCATTAAATTTGGCTGACCAATTTCTCCGACCATGGTAGAAAATATCGTTTACAATATGTGGCAGTCGACTTATTATTGGGTCTAAGGCGGTTTGAAATATGTTGACAATGGCGCCAGCAACAAAAGCTCTATATGATAGTATCCATTACTATTATCCACAGCCCTTTCTCTTTCTCTATCTCAATCTTTGGCACCCCCACCCACCAAATGATAGACGTCTTTGGCCTGTTTTTCACCCCTAGCGGCATTTGACTTTTTGATTTGCTCTATGCTACTTTTTTTTTTTTTGTTTGTCTTCACTTTTTTGGGGGTTTTTATTTTGTTCAATACCCTTGCCAAGTCGGAAGCATAGCCGCCTTACTCTGAAACTAAATAAACTCAAAACAAATAAGTTCATCTCTAAATCAACATTTGTAGACTCAATGAGATCTAACCTTGTCTGACTATTATACGATAAAAGTATCTGACTAGGTGGATTTACTCTAAATTTATTTGTGTAGAAAGAATAGAATGTGGAGTATAAAAAGCAAAAGTTCTAACTTACATCTTAACCAACTCCAAGTTAAAATGATTAATTCTAATTAAGTCTACTCTTTTCTAGATTCTAGACAGAATTCTGTAATAACTTACAAATCGACGCTCAACAAATTTCTTTCCATCTTTTCGAGTTCCAAATATATAAAAGAGCATTTCTAGTTCGACTTTAACAAATTAGATTCATAAATTTCGAGTTTTTTTGTTCCTTGTTTTTATTTGAGAGCATCAGCAAAAGTTCCAAGATTTTTGTTGTTTTCATTTTTTTTTCTTTTGCTTGCCATTTCCTGGGGGGCCACAAATCAAAGCGTTACAAAGCTAGCAACGTGTGGAAAAGTTGCAATGCAACATTTGACAATTTATTATACGCTTTTGATTCGACGCGGTAAATGTGTGTCTGTGTGTGTGTGTGTGTGTGTGCGATGGCGGAAATGTTAAATATTTGTTATTGCAGTCTAATGCTTTCCTGTTCCTTTCTCACATAAGACAACAAGTAGGCAAAATGAGTATAACAAAAGACAATATAGAACGAATTTTTCCCTATATAAAAGAAAATGAAAAGCAAAGTTAATACATTATTAGTTAATCTTCTGCTTGATCATCGATCGTATGTGGGTTATGTGCTAAAAACAGAAATAATTCAAGCTTAAATAAACATTTTTGAATGCATACTAGTGAAAAATGATCACGAAAATCGTTCAGGTTGGTTTATATAGTTAATTTTCGTACTTTCCAGATCATTCTTGGATAATTTCCATATCAACGATCAAGGTCGAAAGTTGAGTAGGTTTTCTATTCTATTCCCCCTTTAGTTTAGCAAAAACATATATATTTGTCGCTATAATCCATTAGTAAAGATTACTCTTGTCTCTGGGTCTAATATACCCAAAAAAATGATGATATAAAGCTCTCCAAGTACTTTTATTGGCAATGAAAACTATTAGTCTAAGCCATAAATCTTTAAACTATATAAATTTTTCCCCCAACTCAGAAATGTATGTAGACATACATAGGCAAACTCATATGTATAGAGGCAAACCACAAGAACTGAGCTCCATTTGGAGCCAGACATGGCACAATTATGACAATTTCTGATGCATAACGTTGCATCCATAGAGCTTTTAATGCAATATACCAGCGACTGCAGCGTCATTAACACTGACAGGCAGGCTGGCATGCTAGAAGGCTTGCTTGACTGTGGGCAAAGGAGGGTGCCGAAGAGGGGGGCAGGGCTGTGCCACCTTTGTCGTGCACTAATTGTCTGACCAAAGTGTGCAGCGCATGCATGCAACGCTCCAATTCAGGTGTATGTCAGTTGGTCGCATTTACCGCAAAACACTTTACAGGCAATTGTCAGTTTTGCAGTTTGAGCTTGAGTTTGAGTTTGTCGCTTGCCGTTTGCAGGCATCAGATAGTTAGTTAGGTGTTAAGGTCGTTGTTATTGTTGTTGTGCTTGTTACTTTTTGTTGCTGCCCGAAACTCACTTAGCAGTAGCAGCAGCAGCAAGCAGCATCGCCAGCTGACAATGACAGCCACAGCCCCAAAACCAAACGTACTTGGCTGGCGTTAATAGCTGCCTGCCAAGTGTCTGGGAAAGGCTTTGCAGGCAGTTGCCTAAGCGACATTGTCACTTGCGGTTGGTGCCTGGCTGCTGCTGCTGCTGCAGTCACCATTGCTCCTTTTACGTGATTCACTTTAAGATCTTTACCACCTGCTGCTCTTTCTCTATAATAAGTGAAAACAAAGTGACAGAGTGACTGTGTGTATGCCAAAAATAAAAAATATTTCTTCAAATATTGAAACGGAAATCAATTAGCAATAAAATTGCAAATCAAACATTTGTCAATGTCCTTTGGGAATTATGCAATATCAGCGAAATTTTCAACAGCAGCAATCACAGCAGCTGGCAGCAGAACAACAATATCCGCATCCACATCCACATCCGTTGCTGTCAGCCATTTCCGGACATAATTATGCGTAAGCAAAAATAACAGGGAGAGAAATTTATGCGAATGACTCTATGACACTTTGGCATGGCAACTATGCATATGTATGTATGTACCCAGCTATCTACCTGAAGCACTTAGACGCGGCCTTAGTCCATGGGCCATTGCCAATGTCATGATGTTTATATGGGCCAGAGGAAATGGCTCAGTTTGCATTTTGTTGCACTTACCTTACCGTTCCTTACACACCTCACTCTTTCTCGTTTTTACTTGGCAGTCAAACGCAACGCGTGCATTATCCCTACCAACATTATTATCAGCAGCAACAACAGCAACAACAACCCCATTACCATTACCATCATGGACGTCCGCTGATTGCAGCCGGCAGCAGTTACAACGGTGCTTATGCCAGTCCCCATTCAGGCTATGGGTAAGGAAGAGCAACATTGGCCAGCATTGGTTTTGGCTTTTACTAATGCAAGTTTAAATTAGCAGCATAGAGCCTTCTGTGGAATATGAAATACAGGATACACCACCATCGGGTAGCTACTCATCATATCATCCATCCGCGGGCAGTGCACCCGCATATCCGCCGCCACATCATCATCATTCTCAACCACCCCCGCCCCATAAACCAAAGTCGTCATCTTCAAGTTCGGGTAAAAACAAGACAAAAAAAAGGTTCTGGCTCTGTGATGTCCGCTCTGACGCTCCTCTCGTTCTTCTTCTTTGTGAATATGCTGCAAAACTGCATTAAGGATCATATGGCAGATATGAATCCCACCGTTATGGTGCTCACGGCAAGCGGTAGTCGCAATCGCTTCAATAAATTAGCTGAAATGAACTCACGCGAACAAACCTCATCGCCAGCATCTACCACAGCATCGGCAGCTCAGTCTGAGGCGGCGGCGGCATCCTCTTGGCAGCAGTCAGCGGTCAGTTCGGGACCCGTCATTGTTACGCCAACTGTGGTGCTCCAATCGCCATACAGTAGCGGTCTGGTGACTAATAAGCCCGCCGTCCACCACCATAAGCCACAATTGCCAGCTCAATCCTATGGCCCTCATACTCAGCATTATCAGCAATACAATGACGATGATTATAATTACGGCCATCGTACTCCCGCCCCTCCAGCTGCCCCCTATTCGTACTCAGCTGATTTCTATCCTAATCGCACACACATTGACCAATACCAGTCTCAGAGACCAACAAGCCACTCCAACTCCAACTCAAATTCTGATTACTATCAGCATCACTACTACCCGGACAGGCATCATTACACGGACGCTGGCTACGACTCCGGTGGTTTTGATTCTGATTCTGACTCTGACTCGGGTTCTATTTCCAGTTACGGCCATCGGCATCATCCTTGGTCTTATGGCGCCAACTCGCATGCAAGCAACCAGCAACGTTACTCATCCGCACCATGGTCTTCAGCTTCGTTGGGCGCTCAGTCGGGCGTGAGCTCTTACTTGGATAATGTGCGGAGCAGGCGGCAAGGTGATGATGATGATGGTGATGATTTCGATGTCGATGTGAATGCCGATGACGATGACCAGCGTCGGCGACGAGCCGATGCTTTCTCACACACACACACACACACACACACGCACTAATTGAATACAGAAAGCGCAGCGCACAATTGTATGCTATAGAATTTTATACTCAATGCTCGAAGTTAACCCATTGAATGCCGACCTCCCACCAAAATTCAAACAAAATAACAAATGATTTGATGAATATTTTCTTTGGTCTCAATTAAAATTTGTTGTTTTTGTTTTTGGCCCTCCTTTACTACATACTAAAAATTTCGCTCATGAAAGTTGAAAATCTTTCTGCCTTCATAATGGGTTAATGTTGCTTGGCTCACATG
Organism: Drosophila tropicalis; assembly: GCF_018151085.1. NCBI lineage: Eukaryota > Metazoa > Arthropoda > Insecta > Diptera > Drosophilidae > Drosophila > Drosophila tropicalis. Next base: position 820,550 of record NW_027173374.1, read on the forward strand.
TATTTATAATTAAAAGCAAACAATGCACAGAACAGCAGACAAACAAAACAGAATAAAACGAAAAAGAGCAAAGCGACAGACAAGATGCAGAAGCGACAGCAGAAGCAGCGGCAGCAAGTTGAAATCCTAATGAAAATAAATGCTAATTTTGTTGCACAACAAATTAAATGAGCTCAGGCACACACCGTGTGGCAGTTGTGCTTGTGTGTGTGTTCGTGTAAGAAAGGATAGAAACCAGAAGCAGAAACTAAGACTTTATTTTATTGCCTGCCACAACTATGTTGCAATTTGTGTTTCGTTTACCTTTTACCCCGCTTTTGTTTTTTGTGGGACTTTTCGCCCAACCTTTCTATTCCCACCATCCATTCAAATTCAAAAACTGTTGCATTTTTAGCGGGGTTTCGCCTGCTTATTTATTTAAAGGTTTTTAGTTTGGTGCTTTCTTTTTCAAGAAGTGGTTTGAGGAACTTGCAATTAACTACGAACGCTGAAAAGAAAAGCAAACTCATGTTAAAAGAGTCGCAGGCCGCGCTCTCCCTTCCCACACTCACAGAAGAACTTTAATTAACACATTTAGCTCACTTTAAAATGCATTATGCAATTTCAGCGCCGCAAACAATGCTATCAATTTCAACAACTTTGATTAAACGTCATTTACAGTTTTGCAGCTGTTGAGAGAGAAAGAGAGACTGAGTCTGGAAATGGAAGTTCGAGTTGAGGATGGATGGAGTTTTGTGCATTGAGAGTTGGATTGGGCCTTGGCAATTGGCATTGTCAGCGCTTTGGCGGCGTCTGTGTATTTTTTTTGTTGCCCACTGCTTCATTTGCAATTAAATGCATGCAAAGAAGTGAATACACGGCGTCTGCTGCAGCTGTAATAGCAGTTGCTGCAGTTTGCTGTAGTTGGCATTGCCAATGCAGTTGCATTTCGGCTTCGTAGTCATCGTTATCGCAGTCATCGTCGTCGTCACCACTTAAAAGTGTAATTTAAAATTCTCTTGGCTGCCATTCAGGTCCACCCTGTCTCTCTGTACCTTCGTTTCTTCACTTTGTGTCGGTGATATGCCTGCCGCTTGCTGCTCGCAGCCTGCTGCCTGCTGCCTGCTCCCAGCTACTAGCTACCAACACGCACAACGACTCATGATCCTGGTCGCTACGTAACTGTGGTCGCACACCGTGCGTATGAGTTATGCAACGACTGCGTGGCAGCCAGCACAAAATGAAGTTAATATAAATTTGCTTTACGCCACACAAAAGCCTCTGTATGTGTGTGTGTGTGTGCGTCTGCCCATATATTTAAATAAATTTATGACTTTAAGTGCAAACTGGCAGCTAATGCGTGATTTTTGGAGTTTTAACGAGGCAACAACGTCCAACAGAGACGCACGTGACTTGTGGTTGCCAAATGCAGTCAGTTTAATGCTAGCAGACTCTATTATCCAAGAACGAAGCCAAACAGGTGGAAATCCCTCTCACTTTGTTAATCTATCTACTTTTCTGCTATTTAGAGCAGAATAACGACTTAACTCAAAAATAAACTAAACGGTTTTTAATTTTAAGGCAATAAACCAAGAAAGCAAATTACAAATATTTATATTTCTAATTTTAAGTGCCTTTTCCTCATAATCTCAGCTTTTGTATGACTTCTGCTGTTGATTTGTTTTATCCTTATTTTGCTGATATCTACTTTTTTAAATAATCAATTGCATTTTAAGGGATTTAACCACAGCTAATAACAGATATTTACTTGATTCTTTTCGAAAACTACGATGTATATATGTATATTACAAGATAATTGTAATATTTTTCAAAGGAAAGTACATATTATTTCCTTGTTTAAGCCTTTTTTTTGTTTGAAATGTGACATCTCCCATTGAATTTTTGTCTGTCCAACTCATAGAGTTTAATTTAATGATTTAACTTTAATTATTTGTCAAAGAAATAATTCATAGGCTTAGCAAATAAAGAAAGGAAATCAAATATTTTTATTACTTAAACCTTTCCTGGACCAAGTTTTATTATAAAATCAAAAATAGTTACACAAAATCTCTTTACATATTCGAAATGGTTACCAAATCCTGAAATCTTCTTTATATTTTGGTAGATATAATTAGTACATTTGTTAAGACTTATTAGCCCTGAGTGAGATATATTGTCCATTTAACGTGATGACTTATCAAATTTTGCGATCGAACTGATGAAGCTGGTCAAATTCGTTGTCAATTTGCTGATCTTTACCTTTATCTTTAAAAGCTTGACTAGTTTTTGCTGTGTTAATGAATAATATCTGCTTTGGACAATGAACTTTTAAAACAAATCATGTCTTCTATAGTTCAAAATCAGCTGAGGTTAAAGCTAGTCTATAATATTGAGGAATATAAATAGTCAACGTCGTTGGACAACTGACACTGCCCAGAGCACACTATATACATGATCGAAATGTTCCAGTCTTTCTGAGGAGAAATATCCCTTACCAAAATTATGATTAAAGTTATTTCAGAATTTTTATTTTTTCTTTTTGACATTGTTGCATATTTTATCAAAGAAGCATAAATATATACATTATATGCATGGAGATCATCTACATATTTGATATGAAATTTATCTAATTTATTGGCTTTTGCATGAATTTCAATTGAACTTAACTGTCGGCCTAAACTGGCTGAAAGTGAAATTGTTCATTTGCTGCTCTTACCACAATTTGACCACATTTTAAATGTCCTTGTCTCTGTCTCTCTCCATTTGTCTCTGTCTCCCTTTGGCTATGTTTCTGTCCACCTGACACATTATACAATATTATACATGCAATAAATTTACTTAAAACATGCATAAATTCATAGCGAAAACTACATACATACATGTTGTTGGTCAGCATTTGGTTATTATTATCTTTGTTGTTTTTTTTTTCACTTTTGTTGTTGTTGTTGTTGTTGTTGCTTCTTGTACTTCATTAAAAAATAATTAAAAATTGTAATCGACGCAAATTTCTGCCTGCCTTTGCACAATTATTTATGCTGCTTACATAAAGCACAAAATTAAAAGGCATTAATTTGCTCATGTCAGACTATAAGTGTTCAGTAGATAAATTAAAAACAAACAAGTAAATACATTTTTATACCCAATATAAGGGGAGAGAGGTAGGTGGAAAATAAAAGTGTATGTATTTAAATGAGAAAAACATAAACTATTTAATTTTTCAAGCAGAAAGAAAAGGCAAACAGATTTAAGTTTTCATTTACGCATGAGGCAGAGTAAGAAATCCTTAAAACACAACAAAAAAAGAAGAACAAAAATGGCAGCTGGCAATAACAACAAGGACTCTCGTGTTTATTCTGCTTGTAGCTCTTGCTCTTTCTCTATATGTATCTCTAGAGAAAGCTCAATGCTACAGTTTTATATGGCAAACAATTACGGTAAGTAATTTATTTCTGCTCAACTGAATTAGAAATCTCTTTAGCACTAAGCCAGTTTCTAAAGGAGTAAGGGGCAGAGACTACACCCACACTCTCACACACATACCTACAATCTACTTTGTTGGTCTATAAGTTGGTTGTTGTTGTTGTTGTTGGCTGTGCGTGTCTGTTTATGAAGATACAATAAGATATGCAAGGGAAATTAATAGTACTACATTTTTTACAACACTTTTGTCTCAACTGCTGGCGCAGCTAGTGCGATAATTCATTGCCTGTCTGTGTGTGTCTCTGTCTTGTCTTTCTCTCTCTGTCCGCCTGTCCGTATTTCTGTCTGTCTGCCTGCCTATCTGGCTGACTGTTTGCCTGCTTGCCACGCACTTCCTGCTATTCCAAGTCCGCCACAGTCCTAGCAATTCTCTCAATCCTCACACTGAGTATCTTACCTACCACTTTACATCTCGTCCTTGCCCTTGCCCTGGCCATGATTCGTTACTTTCTTTTGCTTTTCGTGTTATAATCGGCTTAGTCTACGTTTACGGTTTGCTTTTTGCATTGCCTGCGCATTTGTGTATGGTAAGAGCCATGCCATACCCTGATTGTATGTGTGTGTGTGCGTGTGTGTGTAGTGTATAGTTCCCCTTTATGTTCGCTCTGTCTATTTTGCGCCAAAGGTGTTAAGTTGTTATTTTATTGCATTTTATTTCATTTAGCTGTGAGCCTTTTATACGCTTTCTAAGAACACTAAAAGAGTATTATGACATTATTGTTAAATTGGCAAAAAGAAGCAGCAAATGGATGAAAATTTAAACCAAAAAATAATCTTTATCCTACATACATTAAGAAAGAAGCAAATTCGTTTAACATTTCAATTACTTTTTCACTTTTAATGGTCTGTCTAAGTAAGTGAACTCGTTTAGTTTAAATTATTAAGAGATGTAGCATATTTAAAGCTAACTGTTTCCAAATAGTTTAATTAGTTTGATTGATTTGTTAAATTTGTAAATTTATTTGTCAGCTATTTGTTTTACTGGTTAAAAATTGAAAAGCCAATTTATGCAATCCAAAAACTCAAAAAGAAAGAGTCACGTCTCTTGGCAATGGCTTTCTTTTTGGCATGCATCATTTATCACACAATTTAAATGTGCCAACATTTCGCATGCATTTTGTTGTTGTTGTTGGCCCCTACGGATGCCAACAAACAGCATGGCCAACTGCAACTGCAACTGCAACTGCCTTCTGGCTTGGCTTCTGCTTGAAGGGTCATAACTCAAAGACAACACCACTCGTGAGTTGGTTGCTTTTGGTCACATAAATGTCACTGCATGTGGCACAATTGTGTCGCAATTCTGTGGTAAATAAATACGTCATAAGCCGCCCAACTTCACACCACAAAAGCCTTCTTCTAAAACTGTGCAACATTTGCCCATCATGCAATTCAATTACACTGCATAAAACTCTTAAATAAAAGAATGAAAGAGAGAGAGAGAAAAATAGAGGGAAAAATAAATATTATCGCCTGCACACACTCAACTCGTACACACACACACACTCGGGGAAAAAATATCTATTAATACCCATATATTGCTAGGGCTTTAAGCTTGCTACAAATTCAATGTGCGCACACAATTCAGTGCCAAATGGGATTTTGGGCTAACAAAACCAACACCAACAGCAACACCAACAGCAATAGCAACAACTTTACGGAATCGACTAAACTTTATGTGCATGTTAAGAAAAGTGCTAGAGGAGTTTTTGCTACAACTATAGCTATAGGAGCTGGCCATAGTCAACGTTTTGGCCAACACACGGAAGTGAAAACGTTTCACACTCCAATTGCTTACCCCCTACTTCCATTTTCTCTCTCTCTTCCTCTCACCATCTTCCTCTCTGTATATTGTTGGCAAAGTTTACGCTGTAAGAAGCGGCACATAAAATAGTTTTAAATAAGAAAGGCGAAAGCAAATAAACAATTCTATTTTTCTTGTTGAAGGAGGCGTGGCAAGGACACACAGGCATACACACACACACACACACACACACACACAATAAATGCATGTACCAGCAGTTGGTATGAAACTGAAAATATTTCTATAGCATACTTTGCAGCGTCTGCATTGCATTGGCATACTAACACAGACACAGATACACACACACAGAGAGTTGTGTGGTTTCCCGTTTAGCTGACTTGGCCGTGTGAACTATTTAACAAACAGATTTTTAAAGCGACATTTTTAAGGCTTTACAAATGAACCTCCCTTCCCACACAATCCTCCTCCTCCTCCTCCCAGTGGCATTGTAAATCACCAATTGCACACACACACACAGACATTCCACTGACCAGTTGATTTAAATTTAAATGCGCATGTTGTAATTAAATTGACTTTTCTCCCGACTGGCTTTTGTCTTTTTTAATGTTTTGTGTGCACGAAACCAAATGCCAAAAATTATGCAACTGCAACAGATGTTGACATATGCCGCCAGCGGCCATTTTGTTGCCATTGCCGACACCAGCGCTGACAATAGCCACACCCACACACACACACACTCACACCCATTAATGTGTACACGCATGCCATTGAGATTTGAGCCATGCAATTTTAACGCCTCAGGTCGCAGAATGACACGCTTACACACACACACACTCACACAGAGACAGAGAGAGAGGGAAAGCATACCAAATAAACTTTACCCAATTTATGACTTAATTTTAATATAATGTCAAATATTGTTTACCCAATGCTATTTTCAATTTCGTTTTCCATTTGCTACACTGAACTGAGAAATCTGGAAAAAAAAAATTCTTGTTCAAGCCACAAAATGGTTCATTATACTCGCTGGTCGTCGCTGTTGTTGAATTTTGCGGTCATCGTTGTTCCTGAAATCCCAGCCCACTGCCCTACCCATCCCCATCTCCTCCTCTCCTCTTCTCTCCTCTCCCCCTTTATAAAACTGATACATGGCGAAATTGGAACGCATGCGACAGAAATGCCATTTGCATGGGTCTGGGTCAAAATGAATGGCTTGGCAACTAGGCATAAATTCTATTATAAATAACATTTAGAGCATACGCGGGTATTGCAGCTGTCAGCAATGGAAATTGGAAAAAAATATGTATATATATGTACATATATGGATATCGGCAGGAAAATGCTACTCACACAATACAAATTGCGGTTTCTAAATTGAGCAGAGCTTCTGAAAGCGACGCATAATCAGATTTGTTTATTAAAATTCTTGTGCATTTCACATGATTTTAATTTTTGTTTTTCTTTTTTTGTTTAGTGGACGCTTTTGCGGTTTTGAGGTCAGAATATTATTGAATGCTTTCGACATAAGAGTTGGGGGTTATAAAACTGGAATTGTATAAATTTAATTCTTAAATTTTGTGTTTTCAGTTCAGAAGATCAAAGACAATTTTGTGACAGATGTGTTTAGGGTTTTATATCTTTTCTTTATGCAAACTAAACGGGACTATAAGTTAGTCTGTGAAGCAGAAATTTGTCTATGTAATCTGATAAAGCAAATCGGCACTAACTAATGAGATAACCGTGCTCACACACACACACACACTTACGCACATAACAGATACATATATGTATATAGAGAACTGTTTCCTCAATCGGCATAATGAAAAGGCTCGACTTCAATTAACATTCTCAGCTGACAATTAAATGGACTAATTAACGTTTCATAAACTGTTTGAACGCACATTATGCACATTAAGCATACGACATGTGTGACGGCGACTAATTCGCTTCTTTTGTGGCATGTATTAAGGATATCAGGACATTCATACAAATTAGTATCGTTAAGCCAAATTATGAAATGTAAATGCCATGAAGAAGAAGACGTAACACGAAAACAACAAAAACACACAAAAAAAAAGGATTACGAAAATGACTGATGGACAACAGCAAAAACAATTAGGCTGCAAAAACAAATTATCGTAATTACAACAACAACCACAGCAACAACAACAATGATAACATAATACTATTGGAATGGGCGAGGCAAACAATGCGACAACAAATTGTGACAATTTACCGCCTGATTAATGACAGTCTGTGGTTCTTTTTGCCCAGACAGACACAAATTGTATTATTATATACCATAATATTGGCCAAAATAAACCATCATCAACTTAACGCAATTTTCTCAGTATTGAAATGGTTAACAAATTTATAACACACACACACACACTCAGTCAAAGGCAAATACTTATGCACAAATGAACTTGAGTTAGATATTTATGATTCAACATCTGTCTATACGATATTCCGTTTGTTTGGTTGACCAGAATTCAAATTCGTAATCGAATTTGATCGACATCAAGGCACATCAGCGAACCAAAAATCTATTTTGCAATACAAACTTTTTCTCAGTATTCCAAACTATTGATCAAATCAATTAACACCTCTTCACTTATGGTTTATTTGGCTCATTAGCGCTAACTTTTTGTTTATTTCCTCTTAAAATAAAGTTTTTTTATATGGCAATTGATATGTACATATATATTATTAAAGCAATGAATCATTGGTAAGATATATGTCAATGCTGTTTAGTTTTTATTAACAATTAGAGTGGCAATTAAATCATTTTACAGACATTTTCATAGGCATTAAGATGAATTTCCGGTTATACCCCTTTTTTGTTTTACACTCATAGATGAGTATATACATATGATAATTGTATTATGCAGTTATAAGTATCGTTACTTATCCTATTGATTTAATTGAAATTAATTTTATAATGGCTTTGACTTAACTTGGCAATAGCCAAACAAAAAACTGACAGCAGCCATTAAACGTTTTTAATTTTTCACTGTCAATATGTCAATTTAGTTTTAACTTCGATTGAAAGATTAGAAATATAAAATATATTGGTGGCAATTCACAATTCAGTTCTTCAAGTATTTTGCACGAATCATCATCAACTTCTTCAGTTTAGAATGTTTGCAATTTGGTTAATATTACTGCTTTTTGGACAATTAAGTCAAACTAAACTTTTGACAGTAGAAACTAAAGATACCCAGCTAAATATTCTAAATGGACTTATTCAAAATATACAAAACGAACGACGAATAGGAGCGATTGTGATACTAAAACGTCAGCAGAATGTGAGATGTGTTGTGGATCAATTAAGTTCCCCAAATTTTCCAATAATTCGTTTCGATCATCTGAACAACATTAGTTCGAGAACATTCTCGAATCATGAAGTTCTAGCCCTGATTTGCATAAATGATATTACCGACACCAAAATATTGCCAATTATGGCCGATATTGTTAAACGAAGACTACGCGAGAGAATTTTAATCTGGATGGATGCTCCCGATTCAAAAGATCTTCTACAGACATTAGTGAAACAAGCGCATATCAAAAAGTATCGTAAATTATTAGTCTTCAATGTCGCAACTGGATTTGGTTATAGCGTGCTGGGGCATCCTGTTCAACGCTTTACTACAATCCCAAATATAACTACATGGACAAAATCAATATTTTTTGACAAAGTCGACTTTAAGGGCAAACCTATTTTCTTCTCGGGCTATCTAATGGCTGAGAGTTTTCTCCAACATAGTCCAGGATGTGGAAATTTGGTTTTGGAAAGATTAAATCGTAAATTAATATTGGAATTTTCACGAAAATATAATATTACTTTGATGTTTGATGCACAAGAGCTTGACGGAAATGCTCAAACAATGAATTCGATTTCGAAAATGCAAAAAGTAAAAAAAATTGATACTACCAACGGCCACTTCTCACAACCTTTTGTACAATCATCGATTTTTATAATCGTGCCATGTGGTAAAGATATAACCATTTCGGATCTTTACAAGATGCTGGCAATAAAATCTTGGTCCATATATATACTTGCTAGCTATGTGGCTGTTTCCTTTATGGAAATATTAATACTATATGTATCGAATCGAAGATCAAAAAGGCTAACATTTGCAATGTGTTTCAATGTTTTTACAAATTTTCGTTTTCTTCGTGCTATACTCGGGCAATCGTTTCCATTCGGTCGGCGAGCAAGTTTCTCATTGAAACAGCTAATGATTGCCATCAGTGTATTTGGTATGATTTTTAGTAGTTTTTTTGGCAGTAAACTAAGCACATTATTAACACTTTATCCGAAAACCGAACATATCAAAAATTTCCAAGAACTGCGAGATGAGAATATAACTGTTGTCTTTGATGTCTTTACCGCCGTCTATATACGAAATAATATTGATGCAGAGTTCTTTCAAAAAACCGTACCCAATTCATGGATTGTTACACCCAAGGAACGCATAGACATGATTTATGCGTTGAACACCAGTTATGCCTATCAAATCTACACAGAGCCATGGCTAAATTTAAAGGATATTAATCAAAAACATCATATCTTTTGCACTACCCCAGAACTTCGAATTATCGAGAATGCAGCTTTATTTTCGAATTTTGATCGATCCCCCAGGGGACTACTTCGAAATTATATCTCCTGGACAATGAGTGTGGGCCTTTTTAAATATTGGCTAGATACCAGTCTAGAAAAAGAGAAAGCATCTATTCGTTATATACCCACAGAACATGTCTTACCTCTTGATCTACAAAGTCTGAAATGGGCATGGTATCTATTGGCAATTGGCTATATATTATCGATGTGCGTTTTCTTTGTCGAAGTTTGTTTGGAACGAAGGCAAAGAAGAGTCATGACTTTAACTTGAAATAATTGTAATTATATTGACAAATCTACGATAACGAACATTTTATGAATCGAAAATCTCTAGCACTCGTAATTAACTTGATTATTATCACCATAAACTTATTTAGCACTTAATTTTATTTACCACTTACTAATTGTAATCTTTAATAAACAATTCTTGATGTTGAGCATATGAAATACTCGTTTAAAGTTGATCAAAAAGGATTGATTTTGGATTTTTCGGGGGATTATTTTATACATTATGTGTATCTAAGCTACTTGATGATCGGATAACCAAATCGAGATGGTTATATAAATGAGAACCGGAAAGCTCCGCTGACCAAGCTCTGCAGGGAAGTGACATACCAATAGAAAGTGCTCATCGAGTATATATATATGTATAATGCTGGTCAAATATCTCAAATATATGTCATGGGGTCGCTGTTGCAGCTAGGTTGTAAGTACTTTAATGAAATGTATAGCGATATTTATCAAGTTTGTACTGAAAAAATTTGTATTTACCAACAATTACTTTGGCTTAGTTAGCATTTGTTCTGTTTTACTGTGACTTCTGTCTTTTGTCCTTATATTAGATTGCTTGATTAGGATTAAATTAAGATTAAAATATTTTGCAACCAACAATTACTTTAGTTATTTAAAGATCTAGGTTTGTCAGTAGTTTGGTTTGCTGTAATGTTCTTCAACATTTGCTGTCTAGTGTAATCAAAAGGAAACTCACTGACTCTGTAAATGTTTATCCATTTAGCATTTGCTTTCATTGCCTATTTATCTATTTATTTGTCCAACAACTGAGAATTCCACTTGGCTCTGTTGGCAGATGGATATCATTGGATGTAAGAATCGCAGCAGCAGCAGCCTGTAGGCCTATCGATAGTTGATCATCGAATTGTTGTTGGCTGCACGACAATTTCCACAACAACGACGAGACGAGACAGCAGCAGCAGCAGTCGTGAAAAGTTTGTTGCGCCGTTTGGAACGTGCGCTCAGCGCTTCATTGTGTTAGGAATAAAAAAATTTCAGTAAAAATGAATGTGTTTTTGGCATTTGTTGCGCATACGCCGCATGTGCCACTTGTCAGCAACTAACAAGCGACAAATGGAACTGTTCGGTTTTGAGTGTTGTGTAAATTGTCTGTGTAAACTGAGTATCGTAGGCGTGATCAGCTAAAACGGAAATAACAAATTTCTACAAATACCAAAAAAAAAAGGAGGAAAAATTAATTACTTGCTATATTTCAACTGTTTGTATGTGTCTATATTTGTATATGTATTTGTGCCTGTGTGTGTGTAGCTAATCAATTAATTTTAGCAAGCAGTAAGTAAACTCTGGATCATTATTACATAATTAGGCTATTAAACACTTTGCGGTGCTTGAATAACTTTAGCCAACGCTCAATTAATTTTATCAACACCTTGAAGAATGTCGCAATCATTTAGTTTGCCTGTCACATGGCTCAAATAGTTTGAAATTTTCTATAGTAATTTCAAAATTTATTGCCCTACCCCAACCAAGTCACCTCCCCCCCAAACCCTCTCTAACACACCACCGCAATGGGCGGTGCTCTATAACGTTTTACAAATCTGTTTTATACGCATAAATAATTCGAGTGAAAGAAATTTTTATCACCTCAATCAGGGCATGGAGAGGGGCGGAAGGGAGGAAGGAAATGTGCTACGAATGATATGTAAAACAGAGCAAAGCAGCATCAAATTGTTTATAAAAATCACAGCTAAGCACAAAAAGCTTAACAAGAGTCAAAAAGCAAAACATTAACCCACTCATACAAACACACGCAGACATTTTGGATGGAATAAAACAGCTAAAACTAATACTGCCTGGCTAGCTGGCTGGCTGGCTGGCTCTCTGGCATCAGTCAATGTCAGTTGGCCAAGTGCCAGGAGGTCGACGGTGGGTGGCGTGGCGTTTTACTAGACAAATACAAAAAAGGGAAAGTGTGCGGCAGTCAGTGGTTGACTTCATATACACACTACAGTCACAATTTCAGGATGCTTTCAAGTATTATTTTTTGTTTTCTTTTTTACTTATCTCTCTCTCGTTATCCCATACTTAACAGAATCTCAAGTGTTGTTCTAGCCATCTACAATCGGGTCTAACATATAGATTTTCATAAATTTCCATACACTTTCAGCATATACATACGTATATGCAAAGTCATATATCTATTCATTCGATTGCAAACATATGTTAGACGACAACAAGGCATGCCAAATATTTTGCAAACAAAAAAAAAAACAAATGAAAATAAATTTTCTATGTATTAAATGTTTTTTTAATGAATTCCATTGAAAAGTTCATATATGTATCGTATATATATGTATGTATTTATGCCTTTAGGTCAGCCAGGCAATGGCCGCCAAGTGCTGAATTTATTATTTCATTAATCATTTCAAATATTACAGTATGTTGCTCTGGACTTTTTCAACTCGTAAAATAAATTCAACTTGTTTTTCTTTCATTTTCAAGTTTATGCTTATAAATTTTGTTGAACTTGTGCAATAATTGGCATCATATACAATATAAATCCAACTTAATATTGTATACAATGATATAATCTATGAGCAATGATAGCATCTGGTCAAGGTTGTAAACTTGAACGACATTTTAAGTGGGTCAGTCAGTCAGTCAGTCAGATGGTAAATTGAACAATACAGAAATCTTTAAAATCATTTTCTATTGTTTAAGTTACCTTTAAATAGGAAAATTAACTAAGAAAATTTATTATTATCCCTAGAATACTATTAAAATATGCAGATCTAATAAAACTAGTTACTTGTTTCTAAACACTCTATAATTTAGTGGGTATTATTCCAACGAATTAAAATGCAAAGAGAAATGCAAAATTTAAGCAATTTTCGTCACCATTCTCAGTCATATTTCATATTAATCCATTCATAAATTGATCTTGATCTTTGTTGGTATCTCTTCTTTTTTTTTGGCTACATCATTTCCGTTTCAGTTTTGCCAAGAATCCACTCACCCTGTTGCTGCCAATCTCTTGGCAATCCGGACTGACGTTTTCCAAATTTTCGCAGAAATATTTCGTGCAATTTTTATGTGTTGGGCATTTTGCCTCTGTCTGATGTTGTCAGTCAGTCTCTCTGTCCTCCTGTCTATCTGCGTGTGCGCGTGTGTCTGTGTGTGTGTGTGTTTTTGCATTTAGCGTTTATCTATTTTGAAAACAGATAAATACAATTCAATGGAAATTGCGCCTCAAGCTTTTGAGTAAATCCCCATGGGAAAATTTCGTTTTAAATTGGCTAAACAATCGATTGCAACGTGTATGTTGATGGTTTTTGGATCAGCAAAGTATCCAAAAGGCATCCAATGTATCCACTTCTAAGCACACGTCGCCTTTTTTAGCATTGTCTTTCATTCAAATGATGACGTCAAACATATAACGAACTTTTTCACAGTATTTTTAGACTATGTACCTCAGATAGTTTTACGTTGCGGCCTGCTTTTGGAGAAATTTCTGCGTTTTTTCTTCTTGTTTCTTTCATTTTTATTGCTGCCTATAATTGGTTTGTTTATGTGTGCAAAGAGATGCGAAATGGCGCCCTGAACTTGAATCCATTTGATGTGGTTGCCGCAGGAAAACGTTGTGAAGCAAAGCGAGGCAAACTTATGGGGGCTATGCCTTGTCTTTTTACTCCGTAGTTGACTATACGTATCTATATATATATACAATTATATATATAAGAGTAAGTACTCTTGCATCGGATTATGATGTTGTACGCAGCTCTGGGGCCTGGCGCTGTGATTAGTTTATTTTTGGCACGTTTTCTGCAATTTGAACATGAGAAAGGGCAATACAGCAAAGTGGAAATGGAGTGGCTGACTCACTGTTAACAGGAAGAAACACTGAACAAAATGTGAACCATGGAAAAACTACACGTTGAGACATTCATATATATAATTGACATTTGCTTCGATAAAACCTTTGAATAATTTGAAATCTAAGATCATAGACGAATTGACATGACATTTTTATATAATACATACATTATAAATTCCTTTTCAATACGATTTTATTATTTAATAGAGCAATTATATTGAAAGTTATCATTAAACACAAAAATTACATTAATCGGAACAAAGTTTTTGAAGAGAAGTCTAGCTTAAATAGGTAAAAGATTAACCTTAGTAACAAAGGGATGTTTAGAGATCAAAATACCTTTAAAATATTTGCAACAAGCAGCCAAATAAAATAAACCACAACACTTTGCAGATTTGTAGCTTAATTAAACAATTATAAATTTCCACTTCTAGGTAAATATTTATTTAAAACTTTTTATTGTACAACTATAAAAAGAGAATTCAGATAAATCTTCTTAGACAATGTGTAAAAAACAAGTTTTATGGGGAATATATAAATAAAATACGCATTGCAAATGTAAAAAATATTCAGAATTTGTAAAATAATTATTTAAAATTTAAATAACTTTTATATTTGATTTTTAATTAAGGCAGATTTAATTTCTATTTCTACAATAAATAGTTAAAAATTTCCATAACTTTCATTATTGAATTTAACAGAAATTTAATACATTTTTTTTATATAAAATGTATTATCTATTATTGATTGTTTAATTCATAAACAATTATGGCTCAATTAAAAACTGAGTGAGTAATGGATGAGTAATAGTAATACACTAAAAAAAAAAAACATTCAAAAGGCAGCATTTAGCTTTTTAACCGCCAATTAATATTCATAAGCAATATGTTGTTGATCATCATCCTCGTCATCATCATGATCATCATCGTGAGGCGTTAAATACAAAACGCTTTATATATGTAAAAGTATTTGTATAATAATTAAAATTAATTATGCCATGTGTCTTTTTGTCAAGTGTACTCGAAGTGTGCTGCTCATATTTGTCCAGCGTTGTCATCATCATCAGCATGAACATGATCATCAGCTCATGGAGCGTTGACTATTCGCCTGGGTTTCCATTGAGCCAACAACAGTCGCAAATCAGCCACCAGCCAAGTCGAAACTGATCGAAGCCATAGCGTAGGCTGAGTTTGTAAGTACCCATCCTATATATGTCTCTAGAAATTGTTATTAATTAATGTAAATTGTTAAAACTAATTACAAAACACATTTGTTTATATGCCATCTATCAACAGGTTAAACGAACAACAAGAGGAAAACATAATTTTAAATATATTTTAAAAAAACGATTTGTTTATAAACGAAAAAGAAAAAAAACATACACAACGACAAGTAAAAGAAAAGTACATAGCTTAAATGGATACACAATTTGACGATAATAATTATAATTAAATAAGAAGAATACTAAGAGAAAAGTCAGTGTGAGAGAGAGAGAGAAAGGCAAGAATAATTAAAAATGTTTAATTTGCTGCGACGCAAACGTCAGAGAAAGACGCACAAAAGTGATGGGGATGACGAAGAGACAACGCCGCCAGCGATTGCCAGGAGCGCTAGTAATGAGAAGAGAGAGGAGCCTCAGAGATTCAGCTCTCAGCAGAGAAAGGCAGAGAACGATAGAGAACCAAGACGCGCCGTGATCGAAGAGCTGGAGGATTTCCCCAGCGACGACGACGAAGAGTTGCCGTGTGTAAAATTAGCAAAAACAGCTGCTAATGGCCATTCAGCCATCTCTTTTTGGCGCTCCGACAGTTTGAATATAAATAACATGGGCAAAGGCAGTGGGGCGACGACGACAACGACTACGTCGAGGACAACGACTGTGGCCGACGCAGAAGCTAAAGATGATCATGATGATGCTGATGATGTTGTAGCTGTTGATGAAGATCGAAATGCTGCGGCTGTTGCTGTTGCTGTTGGGCATGGCACGGACAGTCAAAACGAGGCAGCCAGCGTGAACGCAAAAGCAAAAGCCAACAACGCCAACGACGGTCAGCTAATTGGCAATAGATATAGCCACAATATTGGCCCACTAATCGACGGTAATAACGGTGATGGTGGTGGCCATGATGGCACGGTAATTGAGGCTGTCGCATATCGTCAACAATCACAATCGCAATCGAACGAACAGAAACGACAATCGCGTTTATCTATTGGCAATTTTGCCCTACAATTGGGCAAGGACAGGGACAGGGACAGAGATTGCCATAAGGACAGTGTTAAAGAAAGTGAAAAAGTTATTGAAGGCAGTAAGAAGCGTAAGCCATTACAAAAGAGTCGCGAGTTTTTCAGTGAGATTTTCATGGCGCGAGGACGTAATCATCAGCGACAACAGCAACAGCGACAACAACAACAATCCTCCTCCTCCATTAAAACAGTTAACATCCCCCACAAAGTTGTCGACGTAATCGGTCAGGCGGTGGCCAAACGGCCAGCAACATTAGCATCAGCCCCAACACACCTTGAAACGAACTCCGACCCCGCCGTATCCACAAATAGTTATCAAATGACTATGTCTAATAATAGACCCGAGAGAATCGATCTCAATCTGAAAGAGCATGAGCATCATCGCGAGCGTCGCAGTAATTCAGCTGGAGCAGCATCTGCGGAGCAACAGCATAGAAAAGAGTCACAAGCGACAGAAGTAAGAAGAGAACACTCACTTTCCAAAGAGAAGAGAAACAACGATCCAAATGTCAGCTGGCGAACAACTCGTTCACTTAGCGCCGAGCCAAGAAGAGATGCCAGAGATGATGGAGATACACATAGAGATTTTATTCAAGCGGCAAACGTTGAGCAAAACGCAAGTGAATACAACGCGGAAGAACTCAAGAAGCAACAACAGCAGCAACAACAATATCACTATCAACTGGCGGCAGGCAATGCAACATTGCCTTGCATTGGCCAACAACAACAACAACAACAAGAACTAGAACAACAACATCAACAAGAGCAACATCAATTTAGTGACATAACTATGGGACAAACCAGTGCCAAACCCAATGAGGCAACATCATCTGCACACAGCTCACGAGCCAGTACGCCGCGTGAGTTTCGTGAATCGACAATAACTGGAAATGTCCCTATTGCTCCGCCGCGTCTTCATTCACAGAAGTCACAGGAATTGCCCAAAATTACCGTAGTTGATTGCAGTTTCGAAAGTGTCAGCAGCAATGAGGATCAAACAAGTAGTCCGCATCCATCGATGGGTGAGGAAGTCTTTTACGATTTCGAGGCACAAAATCACAACTCGTCGGCAATTAATATTGAAGAGCTGAATGAGGCGCACATCGAAACGCTGGAGGATGAAGTTTTTGCCACAGATATACCCACAACGATCTATCAGAATGGCAATGGCCGGCCCTGGACGCGTTTGAGTCACGTCAAGCTCGAGAATGTCCAAGAGGAGGCCGAAGAGGATGATCTAGAGGCCAATGATGATGATGTTGATGATGACGATGATCTGGATGAGGCTGTGGACTTGGAATGCGACGAACATGCCACTCCCAATATGTCTAGGCAGTCGGCCAGCAGTGAACGCAGCGCCCTTAAAAGTGATTCCAATTTGAGCAGTAGCTATGCGGACTCCGGCATAGGCATAGGGGTCGAGTCACAGCAATCGCAGCAGCAGCAACCGCCACAACCTCCGCCCCGCAGCTCGTCCACAACGACGGCAACTTTGCCGCTACGTTCGCCCTTTATACGCGATGGCAACTCAACGGATTGCGAGGAGACGCTTTTGCAGTGCGACGAACTCGACGATGAGCATTTTAGCGAGCGTTTGGTATGCATTGAGAGCATTAGCCTGCCGGATGTGGTAGTAGAGTCAACAACCTCTGCCACAACAACATCGACAGCAGCAGCAACAACAACATCAGCTACAAATGGCAGCAGCAGCAATGACCACGATGGCCACATCAATATAAATATTGCCAATGGAGCCGGCGGCAACAGTCTGGGCAATGTGCATTTTATACCCATTCACATCGAAGGCAGCAATTCGGTACGCAGTCGCAGCAATAGCCCCAAACAACGCAGTTTCGACGACACTTATCTTGGCCACAATATGCCGCCCAGTGTGGAAATAATTGAAGATGGCAGTATACTAAATGCGCCACTACCACATCAACAACAACAACAAAACGGACGCGATACCCAGGAGCTCAAGTAAGCGATGATCTAACGCCAAAAAACGTAATCTAAATTAATGTGTATGTGTGCGTGTGTCTGTGTGTATATACATACGTGCTTTTGTCTAAATCTAAATGAGTCAGTTTCCAGCTTCTTTTGTTTATTTCAATTGTCAACATGGCGTATGCTTTATACATTTTCCTCAACCAACAAATTCTGAGTGCAAGTCTATGTCTCTCTCTGTGTCTCTGTGTGTGTTTTGTTTTGTTTTCCAGCTGCATTTGCAACTGCAACTGAAGTTTCCTTTGTGTTTCCATCGTGCCATCAAATGAGACATGAGGCATTAATTAATTGAATCACATGTCATCCAATTTTCCATTTTCCTTCTCCATTTTATCTGTCAAGGCATCTTGTTGCTTTGTAGCCCATTCATCTTGATCTTGGCACGGCAAATGCTTTGATTTGTCTTATTTCCAGCCAAAGATATACATTATATGTATGTACATATATATCTTATGTCTTCTATATGCAGGCCATGTTCCTACGTATGTATGTATGTGTATATATAGTTTTGGCATCTGCCAATCATTTTTAATAGAAAAAAAGAGGCCGCCTTGATTTTGGCATAGAATGTTTAGAGCACAAATATCTACATTTTCAGCTCTTTGAAGTTACTGAAAGATAAGCAGTTGTTAAGTATTTTGTTTTTATTTCAAATATTTCGAAATTTTAGCCAGCAATTTCAGTAATTTTAAACATTTTTTTAGAGAATTTTATCACTTGAATATTAATGATGAATCTTCCTTTTATTAAATTATCCAAATGGAAAGAGAGTTAATTAAATTTGTTAAGCAAATTGATAGTTGCCTACTGTTAATCTACATTAAAAGAAAGGTTAAAACTTATCTATTGAAATCGTAGATGTTCTACTACATCATAGAAAGAGATGAACTAGAAATGAGTTCTATACAATGTTTTAAACTGCGTCAAGTTTTTGGTTTATTTAGTATAAACAATCTTGCCAAAATTATGGAAAACCATTTGTTAATCTTTTGATTGATTGTATTTATGACATTTAAGTAAATTTTGTGGTTTCTTAAACAAGCTAGCTATATAATATTAAAACGTTATATTATATAGATCATGTATTTGGCAACTTCTAAGCAAAAATCAATATATAGTTTTTGCAATATACACGCAAAATCATTTAGCAGTTGTTCTTCATGCACTATGGGTTCAAGTTCATTCTTTTGAATAATTCTCAAAATAAAGTATATGAAAGACACACTTGTTCTTGATAGATTTCTCCCATTACGTTTCCCATAAGTGATATTGTGTTTTTTTGTTTCGAAAAAGAAAGCATAACAAATTCATAGACAGACCATTGTTTGGCCTTCTGGCTGTATGACAGATTGTGACAGCCGTGCGACAAGTGTCTAAGCCATAAAATATCGCAATACATACATGCCAGGCCACTAATTATTCATAAATATTTATATAAATTATTTAATATTTGCCATATATAAACATAGAGAGAGAGAGAGAGAGAGAGAGAGAGAGAGAGAGAGAGGGAGAGCGATAAAGCCAGAGTGAGAAATATTTTCGTATTTGTCTTTTCCTGTGAAAATGCATGTGAATAATTTTTCTTTGCTTGCTTTTGGCAACATGTTCGCAATTCCCACGCTCGTTTTTTTCGATAATTTTGTTTTCATATTTACAAAAATGACTACGTCAAATGTGCATAGGATGGACGCAAAAGGCGAATGCGATCTGTTTGCTCTAGTTTTTCCGGCTTATTTTAGTTTTTCGCACGCCGGACGTGCAAAATAAATTTCACTAAAAATATAATGTGAAAATGTAATTTGTGCACATGGCAATAATTAGAGCAAACTGGCACTTGTGGAATTTAATTTAGACTGTTCTTGATTTTGGTTAATCCATTTAACAGCTGGCCCCCGCTGGAAGTGATAGAGATAGAGATGTACATATACACACATCAACTTGGAGCCATAACTTAGCATTGAAAGATTATGTTTATACTAACACAAGTGCCTGCATATGTGGCGTATGCGTAATTTCCCTTAACTTATGGGCTTACATTTGGAATACTCTTGCAGAAAGGGGATATTTCTTTTTCTAAAATCTGTGTTTGATTGTTAAACACTTTCAAAGGGCATAGATCAGTTCCAATATCTGATAGCTTCTGGTAGATTGAAAGCCTTTTTCTCAAGTGTATTGAATCTTCTGCATATAGTTTGTTAGCCAGTTCTTTTGTTTAGATTAGTTTAGTTCAACAGTTTTAATGAGAAACTTGGCCATAATGTATACAATTGTATAAATTCTTTAAACAAAAACGTCCAACGCATAGAGAAAGGCAACAAATTTGTTGCCAAAATAATTGAAATAACTTTCGAGAAAGCATCATCATCATCATCATCGTCTCTCTATCCGTCCTCTCTATGTCTTCCTGCTACTATCTCTCAGCCTTTGTGTCTCTATGTCTCTATGTTTCTCTTGACACAAACAGAAAACCGCGTGTCACAATTTTGATAAATCCGCAGCCCATTGTCTGCATATACACAGACAGATACAAAAATATATATGTACATAAAGTGTATAGATATATTCTCGTAGTAGATACATTTGTATCTTTAAAAATAACTTTGCGCATTTTCGCATTGCTTTTCGTTCAAGCAGAGGGGGAAAAATAAGAAAAATTGAATACGTTAAATTCAATTAAAACGTATTTTATTTTGCGTTTAAAGCCAAAACAAAACAAATATTATATAAAGGTATCTTGCCCTCTCTCTCTCTCTCTCTCTCTCTCTTTCTCCCTTTCGATCAGTTTTTGTATAGCAACACAAATTATGATTCTACGTGCGAATGTATCTCATGTTGTGAGAAAGACATTTCCTCAGTGTGTTTTTACACCTCATTTTCATTTAACGACTTTTTCCATTTTCCCATTCAAGTGCGTCAAAAGAATTTATACATATGCCAATCTATAGTAGGTGTGTTTTGTATATATTTATTAGTATTATTAACTTTTTTTCACGCTTTTATTTTATTTAATTTTATCTATTTGTTCATGTTAAAAGACATCCGCTGCGTGTTCTATGCTGACGTTGAGTGATTCATTTTGTTTTCTTATTTTGAGGATTTTCTACAAACAAAAATTTTCATTTTGACTAATTATCTTATTTGTGCCCCCAACACTTAATCCATCCCAGACCTGTGATTCGTGGTGGTCCCTGTATTAGTCACAGACAACTAATTCAGTTTAAATTTATTTTTGCAGAAGGGAACTGAAGCTACAGAAGGCACGCTTCAGTACACAATTGGATGATGCCCACAGAAATGTTCAAAATCTGGAGACCAAAGTTGGTGATATGCAAGTTAAGATACAAACTCTCGAACAGGAACTATCGCTGAAGCAATGGAATGTGGAAAGTAAGTTAGAAAACAGCTTAAACTTACCCTAATATAATTTTGAAAAGATTTATGTTTATTAATCAATTCAATTTATAATTTCCAGGACTACAGAGTGAACTTACTGCCGCTCATAAGGATGATGAATATGTGCGTAAAAAACTCAAATTGCTGGAGGATGAGAAAGTGCATTTGCGACACAAATACTGTGAGGATGAAGATGAATTCCAACGCAAATATAGTAAGTTCCATCAACTAAAACATAAGCAATTGTATTAATCATCGATTGACCTTTTTGTAGACGAACTCGAAGCTCAGTATAACGAACTAAACCAGAAGTACAAAGAGACACAGAGTCTGGCTAGCAGCCTGCAAACACAATTGGCCAATGCCACAGACGAAGTGGAAGAGTGGCGCAATGAGGTGAACAAAATTCGAACTGAATTGGAAGAACAAATACGCATACTCAAAAATGCATTCGATAATTCTGAGGCGGAACGCAAAATCTGTGAGGATAAATGGCAAAAGGAGTTTGAAATGCTTAGAACCCACAATAAAGGTGAGATTTGAGAATAGTTTGAAAGGGGAAAAAAATACTAAAACGATTTTCAGAGCGTGAGGAAACTTTGATGACGGATTGCGAATGGCAGTTAAGGCAAATGCAGCGTCAGTGCAAGGATAAAGTCGACAAATGCAATTACGAAAGGAAACAGGCCTCAGCCAAGGCCGATGAACTTGAACAGGAGTTGCAATCGCGTCGCAAGGAGACCGAGCATTTGCGCATCTGTCAGGCTCAGGTGAATTCACTGCGTGGCGTGGTCAGTGAACAGGAACAGTCCATACAGACGCTCATGGATCGCATTGAGAATCTTAAATATGAACTGCAATCGGGTATATAAAGTCCTTATGTTCTCTTTAATTTCATTTAACATTTCGTCATTTATAGCCAATGAAAATCTAGAGGCCCAAATTGAAGCGGTACATAAAATCAAATATCAGTGTGATAAGTGAGTAATAAAAATTTGAATAAATACTTTAAATATATTACTTTTATTTTCTAGTGCCATCTATGATAAAGAGCGCCAAATGATCTACAAAATAGATGAGGTACGCAATGATGCTGCCGCCTTTTGGGAAAATAAACTTTAGTAAGCTGAAAGTTATATGCTCAATAGACATTTTAGTTAATAACTAAATCTAATATACTTGCAGCACAGAGATGACAAGACTGACAAATGAACTGGAATCTGTATATGTGGACGAACGTCGTGAGGCTTTGGACAAACTGCAAGATGAGCATGTTGAGGAGCTCAGAGCCTTGACCAATCGCTATACCCTCAATGAAGAGGAATTACGTGCAGAGGTAAACGTAGAAGAGGAAAGCACATTAAAAGAGAGTTCTGAAAATGTTTCCTAATTAACTTTTCAGATTAGTGAACTGCACGAGAATTTGGAATTGAAGAAACAAGATTTTCTTGCCCTACGTGAACGTTCCGATAATGCTTTGCTTCAGACTCGCATGCATTTGGATCGTGCCGATCGTGAGTATCAGAATGCCATGTGTCGAGAGGAAGATCGACGCGCAGATCTCGAGGAGAAACTCAAAAAGGAATTCGAAACGGAGAAACAAGAAATGGAAGAGAAATTTCGTGAACGCTTGGGTCAAGTTAAAGATGAATTTGCCAAGGAATTGCAATTGTCCACACAGGATATGGTAGACTCACATCGCAAGGAGCTGGGTATATATATATTTCAAAACTCTTTAAATAGATCCTCTTAACGCTATGATTCCTATACAGAGACTCAAAAGGCTAAATTGCAAGCCGAAAAGGATGAAGCAATGCAGGAACTTGTTGAACGACATCGCGCCAAAATTACCGCTGCCGACGAACGAATGAAGTGAGTTGCATGCAACAAAGTTTGATGTAAAATGTGTGCCCCCAGTTGAAGTTCTACTGATTGTCATTGCTAGAGCCTAACTAACCTTGGCTTTAATAGTTTGAAAAGCTCTCTCTACACATCTCTGTCTTGCTATCTCTCTCTCTCTCTGTATCCTCGGTTGTTTTTCATCTTTTCTATACATTTTCATATACTTGTCTTTTGGTTTTTTTTTTTTCTCATTTACGATCAACAGCATTGATTTAGATTGTTCAACATCAACGCATCTAGTTACCACCGCCTTGTGTGTGCTTGCAAGGGGGGCGTGTCCATATATGCCAACACTCTATGTGCTATATCTGACCATGTCACCATTGATTGCCCTAGCATGTTTAGTGTTCAATATTGTCGCTGTGCTCTATATCAAATATCGTCATCTTCTGTTGCATCATTGAAAACGTTTTGAATTTCATAGATACATATACTTTTTTTTTTTTTTGATAATATATATGCTTAGAGTTAAATATGTTTTCTCATTTTACATTTAACCTCGACACTTTCTACTTGGGCATGCTCCAGAATTGAGCTATTTGAGTTTAATGAATATAACTATAACTTTAATTTCTCTATATTTTTCGCTATCCAAAAACCTATCCAAACTGTGTCTATGCTTGCGTGTCTATGTATTTGTGATCCCATCCTCTTCACCTAACTCTACACAGTGATACAGAGCTTCGGCATCAGCGCAATCTCAAGGACCTGAAAGCTGCCTACGATGCGGAAAAGGCGGCGCTGGACAAACGTGATATAAGCAATGCCAATGAGATCGAGCAACTTCATCGTAAATGTCGCTGTCTGACCAATCTGTAAGTGATTGACTCTTATCTTTCTCCCACTTGTTATTTTCCCTCTCTCTCTCTATATATTGCTTGGCCGTGTTGTGGCTATTGTGTGCTAAGAATAATCGCCTTGAACTATGCTATAATAATTTCCATTCTTTTGCAGATTCGAAGAGATGCGCATGCGTTACGAAAGAAGAGATCCACGCCCCGAGGATCTAAGAGAAATCTCCGAGCTGCGTACTCGCTGCGAGAGTCAGGAGAGAGATTTATATGTTCTTACCGATCGCCTGCGAGAAATGCAAAATCAGATGGCAGAATTACAACAGAATGGAGATGCGGACGATGCCCAGTCACGCAAAGTCAATGGAAAGGCCATTAAAAAGCCGCCACCAAAAACGATACCTACCAGCTGTGATGTGATTTATGAGGAAAACGAGGAGCGGGAATCGCCGGAACAGGAATCCCGTGTCCAAAATGATGATAACTCATCCGAGGGAGATGAAAACGAACATGAACCAAGTGACACAGAATCCAATCACACCGTCGAAGTGAATGGCAAATGTGTTGATCATATCAACGAAGATGATGCTCATATGATCACAGCAGTGTGATGATACTTTCGCAACTATTGAACAAAACTTGGCTGTATCCTTTTTCTCAATTTGGAATCCCCAAATATAACACATACTCGCAAAGCTCTCAGCGCACAAGGAGCCAATTACGAGGAACCCATGTACCACAGCTCTTTGGGCTGCGATCTGTTGATATGAACACAGTTTTTGAAACATGCACCAAACTCATAAAAAATACCATAAAAAAGAGAAAAACAAATAATTGGTTTATGAAACCACTGAAAAAAAAAAAAGAATTTAAAACGAAATAAATGTAAATATTTTTAACAAACGAAACTCTTAACTGAATTTTGCAATTCAAACTCTCATCTGCGCCAAGGAATAAAAATACAAATACAGATCTGATTTCTAATTAGAAATAAAAATTACAAATTTAATGAGTAAATTTTCAAATTATTTAGATAAAACAAGATCAAATGTTAGAATTCCATAATTACTTAGGAAATGTAGAAGCTAATTTAGTCGCCTATTCAGTCTAAAAATTGTTAACAAAAATCACAATTATTTGAGAGAGATCTTGGCTAAATTTTGTAGTAAGCAATTAGGAAAAAAGGGAAATTTTTATTTTAAAAAATGAGATTTTACCTATAAAACGTATCATTTAATGGCCGATTTTTCTCACCAAAATTATGTGGTAAATCCGCCAATCGTTTAAAATATTAATTTTTAATACTATTATAACTAATCTAATAACTTGTTTAACGTTTTAACTGAGGAACTTCAAACTGGAAAGTCTTGTATTGTAATTTCTTGGATTTAATGGGAATCTAGGCGTAAATGATAGATTTTTTGGAAACGTATAAATACAATAAAAAAAAAAAAATAAAGTTTAAATTTCGAAGTATTTGTTTAACACCTATTCACAGCATTACATATTAGTATATTAATATAACCAACAAGATTTGGCATAATGTAAATCGAAAAATTTCCGTAAAAAACGAATTGTTTGTTGGGTTACGCCATCAATTTCTAGGGATTCAAAATAATGGGAGTAAACATAAAATACAGGTTCGAAACGGTTCGGGAGCGAACAATAAGGGGCAAGCATGTTGGAGTTGCAGCATGTTCGACCTTAAATGGCCCGAGTTCGGGTGGTTTCGGCTTGGGCGAATTCGTCATTGTTTTTGTTTGTCTTTGCGGCGAGTGGGCAAAAAGTTAGGGCGAATATTCATTTCGCCATGTTTTTTGTTATTTTTTAATTTCCATCGATACTATCGAAAAATTTCCCAGCTCTAATTCATTGTTGTTTTTGTTTTCAACGTAAGCGGACGTGCTCGTTCGTTTTGCGGGAAATTCGAAATTATTAAGAATCTGAACGTAAAGAACGGCGGTTGTGTGCCGCGGAATAAAACGGAAAGCCGGCAAGGCAAATAATTTCGGGCCGATAATAAAGTGCGTTTTTCTGGCTGGCTAATCGTAAAGTGCGAATACAATTTGATAACAGAAACAAATAATTTAAATAGAGCCAGAGATCAAAAAACGAAATCCCAAGAATAGTCTAACGCGATAGCAGCATAAACATTTAGTTGTTCACGTTTATTTATTTTTTTTCTGTTGTTTTGTCTCTTCCCTTTTCTTGTGTTCACCGTTTTCTTTTAACGAAGACGTCGTTTTTGTCTTGTTGTTTCGCCGCCCTTCGTCGTGTGTGGTTCCTGCTTCTTTCCACCTCCTTTTTAACCAACCAGCGGCAATTACATATGTGTTCTTAAATAAAAACAACAACAACAACAGCATAAAAAAGAAGAAGAAGCTGCATCTGCTGTGCAATTAAGAGGCAACAATATACATATATTTTGTTTTGTATATCCGCATAAATTATTATAATCATATAAACGTAAAAAAAACAACTACAATTTGTGGCCGCGTTTGCCGGCAAATATAGTGAAAGAGGAGGAGAAGGAGGACATTAAAGGTCATTGGCGTTGAAACTAAGGTCATCCATTTGATTTAAGCAATTTTTTATGTTGCAAGTGACAAAATACAATCAAGTAACCAGCTGCTGCTGCTGCGCCTCGCGTTCTTTTACTTCTACCTCTCCGTTCTAACGGTAAATTATTGCTCATTGCGTGCGTGCCAGTGTTTGTCTGTGTGTGTGTTATATTGTGTTTTTTTCTTATTTCGTATTTTGCCGTTAAAGTGCGCAGCAGCTAAAACCAATCCCAAATGCCGCAACAACAACAACAACAATTACTTATAACGTCAACCAACATTGATGCCAACGCCAACGCATTACATTAAATGAACGTAAGTGTTATTTACTATTTTTTTATGTCCTTCTACAGTTTGAGTTAAATGTATGTAGATTGAAGAAGAAGATTTGCAGTCAGTCCAGCATTAAGTAAGCATCACCTTTTTTCTCTCTCTCCCTGCCGTCTCTTCTTCTTCTACTACTACTATTTTTACTTCTCAAAATGTTGCAACAGCCTCCACCAAGCGCCGCATTTAAAGGATATTCCTAATCCGTTTTATTGATTGCAGGCCAGCACAGCTGGAGAGCTGAACGACCGTTTCTCAGTGTGTGTGACTGAGTGTATGTGTGTGTGTTGTGAGCCTGTGTTTAGTTGTTCTTGTTGTTCTCCGGCAATCTGTGCCGCTTTTTATACACTGTGATCTAAAAGCATATGCATTCTTAGCAGCTGTTTGCTCCATAGAAAGACAACAAAATCTCGGAAATTGTTGGAAATTTATATTTTAAATAGTTTCTCTCACGTGCAATTTTGTCCAAAGTTTGTAGTTGTTGTTTTAATGATAGTTCTAGTGTTTTAGATACATTTCTAAATGATTCTATATATTGGCTTATCTTAATTTCATTGTGATTTTGATAGTGAAAACCCTTTTTAGGAACAGTTTCTATAAAATACCGAATAATGAAATTTGAAGTGGTTTTTAAAGCGAATCAGACGAACAAATATAACTAGTGGCACGGTAAAACATTAGTTTTAAATAAACTCAGTTTACTTTTAAAGGACAAACTAAAATCTTACAGTTTTATAATAGATTAGAATGTGAACAAGCGGGTATTGATATTTTTGAAAATAAAATCCTTATCTAGTTGATTCCTGATGAATTTCAAACAAAATTCAATATAAAATTCTCACAATTTTGGTATTTCTTAGTTTTCTTATTAATTTAATTGTAGAAAAGTTAGTTAATAGCTTAATTTGCATATTAAATTCATAAATGTTAATATTAAAAGGTGTTCATACTTTGTTTAAGCTGAATTTTCAACGAAAAATTGACGGGAGCAAAGAGATTTATCAAGAATACCTATAGGAATAATAATATTATTATAATTAAATAGATTAGACTTAATAAAGTCGTAATTAATCTTGCAGTTCTCACAGTTTTATGAAATGATTTGCTAAATAATTAGATTGTTCGTATTTGAAAGTATTTATGATGTATTTATTAAAATATTTTAACTAAAATTAGACAGCCAGAATAGAAAATGGCAAAGGAGTTTAACTAGATTCCCGTTTAATAAATATTTTAATTAAATATATGAAAGGGTATAGAACTAACGGCAAAGTGAAAGTTCATCCGGTTCTTTTGTTTTGTTTTTTTCTTCTCCTTTTTTTTTATTTTATGTTTTTACTACTTCTTATTCTCATTTTCATTTTGGCTCTGCCATTGGGGTTGTTGTTATAAATTTGTGTGACTGTCTGCCTGCTGTTTTTCTTCTTCCTTTTTTTTTTGTGATTTGTTTTTTATCTTCCCTTTGCGGACTTCTTCTCTCACGTTTCGTGTTTTGACTTTGTCCTGGATTTATGTACATATGTAGGATCGGTACAAATTTATAACTTTTGTATTTCTCTTAATGCCAATTGCAAATTGTAATTAAAATGCCTACACAAGAATGACAGAACAAGAAAGGGAGAACGAGAGAGATAAGAAAAAGAAACACAAACAAAAAGAGATAGAAATCGTTTGCTTGTAAAATAACTTTATCAAGAAATTAAGCAAAATATTCAAGGCACCTGCACCCGTGGGCATAACTCAATAATCACATCAAATGTGTCTCCTCTTCAGCCACAATATCATCCAGTCTACAGTCTCCAGTCAGGAGGCAACACCTCTCCTTAAGAGGTGTGTCCAGAACGCGGCGCGTAGCCGTCAGAACTCTCGGAAAACAGCTAATGCCGTCGCACAGCTGCGCGCCATTTAAGTCGCTGACAAGTGTTTTGCCGGCATGTCCGGAATGCAGAGACCAGAGCCACCAACCACCATCACCATCGCCATCGCCATCACCAGAAGCCGCAGAGCGCAAAAACTGGCAGCCAACATTGCTACCAATTATGCGATAAGCAGTTGAAGTAGCCCCCCTTATCTTTCTCTCGTTCCCCCTCCTTCAGTTCGGTCTTTCGTCTGTCCACTTTTTAAAGTTGAACCTTAAAGGAAGCAAAACAAAACTCAAAAGGTTTTTAACAGTAAAAAAAACCCCTAAATTTAGTCAAATGTTTGTTTTACAATATTTTAGCACTTAAATTAAAGAAAGAAATATAATTTACTTGCTAATTATTGTAGGATTAGCTGTAACTTATCCGCAACACATAAAAATGTGCTATAAAAACGTCTGAAGATGCAATTTCTTAGTTTAAATATTGAAAAAAATATTATTAGTATTTTCTTTGCTAAATTTATCTTAGTACGTGTCATAAAAAACGCTTTGTTTTCGTCAAAACTGTTTTTTTGTTTCGACTGCCCCACAGGAGTAAGTAATAATATTTACAGAAAATAAAAAGAGAATGTAGGGAAAGGAAAAACAAAAATTAAATATAAGTATATATAAAAACAGGAAAGCAACATAAATGAAGCAAGTAAGTCGACTCGTCGACTTGGGTATACCATACACCTGGTGAAACAAATATTTCAAATTTCGAAGATCAAATGTATGTCTATTAAATTGTTTTTACATGTCTTATACTATGTGCTATCTCGCTCACTCTACAAACACACGAGCACTCTAGCGCCGCCACTAGCCAACGTCCAATTCTGGCCTTGTGGACCGCGTAGTAAAATACGTTCATACGCATATTTTACATGTTTCTAGTCCGATTTCAATAAAATTTGGTAGTTTGATAGAAATAGATAAGAATAATTAGTCTGCCGAATTTGAATGCGATAGTCAAAAAAATACAGGAGAAAATCGGTTTTTTCTAAATTATGGAGGCGGAAGTGGGCGTGGCAAAATGTGAAAATATCTAAATTCTCCGCGCATACTATGCCAGTATACATACTAAATTTGGTGACTTTAGCTTTGTTAGTTTTTGATAAAATCAGTTTTGTTTAATTTACGGGGGCGGAAGTAGGCGTGGCAAAATGTTTAAATAGCCAATATCTGCGCGTCTATTAAGCTAGTCTACATACTAAATTTGATGTCGGTAGCTATCATAGTTTTTAAGGAAATCACTTTTATGTAAATTCCGGGGGCGGAAGGGGGCGTGGCAAAAAGTTTAAACAATTAGTTTCTGCGCGCTAACTAACCGAGCATATTAACCAAATTTGATGTCTCTAGCTATTATACTTTTTAAGAAAAACAGTTTTGTGTGATTCCTGGGGGCGTAAGGGGGCGTGGCAAAAAGTTTGAACAGTTAATTTCTGCGCACTAACTAATCGGGTATACAAACTAAATTTGATGTCTCTAGCTGTCATACTTTTTAAGAAAAACAGTTTTATGTGATTCCTGGGGGCGTAAGGGGGCGTGGCCGAAATTCCAATTAATGCTGAACATGTGCATACTACACGAGTATACATACCAAATTTGGTGGCTCTAGCTCTTATAGTCTCCGAGATCTGCGTGTTCATACAGACGGACGGACGGACGGACGGACGGACGGACGGACAGACGGACATGGCTAGATCGACTCGGCTGTTGATCCTGATCAAGAATATATATACTTTATAGGGTCGGAGAAGCTTCCTTCTGGCTGTTACATACATTTTGGCGACTTTAATATACCATTTCACCCTATGGGTGTATGGTATAAAAATGTTGCATGGAAAAACTAACAAAAGACCGCGTGTACGCGGCGCGGCCATCAAACGAAACGAAAAGCGTGCAGGCGCGGCAACAACAACAACAAGAGCAAAGGGAATGACCTTATATTGCAACTGCAAGTCAAACAAAGGGCCGCTAATAGTTGAGAGCAACAAAATGGGATGAAAGCGAGACGGGTGAAGCCCAGAGATGATGATGATGCTGCTGCCGCTGCTGCTGTTGCAGTTGCTTTTGCTGTTCCTGTTGACGGTGAGATCAGCGCCAGAGCCGAAACCGGTCGACCCAAGCCTTTTGCAGGGCTGCTACTGCAGGGCAATTGGGGCAAAAGCATAAAAATCAGTCAAGAGTCGGGCGAGCATTAAAAGCGACAAACAAACAAAACGAACCAACGAACGAAACGAACCCAACCAGCAAAACAAACGTACATACGTACGTACGTAGAGCAGGACTCGGGGAACACACTCTGCGTGGAATTGCACTGGTAACTGGGCAAAATCTGTGGACAGGGACAGGGAATGAGACTCTGGACTCTCTGGACGTGCACAAAACCCAAAAGGCCGCCCGCCCGGCATAGCAGCAGCAACAGCAACAGAAATCGATTTTCTTGCAAACTTGGCCAGCCTGCCATCCCGCCGCCGCTGCCATCCCAACCCAGCCCAGCCGCAGGGCTCCTCCTCCTTCTTCTCCTCCGTCTCCCTACTACTGCCATTTACCCGCAGTGTGTAATGGATATGGCCGAGGCTCGCGCGCGCTTATGCTCGCTCTCGTCGCGGTTTTGATGATGATGATGATGCCCAAGCCCAAGCCCCAGATCGAGAGGCCCAGGCCCCAGTAAAATTGCAAGTCAAACTGTCGTCGCTTGGCGTTGTTTAGTTGTTTTACTCGTGGCTTCAACCCATTGGGTAATTGCAATTG
The DNA here is from genome assembly GCF_018151085.1 of Drosophila tropicalis. Taxonomy (NCBI): domain Eukaryota; kingdom Metazoa; phylum Arthropoda; class Insecta; order Diptera; family Drosophilidae; genus Drosophila; species Drosophila tropicalis. Next base: position 852,403 of record NW_027173374.1, read on the forward strand.
CAATTTTCTCTAAGCCTTCGAGATGAACAGCAGAATCCAAATCAGAGTCAGAGAGAAGTTCGTTTCCGAATCCCCGCAGTCACTCACTCAGTTCAGTCCATTTCAGTTTAGTTCAGTCCAGTCCAGTCAGTCAGTCACGTGTGCCGCTCATCTTCTAGGAGGAGTAAGCCATACGGTGGTTGAGGGAAGGGGAATGAAATCTGCAAATTGCATTTGCCAGCGCAGCGCAACGAATTTAGTAGCCCAGTCCAGTGAATCCTGACTAACTTATTTAATTTGTGGTATAAATAAATTTGTTAATGCAATAAATCTTTTTGCTAGAGGGGGTTTACTTCTTGTTGTTGTTGTTTGTTTTACGTTCCAGCGAATGCATTTAAATACCCCACCCCGCCTGAAAAACTGAAATAGTCACTCTTAATGTGATTTTTGAAGAATATTTTTTGGATTTGACCCTTATGGACATGGATGTTTGTAATTTTTGTAATATGCTTTGTCTATTCTCTACGATTTAAGTGAATTTTCTGTGATTTATCACTAATTGAAATCATTCCTCAAAGCGGAATTCGAAGCACAGCCAAAGCTGAAACCCATTCCCGGCAAGAACAACATAATTTCAAGAGCAAGTCATGAGCATTTACCTGGGAATGTTTGAGTGAGGCAAAGAGAGAAGGAGGGGCCGGAGGGGTAGGAGACTTGAGCCTAGACAGAGGAATAACGAAAATTTGCATGGCCTGGGCAGCAATTACCGTTGCTACTACTACAACAACTACTGCGGGGCCACCACACATCACTTGAATTGCTGTTGTTGTTGTTGTTGTTGCAACAGCCTGCAGATTTTGCCACCTGCTTGTCTGGGAAATCTGTTGGATGGATACTGCTGCTGCTGCGTGTGTGTTCCGCAGGTTAAATGACGTGACTGTCAATATACGAACAGGAGGAGCCAAACACGATGCCAGCTTGCCTCTTGCCCCTCCCTGCTCACCATCATCTCTCTCTCCTTCTCTCTCTCTCTCTCAAGTAGTCTTCGCAAAGACACACTACGTTGGCATCTTTGCCTACTTGCAGCTCTCCACCCGTTTGGCTGGCACTCATCATCATCGTCATCGTCATCTTTTTGCACTGATTTTTGCTTCAGCCAGCCGCTCATCAGTAAGAACAACAACAACAGGGGGTTTGGGTGATGTGGGGTTACCTCAATGACAGACAACCAGAAACAGCAAACGACAACAACCAACGACATGGTTTTATAGAGCAAAAGTCTTCCATCCATCCATCTAAGCAACCATCCATCCAGCTATCCATTTACCAGGAGCTCAAAAAACATCCTATTCAATCTCTTGGCGACCTGCTGCTACTTCTGCTGCAGTTTTGCGTCAAGGTTCTTCCTCTGTTCTGTTGCTTTTCTGCTGGTCCCTTGTTGCTCTTCCTCTTCCTGTTCTTGTTGTTGTTGTTGTTTTACTTTTGTTTTCTGTTTTTGTTATTTTTCCCTTCGTTTTTTTTTTTGCATTGCCATTGCTTTAATTATTGTTCCGTTTCGTCTGGCATTTTCGCTGCACTTTTCTTCGTTTTTGTTTTGATTTTGTTTTTCAGCATTTGTTTTTCATGTTGTTGTTGAGCCGATAATACAATAGGCCCACCAACCTATGGAAATCATTTACATACAAAGTTAACCAATCGACTAATAGAATATCGATTTTCCAGTTAAGAGTTCTTAAGTTGGTCTTTGGCAAAACGATAAATTGGTTAACTTTAAACACTTGTGGAATTACAAGTAGTTAGCCTCGAAAGGCAAGTAACTACATATTAATGATCAATTTGACTTATATATCCTTATAATGATAACCTGTTTTGAGTTCTGCATTGTGAATGATTTGTTGGATTAGTCCTTGCCATTCGTTTTGGTTACTAGTTGCTGTTGCATTTGAGAGAGAAAAATGTTCGCATGTAATTATTTGAAAGCATTTTTTGTTTTTGCATTTTTCGCTTTTAATTTGTTTGCCATTAACCATGTTGTTCTTTCCCTCCTTCCCTCGCACACACAACTTCTCTGCCTCATGGTTGAATGTCTGGTTGCAATTGCAACTGCCACCCGGCCACCTTGCCACATTCCTGTAAACTTCTCACCCACCCGAAAAAAACATTTCACTTTTCTTTGTGCAAAATGCAAAGTTCGAAGCCCCCTGGAAAGCAAAAAATAAAAAATAAAATAAAAAACAAAAAAAAAAAAAAAAAGGAACGAGGCGTTTCTAACAAAAATTGCGGTAAAAATCTAACAAAAAAGCAGCAAAAATGCATTCAGCATCTACAGGAGACGGCGTAAAAGGAAAAGTAGGAGAAGGAACACTCCGTTCTAGATACTTTTTTTTTTTTTTTTGCACTACTTTTTGTTGGCCATTTTTGTGTGACTTAAATTGCATTTTATTTCTGCAACGTTGCAAAACATTTATTTACTTTCATGGTTTGTTGAGTATTTGCCAAGCCACAAGAAACTCCAGAAAACAGGCAACAGCAGCAGCAGCAACAGCAACAGCCACGGCGATAACGACGAGGCATGAAAATCGCTGAGGATGATGTTCTTCATGATAATAATGTGCTTACAATGATGATGATGACGATGACGATGGAGGATGATGATGTTGCTGACGAGAGAGTCTGAGTTTCAGACAGGAACTCTCTGTTGACTGCTTTTGAACTTGTGCGTCGTCTTCAACCACGTCGTCCTCCGCTGCATCCTTAGACAATGACACATACAGAATAAGAATAAATATATTTCCACAACAAGATGATGGCTTAAAGATACCCTATTTCAGCCAAAATGAAATTAATTTCAATAATTCTGGTATACCCCATTCAATCTTACAATTATAGAGGGTATAGATAAATGGATTTGGGGGTAATCTAAAAATGATGTTTCCGTCTTATAAAAGATTGAGATTGTTATTTTATTGAAATAACAAGATGGAGATGGAGATGAAGAGGCAGCCAATGCTGCTACAATTATGCGCTAATTAAATGCTACATAATTTTTCGAATGCCGAAGACAGCTAAAAAATGCATAACATATGTTGCACAGCCTGCTGCTGCTGCTGCAACAATCCAGATGAGACGAGACCCACAGTCAAAAAGTTAGACTACAAAGTCAGAGTCAATGGCAAAAGAGAGAGAGAACGGCTTTGTTGTGGCTGTGTGGCTGTGTAGCTGTGGCCTCATGCCGCAGGCCGCGGGTAAAAGAAACAATTTTCAGGCAGCAACAGCCACATCCAAGAGCCATAACCATAACATGTTTTGTTATTAATTATAGTTTACGCAATGCAGGGGACAGGCCGAAGACAACAACAGTCACTCAGGCCAGGCAAACGGTCTGTGTCCAGGCATCCAGCCATCCAAATGGCAGGAAGCCGACTTGACCATGTGCCTCTCGCTTTGCCAACTCCTTCTCCGAAGAAGGTTGCAACAAAAAATAAGAGTTCACTTAATTTGACGCACAAATGTCAGTCACAAGATGGTTGGGCTGACTCAGTGAACCGCGTCAGTTGGTGGCTCTTTATCTCTCTCTCTCTCTCGCTCTTTGAAAATAACTCAATAACTAATCCTTTTTGAGTGTAAACTAAGGCAAAATACAAAAAAAAAAAGGGTTGTTCGCTTGCCTCTGGGCGGTTAACATACCAAACATTGGGCCAACATGTGGCAAGAGGTCTTTGTCTTCTTTCGTCGTCGTCGTCGTCATCGTCATCATCGTCGCCGACATTGACTTGACAATAAAAATTATCATAATTATATTTAAATTAATATGCAACAAGCCAACAACAACAACAACAACAACAACAGAGCCAACAGTCTCTGGCAGGCAGCAATTTCCTTTGCTCTTTCTCTCTCGACAAATTACAGGAAATGCCAAACACCAAATATAGCAACCATCTTTCCATTCCTACCTCCCTCCCTCCCGTCCTCTCCTTTATAACCGACAATGGCGACCCTCTTTGGCTCACTTGGTGTTAGTTTTCTCGTATTCGTAATATTAATTAGAAAACTAATGTCTGTTGTTCACACGATGCGACGTCTAAGAATTCTTATTTATTATCCTAGCCCCCATAAATTTTAACCCTTAGAAGGGTTAAATTAGAGCAAGAAACGAAAGTGAAACCAAATGTTTTTTTTTTTTCTTTTCTACCAAGTTAAGAAAGGAAAAAACTAAATGAACCCTTAAATTATGTTGGTTTATTATTAATTTAAGTCTCGCCTGAATTTATGCATGGTAAATGTTTTTTATAAATATTTTAAGAAATCAATTCATTATTCTCTCTCTCTCTCTCTATCTCCTGTATTTGACATTACAATCCATCATGCTATTCATCAGTCGTTTGTGTGTAGCTGCTGCCACTTTCTCACCTTCATTTGACATTTAACTGTCAATTAGATAACGCCCTCATTTTCCGTGGCATGCCTTATGAATATTTTAATTAATTTACATTGTTTGGAATTTCGGGATTTTTATAGGTGCGTCTGGAAAAGCGTTTTCATTTCGTACATGCCGCAAATAATTTATGCAAACTATTCGCATTAGAGTTGCATGTGTTTGCGTTTTTCTATCTTTTTTTTTTTTTTTGTTTGTCGCATTTATTTATAATTTATATTGCAATTAAAAACTAATATTGTCGCCTATGTCATACAATTGTAATTTATGCACATTTTTAATTGCAGTTGAGAGAGAAACTCAATCCCCGCCCGCCCACTCGACATCAGTCTGTCGAAGTGTGCATCAACATCAACAACAACAACCATAGAACAAATTTTTGGTCACATAAATTAAATAATTAAGTTAATTTTGCATTTTTGGGCAATGTGATTTCACATTATATTTAATTTGGCCTTTTGCATAATTTATACTAAATTGTATTTTATTTGATATATCATTCCTCCACATTGTTTCGGAAAAGAGTAAAACTATGCGATTCAAAATGTTGCCCCTCATCGCTCATCAGCAGCGATGATAAATGATTTTTAAAATGTTGAACTGAACGATTTATATATGTAGTCCGGCGATTGTTTGTGTTGTTGTTGTTTGTTTTGCCATTCGTTTGAATAATTAATTGTGTTTTGAAGCTTTTGTGTGTTTGCTGCCCATATTCAGAATAAGTTTTATGGGAATTAGTTACCTCACTCTCTCACAGTTGAGCCTAAGCAGGCTCAACTCTCTTGTCTCTTGTTTCTTTCTCCAAAACAAATTAATTTGCTCTAATCTAATTTAGTCGTTGTGTTCATCTGATTGGCTTTAACTCGAATTTTACATAGTTGATATGTCGGTATGGCTATGGCTCAGTCGCTCAAGTTGTCTTCTTCTTAAGTAGTCGACCGGTTTTTCTGTTCTGTGGGGTTTAAAATGTTAAATTTGAGTAGCGCGCAACATTTCAAAGTATTTAAGATGGATGACAATTGATAAATTCGGAGCAGCGGCTTAGTTTCGGATTAGTGCCTTGAGAGAACTGGTTCAAAGGTGATTCAGAATTAGATGATGTGATCTGATGGGAGTTTTTTGTCACGCTAATCATACTTTCATACATAAATAAGAATCCATTGTATTTTCAATTTAAGCCAACAAAACTTTTGGACTTTCCTTTAAGACAATATTTCATTTATGTAAATTTATTTATAATGGATTAGAAAAAAATTTTGTATTATCAGACTAGACAAGTGACTTTTAGTTATAATTGGTCATAGGAATTTAAAGGCTGTTTCTGCTCGAAATGTTTGGAAGAAGGCAGAAAAAGTAAAGTATTTGAGTTAGTTAAGTTAATGGCTTTATTTGCCAAACCAAAGAGGATTCTCTTCTTTTAATAAAGAACTTTCTATTATCTATTTGTATTGATTAAGAAAAGGATACAAAATCTAGAAGATTAATTCAATTAGCTTTTATTACATCATAGTCTCTAAAGTGTCTGTTAAGTGGCATTAAAAAAGAAGACTCACTCATTTTTAATTTATATTTTTAAGTTTAACATCTTTTCTTTTCCTTTATATGACTCAAAAAAAAAGTTGTTTGAACATTTTCAATTTTCATAAATTGAGCCCATGATTTATTATAATAGAAAGCTCTTAAAATTATAAGCATCAAAAACTATAGTAGTCATTATAGTACCTATTAAAATTATTGAGTTCACTACAAATTTATGTAAATTGTTTTGTTGTAATTTATTTAATGATGCTTTTAATATGGTGATTTTGCTGTGTTTGCCTTTTTTTTCGTTTTTGGTTTTATGTTGGGGTCTTTTGCTATAATTATGTATTGACAAAGCAATAACAACAAAAGCATAAACTGGTTTTTGTTATAATAATATGTTTAGTGTAGACTTTTTTGTGTTTTTTTTTCGGAATATTTTGGTTTAGTTTTTATGTGCACATAATGAGTTTAATTGTTGCGTAGAGTTAATTGAATGCAATAACAATCATGTGAACAATACAAAATATTTAATGCGGCCAACCAACTGATTTATAGCCAATTCACATATGCAGATTAGAGGCAGCACCACAAATAACTCTCGAAACTCTGACATTTAAGCTCGTTGCAAGTCAAATTAAAAGCAAATAAAAATCCAAAAAGACAACCAGACAACAGAGCAGACATAGACACTGTTTAGAGTGCATACATGACCGCTGAAGACAGCGATTTAGATAGCAATAAAATGCGGGGCTAGTTCACCTCTCTCTTCTTAAACTGCTGCACATGCTGCTCCATTACCAATTCAGAAATCTTGGCAGCAATAGCAACAGCAACAACAACATCAGCAACAGGGAAACATGCTGCTGCAACAACCACGTCGACAACATTAGAGAAGTCACGAACTGCAACAGAGCAACAACATACCACAAATACATACATAGAAAACATTTATAGAGATAGATGTATATAAACTTACCTACATGCAACATCAGCAGCAGCAGCAGCAGCTAGCAGCTACATATATTGTTAACATAAACAAAACATTTATGACTATTTACAGTTTGAGCCCAAGACCAACCAAAAACACCGAACCTCAACTGAACTCTACATGTACGTGAGTTGCTGCCGCTATTTGTTGTTGCTGCTGCTGCTGCTGCTGCCGTTGCTGTTGCTGATGAAGTTCAATGAGTTTTCGGTGTGAAAGGGTCAATTGTGTAAATAATAACGAAAAACTGTGAACAGCGTCAACAAAGGGTAAACATGTTGTCGTTGTTGTTGTCGTTGCCGTTGGTGGGCAGCCCAAAATCGAAAAACTCATAAAAATATCACACGCATATAGGAAAAACATGCATTGCGATAAGCATTGCACTATATAAATAAACCAATACAAATACACAAATAGGTACAAACACATTTATGTATTTACCACTGTGTGATAGTGTGTGCCTTTACATGTGAGTGTGTGTGTGTCTATGGCACACTGAATCAATAAAGTTTAGCTACATTAGCCATACAACACATAAGTAAAACGATTATTACTCTATCCTTTTAGTTTAGTTTGCAGGAAAACGAATAGAAAACTCTACCAAGAGTAATTGAAAGAGATACTTGTTGATTTCAAAGTATGAGGTAGTAAAAGTCCTTCAAAATCCCTGGGAATGTTATGATTGAATCCCAGAAAAGTCCTTAATACATACTTAAACCTTTCATTCTAGTAATTCTAAAAATAATTTACTTAATTTGCCTCATTTTACAGAATATTTCCAAAGTTTTTTGCCAAGTCTACTACTTTGGGCTATGACTTTATCGACTCACTGTTTTGGGGGAGATACGTGTAGGTATCTGTTTATATAGTTATTTCAGTCACAGTTCAATTGGAGTCCAAGAGCTAAAGCTGAGGGGGCAAAGGGCTGCATTTTGGTAGGCCAGTTTATTGGCTAGACATTCTGTCGCTTCGGTCGTTCTGTCACTGCATTTTTTTTTCTTTTATAGCGCAATTAAATATGGTGTTTAATGCATTTGTAAATAATAATAAATAAAAAGCATTTACTACAGCAATCGAAATGAAAACGAAACGAGATGACGAAAGAGACAGTGAAGGAGATAGTGAGGGGAGGGGAATAGAGGCAGAAGAACCATGGCAGAGCGATAATGAAGTTGAAGTTTAACTGCAACGGTCTCTGGGTTCAGTTGCTTTATTTGCCTACAGGAAATAAAAGTGTCATAAAAACTGTCATGGCATTGCCGCATCTCATAAATGCATATAAATTATGTCGACATAATTTTTACCAACATACATACATATACATAGATTGAATTTGTTGACTGGAGGGAGAGGGGATTGAGCTCTTTATGCAGCTGGTTAGGCACGTTATTCGGGCAATTTGGTTTTATTGTAACCCGTCAATTGTCATTATGAATAGGCCATTTTATGGCAGCATCTAACTGTACTTTAACTTCATCTATAGTCGTCTGTTAATTGATTTTGAAGTATGGCTTGCCAAGCTTCATTCAGGGGGACGCTTGACATCTATATAACCATAATCTGCTATTAAAGTGGCGCTCAAAATTGTCATTGACATCGGATTAGATGCCAGGGAAAATGTTGTTAAACAAACTTAAAATAAAATACAAAATTATTCAGATCGATTAGCGACATGGAGAGTTTATGAGTCCTTTGACTGAATTATTACATCAATATTTTTCAAATATTTAAGTAAATATTAAACTGTTAGTCTAAAAAAAGTTATCTAGGGTATTTTTTTTTCGACTTTTTAAGTGTATGCAAATTTCCATGAATTTGATTTGATCCTTTTGGTTTAGCTCATTGCCTGATTGCTTGGCTTTGCATATTTTTATTCTCCCTCATGTTGCATAATGCAAATGAAGCAGCGAGTTGTTGCAGCAGCAACTACAACTACAACAACAACAACAATTGAGCTGTCAGCTGGGAAAAAGATGCAAATGTCGAGTGTATATGCCATCGATTTGCTGCTAAAGCTACTAAGGGTTTATTTGTTTGTTTCTTTTATTTCCATATTGACCAGACAAAAAGGAAAACTGAATTCTTTGACAAATGATTTCAAAGCTTCAGGCATGGGAAATGGGTCTAATTGTGTAAGTGCGCACGGCAGGAAGGACAATCTCTATGCAATTTTAACCCCAAATAAATGCCTCGGGCTCAATGTCACATAATACTCAATCAAATTAATGTTGAAGTTGACTCAAGTAATTAAATCTAAAACTAACAATGGCCTCTTGTAAGCAAAGAAGCCTCGACACACACACACACAAAGTAAACTCTCTATAAATAAGAACAATTTTCATATTAATTTTCATAATTTTCCAATGTTGACAGCAGGGTAAACATAAATACACATAAGCAAACAGAACACGGGGAAATGGGAAAGGGACAAAACTGACTTAAAACGGGGAAGACGAAGAAAAAAAAATAGAAAACGAAACAAAAAGCGTCAAGTGAAAAGGATACTTTACGTGCCAAAGGACAATGGGGGGTAAAATACATTGACTCAACTGGACTGGGACCTTCTAACTGTACGTGTGTGTGTGTGTGTGTGGGTATTGTTGGTCATTATAACAACCTGCTCTGTGTGGGCGAGCGTGTCGCAGTCTGTGTATGAGTGTGAGTGTGTGTTTGTGCGACAATTTGCCTAATAACTGGGTCCGAGGTTGTGGGATATTTACCCCCTTTGCGGTTAGTTTGAACTGTTGACTTTGCGGTAAGCACTTTAAATTGATTAAGTTGAGCTTGTCTATTGGAGGCGCCTCCACCATTTGCGGTTGCCCGCTCTTCTAGCCACTACAAGATACTTAATGCCAAACAAAGCTGCAGTTTGCAGCTGCTCTTTGATTAATTCATGGCCTCAGCTCACATTCACACTTTGCCAAAGACAACTCCTGAGACACACTAAAACACTTGAACAATACTACGAAAAGAAAAAGGCAACTTGAAGCAATTTACATTGCCGTCGAAAAGGCTGCCGACGAAGCCGTCGACAATGTTGTCGCCTTCGAACTTGTAAGTTCGACTCTGTCACTTGGCTTTGGCACAAGAAAAAAAAAGCAAAAAAAAAAAAACAAAAGGAGGAAGCAAACTTTCCAAGTCAAGCGTTGAAATTAAACTTTAGAGCAAAACGCTTCTCTTTTTCAAGTGCCAGTCAGACAGCCCAAAAAAAGTTACAAGTCACACACAACAAAACCAACAACCAGGGCAGGCATTTGGCATTGGACAGGAGGAAGAGGATGAGGATGTTGGGGGTGGGGGGAAATTGTTCTTGGTTGTCATCGTGTTGATGTTGAATGTTGCTGTTTTTTTTGGCCAGCGGCTTCCAAAAATTAATTTAACTACGAAAAGCAGCTAAAAATAAAACAAAGAGGATGACAAAAACAATAAAAACAAAAACGAAACATTGTCAAGTTTAAGTTTGACGCTTCTGCTCCACTTAAAGTTTTGCACCTTTTTGCAAAAATTACATATTTCTAGACATCTCACCTTAACGCACTTGATATATAGTAACACTCAACACTCTGCCACCCATTAACTCTGGAGAGATGAGAGAAGTATCTACAAATTTTTGTGCAATGTCATGTCATCATTCTGGTCCCTGGGCCTGAGCTGTGTTGGGCTGGTCTGGATTGGGTTTTTGGCAAGGCAACGAAAACCAAACCAAACTAAACCACAAGACTGGCATCGAGCACGAACTGACCAGAAGTTGTAAACTGCTGCTGCAGTTCAATCATGCCAAAAATGCCACACAAAAAAGGCTTAAATTAAAGTTGGGCAAGTTTTGAGTAGAGAGAAAGATGGTTTGGTCAGACTGTTGAATGCCATCAGAGACACAGAGCGAAATAACGAGGGGAAAAGACGAAAAGGGGTATGTCTAACCACAGATCGGTATAGCTGGCATAAGAGGCAAACTCCTTCTTCCAATTTGCTGGAAATCATATCAAAGTGTCAATGTGTACATTGAGATGGAGATGGAGTGGCATAGACACTGGTTTTGAACTTTTGCACCCAAAAAAAAAAAAAAAGAAGAGGATGTTGGTACCTCTTTGCCTGTAGTTGTAAACTGAATACAAGAGGATGAACATTTTTGGGTTGAGTATGGGTTCTTTGTGGATGATGCTAAACATGCTAATCTCTCTCTCCTCATTCTAACTACCTTTGGTCTGTTACTCTTTGAAAGCTAAACCTGATATGAGATTTATGGATGTCCAACCTATCTTAGAAAAAGTCTAAGCAATTTATTGCCTAACTATAAAGAAGATTCGTTAAATAGAAGAGATTCTAGATTCATTTAATTTACCAGAAGTATTAGAAAACATTAGGAAATCATTCTTAAACATTTTTGAAGAAAACTTTTTAAATATTTGATTGATTTTTAATCGATTGTGAGTTGTTAGTTGAACTTTTCTTAATTTTGGCTCTCTAAAAGTCCATAAATTCAATTAATATTTGATTTCTCACATTTACATCTTTAATAATCTTTGGTCTAACAGTTCTCCCCTCCCCTAGTCGTTGGTTTGGTCCGTCAAGCTCGCTGTGTACACTCTCCAACTCATATATTAGGTGCCCACTTGGCTGGGTCTCCTTGAGCTCTTGTCCTGATTCCCGCGACCAGCTACAATTGCAATTTGCGAACCAATAGAGAGAGGGAGATAGAAAGAGATGCGACAGCTTGAGACTTGGTGAAATTGTTGTTGTATCTTTGGGAGTTTGCGCACCGTCACCATCAGCATCCGCATCAGCAGCATCGGCATCACCGTCCTCCTCGTTGTCGTCGTCGTAGTTGTCGCCTGATGGTGCACAATCTACTCTGTGTGTGTGTGTAGTTGCTTCTCACTTGAAAAAGTTGCTCATTTTTACACACTTTATTTTTGGTGCAACGACTGGCAGACTGTCAGACAGTTGCTGCTGCTGCTATTGTTGCACTTACAACTTGGAACATTGTTTCAGCACTTAAGCGACATCATGCGCACCACTACATTCCCAAAGTGTATGGAAGTTAGGGGCGGAGGACCCAAAGATGAAGAAGGAGGAGACACAAACGAGATGAGGCTGCATTCACTTTGCCCCCCACAGTGTCGAATGTTTGAACATTGTGGCAGAGCCAGAGAGAGCAGAGCAAAAGCAAAAGCAATCCCAAAACCAAACCAAACCAAACTGAACCGAACCAAAAACCCAACCAATTCACTGCACGTCGTTGTTCACGTTCACATTTTCTCCGTGTGTGTGTGTGTGTGTATACAGATGGGTGTGTGTGTGTATGTATTTCAGCCTTTGTTTGAAGTTTGTCTTCGAATGGAAAACTTTTGTGAAAATTAATTACGAATTCGTGAGGTCAATCGTTTTTCGGTGATAATCGAGTGGGTGCCAAGAGCGGCAAGAATGAGTTAGGAGATGGAAAGGAGAAGGAAGAGCAAAAAAGGTAGAAGGTGAGGCAGGTTGTTTAAATGCGCTTCCAGCGGGGGTTTCACTTTTGCGTTTTTGGGTCCAGCATTCATCCATGTCTATGGTGATACCATGCTGTGTATGGCCGCCCTGGCTGCACTTTTAGAGCTGCTGCTGCAGCATCCTCGGGCTTTAATGGCTAACCCAAGCAGCAACATCTTGTCGTCGTCATCACCATCATCATCATCATCATTTTCTTTCTCATTATCATCATTCGTTTTCTTTGCCTCTGTAAGCTTTTTGTTTATAATTTGGTAATTTGCAGTTTTGTCGTCGTCGTGCCAAAGATTTTATAATTTTACTTAAATTTTTGGTCGGTAGTTTGCTATTCCTTCATCTTCAAGTTGCTGTTGCATTTTGCATAATTTTCCATTTGATAGTTTTTGTATCTCCTTCTCTCAATGTTGCGTGCTTGTAAGTCGTGAGGCGTAATTAGAGAGTTTATTTTATGATTTGCGGTTCGCTACTGTTTCCCTGGGTGTCCTAACTTGATTTTCCAGCACTAGAGAGAAACGTTTTCTCTCTATTTTTGAGATTTCTTTTTTGGGGTTTTTCTCAAACCAAAGTTGCCTTGAAGCTAGTAGCCTTTGACATTGTCATCGCACTTGTCAGCAACAGCAGCAGCCACACAACATCAACATTGTTCTTGGTCGTTGTCGTTGTCGTCGTAGACGTCGTCGTCAACTTCGTTATCCTTTGCCACAGGCACCCTAAGGCACTGTTGGGCTTCGTCGTCGTCGTGGTGGTCGACATTGTTGTCTCTCTGTCATTTTGGCTTTGGCTCTTTGGCCCCTTACCTTATAGAAAAGACATACTCGACAGCACTAATTTAAACTAAATAACTTTGACGACTTGGCTTAATTCTTTGGCCCATAGCTTAACCTTCTCATGAACCCTTTGAAAAGTTTTCTTATAGGCCTTTCCTTCCAGCATCCAGCTAATCATATATAATCCAAAATCAACCAACCATTCTTTTCCGGTCAGTCATAGGATTTGATATTTGTTTAGGAAAAATTCGTAACGAAAACTAAATGAGTGATCCTTTAAAGGATTCCATGTTTGTATATGTATGTATTTAATATATTCAATGCACACACACATATGGCGTCAAAAATTTAACATGCAAGGATTTCATTTGGACTCTCTCTAAATGCTTTAATTAAATGAAATCTCATGGTTTTTGTGATGTGATGGCGTGGACTGACCGGAACCGGGAATGGGAAGGGGGGTCATCTCTTCCTGATTTGGGTTTGTTCATCTGTGTGTTCATCCTCTCTCTCTCTGTCTCTCGGGTTGGTAGGTTTTTTTTTTGTGAACATTGACTCCTTGTAGCACGTTTTACAGTTACACGCACAACTATGCGATGCTAGAACTGAAACTGGACTATGCCGTAGGATGGAGAACGGAGATGTATCCTCTCTAGCAAGTGAGAGGGAGAGAGAGAGAGAGAGATAGAGAGTAAGGTCTGGCATTCAAAAATTGAAAAACCAAAATTTAAGCTGGGCAGCTTTTTGAATTTATGACCAAATGGCACACACTCACACACACACACAACACCCACACACAGACAGATGAAATGCTCTTGGGAATAAAAGTAATACAAGAGAATGACTGGTTGGTTGAGAGGAGGAATGGTTGGAGGGATGGAGGCCAATGACCATAGGGTGGTGCGTAACTGAGTGGGAATTATGTGGGTAGGACACGTAATGGCATGAGAAATGAGCATATATTATTATAAAGCATCTCACAGGGTAAGGCATATTTAGTTAAAAGTTGATAAATTGCCTAGTTTTTGCCTGGATGAACAATAGAAGAGAAACCATTTGTATGTATGTATACTTACATATACCTCATGGAAATAAGTATATGTGCAAGACAATTTTTGGAAAAAAATTATATTTCAAATGAAAGAAAAATAATAACTTTTTTGTAGCTTGTAATTATAATTAAAAGAAACAAAAAACAATAACAAAAATTCATTTTTTTTTTTTTTAAACTCATGAAAATATTGAAAGAAAAAAAAATCTTCATAGGAAAAAAATTATATGTGCATATTTCACTTTTGGCGAAATTTTAGCCGATTTCAATGATTTCAACTAATCTATTTATGATTAGTAATTAATATGATGGCCTTTTACTTGAATAACCTTGTTTAGGCGACTGTGCATTGAGTCTACCAATTTCTCCAGAGTGGATTTGCTAATTGTTTCCCACTCAGCGAGCACAGCTTGCTTAAGGTGCACTATTGAGTCAAATTGACGTCCATTTTTGTAAACCTTGGCCGTTAAAATGCCCCAAATGTCTTCAATTGGATTAAGGTCTGGGCTTAAAGCTGGCCACTCTAAAACATCAATATTACGTGAGGAAAAAAACTCTTTTGTAGACTTTGCCGTGTGTGTTGGAGCATTGTCCTGTTAAAAAATCATATCGTCAGGATAAAATTTTTCCGAAAAATCAACGAGCTCTATATCTAGAAGTTGAATATACATTTCCGCATTTGTTTTTGTCTGAATAAAGCAAATTCGGGACTTTCCGGCGTATCCAAAGGCAGCCCATACCATTAAAGACCCTCCTCCGAAGTTGCGTTTGTGACGCGTTTGCGGTGGCAGTCGATTATCTCGCCAATACTTGTGGCACCCATCTGGACCGTCTAAATTAAATTTTTTCTCGTCTGAAAAAATTATATTTCGGAACTCGTGAGTCCAAAATTTGTATTTTTTCGGCAAACGCCAAACGTGCCTTAAGGTGGCGTGGTAGTAGCTTCGGGACAGGCTCTCGCAAAGCATTTGAAATGTTTTTGTTTTCGGAAATTATTTGGTTGATCCGTCTCCTGGACACGTTGAGATTCAGATGACTGCAAATTTCGCTGCAGGACATCTCCTTTTTGGCAGCAAGACGCCAAATTTTCCGTTTACAGCGTTCTTGGATGCTCGTCGGTCGGCCGGTATGCTTGATTTTACCATAATTGGTGACATTTTTGCAAAAATTTGCTATGGTGTTTTTATGACGATTCAATTGTTTCTGCAATTGTTTTTCCACTTTCTTTCATGCCTAGAATCAAGCCACGCTCCTCAGCGCTTAAATGTGTCCCACGTGGCATCCTAAAGGAAATTTCACAACAATATAATAATTTCTAATTGCCCACGTGTTTTTTTGTTTACTTACGTTTTAAATTATAAAAAAAAATAAAAAGACCTGCCAAACTTTTTTATGTGACCGCAATCGCTGCCAAATACCGACTAATGTCATATTGCACATATACATCTTTCCTATGAAAAGTAATATGCTGCCATACAAAACGGTGATAACGGTACCGCGAACGGTGGCGAAAGAAGAATTTTGCAAGAACATTCTTGCAGTAGGCCCAAATAGAAAAAATGTGCGTTCCAAAAATAATTGTTTGATTAGTTTTAATTAAAATATGAACAAAAAACATTGTGCACATATAATTATTTCCATGAGGTATGTGAATCCATATGCACAAAGATCTTAAATTAAATGTAGTAACAAAATTTTTAATTATAAAGTCACGGCAAATCGTCATAAAAATAGTTATTCATATTTAATGAGTTAGATATATGAGATATACCTACAATTTAACAATTCAAGTATAAAGATCGTTTGAGGATAAGAAAATTGAGTTGTCAATTGTTAAGGTTTTTTCCTTTGAAATTGGGATAAATGTAGATCCACCTGATTATGAGAGGAGTTTTGCATTGCTCTGGTTCTTACTTTTGGTAATTAGTTTCCACATTTTAAATCTCTATGGAATTTGGTTTTGCATTTACTTAATGAGTTGGTAAGTCCGTGCCCAAAAACCAGTTGACCAAAAATGGTAGAAAAAAAAGGACACAATTCTACCTTGTCGCTCCTTGCTCCTTGAACACAAAATATAATGCGACACATTGCAGGGTTGTTTCTAATCCCAAAATGTAGCAAAAGGCACACTCATACACACACATAAGCCAAGAATTTTCCATTACATTCCATTCTGGCCTCGATTGTTGTTGCTGTTGCCGTTGTTGTTGTGAAATCAGGCAGCAAATATTGCTCGGCTTACCTGTGGACCGAACAACCAACCGACCTGTACCCAACCAGCAGCTGCTGGCACAAAAAGACAATTATTCATGTATGCATAGACTATAATGCTGTGTCTTTCCATCTCTTTTACTCTCTGTATATCCATCTCTCTCTCCTGTTCTATCTATCTGTTTGTTCAGAGTTCTTCAACGGAAGCATTTCACTTTGCATTATGTAAAACATTTTCACAGGCGACAAACATTTGCATGATTAACCATAATTGAAAATGTAAGAGAGAGGGAAACAGAGAGCCGAACATTAAAAGGAACTGACAGGTAGATGGGCAGGTTAGCAATAGAGTTGGGTTAGTGTAGTGTATAGATAGCTAACTGGAAATTCCAATCAGTAGCGCTTCATTCAACTCAATTTATCTACGCATAACAGGCGGCAGCAGCTACCCAGTATCCAGTCATCCCAACCGAGCCAAGCCACCAGCAGTTAGGAATTTTCAACTTATTGGCCACTTTTATTCATCGTCATCTTCAACTTGCCCCTTTGTATCTTTTATTGCCGCCGCCGCCGACGCCGTCGCTGTCGTCATTATTGTCGCTGCCACACACAAACTCAGAAAGGCCCAGAGTTTGGACACCAGCCACTTTACCTTTTTGCCACGCCCTCTATAAAGTTTTTCTTTTTGTGGGAGTTGTCCAAGACATTTTTGTTGCTACTTGGCAATAGATGGGTTTGTAACTGTAATTTGTAAGCTCATTTATAATTGAATAAGGTAAAAAGGGCCAGGAAACTGTTGCTTTTTCTCTTGGCCCTCTCTCTCTTATTAATGTTGCAGGAAAAACTCGTAACTCAAAAATCCAAAAAGCACCACAATCAGTCAGTCAAGCGAAGCCAGTTTTCTAGTTTCCAGAAACAGAAATGTCGAGTTTTTTTTTTCCATTCTCTGGGCCTAATGTGAGGCTTCCTGTTTATACGGATTTTGCCTTAATTAGTTGATCGCACGTGATATGGCCCGCAGGTCGAGTAGCAAATGGTTGGGACTTTAATTTGCTGCTGCTGCCTGCAACTCTTCTTACCTGTATTGTAAATCTCGTGTAGCACTCCCTCCCCCTGCATGCCCTCATCTCTTTGACTCTTTCTGTATCTCTCTCTCTTGTTATATTAGCACTTGTCTAGCTTTAAATTGCTTGTAAAGATTATCTATGGAAAACTCACACTCAATTTGCGCCGTCTATTTTAGCATATATAATATAATCTGTGCAAAATCTTAAGTAGCTTACAATGAGGGGCGTTCGCTTGGCTTCGCTTCCAGGCATGGACACGGCACAAGGACAGAGGGACAGTCGGTCAAGAGGAGGGAGTGGGCAAACGATACATACTTGACTACAAGCGCAATGACCATCTATCCTTGTAAGCCAAAGGATACATAAATTGCAGCCTTGCATATGATTATAAATAGAGAAAAAGAAAGGGACAGCAGGAAATGTGTATATAACGAGAGAGAGAGAAAGACACAAAGAGAGTTAGAGATAGAGAGAGGGAGGTAGGCCAAATTGTAATGGCCAAGCAAAAGCACAGCTGTTGCCTACAAATCTAGCAAGCAATTCGACTACAACTGAAATAACAATAATATACCTAACTCCTACCCCCACCCACCTTCTTATATATGTATAAGTATATCCTATACAACAGTTGTTGCTTCCGTTTCATGTCGTTGTCACTCATGGTGTCCTTGTCCTTGTCCTTATTGCTTTTCTTGTTGCTCTTGCTCTCGGTTGGTTTTGTAATTTGATGCGCGCTTTTAGTTAATTGTGGCAGCAGGACATGAACATTTTGGCCAAGCACAATAACTAAGCCTCCTTTTGACAGTCACACACACACACACAGAACTAAACTAGTTGTGGACGACAAATTTGGGGCCCAGACGAGACCTAGGCTAGGCAAGATGATTGTAAAGAACCAGACAGGAAAGCAAAGGACATTTGCCGCAGTTGTTGTTATGTCGGTTTTTGATAGCTCTCTTAGGAATGAGCTTTTTGCCACTGCACTTGTTACGCATTCCATTTGTCTGTCTTCCCCGCTACATTCTATCTATGGATCTCTCTCTTTCTTCCTCTTTAGCATATTTTAGTTAATTAATTTTGTGGTTAAGTGCAAGCAAATTGTCTGAACATTCTATCTGCACCCACACATACAGAGAGATAGAGAGAGAGAAAGGTAGATATCTTCGATCTGAATATGCATATGACTTTGATTGGCAAGTGATGTGTATGCAATGTTCTATTAATTGCCTTTTGAGTAAGGGTCTCCAGCAGATTGCCTTCCCCCTCTCTCTCTCTCTTATGTGGGAGAGCAAATGCTTGAAGCTTAAGACTTAAATTATTTGATATGTTGCCAGTGTCTGTAGAGAATGTTGAGGTCTAGTAAAGTCTGCATTATATGGGCAAAACAACATTAAACATCATTTGAATATAATTGGAAATTGTGGCTTTTCCTTTTTCCCAAAATACAAATTAGATTGAATGTTTTGCATGCAACTATGCGATTTGTAGTCAATGCAGCTGATTAATTAATATTATTATTCATTATCGATTCTGTGGCCAGATGTTGGTGGAGTTAACAAATTGAATGCAGAAACTAATAAAACAAATCAAAGTAAATAGTCCTTACAGTCCTTTATTCATAGTAAGCGAACTTTTAGCAGGCTTTTGTCTGCAAACTATAGAAATTTACACAAAAAAGATATGAAATAATGTAGAAGCGACTTAAAGATACTTAAAACTTGGCTTAAATTTGGTCATATGAAAATTGTGTAATCTCTTTAAATTATATTAGATGGGTTTGTTTTTTGCGCATTTTCATTTAAGCTGATATGAAAAGTGAACAAACGAAAAATCAGGCCAAAATGTTAAGTTGCCACTTGAGTAAGTCCACTCATTACTTATTAAAGCACTTGTAGCGGAAAGTTACAAATTTTATAATACGCTATCTCTCTCTCTCTCTTTTACTCCTTGACGTATGCTTGCCCTCTCTCTCTAACTCTGTTCAGTAATTATGCGTGGCATATGGGCGTATTTCATCAAGTTTTCAATATGCAAGTTAACCCACCCTCAAAATTGAAGGCAAATGGATTCTCAATTGGGGTTAAAACTTATTGAAGCGCAAAATGCTCAGCAGTTTTGTTTCGTTTTGTTGTTGAGCGTAAAAAGTAAAATTAATTGAGAACCACTACAAATGCATCTACAATGACCCATTCATGTGTGTATATGCCTGTCTGTGTGTGTGTTTGTATTTGCACTTGCAATTTGTAACTGAAGTTGGGCTTGTCAATCTCAACACTTAGCAATTGGACATGCAAATTTATGGAATATTTTGTATATACAAAACAACAATTGATGGCCGACTTGTGCTTCTCTACTTACAACCCGACAGCACTTGACCAACATCATTATCCCCTTCTTTATCAACATCATCATCATCATCATCTTGGTCGTCGTAGTCGTAGTCGAAGCCATCTTGCCCCTCCATTAGTCATCTTTGGCTAAACGCTGTTTGAGTTTTGTATTACTCTATCCTCCTCCCTACGCCTGCCTTTATTTTATTAGGGTCTCTCCTTGGGTCCACTGATTAGCGTTTTGCATGCAGAATGCATAAATCACACAAAAGCCAAGGCAAAAGCAAAGAGCTAGATGAAGGGGCGGGGAATGCGAAAGCGAACCCAAGACTAGTTCGCCCAGCAGCTTCCAATTGCAATTGCCGGTCTGCTGTGGCGACGTTGTTGACATTTTTATTGCCTGAGAAAATAGAATTTTGTTTTGTTGCTGCCTTTGCTGCATTTTTGTTGTTAGTGAAATGAAAAAAAGATTTAGTTGCATAAATTTTGGGTTTTTATCGCATCTAAATGGCCGCAAAATGCTCAGCGTTTTGATATTATTTTCTTTTTTTCCAACATTTTGCCCTTTTTGTGGTGGTTTTTGTTAAATAAAATAAATAGTCAATAAATAAAAATCAACTTGCAGTGGGCGGCATCGTCGTCGGCGTCGGCATATTAAGGCCAACAATTGGGCCATTCCAAATAAGTGGCCATATAATAAATTGGACTTTCAGCAAAGTCATAAAAACGATGCATGAATCAGGCATGAAAAGTAAACGAAATGTAGAAAGAAATTAAATGCTCAAGTCTTTACAGCAAAAAGAAATTTCTTGAAATTGCAATAATATAAAATTAGGTACTAAAATGGCCAATCAAATTGTGGATAAGTGGCAGAATATCAAAGAATTACAATTACAAATCGCCTAGATTATATGAGATTAAGCATTTCAATGGAAAAATAGTGACGAGAAGACAAGTGTGAGGAAGTAGTACACAAGACGTATACTTGATTTTTAAAGAGCTATTCAAAGGAATACTTAGCTTCAATCTAAAGTTTAGTAACAAATACTTTTCACACTTCAATTCATGCAATTCATATAAAACAAAATTCTCTGCAAGTGTAGATACTTGTCAAAAGTTTTTTTAATTGGAATATCTTATCCTTGAGTCAAGTGGTTTTTGCAAATAATATGCAATATTTTTTTTAAACTTAATGCATAGATAAATGTATCATGGAATCCAAAAAAGAATTAAACCACTGATGCTAACTAAAATTGTTGCATAAGAAAAAGAATAAGAGAACGAGATAAAATATAAAGAGCAAGAGGCAACAACATGCTAGAAAAAGCAAAAGCCAAGGCTAAAAAAGTAATAAGGCAAAGACTTTTACTAATTGAGGCCAAAAGCGGCAGCAAAAACTGTAGAAGATAGACACAGAGAGAGTGGAGCAAGAGAGGGGAAGAAAAATCGAGCAAAATTATGAGCACGAAAAGAAAATAATAATTTCATTTTACAACAGCAGCAGCAGCAACTACAGCAGAGGCAACATCAGCAGAAACGGCAGCAACAGTGAGCCTGAAGTGCCGAGAGCCTGGGCAGCCTGGGTCTGGGGACTAGGGTCTCGGGTCTGGGTTCTGGGGCGGCTGCCTTGGCTTTTTCTTAATAGCCGTCAGAGATTCTTGGAAAAAATAAAGCACACGACGACGACGACGACGACGGCGAAGACGCAAGTTGAACAGGCCCCCACCAAACCCCAAAAACCCTTTTCTCTCAAGCTGCCAAATGCGAGCAAGCGTTGAGCTGTGAAAAGCAGCAGCGGCGTCAGTAAGAGGCAGCCAAGTGAAGTGGCATGTGGCGTTGGCGTCGTCAGGTTGCTGCTGCTCCTGCTCCTGCTATAGCTAAAATGCGTTCTACTTAATGTTGCATGCATTTATAGCAAATACATATTTCCCATGCCCATGCTTAGGTCCAAGAGAGCAGGCCCACGACCGCCTTTGCCTGCCCACAATTGCTAATGATGCAGCATCAGGAGCAGGGAGTTGTGAGCTAGTGGAGCTTGGAGTGGAAACATAGCATAGGTCCCCACTGACTGACTATATGGGGCGTCTGCTGCTACTTCGACTTCCACTTCTACTACTTGGCGCTCTTGTCATTAAGCTGCACAACATTTACAGTTCTTGCCCGTTGGCTGGGGATGGCTTACTGCTTTTCGATTTAACTGCTGATAGCTTTTGAAGTTAGACTAAGTTACGTAGTACACTTGGCGCACACTTATCTATCATTATCATCAGTACACACACACACACACACATACACATACACACACCATACGTTGTGGCAACTTTTCTATTACGCTGCAAACTGCACTTATCGTCGTCATCTGCAGCAGCAGTAGTAGTGAAGACCGAATGCGTCCACTCTAATCACTATATGCATCAGCTTGATGGCATTAGTTGGACTGCTGGGGATGCTACTTGAGTTGTTGCTATCTCAGCTGATGTTGATGATGATGATGAGGGACGACGATGACGATGACTATGACGACGACGACGACGACATAGAATGGACTTGGACTTGGTCTTGGCAGCTGTTGATTCTGTTACTCTGCCTTCTTCAGATTCTTCTTCTAGAATTTTGTTTTCTTTTTTATTTTGTAGCCTTAATTTTTGTTTAATGCCAGTTTGTGTTGCCAAACGCCTGCGGCCTGTTTTTGTATAATTTTTGTTCTCTCTTTCATTTTTTTTCTTCTGCTTTTAATTTTTTGTGTTATGAATTTGCTGGAAAATTGCAATTTTATAAGTAATTTCTTGTTGCCTCCCCGTTTTTGCTAGTTGGACGAGATGCTGCTGCTGCCGTTATTAAAATAATTTAATTGCTTATTAAATCATTTTCTCATCTCCTTCTTTTCTTTTCTCTTCTCTTTTTAGGTAAGTTTTTTTTGTGTTTCCCTCTGATTCGACCATTGAGAAACTGTGCCCTGGACTAATTAGTTTGTTTGGGGCGGTTGCTATTGCTATTGCTCTTGCCACGACGGTTGCTGCACAGCTTTATTAACCGCGCTAGAGGTTGCAATCTGTGTGCGCTGTCAAATTAAATGAAATTTACACTTTACCGTTAAATTGCCAGGTACGTTAGAAAATTGCACAGACAACAACAAAGTTCATAAATTTTTACTACAGGTTTTTGTGTACATTTTAAAGTTGATAGCCGAGAGAGAGCTTCTATGTACCTTTGAAATTGATCCCAAAAAACCAACTCCTCCTGCATTTGCCCTTAAGCGAATGATTTTGACACAATTTTTGTAGAAATAATTCCGAGAGAGAGTGCAGGCGACGTTTCTATACACTTACTATATTATTATATGCCTGATGAGTAATATTTAAGAAAATTGTTTAACCACAGACGACAGACGAGTTGTTGTATAGGCGTGGCTTTCCTGAATATTCAAAGTCCATATGTTGTTTGTTCCCAGAAACAAGGCGAATCGCCTATATTTCATTTCAAGTTAGTTTTATGGCATAGATTCTAATTTTCTATTCGTTTCTGTGGCAATGCATTATGCATTTCACTGAAAAATGGCGACCATCCCTTCCAGAGTTTCATATTTACCATGCCTCAATGCATTTTGCCACTGAAATAAGAGAAAAGTTACTATTTGTCTGTTTTTTTTTTTTGTGTTCTTCTTGTTTTTTACCCCTTTTTTTATGCAACTGGTTTGTATGCATAGAGCGAAATCGAAAAAGGCTTACAGCAAATATACAAAAAAACAAAAAGCAAACAACTAGGCGAAAAAAAATTGCATGTAGATAAAAAAAAATAGTTGAATAAACTTTGGTTTGGTTGTTTCCCTGTTCAGCCTTCAGGGTTCACAAGGAGGTTGTGCCACATAAAAAATCAAAAATATTAACAACATCAAAATTGTTGGCAATAGGAGCAACAGTTTTCAAACAGGTCGAACTACAAATACCCTTTAGTAAAAAATAGGTTAAAGATGCAATGAATCTAAGGAGATAAATTACATGAGAGTTGTATAAAAATCAAAGCATAAATGATCCTAAAATGACTAAAGTCAGTTGAAACTAGAGAGAAATCATTCCAATTAAATAGCTTGCATTACCATTTATAGTTTGAGCTGCTTTAAAAGTGATAATTCAGTTATGTATACATATGTTCTATCTATTCAAATAAACCACCTGAAAACACTAGGCAAAAATGGCAAATGAAGACCAAATATGATCAAAGAAAAGCCTAAAACTTCAAAGTTAACTGAACTGAGGCCTGGACTTGAATCTGAACTAGAGCCATGCCATGTTTTGTGACTGTCTACGAACGGTGTTGGTCCAACTGGTTCTGTGTTTCTTGCCATTGTCTTGGCCAATGCACTTGGCGTTGGTTTTGTGTAGTTTGTTTTTTCTTTTTCATTTTTGGTTTGTCAGTTTTTGCCGGCTGCCTTTGACCACCAAATGGGATGGCGTGTTCGCAGGCTGCGTGCCCATGCTCTCTCTCTCTCTGCTCTCTGAATGCGGTCGGTTGTTTCATTGCATTTTTTTTTTGTGTTTTGTTTTAACAACTTGTGGGCATTGTTGGTCTACATGTTGTACAATAGTTACATGCCTTTTACACATGTCCAGCTGACCCAATTCCTTGTTTTTTTTATTTCTCCCATTTTTTTTTTTGTTTGTGGTTTTTGGGTTTTTAGTTTGCTGCAATTTTGAATTTTGTGCGTGTTGTAAACTTTTGCATATTTGGCATGTTGTTTTGTTCAAAATTTGATCAGTGCCGAAATTGAGTTTTACCATTTTATGCAATTTCAGAATAGAATTTCCACCCAAATTCAAAACAATAACCCAATCAAAATGATGATTTTTTCCCCTCCCTTCTTCATGCTCTCTGCTTTGGCCTCTTCCTCTTGCTGGGGGTTTTGAGACCTAAATAAATAAAAGAAGTGTCAACAATATTTTGGGATATGTTCAAACTAAGTATTTGGGTAAATATTTTTTGGTTCAACTGATTTTTCGTCACATAAGCTGATGGCTGATGGAAGGGGGGAGTGAGAGGTTTGCTAATTTTCTGGGATTTCCAATAGCATGTAAATAAACAAATACAATAAGAACAACAATGTAAAATGTTGACATAAAACATGCACTTTTTGAAAAGAAAACCCAAATGAGGAGCGAGGAAAAGAGTGAGAGGGAAAAATAACAACAACAACAACCACCAAGTGAAATTTGCTGCCCATTGACATTGCATGTTTTCATTAGAGCCCATATAGTCTCGGCGTTTATTAGTTTTTACACACCCTTCCTTCCCCTACCCCCACACAGTTCCTCTTTTTGGGCATTGAATGTGGTGATTTTCTTTTGCTTTCCATTCCATCTGTCCAGCCATCAATACTTGTCGCTTAAAATCTCTCAGAGACTTTGCACCACCACCACCACCACCATTGCCACCACCACCATGGCCATGGCCATGGTTTGGCCTTCATCAGTGAGCTTCATTTATTTTCTGTTTAACAGCATTTAGGGATTTTCCATGCATTTGTCTTATTGCTCGATTCCAGTTTTGCGCACACCCCAAAACGAAAAAAAAAAATCCAAAAAATAAAAGAGGGTTAATAATTTATTGTCTGCAATAGAATGTGTTTCTTTTCGCCCCTTCTCTCTCTCCCTCTCTCGTTCTCTCACTTGTCAGTTAATGCCTTTCGAGTCCTTTTTAGGCCTCTAATAACATCGTGTTCGCTTGCCGATTTTGCTGATTTGTTCAAGGATTAATTTGATGTCAAAAGGCAGTTGTTTAATTCATTTTTAAAGCCAAAGCCGTCTTTTGTCTAAAAACTGACCAAGTCTATAGATTGGCCAGAAAACTTTTTCTAAACAAACCCAAAAAATTTCCAAAAAAAAAAAAAGAAATTTTACAAAAAGAAAAACAATTTTTAAGAAACCCAAAAAGCAATTTCTATGCAGACCGCCCAAATACAATCACAACACACACACACACATACAGCGAGAGAACCAGTAACCGTTTCCAGTCGGTTGTATACGACTTTGGGATACCCTTTAGAAAGTAACTTTAGAATAAAGTCTACAAGTTGGAGCTTATTTGGCTCCCTAATTGATATCAAGCGATGTCAGTCTATAGCTATCCAAAGTGTATAAAGAATTTGACTTTCATATGCCCATTTTTGTTTGGTCTGCAGGGTATGTAAAGTCAATTTACAGCACGAGCCTCCAAGAAGCAACAAAAGGTATATGTACATACATATGTATGTATATAGAACCCAAGCCATAGCTCGGGCCAAGGCGGTGGCAGTGTTGCCAATAAATCCGTAACGAATCCTTTTGCCAAAGTAGAAGCGGCAACGACATCGGCAACAACAACAACAACAACACGAAAGGATCTACGCTTCAGTGCATTTTTGATGGACGTATCCGAGCGTAGCATATTGATGGCAAGTTTTGCGCATTTTACGGATATTGCACAATTTTGCTTTTTTTCTTCTCTTTTTTGTTTGACTTTTGGTGTTCGGGCGGGCTCCTGTTAAAGAGGCAACTGGCAAAAATAATAGAATGAGGAAAAACGCAAAAAGAAATGATTAATTACCCCAAGCAATCGGACGGGGCGTGATTGTGAGAGAGAGAGTAAACGCAAAGCACTTTTAATTGGCTTTTGAGTCGATGGACTAATAAAGATAAATTGTTTTTTAAAAGCAAAAATGTTGACAATGCAGGAGCCAGTGCCAGAAAAACGAAAAAAGGAAAAAGCATAAAGGAAAAAGAATAGGAAAAAAAGGACACGCCGTTGTTGTCAACAGCCAGGATATGACAGTTTATCTATGTCAGCGCAGTGGTACGCACTCAATTGGAAGATTAAATGCAAGCTCTCACTCCACACGGAGTCTGGCCCATGATCCAGACACCTCCGTCCGTCCGTCGTAGTGTCTCTGGCCAGTCTGGCACTTGCATTTCCATTTGCCACCGGCTCCAGGGCCAGATCAACCCCCACACACCACCTTTATATCCACTTTAATTTTATGTTTTGTGTTATTTGCCGCCCCAAACATACATACAATGTGTTGCATTGTATTGCGGCAATATGTGTATCCCATCCTTGCTTATGGGTTTCTTTTTTCGGGTGGCTACCGTAACGCGCCCCCCTCCCTTGGAACCCCTTTTTATATGTCTCACTCTCTCCACAAGCGATTCAAATGCCGCTGCTCAACCATTTTTGCGTATGAATTGTAAAAACACCGCACACATATTTCACGTTATTGTTTGGTGAGGTTCTCATTCCTTCCCATTGCCATTGCCATTTCCATTTCCATTCCCATTGCATGGTTCTGGCTGGCTAGCAGGTAAAGCTGCAGCCTTTACCCTCTTTGGTGTCTGTCCATTCAGTCTGTCTGTGCCATTCCAAGTCGTGCCATACATTTGATATATGTTTTGGTGTCGAGCATGAGTTAACTGTGTCACAGGCATCGTAAATTTTCGCCACATTGCTGTTGCTGCTGCTGCTGCAGGGACACAGGACACAGGGAGGGAAGGAGTCACACTAGAGACTATACATACATATATAGTAGGCAGAAGGGGAACAGACGAACGAACAGCATCGGGTTGGTTTGACTGAGTGCATTGAAATTGCTAGAAATAATCGTAAAATGATGAAGTCTTTTCGCAAGGACATTGCATACTACAGATGAACTCGTGCTGCCTTTCAAAAATAATGACTTATGTGTTTTTGGGCACATTTTTTGGGTGGCTTCATTAAATCAACAATTTATGAAGACGACGACGATTGAGCAGAAGTTATCTTTCTGTCTTTATTAACATGGGCCGCATGCTCGTCTTGTTAATGGTTTTTGGCGAAAAAAATAAAACACAAGAATCGAAAATTGAGATTAACAGATCAGCATATTGATTAACCACTTTAAAATTTACGATTTTTATGAATTATGTCAATTAACATTTAGAAATTTATAGACATAGAAAATTTGATGGGCCCTGGAGAGGGAAGAAGCTTTCTTTTATTTTTTTAGGATCAGTAAAAGCAGTCGAAATTCTTCTATGTCCTTGCTGGGGTAAAGAGGTCAAAGATAGACTACATTTAATTAGGTTATTAATGAACAGTCGCTTTCACATTCCCATCATCTATTGCTTACCTAATTTTGATGTAAACTTGTTGTTGGTTTTTTTGTTTTTATGGTTTCTACGGACAGCTCATGTGTTGATTAATGTCTCTACTTCGACTAACCACACAAATGAAGAGCCCAAATAACACAAGTGCTAGAAAATATATTAAAGGACTAATTAGCAGCAGCAATTAGACTTTGAAGTGGCTGCCAACAATGCAACTGTCAAACCAAGCGGATATAAGTAGAGTCTATGTATGTGTGTGTGTCATGAAAAATGATACACAAAATTCACTCAATGTACACATAAACACACACACATAAAGTAGGAAGAATTGTGGAAAGAAGATAGCTGGTGAGGTAGGGGCAGCTGTGAGACTGCCAGGCAGCCAGCAAACCAGCCCGAGAGCCTTGTCTGCCTTATGCCTTTTGGGCCCTTTTTTTTTTATGCCGCCGCTGGCCTTTGTTTTGTCGGTTTTGTCTGTCAGTTGATAGCGATATATATAAATGTATGAGTATGAGTTTGTGTGTGTGTGTGTCTGTATTTTTGGCTGGGGCAAGTATAGAGTATAATTTCGTTTAATATTGTTCATTTTAGTTGTGTAATTGTGCGACGTTTCTTGTCCTCATCCTCATCGTCAACCTCCTCTCATTGCCGTTGTCATTTGATGTCGTTCGTCCTGTGTGCTGCTTCACTTTCCTTTTTCAATTTTTCATTTCAACTGAAATTTCATTGTCTCAAGTCAGAGGGGGGATCAGTTTACATAGCCAGGGACCAGCCAGGGCCAGCCAGAGAGACGAACGACAAGGGCTGCCTTGAGGGCCCTATGGCTCTCGGCTCTGGGCAACAGTCGCGTGGGTATTCAACACATTTTGGTTCATTTTCTGCCTACCTACATACATACATACTATACATACCTTAAAGAGTGCCTTGTCCTTCTTATGCCTTCTTGCCTGTGAGATCGCCGCTGTCATATTGTTTGAATTGAGAACCTAGGCAGCAGCGCCACATTTTGACATGACATTCTCAAAGTTCTTTATCTGATCGGACGTCGCGTTGCGTTCGCAGTCATTTGGAAAATTTTCGTAGCTCCTTTTTTTTATATTTTTTGAAATATTGTATTGTAATTTTCATTAATGTTTGGCTTGGAGTTCTCTTCTGCTTTTAGTTTTATGGCATCTGCGCTGGCACACCAAGATACATATATATACTTATGTATATGTATATAAAAATAATTCTAGACGACAACAATATTGATGGCGACAGGCTAATCAGTATGATGAAATTTCAGTTTTTTATTTGAATTTTGTTGGTTTGGGGTTTGCTTTGTTTAGAATTCAGAAATTTGAGACAGTTTGTTGATGGGTTTTTAGGGTAATGGACATTGACACTGATTGGAATATTTTAGATTTTCTAAAAGATTGTGACAGCCCAGGGCAACGAATAGCAAAGGTGTTTAGTTGAGGAAAGGGCAGGTAACATCAGTCCTAAGATATCTTTATTGATATGTATGTATGTATGTATGTTTGACAAATTGCAATTCATTATATAGACATAAGGTGAACTGAGTCTTCTTGAGATTTAGATTAGAAATATTTGAAACTATGAACTTTGATCCCCTTTTTGGTTGTGATCCATCCTAGCTGTGTCTCTATGGGTTAGAATTTTTGTTAGATCATCGTGTTCTTATTAACGATCTTTTCAATGATCAAGGCCAATATCATAACGCCTCTTTTTTGTCATCGTCACGCCTTCCATTCAGATTGTGTGTATGTACTTTCAATTGAATCATGTTCGAATGTTTATGGATGCCGTGTTTCATGCTCCCCACTGATGCGAGCTTTTTTTTCATTTCTTTCCTTTTCATTTTGAATGTTTTTGGTGATCTCAACTAACTGCCAATCTCCCGTGGTGCTGTAGTGCGACGACCACAAACACGCACTTTGAAAATCATTAATCAAGACCCACTTAAATTTAAAACGCTTACGAATTGTATCGCCTTGCACGATTTTCAACGATAACGATTTCAGTATTATTTATTATTATACCATACACCCATAGGGTGAAATGGTATATTAAAGTCGCCAAAATGTATGTAACAGGCAGAAGGAAGCTTCTCCGACCCTATAAAGTATATATATTCTTGATCAGGATGAATAGCCGAGTCGATCTAGCCATGTCCGTCTGTCCGTCCGTCCGTCCGTCCGTCCGTCCGTATGAACACGCAGATCTCGGAGACTATAAGAGCTAGAGCCACCAAATTTGGTATGTATACTCGTGTAGTATGCACATGTTCAGAGTTAATTGGAATTTCGGCCACGCCCCCTTACGCCCCCGGGAATCACATAAAACTGTTTTTCTTAAAAAGTATAACAGCTAGAGACATCAAATTTGGTTTATATACTCGTTTAGTTGGCGCGCAGAAACTAATTGTTTAAACTTTTTGCCACGCCCCCTTCCGCCCCCGGAATTTACATAAAACTGATTTTCTTAAAAACTATGACAGCTACCGACATCAAATTTGGTATGCAGACTAGTTTAATAGATGCGCAGAAACTGGTTATTTAAAAATTTTGCCACGCCCACTTCCGCCCCCGCAAATCAAACAAAACTGATTTTATTAAAAACAAACAAAGCTAAAGTCACCAAATTTAGTATGTATACTGGCTTGGTATGCGCGCAGAGTATATATATTTTCATATTTTGCCACGCCCACTTCCGCCTCCATAATTAAGAAAAAACCGATTTCCTCCTGTAGTTTTTTGACCATCGCATTCAAATTCGGCAGACTAATTAATCTTATCTATTTCCACAAAACTACCAAATTTTATTGAAATCGGACTAGAAACATGCAAAATATGAGTATGAACGTATTTTACTAAGCGGTCCACAAGGCCAGAATTGGCCGTTGGCTAGTGGCGGCGCTAGAGTGCTCGTGTGTTTGTAGAGTCAGCGAGATAGCACATAGTATGAAGCATGTAAAAACAATTTAATAGACATACATTTGGTTTTCGAAATTTAAAAAAATTTGTTTCACCTGGTGTATGGTATACCTAAGTCGACGAGTCGACTTACTTGCTTCATTTTTTATTAATATTAATACAATGCCGTTTGTATTTACCGTTCCCATAAATTTACAATAACAAACAAAAATGAAGCAAGTAAGTCGACTTGTCGACTTGGGTATACCATACACCTGGTGAAACAAATATTTCAAATTTCGAAGACCAAATGTATGTCTATTAAATTGTTTTTACATGTCTTATACTATGTGCTATCTCGCTCACTCTACAAACACACGAGCACTCTAGCGCCGCTACTAGCCAACGTCCAATTCTGGCCTTGTGGACCGCGTAGTAAAATACGTTCATACGCATATTTTACATGTTTCTAGTCCGATTTCAATAAAATTTGGTAGTTTGGTAGAAATAGATAAGATTAATTAGTCTGCCAAATTTAAATGCGATAGTCAAAAAACTAAAGGAGGAAATCGTTTTTTTCTAAATTATGGAGGCGGAAGTGGGCGTGGCAAAATGTGAAAATATCTAAATTCTCTGCGCATACTATGCCAGTATACATACTAAATTTGGTGACTTTAGCTTTGTTAGTTTTTGATAAAATCAGTTTTGTTTAATTTACGGGGGCGGAAGTGGGCGTGGCAAAATGTTTAAATAGCCAATATCTGCGCGTCTATTAAGCTAGTCTACATACTAAATTTGATGTCGGTAGCTATCATAGTTTTTAAGGAAATCACTTTTATGCAAATTCCGGGGGCGGAAGGGGGCGTGGCAAAAAGTTTAAACAATTAGTTTCTGCGCGCTAACTAACCGAGCATATAAACCAAATTTGATGTCTCTAGCTATTATACTTTTTAAGAAAAACAGTTTTGTGTGATTCCTGGGGGCGTAAGGGGGCGTGGCAAAAAGTTTGAACAATTAATTTCTGCGCACTAACTAATCGGGTATACAAACTAAATTTGATGTCTCTAGCTGTCATACTTTTTAAGAAAAACAGTTTTATGTGATTACTGGGGGCGTAAGGGGGCGTGGCCGAAATTCCAATTAATGCTGAACATGTGCATACTACACGAGTATACATACCAAATTTGGTGGCTCTAGCTCTTATAGTCTCCGAGATCTGCGTGTTCATACAGACGGACGGACGGACGGACGGACGGACGGACGGACGGACGGACGGACGGACAGACGGACATGGCTAGATCGACTCGGCTGTTGATCCTGATCAAGAATATATATACTTTATAGGGTCGGAGAAGCTTCCTTCTGCCTGTTACATACATTTTGGCGACTTTAATATACCATTTCACCCTATGGGTGTATGGTATAAAAACTCTCACACGCATGCGCCGCCTCCTGTGACACAATGCGAACAAAACTTCCGATGAAATCTCAATAATAAGTGAATAAGAGACTGAAGCCCCACAGGAAGAGTAAACGAGATGGAGTGTCCCCATCCGTAGATCCAGATCTCCCCCCCCACACACACACACACACATACACACAAATCGGCATGTAAATTTTTGTCGCTTCTCTGGAATTGATTTATATCTGCAGCATCGGCGGCAGCGGCGGCAACTTGGCGTACTTCACTCTACTTTATTATTCATTGGAAACACAAGTCGAATGGGCGCGAGATGATGATGATGATGATGATGACGTCGAGATGATAATGATGATGACGATGGTGGAGGTGGAGGAGGAAGGCGGCCCTAGTACTTTGTGCAGTCAGTAAAATTAAACAGAAAAGAAAAACGCAGCCGCCATAAAACTGAGGCAAAATCAAAGCCAAAGAGCTTTGAATTTCAATTAATTTGACTGAATGGCTGACTGACTGATGGACTTGAGGACTGATGGTTGGGCTTGACTTGTCTTGGCTCTGGCTCTGGCTCTTGCTCTCAGGGTCTGCTGCGACCAAAGTTACTCGTAAATGTGGGCATTTTCAGTTTTATGGGTTAATTGCCATTGTTTGGCAATCAAAGCCAAATGCCAAAAAGCCAAAAGAGAGAGTGAGAGGGTGAGGGAGAAAAAAAGAAACGAAAAAAACATTTTTAAGACCTTTCCTGTCGTAATTCATATTGGCAGTAGACAAGCAAATTGTTAAAGAGCCAATCAAATAAAATTCAAAAGAACCTAAAGGACTACAACGACAATATGACAATACATTGAGAAAATGTTAAATTGGATATTAATCAATGGAAATACTCAGTTAAATTGAATGCCAAATTAATATTTATGGGCACGTTATGTTGTTGTTCTTCTTGGGTTCTGTTGGCCCATCTGAAGCTTAATTAATGAATGAAAATTCTCAAACAGTCACTCAATATACATATTTCAATATGAAATTGTATGTACCCATGTATTTCAAAAGGGAATTAACAATAATAAAAAAAGAACGGCATTAAAACAATGCCAAAAGTTAATGGACCACAAATATGCGTTTCGTGTTCGATATATATATTTTTTTGGTTTAATTTTTTCCCCCTTGTTGCATTTTTGGTCTGTCATTTGAAAGCTGGCAACGGGGAACATCAGCGATGTCATGAAAGGCAATAATGCAATTATTTTATCACACACCGAGGATGCGTTTTTTAAAGCGTAATAATCATAATAATAATAGTTTCGAGTTGTAATAATAATAATAATAAAATTGTGAAAATAGCCATAAGCCATCATCAGCCAGTCAGACGGCCAGCCATTCAACCAACCTACGGACTGACTGACTGACTGGCCGAGTAAATTGCTGTCTGTTCGTCTGTATGAAAATTATACCATACATACATTACGTAGTACATACTTATGTACATACATACATACGTTTATGCATACATATATGTACATACATATGTATGTATGTAAAGGCGTTTATACACAGTAAAAATTGAATTTATACCCAATTTAATTTCGTAGCAGTACAACTAATAGAATAGGACTTAAGTACTGCATTAAAACTTTATAAAAAACGTTTTTACTCTTTAAAATCATTAATTAACTCCAATCTAAACTTAATGGGGGCCTTTTGTGCTATCTTAGTCAATTATAATTGATTGATTTGTTTTGATTATTTTGCTTTGTTTCAATCACGTATTCAGTTAATTGCTAGTTTTGTTTTATGTGCTTAGCACAAACTTCAAATACTAACTAAATTGATCTTTTAAAGGATTCGTTTCTTGTTATTATCCTTTCATGTTTGCCAAATTGAAACTATTGACGTCTTGGCCAAGAGAGACAAGCAAAAAACCAAATATTTATTAATGAGACACTAAATTAACTGTTTTTTGAAAAGATGTCCTTTTGCATCAAAGGATTCGTAAATACTCATATTTGATTTTGTTCAGTGTAGAGATGAACGTTTATATGGATAGCTGCATTTAAGTAATTGTTGCAACTGATGACAACGTCGCATTTTGGCTCGCTTGCCTGTCACTTGCATTGACAATATGCGAGAAAAATAACGAGAGAGGGAGAGAGAGACAGGGAGAAGGAAAGGGATGGAGATGCATGCAGACAGCAGCAG
Organism: Drosophila tropicalis; assembly: GCF_018151085.1. Lineage (NCBI taxonomy): Eukaryota > Metazoa > Arthropoda > Insecta > Diptera > Drosophilidae > Drosophila > Drosophila tropicalis. The sequence continues at coordinate 886,878 of NW_027173374.1, forward strand.
TAAAAACAGAAGGGAGCCAGCAGATCGAGGGAATTCTCATATATAATATAAACTGCTGCTGCAGCAGCAACGGCGACAAATTGAAGTACGCTTAACTGAGCGAGAGGAAGAGAGTTAAGACCCCATAAAATATGCAACTGCAACAACAACAAGAACAGCAGCAACATCATCGTCAGAGGCAGAGGCAGAGGCAAGCAAGCGGCAACCCCCTGCCAATAAAATTTTATTAAACGCCATAAAAATATTTATGAAATTGTTGTTGGCGCAAAGAGTCGTGTTTATTGTTTGCCCGTTTGTGCAACAAAACCAAAAACAAAAAATGATAATGGGAAAATTATACAAAATACGCAAATGATAATGCAATTTATTTCGTGATAGTTTAAAACGGAAATGGCCAAAAGATCGTTTAGATAAAGTACACAGATTTCATTTAAAAGCAACAATTAATATATGTATATATTATAATCATGGTGTATTAACGTTCACTAAATGTAGGTACTTAACAAATTTAATAGAAAAATGCGAATTTCAGAGTAAATTATTCACAAAACGAAAGTTATTTCATCTTTGTAATTGAAATTCCATTACAATTCCCCACCATTGGTTTTGGTGTTGGCTAAATTGAATTTTCTGTTACCGAAATCAAAGTAAGCTAACCTCCAATTTGGCTATGACCATTTTACGATTGCAACCGGCTCACGCTTCATTGCATTCCCGGCAATAAGTAAGAAGGGTCGTTGTCGGCGACTCTACTGCATATATTCATGTTACGGCTTTGACAGTTGAACGCATTTTTGACACAAATACAGAATAAGCGAGATATGAGGAAGGAAAAGGTTGCGATAGAGGGAAAGAAAATTGCGTGAGTGTTGCACGTGTCGTGTTGTTGGGCGTTGTCAATGGCAACACCAACGACAGCAATCTAAAAGCCTGAACTCAGCATGAGACCAGCATCAGAAGCAGCAGCAGCAGCGGCGGCAGCATCAACCAGAATCAAAGCCAGAGCAAGGACCAGGACATGGACCTGAACCTGCAGTCAGCCGGAGTCAGAGTCAGGGAATCGAGAAACCGGAGTCAACAGCTCTCGGCAGCAAAAATTTCACACTTGCAGCACAGAGACAAAGAGAGGGAGATACATAGAGGCAGTCCAACAGTCCGTGTTGCCGTTGTCGGTGCCTGCAATTCAATACTCGCACGCAATTTGAATTGACTAATCCAAAAAGCATTTCTGACACTTGCTGCCTTCTGCACTCTGCGCATCCCGCTTGTTGCCCTCTCTTTACTTTTTCACTCAATCTCTCGCCTGTTACTAATGACTTGGCACTTCTCGGAGGACAGAAGGACAAGAGGACAGGCAGGCAGGCGGACAGGCTGGCAGGCAACTGCCAACTGACAACCTGTGCGTTACGGGCCCCGCCTTATTGCCAGCTTTGCTGTCAGGCATTTGTCATATTTCTGTCAAATAAGCGCTTTTAATATTGATAGTTGTTGCTGCTGCTGCTGTTGCCGATGTTGCTGCTGTTGCCACTATTACCACTACTACTACTACTACTACAAATACTACAGCGACTGTCAACAGGATGTTGGCTTCAGCGCGTTTCGAAGCTTGAACGAACGCTGTGTGCAATCAGGCGTTTTATGTGAGCAGCTTAATGTGAATTTATTGCATTTTGCCGACCAACAACCGACGCCCTTCTTTATACCTAATGAGACCCAAAGTAAGAGAACTCATAGGAAACACACGCACACCAAATCAAATCAATAATTTCCATTGATGAGTCTCCCCAAAAAATTTGGATCAAAATCAATGCTACATTTTGGCCCCTCATACCCTCATATACATACGTTCGATGATGATTTGATGATTCGATGTATGACGCTTGCTTAAGCTGCCAAATATTATGAGGGCATATCACACCAAAACATTTTTCATTGTTGTTCGTTTTTGTTCGAGACAATGGATGAATGGGCCGGGTCGGGTTGGTCTTGTTGGTCGTTCGATCATATCGATGGGTTATGCTCATGCTCGTTCTTCTCTCATTATTATGATGATGATGATGCGTCTGATGATGATTATGATAATGATGATTTATAAGCGTCTGTTAGGCAAACTGTAGCGCCATTTGTTTGCATAACCAACAAACCATACAAATGTTAAATTATCAGACATTAAACATTTAAGCAGAAAACATGGTTAAAGCTCTCTCCTTTAACCTATTGTTGCTGAAGCCACCTGCGCTCTAGCTCTGATGTGTGCGGGCCACCCGCTGCGTTTTAGCCAAGCTTAAATATGCCCCCCAAAAAAAGAAACCCAAAGAAAAATTGATATAAATAAATGTGTGGTATATAAGTAGGTAAATGTACATATGTACTGCCTGGAGCATTGCCCATATTCATACATACCTACATACATATGTATATTGGCTAAAAATGCAAAATGCCAAAAGGTCGTAAGCCCAGCATGTAGCATTTTGACAGTGTGAGCGAGAGACAGTTGAGAATTGTGCAATACACAACTTGGGCTTGGCTGTGAGAGCATTTTCCAGTTAAAAATTCAGGTGAAACTAAATGGTACAATGACCTATCAAAAAAGAAATATCGTCAATCAGATTGACTTCAATTTCAATTACTGCCAATTGAGAGCAAAATTTATAAATAAAAACCCAAAGAAAGAATATGTCTGTGGCCTTTTAATTGGATGCTAATAGAAAGATTGATAACAGATAATGGATATTGATATCTTGTCATTCGCATGATACTTACCAAAGAAGAAAATTCAATACAACAACAAGCAAGTTTGGTAATTGGCAGTATTGTTTACATTTTTACTGATTTCACAATTTCTATAAATATGCCTTTCATTGGCCATTACAAAAACTAGACACGAACACGATTTAAAATGTCTTTTCTCTTGTCACTTAAGCGATTTATTGCAATGCTGCAATAAATTGAGGTCAGAGTTGTTTGTTTGGCTCAAAAATAGCCCCAAATATGTATGTATGTGTGTGTATGTATTGATATTTGGAAATTTGATATAATGCAATTAATTGCTAATTGTTATTGGGCCCAACAATGTGTTGTGCATATATCCAATATATGCATTAGCCTGCAATGATATCCATTTTGCTTTTTGCAATCAAAGTGCCTTCTACTGTTTGCCAATTAAATGCCTTTAGAATTTATTTAACAATTGTGGTTTAATTAGAGTCATGTGAACAAAACTAGCAGACAGATTTATTTTTATGTGTCTTGTAGTCAAAATGTTGCTGATCAATTCGGGATAGCATGTGCAATGAACTTATGTCAGGCCAGGGCACACCTCCAACCAAAAAGAGGCCTATATACATAGTTAGTTTGACATTTAATTTGAATTGTAATTAATTTATTGAATGCTCGCTCGTTGGCTTCAATGCTTTCAATTTCAACCAAACGTATATGTTTGTGTGTGCCCTGAGGTTGTAAAATTTTAATGTCCATTTCATTATCTTGACTTGAAAATCTAATTACCAAAAGTGTAGACTGCTGCAAAGTCTCGAGACTCTGTATGTGAGTTGTGTTGACTGTTTGATGGTGGTGCTATTTGCTTTTGAGGTGACAGTAGTCAGTGAGGCAGCAGCAGCAGCAGCAATATGTGACCTAAACCTCACCGACTTACCACTTGCCACTTGCAGCTGACGGCAGCTTTGCTCAATTAAAGAGCCAGCAAGGCAACACATAAACAGCCCAAAAAGGTAACCGCGACTTGGCCTTTATTATTATCTTGATGAGCGCCCAAACTATTTTACGAGCTCAACAACAAGTTAATTAGCCATTGGTATTAATGCCTCCTCAGCGGGCACATACGGCAGCAGCAGCAGCAGAAGAAGAAGAAGCGGCAACGTCAGTTGGCTGAAATAGAAGTTTAATTTTTTTTTTGTTTTCAATGTGTTTTTACCTGTATATTGTTTTTTGTCCTGCTGCTGTGCTCCCCAGTTGTCTTTATTATCTTGCTCATTATGATTTTATTTGCCTTGTGATTCTTCTTAATTATAATTTCCATTGGCAAATATTGCGTGCCTCTTTTCCTTCCGGCTGTGTTCAATTGTTTGATATAATCAAGTGCGTATAACGAGGGAATTAGAATTAGCCATGTTAATTACCGCTGACCAGCACCGAGCAGCAGCGTGTGAACAACTTTTTGTCATTTCCTTTTCACTGCGCACCTGTGCGCTTGGCAAAGCCGAAAAATGATAAATGAATTGCATGATAAAAAGCCAAAGTAAATGGCTAAGACGCTGTGCAAATAATTTTAATTAAATGCCAATTGCCTTCATACGCCATGTGTGCGAGCGAGCCACACAGATGGTAGATAAAGTGCCAGCTGACAGCTGTTGGCGTGTTGCAATAACCAAGAGCCAAATAGCGACACCAGCAACAGCAACACGACCAAATCACAATCGTAATTTGCTTGCCCGTCATTTATTGAAGCTCAATTTGATTTGGCTGGCCGAATGGTTTTACTGCCGCCTCAATGATTGTCCACCTCTCACCAAATTGTTGCCACAACTTTTTGGCTAAGGCCAAGAGTCAACACGATCGGCCTTTATATAATAACCGCTAAAGACAAAAAATGAAAAGGAAAAAAGAAGGTGTGCAGGGCTGGCTACGTTTGTATTCGTTCTCAAATTGTGTTCAAATGACACCGTTTAAAACAAACGACGCGCCATAAACAAATTAAACTTGTCCAACAACAACAAAAACAACATCGACGAACAAAAAACACAAATCGAAAATGTTTAAACTTAATGCGTTCCGACAACGCCCACGAAATCTCTTGAATTTGAAATGAAGGCAACAACTGCAAAAGCAACAAAAGTCAACAAATTATCATCATCATCATTGTTGTTGTTCGTTGTTGTTGAAGTTCAAGTTGTTGCTGTTGTTGTTGTTGTGGTCGCTGTCAAATGATGTTGCATTAAATTGTTGCCCCTGCTGCGCGTTTGCTGTGTTGGCGTACAAACAAACTTTGACCCCAAAAAAAAAACGAAAGATACGAAAGAAAAATTCAAAACCAATAGATTTATAAGTGAAAGGGTTTCTATTTTGGATTTCTTCCATTGCTTTATTACTATTTGTTCGCACGAAAATGTGGCAAGGAGGGAAAAGGGGGCCGCATGTCATGTGTCTTCCTTGTGGCATTTGCTGCACTGCACATGGCTTAATATAAAGGTGCGGCTGAAGTGGTTAACCCAAATCACATTGATTTTTTGAGAGCTTTCCAACACACACACACACACACACACAGACAATTAGGATAAATCAAAATATGAAATTGCACAAAAATCGTGTATAATAAAACGATATATCAATAAATTACTCAAAAAAACCTTTGGCAACCTTTAATGTCTATTTTAGTTTTTCTTTGAAAGAGTTGCAATCAAATAAATGTAATTTGTTAAATAAAATGCGCTATATTTAGTAACCTTAAACGAAACTATTACATTTAGATTAGAGTCATGTCGTGAATTATACCAATTTTTTTTTTTTTTTTATATGTTAAACTTTGTAATTAGTAAATGGGTTGTCATATAGGAAGTATTTTTAAACTACATAGCCTTTTTTTCTTAGGAGCGAAGTTTCATATTTTTAAGCGATTAATTTGTACAATTTTTGCATTAAAAGAGTTTTGATTAAGAAGGTTTTCTCATTACTTATTTATCTATATTAAAATCTATTTCTTGTGGTATTTTTGTTCAACAATATTTAACTTTATGATGACCTGTGACCTCTTTAATGCCTACAAATGTAATTGCTTTTCACTAGCTAGTTAAATCACTTTCTCTAACCGTTCGTATTTAACAAGAAGATGCACCCTTCAGTGGAGAGGAAAAAAAGCTTTATTCATTGACAGTTTTATTGGTGAATAATTGCTAATCATTAAACCATTTTGTACGGCATTTGTTCAAGACCATCCAAATGATTGATCTATTCAATATCAAAATGAAAATGAAACAAAACAGCTGCCAGTCAGACAATAGACAACGGACAATCAGACAATAGACGGTAGACAGAAGCGGCAACAGCAAATGAAGAAGTGAAGAGTGAAAAAAAATCAGCTTAGTCACACGGCTGGCAGGCCAAACAGGCAGACGGGCAGGCGGGCAGTCAGTCAGCACAAAGCACATAAATTATATGATATAGTCGTAGAATGATAGGTTGGGAGGAGAGTGGTGTTGAGGATGGGTGTTGGAGGTATGACGAGGGCGAGGCTAAGGCATTTTCAATGATTTCGTTCGACTAACCAATCAAGCAACCACTAAAATAATCCATTAAAGATAAACTAAAAGCAAACACTAAACTTTTGTGCTAAGCCAAGGAAAAACCGCAGCGAGAGAGAAACGGGAACGCGAACGCTAAGACGTACGCGGAAGGCAGGCAGCACCCACAAGCTGATAATCAATCATTTATCAATGAGGAAAAGCAACGCTATATGCCACACGCCCATAAACTGCACGGTGCACTGTTATGTTCCCCATGCATCAGTGAATATGTATGTGTGAGTGTGTGTGTGAGTGAGTGGGTGGGTGAGTGAATGGGTGTGCGTGTATTTGTGTATAGAAGCTTTTAGTTTGCGTTTAACGCCTCATAGATTCTCTAAAGCGTCAAGTCAAATGATGACGGAGAAGGGAGAGAAGTTCGCTACTGTAGGAGGCGGCTCCCACATGGGAACACTTCAAAGATGTCTATGATAAACTGATATGAATGCCTTCATGTGTGTATGTGTGTGTGCGTGCACGCATTATCCGCTTTTCGGCAAACCGCAAACCCTTACCTACTACCACTACAACCCCCTATGATAAGGAATTTCCCCATTTGCCCACCCCCTCCCTGTTACTCAGTCGGTTGGTCTATTGATGAGAACTAGGAATGTTTGTGTGTGTGAGTGTGTGTGAGCAACCGCAGTAGCTGCTGTTGGGTTTAATTAATTTTCTAGCATTTTGAATTTGATTTGAATCTTGACTGAGTTGCACTCAGGGCCCCGCGGGTTTGTGTTTTTCATTCACATTCACATTCTCTCATTGATTTGTTCAGATACTGATTTGAGATTCAAATCCAAGAATTATTCTGTGTGGGAACAACTTTTCTGTTTGCCCCATGCGGGTGGGTGATGAAATGGATTTGCTTTTTTCTTAACAATTGAAATTTATGCAATGTTAAATTATTTAAAATATATATTTTCACAGACTTTTTCCTCATTATCTCTCTCTTGTGTTTTTCAGAATGCTGCCAGTTGCCGACCTGAGAGGAACAACAATGCGGAGGAGCAGCGGCGAGTAGAGGATTGGCCGCTTAAAAATGAAACGTTATAAATTTTTACGAGTGTACATCGTTACGCACTGGCATTGAATTTTTACGAGTGTATATAATACCATACGCTTCGGAAAAGAAAGGCAGTTTAAAACAATAAAGAGAAAAACACAAAACAAACTGAAGTAGGAAAAAGGAAAAGAGAAGAAGACAGCAGAGAGAAAAGGCAGAGCTTAAACACCGACGACGACTAAAGGAAATTGCAAAGGGAGGAGCACACTAGTAGCAGCTTGGGCAAACGTTCTAAACACGTGACGCTACCCCCATACCATTGCTTGGTAATCGACGCCATTTTGTAACGGTAATTGGCCTTGCACACGTGAACAAGTGAATAAGAGTGGGCACGCCCCCTACATACCCCCCGCAGCCAGAAAGTTAACCAATCATAACGATGGCCGTTAGCAACATTGTCTGTGAATGGCTTCGTGCCTTGGGCTTGGCACAATATGCCGAAAGTTTTCTTGACAATGGCTATGATGATTTGGAGATATGCAAACAGGTCGGTGATCCTGATCTGGATGCCATTGGTGTGGAGAATCCTGCCCATCGACATAAGCTCTTGAAAAGCATACGTTCGCTGAGAGAGAAGGGTGCTGCCTCTGTATACTTTATGTTAAACGATCCGAACTCATTGTCCGGGAGCATGGAAATACTTTGTGAAACGCCGCCCAGCAATGAGCTGGAGTTAGTGCTGCGCGAACAGCTGGAGACGGATGGAGTGCGATTGACAGCGCATCCATATTCAACACCGGTAAGTCCATGTCACTTTATACACACTCAAACAAACACACACACACTCTGTATACACTCTGAAGTAGATGACTTTGATTGGGTGTTGTTAACCAAGGCGAAAGATTTAATGAGTACCAGTGTCACCCGCTGTGATTGTAATTTGCACTGATTGGGATTGAGAATGGGGGGAATTCGAAAGGCAGAAGAAGATTGGGGCCAAAATCATGGTAGAGAATGCCATTAGCAGATATTTTTAAAGCAATCTCAACTTTCATTAAACGTATTTCAACACTCACTTCAACACACACACAAACACATACAAATACGTATGTATATACATTCACACACTTGCCAACAGAGACAAGTTTCCAAGTTTAGCAAGCTTTTTATTACAAAATCCAATTGCAAACAAAACTAAAATTGCACTCGGATTCTCCCATTCTTAACACTCGGCTGCTGCAATTCATCCCAAAGCAGCCACCCACAACACAAGCGGGGAGTAGAATCAGCAGCTGCTCCTTGCCTCTCGTCGCATTCAATGTCAGTTTACATACTTAAATTAAAATTCTCGACATGCGAGGCACACACATAGTTAAAATGAAAAGGGAGAGAAAGAGTAGGAGAGAGAGAAAGATAAAGCAAGGGCATTAGGGAAGATAAAGGGGCAAAGGACGGACCGACCATTGCCAAATGTCAACCCCGGTCCACACACTTGACAGTAAAATGGAGTACATTTAAACGGCGGCAGCTTCAACTCCCAACGCCAACTCTAACTCCAACTCCTTATTCCAAATTCAGCTCCAACTCTCCAAACTGCAAAAACTCTTTTGACCACTGGCCAAACGGCTTTTATATATGAGGAGATAGAGTATATAGCAGCTTTTGGGGCTTTGGCTTTAGCTTTGGTGCCGTCTCGAGTGTCACGTTGCTGCCGGGCTTCCATTGTTCCAGCACCCCAGCACCAAGTGCCCAGTATGTTTGGTGTTCAGAGAGTTCTCTTCCAGGTAGGCGACATATCATGTGCCATTATGCATGTGAGTGAAGGTGTGTGTGTGTGTGTGTGTTTGTTACCAAAAGGCACCGACGCCTCATGCCTGGTTCCGGCTCGCAATTCCTGCAAATCCACTCGAGCAACGAGCAGCATTTAAAAAGAATGCCTTTGCCTTTTGCCTTGCCCTCTGCCAGCTCTGCGCATCTTTTGCAGCTTCAGTGTAATTAAAATAATGCCAAAGAGCAGACAAGCTACCCAAAATGCAAAAAAAGAAAACAAAAACCCAAAGAAGACATGAAAAACTGGCTACATTTGATGGACAACAAACAACCAAGCAATGGAAAGAGAAAGATGATGGTAGAGAGTGGCAGAGCATCAGGCTTAAAGCTTGCGTTGATTTATTATGCAAAAATATTTCGCAAGCTAAAATTATTACTAAAAACCAAAGTAAAAGAAGAAGAACCCAACCCAAGTGACCCAAAGGAATTTAGCACATCAATTCAGCAAAATGTGATTTATATATGGAGACAGGATTCGGGCCGTAAGCAACACAACATTGGAGGATCAACAGCAGCATCCTGTCCAACTTCGTTGGCGGCAAAGCGCGAGGGTTGAGCACAAATCACGTCATTGAGTTGTTTTCATCAAAAGGGCAAGCATCAAGACAAAAAAAAAAGACACCCAATCTTAGGTAGGGATAGGGAAACTGCTTCTCCATATGCTTCTTGATGTTGATGATGATGATGATGAGAATGACGAGATGATGCAGTCTTCTGGCTGTCTGTCTTGCTCACTCACTTCCCTCACAGACTCACTCACTCACTCGCTCATTCATTCATTCATTCGCATTGCCCTGTCCGCACTCCTTCCTCCGTTTACTGGTCTCTGCGTACGTTTTGTGTATTTTTATCCGAAAAACTATCTTGGCTGCCGACTGACGACGACTTCTTGCAGTTTTGTATCGCTTGCGTATCGCTTGGCATACAATTTTTATTTATTACTCATTCAGCTGCAAAATTGTTCCTTAATTGCCCATATCAGCTGAGAAATGAAATTTATTACCTGGCGTGTGTATATCGCCAGTCGCAGCCCAATGCCCAAGCGCTCCAGTGCCAAAGAGCGAACGGAAAACGTTGGACAACAGACAACGAGGAATGGACTTACGGACGAGTCCTAAAACTTTTGCTGCCGCATCATTATCAGTTTTGCAGTCCGTCCGCAAGTCGTATACTCTCCGTCGGCAGTTGGCAGTTTGAGTCTTACTGTCTTGCCAGGCAGCCAGCCAACCGGCCAGACAGCTAGCTAGCAGTTCTTTTCATGCCTTTCATCCCACTCTTCTTGATGTCGGCAGTCCCCTCCAGCATCTCGACATCATTAGTTTTGTGCGCCGTGCCGACAACGTTTTGTATATTTACTTAATATTGCAATGGTCTGTGAGCGAGTGTCCAGCATCGAACCAACGTATCCATGATGCTGCCATTTATCTCCGCTGTATATGTGTCTGTATAGTCCGCGAACGTTGGACACACACACACATACAATAGCAAACTTCTGTGATTTCTGATTTCTTATGCCAATTTACTGTGAGACTTCATCGTCGTTGTTATTATTGTAGTTGTTGCTGCTGTTGCCGTTGCTCTACATAGCCGGCTCATCCGTTGTGGCTGGCCTCATCATCATCATCAACTTTAGCATCGTCGTAGCCATAGATCAAAAGACAGTTTGCTTTAGTTTTACTCTACCTACCCACCTCTTCCGTTCCCCGAAGTTGTATAATTTTATTTTATGTGCCTTTAGCCTTGACCAGGTCAAGTTGTTTTGGGGTCGTCTTGGTCTCTCCCTGCCTTGGCACCGGCAACGGCATCAACATCGGGTCTTGGGGTCTAGATTTGACTCTGTGCCTGGACCTGACGGACTGTGGCCTGTCTGACTGACTGACTTTAAGTTATTTCTCCGCTTGGTTTTATTGATTTGTCCTCTTTGATCTTCTGCCTGAGCTGTGGCATGATTTCATTTTTATGAACTTGACTTTTGCGCATTTTCATTTCGATTTCTTCCTCTTCTTAGCCCGTTTTATGCGTAGCCTCCGACAAAGGAGTAGTAATTGCCGCAATTCAATTAGTTCAATTTCTGCCTTCTGGTCATTATTCTTCAATATTGGCAGTGGTAGTAACTCATTTTAAACAATAAATTATTGCAAACAGAAACAAAAAAATAAAGTTGCCTAATGAACACATTAACAATTCTTTACTTTCCAAGCTAATTTACCAAAACAAAAACCAATGGCACCAATTTGCATAGTTTAGCAATTGCTTTCATTTTGCCATTAAACTTAATCAGGTATTTAACACCAACAAAAAAGGTAGGAAGTAAAGTAAAAACAAAAAAAAAAAGGGGGGAAATACTGTGAAACCATTCATTGCTCATAAAAAATTAAAGTCTAATTGTAAGGGGGAGAACGGTAAAGATAGACCCCAAAACATAGTCGCGGCTCAACATTTTGTTCATTTATTCGTCCTTCGTGGACGACCCGTTCATGTCCGTTCACCAATCATCAACAAGGACCCTAAACTAAACTGGCAAACTCAAGCGCACAAGGGCAAAACCCTCTTCAAAATATACACACACACACACCAACAGAGGAGGACGCGTGCTTTTTAATTAATTTAATTGCAATTTAATTACGCTTGCTATTTAATTAAACACATTGGCAAAAGTGAACAAGCTAACGAGTCAACCAAAAGGCAGGCCAGGTCGGATTGGGCCAGGATTTCTAGCATGCAAAAGTTTTTGCCAAGCCGAAAATGAACGAGGGTAAACAAGGACATACAAGAAAAATAAAAATTGGAATAGTTTCGGCAACAATTGTGGCTTAATTAGACATGCAGTTCTTGGGGCGACCCCACAACCAAACAATGGTAATTGATTTGCCGTTAGATGGATTGGGAAGAGTTCCTTTTCAAGGAGTTGAAGTAGTTGGTTAGTTAGTTAGTTTGTTTGTTAGTATTTGCAGTCCGTTGATAATTGACGATTAATTTAATAGAATGCCCAAGTTGGGAGTCATCGGTCGTCGTCTTGTTGTTGTTGCTGTAGTTTTTTTTTGTCGGCATGCTCAATTGTGCGAAGTTATTTCGCATGCCGCGAAGTGGCACCAAAATGCTGTCGTCGCCTGTCTTCCTGTCGCATGTCGTCGTCGTCGTCTTCTTGGTCGGCTAGTTGGGATTCTAAACAACTTGCCACATGCTTGAAAAAGTTTCCGCTAACTGCCAGAGCTTGAGATGGGAAGCTTGGACTTGGCCTTACTTGGAGTTTATCTCATATTTCACATGCCGCCGCAATTACTGCCGCCACAGTGGCTACTTACTGGCGGATTCAACTTGCAACTTTGGTTCCTTTAGCATTGCACTATTACAACTCGTTGCCCAGTGTCAACTGCCTACACAAGTAGTGAGTATGGGCCTCCTCCTCTTGGATGTGGACTTGGAGCCTGGACTTGGTCTTGGTCTTGGAGCATGGACCCTGGGCAAGGAAGCTGAAGCTGCCACCATGTGCCGCCATGTGTCCACTGCCTTGAAATGTTTCATAAATACTTGCGCAGCTCGGCAACATTTTGCTTATAAATCAAAAAGTGGCCACGGCGGCAACTTGCAGCTCGTTGACAGGCGCTTATAAATCTTGTCGCGCACTTCTTTGCCAATCGCGTAGTTGCTGCTGCTGCTCCAGAGGGCCACTTGTGCGTTGTTGCATCGCATCGCATCGTATCGTCGTGTAACCAATTACAGAAACTGCAAAAGAGAAAGAGAGACAAGAAGAGCTTAGTCCTTGCTCCCTGCTCTCTGCTTTCGGCCTGCCTCTGTCCCTTTAGTTTTTCACTCTTTCAATTTGTTGGCCTTTTTGCTTAATATTTATGTTGCTGAAGTTCCTGGGCAGTGGGAGAACTGGGATAGCTAAACAAATCGCATTCGAGTTGACATAACTCGCTGTCAATGTGTCGTCTGCATGTCTCATAGTTGTTGATGCTGCTGCTGCTGCTTCGTTGTTGTTGTTGTTTTTGTTGTTGCAGCAATTACACATTTCACAATTGTGCCACGCTAATGATGGGAGTCCCACGTCCGAAAGCGCCGCTGACAACTGCCTAGAGATTTTCTGACATTAGCCAATTGTACAATTGCGTTGTGGATAGTCAGTGAAAGGCGGCCCGGCCTAGAGACTGACTGACTCTTCTGTCCTCTTAGCCACCAATCCTTCCTCATTCCCCCCACTCATGCCGCTGACTCAACTCTTGTTAGGGTGATTGTGCTGTCCGGCCTATTGATATGGCCCGTCGCTGCTAAATGTCAATTAATGTCATCAACCATTTTTGCAACGTTTTCGCTTTTAATTGGCGTTTTGACTAACCCGCCTAGATCTCCCTCCCCCCGCTATTCGACTCCCCTAACTTCCTAGCCCATTGGCTAGGAATGGTTGTTGTGGGCGTTGGTCAATAGCTCTCTTTCTGCTCTTGACTTCTCCAAGTCTGTGCTAATTTTTCTCCCTCTCTCTCTTTCTGTCTCTTCTTTTCCCTCTCTGTGCTTAGTTCTCTATTCATTGAAAAGCCAACTCTACATTTCCAGTTTCAATTTGTGAACTGATTTCTTTTGAGGAACATCTGCAGCAAGAGGCATCATTCAGTCAGTGGCAGTTAGTGAAAGTTGTTTACTTTACAAGCAGCTGCTGACACATTTTCCCCAAACCATTGAGTCCTTTTCAAATGCGTTGCTCTGGCTGCAGTTGCTCTAGTTTTTGGTCAAAACCTGGACAGCAGTAGCAGCAGCAGCAACAGCTAATTAGAGCAGCCAACGGGGTCTTCGTGTATAAATCAAACATTGCACAAGTGCATCATCAACACGATGACGTTGACAGGAGAGGTTAAAGAGGGGGTTTGGTAGTTGTTCCATGTTTGCCGTAATTAACAAGCCAACTGCAGCGATTAGAAACAAGTTAGCCCAAAAAAAGAAGGAAAATCCAAAATTAGAAAATGAGATTCTGCATCAAATACTCTGGAAAAAAGTCAAAGTTTTCAAATAAATATTAGTAAGACTTGAATAACTTTTATATAAATTTAAGATGAGTCATTTATAGCCTGATGTATCTTATGATCCCAAAAAAGAGGGTAAAAAGAAGACAGAAGTGGAGTTTGTAGTTTTGGTTGCAAACATTATGCAAATAGACATAGGCAAATGGTGCAAATGTTGCCTCAGGGCCAGGGAGAAATATATCGTAGCCAGCATCCGCAGCTGGAGAAGATCTGATTGCTGTTGAGTTGAGATTTCGTTGGTTCTTTTCATTTTTTTTTTTTTTTGGTTGCTTTGATTTGCCTTGGCCATGTTGTCATATTTTGCATTCATGCTGTGGAGTAGAACTAAACGACACGAGCATAAATCTCACTTACCTACAACTTGATTTACTTACTTACTTTATGGACTCTACACATACATGCAGGCACGCAGTCAGTCAGTCAGTCACCCAGAGTCAGTCTGCCAGTCAGTCATAACGAATGTGCCCTGTCAACATTTCAACTTTGCGCCATTTATGTTGGTCAACCGCCTGGAGTTTGAGTGCTGCAAGTCGTGGGTGCTCCCCCTTCTTCATCTTGCCTTTTTCTCAGATTTTGCATAAGCAGACGCGCTCCACCGCTGCCCTCTGGTTTACTCTGTGATCTGGAGGTCTTAACCGTAGGCGTAGATTTTTATTTCGGATTTTCTTCATTTCTTTTTTAGCATTTCTTTTTTTTTTTTTTTGGGTAGGTGTAGTTGTGCTTATTTCCTGTTTTATGTGTGGTCCTTCCAATGTGTACATTTGTATGATTCATTTGGCAATTTGAGACATGCGACATTTGATATAATATGTTGACTCTAAAATGTTGGTAAGAGTTTTGGATTTGAGCGATTGACTGGGCAGGGTTTGCAATGGCAAAAAGGAGATACTCATTTCGTTAAGACGACAGGGCCATTCATATGGCACGTTGGGGCCATAAACCGAAGTGGTCCGATTCATGATGGTAGCTGCCACACCTAAAGTCATCATCCATGCAACAAGCACACAAATCAATGCTTAAACATGCAACATTAGCCAATGGCAAAAGAGAGTCTGTAAATTGCAACACCTGCAACATTTTATCACCTAGCAAAAGCAATTTGGAGCACCCACACACACACACACCCAGCAAGAGAGAGAGCAATGGAAATTTAGTTGTTAAAGTCAAACAATTTCCACAATATTTCTGTGCATAAATTGCTGTCGTCACACAAAGAAACAGCCGCAGCAGCAACATCAGGCAGCAACAGCAACAACAACAACAAGAACAACCTCAATCGTCGTGGTTGTCGTGCCTTGCCTTTGACATTGTTGCAAATATACGTTGCATCCGTTGTTGCAACAACTGTCGCTGCAGTTATTCTTGCTGTTCTTTGTTGCGGTGGCGAATGCTGCTGCTGCTGCTCCCCATTTTTTCGCTTTTGCTCTTTCTCCCTGTTAAACAGACCCCCGACCACTCGCAGTTTTGGGTCATAAATTTCAACTGGGCGACATTTGGGCATTTTTCCTGCATGTTGGTTGGTTGGCTGGCTGGTTAGTTGCTTCAAGTGAATTATGTTTTACAGACGCAACAGCAATGCAATGCAATGCCATGCGTCTTGGCCCTTTATTTATTAGTATTGAACATTTTGCCGGTTAATTACTTACTACAAACCGAACACACACACACACAGCAAGTGGGAAGCAATTCCATCATAAATGTCATTCACTTGCATTTCAATCTAATTATTGGGAAATATCATCAGTCTGTGGCAGGTCTTTGGAATATTACATTTTAATTAGCCCACGCCAGTAAGTAAGATTCTGCCTTCTCCCCCTTCCATTTCACATATACTCTGCCATGTCTTTCGGCTAATCTCAATTGCATGCTGCATTCAGTGGGGGTATTCAGTTTAATTAATTTTGCGTATGCCACGCGTGATGAGTGTCCAATATCCGCATGCAATCAAAACTGTAACCCCAACTGTAGTAGTGTAGTATAGTGCGTGCTTAAGCGGCGCCAATGGCCAGTGGAGAGCAGGACATGCATCCATCCATTCATTTAGCCAGAGATCACCAAACATCCCCCTTGCTGCTCGCTCTCCTTCTCTTCTCCACATTGCTCTTATCTGGCTCTTTCTCCTTGGGCAATGCTTTGAAGCGCGCTCATCAACGGGTTTTCGCAAGCATATCAGTTTTCATAATTGGCACTGCCAGTCCTGGACCAACCTGGTCATCTTCGTTCCAGTTGTTGTTGTTGTTGTTGTTGTTGTTGCTGTTATTGCTGGGCAAACATTTCATGTTCATGCTTCCCACTCAAGTGGACATTTGAGCCTCCTTTGGACGTCGCAATGTCTGTCCATTGGTTGTGCTGCTGCTGCCGCTGCCGCTGCCACTGCTAAAGCAATGTGTTGTATGTATTTCTGTGTTGTGTTTGTATCTCTGCTGATATGTGCAGCATCATCACCTCATTTAGATATGCGATATGCAAAGCTTTGGCTACGCTTTACAGCTTCTCCTCTTTCTGTTCTCTCTCGTCGTTTTCATTTTTATTTTTGTTCCATCTACATCTGAGAAGTAGTCATCGTCGTCGTAGTCGTTGCCTTTGCTGTTGCTGTTGAACTTGACCCTGGGGCTAAGCCAATGCAGAACATGCGCCTTAAATACCCGGCGATCCCATACCAAACGGACAACGTACAACATACAACATGCAGCAACGACGCTTCGTCTGGTCGTTGTCGGCCTAAGCAAGCAACCAACCAACGCATTGCACTCAATGAAATGAATTGGTTGACATTAGTAAGCATACGACTAGTTGTTGTTCCTGTGGTTCTTTATGCATTACATTTTACAGCCTAGAAAGAGAGAGAGAGAGCGAGAGAGACTCTTGCAGCTAAAATTATGTATATACATGGGAGAGGACCCGATAACTGCCCAAAGGCAGAGGCAAAAGGAGGTCGAACCAAAGGCGTGAGGATTGAGACAACGTTGTGGTCTTAGCTGCCTTTAATGGGTATATATGTCGGATTGTTTAAATGCGAATTGATATGGCGAAACAGCGAAACCTTTAAAAAACCATAAGCTTAAGGTGCGAATGTTATAAAAAGATAAGAAGGACTGCAATCGAATGAGTGTGAACGATGAAAACGAATGAAATTATATGGGGAAGACATGTTTTTATAGATAAACTTTAAGCCCAACATATATGCACATAAAAAGTTTAAATGTTTTAATTAAATTTAAATTAATCTAGGCAAAGTTTTCTAAAATTGATGGGTATGAAAAAATTAAGCAATTTCCATTAAAACATGATGTAATTCATTACCAAAAAAAGTTCCTAATTAACTCATCCACAGTTTTACATGTAAGGCAATTAACGCTGATTTTACATATGCATTTCTATGTATGTATATATATGTATGTAGGTATGTATTTCTCATCTGTCATGGCCTATCAAAGAGTTGTCCCTTTCACAGCTGTCTGAGCCGCTCAACCCAATTCATATCAATTTCCATGCCGCCCATTTCCACTCCTCCATTTCGTCGTCATCGTCGTCGTCGTCACACATTCCCAACACTCAGCGTTAACTAATTTCGCATGCCGTGGCAAGCAGCAGCACTTCATTCCCAAGCCCCCAACCTCAACCCAACTCAGACCAGACCAGTCCAGACAAGACAGACAAAATGCATAATAACCCCCACAAGTGCTCAGTGCTCAGTGCCCAGTGTATACATATACATATATATGCTGATGCTCAACCCAATTTCATATAGCGCGACAAAACTCGCAATGGGGATCAGTTTGGTCCGTCTATCTGTCGGTTTGGTTGTCTGGGGGGGCGGGTGATATGCTACTACTAAGTATATGTATATCCGCAGTTTTGTACAAATGTTGAAACGAATTCGCCGTGGCGCACTTGTCTAAAATGACATAATTTACGGCATAGCGCAGTGTACATGTGTACGTATGTATGTGTGTATGGCACCCCGACCCCAAAGCACCCGTTACGCCCACCCAACTGACATCGCTAAAAATTATAAATAATATTTCACTTGTACGAAATTACCAGAGAGCAACAGCGAAGCCCCACGCATATGAATATGGGAATGGGATATATGTACATACATATATACAACATATATGAATATGGGAATATCAGACTTATTTCGTTTTTTCCCTCTCGCAACATTCGTATTCATAAGGCAAATACATTTTCTTGACTCTTGCCCGACTTTTGCCTAGTCCTCCTAGTTCTTCCATCTGTCTGACTGTGTGTCTTGTCTGTCTGTCGTGCTGTCTGTTACGTCTGCTCTTATTGCCAAATAAATTCGTGCAGCAGCGAAAATGAAATGTGTAAAATATGTTGAACGGCTGTGGAAGCAAGCAGCCAGCAGGAGGCTGTTTGGATGGTTGCTTGGTTGGTTAGCAAACCTCTATTCCTACGAAACTAACTTGGCTTATATACATGTATGTACATACGTATGAATGTATGTATCGAGGGACAGAAAGAGAGTCGAAGTCAAAGGCATTTTTATATGGTTTTCACTTTTCTGTTTTTGTTGCTTGCTGATTGTAGTTTGTGTGTAGTTGTAGCTGTAGTTTGTTGCCGACCCCAGTTCGGCCTTAATTAACTGCTTATGAATCTGCATATGCATTCGTCGTTCCATCCTCCTCCTTCCCTTCACTTTACTATCCACTATCTTCTTCACTGCTGTGTCTGGTGTAGGTGCTGGTGCTTGCTACAAAAAAAAAAACAGGATGCTCATTTAAATATTTAATGAAGTGCTGTGTTGCAGTTTTGTTGTTGCTTTGCAAACAAACAAACCAAAAAAGTGTTTATATATATATACATAAGAAGCAGATGTACAGCAAGCTCCAAATAAAGTGAATAAAGTGAACAGTAATCATTAAAGTACTGGAATATTGCTAGGTCTTTTTAAAAATAATCTCAATTAAATCTTCAAAGTGTTTACAAACTCATCTTAAAAAGCTAACTTTGTTTTTGTTTAGTGAGTTAATCCACACTATTGGGTACTCACTGTGGAATGCTTAAGAAGGCAGGCAGACAGTGAGGCAGCATGCTAATCATGCCATGGTACATGTAACAGTTTTTGTTGCTTTTTTTTCTCTTCTGGAGAAGTTTTCATTTTCATTTTGCCTTTTTCCATTTTTTTTTTTTTTGTTTTTTTTTTTTTTTTTTTGGCATCTACTTTGAGGGCGCCTTTTTGACCCATTTTATCAGGACTCTCTTTAAACTCTAAAAATGCGACGACCCCGCCCAAACCATTTCATGTTAATCTAACCCCACCCCTTGAGAGGGTTGTGTTGTTTGATGTGTGGCTTCGTCTTGCAGGGCACGTCTTTAATTAGAAAATAATCGCAAACAGGGAGCGACATTCAGGAAAATCAAGGAAAAAGGAAGGGTAAAAGGAAAACCAAAACCAAAATATACACAGACGAACAAAACACACACTCACACTCACACACAGAGAACGAGAGACAACAAATGCTGGACAATGACGTTGTGGCAGAGATGATGATGAGGCGCCTCAGCCTCAGTTGATGGACATGTTGCTTGCTGTGCTAACTGAGCGGAGCTCGTTCAAGCCTTGACACATGCCAAAACAGGCAAACTATGAGACAGCCTTTTTTTTTCTCTCCTGTTTTGTGTTTTTTTCTTCGATTTTTTTTTTTTTGTTTGCTGCCATTGCATTACATGGACATGCCTTCCATTTCAGTTGGCAACACCTTTCAGTCAGTCAGGGGCGTCAGTCATGGCCTGGCCTGGCAGCATCGATTCGATTGTGGCCGTGTTGTTGTGGTTGCCCATTGTCTCCATCATCATCATCATCAGCAGCAGCAACAACAGCCACAGCCACAGCAACTTGGTCTGGCTTTCGACCGCCTACACAGCTTTGCTGATTTTTGCAAAATTTATATTACTTCTGAGAGACGGAAGACAAAGAGAGTGAGACAGGGAGAGAAAGAGAGAGTGGGGCAAGTTTTTGTGGTTTTGGCAGCTTCAACGGACCGGACCGCATGTTGTTATCATGTGACATATGTGCATCAACGCCCCATGTTTGGCTCAATACACAGAAACTGAAATACAGACCGAATCAGAGTCAGAGTTGGAGTTGGAGTAGGAGTCGGCGACCAAGACAGAGGCTGTCAACGCGCCCAATGAGACACCCATTGATAGATAGGGAAAACAGAGAGGTGAGAAAGAGAGAAAGACACGAACGGAGATGGAGAAGAAATTTATGCTGACAATACAGTGTTTGATTGGCAAATGGAAGACATCACGCGGCGTATGCGTAATTTGACAAGCCTTCAAGTTGCTGCTGCAATCGCATTAAATGCCACAACGACGACAACCTTTCTAAGTGGTAACTTCCGCATGTTCTCCTGCTGCTGCTAATTGACAGAAAGAGGGTTTGAGTTGGGCACACATACAGAACAGAATAGATGGAGTAAAGAAGAGAAAGGAGTTCGCTGGCAATTAACCTGCAATGCTTAGTTAGTTAGTCCTACCTATGTACGTAGTCAGTGGGGTAGTTGAACTCATCTGGTTGGGGGGCTTTTGTGTTTTTTCGGCAATAAACTAATGAGCGACAAAATGCAAAAGACCCAGACACGGATACAGACAGATAGACTGAGGGACTTACAGATAGACGAACAGATAGAGACTCACTGTGGCGCATTCACACTTGGGCACATGCAACTCGTACTAGTCGGAGCCTTAATTAGAAGGCTAGCAGCTCGCTGCCTGTTCTAACTTGGTTAGGTTAGGTTAGTAGACTTTTTGCACTATATGCAGTTGGCTGGCAGTATGCACTATTAACCCTTTGTGCTCACTTTTACATACATATGTGTGCCTCCATGTGTGTGTGTGTGTGTGTGATGCGGGTGTCCTCTCACAAATCTCATTTAGCAATTTAGTCGCACACCCACTCATTGCCTGCCCATCCCGACTCAACTCGACTCGACTCGACTCCACTATGCGCGATAGGAATATTCACTTCCATCAGTCGTTTGCTCGTTTGCTTGCTCGCTCATTTAATTAACAGTCGCGCGCCACGCCATCCCAGCCATTCCAGTCAGCCAGCCAGCCAGCTAACCAGTCCCAGATCCATTGCCACAGTCAAGGAGGAGGCCAACACAACTTGGAGGCTGGGCTCAAGGCGTGCTGCAATGATTTTTTATTCGCGTTCTCTGTCCTGCCATTCTCTTGGCTGTTGTTGCTGGTTGCTGGCTCATCTCGAGATGAGCGAGTTGCATGTTTTTAATTATGAATTATCGTACCAAATGACTGACTGACTGACTGGCTGACTGACTGACTATCTGTCTGTCTGTCTGATGTTGGTGGACTGTAGCTTGTTGCATTTAAATGACATAATTATGGCTCATAAAGAAACTCCCACAACAATGCTGCTGTCGGCATTTCAAAAGCCATTCCACGACTTCCTTTCCAAGCTCTGAGTTTTGTCTTTTGTGTTTCCATTCATTAACCTCCTCCCAGTGCTCTACTTCTCCACTCCGCGTGTTTATAAATATGTGCAGATTCAGCAAATTAAAATTTGCCAACTAACGAAATAAAAAATGGAAAACTTTGGAGAAAATAACCACCCACCCTCCATCATCAAAACAAAAAATATTCTCTCATTCTATTTATATTGTATAACAATTTTTATTTCTACCGAACGGTAGCCACTTATCTGCCACGCCCATTGCAGACCACAGTGCTTTTTCAATGGACCATTGTGAAATATTTTTTCACGTTAGCCAAAAAAAAAAAGAATTTCGGCCAATTGAGAGAGTATTTGAGCGTTAAGGTGAAGCGTGCATTGCCATATTATGTGTGCAAATAGCCCAAAATTTTATTTCAATTTTATTTTCTTTCGAGAAAAAAACTGAATCCTTTTCACTTTTTTTGTGTTGCACCCCGGTACTTCACCAAGGCCACTTGTAAAAATAATTTTCATTATGAGTGGCAAGCCAGAAGTCAGCCAGGGACAGCAACAGAGAGGAGTTGGTGAAGAGAGAGAGTACGAAAAAAAAAAAACGAGAATTGTATAAAATAAATTGCCAAATAAAAAGCAAAATCATAAAATTTCATATCGATTTACACAGTCAATGGCCTAAACAAACAAAATGATGAGCGTCAATGAAGCGAATGGTAAAATTTTTGACTCTCTCTCTCTCTCTCTCTCTGCGTGAAATTCAAGGAAGGACGAATGGAAGGATGAGGCAGGTGGTACTGAGGCGTATTCAAATCGACAAGGCAAATTTTTAGGATTTTTGTGGCCAATGTGTTGATTAATTTAAACTACAGTAAGCACTTCTTCTTGCTAACTGTACTTATATAGATTAAAATGTGAATTACTTTTATCTATAGACCACTGTCAATGGGTTTTATATCAATTTAAATTTGTTAGATTTCGTTTACCGATTCGAGTACCTACTGTCGATGGTTCATTGCTTTGTATTGCATTTTAGTTGCAAATTTTTCAATTTCAAGTGAATTTGACTTAATTGAAAATTGTTTGAGTTGCTTCTTTTGTTGTGTGCAGGGAAAATGAAAATCAATATGAAAATGCACCAAATTACATAAAAAAAAAGTCCAGTGGCCCGCCGGCACCCAGCTAAATGAAGTTGTCGAAAAGAGCGATACCCACAGAAAAAGCGAACAAAACAAGAATATTCGCTTCAAATGTTAATTAAACTGTACAGCTTAATGAGAGATTCTAGTTGGCATATAGAGAATTTTCAACACTTTTGAGGAAATGCATATCAATTTGTATGAGAGGTTTCAATAATAATAATAAATTTTATGTTTCAATACGATTTCCAACATATTTAAATCGAGTTCTTATAAGAAGATCCTTTAGAAGTTCTCATTTTCCCTTTGAATAAAATTAATTTAAAGAGTATTTAAACTTCACCAGACTATACATAGTTTCTTTTTTTGAGTTTTTATATATTTTTTTTAAAGATTACGTTCTGGATAATCGGAATATTTCAACTTAATTACTTGGTATATAGAAAACTTTCAATTGCAATTAAACAACAAGAGAACGAAAAAGAGAAAAAACACAACATAAAATGTAAGCCCGTATATGATGGCTAATTAACTATCGATTGTTATGAATTTTCGTGTTTTTTGTTTGCTGTTTTACTCTTTTTTTTTTGCCAATGTATTTGTTTTAATATTAGTAAGCACTTGCGAAAAAAAATTGCAAATTTTTTGCCATTGCCAAATATTACAGAGCAATTATAAATAGTTGAAGCGGGCTTTGTTGTAATTAAGCATGCATGAGACCGCAAATTTTGCATTAACATACCGGACATGGCATATACATATAGTAAGTACTTATTGGTAGTAACTATTGAGGAGGGGAAATCGATAGCTTTTTTTGCATAAGCTGATTAATAGAAATGTGAAAATTGAGCAGAGGCTTAGCACAGGTTTTTTTTTTTTTTGCTAATTATAAAATGACAAATTAATAAAGATGAAAAATATTCAAAACTAATAAACACACACAGCACACGTAAATGTAAAATCTATTAGTTATCCTTTAAGCAGGAATATTATTATCTTTTATCTCACACAATCTATCCTTCTATCGCCTTACTCACTCTAATTTCTATTTGCATAAAACTGTGCGGGCGCATAACAATGTGATTAAGCATTATAATATGTTAATGATATCAGCATCTAATCTAAGCCCCACTTGTGAACTAATAATTAATTTTATTGATTTGTCCTCGGGCTAAAGGACTGTGTTTTCCTTTCCAACTATTTGGTTTATTTTCAGTTATGGTTTGCATTAATTATTGTGTGTTAAGATTCAATGAAAGATAAATTAATGAAATGCCGAAGCTGTCTCAAAACCCATTCATCAAATTGTGGAGGGGTGGTTGGGGGAAGGGGGCGAAAACTATGTGCTAATGAGCCTTAATGGCGTCAACAAAAAAGTAGGCAACACTTTTGTGAAAATTTTAATTTCCTTCTACACGCATGCAGGAAGTACGTTTGTGTGTGTGTGAAAGAGAGAGAAACGTTAGCTGGAGACGAGTAGTTAACATGTCTACAACGCAACACCTACACAACTTGATTTATGAGGCATTTACTAACGGGCGAGCTGGCTCATATACGAAAACCACAGCCTCAGCCCAAAATGCCGACGGCCTGTCAAATCTGCAGCCAAATAAACTTGCTGCCACTTCTGCCATTGGGTGATATGCTGCTGTTTTCATTGCTGTGGCTGGGCTTTTATATGCAAGCCATAAACTATAAGATTTAATGTATGCCTAACGCGCACCGCCACCCCTCTTACGCTCCGTCTTGGGCTGGCTCGTCTTAGGCAACGTTTTCTTTCGCTCATTGCTCGTAATGCATAAAAACGCAGTAAAATGTTCCCACGCAATTAATTCAACGTTTGTGCCTCACTTTACTGTACTCTGCTCTTATTCGTACATATTTGGTTCATTTCTGAGTTTTTTGCTTTTTTTTTTTTGGTTCTTTCTTTTTTTTTTTTTTGTTAACTTAATTGGTAAACATTTTGTTACACTTTTACGAGCGCCAAGATGAAGGCGCAACATCTAAAAAGGAGACCTGCCGAGCCACTCCACATACAATTAATGAAACAACTTTTAACAACTTGCACACATACGTACACACACTCACACACACACACACACATAGCCATTTAATATGCCGTTTTTATTGTTGTGCTACTTGCCCTTTTGTTAATTAAAACACAAACACGTGCAAAACGTATAAAATATTCATCAGGGTGTCCTGTTCCTGTCAAACTCCTGGCAATGCGGCAACGCTATGATATCATTTCATTTCATTTGAAATTTCGCTATGCCATTTAATTTAAACAATTTCTTTATATTTTGTTTGTTCTTTTATATTGTAATTTTTCTGGATACCCTGTAAAAATATGAATATAGATTTAAGGGTTATGCTCGGCTTAAACAAAGTAGCTTCAAATGGCATTGACTTGCTTGCAGGGTATTAAAAAGGATGGCTTACATCACAATTTAAATAGAATGTGTCTGCCATGTGAATTCAATCCTTTTAAGCAAAAAAACATTTTCATTACATTAACAAAAATTTTAGCTTAAAGAAAAAGAGAGAGAGAGAAAAACGAAAGAAAATCCAAATGGAGGGAAAAAAACACACATTTTAAAAATGAAAGGCCGCTAGATTTAACGAGGCTCTGTGCAATTTTTTCTGTTTTCATATACATACATATATATATCTATGGATATTTTGTACTTTTTTATGACTGTTTGTTTTATTTGGCAAGATATTTTCAGTGATGCTTTTTTTACGGATGGCCCTTTTCTCCTTACTTTCTTTTGGCTCTCATCGTTTCAATGTTTGTTTGTTTGTTGGTTTGCTGTCGTTATGTTGAAAACAATTTCATGTGCTCGGCTTGCTCGACCCTTTTTGTTGCTCTTTAGTTGCTGGTGCAAAATTTTGTGGCTGCCAAAAATATGCGTGTACACAAGTTGATACACATACGAAAAACAAAAAACAAAGTCATAACCTCAACAGGGTTATTCAATTGGCAAATATATAGATGGAACAAATTGCAGCAGAAATATATAGACTTTTCATATCGGTTATTCCTAGATGATTAGGTGGAAAAGAAGTCCCCTAAAATAGATGTCTTAAGGGAATATAATCTATTTTCTGATTTGAAAATTTCTTTAAGCAATTTATTTTAGTGCCTTTTATTAATACAAGATTAGAAATTTCATGCCAAGTGGAGACAAAAATTCATTAAAATCCTAATCAAATCTTTCCGACTCAAACTCTTACATTGAAAAAAAAAAAAGAAAATATCTTTCTGGGACACCCTACTAATACACAGTGTAAACATATGCAAACACACACACACACAGAAAAGGGTTAATACTAGCTCGCGCCTCTCTGTTGGTCTCTGGCCCCTTACTGTTTGTGTGTCTTGGCCTGGTTGCATTCAATGCCAAAAATATGTAAAAAATCTACCCCAGCCCTGGCATGGTACACCAGCAATATCAAATTGTTTCATCATAAAAAGATGCAAAAAAATAATAAGAAAAAAAGAAAAAACCCAAAAATAACAACGACTGTTGCCTGTAAAGGGAAGTCCGCATTGCATTTTAAAAATTGAAAAAAGAAACAGCATGAAAAATAAAGTGAAAATCAAGTATACGCAACGTCAAACAAATGCTATTGCAGAGAATAAAACGGAATAACAACAACAACAATACTTGCAACATTGGCACAAAGAAAAAGAAAGCGAGATAGAGAGAGGGGGCAGATCGTAAAACTGTGGTATTGGTTTTTTATGAATACTTGAAAAATTTCATAAACATTTCTTCTGCCGTTGCTGATGTTGTTGCTACTGCTGCTGCTGCTGATGATGATGACGTGCAAACAACACAAATTGCTTTAAAACTGTAAGCAATTCCGCTACGGATATTCACTTTAAGACGCTTAAAATACAAAAATTAAATTATGTTGTTGCTGTTACTGTTTGCAGGCCTCCTTGCGCGGTTGCATTCATGGTGGTCGTCGCTTGTCACGCCGACTGCGGTTTTTTTTTTCTGTTTCGGCCTTAAAATTCACCTTGAACAAGGCTTGTCCAAAAAATGAGAAAACGAAACAGCAAAAACAAAATATTAAACACAGCAAAGAAAAATCTTGATGCAATTATTCATATACTACACACACACACACACACACACACAAATAAAAGATTGGTGGTGAAGGTGTGCCCCAAGGCAACAACAGCTGCTTCAATCCATCTTTCTACCTCCTCTCAGTATCATCTTTGCTGGCTAGCTAAAGTTCTTTGCTTGCAATTGACTGACTGACAGGTTTTTGGTATGCTCAGACCGTTTTCAATGCGAAATTCATTTGTCATGCTTATAATTGTCTCACTCCGAAACCGAAACCAGGCAAATTGCAGTCCAGTCCAGCTTGCCGAAAAGATTGGCCCAGCAATTTTAATGAAAACGTTGCTCCTCTTCTTCTCCTGCCAGCGATCCGAAACTCCAACTCCAACTACTTGGACTGCCTTCACGTATTTTTATTTTGGCTCCAGTTGTCGGCGGAATGGAGTTGAGTCGAGTCGAGTTGAGTCTGTGTGGCCGCCCCGATTGCTGTCAGTAATTATGCTTAATTTTTTGGCTGTTTGTTCTGTAGTTTTTTTTTTTCTCTCTCACTCTGTTTTCCCTGGCGCTTTTAAGTGAAAGGGCATTTGAGGCAGTTGAAACATTTATTTGCCTGGCCAGGAATCGCAACGCATTCTTCTTTGGATGATGATAATGATTGGGATGATGATGATTGGGATGGCTATGGCGGCGATGATGATGATGATGATGCTTTGGGCTGCCGTTTAGCTGCTGGTTTCCCTTTAGCTTTTGTTGTCAGTATTAAGTTGTTTGGCAGCTGTTGCTGCTGCTGTTGCCTCTTATATTCGTTGTTTAAAATTGAATAATGCCCGCTCATTTGCTTTTATGACATTTCGATAATGATGATTGTTTGTGTGTTATGCCTTTGTTCTGGCATTATCTTTATAAGGCAAACAAATTGTTGTAATTTGCCGACAGACAATAAAGAGGACAGACAATTGTCTCCCTCCTCTTCCCACAACTTAATGTGTACAAGACGAAGCAGTAGAAGAAGAGGACGAATTTAATAACAGAGAAGAAGAAAAAAACACACTTCACCACAAGTCACTCAAATATTTCAAAGCTCTCTTTTCATCTGACGGTAATTCAATGCCCAATGAAATCGTATAAATCTTTAACTTTAATTCCCAGCCAAGTATAGAGATCAAAAGTAACGCAAAGTGAAACAACAAGAATGAAAGACAACAAACAAACGAAAAGGAAAAAAAAAATGAAAATAAACACAGAAGACAGAGAATAAAATGAAATCGATCATGATTGAAATCGAGCAGAGTCTGCAACTTCCACTTGCCAACAGACAACCCGACCAACTTGCAACTCTTGATTCCCCATTCTGATTTTGATTCCATTCCGAGTGTTTTGTGAAACATCAACATTTTGACAGGCACACAAATCCTCTTGAAATGAGATTTATAAAACAGCAAAGAGTGTAACCTCCATGAGGAGGGCAAAACGCAAAGTCATTGTCAGCGCGTTGCGCTTGGCTGCAAAATCAGAAAAGCAAACAAAACAAAAGGGTCTACCGGGTCGTTTGGATGATGTGATGTGGTCTGGCCTGCCATGGCCTGGACTGAACTGGACTGGACCCGGTCGGGTCTTGGGATTGGTATTGGCCGCGGCTTTAATGTGTAACATGTAGCCAGGTTACCACATGGCTTGGCTAGCTGTTCGCATGGGGCTTATATACCTATGCATGTATGTATGTATGTTGCCTTCATTGTTGTTGTTTCTGATGTCGCGGTTGTCCCTTCTTCTTCGTATTCACTCTCGCTATGCCGCTCCTCATTGTACGTATTTATTTTCATTTTCAAGACATTGTAGTGTCATTTCAACGACGACTTGTCCAGCCGACCGCAGCATAAAAAGTAAATAAAAAGCTACAATGCGTCGCATCGAATCGCATCGCATTGCAATGCTCCGATTCTTGCCCATTGCACATTGGTTTGAAATGTAATTTCTTATCTCATCATTGTAAAGATCCAAAGAAATTATAAAAAGTTTCACTAATAAACAGATCTATCTATTCAAAATTATTGTTGTTAGATTATTTGAATGTATTCTGGTATAAATTGGATTAATCCCTTGCTCCCAACCTTTGATTTGAAAGCAACTATCATTAGTTGTGGCCCACTGTGCGTTTACCTGGCCCAATCCGTGGAACAATCCGACGCTGCAGCTTTTAATTAAGCCAAAGAGCAACTGGTTGCCAATGTCTTCGATGTTGAGAGAAAAAATAAAAACCCAAAAAAGAAAAGAAAGAAAAAAAATAATTTATCTGCTAGTAAGCCGCGTATGTACATATAAGTACATATATGTATCTGTATCTGTATCTATATCTGTGTATCAGTATACGTATCCATATCTGTATCTGTAACTGGCAATATGTATCGCGCCTTGTCTTGCCCTGCCCAGCCCTGCCCCTCAGTTGTTGTTGTTTTGTTGCTTTGTTTGTTTAAGGCTCTCAAAAGCTGTGTGCCCCGCTGTGCCGGCAACACCCCAGCAACATATAGTATCCACGGAGCCAACCAATCGACCGGCCAACCAACCGACCGACCGTCCAACCGACCCACTCAACATCACAGTGTGGCCAGGCTGAGCTTCCAGCATCACGTTCATGCGTGGCCACATTTTTTTGTGCCTGCGTTTTGTTCGTTTTTATGGCAATAATTGCAACTTGATGACTTAATTGCGGATGCAACTTGTTTTCCAGCAGCAGCAGCAACAGCAGCGGCAGCGGCAGAAGCACGGGTATGCCTGGAAATTGAATTTTTCCACCTGGCCTAGCTAGGAGCTCTCTAGTTCCCTGGCTGGCTCACTGTTTTTTTTGCTTCTTTCCATCTTTTTCTGATTATTTTCTAGGTTTTTTTTCTCTCTCGCTCAGATGTCGTTGTTGTTGTTGTTGTAGTTGTTCATTTTAAGCAGGATATGATGCTTTCATTATTGTAGCAGATAGACGGGGCGACGGTCTGCAATTTTTCCCATTGCATAAGCAAATAAAAATTCATTAATTTATGACTGCCAACGGGGCAGACTGACATACATACATACATTTATGTAGATATATATACTTATATAAGTATTTGTATAGGAGAATCAGGTATCTGCTGTGGCCACAGCCACAGCCTCAGCCGCAGCCGCAGCCTTGAGGGGCAGCACTCCATTAGTTGAGTTTGGAGTTTCAAGTTATTTTTATAATCGCAGCAACGTGACATTTATGCGAGTGTTCATGTAAATGATTATTACGTGCCGATATTGTCCCCCTTGCCACCTCTGGGTTCCCCTTGGCTTATTCTATAAAGTTTTTTTGCAACTTAAATTAAATGATTTAGTGCAGTAAAGTTGTTTGATTTTTCTATTCCACTCTAAGAACTATATACAAAGTAGGTGTGCATATATATACATATAAACTTGTAGTTTTTGCCGATCTGTCTTTGTTTCCACATGGTTGAATGTCTCTCTGTCTGTCCGTCTGTCTGTCAGTTTGTCTGCCTGTCCGTCCGGCAACGACAAAGTAATTTCATGTTTAATTAAAAAGAATTCTGCGTCATTTGCTTGTAGCAACAACAAATGCCTAGGTTTTGATGGACACTTTTGCTATTCACGTGCTCTTTTGTCGATTGTAGTTTTATTTCTTGTTGTTGTTGTTGTTCTTCCCGTTGCGATATTTATGTTTAATTATAGTTAACATGTTTTTATGTCCATGTCTGTGCACGACTTTGATGTTCGTTTGTAATTATGTACATTGCGTGGGTCTTCTTATTCAAATCAGTCTGACATGAGCCATAAACCTTAGATACTTGTGTCTGGAGTATTCGAACAACCAGATTGAATTGATGACTCGAATCTTTAGCTCCAGCTTCGGCCTGAGAATGAATCTGAGAATGAAGTGGGCTGTAAAATAATTGACTACATATTGCCCGACATCATTAAGTAAGAGAGAGAGAGTCCAGAAAGATGGTGATAAAACTGATGTTGAGTGACAACAAACTGAATTAAAATGGAAAATCAAAGCCAAGTTTCATACCAATCTATAAATCAATCAATGACATAGCAATTGCTTTTGTTATCATTTAAGAATTACAACTAGATAAAGTAAAGACTGATCTTTCTTTTGTTTGTTTGAAGAGTTGCTCTAATTGAGAATCAGATTGATTTACTTATGAAGTATTTACATAGAATTAAATGTCTTTATAAAGTGATTTTGTATATTAAAAATAAAGAGATAGGCTGAAATGTAAACTTAGAATTTAAATTTTACCATTTGCTTTCACTTTAAATTTATGCACAACATCTTAAGTCCCTTCTGTTGTAATTTAAAATTTAATGTATTTACATGAGTCCAATTAACAAAATTTCATGTACTTGCACTGAATATTTTCTGGACAGAAAGCATTGAATCGTAAAAGTTGTTAAATTTTCCTTTAGTGGACGAGCTGAACTGATTGTTCGTTTTATATCTTTAATTGCATTACAAACATTTACCTTCAAATAAAATACAATTTAATTAACATTTCTTTCTTTTCACCTTTCTTTCGTTTCAGGTAAGTTTCCATCTGAAAACAACACACATGCACATGGTAAATGGTGGCGGAGGAAGATAAAGGGAGCGAAGGCGGATGCCATTTCATATCCGTATTAAAATCGAAACGTTTTGTCAGACTTTAAATCAAACGTGGGTTAAATTGTAAACGTAAGTGCCTTTAACTTCCCAACCAGAAAACATTCCATAACAAAACTTCAAGTGGGGGGAAAAAAAAATTGATAAGGTCCGCCCCGTTTCGTATGGAGTTTAAAAACTCATTTAGTGTCCAATCAAGCGGCCATAAAATAAAGTCAATAAATCAAGCATAAAAGTAACAAATGCACAGGCAGCTAACAGATAACACGCACCCAAATACACACACACACACTCACAGATACATTCATAAACATGCATGTGAATGTGGTACTGAATTTCAATAAAATTCGATACGTTTTTCGGCCCCAACTGCACTGGCCGCTGTGTCTCTGATACTCTGACTCTGATTCTCCAACTTTTTGGAGTGAGAAGAAGTGTGAGGAAGAATTCTCATTCTCTCTCTCTCTCTCTTTCTGTGTGTTTATCAAGGTGTGATGATCACTTGCGTGCCAGAGGCGCCTGACTTGCATTTTAGAGCATCATCTCTTCGTAGTCCTCGTGGTCGTCGTCGCCCTTGGAGAATCAATAAAAATAAATCGAAATGTCACAGCATTTTTCAAGCAAAAGAAAAAATCAATACCCAAAAAAGAGTGTGAGGTCCCGCAGCTACAAAGAAATGTAAAGAAATACCTGTAAATGACATTGCGGACAGCTCAAAATTCAACGGAAATCCCCAACCTACACATCCCATTTCTTTCTCTATCTCTCGCTCTCACATTGTCTATTTATCTTATATTAATTTCACAATATTTTGAAAATTAGTTGTAGCTTAACGATATTGAATTACTTTAAACTAAAAAGAAATATTTATACGGACGAAAGAAACGGAAAATCATTTCAAATTCGAAATATCAACAATCAATTGTCGATGGGGCTACATAAATTGGTTAGCATCGTGCCAAGCAGCGGGTGGGCAGTTAGGTACGTAACCCAAATCTTCTCCAAAAAAACAAAAAGAACCAAGAGCAAAAGAGGGAGGAGAAGCCAATCTTCAATTCAATTCAATTCAAAGTAAAACCAAACGAGTTACCATTGCCCAGCCTATCCACAAATTGCTCGTGTTCAGCTTTAAATCGTTTTACGTAGTTTTCAGAGACAAGTTCCCGTAAATGTTTGCCAAATGTGGCGCTGTTTGTAAATCACGCACGTTGCACGTTGCACGCAAAGCTGGCCGATCGGGACGATTGGGATGCGAGCTCGCTCTCCTCCATCTTTTTTGAAAAGGAGTCGGAAACAGACACACAGAATCAGAATCAGAATCAGAGACGGAGTCAGAGTCAGAGTCAAAGTCGAAGTCTCTCTCTCTCTCTCTCTTGGCCTCAAGTATGTTAATCTTGCTCGGCGTGACTTGGGAGGGTGACTTGGTGTGGACCAGGGATAGCTCTTAAATTTATGCGCTGTTCAAACGGCGCGTAATAAATTTGTTTGCTCTTCAACTGTGTGCGCGCATGTTCATTGAAATTGTTGCCGGTTTGCTGTCAGCAAGGTAAAGGAGACGAGGGGCAACAGTTCCCCCATTTTGGAGGCAATCCCCAATGCTCTCATCCCATTGCCGCCAACGGCCACTTCATTTTGTAGCTTTTAACAGCATTTCAGCATTCTTCTGTATTTGTTTATCTAAACGTTTTATTCATTTGTGTGGCTGGCTGCTGCAGCCTCCGTGTATTCTGTTGCCAGTTGTCCATTGCATTGCTTTATCTTTTGGGGCAGTTCGTGCTGCTGTTTCTGTAGCTGTTGCTGTTGCCGTTTGCCGTTTGCGATGGCCGTTCCTGGCGGCCTAATTGATGCGCACTGTGTTCTTCCTTGCGGCGGCTGCGCATGCGCAACATTCACACTTTCGTCTTGGATACTTGCCCGCCACATCTCGCAGACCCCATCGGCCGCCAAGTTGATTGCACATTTTATTTGCGCATTTATTTGCATTTTTTCTCACACCGCATTCGCGTTTGTCTCTCTTTCTTTTGGCCTCCTCCCTTATTCTGTCCCAGTCCCTGTGCCTCTATCTGCCCCTGCCACATCTTGTTGTTTGTTCTGCAATGCAATTCAATTGTCTGCGCTTGAATTCCGTTTTTTTTTTTTTGTTTTTTCGTGGGCTTTTGGCTTTGGTTTGTTTACTTATTCGATTTTATTCGTTTGTTTCTCATGTTTTACCGCTGCTGCGGCCTTTTAATAGTTCATTTAGTTTGCATTTTTATGAAGTCTTTGTGTGGGTTGTGTAATAAATTTAACTCAAGTTTATTTATGTGCCATCTTCAAGACATTTATCACTCAATTTGAAGGCGTAATTGGGCGCAAAGCGACAGGAGGCTGCCACAGGAGTCAGAAGTCTGCCAACGATGGCATCTGTTGCATATTTTGCATATCGTTTATATGTATGTATGTATATATTGCCTGCCGATGTCGTCTCCTTTAGCTTCAGTTGTCTTCCACTTTCAAGATGCAGTTGGACTTGGTTTCCATTTGATTGGCAAGCCCCACTTACCTGAGAGAGATGAATGTGTGTTTGTTGTTACTGTTATTGTTGATTGGCATAAAGAATGACCAAAATTGGATAATGATGATGATGATGATGATGATGAAGATGATTATGGCAATGGGATTGAAGATGAGGATGATGCCACTTTTGTGGCATAGTTATTGACTTAACGGTTTCCCCTCAGACTTGTATATGCAAATGACACTATGTAGATTGGAAAATCAACTGTGAATTGACAGACAAGCAGGAAATCTATTACTTTGCCATTAAAACACAAGGAAGAAGTAAATAAATCTCAAAAGTTATTATTCTATTTAAAAATCCAATAAAATTGTAACACGTTTCAGTCATTTATTATTATTTAATTGGCTTAGTTGATGACTTTAACGCTTTCCCTCTCTTAAAAGTTAATCAGCACACTATAAACCAATTGCAAGTCAACTTAATTTATTTCAGAATCTTAATGTTTTTACTTTTACGACTTTCGGTGCACTTTGCTTAGTTATATTAACCTATTTTTCACAGTTTCATCAATTTTTATCTAATGTAAATCAGAATAATTTCGCCAATGCACAAAATTACATGAATTTCATTTGCAAATTGCATAATTCATTTACCGCTTCATCAAGCACAATACGTTTAGCATTTCATTTGCTGTACATTTTCCTGATGCTTTTCCATTTTGGACGAAAACTATCTGTCAAACAATAGACACTCGAATCTGAATTGAATTTGAATATTCACCTGTTTGGCAATTGCACATCGAAACATTCGGAACAATGTGGCCCCAACAAACAAATTTGAAATGTTGTTAACAAACACCGCAGACACGTCATCTACTTTTCGTATTTGGCCATTAAACAATAAATAAGCAATTTATGCAACAAAAGAGTACGAAACTGAATATATGATGAGTTGGAAGGAGAATAACAACGGGTGTGCCTGATTGATAGCGCGCAAGTGTAAGCAACAGACTATGCAAAAATTGCTACAAAACACATGCAACACATACATATACAGACATTTAGCAGCAACATCAACCATCCATTTTGTAATTTCATTTCATTATGCACTAGTGCTAGAGCTAGAGCTGGTGCTGATGAATGGTCCCATTGAATGAGACCATCACGTATTGCTGCTGTTATCCTGTAGTCTGTTTGCCTTTAACAACTGTTTGACCGAAAAACTTGTGTTCCTTAAATTGCTGCTCCTTCCAAAGAGTGTATGGCTATGGTCAGGTTTCTGTTTCGGTTTCACTTCAAATTCGACAAGCATTTGTTGCTGTCTGATTGCCCGCAAAGAGGAGTAGCATCCAAAAAAAAAAAGACAAAAAGAGACAAAAAACACAAGAAAAAGACAGAGAGAGAGAGAGAGAAAAAGAGGAGAAAAATCGAATTTCCCGTGCGGACTGATTCGATTTGGCGTTGCAATTTCACGCTGTGTTATTGCAAAGTGGCTGCAACTGTCGGCGCCAGGCAACGGCAACAGCAACGAGCAATGGCCACGGCCACGTACATTCACATATATTCAACGATGCCGAAATCCACCGCACGGCATCAGCATCAGCAGCGGTACCAGCAACCAAAAACCCTTCCTTTCGACCATGCCAAAACTTCCAAAATAGCAATTTCGACAGCGCACAACAATGGTCTGCACCCGGAGCCAGCAACAGCAACAACAGGAACAGCAAAAAATCTCATTTAGTGACGAATTAAGCGCCAAAACAGACAGCCGAATCAGTTAGTCAGAGAAGCGGTCGACACACACACACAGAGAGAGAGAGGGACAGAGAGAAGGCCACCATGACCGACCATCCCTTGGTTCCGTAGTAGGATGTTTGGCCCCGTCGGCCGTTGGGCATTGTCAAGTGCAGCAAGTGCACAGGAGCAGGTCGCATCGCCTTTTCATCCTGTTTGTATGTATGGGATAACTCTGGGTGCTATCTATGACCACGGATCGATTGGTTTGCCCATCTGTCCTCTATGTTCGCACAGCTCGTCTCTTCTTTATCAACAGCATCCACATAGATTCATTTCTCCTGCGTTGCGTTGCGTTGCCAGTTTGCTGTTGCGCTGATGGCGCTGTTTATGGCCTTAAACGCCATTTTGTGCGCGCTCATTCACGCCATGTTTGCCACTGCCATGCCAGGAACTCAGTCCCTCAGTCCTCCGTCACTCAGAATGTTGCTCACTCTGATGGCATTGTCTGTGCACTTGCAGCAGCATCCAGCATCCAGCGGTCGCATCCAGTGATATGGTTGAGACTGAAGCTTGCTCCCATTTTGACAGATTGTTGCAAGGGCAAGTGCAATATTAGAACATGATTTATTTATGCAATTTTTACCATAAAGCGCGCTATTCTCGTTCATGCTCTGTCTCTATATCCAGTTTATTTTTTGGGTTCTCGCCCCTCTTTGCTGATCCCTCTCTCTTTTCCCATTTCCCATTTTGTCTATCTATTGGCATTTGTCTATCATTTTGCTACGAGCTGGCAATTTGTTGTTTAAAAAGCAGGAGAATAGCATCATACAACCCTCGCTCTTGTGTGAATGTTGCTACCGTTTGGTGTAGTGAAATGTAGTCCCATGTCCATTAGTCTATGTGTCGGCACGTCAATTTGTTTGTCTGTTAGTTGAGTTTTTGAGTCTGTCTGCTGACTGGCACTGTTGAAATTATGATATGTAAGAGGAGGCGTTCGGTAGAGATACTCAATCTAGTTATGAACCAAAAGCTATTGGACTATTGTGAACTTATTGCTGTGCAATTAACGAGCTCAGAAATCCATTATTGGCTAAGTGTTGGCTAGAGTTGTTCATTTTTAGTTGATGAAAGGTAAAGATTACAGGTAAACGATTCATTTTCTGAAGACTTCACTTACGTCAATGAGAATTTAATACCTAATACTGTTATGGCCTCTCCCACATTGACTTCTTCGACCACAGTAATAGAATGCATAATCAACATTTTTTCCTTAAATAATATGAAAGCAAAATATGCAAAGTGAAGTAATTCAAAAAGAAGAAAATATAAAATTCCACAGCCATAGAGATAGAGAGAGAGAAAAAGCTGTTTGAGAAATAAATGAAGCACATTATAAATGCCAGAGTACATGCTAACTACAACAATTATCCTTAATGTTGCCAACAACTACAGCCAACGCCATTAGGTGAAGGAGCCATCCAACTTAGCTGGGGCGCGCTTTTGGCTCTTCTGGCTCCTGTCCAGCACTGATCACTTGCAAAAGAAAATTCAAATTAAAATGCTTCAAATGGTATGCAAAATAGTTGCAATTTTGCGCCAAGCGAACGCGGAATGCTCATTATTCATCTGGATGTGATGCTTCCGCTCCCCGTCTTTCGATATGAAAGGGCGGAAAGTCAACGCATGATAATTTCATGGGAAAAATAAAAAAGAGAAGAGAAATGTCCTCTGGTGACAGTCAGCAAATTTTACAGCAGAATGCAATGAGAAACGAATCAATATCTCGCTTATGTTGATGGCCAAAACTCATTCGACTGTGTACGCTCTGCTCCTCTTGTCATCAGCATCAGCATCATCCTGATTCAACGATGAGTAAAACTGCAGTTAATTATAAGACCCCGTCGGTTCTCCTTCCACTGTCAATCGGCTTTATTGTCTAGGAGCTGTGGCCGTGTCTGTTTGCTTATTGATTTACGGTAATAAGGACAACTCCCCAGTTTTGAAATGCATTGTTGTAACTGCTATGTAACTGCTTAATATCAACCGAGGCACCCAAAGGACAAACGCATGTTAACAAGGCGTCGTAACACGCGACCATCCTCCAAACACTAGCAAAACAACATTCAACCCTCAATTCCAATCCCTTGTGCTCTATGTGTCTTTGTGTGTGTGTGTCCGTGTGTGTGTATGTAATCAAAGCCAGCTGCCGGCTGCATTCCATTTACCTTGCTCAGCCACTTTTCAATTATGTTATTAAAACAGAGCCCCAGAAGAACTTTTGCCCACTAAAATACTAGCCTGGCATTTCCGTAACGTTGCGTGTTTTGTGTTTGAAACACTTGTTGTTGGCTTTTTTTCATACATATTTTTTGTTATTCCCTCTCTTTTTTTTTGAATTTTTTTAAACTAACTCATAAATGTTAGTGGCAAACATGAAAATTCAATTATGAATAATACTTGAAAAGGTTGACGCCCCAGCAATAAATGAATGTGTTGTAGGATTGGACGGCAACAACAACAACAACGACGACGACGGTTGGCCAAGTCTGTGGCTCAAGGCAATTTACATGGGCAAATATTATAACAAATCTATGATGAGTCGAGTCGAGTCGAGTTCCATTTGCAATTGGAATCCGCAGATAGACAGACGGAAGAACTCAACAACCGCCAGACAGACATACATATTTACATCGTCGTCTAATTATGTCGGAATGAAGAGAGAGGATGGGATAGGGACTAGGGGTGGGGTCGGGTGGCAAATAACATTCAACCATTGGAAATTGTGACTGACTGTGTGTTGCGGCTGCAAATAAAAAATAAATATTTGCATTCAATTTCGCAAACGCGCCAACTTGCCAAAGGAAAATTGTGCGTAAAAAGCATCGGCATATTTGTTAACCTCAAGCAACAGACCAGACCGATTTCCATTGCGATTTCGATTTCCCAGACAAAATCGATTACCAACTGATTGACTCAATAGCTTGGCTTGGTTTGAGTTTCAATTGGTTTGAATTGCAGATGGGGAGGGGGAAGCAGGTGGATCAACTCTCTAGTATAGTAGGAGTTGGGGGTAGTCATAGTAGCGACAGCCAGTTAAAATGGTAATTGACTTTTACGCGAAACCGCAATGTGTTTGTAAACTTGTTGCCATGTTTTCCTATGCATGTTGTTGCTGTTGCTGCTCCTGCTGCTGATGTTGATGCTGTTCCCCAGTGCAATAACGCGACGAGCAGGAAAGCAAGCAAGCAAACTCGAATGCAATTTCACAAAATGCTAGCATAAGCCCAGGCGTCTTCCCTCTCCTCCATGGAGGACACAGGACACTGCTGCACAGGAAGCCAAAGGCAAAGGCAAAACTTGCTGCTACCCCATAATGTCATATTAGAGTTTATCAACTGGGATAGCTATGAAAATTTAGAGCAGTGCCACCGCTCGCTCTTTCTATCCCCAACTGCTTGCGCTCTTGCCAAAGGACGACACAGCCTGCAAATTTCAATTTCGCGCACACTTTGCACAGATAATAGAAATTTCTTTCTTTCTATCTCGCTTGCTGCTCCTGCTGCTGTTGCTCCTCAGTTGCAACTGCCGCTGCGTTTATTGACACAAATCGCAAACGCATTTGGCATAAGTACCGGCCAAACAAGCTGTCGTTCCCAACCCGTTGCCTTGCCTTGCCTTCCTCATCCTCTTTCGTTCCTTGACATTTTTACTTATTGTTTTTCCTTATATACATTTTTTTCTCCTTCTTTCTCTCCTTTTGAAGTGCTGCAAAGTATCTGGGTTATGAGTGGTTTAATGGGACACTCACTCTTTGTGAGCAAGAAACTACTACTAACACTACTACTACCAGAATCTTTTTCTTTGTTCGTTCAGCTTGGTTGATTTTAAGAAAGTTTTGGCTAGTGAGGAGAGAAAGGGGATTACTCTCTAAGCTGCTTAGAATGTGTAATGCAATAGTTTAGCAAAGACTGCGAATACAAAACGGAAAAGCTTAAGAAGCTGTCCATCGGCATTTCCAACTAAACGATATTAAAGATCATTGTCCTATGGGAATAAGAGTTTTTTTTCAATTAAAGACCAAGAATATTTGGCATGATAACTAAATTAGTTGTTAGCTAGTTTAATTGTATGTTTTATAACTAATTATAACTTAGAACCGATGCGATTTCAAAGATAAAGTCCATAATTCAAGCTTTTATATCAATATTTGAATCCACTTTTAGCTTTGATTTTGGCCGTCAGTTTTCAAATGACAAACAGCATCAAAATACAATTTTAGCATTTGCTTGTTTTGTTGCATTCTGATCATTTGTCAATCAGTTAGTCGATGTGTCTCCCAGAACACATTAAATCGGATTAAGGTCCGACATTTTCGTTTCGGTGCAGATAATTTACAGTTGACCCTTACATAATTCCATCATCTGTCTCTGTCATTGGACTAACTAATGCTGCCGTCTGCCAGCTAACCAATGTACACCTTACCATAACTGTGCCACATTTGCCTGATTAGCTTCTCAGCTGCTTCAGCAAACAGATGCCTAAAACCACCCACCCACTATAGGCAGCACCACTACAACAACCACTAGGAACTTGTACAATGAAATATATTTTTAATCAAGCCAAATCGAATTCAAAGCAATACACCGGTGCCTCATTATTTAGGCAAATGTGTTGCCATTAACTACACAACGGTCCGAACAACATTTTGGGCCTTGGGATTGGGCTCAGAGCCCAAGCGGTGGTAATGCCGCCAAGGATGAGGGAGGGTAAAAGAGAGATTCACAGTTGACCCAAAACGCAAATTGACAAATGTTGCCACTTAATGTGCTACAGGGCAAATGTTAAACAATTTTGTGTTTTATTTTGTATGCCAAAAATACAAACTAATTAATATGAGAAATGTCAGGGGAATTGCTGCCAACGCGAGGAGGTAAAATAGGTAGAGCGCGAATAAGAAAAACAGGGAGGAGTAGCAGTAGCAGGAGTAGGAGTACGTAGGAAGAGGTGGATGGGTGGATGTGGATGCCGTTGGCACGCATTGAATTTTATTTGATTTTGTAAAAATTTAATTTCGACAAGGAATTTTTCTTAGCATGTCGACACTAGGCGGCAATTTCTCAATGTTGTGTCTCGCGGAGGTCTTCAAGTCTGCTGTAGCTGGAAAACGAAATGAATGAGGCATCAGCCACTCACACAGCAAGCGAGCGAGTGAGTGAGTGACTTGGCTGACGACTTCCTACAGTTTGTTAAGGGAATTTTGCATTTTGTTTGAATTATTGCCTTCATTAAGATTGCGTTGTTGATTTCGTTATTCTTCTCTCTCTTGGTTGTTTTTTTTTTTTCGTTGCTCCTCTGCCCGTCACAGCCTGCTGCTGCCAGTTGCACAGAGAGTGAGCGACAGCATGACTCCGCCTTTCCCATTTTCAATCCCATTGCTTCACCAGGTTCCCAGGTTTTTCCCATCCATTCATCTTTGTGATACACCTAACCAACATTACCAGCACCATCTCCAACACCCGCTTCTACAATTTCTTATGTCCTATTTGTTTGAATGTTGTGACTGCACTTGACAATAAATTTTATTGTACCTACGCAGACGACACAAATTGTCGCAACGGCTGTCTTTGGCATATTTTTAGCTTAATTGTGAATGAAGTTGCTTTTCCTCTTTGTCACCCATCATCATCGTCGTCGTCCACGTCATTATCATCATCATCAGCATTCTCATCAACCTCATCGTCGTCTATGCCATGTGCTGACATGTGCCACGACGGGACCTCAGAGTCTTTGACTGGCTGGCTGGCTGACTGACTAACTGACTGGCTGGCTTGCCTACGCGAGCATAATTGTGCGAAATTCATTCATATGGAAAATTTTTGTTGCCAGTCATAATTATGCCATTATTTTTGCCTCCTTTGCCGCCGCCTTCCTATCAGATTGGGTCAAAGAGTTTTGGCTAATGGTTAATATTGGGTGGGCGATGTTTTTCAATATTTATTCAAGTCGCAACTAAGTTTAATGAAAATTCTTGCCTATGACTGCATTGTAATTTACATTTTACTTTACTTTTTTTGTGGACTTTTCCTTCTTTTTTTTTTGTCAATAGCCACGGGGCATTGCAGGGCAAACTTTCCAAATTTAACGCTCGACACAATGGGACACGGATAGGAATATTTTTTTCTGGTGCAGTAGCAACAACCAGCCGTATAACAATTACAACTAGCAACTCCCCGGGCAGGAGCTGCCATGGATGGTTGGTTGAGGTTGGCTTATGCAAACAGGAAACGCATAATGAACCACAGGCCATTCCCGGAGTCACACTCCGGTTCTGACTGTGACTGCGACTCCAACTCCAACACCGACTGCAATCCGACTCTTCATATCCAACACTGACTGGCTTTCATTCATTTTTGAGCGGTTTCGTGGTTAACAACCGCTTCCTTATCCTTATTATTTTAATGCCTGCGGCAACATTTCATCTTACTTACTTTTCCCTTCATATTTCCCTATTTCTTTCATTCATTTTTCTTTTTTCGCTTTTCGTTTGTGTTGTTTTTTTTTTTTTTTTTTAAGATTTTTCATGGCATTTTTTTCTATCTTGTTGTTGCTGTTATTCCTTAAATATTTTCACTACTGCACAAAAAGAGAGGAAGAGAGAGACGCAAGAGAGGGCTAGTACTAGTAGTTGGTACTTGGGTTGGGTTGGGTTATACTACCTGTTTGTCTGACTGAGTGTCTGGTAGCTGGTTCGCCTGTTCTTTGTGCACATAATTGAGGTTAACTGCGTCCAGGTGCGCCAGGAAACGCTCAGCCCATTGTTGCAAAGTGTGCCAAAAGGAATAGTAAACATTTTTTTTCGAGTCCGCCCCCCGCATAAACCCACATGCCACTGTCGTCCTTTGCAAACTGTTAGTCTTTAACCATTGCAATTAACGGCAAACTGAAAGTGAAATTTAAAGAAAAATTTCACTATTTTCCTCTCTAGTTGTCAGTTTTTTTGATTGAAAATTCAACAACAAATTCAATTAACATGGGTGTCGGGCTAATGGCTATGGGGTATGTAATGGAGTTTTCCCTTGGGCAGATCTGTGTGTTGTTGGGGTACCTCTCTCCCTCTTCTGCCTCATCATCAATTCAGTTGATAATTATTTTTACGCCAAACGCAGCAAAGGTGTATTAAAAATGCAAATAACACTTTGCCACTTTGATGGGTTGTCGCGTGGCTGTTGCCAGTGTTGTCACGTTTGGTGTTTTATTAATTTATTAAATTAAAAAACAAAGACCAAAGAGGTAAAAAGACACAAAGATAAAAAGACAGAGTGTGAGAGAGAGGTAGAGAGAGCGCGACCGCCGTGCAAACTCTCTCGCATATGTAATTGAAAATTTATGAGTGCAAATAAAAAATGTAAAAAAAAAACCAAACCAACTCAGAGGACAGAAAAATAAATAAATAAAACGAAACAGGAGCCCAAAAAAAAAAAGAGGAAAAGAGTTCAACTTTGCTGTCAATCGTATGTATTCTATGAATTATTAATTATATTTCCTTCACACACACACACACTCATAGCCACATAGCGAGTGAGCGAAAACGAGAGGGGAAGGGAGAACACGTTACATGTGTAGCAATCAGATAACTTTGACATACTTACACAGTGTTGCATTGCGACATTGGATTGTGTGTCGCCTGTCGGGCAAGATTTTGACAGGCGCTTTGCAACACTGCGTCGACAGCATTCCCCTGAGAGTGATGGTGGAGGGGGGACGACAACGACGACTCAACTCACTAATAAAATTATTAACCAAAAATTGAGGAAATGCGCTAAGCGTAACATTTCTACCCGGCTGCCTAATAAAAGGCAAAATTAGTATAATCTAATT
The DNA here is from genome assembly GCF_018151085.1 of Drosophila tropicalis. NCBI lineage: Eukaryota > Metazoa > Arthropoda > Insecta > Diptera > Drosophilidae > Drosophila > Drosophila tropicalis. The sequence goes on from NW_027173374.1 coordinate 930,431, forward strand.
ACCTGTCACGCATTATTTGCTTCGAATTTCGAATTTCATTGCGTAGCGAATAGTAAAGTTGGATCGGCAAATGCGAATGAAAAGCAATGCTTCGTGATAATTTCAGCTGCCTCGATTTTTCTCCATTTCCTCCACCATCCCATCAGCAACCACTAAGAGCCTGAAGGATAGGTAATGTGAGTGAGTGGTAGCCCCTTTTGTGTGTGTGTGTGTGCGTGGACTAACCAACCCTGAGGACATACCACACTAGAACCACGACCCACGCAGACGACTCTGAATCCCCTTGCCATTGCCGTGTCCTGCCCAGCTTTATTTATTGTGCGTTGTGCCCTGGGGACAGTCAAGCTGCACACATATTTTGCCATTTTCTTTCAAGGCGAGTTTGTGTCTCTCTCAGTCTGTGAATTATTCAGAGAGCCTGGCATCGATTGAGCCGCCAAACAGAACCATTGGCATCTTCTTCATTGGCATCTCTCTTTTTTTGCTCGACCCAATTGCTGACAGTTTATTTGCCAAATTGCTTGCATGTAATATGAAACTTTACTTTGTCGTCGTTGTTGGGCTAATTTTTTTTACTTTTTTCCTTCTGTGTTTTTTGTCGTAGTTTCCCAGTGAGTCAGAAGAAGAGGAGGAGGTGTGTGTGCTAAATCGAAAATCTGAAACACGCGTCTCGCAACCTCATTCCATCCTATTCCCTCTTTTTTTTTGCCTGCAATCCATGGCATGGTCTCTGGACCGTATAGGGATAGCTGGAAATCCACTAATACGGCATGACTCACTGATTCTTCACGTTGCGCTTATCTTTATTTTTTGAACGGTCCACCCCTTCTGCCATTCCTGCTCCTGACCATAATTCAAAAATTTTAAATTTTCGGAAAAATCTTTTGCCAGTCACACACAAGCACACACACACAAACACACAGACACACAGTTATTGTTGCGTTATAAATCTAATTAGAATATGTGCCCGCCCGCTCCCCGTTTTTAAATATGCACGTACAAATAGCATATTCCCTTTCGCCTGGTACACTCCTTCAACTCCATCTCTGTATTTTTGGTCTGGCCAGGATTTCATTCTCATTTCATATGCTTGCCGCATCTGCCCGCATCTGAAAATTGCCATTGGCGGGCGGCGCCTGTGCGTCTGGGCAATAAATTTGATTTGTTTCAAATTACAGTACAAAAAAGCAATGAACAATCTTTCTCTCTCTCTCTTTCTCTTCTTTTTGGCACTTTTTTGTTCCTCTTTTTTTGGATTTGGCTGCATTTGGTATTATTCGTTAAGCCGCCAAATCGAATCTTACTTGTGGTTACTCTTTGTGGGCAATTTTCATAATTTACATAAGCAAATCAAATTGTAAATGTAATTTTCAGAGGGGGAGATTGACTGACTGACTGCCGATGTCTTTTCTCCTATGGCTTTTATGTCACACAGAATGGAACTATGTTGAGTGGATGGCGTAGATTGAAGCTTCTCCTTTTTTTGCTCTGTTGGAAATTGTGTCAACCTTTTGGCTAGAAAATTCCATTTTGTGCGTCTTTTGTGTTTTGCCATTATGTAGTCTCTCTCTGTGTGTGTGGGTGATGCGTCAAAGAATTTGGCTCAAGTGTGGGTGGAAAGAAGCCCACACATTCACACACACACACACACACACATGTACTTACCTCTGGGAAAATTCTAAAAAGAGTTACAAACATGTCTTCAAAGACACTAAAGAATTCTTTTGATTTTTGCCGAAAAAAAATCCATTTAATTACATATATTTATTTAATTGTCACATTATGTCAAGACATAGTCAAAAAGCTATCGATATATTTGCTCAACTTTTCCTAGTGTCAAAAGGTAGAGAGAGAAAGTGTGAGAGCAAGAGAGCTCTGCTTTCAACACTGTTATTGTTGTTGTCGTATCTAAATTATATGACAGGCATTTTCTTTTCCGGACGTGTAGTGTGCTTGTGCTCCTAGTGAAAATTGTGTTAAATTTTTGTTTTAATTGTGAAAAAGAATATTATTTAAAGGAACAAGAACAGTAACAAAAACCCAAATTTAACTCATACATATACATTCGGTAGAGTCGTGTGAGCAAAAACAAAAACAAGACAAAAAGGCTGCATAATGAATTGGTCGAGTGCGGCACACTAAAGGTTTCTCCAACATTTCCATTTCTCCCCCCGTCTCTCTATTTCTTTCTCCCTCTCTCGCTCTTTTCGTTTCGCCACTTCGTAAGAGAGCAAAAAATACGAAAAAAAAAAGAAAATTATAAACGAAGTTGGCATTTGGCCTGACGACAGGCTTTCAATTTGCTGCCAGCTTTTTGCTTTTGCTTTCTTTGAAGGCACAGAAAGAACACACAATTTGTATTTGCGTATATAGTACGCAGAACTATATGTCGTTTGGGTCGTAATAAGCCGCATTGGTAGCAATGTCCACTGCGCTAGCAGCGACGGCAAGTGCAGCTAGCACAGCAACGACTCCAGCTCCAACTCTGCTTTCGACTACAGCTACGACAAGCACCTCCAATAATACTTTAACTACTACGATTACTAATACTACCGCCACTACTATAGCCACCATCCCAACAAAATCAGTGACAGAACCCCCAAGCGATTTCCCGGAGAAGGAGCAAGTGTCTGGTAGAATGCCCTCGAGTCTTGTGCAGCAACAGGAGCAGCCAGTATCTGTAGTAAGTCATCATATTGTCGATATCAATGCCAATGAGAAGAGTGTGAGTTCAAATAGCCAAGCATCATCGGTTGTAGTTCAACAAAAGAATTTGGAAGCAAAAGTCGAGTCAAAGTTGCAAACGGAAGAGCAGGAGATCACGAGCTACGAAAAAAAACCAATACAAGATCCCTCAGCCGGGGGGTGAATCCAGGCAAACGCAAACAGCAAGCGCCCGTACCTTTCCCCGTCCACCAGGTGGCTATAAATACTCAATTGAGTTTCTCTACACAATTGGCTCCAGCATGGCTGGCATTACCATGAACATTCCGACGCCTGCATCGATTACACCACGTGCAATGCGTACCACACCGCCGTCACAGTCGCTGGCTCACCTACCACTGCTGCAGAATACAATGGGGATGGGAATGAATATGGGCATGGGAATGGGAATGGGTGGCGTTTCGCCAAGACCGCTATGTTCTGGAGGCACCACGCCGGATAATCGTTTTGTTGGAGGTGGCAGCTCTGCAGCCGGAGGATTAAACACGGGAACATTACCTCCTGGCAACAATAATGGAACATCCCCACCATATATCTATCCGGGATTTCTACCCAACGGAACACAACGGCGTTTGTGGCATACAGAAAATGCGGTTTGGCAATTCGATCGCAACTATCCGTACAATCAGAGCTATTCATCACAGTATGGGTTTCCCATGATGCCAATGGGTTTCGAGCAAGCGTATGGTGGACAACGTTTCGTCTATCCGGGTTACTATAATCAGTCAACTTCACCAGGTGTTTCCCGTGGCAGTCGTCATCCATCACCGAATTCTCTTTCGACATCGCCAACAACAGTCAACAACAATCAACAACAGCATCAGCAGCAGCAGCAGCAACAGCAGCAACAATCACCGCAGCAACATTCTGAGAACGATAGAGAGGTGCCACAAACGGAAACAGTACCAGAACAGTCCAACCAAACTGGCAGTTGTAATGGCCATCATGTGCCATCATGGCGGCCACATACCTTTGACCGTACTGCAACTACTGGATCACGTGATCGCTATGGCATGGGCGGACGCCAGCTATCTGGTCCAGGGCACACTGTGTCCAAATCTTTTTACAACAGCGGACTTCTGAATGATGCCAACGGAAGTGGCCATCGTTTCAAGCAGTCTTTTGACCAGAGATCTGGCCAACAACGTAATGGTCAGCAGAATACAGGTAGTTCGAATGGAATTTCCAATACCGGCGATCAAGCTCAGACCTTGAATACGAACAGTCGTAGTAGCAGCAGTCATCAGGCCAACAGCAACAGCGCGAATAATAATAATAATAATAAAAATAATATTAATAACAATAATAATAATAATAATAATGGTAATAATAATAATAGTAATAACAATAATAATAATAGTAATAATAATACTAATAATAGTAATAATAATAAAAATAATAATAGTAATTATATTAATAGCAACAACAATAACAACAACAACAACAACAATGGTAATATGAATAATAATAATAATTCAAAAGTAAACAATAGTTATCAGCCGTCAGTCTTTAAGCCACGCGGACGCGAACGTCAGAGCATAAAACGTGGCAAATATAATATACAGTGCAAAGAAACAAACTCCAATTCATCGGGCTCACTCTCCACATCATCGTCAAAGTCCCAATTGGAGCGACGTGTTGATGGTGTTAGCTCCAATACATCCTTATCGCCGCACAAGCATCGTCAGCGCAGCTATCGCAATCGCTTTCGGTACGGTGGCACTTCCGAAGTGGAGCGAAAAGTTCAATCGCCTACATATCAACCACCTATCGGGAATAATCCAGTGCGTCGTCTCCCGTCAACCAATTTTCAGCAATCTCCATCTATAGACTACGGGAAGCAACAGAGCCGCCAGCAATCGCGCTACTATCAATCCCGTCATATGGAGGGCTATGGCTATCAGCCAGTTGGTCCACATCATCATCATCATCACTATATGATGTATACGTTTCAGGGACATGTTGATATGGGAACTGATGGCAATGGCAATCCATTGATGGGCAGTAATGCCACTCCAGAGGGTGAGCAGCCGCTTGATATGGACTTTCATAGTTATCACCTTGCCATGGATGTACAAAATGGTGTCTACCATCCGAATGCCTACAAACAAGATATGTCCGAAATGGATAACTGCTTGCTGTCGCAAGACGGCTCTCTGTGTGGTGGACTCGAGTTTGATGACGGTCAGTCCTATGGAAGTTTTGTAGTCAGTTCCGATAGCTGCGACTCCGAAAGCGAATTGAGTGATACATCGGTGGAGTCCCTGGTGCGCCACATAACAGTCGATTGCCTTGCCAAAGCAATGAGTGCAGAATTACCGGATTTAAATGGTCCAAATTTGGTGCCCTATGGCGATATGCATAATCTTAAAGAGCTGGAGCGAAAAAGTCAAATGGGTCCCAGTAATGGCTATAAATGCATAAATACGCCACGTGCTCTGAACTGCTGTGGTGATATGCTGAATGTTGTTAATCCAGTGGAATTGGCAAAGGATCAGAAAGCCCAATCCTCGGTTAGTGAAGATGCGGATGATGACTCGTCAGAGGCTTCGGCCCTCTCCTGCAGTCCCTCGGCGTGCTCTAGCAAAAGTACAATGGGCAGTGCTGCTGCCGCTGCCAAGGCAAACATAATAATGGTAGGTTATATCTTAACGATTTTCCCAAAATAAGTCCTCTAACTTTACCACACCAACAACATGCAGGACGAATCGCCTGATAGCGATTTGCCCATTATTATGCACAATCGCTATTGGCGCGAGTTCTTTGGCTATACGCCCGCTGACCGTTTCCTATTGCGGGCCAAACTAATCGAAATGAAGCGTCCGCCACGCACAGTGCCCAGTCGTAGCAAATGGGATCGTTTATCGTTGGGTATATGGAAAAAATTCGTCGATGCACAGCAAACCTGCCAACTGTACAAGACCAAAATGCGTCTGTGGCGTTCCATTTACTCTGTAACTATGGTAAGTTCCAAGTCAATTGGATATTTGCGATGGAGACAATAAATTCTTGTATTCCTTTGCCAAACAGGACACGTATCCAAGGTATGGCCTCTATTTGGTGGGGTCATCCATCTCGTATTTCGGTTCGAAATGTTCCGACATGGATATCTGTATGTTGGCTTGCACCAATCCAAATATTGATCCACGCATGGAGGCAGTGTATCATTTGCAATTAATGCGAGAGCTACTGAGCAACACACAGATGTTTCAAGATTTCAATTTAATCGAAGCACGTGTGCCTATTCTACGTTTTACCGATCGCCGTCACAAAGTCGAATTGGACATCAATTTCAATAACTCGGTGGGCATTCGTAATACTCATTTGCTCTACTGCTACTCGCAGTTGGAATGGCGTGTTCGCCCCATTGCGCTGACCGTCAAACAATGGGCTCAACATCATAATATCAATAATGCCAAAAATATGACGATATCTAGCTATTCCCTTATGTTGATGGTTATACACTATCTTCAGGCCGGTGTTAATCCACCGGTTCTGCCCTGCCTGCACAAGTTGTATCCGGAGAAATTTGGTCTATTGCAGCCAAATGATTTTGGTTATGTGGACATGAACGAAATAATTGGGCCCTATCAATCGGATAATCACCAGCCATTGGGTGAGCTCTTGCTTGGTTTTTTGCACTATTACAGCGTGTTCGAGTACAACAAATACGTTATATCGATACGTGTGGGCGGAGTCCTGCCTGTGGATATATGCCGCAGCTCGAAGGCGGCCAAAAACGATATTCATCAATGGAACGAGTTGTGCATCGAGGAGCCCTTCGATCAAACGAATACGGCACGCTCGGTCTATGACCCAGTTACATTTGATCGCATTCGAGCAATCTTTTTCGCCAGCTACAGACGTTTGGAAGCCACACGCAATCTTAATTCTATATTCGAGCTCTACGATGGACCAACTATTAGTATGCAGCCGACTGTAGACTCGGAACATGATTTGGATGGCCATTATGTGAAATTGTCATCCAGAACGGGTTCAACTAGTGAACTATTTTTACCCTCGCCAAAGCAGTCCTTTCAAATGTTCGAAAAGTCCTCTACTCTGGTTTGGAGGGACTTTAAGAAGGAAACGACTGAAGATGAGCAGAAATCTAGCTTGCTGCTGGAGGAGAACACCACTAGCGAATCGATCGAGAAATCTGTGAGCCCAACCAACAGCGTCCCTACAACCACCAACACCCCCACAATTGTTACCACCACGACCACGACAACCACTACCACCGTCGACACCGACACCACAGATACTACCAATATCATTGATACTACAGAGAACACAATAACCACTGACAACATTTCATCTACCACTTCTACTACTACAGCAAAAAATCAACTGGCTGATGACCATGTGGCCGCCGAGCCCCCACTAGCTTAGCATAGATCTTCTTTTCAAGGCAGAACTCACAGAACTATCATTGTAGATTCCTGCTGAAGAGCCTCAAAAAACCAAAAAAAATTTAAGGTTGTCATGTTTTTATGTAGTTCGATCAGCGTAGCTGCTGATATTGGCACAACGCATTTACATCTTTAAATTTTACGTTAGATATAATTAAATAGGAAATTTACATTTAGATTCTTCTCTTCACAGTTGAAACGATTTCGCGAAAAGCACATAATGAAAATAGCAGACCAAAGAAAATCAAAAATACTTCAATTTTCTCTCTTCATTTTCACTTCAAAGACGCAAAAAAATTGGTCGCAAAAAAAAAAAACTAAACATAAAAATTAACCCAAAAATAGCTTCATATTAAAAATAATTTTAAAAAAATCAAAAAAAAAAAAGAAAGCAAAAATCAAATGCAAAGCACACAAAAAATTAAAAAATAAAAATTTCAAAAAAAATTTAAAAATTCTTAAAAGTAAAAAAAAATTATAAAACGTAGAAAAATGTAAAAAAAAAAATAAAAATAGCATAGCAAAAAGAAAGCAAAAAGCAGGGCCATAAAAAAGGAAGAAAGTAAAGGAAATATGAAAATATTTTCCAAACACATTTACACTCACACAAACACATACGCCCAACCAAACACACACACTTTTCCACTACCAACTTAACATCATACAATTTTCTACGAAAAAAAATGGTCTTTTTTACTCTCATACAGAACACTAAATCCAAAAAAAATGATAACTTTTAAGGCAAACACAAACACAATTTTATAACAAAAATCCTTGAAAAAAACTACAAAAAAAGTGCGCTATTTGTCTTCACAGAAATAATTCAAAGTGATCCAGACTCTTAATTGCAGTCCAAGAACAGAGAAACTAAACAAGTTTTTTCTTTTGACAACTAGAAGACAGCGCCAAAATAAAAAAAAAAAAAAATAATAAAATTAATGAAAACCGAATGATAGAAAGTTATTGTTAAGTTTGAATTGAATATCATCAAATGACAAACTTAGTAAATCCTGTTTTAGGTTTCAAGTGTGTGTGATGCTCTCAAAACAACACTCTGGGGAATGCTGAAAATTCATGCACATGTTAAAACCAAAATTATCTAAAGAAATCAAATCACGAATTGCATATGCAATATGTACGAACACACACACACACAGCAGCTGTGTTATTGACCATCGAGGGATGGTGGGTGAGAGGGCGTTACCGTGCCGCATTACATCAATGGCAATTTGTTGTCTGCATCTGTTCAGGCAATGCCAGTGTAGAGAGAGCCATCATCAATGATGGTATCAGTGGCAACCAAAAATGTCAGTGCAGCAAATTATTTCATCAATTGCAATGCTCGATTTCAGTGGCATCGGTGGTTGGTTGATTGCTGCTGCTGATGGTGGTAATGGTGGTGGTGGCACACAGTGATGCTGCTGCTGCTTGATGTTGAGTAATTGATATAATGTCAGAAAGCAAGCACCTCAATCACCATCCTCCCACTAGCATTTGGCATTTCTATTCACCCATCAACCCTAAACAACACCTAATGGCGAAAATTGTCAACGGGGATTTCGGATAAGGCCTTAGAACGTGCTGCAATGTAATATCATGGCATTGGCATAATTGTCTCTCTCTATCATCATTATCATCATTCACATTTTGGGGCGACAATGTTGCACAATTGTCACATTAATTTGTGCATATGGGTAAATTTTTGGCAATTAAATTGGTCAATGAGCTCCTTTTCATTTGGGGCATTCGGAATGTAATTAAAGCCATTGTTAATATAATTTTGCAAATTCGCATTTGCATTTTGGCTTGCCAAATCAAAGCAAATGCCATTAATTGTTCGAAAAGAAAAATTTGCACAACAAAAGCCGCCTTAAACGTTGGACGTTGGATCAAAAAGGAATGAGAATTGCTTAGGAGATGACTGGGTGTTGGTTGAGGTCTTCATTAAAATATCACAAAAATTAATCTGCCAACAATTTGCGCCCCTTTTTTTCCTGTTGCAGTAGCAGCTGCAGCTGCCATTAAAATTCCTATTCAACTTTGTCCGGTTTCTGTCTGGTTCTTTGGTCTTTGGACCTCGTATAATAATTATTCATTGTCATTGTAATTGGCGTGCGGGCGCTAAATGGAATCAGGCGAACATAAAGGGAAAGATCTAAAGAAAGGAAGAGTGAGAGATGTGATAGGTAGAAAGAGAGGAGAGGTATAAAGTTTTGACAACTTGTGACATTTGCTTGCCTTTTGTAACTCGATTATTTGTGGAGTTTCCCCTCCCTGAAATGGAGAGAGGACCCAGGAGCCAGTGTGTTGTCTGCTTTTACCCATCGGTTTGGATGCTTGCTCGATTACTTATTGCTTGGACACTTTTTTCATTATTATTTTCTCACATGAGCTAGAGAAAACGAGAAACAAACAAAGAGAACGAGTAAGTAAGAGAGAGAGAGAGAGAGGAGGCCAAAGAAGGACCGATTACTCCCCATGGATATTATTGGTTTAGAGTCTGGAGTTTGGGGTTTGCTTTTGGGATTGGGTTTGAGATTGTTATATTGTCTGTGGCACGTACTGGAATTTTCATTTTATGTCATTTCAATTTTCCTGCCTGCCGGTTTTTACTCTTCTTTTACACATTTTTTTTTATAGACGCAACGAAAATGAATTGAACGGAAAAAAAGGTTTAAATTGAAAGATGCAACAACAAATGCTATGACTATAGGCCGAGTTTGCCTTTCTTTTTTTTTAGTACGGTTTTTGCCTTTGGGACTTTTGTTGATGTTCCATGTCCCAGACGAGGCAGAGGCCGTCACAGTCCCAGTCCCAGTTGAAGTCCAAGTCGCAGTCCCACTCCCTGTTTTCCTCTTCATGATGAGATTGTTGTTTATTGTTGTTAGAATTTCCCAAGCTGTATATTGGTTGTCATCCATCTCTCTCTCTCTCTCTCTCTCTTTCTTTGGGACATTCAGTTTGTTGGTCATGAGTAACAAATTACCTGCGGCATGTGAAAAACTGCAAAAGTGTTGACAGCTTTGGGCCCTAAGTAAATGACCGATACGGTGAGTTCATCTGCCACTTGAGTTTGTTGCTTTCTATAGAAGGGCAGGAAACTTATAGGCAGTTGGGTGATTTGGGAGTTGATTTAAAACTATTAACTACTTGACCATAAAAGTAATCATTATTCTATTTATTCTTCTAATTGCAGGTAAGCTCATTACACAACATAAAACATAATTCAAGTGCCACATAAAAAAAGCCCTAACAACAATAACTATGATAAACAATTTTAGCGTAAGTGCTTGTCTACATTTTTAATTAGTTTTAAATGGAATTTAATGCATTTTCGTATATTTAAACACCCTTACACAATGGGCATATTAGTTTTTAGCCGACTACCAATCGACTATCATCGACTAGAAGGTGCTCAAAGTAACCGATATAAATAAGCCGAGGTAGAAATTAAAGTTGGCAAAAGATAGTAATGAAATATAGTATATATTAATCCAATTTGTAAGGGTATATAAAGTGCAGCTTCAATCTGCTCGTTTGTTCCTGTTTTTTGTAGTTTTTTGCAGTTTTGTTTTGTTGTTGTTTTAGTTTTTTAATGGTTTGTTAGTTGTTGCCATGTGTGGCATGTTTTGGTTAGCCATCTGCTGCACTTAGCATAATTTAACTCTTTCCCCACCATCGACAAACAAGGACACAAGGACATGCATTCAATTTTAATTTGAATACAATAAATCATGGGCAAGTCGTGATAAATGCCATGCACAATATTTTGCATATTTTTGGGCGTTCAGGAGTCTTTAGTAAAGTGTGTGTGCGCGTGTGTGTGTTTATAAATTCCCGCGCAATTGGAATTGCATTAAATATTTAAAATGTCAGGAAATGTTTGTCTACGCGGGTTTTCAATGCTCTAACCCAATGATAGGGTAATATAAATTAAAGATCATAGAACAAATGCTCACATGGGAAAAGATAATTATTTTTAATGATGAAAGCTTCCTTTAGAAGATTTCTTTATCTTCAAAAGCAACCGCCAGGGTATACATATTAGCCTTTCAATTTCTGATGTCCCTAGACAGTTTTCATATATTCCGAAAAGAGACACGCCCCAGCAATTGCTTGAAAGGAAAAAAAATCAATCAGCTGAAAAATAAATAAACTGGTAAATTCAATTCGGAGAAATGGCAACAGAAAAAAATAAAACCGAGTATATAAATGGAGCTTTAAGGCATGTGAACATGCCACAGAAAACAAACATGCAACCTCACATTCCAAAAAACGATACTGCCACCGCCACCGCTCCCCATTCACTTCACTTGTTTCACATCAAGGGTATTTTTTATGCATTTTTCATATATATGACAATTTTGAACCGAAAAAAAGTAGACAATTTAAAATCAACCGCAGAAAAGTCATTCAGGAGTAAGGTATAGGTAGCTGGCCTCTTTGTGTCTACACATGACTGACTGACGCTGCAAGCGAAAGAGAAAGACAGAGAGGGAGAGATGGATATAGAGAATATGTGAGTGCCAAAAAATATGTAAAAAGCGTAAAGAGAAAAACGCAAATTACCCGCATTTTTTACGAGTTTTTTTTTTTTTTTTTGTTTTCATTGAAAATTGAAATTTATGCAACATCATCCATATCCATGCCCTCCTATGAATAGAGCCTGTGATCCCTGTCATATCGCTGTCATCGCTGCTTGTTGGTTGCTGGTTGTCCTTGTGATATATCCTAATATGCCTGCGATAAGGGGTTTTACACTTTTGCCTTATCGATTTTTGTTCAACGCTTTTTTTCCTCGAGACAAATTCATAAATTTCAATTGTCGTTTTCGAAAAGCGCCCGTAAATCATCAACTAGACTTGAAAAGTATCGTTTGTTTACCTTTTCGAAAAAGGGTTGCCAAGTATCCAGGCACACACAAAGACACACACACTTTTATATTTGTATGTATATATATTTCTTTGCATATCATTTAAAAAGAGTGTGAAGGAGTGAAAGACTTGTCCTGGCGACCGCTTATCGCCGCCGCACTTGCCGCTGTTTTTTCTTCCATGTTGCCTACTTGCAGGGGCCAAGCATTTCCGTTGCCTGGGCACGCTTGTTATTTGGTCTGAGTTGCAGGCCTGAGAGCTCGTACTACAACTCGCTTAACGATTTCGTGTCATTTTTTGCATTTCCTTGTGCATTGCTTTCAATTTTTATTCCTTCTCCTCCACTTTAGGTTTATGCTTCTTCCACTTTGCGGTTGCCGGTTTCAAGTGGTGGCCTTATCGCGTGCTACGTAGTCTCGCACCTTTAGGGCTAAGAGGGTGAGAGTAGCCAGCAAAAACCCACCAACCAGCCAACCAAGTGATAAAAATTAAAGCAATGGGGCCTCTGCAAGTAAATTCTAGACCTTAAGTATAGGGCAAATAAATCACAAAGTATGAAGGCAAAAAAAGAAGGAACCAGCTAGGCCACAGCAACAGCAGCAACTCGTAAATTTTTATGTGTACGTGTTAAAAACTTTTCACGTGTCAGTCGTTATGGTCCAGACAGAGACCTAGTCTCATTCTCAGTCTCTGTCAGAGTCTCGCTGTCTCAGTCTCAGTCTCAGTCGTTTTATATCTGCAATGCAGCAGAAGAAAAGATAACTTGCCACACAGTCTTGCATTTCATTTGCATATTCTTCTTGGCGATTATGAATTTGTTATATTTTTTATATTCTTTTCATGCTGGTTTGGGGAATGATGAATGCGGCAGGCGAGCAAACGTCTGCAATTAGTGGCAGACAAGTGGAAAAGAGCTGCCGCCTACTGGAAAGTATGCTACAGTTTCTTTCTGCTCGTTTTGTTTCACTTTGGTTCTGCTCAATTAAAAGCAACTTAAAGGGCCGGCAATTGCCACACCCACTGGGGAGTGTGTCACCATTAACATTAACATCAGCGTCCAGCATCCAGCCAGCAGCTAGCAGCAAGCCGTTTGCAATAATGCAGCGTGATTAATTTCAATGCCCATTGGCATGCTCCTGGATAGTCTTGATGCCATAATCCTTGCTCGTTGTCCTTACATCGCTGTCTCTTTTTCTCCCTTACTCTCTCTGTTTAAGTAATGTTTCGCTTCCATCTGTCTTTTTTTTTGAGCAAGAAGACGAAAGAATTAAAAAAGAAATTCAGGGTTTTTCCTGCCCAGTTGGGCGGTGGCAAGGATAAGGCTTAAGTGTCTACTCGCCGCGGACTACCTGGCTGCCTGGTGGACATGGTCTTCATTCTCACCGAGTTGAGGATTGGGTTTGGCGCGTTCGCAGAATGAAATAAAAAAATATTTTACAAAAAACGTGCCAAACGTTTATTTAAAAGGATTTATGTGCGTTACGTGCTAAATGTGAAATAATAATTTTTCTTACTCATTCTTTTTGCCCTTGCCGTATTCCCTTTTCCGTGCCTTTTTTTTTTTAATACCATTCTGAGTTGAGTGCAGAATGCAGTGGAAGAGAAGGATGGAATGCAGAGAGTGTGTGTGTGCGGGTGTGTATCGGTGTGTGTGTGGCATTAACTCAAGTCCTTTGAAAATTTTTATTGAGCTGAGCTTTGGCCAAACGCATGAAATTGTTGTGGGGCCACTCCAAGGCAAGCAAGCTCCTTTTGGCCCAGCTGAGATTTCTGGCCCAGAGACTTAATTGCATTTGAAGTTGCTGCCAATTCTGTTGCTGCTGTAGTAGTTTGCTGCTTGTTCTTGTTAGCCGTTCTGGCTCGTTGTGTGGCTTTTAAGTGCTGAATGCTGAAAGCAAAAGCAAAAGTTTTTTCCATCACATTCTGCGGCTGCCATTGCCAATTTTCTAGCTTTCTCTGGCCAGTTGGTTTATTTGTATTGAAATCGAAAATGCGTAGCCAGGGAATACTCCAACAAAAGAAACGAACAGAGACAGAGCCAGAGTCATAAGAAGAGAGAGATAGAAAGAGAGTTGCCCGTTCCAGTTGCCGCTTTTGCTTCATGTCCAGGACCAAGTCCCTTTTGCCTTTAAGTTCGTCTTATTATTATATTTTCTTTTTTTCTGCACTCTCTCTCTCTCTCTCTGTAGTCGTCTGGTTGCCATTCCAACTGTGCGTTTGTTTTGCGCCCCGTACGCATATAGCATAATAATTAGGGGGTGTCCTGCAGACATCCTGGTCCGTTAATGCGAGACTTAGTCAAACAAAGGCACTCGGCCAGCTTAGCTAGAAGGAAATGGAAGCAGAGAGAACGAGCGACAGAGTGAGATCTCTCAGTTCATTTTGCGGCGTACAAAAAGTTTCTTAATTTTTTTCCCTCCTCTCTTTCCACTTTTGTCTTTTGGTGAGAATGAGAAAAAAACTTTTAATATGATTTGAGTCAGACCAGACATTGCATTTGCTGTCGCTGAAATAATTAAGGAAAGGACATATTAAAGCCACGTTAAGACTGCCAAGTTTCATTCAACTTTACCATGTATCCACATATTTTATGCATATGCATCTTGGCCTTAAGGAATCCACTCAAAAGGACCTCAGACTGGGCACACAACATGTGGTGTGTTTTCTTCTCTTTAGAGTAGTTTATGCACTTAAAAAAAAAACTATTTTTCGTTAGACTAATCCATTTAACATATTTAAGAGTTAACTTTAAATTCTTATATTTTCTTATTTTTGAGATCTTTTATGTTTTTCTTATTTGCTTAATTTTTTTAAAGTCATAAACCTTCTTATATATGCATACCATTTTATTTTCAAGTGTAAGGACAATGTTTTCTTTTATTCTTGACTGCCTTCTGCCTTCTGCAGCTTATTACCTTACCTTAAACTTGGCTATAAAGGTTGTTGACTTGGCTGCAATTTGTTGGCATAGACAGACAGATAGACTGCCAGCCAGCCAGCCATCCAAGCCAGTCGACCCCTAAAGTGTGCATGTATGAGGATGTGTGTGTGTGTGTGTCCTTGGGGTGTACCTCTTAAACATGTGCAGGCAAAGGCGGCATAAATTGAAATTCATATTCCAAATGTATGTGGGCTTTATCTCTTTGTCTCTCTCTCGTTTTCTCCCACTTGGGCTTTCTTCATACTATTACTTGACTTTTTCTTTTTACTGTCTACATTTCCCCAGTGCATGTGTGTGTTGATGTTGATGTGCCATTGTTCTTTTTGCCTGCATTAGGGACGCAGTTTCTTTCTAATTTTCATTAGCAAACGTTGGACATTTGATGTCCTTCTTTGCAGTTGTGCACGTCCTGAGAAGTGTCGAAAGCTTTAAAGGCGCTCAAGTGAAAGTAATCGCCTTTATGGCAAAGAAGAAGAAAAAATAGACTTCGTAGGAGAAAGACACCCAACGAGAGAGAGAGAGGATAAAATCGTTTTCTTAGTTTGTTATTCATCTCTCTAAATGTTTTCTAATTCAATTACCCGCATGCAAGACTATGGAAGTAGAGAGACTGAGAGATAAATGAATGCCACAGATGGTTTAAGCAAAGAAAATTGAAAAACCATCTCATCCCTTTTTTTTGCTGTTGTTGTTTTTCCTCTTTTCGTCCTTTTTGTGAGATTTACGACAATCCTACAAATAATTTTGCGCTGCATTTCTCTAACTCAATTGAAAGTGTAATCATTCTCTTTTATTTGTATTGCTCAATTCCACAACGTTGAGTTTGAGTCCAATAAAACTTCAATTAAATTAAATAAATCTCAGCAAAAATGCGCAACTTTCTTACTCTCCTTTACAGAGGAGAGAGAAACCAAGAGCCCCACTGGCATTGCGTGGCGTGATTTGAACTGTCCTGTCCAGAGTCCAGAGCAGAGCAATCAACAAACAGCCTGCGGTCATCATTAAATGTCTAATTTATTTTAAAACAACACCAGCAACATCAGCAGCAGAAGCAGAATCAACAGCAAAAACAGAAACAGAATTCAGTTTTACAACAAGATTTTCCATTTTCCATTGCCCTTTCCTCGCATCGTAAAATTGATTTAATAAAACAGGCACGTTTTCATTTTAAGTGCTGTAAATTTTAATTTAGTTGTTGCTTGTGCGCTCGCCCGCACATCTGTGACGAGTCCTCCGCCCACCCATAAAACTGTGTGGGAGTGGCCAGCCAAGTTGGCTCATCATCAAAGCCAAAAACTGAGAAAAAAAAAACAGAGGGCAACAAAAAAAATCCCAAACTTTGATAGAGATCAGCGAGCGATGGGCTTCATTAAGAACAACAAAAGAGAAATGAACGGAACTGACTTGTTAAGCATTTGGATGACATTTCTTTCACTTGATATTATATTTGCTATAACTTCTTCCTTTTCGCTGTTTGGTCGCTTTGCCTTTGCCTCTGCCTTTCTTCTCCATTGCTTATCATTTTTTGGGAAGTTCCCCATTTTTAATGAGTTTTATCAGGTCGGCGGGACAGCAGCAGCAGTTTGACAAGACAAAATTGACTGCCACTTCTAAAAGGGAGCCGCAAGCGTTTGCTAAATTGTGTAAAACTTGGCCAGGCAATCAAATGGAAAATATGTTTCCTCTCTCCCAATGTTTTTGTCCCTCTATTGTATACTACCTATCTGGCATATAACCAATGAATGAATGTGAATTTATGAATATTTATGAATGTAGGGAAAAGTTTCTGCAAAAGTCTTGTGACAGTCACGTGCTTCCTGGTTTGTTTCGCTTCGGTTTGGTTTTCGTTTTGGTTTGCTTTATTTATTTGTTTATTTAAATGCGCCTTCAGCTATGCAATTGTATATTAATACCCAGCAAAAAGTTGAGACCAGCGACAAATGCTAACTGACAAGACAATTTCGCTGGGGTTTCGCTTTAGCAACTTTTACCCCAAAAACTTACCGGGGACCCTTTTTGTTTTTATTTTTTTGCAGCTGACAGGCAGCGCCACAACAAGTTTCTTTGGCCCCCAACTGACACACGTTGACGGCGAATTATGCAAAAATGGCAAAATGCGAATTAAAAATGCAAATTTTTATTCTCCGTCTCCATCTCCGTCCAGCAGCAATCCAAGCAAATCCCTCACTCCACCCCCCGCACACCACCTTCGAGTCCTGTCCATAATAAAAAGGAACTAGAAGAGACTGCTATCAACAATTGTTGCCATGCCACACAGGCCACTTTCAGTTGCTTGGCTTGGCTTGGCTTTGCTTCTTTTGCCTGGCCACCATAAAGTTCGCCAACAACTAATCAAGTCAGAACTGACAGCCAACTGCCGACAGCCAACAGGCAACAGCCGACAGCCTTAGCTGGCATGGTCCAAAGACGAATATCTCCAGCTTGTTTTTTGGCCCGTCTTTAATACACTTGAGTTTTATACTGTTAATGCTTGAATTGGTCTCAAGGACGAAGGAGGAGTGTGTTCTGAAATGTGTGTGTACTCTACTGTCATTTCTCTCTATTTGGCATGCTCTCTGAAATGGTAATAGCCAGTGAGATTCATTAAACTGGTTTAGCTATGCAACAAGGATGTATGTATATATTTAAATTGAGCATCTCTGACATTTTCTTTCAAACAAGAGTAATTCACTGTCTAATTGCAGTTAGAAAAGCGTAAACGTTATGGCTTAAACCGAACTAGAAAGCTTTAAGCGTTAAAATGAACCTAAAAGAATTTGATTGATATGATTTCTTTTTTAAGCCATCAAAGTTCTATTAAATTAAATAGAATCTTAGCTGAAATGAGACATACTCTTACTTATTATAGTAAACTTGGTTCACAAATTAACATTTTTTTATAGTTAAAGGTGCTAAGAGTAACTTCGATATTGACTTGAATATCTTTAAGATGTTTCTGCTTCTTGAACATTATTACTTTCATTCGCCTGACTCACGCCTGCGCATTCAATATTCGCTTGAGCTGCTTTTGAGTTTATTCATGTGATTTCTGTCATTGTTGTTGTCATTTATACGCATGAAAATGCACATGAAAATAAATTGAAAAATGCCTTTGGTTTTTGTGGTAGCTCAGGGTAGAGCAGAGTAAACGCATTCGACCCTACAAGGGCTTGTCCCACCCATCTCCCCCACTGGATGGTGTCCCATCATGACTCCCTTATATCCATGACTTGCTGTCAATCTGTCAGTTTTCATATTTTCAACATTTCATTTTTGATTTTTTCCTACCAAAATAGCTTAACTGCCTGTGTCAGCCTGTGAGTGAGATTGCTGGCTGCTGCACGGCTTCAATCCCAATAAGTATGCAACAACAATGAGAAGAACAAGCACAGCTCACATTTTGTGGCCATTGTCAACTTTCTTGGTATAGCTACTGCCGCAATTCTTACCTGACATTACGCTCCATATTACGTATACGCCATGCTGTGTTGCTGGATTTTTATTGCTTTCGATTTTCATTTTGACTGCTCGCACGTGCAACGGACGACAAAATCAGTCGAGAGAGAGAGAAGAAGTTGCGAGAGCAGCCCTAAACTTTCCAGTTCGACGGCGTAAATTTTCCTTTTAAGCATTATTTTATTACATATTTCCAGGCAGAGACATAGACAGAGACACAAGCAACTTGCCAGTAGTTGCCTTCTTTGCCTTCGTTTGGATTTGTTTTCGTTTTGCGTGAAATTCAATTTCCCATTTGCCACACATACTACCTGTCCTCGAGTTCGCTTTCGGTTGGGTTTACTTCTCTGCCTCAGTTTTATTTTGTGTAGACTGAGGAAAGACTGTTTCACAACTTCATTTCGCCATGCATATAGATCCATGTACACACATACATACATATATTGGGCTAGCAAAAGAAACGATATGGCAAGGAAGCCAAACGAAATGTAGAATGTAGTTTAATCGCTTTTTTCTAACGTTTTGTGTTATCCTTTCGTGAGCCTTTCAATGGCTGTTTCCCTTATCTGTAGACGCCATCGCTGCCGCCGATTTACTTTTCCGCTTTCCTGCCATCCTGTCCCCCGCACACACACACACACACACATAGTGGGCACAGGAGTATATTGGTGTTTTTGCTGGTGTTTTCTTTTTGGTTTTTGTGCTTTCGTTTCTTTAGCGGCAAATATTCTTGATTTTTATTGCGTTCGCTCACAAGTGAAATTGCTTAAAATCTATTTGTATTTTTTATTATTTCTGCAACGCTAGACATTTCTGGCCTTATCCCAATTGGTTGTTGTCTTTTAGCATGCCAAATGCTTGGCCAAAAACAATTTGTTTTTGTTTTCTTCCTTTTTTTTTTTTGCCCATTTTAAGGGTTCTTCTTTTGATACTCTAACTAAAGGTTTGGTCATTGTACTAGTAAGATTATAGAATAGGTAAAGTCTGCACAAAATGAATGGAAACCATGAAACCAAGTTTGGCCCTAGCCAAACTTTGCATTACTTTTCGAATTTTTGTGGTCATATAGCAAACTCGGCCATAAAGTTGGTTTATCATTTTAATTTCCTGCCAGAGTATTGGAACTTCGGCCTAGTTATTGAAAGCCAGGCTCTAGCTTGTTTGCTGCTTGGCCACATTTGCTTTTCAGGCATTTTGGCAGTTGTTGTTGTTGTGTCTTGATTTTTTCCTTTTCTTTTTTATGGCGGGCGCATTCCTTTTGGGTTTATTACTTTGTTGGGCTCTTTTTCTTTTCCCCCTCCACCCCCAAAAAAAAGAAACGAAACAGAAAAAATGTAAAAAGCCAAATTCATTCGGTTTATTTGGCCCCAACATGCAAACATTCTTGGCTTTCTCATTTTTGTTGTTGCCGGTTTTTGTTTCGTTTTAGCCATGTTTTCTAAACATTTTTGACATGCTTTATGTGCATTATCTCAAGTAGAGGATTGTCTTTTGCCACAAAAGTTGACATAATTTATATAGTCCGTTAAATTGCTATTATCATTTTATGTATTTATACAAGTTGTTTGGTCAAGTGAGCAAAATGTGGATTTAATTGCGACTCATTTACATTTTTTGTATTGGCCTTTCATAAAAAAAATCTTGTCCCCAAAATGAGAGGGAGAACAAGATGAAGCGAAAAAACCCATGAAACGCTTTGGAAAAAATAAAAATAAAATGTATATCATACGCACCATTTAACAATAAAAAGCTGTGGCAATCCACTTGCCATTTCCCAATACAATGGCTTGGCTGACTGGCTGGCACATAAACGCAATGCTTTCAATATCACTTATAATGCCACGCCCTTTCCGCCCGCACATATTCCTGGCAATTCTTTTTGCCTTTGCTCTCCGATCCAGCTGCTTTTTAACCGCGTAGCCATTTGCAACGGAAATCAAGTCGCACATGCGAAAGTAAAAATTCAAACAATTGTGAAAGTTCGCTGAATGGGAAATAGAAAGAGAGATGGAACGAGAGAGTGAGAGAGTAAGAAGGAGAGAGAAGAAAGAAAAAGCTGGCAATGCTATAGAAACCTCGCAGCATATTTAAAGTGAAATTCTGCAACATTTAACCCAGGGCATTTTTGTTATATGTGTACTAGAAGACAGGGAAAGTTTGCAGGGTGAAGGAGAGGAAGCAGAGCGGTCCAACAAAAGGGCGGCAAAGCAAATGTTATTTGCCACTGTGGAAAATGAAAATGCGAAACAAAAGACGAGGTAAAACAGTAACACAAGAGGCGGGGATCCTATTTTTTTCTTTCTACATTGTGGAGCACGTTGGAGGGATGAGTGGGTCAGCAACTGGAGCCAGGACAAAGTAAGCAAAAGACTAATGAATGTTGAAAATCAATTACAAAGCAAAGCGAAAGAGAGATGGAGGAAGAGAAAACAGAATCGAAATGGAAAAATGAAAGTGAATATGCTAAATGATGTTGCTGCTGCTGCCAATTGTTGCCCTCTAGAGCTTTTGTGGCAATATCCGCTGACAATTGCAACCATTAGATGTGGCCAAATTGAAAACGCGCGCCCCTCCCAGTCAGCAGGGGCAACGACAGCATCTTTTTAAAGCGACAAACTCGTAAAATTTTACAACTTTCGATTTTCAATTTACGTTTTTCCCCATGATTTTTATTTCGATTTTCTTTTCCTTTCTGGTCGTTTGGCCATTGTTAAGTGAACTTTAATTGAAGTAAGCTCCTGAGAGGGAATAACAAAAACTTCTTGCAACTTTAATACTGCTCTGAAAGCAGAAAATAAGTTGCATACTTGCAGGCTTTTTTCAATAAGCATAAAATAAGCAAGAAAAGGTGTAGGGCGAAGGAGGAGGAGGAGAAGTGAGTGTAATATAATGACACATTTTATGATTGCATTTGCTTGCTAGACTTCTCTTCTACTACTTAGGTGCCATCATCGTTTGTTTTCAAACTGCAGCTGGTCAATCTCACGTAGCAAGCGATGGGGCATAAAAAGTTGGTCATGCTGCAAGCCAGACCAGGAGGCGCTAGAATACAATCGGTGGTCGGTTGGAAAAGCAAAGTCAGCACATTGTCCTCCTTAGTGGCCAGAAGGATGAAAAAAAGGCGTTACTAACGAGCTGAACGAACGGACGACCGTACAAACAAACCAAGGAACGAACGATTTCGCTGTCCTGTCAATGCCTGGCCAAGACTATGAGGTCTTGTCCTGTTCTGTGTCTGTCTTGTCTCTGTCTTGGGTTATATGTACATGGAGTCGGAGACTTGGGGCTTGGGCTTGTTTGTTCATATACACAATTACCGGCTAAGGCGATTTGCACAAAATACAGCCAACATCAGGTGGTGGCCTGCACTCAAGTGCTGTTATGCCATTGTCCTAAGACTTCCTTTTTGTGCCCGTTCCCTCCCCCCTTCTTGGACCGTTCGCGTTAGTTGTTTGACAATGTTTACAGGTGCAAATTTCAAAGTGAATTGCTTTTCTATCGTTTGGAAAAGTGCTGCAACACGCAAGCAGATTCTATATATACATACATACGTACATACATACATATATAAGTGAGGGTTCTTTCACTTGCCCAGACATTGGAAAATTAGTTTCCAGCACACACACACACTTAAACCTAGAATTGAATTGCTTGGAAATGCCGAGCTAAGCGGATTTGTTTATGGCTGCTGCTGTCCATATTTGACTCTCTTCCTCTTTTTGTGCCTGGGCGTGACAGTTTGTCATAGAAAACCTACCATTAGGCGTTCGTACCGCCCTTTGACATTTAATTGTAGGAAGGAAGGGTAACCATTGCGGCAATTGACAGGCCATTGTCTGCATTTTAATTGAATTCTCTATGCACAAACACACAAAACTCACACACATTTATTAACAATAATTGCATTTCCATATGCTAGTTAAAAAAAAAAAAAAAAAAAGAAATACTGAAAACTGTCAACAAATGTCCAAAACTAATTTATCAATAAAACATAAGAGTCAGATGAAGAGCAGAAGTGGATGTTGGAGCAAAGGGAAAGCAAAAGGTATAGAAAATTGCTTTGGTTGAAACATAAATGGCCAAGTGTTGGCTTAACACACACTCACATACTCACAGGCATATGTATGTGTGGCTCACATTTAAGTAAAAAGTTTGCAAAAATAATGAAGCATAGCTTGAGGCTGACAAACAAACGCAGGCACGCAAATTGCAAACAAGCGAGACACACAGGACCCAGCCTGACCACAAAAATACTTACCCAGCAGGACAGTTGCCATGTTTTTACTCTGTTCTCCTATTTCCCTTACCCACTCACTCGTACCTTCATGATGATGCAGCAGAGTGCAGAGTTTTGCATGGAATACTTGGCCAAAAAAAAAACTAAGAGGCAACCCTGTCGGTTGTACACAAACATGCATAGAGAAAGAGAGACAGAGATAGAGAGAAAAGAAGAGTTTACGGATTGATCAGCCTGACCAACAATGAAATTTTTGTTCAATTTGCAATGTCCTTTCTATGGGTCTTGCTGGTTCTAAGGGCGTGTCTGGCCAGTTGTAGTCCCCAAAGGATTACCTGCGCTTTTGCTTGTTCCTGTCACATAGTCAGAGCCGGAATCTGACTCCGTCTACTACTCTAACTACCAACAGCTTCTGTACTCTGTACGGCTATACTGGTGCTCGTCCTGCTGCTTGCCCTGTCCAGAATGTCGCGTGTCACGCACTTGTGCACTTGGACTCGTTTGCTCGTCAAAGCGACAGTTACCGCCCACATTTGGCAGGTAGCCTAGCACAATTTTCACATACACAGCACCTGAAAACATAAGCAAAGTCAAGCAGGCAACTCTTTTACATTTCAATTTGAATTCTGTAGTTGTCCTTCCTCCTCTCCCGCCACTTACATTGCTAGCTCTCTGTCAATCTTTGCCCATGCACTTTTAACTCTGGGCAAAGTTTATCCAAGTTGTTCTCTACAGATTCCCCTTGCACTCTTATTGATTTCTCTTCTACTGACTTTTCAGTTATTTAAGAAGAAATTTCATTTTATATATCTATCAATGGCATATATTTATAAACTAAAACTTGTGCATTTCTCTGTCTCTCTCTCTCACTCTCGTTTGCTCTTTGTGTCTCTAGAGAAATTATCAAGTTTGCTTAGTTGAAAATGCATAATTTAATTTCCATTTATTGTTCATATTCAAATTTTCCAATATTTGTCAATTTTAATCAAAATTTCGTTTGATTTCTAATCTATTTTCTCTCTATTTCTCATTGCAGGTAAGACTTTTTTCCCAAAAGTTATTAACATCAGGTTTGCTTTTTATCGTGTTGTTGTTTAAAACTAATGCCTAGTCATTTTTTTGCTTTTTTTTTGGGGGTTTTGCTAATACACTCTTGAAGAATGTAAGGCATTTTAAAAAATGGCACCTAAAAACGTCAAGTACAAGGCCACGGAATCATAAATCTCGACAACTTCAAAACACAAAATATAATACACACAAAATTCTTTCGGAAGCGTCATAACTTAACCTGCCAGCCAAGTGTTGCTGTTGTTATTTTCTTTCTGGCCTTAGAGCAAGAAAAATATAAATGTCCAATTTGCGCAGCCAACGGCATCGTCTGGCAGAGAACTTGGTTTTTTTTTGTGTTTTTTGTTATTTTGCGCCAAATGATTAACTTGATTTATGCGTGTGGCGACAAACTTTCCAACTTGACCACGCCCAAAATAGCGCCCACACTTTTTCTCTGCCCTCTTGACAGCCAGGTGCCAGAAATGAAACTTCAAAAAAAAAAAGAACAGAAAAGAAACGAACAAGCAGAAAAGAAAAAAGAGAAAACAACTCGTAAAAAGAGCCAACTCATTGTGGACAACATCAGAAACAACAACAACAACAGCAACAGCGCCAAAGAAAAGGCGAACATTTGCAGGCGTTAATTTCTTGGCACTAACTTGAACCGATGTTCATGGAACGCCCCTCCCAAAAAAGTATGCTACTTGCCGCCTTCTCTCTGGTGGAATACCAACCAAAAAACTGCTGGACAGACGAACAAACGAGAGAGAGAGGACGAACAAAAACTATAACAAGCTCCATTAGTTAGAGTCGACCGGTTCGACAGCTGGCAACGGTCGCAGTGGCCTCATTTGTTTTAATGTGTCAATTTGTTGACTTTGCCTTTGCCCCTTCGAGACTGTCTACCATAGCACCACAAAGTATGCGTGTGTGAGTGGGTGGGTGAGTGAGTGAGTGAGTGTGAGTGTGTGGGTGCTTGGGGGCTGTCCCGACAATGCACACCTGTAATCTGTCATCTGGCGCTTTAATAAACGTTTAATGTTCATTTGTGGGCGTGGCAAAAGACGGCAACGACGACGACCATAACTTTTTGTTTTTCGCCTTCAACTTTGATTTGAAGCAATATCTTTGATGATTACACATAGTTCTTAACATTTTGTGTTGTGTGTTTCGCTGGCTTTATGACTGCTAACCAAAGTTTTTAGCCTTTTGACACATTTTGCGTATTTGTTTGCTTTATAGGCTATATTAATTTAATAACAAACTATGTAAAAGATATATAAACTTGATCTGCGAGTAGCTAAATATCCAGTAAGTTTATAAAGACAGAAATTAGAAAGGTTTATAAGCCATCTCAAGGCTTGCATGTTGCCATAAGTTATAGAATTCCTATCCATCCTGCATTTTGGGGATTAAGTCATTCAGTTTGTGACCTTTGTGCTCTTTAGTATAACAGTTTATATAAAATCAAAGCATTTTTAAGTACTTTAAGTACAAATGAAGTTAAATTAGGCATTAGCATTTAATAAATGTATCCCTGCAGCTATTAAATAGTTTTTCTCGCCTTTCCCGCCGAAGAATCAATAGGAGAAAAAAAGAAAGGGTTATGGCTTAACGAATAATTTGTCATATATGTAGGATTCAAGTACATATTGTGAGGGTATAAAAACTTCGTCTTGCCAATCATTGACTTTGGTGTTGTGGAAGTTTTTATGCTAGTTGTAAAAATTTATGATCCATCCTGTTGGTTTGATTTATTGGCTTTATTTAATGGATCAACAAGTAAATTACCATATTTTTGGCTTGTAAAACATGTTTCAGAACTAGAAGATGTTTCTGCATTTGTTTTAAAATATTCATTTTCATTTAGTTAAAGCCACTTACGGCAAGAATATTGCAGCATTAAATGGGGCCATGCCACCATATCCTTTCCTGGGCATTTTTGAATGTATGTGTGTCTGTCTGTGTGTGTATGTGTGTGTGTGTGGGGTCCATTAAATTTTTATTAAGTGCAAAATGAAATTGCCTTACTTTTCACCCAACTTCCCGTTTCCCCCTCTCTCTCTCTCTCTCTCTCTATCTCTGCCTTTCTCTCTGTTGGTTTCTATGAGGTTAATGCGCTTTAAGCTCGTTGGAACTTTTTGGGTGGCCATTTAAAATTTGTGCCGACATAAAGCATAAATTATGGCGTTTGCTGTTTGCCAACCCGCTGTGCTTAAACGTTAAACAAACTCACTCACACACACACACACACACATATGCCTGTGAGGCTTTATAACCTGTACTTGGCATATGGCAGACATTTTCTTATATGTTGTTTTGTTGTTATTGTTGATGTTGTTGTTTATGTGAGAAACTAGCGCATTGAAATTGCATTTTTAATACGCTTATTAAAATGATAAAATGCCCAACCATGTAATTCACATCTAGACATCTGAACAAGTGTATATATTTTGTACTACATTGTGCCCTTTCTGGACTTTCTGTGAGAGTGTGTGTTTACCATTTTGCTGCACGTAAGGGTCATTATTTTGTTGTTGCCTCTTGCCATTGTGCATTTGCAATAAGCTCAAAAAAGTTGGTGTTTTTTTTTTTTTTATTTTGGTTTTTGCCTGTTTTTGTGTTTGTATTCTGTTAAAAGTTAATTAAGTTGCAAATGCCAAACGAAAGTACATTAAAAACTAATTGCTGGCATCGTTATCGTTACCGTTAGCATTACCATTACGTAACGTTACGTGATGGCCATTACGTTGTGCTTGGTTAAATACAAAAGTGACGGCCCATTTGCTGGCACTACAAATTGAGTCATTTTCAATTGCTTTAAAAATTTAATATGAATTTTGGATGAAAATTCAAAGGAAATCTCTTGAAGAATCGAAAAGTACTCACTTTACTTCCCAGCTTGTAATATTTGTAGTGAATCTTTGACTGACCTTTTGTTCTTCGTTTTTACTCTAATGAGTAATGAAGTCTTTCTTATAAATATTAAACCTAAAAGGCCAAAGTAAGAATGAATAGTTCATTATATTTTGTTAAATCTTGCTATTACCTTAATCGTTTCTAACAAGTTCGACGATTATCAGTAGCACTTTGCTCATCAAGTTGCCTAGTTTCTGTATACCTGAAATATAAGTATGTCTCCTTTTTTTCTAGACCACCTTAATAAGATTGACGCTTTCATATTTGCCCGTATGACCACAAAACTCTCAACTCTTGTGCACACACACACACACACAAAATTGTTTGTGCTCACACTTGAGTGCCAGCCTCAGCCACAACCCATCCATATCCACAACGTCAGCCTCATAGCATCCGTCCATCTAGCCCAGCGTTTTACCAATCTCCGACTCCGTCTGGGTCCCAGTTTCACTTTGTTTAGTTTTTTTTTTTTGCGGCCGACATTTACATTGTCTAAACGCCCGGGCAAGGCCAAACACCCAACAAGTGTACGGGTCTTATTTGGCTGCCAAAAGGTGTATCATACGTTACGTTCGTTCCTGCCTCCTTGCTCTCAGTTATTCTAGTTTGTATGCTACCCTTTGTGGGCTCCTCCTCCTCCTTCTATGCTCCCTTGGTCTCATCTTTCAAATGGGTGGAGGCAGGGGAAACTTTTTTGTTGCGCACTTTTTATGATTTTCAGTTTCAGTTCTCCCATCCAGCAGACTCCTCGTCTCTCCTTCGCTCATAGGTGTTTATACACCCTCACACACACACATCCACACATACTCACATGCTCACATGTTGTGGGCAAAATCCTCCATTTCCTTTTCCTTTTTCTCTGATCCCTGCCACGTTGAGAGACCCACGCGTTGTACATTTAATGGCGTTGATATGGTTTTATGACCTTTGTGGCCTGTTACACATACGCCCCGAAAATTGCATTGTTTGCTTCTTCTTGTTCTTTCAATGTTTTCTTTTTCGGTTTTTTTTCTTTCTCGTTTTTTATTACATTTATTTTATGTTTTTTATGATTTTGTGCTTTTTGGTCTTTTTGTTTTTGTTTAATTTTCGTTTTGTGCACCACCGAGGAGTCATAATTTCTAAGTTGATTTTCTTGTATAACATTGCTGAGGGGCGATTTTTTTCTCCTCTTTTTTTTTCGTTGGAGGCGTGAATGGGAATTTCGTATTTCTGGGATGAGCCACAAGGGTTGCTACTGGAATGATGCCACCCACTGTAGCTCCCGCACTCCGCATTGAATTGCGAATTCTTTTCGCTACCGTCAGCAGTTTCGCGTTTCAACGGGCTGCTGCAGGCAATCGTTGTCATTCAATTTTTGTTTGGCTGCCATTGCAGTTGCATCCCTCGGAAAAACAGGGAATATTTCTAAAAACATTTCGCATTCTGTTGAAGTGCAAAACATTTGTAAATAAAAATGCAATTTGATTTCGTTTTGTTGTTGGTGCATCTCGCTGATGTTTTGTTTCAATTCGCCTCGCTTTTGTTTGTCATCGTATTTCAAATGTGACAAATTGAGTGCCCCACAGACTGGAGGGCAGAGTTCTGGATCAGGCAGGCAGGGAGGCACCTGGACAGACACCTATGCAACTCCTATTGGTGAGTACTCAGTGTGTGTGTGTGTGTGTGTGTATGTTTGAATGAAATTTGTTTGCATTTTTATAAGCATCGTTTCGGTTTTATTGATGCCAGACGGGAATAACCACAAAACGGTAAACAGAAACACAGACAACTTGAACAGAGAATGCCATTCTAGAAAAGACTCAACTCAAAGGGGTTGACTTTTGGTTCTCAGTGTGGTGAGGTGGTTTGAATGCCTGTGGCATATTGACGGGGCGACAATTGTTTTAATAATAATAAAGCTTAAATATACAAAAGTCATTTGCAATGCAAATATGTTTGCACAAAGCGCGGATTTTGTTAATTAATGTTTCACTTTTGCCTACAACTTGATGAAATGGATTTCACAAGTTTTATTTACTCAAGGCTTATGGTTCGATGAAATATTTATAGAAAGGAAGAGAGAGACCAAGAGCCAGGTACCAAATAGCCATGTTGATTTAGAAACCCTTTTTTGTCGATTTGGAATAACAATAAAAACTATTTAACGCTTCCCAGAACAAGTTTTTACGATTATTTATAAGATACCCTTTAATAAATAGAGGTATATTGCTTTCTTTTATTAAAATTGCCTTACGTTCTTAAAGTTAAATTGTTTTCGGTCTAGACTTGTGAGTTTCTAATCTCACAATTATTATAAAGAGCTTAGAGCTTATAACTTTGAAAGCATTTTCAGTCAGTTCAACCTATTTTAGTTTCTAATTTGAATTGAATTGTGTTCTAAAGATAGTGAAAATTGTTGATTTATGATCTAAGGGCAGACAACTTTATAAGAAAATTGCGTGACTGACTGATTAATTGAAATGAGGCAAGCGCCAAAGCAATAATATGCAAAGGAGAACTTCAAGGCGGCCACTTAAAGTAGACGAATAATAAGAATACGCACACTCACACAGAGAGAAAGGTGTGTGTGTGTGTGTGTGTGCAGACATTTTACGGGCACATGCAAAGCCTAAAAACGGCAAATGAAATAAGTCTGACTGAGTGAAGCATGCTCCAAAATTCATGAGCCACAAAAACGCATAAATATAAAACTTTTTCGGTTTTTTTTTTGTTCACTGTTTTGTTTCGTTTTCGCTCTTTTTCGGTTCTTTCTTTTTGGGCACGAATATGGCGCAAAAGTATATAGCATAAGCTTAGGCTAAACAGCAGCAGTAGCAGCAACTGGCAAGCCGCAGAAAAACGCCAGCCACAGCAGGCAATTTTATGAAAATTATGACAATAATTGTCATTAAATCAAAAATGCTCAGTAATTGTCTCATAAATTTACTATGCAAATTGTGAGGCATGGGCCGAAACGAAACGAAACGAACGCAAGCAGACAAGAAGCAGAGCGGAGCCAATAGAAAGAGCACTAGGCACACAATATGGGTAGAAAGGGGCGAGCGGGATGTATATGGACGACAGTTTCGTGTTGGTCGTCGCAATTTTACGATATCAATAAAAACGTCGACAATATAAACTTTACCTTGGGCTTATTTTTCGTATTTCGTAGGTTTTTCTTTTTTTGGGGTGAGTATTAAAATTGTATAGCATATTTCTAGGCGCGTACGTCTACAGTCGTTTGTCGTTTTCGTGTTTGTTTAGAAAAGCCAGCCACAAAAGTTTTTACGATGGCCCCCCATCATAAAAGCCAACCAAACAACAACTGGCCAAGACCATTCCAAAAACACCGGTCCGGGGTCCCAAAAAGGTAGAAAACTGAGTTTGCTGCTGCTGCAAAGGATTAGATAAGAGGCATAAAGCCTTCGCCTACATCTGCTGGCCCCTACCTCAGTTTCGTCTTACTTTTTATGCCAATGCACTTGTCGTTCTGGGCTCTGGCTATTAAAAACTCTAAAGAAAAACTCTTTTTTACGCTCTCTCACTCTTCTTGTTTGTTGCTTGTGTCTGTGTGTGTGGCTAGGCTTTAATAAAAATGCTTGCAATGAGCGATTTAAAGTGCTACGCCCACAAATTTACACAAACTGGCACGCCCAGAGGCGGTATCCACAGGAAGCCGCAAAGTGGCTTTTTAATGCACAGCAGCAACATCAACATCAACAGCAGCAACAGCAACAGCAACACGGCAATCTGCCCCTGAACGACATGCAATTATATATACACACATATAAAAATCAGCAGGCAACAGGATTAAACAAAAAATGAAAACAAAAAAAAAAAAAAATTGCTTACTTTGCTGCCCGCAAACACGCCCAAAGGTTGTGTGTGTATATGTGGTCTGTTGTGTTAATTTAATTAGAGCTCTCACTTTTGGCGATAAAAAAAAAACTGCAACACCAACCAAATTGAGTTAAGTATCTCACTTAAATATATTTCTCAACAATTTTTCGGTGTTCTGACTCTGAATGGGATGGCATGGAAACTTCTATCTATCATTTGAGCAGCAGTTTCAGACTCTATGAATATTCAAAAAGGTTATATTGTTTGTGTTTTTAATCCAAGGATCATTTAAAATTGAGCTACCCTTCTTGAATAGCCTTAAGAAATATTGAAATTGAACTATCTAATCGGATTAGATATGATATGCTAGTATGTGAATATGTATTGCAATTTTTGTCGATAAAATTAATGTACCCTTTTTGGCAGGATTATAAAAACGGGAGGCCATTTTGCTATGTTCCAATCCCAAGTGTCAAATTTCAGCACACAAGCAACAAAGTGTTGTATATGGGTTGCTGATTGTTGCTGCTCTTGGTTTGTATCTCTCTCTCTCTGATTTAACAATGCCATATGTTGGCCTACACGTTTCCAGTCAGGCCAGTCAGCCGCTTCATTAATAATTCAACAAGAGTCAGCATGGGGCAACCTTTCCATATACATACAGTTTTTTTTTTTTTTTTGTTATTCTGTTGGCTATCATCAATAGCAAAATGTTGCATATGTGCCTGTGTGTATACATTTCAGGATACATATATGTAAAACAATATTTCTTAGATGCGATTCCCTTGTAGGCATAGATACAGCAGAAAACAAAAAAAAAAAAAGGTAAAACGAAACGACTCAACCAAATGAAAGTTTCTACTCAGACTTTACACAGAATGAAGAAATTTTCTGGTTATCCACTGGTCTCTGGTTTTGATTCTTGTCCTGGTGGTGGTCCTCGTCTGGTGATTTATGTATATTTTGCCTGAGTAACTTTATTAATTCACACATTCCCAAATTCAGTCTGTTGTTGTATCAGACACAGTTTATAAATTATTATATTTTGCTTTTAGCGTGATTGAAATGAAATTAAACTGCCGCCTTTGTCAGCTGCCAAGGACATGTGTTGGCAACAACAACAACACCAAAAAAAAAAAGACAGAAAAAAGTATAAAAATGTACAGACAAAAATGAAGATAAACTAGAAAATTGTAAATGACAAAGTTGGGAGGCTTCGTCCTTGTTGGCGGCTGATGCTGAAATTTCATTTAGAAAATGAAAATTTAGTAAGAGGGGGCGACATACTTATAAAAAAAATGAAGCTGGCAAAATGTTGAGCATACAACATGCTGATAGAAATATTTACGCAGCTTTATATACCCTTCAATACATAAGATATAGGCAAGTTGATCAACTTGTTATTGATTGGATGAGATTAAAGCTTGAATTAAACATTGATGGAATTGCAATGCAATTAAAGGACGAAAGAGCATAGAAATTCGAATATTGTAGTAAGAGGTAATCCGTAGTCGGTCTCCATGGGATGCTTTAACGTTTAGGATTTTAATCATATGTGTTTCTGGCCCTATGTGGAGGGCTTTACTTGATGCTTAAGTCTTGCTGACAATTTGCGCGGCTTGTTTGTTGTTGTTGTTGTATGTATGTATTTTTTATGATTATTTCTGTTTTTATTTTTTTTTTTTTTTTATACAATATTTTTTATTGTCAGCTGCATTGCAGCACTTCGTTTTGGTTCTCGTTGTCTCGTTGCGTGTGTGTTTGACAGGGAAAACCTTTTAAATCCTTGTTAACTTTTCTAAATGCGCAGGTTTTTGGCGCTCATTCAATTTTTTTTTTTTTTTGTACTTCTTTCATTCTTTCTCTCATTTTTTTTCTGTTATATATTTGTATGTTTATATGTATATTTATGTATGCATATGGCTCGTGGGCGCTTTATGTCATCAGCAGCAGCAGCTAAAGAGAAAATAAATTGGAAAGCATTTGAAATGATTTTTTGCTCCTTCTGCTGTATTTGTTATTATATGTGTGTATGTATGTAAGTGTACATAAATAAAATGAAATTATGCTGATTGTAAGGCATCGTCATGAGATGATGCCTTTCATTTTAAATGAAAATGGAAATCGTTTTTCCTCTAGTATGATGTATCTTGTATAAGAAATATGTGAAAATTCCCAAAGAGCTTTTTTTGGAGGGTAAATAGATAAGCTTCAAATGAAGTGATGAGACAATAGAATCTAGTTATAGGCCATATAATCCTTCAACCTACCAAAAAAAAAAGGAAAAGACACCACACACACACACTCACAGTCGTAAGTAACCAAATCTATGCAAATTAGCAAAAGCTTCTTAAGAACTTCAGTTTCATTCAGACAATACCAAAAAAACAAAAAAAGGCATTAAAAAATAGTTAGCAACCATGCCCAAGGGATTAAATGACAACTGTCAGAGTTGGCAATGCAATTCTCTTTCATTTTCTCTCCATCTATTTTCATCTCTCTTGATATACAAAGTCCCACAACTGCGGCATATAAATGAACTCATTATAATGACAAAAAAAATATTATAACCGAAAAGTGTAGAAACCAAACTTCCCCCATTGGCGGCCTAAGATAATATTTGGAGGCATTTGTTATTTGAGAAATTTTGTTTTTCATTAATTTCATGAGTAAAATATTTATACAGTGACTGGGCACATAATAATTAATTGTTTTGTTTCAAGTGGCTGAGCCAAAAATTCTGTAAATTATGCGAAAGGTGCCGCATTTCACACTTTAAGCTGACAGCTGACAAAGGAGAGGGTAGAAGATGAAAATTGAAGGGAGTGAAAATCCTGGCCAAGCGTTCTTTTGCTGCCACTGAAGGTGAAATTTATGCAACGAAATTAATTTCATGCAAAAACAATTAAGTTAATTTAGCAAAAGGCAACAACAGAGAGACAGAAAGAGAACTGGAGAAAGCAAAAATGGGAGTCCGCAAAAGCGCAATACAGGCAGAAAAATCAGGCAAATGAAATATAATAAACTTTGCGAAAGGCAAATGGCTGACTGGTACTGGTGTCTGAGATGATGGTGTCCTCCACTGAGTCCGATCCTAGGGTGGTGGTTGTAATGTAAAATGCTTTAAATTTCCATTCCATGCTTGCTTGCCTGCCAGCCAGCCAGCCAGCCAGAGCCAGGCTTGCCAGTGTGTAATACAAACGCAATTAAAACACGCTAAAGAGGCGCAAACAACAGAGAGAACAGAACGCAGAGTGGCAGGAACGGTAGCCGGCAAATAAAATGAACGAGCAGACAGCAAGGACACCGTAAAACATTTAAATGCCGAAAAATAGACAACAATAAAGGACGACCGACTCCTGATAGAGAAAGGGTAGGAATTTCGCTTTCAAATTGCGTTGGCGCGTGAAATATATATGCGTGTATTTATGTGTGTGTGTGTGTGTGGGTAAAAGGATTGCGAATTTCACAGTCAATGCATTTATAGGTGTAGGTAAAAAAAGGGAAAGGAAAGGAAAACATGTAATTTAACGGCGGGAAAGCTCAACGCACAGGAGAGTGAGAAAGGAAGAAAACCAGACGCAAAATCTCTCTTTTTTTCTGCATTACTTCTGTTCTGGCGTTTTTCTCATTTATCAAGCAAATGTCAAGATGAGGCAAAGTACTCAAAATGCTTTTTTAATTGCATTTCAAATGACAGTCAAGTGCTTGGTCATTGCCTTTAGAGGTGTTAAATGAAACTTAAATGTTACACGACCATTTCGAGCGTTTATCTATCCAGCAAGCAAACAGTTAAAGCATTGCCCCATTGAAGCAAGGGTGTACATACATAGATGTTAGACAACCCTCTAAGCCTAAAACCCATAAGGGTGGGGTGGGGTAGGGCGAGAGATGTCAGCCAGGGCATCTACACATTGACATTGACACAACCCCTAGATTCTTTTGCTAGGTTTGTGTTTTTTTTTCTCCCTCCTCTTTTTTGCTCTCTCTCTGGCTCATCTCTCCCGCACAACTTTCAGCTCGCAACTCACAAGCGTGCAATAAATTTTTCAATGTCATGCGTCTCGTGCGCGCAATCTATATAAAACAACAACAGCAACAACAACAACGACAACATCAAGGGCAACAACAACGATGAAAGTATTACAAAGCAATCGCACATCGTCGCCCGGTTCCAGCCCTTGCCACTCGTTCTGCAATTCCCCCTGTGCCGACCACTAAGCACCCAACAGCAAAACAAACTTCCAATCAGACCCAAGTCAGGCAACACCACCTTCTACCATCTAACCACCTTACTACTCCAACTCCAAATCTTTCTCCTGCCTCTTCTGCCGACTTTGTGATAAATGTGCTACAGCTTTTTGTCTTTACTTCATTGAAGTTCGCTTGGCCAGCAGCAGCAGCAGCAGAGTCCTGCTCCTCCCATTTGACTGTGTTTTTTTTTTTCTGCTTCTTTCTCCTTTTTGCCTAGTTTGGAAAGTGTTGAAGCAGCACTTTGGCAGCGCATCAACGCCAACAAGCAACCATTCCTCGAAAACGTTTGCCCTCCCCCGCCCCACCCTCCAGTCTTGGCCCACGGCATATTTGCTTTTTATCTGCGTTTTGCATGTGGCTCCAAAGTTGAAGAGAAGTCTTTTACGCTTTATGTAGTTTTTCTTTTGCACAAGTTACATTTTTAATCGCGCCTTTGAGACTTCATTAGTGCAACAGAAAGTCGTTGAGAGACACAGAGAGAGAGAGAGAGTGAGAGACGGAGAAAGATGTGGGATAGAGCGAAACGAGACTAAAACATGTGCGGCTCAAGTGCAGCTGCTTCCCTTGTTGTCTGCCAAATGGCGCATGAAGCGAAACCCATCATACATATACGGTATATACTAGCCCCTCTCTATCTCTCTTACCATTCTGTCTGTCTGGTGGGCTCTTGGCTTCAATTCAAGTGTTGTTTTAACTCTTTTTTTTCTGTTGTTTTCTACTTTGCTCTAGACCAGGTTTAAATGAAGTGTTTGTCTTGAGCTTCAAGTGTGGCATGTTGTGATTTTTATTTAAACTACTAAATACCAAAAAAAAAACACATCTTGTTTCGACTGTTTTCATCATTTGGAGTTATTATTGTCTTTCGCTTATGGGATACTCGAACAATTTATTGTTGATATTTGCTCACGCACTTGACGTTCGCTTTTGCACTCGTCTTGTCCAAACCTTTCACATGGAACCGGATAAAGCTCAAGATGGAATTGGTATTGGAGTTGGAGTTTTTGGAAACGTTGTCGCCAGTTGTTGTTGTTGTTGTTGTTGTTGTTGTTGTTGTTGTTGTTACTGTTGTCGTTTGTAGTCAGTCACACGTGTCGAATGCGTGTTACATGTCCTTTGCCAACGACAACATAAAATATGTATAAATTCCAACATGCTTGCCGTGTGTTCGTTCGTTTCATTCCTTCTTGTCTTCCTTTGTGTCATAAAAACGCAACACAAAACAACAGCAACAACAACCAAAAAAAAGAAGGAAAGGAAAACAGCGAACAAAGCAAAATATCCAAGTTATGTTGAAATGAAAGGAAGTACAAAAATGTTGCTGCTGTTGCCGCTATTGCCAAACAGAATGACAAAAAATAATATTTTCATTTCATTTGCAGCTTATTGACAATTGACATGAAATTGCCATTTTGTTGTTGCCAGTTTTTATGCTTTCGTTTTTCTTATGTTATGCCCGTTTGCTGTTCTTGTTGTTGTGTGACTGCAAATAAAGTAATAAAAACCCAAAAGGAAATCGTAGCAAAAAGGAAAAAAAAACTCAACACCAACACAATTCAATCTAGCTCAAGCACAAGTATCTTGGCCTCGCCATGCAACGTTAGTTAACACAAAAACTCAGCTAAAAGCAAAATGTGCAGAATTGTTTAAGCCACTCTGACACATAACATTGACTCGTGAATCATTTTCAGTGCGGAAATACATACATACATCTATACATATATATTATTCATTTTCCTTTTTAAATGCATTTTATGTTGCATGCTTTTCGGGGTTAGGATAAACAAATTTTAAAACCAAATTCATGTTAAGCATGAAAAATCCATAAGGAATTCACAATGGCAACAGTTTCTATTATTTAACTATGCCATTGATTGAGTTTTTAACTTGAGCATAATTGATTTCATGTGTTGGTAGAGTAACCAAAAACCAGAAAAATATAAACTCTTTAAATTGGTTTTCCTTTTTGTGTTGCAGTGCCGTTGAATATTTGCCACTGATTGATCCCCTTTTATGCTGGCATTATGCAAATCCCTCTAAGTCGCCACCCTTAATAACATTTTCGTCTATTTATCTGCCGCCTGCTTTTTTCCACACCTACACAGGATATTCATTCGATACTTTTTGCGCTCCATTGTCACTCCCCTTTGATATATTCAAAATCCAAGCAATCTGTCTGCATTTCAACTGAAACCGAAGAAGATTTATTGTGTATCATAGACGAGATGTGGCGGGGGAGGGAAAAAGGGAAAAAACAAATAAATTCTTTTGCTTATTACGTCGCCTAGTTGTCAAATGTTGTTCGACTTTAAACAAAATACATAATCGTAAATTATGTTTTGTTTTTTTTATTTCGTTGTAACTGAATACTTTGACGGTAAATCAGAGTACACGACCAAAGAGAGAGAGAGAATGAGAGTAAAAAGAGAGTTTTCAATCAGCAAACTGTTGCTGTCTTTCGGGTAGACGAACATAAATCAAAGACAATGTCGACTTGACTAACTGGCACCCTGACTAGCTGAAAACATAATTAATTAGCTTTTAATGCTGCCAACGGCGAGTGAGCTACAAAGACAGAGTTGTAGTAGTATTAGTAGTAGACAGAGAATGCAAGAAGGTTGAAAATGGAGATGACGAGAGAGATGGCACTGAGAATGCCGTTGGCAGTTTGAGTGCATTTAGTCAAACGGAAAATGATGCTGGGGAATGCTAAGCCAAGATGGAGAATGCCAAGTCGAATGCAGCGTTGTGATTGTGACAAGCCAGCCAGACAATCACGGAGCACAGCAGCAATAGCAGTCACAGCACACACACACACACGCCCATACGCCCACTTTGGGTTGTAGAACCATAATGCTTGATCCTTTGTAGACATTTCGTTAAAAGTTAGCTGCCAGAGGAGGAAAAGCACTGCCAACAATCAAATCAAAAGCAAACAATGAACAAAAATGTAAGAAAACATAACCAAAGATAAGCGGCTCAAGCAAAAAAGATGGCGACAGAGCACATTTGGATGGAGGTGTGTGTGTGTGTGTATTTGTATGGAGGACACCAGCAAGGACGACCGTCATAACGTTGTTGTAAACGGAAACACAGACATGGAAGAAAAAAAACTAAAAGAATGGCGGAGACACGAAGCAAAAAAAGAAGCCAAAGAATGAATACCCACGCCTGCCCAGCCTCGCTTTCAGTCATTGGGCAATGGTAGTGCAAATGTCGGCGTGTCCTTGTCGTCCTGCGGGGTTGCCTGTTGTCTGCTGCAAATACCGCAACATGTACTCAAGCAGATAATGTTAAATACCACTCGAGCAGTGGCTGTAGCAGCAAGCGATGGCAAAAGGAAGCAGCAAATCCATGAAACAACAAAAGACATAAGCGCTCCAGTGGCTGGCAGGACACCAACAGCAGTTAAAAGGACACCAGCAAAGGACATACACACAGAGGCTGCCTCTGAATGTGAATGTGAATGGGAATGCGAATGCGAGTAGAGAAAAACGAAACTGAAAGCACTAGCAACCAAAACAGGCAACAGCCAACACCCAACGTCCAGTCAGACACATAAAACCGAAACAAAAGTTCAAAGACATGGCCAAGGCAACATTTTTTAATGGTGGGCGGGGGGGAGGATGACATGTTCTGAAGCTGTTGCTGAAGCTGCAATCCGGTCTCTGTTTAAGAGACTGACTCAGTTAGCTGCTGCCATGTGGCTGAGCCGGAAAATTTAAGCGTTACATTAAATAATTTACCAACAAATGGCGCGCCAGTTGACGATGCCTTGGCGCTGCTCTGCCTTAATCGCCGGAAGTACACAAAAACCCAAATTGCAAAAGAAAAAAACCAGGAGAAAGAACTCATCCTGGGAATGAGAAGCCCATGGCGGCCATGGTCGTCGACGCATGTGCATGTGCCAAGAAGGAAAATCAATAAAACGTGCGAGGATGCGACGGCGGTGGCTGCTGGCTGCTTGGTTTGCTTTGGCTTGGCTTGCCACTTTTACTTTTCCCGCAGCTCACAAGATGCGACGGCTGGCAGGACAAGCAGTTTCCGATGTCGTTGTTGCCGCCGCCGCCATCGCTTTGTCATTTGTTTGGCCGGCAGCTAAATTTGCCTGTCTGTCTCTATGTCTTTTTTGCTCCCCTCTTTTCTCTGTTTCTCGCTCTCTACCACTCTACCACTCACCCATGTCTCTCTTGCCTTTTTTGCATACACATGCCGGGACTTAGGTGTGGCACATGACAGCTGTTTCAACTGTTGGCGGCTACAAAGTGCAACAAACCGAATTGAAAATGTGCTCCACCACTCAGAAATTTTGCATTTTTCTAAAAGGGACCAGTCAGGCGGTTCACCCAACCAATCCCGCCCACGAAAAAGCTCCACTCACACAGGGAACACAGACCTAAGAGCTGCTGGGCTGACAAGCGTTAATCTCGAAATAAAATATTTGTTGTACCAAATAGCGAGGATAGTCAGTCAGTCAGTCAGGCAAAGCAGACAGACAGTCAGCAGAGGGCAAAGCCGAGTTAGGCGACATTCAACCACCAAAAATGTATGGCATACTTATGAGCGCAGCAAGCCATGCTCGGCAATTTTTTGATTATCTTTGGAGCGCAAAGCGACTTTCCATAGACTTTGCATAAATTTTAGCCCAAAATGCGAGAAAAACGTAGACAGAGAGAGACGACACACACACCGAGAGAGGGAGAGAAAGTACGTTCGGTATATCTTTTACTTAGTCTACACACTTCTAAGCTCTTGCAAATTGACAAAGAACTTCAGTTTGTACGTTTCTTTTCCCTTTTTTTTCTGTTGTGCCGCTTTTCTTGACTAAGAAGTTCCAGGAAATACATTTTGGGGCTTCTCTTCGGGCCCAGGTGTATCGTCTACTCTTGTCACACCCCAAATAAAAAAAGGAAAAAACTCCTTCACCCTCCCCAATCCAAACGCTTAGTCAAAGTCTCGCAATCGTCTCGATATTTGCATAGCAACTATGTATGTGTGTAAGTATGTAAGTGTGTGTGTGTTAAAGGGGGTGAAGAGGTGGCACGCTAACATTTTGTTTGTATTTCATTAATATTTCAGAGGTGGCGTTGTTTGAAATCAAAACATAAATATTAACATTCACGAATTGAAACTCTGTATCGCCGCAAGCGCATTTCCTGCAACAACTCCATGACACAAAATATTAAAAAAAAAAAACACGTGAAGAACTGATATCGTCTGCCCGCGCAAACCACAAACAAATA
Source organism: Drosophila tropicalis (assembly GCF_018151085.1). NCBI lineage: Eukaryota > Metazoa > Arthropoda > Insecta > Diptera > Drosophilidae > Drosophila > Drosophila tropicalis. The sequence goes on from NW_027173374.1 coordinate 970,360, forward strand.
ACAAACACACACACACAGAGAGAGAGACACACCGCAAAGGCACACACAGTGAGCGAAAAGGAGACAGAAAAATGAATAAAAAACGTTTAACAAAAAAGAAAAAACCCGAACAAAAATTAAACGCTTCCAATGCAAGGCAAATATTTTTGTCTAGATTCACTCGGTTCGGGGTTTGGCACTTTTGTCTACTGTGATTTTGCTTGTTTTTCATTTAACACAAAAATATTTTATATGTCCTGTCATATATTTTTAGTTTTTGGTTTCATAATTTTAAACAAACATATGAAAGTTCTCACACAAAACAAAAAAAATATATATATTTGATTGATGACAAATTTAAAATGCAGATAATTTTGGCAAATATGCTGTGTGTGCAATTGTTTTTATAATAAAATTACGTAAACTCTTTATACATACATACATATGAATATGGAGATGAATGGTCAATTATAATGGATGGCAAAAGGCAACTTTAATGCACTAAAATTTATATACAATCATTGTTTGCTAAACGTGGTTAAGTCTTTCTAACTTTCTGGTAACTAAATTGCCAAAAATTTTAGAAAAAGCAATTTAAAGTTGATAAACAAACTTTTATAGATTCCTTACTAATTGTAATTACATTTTCTTTCTTCTCTTTCTAGGTAAGTGATGTCAACCGATTGATTGCATAATACCCAAAACCAAGACCAAATGCATCAAATTTTAAATGTTTCATCAATGTATTTCTCTCTACGTTGCACACAATCATATGCTATAAGTATAACTCGATTCATATTCATGCATAATTTTCATCATTTTCTGTAGTTTAGTTTATATGTATATGTATGTACATATATTTATATATGACTTGTATATTTCTCATTCCTCAACTAAAAACTAATCCGGATGTATATGTGTGTGTGTGTGTCTACATGATGTTTCTCTCTCGTTTACTCTTTATCTCTTTCATCTATTTGTTGTGCGTGTGTGTGTGTGTGTGTGGGTCGTGTTTGCGTGTGTTTTGTTTGTCGTTACAAATTGTGGTAAATATTTAAACATTTTCATTATCATTTTCGTTTCGCACATACATACATAGATAGAAATTTATGCCAACGTTGACAACACAAATCTGTCAGAGATTTGTAAAACCGCTGAAAACAATTTGTGTGCTTAATTAAAAATTTAAATTACATCAAATAGATGGCAAAAAAGAAGGGTACACAGTAAAGAGTAGTGAGTGAAGTGAGGAAGCAGGGAATTGAGTTTCCTGTTGAAGGTGGACTAACAATTTGTGCATGTGACAAATTTACGGCAAAGTGAGGCAAAAGGCTGCCATTATGACATGCATTATGAGCGACCAGTAGAACAGGACACAGACGCTGGTTGGAGGACAAGGGCGAGGCCACATGCTGCCACACTAATTTGTGCGTTGCCAACTTGGGTGCGAAAAACAAAACGCCGTCAAGTTCTGGAGCAAGCAAAGCGAAAACTTTGCCCAACGTCGCAGACATTGTGACGCCGCCTCCTCTCATCGTTGAGTGCAGAAATTAATTGCATTAGAAAAGTTGCACAGAGTCGCACATGTGCCAGGGTGCCAGAGATGGCAGGCAGGCAACTTGCTGCGCTTATTTAAGTTTAGAAATGCCTTGGAAAAGTTACCCCCACCGCCACTAACAGGCAGGGAACTCCTCCCTATTCTACTTCGTAGCGAACAAACGTTTGTCAGCAAACTTAATTTCTGAACTTTCAGCCCGTCGAGCCAAAAGCAAATGGGAGCTCAATTCGGTGCTTACAAAATGCTCAGCTGCAACTACCCTTGCTTGTCGTCTTGTAGTAGAGGTAGTTGAATAGGTTGGAAGGAGTTCCTCTTCTCTATCCTTATGGCATTCAACAATGTTGCCTGCATATTTTAAAGGCGAAACTTACCAGACGCACATTTTACATAAATGTTGCACTTAAATGCACATTTTGTCATAATGCTGCTGCTTGTGGATGTTGATGCCAAGAAGGACCTAGCCCCAAGGAATTTCCATAAGAAGCAAAGGCAAAAAACTTTGAGCAAAATTAAGATTCTTTTCTGACTCAGACGAGTCTATAACAATTTTCAATAAATAACATTTCCCAAAAGAAAAAAGAAAAACACCAACAAAAAAGAATGTATGTATTCAAAAAAAGAAAGAAAGAAAAAAATTACCAAATACCCTTACAAGTTAACCAAAAAGGAGCAATGGCAACGAGTTCGAATCGAAAGGGGTTTGAGGCGAAGCTATAACAACCTAAGAGCACTTTGTGCATTGAAATGGAAATGAAAACTGTTGCCAAATGAAGGTTATGCATATGTAGGAACATCTACATAGTTATCTCTGTGTGTGTGTGAGCTTGTTAGTGCAATTGCACAAAGACAAACGAAATATTGTTTCCCACTACCTTCAGTTCTATCCTTTTTCTCTCCTTCTTTCACCAACGCCCTCTCTTGTCGTTGCGTTTACCCTCTTCTGTGTCCTTCGACAAAGTCACTTTGTATTGAAATTAGACACATTTCCGTTCATGCAAAATGCCAACGGCTGCAAATACTTCCATTCCATTGATATGCCAATGCACAAATGCATAGACAGCAGCTGCAAAGTATGCTATAGATTTTTGCTTGAGCGCGCCAGGCACATCATGCGTGTGTTTGTGTATATGTAGGTGTGCGTGTGTGTGAGGTGACACTCGTTGACATTGGGGCGACAATGCGTCAAGGCCCCCGCTGCCTCCCCCTTTCCCCTGCCCCCCCGTTGGCGCACACTAATTTGCATATTTATGCAATTATACGCTACCTTTTGTTCCATCCACTGCCGGCAACCCTTTTTTTCCTCTCTTGTTTTTTGGGTGCTTAAGGTTCCATAGCCTGGTCTGGTCTGCTCTGCCTGGTTGGCTGGCTGGCTGGCTGGCTACCCCCATCGGAAGCCGTCTACCTCAACAGTTGGTCGCCCAACCGTCAGGTCGCGCACAGCATGTCACTTGTCACGCCAAACACGAACACGTTAAATGTCAACAATGAAGTGACGCAGCACGGCAACGGCACAAAATGTTACGTTGGCAAGTGTGAGGGATTTTGGGACAGGGAAGAGGAACCGTAACGCAGACGGGTGGAGCGGTCATTGTCCCTGCTAGCAGTTTGAATGTATGTGTGTGTGTGAGTGGGCCTACCAAGTGAGACAACAGTTCGCCCTCTTCACTCCTCACCGTTTTCCTGACATTTGACACTGTCACAGCGTTTAGTGATTTATTTCATGCTGACATGCGTCGTTGTCATGACACAGAGCAGCAGCAGCAGCAGCAGCAGCAACAAAAAAATTGTTCTTGCTTAATTTTTGTTATTCCTATTTGCAACCCCTTTCACGCCCACCCTGGCCCTAGACCTCATCCTCACCCTCTAGCCCTCTATTAAATGCAAATGAAGTTATGAAAATTTGCTCAGCAGCCGCCTTCAACTAGAATGAGAAAAAAAGACAAAAAAAGAAAAAGGAGAAAATATAGAAACCGCAAAACGCAGAAGCTGCCGCGTGCCAAGTCACAAGGGGTCGGTCCACCCTCCACATCGTCTCATCGTCTCCTGCTCTCTGCTCTGTATCTTCAACAAATGATCTCAATCATGGCAAACATTAAGAAAATTGCATAATTTTTCCTGCAAGGGTTGTCTTGTTTGTCCCACAATGCCACTTCAATTAGAGTTGAGCAAATAAAAACAAATATGAATAAACAAGAAAGCAAGTAAGCAGAAAGGACGACGGGTAAAATGCAAACATACAGTTTTCTTTCACTTAATCTAGATATATGGACAGCAACAACAACAATAATAATAACAACAACAGCAACAGCAACAATCACAGCAATTGTAACAAGTTTAGCCATCTTGAAGTTGCCTTTCAAATGTCAACAGCTTTTAATACCGCCTTTCATTGCCTGTCCAGCTTCGAATGGCTTCTTCTTTGACAAGCCAACAAAAAAGTAAAAATACAAAGTTGCAGTTAATTTACCCTTGTGGCAAGGGCATATTAGTTCGTTCAAACAGTCAGTGTTTGGTTCTCTTGGGCTCTAAGGTCAACGTGAATTTTCCAGAAAACTGTCAATAAACTGAAGGAACAAAAGAAAACAGTTCCAGGAATTGAGAAACATTGGAAAAATCAATTGACTTGAGGTCTTTTTATTTCCGTTTCTGTTGGGCTTAGGTATTGTAAAGTTTATAGCTTTGGCTTTAGTAGTGTAATTTGAATTAGTTTTAGTTGATAGAAGAAAAGAGAAAGCTTTCTCTTAACATTATTATGTCCAAGTAAGATAAAACAAAATATAGAATACCACCAACCTCTTCCAGCTAAAGTCATATATTTTTTCTTCAAAAAGGGTATATAGATTTCGCTTTACTACCTCCCTAAGTCTCACCTCTTTTCATTTTGGCCAACTCAGCACTAGAAAAAGTAGCAGCAATAACAAGCAAGCGAGTAGACGTAGCTGCCAATGTTTTGACTCTGGTTGCAGGTCTGCTGCAGCATTCGTTTTAGGAGCTTTCGACTTCATTGAACAATTCGACATTTCGACATTTATTGTTGTTGAGCATTAAGGCATTAGCCAGTCTAAAGCGGAGTGCCAAGAATTATGAACATATATTTCTGATTATGTTCGACACTTTTATTGCCAAATTGCCCTGGCACTAACAGCCAAGCAACGCATTAAAGTTGATGGCATTTCCCATTTTCTTATCATTTCTGCAGCTTCTTGTAGATTTTTGTTTTCATTTTTTTTGTACTTTTTTTGATTGTCTTTCAATATTGCTTGGCTTGTTAATTCTTTTTGCTTTTTGTGGTGGCTGCATTGCTTTGGGGCACGTACTTTTGGTATATAGTTAGGCGAATGCCACGCCCAACCAGTCAGTCAGTTAGTCAGCCAGTCAGTCAGTCGTCTGACTGCACAAACTTTTTGACAGCAAAACAAAACGAGGGACAAAGAGGATCGAGCATGGAAGAAAGAGCAAGAAATATATAAAATTTTCTTATGTTGCCTTTGACTGACATGATTATAAGTTTGTCTGTGTCTATGTCTGCCCCCTGTTCCAGCCATTTGGCTATATATCGCTGCCCTGGCACGTTAACTCAAACGAAACTAATTTAATGCGCTGCAAAAGTATTCAAACAATTGCACAAGGCGACGCCCAAGTGAAAGCAGATAGAACCAAAAAAAAAAGCGAGAAATGGAAAAGAAAAGTGAAAGAAATACAACCAGAGGAGCGTGCTCACATCAAACGGGCGAATTTCATTTGCCAAACCAACGAAAAGGAAAAAGTTTCCACTGCTGTTTTTCCTCTTTTATTTTGTATTTTTAGATACATTTCTGTACTGTTCGGTTCCTTTTTTTGTTCCTCTCATTCTTCTTTTAGCAAATTCAATTGTTGGGGCGTGCACGGCGAATGGTGGTATATGGGAGGGGTGGTGAAGGGGAAAGAATGGAGTACAAAATGTTAACAATTTTATTTATGTTTGCTTTGAACTTGTGTTCATTATTTGGCTAACAGAGAAGAAGCTGAAACCAAAAGGCAGAAAGGAGCAAAATATTTTTGCATAATTTTAAGGAGATAACGCGTAAGTCTGCCATTTAATGTCACAATTTTCAGTGTCAGAACTTAAAGGATACGAGCTTTTAATGGATTTAAAGAAGAAGGCAGACAGAGAGATAGCTATAGAGACAGTATGTGGTGTGAGAAATAACCATTAGGCACCTTTAATAAGCCTTTTGCCCGCATACCATTAATTTAACTAAAACATTTTGTGCTGAAACTAAATACATTTGTGTTAATTTTCACTCGCACACACACATCAGCCGTGTGTGATGGCTGCTCTCAACCCTTTCGAAATTTGCATATGTGCGGCTGCTACACCACACACATTCAGATACATAAGAGTAAGGCGGGGGTAAGCGAAAGGTGGGCGAAGCTGGTAGACTCACTCATACATCAAACTATTAAAAGCCTCATAGAGAAAAGCCTCTAGGGCATCGCCATGGCCACAAGCCGTCCCCACCAACACCACTGAATCCTGTGTATGCCGTATCCTGTCTTGCTAACATTTGTCAAATGTTGCAAGGCTTCAGCACCGACTGAAAAGTTGCCTGGCAAAATAGCAACAGTTTTTCTTTGTGGCATCTAAAAAGGGTAAGAAAGGGGTATGTGGAGTCAGGCCTCAAAACTTTTACAGCCAAAAACTTACCACGAACCAAGCCGCCTCGCCCACCACCCCCCCATGAAACTTCTGTTGCCCCCATCATCATTCTGTCGGCTCCTTCTCCTCTAAATGTGTGTGTTTTACAGAAGTTTAAGTGTATTTCGGTTACAAAAACAATGCACAGATGGAGAGGTCTCAGTGAAGGGCAAAGAGAGCGCGGGAGTTGGGTTTTTCAGTAGGGTTATACATTGTAGTTTACAAGAGAAGGATGAGGAGCTGGAAGTTGCGGAACAATGGGATCAGAAGCAGGTGCATATTTACATATTTTTCTGTGCAATTTTTATATGCTGGCAACTTCACCTTGCCCGCACCCAAGGGGAACGTTTTGGAGATTTTTGTGGGTAAATGATTTTAAGCCTTCCTTTCTGCAACTCCCCCTTTCCCTGCCTCTCTGTGTGTGTACACGTTTTAAGCTGCTGCTGCTCACTAAATTAGTTTCATTTATTTTGTTGGAGCCCAGCAATGAAAAGTTTGCTTGCTTAGCTTGAAATCGGATGAGATTTTCGGCCAACCAACCAACCATACAACCGACCAACCAACTCACGTAAATTTCATGGCCAGACATCATAAACAATATATGAGAAGGCTATCATAAATTGCTTTTTCCTCCACAGTTTCTCGCTTTCCTCTCGAACGGCAATCCGGGTCATTTTTTATGCCACACAGACTTTGTTCGTCTGGGTGCAAGCTTCTCGGGGTCTTAGTGGCAATTAAAATAAATTATGATGTGCAGATTTACGAAAATTAAGAGATTGTTTTTCTTCACAGCGATGGAGAACCAAAGGAGACAGATTGAGAGAGAGAGAGACAAAGATGGGAAGATAGAGAAACAAACTAGAAATTACACAATAAAAGCAAATGTAAAGAAAGATAAAGGATAAGCGAAATCAACTTGCGGGTTAAACTGGTATGCTCATCCTCCAGAGTTTAGCTGGGGCAGCACGTGCTGTGCTTTCATTTTGTGTGCTCATCAGCAGTCAGCAGCACACCTGACGCGACCTCAACACCCACCCACACACACACATACACAAACTCATACACATGCTTTTAACCACATTGAGGAGTAAAAGCAGCAGCAGCAGATGCCTTGTTTTTTGTATTAGAATCCTTGCCCTATCCGGAGACTGACTGTTGTATGTAGGACGTGTAGGCCCGCCCGCTGGCAATCAAGAATTCAGGTCATGTGCATGTGAACTCAATTAAGCAGCACATAACTTACAAACCGGATTACAATCATCATCATCAACAACATTTGGTAGTAGAGACGACTGCCTTGAACCTTTTTGCGGCTCCAAGTCGGGTGTCGTTCTCGTCGTCGTCTCTGCTCACTGGCATGCAAAGCAGGAAGCTGGACTCGATCCTGGACCTGGACCTAGGTCCTTTGGATCATTGAATGGCGCTCTTTCAGGGCATCGCCGTACGAAAACCCTGGCATTTGCCAAATGTTGACTTTTCAACGAGCTACAAAATATGTTACTCATCCGCAGCATGTTAACCTTTTTTGCCTCCTCTTGCCTGGGTTGGGTGCAAAACAATTTGCAACCATAAATTTGCCACAGCAAACAAGACGGTGTCCCAAACTCATTCCCCCTCCCATTCCCCACACCTCAGACTTTGCTTTTAGTGCCTTGAGCAGGCACTTTGAGGTAAGGTCAACAGCTGTCGATTGTCGAAGTCAACCCGAACGAACTTATTTCGTATGTATCGCAGGATATGAAAATTTTCACTTGAATAATTAATTGAACGGACAGTTGTGTGGTGTGATGGGTGTGTGTGTGTTAGCTGGGTACTCGACCCTTTCAATCTAAACTCGTGTCTCGTGTCTATTTTGTCTTGTTGCGGTAACAAACCAGGCTCTTCATTTTAACCGACTCCAACTCAATTTCCCTTCAACTTGCGGTCTCATCACCAGCCCATCTGCTGCTTGATGCTGTTGTCCTTCGTTTTCTTCTTTCCACTGAGTCTTACGCTATGCTAGTTCTCTCTCTCTATCTCTCTCTCATCCTTGGCGTATAAAAATTGTAAGCCTTCTACACAATATCTACAATCAGACACGTTGCAGTGCTTTGCCTTAACTCCACATCCAAACATTGCCTTGCCTCTCTGTCTCTCAGTCCATTCCTACTAATATTTGTGATTTTTTTCGTTGTTTTTTTGTTTGGTCTTTTCATAAGCCGCTTTAAACCGCCGCCGCAACAAGCAAAACAACATTTAAGCCTTTCGTGATAAGCATTTAAATAAATTAAATCCTCTTTCTCCTATGCACCCTCTGCCTGCCTGCCCGCATCCTGTGCGTTCTACCTAACCACATGCGAGCGCTCCTCTAATGAAAAATAGCTAGAGTGCCAGTCGAGCCAACAACACGACAACAGGACAAAAAATGCAGGCAACATAAAGATTTGTCAACGTTGATAAACAACAATGCTAAAGCCAGCCAAACGCGACGCGTCATGCATTCAGTATATGTGTGTTTGAGTGTGAGTGTGTGTATGTGTCTGCCTGTGGTAAAATTTTCACTGATTGGTTCGTGTATGGCTCCGGGTCAGGGGCTGACACTCTACCCCTGGCAAACAAACAAACAGCCGCCACTGCCGCCTGCCAACCAACAACAACAACAACAACTGTGGACTGTCAAATGTGCAAGTGTTGCGGCTGTTGCTTTGATGAAAAGTGTCAATCTGCCAAAGCAAAAAGTGGCAAAATGCAAAAAAATTCCATTTGTTAGCCACAAAATGGGTGCCGCTGTGCGCTGTTAAGTATGCTATATTAATTTACATTGTGCGGATTTGCATTGATGCGACCACCGCTCGATGCTTTTGTCTGTCTGCGGCTAAAATAATGGAATGGGTCCCATTTGGTTCACGACAAAGATATGAAATTGATTTCAATTGTGTGAAAATATGCATAAAAAAAAAATTTACACAACATTAATTAAATTTCACGCTTCGAAATGAGACCAACCAAAGGCTGTTATGTAGGTATTTTCTTTTCACAGAATATATGAAATTAAACTGTTTAAATTAAAAGGCAAGAATCAAATACATAAAAGGAATTCATTTTAATGCAAATTCATTTAAGCATTTTTCCATATGCACTGATCATGTATAAAGAAATTTGCAATTGGTAATTGATGTCCTCCAAGCAAGCTAATCACTTCAATCAGAACGCCATTATAAACACCATCAAATTGCATTCACAAATACACACAGACACAAATACATATGCAATTCATAATAAACTCATTTTAAGTACCACCCCCAAGTTTTACGCCCCTTCAATATGTACAATGGTATGCAAAATGCATTGTGGGTTTGCATAACTGTATGGTGAGTGTGTGTCTGTGTGTGTGTGTGTGTTGCCATTAGAGATAATCACTTTTGCATTTTTAATGCCCATTTCTCACATAAAATGAAATTGCCATAGCCAAAGCGCCAATAGCTTTGATAAGCCCTAATCAACATTTCACTATGAGTATGGCTTGGCTAGTCAGCAGGCAGAGAGCTAACCAAACGGGTTGGGTTCGTCCATAGATGTATAAAGGGAGGAGGAGGAGGAGGCAGACGGGCTTTGGGTAATTCAAACTGGAAATTAGCATAATAAACGCAAGCGTGAGAGCTTCATAAAGTTTTATTAATTTGCCCAGTACACAAGGCACTTGAGAGCTTAACAGATTTACAGCTCACAAAAGCCAAAGCCATAAATATCCAACAACCAAAGCAACAAAACAAAAAGTAAATAGCGCGGCAAAAAAATGCACTAAAAGCAGACAATGAGTCAGTATTTTTAGTGTTGTTGTTGTCGTCGTCGTTTTGGGGTGGCACTCTCTAGGTCAGGCAATTGACAAGTGCACTAAAAGCTAAACGGCAGCCCCACGGAAAGACAAACAGACAGACAGACAGAGACAGAAGTAAACTGGGAACAGTTGTCAAGCGGCCAGGTAGGCGTCGTCGTCCTGTCAGCAATGTCTAACGTCTGGCTCCCTCTGACAAGTGTGTACGCCTCACAGATGGCTGGCAGATTGCATGGGCCCGACAATAGGCAGAGACAGACGGTAAGGACAGACCCATATGAATGCACTTTTCGGCAGCAAAAACATTGGTAGACATTGTGTCTGCTAGGTTTTTGGCTGGCTTCATTAGGAGAGGGTGCACACTTTGCTCAATTGTTGTTGTTGTCTCTTGTCTGCCAAAGTGCCAACTGGCTACTGTCTTTTTGCTGTTTGCTGTTTGCCATTCGCCGGGTTGCACAAACTATTTACCCCTCCCAATTCCAACTACCACTTGGCCACTTTTTTGCTTGGCTTTATTCTTAGTTGAAAAGTTCAATGTTCTCAAAGCGCGCTTTTGTTTTGTCTGGCTTTGGCTTTTTAGGCGTTTTAGGCCACACAAATGTTGCCATTTGCTTGAGCTTAAGCTTTGCAGCATTTCTTTTCATTTTCATGGCTTTTAGGCGGCAGCACAATCTGTGATGTCACGCCCCGCCATCACCTTAAGTTGTCATTCGCCTTGGCCCAGTGCCAGAGTTGGCTCAAAGTTGGTCTTTGGGTCGTCGCTGTAGACGGTTTTCGGCGTGACTTGCAAGTTGATAAAAAATTAAGCATAGTTTTAGGCGCCGCCAACGCCCTGGCCCGGCCAACTGCTGTGTGCTGACTTGATGAAGAAAGTTTGCGTTTTAAGCAGCGGACTCTCAAGTCCTTTTGCCTTCTTAATTGTAATACCAAAATATTATTTTTTCATTCTGTAATTCATGAAAATGTTGACAGCTTGTTTCCTGGTAACGAATAAAAGTTTTGTTCCAATACAATTATCCAAGATTGCTTTGATAAATATTATAATATTAGATTAACGTATGGGCAATAAACTCATCTGCATGAGAAAATATAGTAGAAATATTGTTGCCAAGAAAAATGTATATAGGAAATACGTAAAATTGAAATGAATTCGAGGGGGAGTTGATGATGCTGGAAGGCTAGAAGCTTGGCAGGCTGGCAGCCAAATCTTACCACATGCCTGCGCATACTAAGTGGCACGTGGTGGAAGACCAAAGCCATGCCCATATGTGCGGCATAATGAGGACGTTGTCAAGGCAAGTCGTGCATGCAGCTGCCTGCCGTAGCATCTGACAGCAAATCAATTCATATGCCTACACCCACCCACCCAACCAAATGGAAGGGAATGGGAGTGAGTAGGATTGGGTGAATCCATCAAAATGCTGCCGTTGTCCATTGTTGTGTGTGCGCTTAGGTTAACTGACTCGAGGGTGCGACTTATGAATGCATGTGGAAATGGACTCTGAATTCTAGATCCCAGACAGAGAGAACAATGAATTAAACAGAAGCGCTAGAGGGGGGGACGGTGACCCTAAAGCTTTATCATTTTGTCCATTTCTTTTCAGTTGGACAAATGAAGTCAATTGGATTGTGACGTGTGTGTGTGTGTGTGTGTGTCTTTATGGGTGTGTGGGCATCAAAGTAAATTGTTTTAAGCATTCAGAGCTGCTGCTACGGATTAGCATCGGACTTACCGGTGCTTTTGGGGTGGGAGTAAATGATAAAGAACTTTGCGCCTTAACAAGCATTTCGTCTCCATGTGGCTTCCTTAAATAGTTTTCCTCAGTCTGTCTCTCTTCTTCTTCTCTCTCTCTCTCTGTGTGTTACTTTTACTTAAGAAGTTTGCCGGCAATTGCAGTTTATGCCTCAACTTTGACTCATCCATGGGCCATGGGCCACGTTTATTACACACTCATTTGTTTTGGCCCCTTCATCTGGTCGCTGTTGTGGAGCTGGGGCAGCTGTCATATTAAGCAACTTTGGTCATTCGAGTGGCCAAAAACGAACGGTCGCTCCGGTATGGTCAAGATAGAAATCTTTTTTGTTCATTTCATTTTACGAGTTTGTCTACTTTGCTGCAGCCACCCACATACACACACACACACCCACACACACACCCATATACACACATGGCTACACATTTTTGGCAATTTCCTGGCTTTTCTCCATTCGTTTTCTGTATTTTACTTCTACTGTTGCCTGCTGCTGGCTGTCTGGCCGATGCCTCAATTTGACATTGATGTGCCAAATGTGGAAATTTTTCTTTCACTGACCAACACGACATGGAAAATGGAAGTCACTGTGCGAACGAACGAGAGAAAGAGAGAGAGGGAGAAAGAAAGAAAAAAAAAACTATAACAGCAAAAGGCTGTTGAAATGTAATTTGGCAAAATATTTCTGCACTGCCTTTGGTTTCCAAAAAAAAAGAAAGAAACTCTTCCACCCAAATGAAACTCAATCTGTCTGACTGCCAGTCATGCTACTTCTCATCACCCATCCATTTGCGAATGGGGTATGGGGTATGGTTAGTGTCTACCAGACATTCAAAGTTTCTACTTCTTCTTCTACCCCATACATCCTGCCATCCATGCTTCATGCGTTAGTCATTTTGGCACTTTCTCATGCTGTCACTCGTTTTGCCTTTTACTCATTCACACAGCAACGCCTACTTTTTTCCATTTCGCCCTGCTTCTGCTCCTGCTGCTGCTTTCTGTGGCAGATTAGTGTATGTACATTTTCCTACTTGTTATTTTTGTTGTAATTGTATTTTGTCTCCTCTCTTACACTCTGTCCTTTGCGTATGTTGTTTGATTGTGCATTTAATGTCAATTTGCTACCAAGAGCAAGCAGCAAGCACATTTTTTCTCCCATTTTCAGATGACTAATGTTTGTGCAAAAGAAATAATGAAATCAATCATTGACAACAGAGAAAGAGAAGAGGCTTAACATTGGCTTTAACTAATTATTGGTTTTAATAATTAGCCTTATATAAAGAGAGAAAAGAGATAAGTAGAATTCTACCTAAAATTAAAGTTGCCTAAAAATATTTATAATTCAGGACCTTAAAACTCTCATTCATTATTGTCTAGACACAATTGGAAACGGAGCAAATCCCGTTTCTCGGTTTTGCCTTGTCCATTTGCAAACTCATTTACAATTAAAACAACATTAATTTTCCTCTAATATGACCTCAAGCATTTTCCTTACAAAATTTAAATTGCCACACAAGTGGCAGACGCAGCAGCATTGTCCAGCCGCCCCGCGTCCCACACAGTTCCCCTCGACAGTTTCGAGTCCTCAGACCATGCCACAAAAAAGTAATTAAATTACGCAACAAAACCAAAAACTCGAGCAAAACTTAAAACGCCCTCGCCACAACCGTTTCTGCCACGCCCATAGTGTGGTGCGCCCCTGTGCGAAAATATCGCATAATTGCGTCAGGCGAGCGCATAAATTGGCAAAAGACAAGCAGCCCGCGGGCACGTGCGTGAAGCCAACGAGACAGAAAGAGACAGAGGACAAGAGAGAGAAAGGTTAAGTAGTGGGGAGTGGAGGAGCAGAGGTGAAGCCTTATAGAAATGGCCTCAAAAGCTTTAGGGCGGTAACAATCAAACGGTGCACTTGGCGTGTGTGTGCATATGTCAAACGGGGACAATCATTCAAACCATATCCAACAGGACCACACCCTTTCTTGCGTTTCGTCCTGTTTTGAAATGACTGCATGCGTTGTCGAGGGCATTGCATGGCTGTCACTCGAATAGCTCGCCCGACTCTGTCATGCATTGCAGTTGTTGTTTTTTTTTTTTTTTTGCCAACTTAAATTACATTAAGTATGAAATATTATGCTAATTATGGCTGATTTCATTTCATTTCATTTGATGACAAAGACGAACAAAGAACACGGCACAGACACAAGGCACAGAGATGGAGAAAGAGAGCGAGACAATGCAAATGAATTAAAATTAAATGGCAGGAAAAATGGAAATTGAAATGTAATGCAAGGCAGTCAAATAGATATATAGGGGGGAATGGCAGTTGATGAGGGGGGAGGTGGCCACTTTTCCTCCACACTTTTTGTCATGCGTTTGAGACCCGAGGCAACGGCTGTCATTGAAGTGAAGTGAAGCTGATTCTGTCTGACTTTTTACCATCTTCTCTTCCTTATTTCATTATCATCATCATCATCCTCGTTGTTGTCGTCATCATGCGCAATTTTATGTCAAACGTTGCGTATGCGTAATTTTTATGAGCAACCCTTTTTTTTCTCTTTCGTTCTTTTTTATATGATTTTTCCATCACTTTCAAATGAGAAATTAAATTATTTGCTGCTAATGTGCGAGTACGAGTGTGTGAAGGAGGGGGCGGTTGGAGCGGAAATGACACAGCAAATGTAAAGAACAGCAGGCGGAACTGCCTCACACACACACACACTGAGACACACGAAGCAAATGCTTCTCGAATTTGTGCGCCGTATGTTTTACAAAACTAAAACTCATTTCTGGCAAATTAAACTTAAATGTGCCAGCCATCTACGTTGAAAGATGCCAAGCAAAATGAGTTAAAAGCTGCTAAAAAGGGGTTGGACCTGTATGAGAGAGGGAGGAAGACCAAACGAGATGGCAAAAGGCTTTTGTGGCACATGTGTAAGCGCATCTGAAATGTGAAATTAAAAGGCATTTCCGCAAAATGTCAGCGTCATATTGTAAAACATGAGTATTTAATTAGAAAATACTTTCAGGCAAGAGCAGTGTATCCCTGTTCTTTCCTACCTCCTGCCACAGTCCTGCTGCCCTGTCGATACTTACATGTGCGCCTTGCTAATGAATTTCACCAGCTAACACACACACACACAGACAAGTTTTTGTGCTTTGTAACAACTTAACATAGTCGAGATCGCGTTTGAGTTTGCCTTTCGCGTTTTGGCGTTCGTTCTCGAGTTTGTTTTCATGTATAGAAGAGGATGTAATACAAAATACCATTTTCCGTAATGGTAGGTTTTACATAGCTAGTTTTCTGGCTAAAACTTTGCATGTATGCGGCATATTAACACCGAAAAACTAACAACGACCATGAACAATGAGCAACAACATAAAATGTGTTGGCTGGAATTGCCGGCAAGAGGCTAGCAAAGGATATGGACAAGGACGTTGCTATTGCTATTGTTGTTGTTACTGACGATGATGGCTGTGTTAATGGCCACGCATTATTCAGTGCCTCATTCTCAGATTGTCACAGCGATAAGCAGCAAAGTGAGTGTGGGGTGGGGAGCAAAGGGAGGCGTGTATGTAATGGTTGGGGGGGTAAAGCTTAGAGAGATGGAGGTGGCATAGCGGCCGTGCTTGTCCACTGGCCATGCTAAAACTCATTTGCTGTTAACGAGCAGCCATTGTGCTTATAAAAGGATTATTTACAAATCACTGACTTTCAAAAATTGTCAACTGCAGGGCAAATGGCTGGGCGGACGCGCCATCAACAATTTGCTAAGGGAAATGCTTTGATCTACAATTTATGAAATTAACCCTTAAGTGCTCTCTGACATAGACATCGACGCTTCAGTGAGCAACAACGAATCGAAACGAAACGAAACGGAACGGAACTGAACACAATATAACATAAAATACCATTGGCATTGCCATCTGAAATCCCCGTCTTGAATCAACTTGATTTGGACTTTGATTTCTTTTAGCTGATTACGCGCATCAACCATCTAAAGGAAACGGATGCAGAAGCAGCTGAATGATTGTTGTGACTGACTTTTTGTAAAACGCAAATAGATTTTGCTCATAACAAATGGTTAGAGGAATAGAGGAGATTGGATGGCTGAACGGTTGAATGGATGAGCGGCAGCAGCAAAAAACAACCATAAACGAAAGTCGCTTAAAGAGGGCCGCCCCTTAATTGATACCTTTTTTATTTGCTTTGTGGTCAGTCTAATTGGTGTTTGCATGTGGCTCGAAGCCTTGTGCAAATATTCTGGAACTGACCAACAGGCGAGCTTTTGTTTATTCTCTTTTTTTTTTCTTTTTGCGTTTTGTTTTGCTTCTCTTCTCCTCTCCTTTTGTAATTTTGCGTACGTTGTGTTTGCTCATTAAACGGCTTGCCGGCATTTAAGTCCAGGCAAATAAATATCAATATCGATATTTGTATACTCTATACCATCTCTCGTAGCTTAGAAAGCTTATACTAGTTGTCTCTCAAATAAGTTGAAACTTATCTAACAGGCCAGGAATTCATTAATTGTAAGAAAACCTACAAATTTTCTAGATCTATTAAGCCAAGTTTTAAACATTTTGATATCTATTATCGTAGTCCATTAGTCCTTAGATTAATGACTTGAGATCCAGAAAGTTGCCATAGACCAACAAATTTCAGTTTCATATTATTTAGTCACCTATATTTTTTGTTTAACCACTTAAGTGATAAATCCTACATACCCTTTCCTTCTGTCATGTTCTTCTTATTAACAACATCTTTCGCAATGTCATCAATTAGCAGGACTCAAGTCAAGTCGAGTGTCAAGTTTCTGGCAAAAGAGAAAACCATTGACAGACTTGAATGAGTTTCATACCATTCCATGACCAGACTAATGAGCAAACGAAAAATGTAGCAACTGCAGGGCATATCCATAATGTGCCACACCTCCCCCCTCCACCAATATGTATGCTTAATGCCACTTACAAGCCCATGTCAAAAGTTATTAGCCTGTTGTTCTGCTGGTGCTTGGGTCCTGGCTGCATTTGCCACCCCTACGCAAATGAAGAAAAAGAAAAATAATTTGTTTTGCCAAAAAGCTGATTACTAAATACATAAAACAAATAAACAAAGTCATTTGGCCAGCTTCTTCAGTTTAGCTGCTCTAAGCAGAGAGAGAGCAGAAATAACAAAATTTTTGGCTGCCAAAAAGTTTGTCTACTGCTCCTGCTCGTGCTGCGGCTGTCATTGCCAAATCCTGGCACGGCTCTGGGCTATACGCTACGAATTATGCTGTCAATATCCCAGCAACATATTCACTCGCTTAATATTTTTCCTTAGTTTTATATAGAAAATATTACAAGTTTTTTTTTTTTAACTTTTTGTGTTTTGCGTTTGTGTTGTTGGGTTTTTTTTTTTTTGTTTTCTGCGCTTAGACAACTTTTGCCTTTAGTTCAGGAGGGTCCTGTCGCTGTCGCTGTCTGATACGTGAGGGCGTTAAACTCATACATCACTTTATTCTGCTGATGTTTCTAGCTGCTGTTGCTTTAGCTCCCAGTTTCCCAGTGCTTCTAACTAACTGCCTTGCATGCTGTTTGTCTTGGTCCGCAGTTTGCACTTTTCTCTCTCTCGCTCTCTCTCTCTGTCTCTTTCAAAGTGGCACGGATATGTGTCAAGAGTTGCCAATATTCCAGCCAAGCCAACGCTATTGAAAATAAATTTATAACGCATACGTCATGTTGTGTGTGTGTGAGCGAGTGTGGAAAGGTTCGCAAGTTTATTGCATTTGTCGCTGGCATTGCAAAACTTCAATAAATTATTTTATTGCGACAGTTATTTTGCTTGCTTTGCTCTTGTTATTCTTCTGGCTGTTGCCTTTTATGAATTTGTTCAAGCATCCACTGAACAAACATAACTAGAATAAGTATAACTATAAGTATCAGCATCAGGGCAGCAAGCATATCCATCTCCGCCATCCTCATCAGCCATCGTCATCATCATCATCATCGTCAGGATGGAAACTTTTCCAACATTTGCTGTCGCATCGCATTTGCTTTTGGTTTTTCTCTCCCCTTTCTTTTATTTCTGTATTCTTTTTTGTCCTTTTGCAGCAAATTGCAAATGACTTTATGAATTTGTTGTTATGACTCCTTTGCCATATGAGTGCCAGACAGACAGACAGACATACAGACAGAGAATAGAAGGGAAGGAAGAGGGCATAATCATTCGAACCATCGTGCAATGAAATTGATTCCGCACACGATGACATAAACTTGAAATTGCATAATAAATTTCTACACAACGCATAATGAGCAATTGCATACATTCATGTATTTATACACACATAGATACCAACACACACACTCATGTGTATTATGAGTCCATAGAAATGTTGAATAATTCCATAAGCCATGAGCATTTCTATGTCAAATAGGAAAATTGAAAGACTTGTTTAGTAAGTAACTGAAATATTGATTAGTTGTGAAATGGCAAATGTTCCATATAAATTGAATGAAAATCACAATAATAATAAATATATATAAAGCTAAAACTATATTTGAATGCTTTAATGGTATTCATATAAATAATTTAGCATCGCAACATTTATTGGGACATAATTTTCAATATCACTTGTCATAGGTTCCATTTGGTCTTAAACATTCATTTCAATTGACCATTAAAGTGACTTTTTTCGGCGTTTATTAATGCCGAACCACTTGGTCCCAGGCTCATCAAAACTTTTACACCTTACCCTACGCCTCAGTCTGTTAAGCCCACTTAATAGAAAGGCCAAACAACCCAACAACAAACAACAACCAACACCTTTGGCGCCTCAAGGGCTCATTGTGAAATTACCCGCTGCAAAGAAAAGAAAGAAAGTAAAGTAAATGGAAAAGAAAAAAAATGAAATGAGGCTAAAGGAAAAAAAAACCAAGTGCAAGAAAAAAAAAATACTTGGAATGGAACTCTGAACAGGCAGCCAAAGGCTATAAATGAAAAGACGTTCCACGGTCCTAGGCGTCGCAAAGAGGCAATAAGTAGCAAAAATTACGCTAAACGCAGCAATTTCCTGGAAAATTGCGCCGCGCACACACACACACAGAGAACTTACATTGTATATGTATGTATATTGCTAGCTGATTTTCTTGGAGGTGGCAGCATGAAAATCAACTATAAATAAGGCATAAAGCACCAAAGCAGACTTTTTATAATGCGCAACGCGTCCAATATACATATACATAGACGCCTAGATATCGCTTGAGCAGGTGGGAAGGCTGTCAATTTTTCCCTCTCACACACACACACGCACGCACACTGCGTTGTTTAATGCGTGTCATATTTGATTGATGCCATCGTACAGGATTGGATGTTGCTGTTGCTGTTGTTGTCGGTGTTGGTGGCATTAACCGTGGAACAATGTCAAGAGTTTAACTTTGCCCCGAGCGGCACTCAAAGTGTCACGGTTTTGGCCTCGTCGCTGCCGCTGCTGCTCGTTTTACCTTTCATTTCTCCCATCTATGCAAAAATTGCCCCTTCAGGTATGCAATGAAAAAGTGCGTAAACTGTGTACATATAGAGGGGGTTGCGAAACAATGTCAATGTGTGTGTGTGTGTATTCTTTTTTCTCTCCCTCTTTCTCTCTTCAGTCTGTATGTTGGTGTGCATGTGTTGTGTAATTTAACTCTCTGTTTTGTTAACAATTTTATCAGGCTTTCTTTCTTTCATTCTTTACGTGTACGGCTTGTATATGTATATGTATGTATGGCCTTGGCTTTGGCTTTGGACTGAAAGCCAAGGGCTTTTAGCCAGACTTGGAACATAATTTATGCCAAGACAAATGATATACCCTAAGTGCATTAGGCAGTTGCTTTTAGTGCCCTGCGGCTAAATGTTGACTTAATAATTTGTGGCAATTGGCGTTATGTGGCAAACTAATTTGAGTTAAGCGCCTGCCCGAATAAGTAAACACCCACATGCACACACACACACACACACACACACACACATCTAGATTAATACAACAAAGCCTTGTTAACCGATTGCCTGTTTACTAACCCAACTAAACGAACAAACTAATTGAATTATTAATGCAACTAAACCAACAATCACGCCCACCATCATCATCCAACGCCAACATCAATAACATTAACCTCTCTCGCAAAATCCAAAACTAAATCGAAAACCGAAATAAATACCACAAATTTTTTTTCGCCCATTTACTCATTAGCAGTTAACACTCATACAAAACTCTATCTCTTTGTCGCTCAGTCACTCACAACTACCTTATTCTCTATCTCTCTCTCTCTCTCTCTCCTCACACTATCGTTCTGGCTGCGCCGTATACATACGTAACTATTATCTTCTTCTTCTTCTTCTGGTGCTATTCTCGTTTCCAGGATGGACAACGCGGTCATTTAGAGGGTCTTGCATCCGTCTATTGTGAATTGTTAATGGCTCCCTTTGGAGATATTTTAAGTGCTTTAGAGAATGCTAGACAAGCAGCTTGGGCGGAGCGGAGTCCGCTACATCCAGCTGGCGGTAGCAGCGGCGGCGCCAGTGGAAGCGGCGGCAGTGGTCGCAGCGGTATTCAACTCCGCCAGCAACATGGCCATCGTGGCCATTCAATGCACGGCGCCGGCCTGCCCAATAGTCATAGTCAGCCAATTTATGTGCCAGGAAAATATTCGGTATGTATACATACATATGCTGCCCCATATCCTTCGCTCCCCACCCACCGCTCCACCAAAAATCCACTCAGCTCCCTATTCACCACACAACAACCACTCAAAGCAACCAATATAAGATGAATAATAATAAAAAGCACACAGACAACAAACACCACAGCGCCCCCCACCACCCACCATTAGCAGCATTAGGCCCACCATAAAAAAAAAATTAGAAAGAAAAACAACTAAATTGGATATAGAAAATATTTACAGAATAAATACTTGAAATCAATTGAAATCGATCACAAAAATATTACAAAAAATCTGATTGATGTTGGCGTTGGCTATAAAATTATAAAACGAAAACCCAAAATTTATTGAAAATTTTGTAAATTATTCTATATAAACACAAAAGAAATACAAAAGTATATTATCACAAGCAATTTGTAGATATTTGATTTGAATTTTTGTTGTGCCTGTAATAATTTTAATTTTCATTTTATTGTGTGCTGCATGTTGCACGTAACTACACGAAAAATGTAATATATGAACTATTTCCCCCTAACTAACTATCCAAAAATTTAAGAGTAATATTTTTGCAAACTATTTTTCACAGCCCTCGAGTTGTTTGTCCGACAAGGAAGAAGATGAGATCTATGGTTTCGGTTATGGTGTGTTTGCGCCACGTGTTGCACGCGGCGGATTGACGCAACAGCAGCATTTGTTGCAACAGCAAACGTTACAAACGCAACAGAGCATTCATCAGCAACAGCAACAACTGCAGCAACAGCAGTTGCAACAGCAACAGCAGCAGCAGCAGCAACAACAATTACCAATTGTGCCAGGCCAACAGGCGGCAGGACAGCCCGGAGTTGGACCACAGCAACATCAGACCCTCCCGCCAAATGTAGCCCATTTGAATTTTGTGCAACAAAAGTGAGTTGAAAAAGGATTCATTACATTTTCATTAAAAATCATTTAGTGAGCCAAATCAAAGCAAGATGAAAGAGGAATGCATCTGAAATTAGTTATGACTTTCATTAGAAACTTTCATCATCAGAAATTTCCCTTCTAGTTAATCTTTAAATTTGTTACTGCTGATGCTTTAAGTCTGTTACTTCCTTTTTTATTTAATAAAACATTCTGACCAATACAATTTCCCATTTTCATATTTCTTTCTTTTCTCCTATAGTTGCCTGAGTCCACGTTCCGCGTATTTTTATGAATTTCCACCGACAGCAGGTAATGTCAAAATGGAAGAGAGAAAATCAGTATGCAACTTTCAATTCCCTTTTGCTAATCCAATTCTCTTTCCATCTCTTACATGTACAGAGGGACGCGAAACTAAGAAACGTACAACATTGGCCCGACTGCTGAAGGGCTTAAAAACTGTCAATCGACGGGATCGCAACAATCAACAAAATGGCGCACAGGCTAGAGTAAGTTTTTGTCAAGTTTCTTTTTCCAATACACACAGCAAACCCATTGGGGAATGGGAAAGAAAGAATGAACGATGAACCGTGGAACGGGGAACGAGATGGGGGGAGAAGGAGGATGCTGGGGAACTCATTTTCGCGCTTCGTTTTATGACCGCAAGCAAATTGTTTGTCCTTGCCTTTCATTTAAATCAACTGCGGTAATTCTTTCAATTTATTTGCTTGCCGCTTTGCCGCTGCGTTTTCCATTTCTTGGCCTGGCATTTTATGACTTTCTGCGTCTTGGTTGCGCGCTGCCGTACTTAATCTTGGCCCTGGGGACATGTAAATTTTTATGCGCACTGCTTCTGCTTCTGGTTCGGCTTCTACTTTTGCCAGTTTCTTCTTCGGTCTGTATGCCAAACTGAAAAGGTTAAAAATGTTTTGCCAACGGCCATGTCTACATTGCCACTTCTCTTTCTTGGCGCTGCTTCCTCCCAGCATCATGAGCTGTACTTACTCCATTCGCTCACTTTATCTGCTGGCAGCTCTCTCTCTCTCTCTTTTCACAAAGGATTCATTCAGTGCCAAGCGCCTTTGATTAGAGCCCAGGCAGACCTTTGGGGAGCAGTCTGCTCCTGCACGGAGCACTACTATTCTTGAGGGCGGCGAGCACAATAACAAAAGCATCAGCGGGAAGAAGTAGCAACAGCAGCAGCCTGGCAATGAAACTGTGGCCAAAGATAACGTAGCCGGGACAAGTCAGGCGACGCCGCTCATAAATAAGCAAGGACATGCATAAATTTTTCAAAAGCAACCAACGAAACAAGTAAGAATAAATAAAAGAAGCTGCTTGGCGAAAAAAGGAAAAAAATGCAAACACACACACACAAACACCAAAGAAAGAAGAGAGAGAGAGAGAGAAAAAGAAAATAAATAATAACCCGGTGGAGAGGTAACATCACAAGAAGGACGACCTGCAACAGATAAGCGCAGGAAATGACTAAGGATATGTGCCTAAGTAGCAGCATCCTTGCTGCTCGTCTATGGCATGGCCTTTCAAAATATAATTAAACAGCCACTCACCTGGCTTGAGATGCCGCTTCTACTCCAACGTTAACCCTGAGTATGGCCATGGCCATGTGTTTGAACCCCAGCCAGTTGATTTGGTATTTATGATAAGAAAACAAACGCATTAGAGACAGAGATAGAGAGAGAGCGAGAGCCGTGAATTGGGGTCTAGGGTCCAAGGGTCGCGACCCTAAACGAATGGAACGTTACGGCACTGAACTGATCCAAGGCGACCCATGTTTGCCCCATGAACTCGTTATTAATTAAAAATTAAAACCCAGCTGAAAGGTGTGAAATACAAAATGGCGTCGTAATGGCACGATAAAGCACGTGCTCCCACCAACAGCAACAACTCCCCCCATCAGGACGAGGACGAAGTGAAAAGGAGTCTTTGATTTATGAGTGGCCGTTATGTGGCGACTGCTAGGGTCAAAGAGAAACAGAGAGGGAGAGATGCTCTTTGTGCATATTTGATGTCAAGTTCCCAAAGTTAATAAGCCAAACGGCTAAAACTTTTTGCCCAAATTGAATTTCAAAATATTTCTTTAAATTGATTTTACAAATTTCTTTCGCCCACACACCTGTTCTTATCATTATTCTTGTTTGGTTTTGTTTTTTTAGGCGGCCAACGATCGTCTGAGGCATTTTCAAATGATAAACGGCGGAGCTGGAGGACAACAGCACAGTTTCGAAGAGACAATCCATAGGGTAAGTATGCATAGCTAAATGTACCTATATGTATGTATATGTATTCCAAGGTAACATCATGCGAATGCCAGCATAAATATTTATGCAACAAAATTTAACAAGCTGCCGCTGTTGCTGTTGCTGCACGGTGACAGCTGCAGCAGCCGAGCAAATTACTTGGAAAAATTTGCACAACAGCAGCAGCAACTACAACAATTCTGACACTAGGAATATCCTTTCACCATTATGCTGTTGTTGTTGTTGTTGCTGTTGTTGACTGCATTTGCAATGCAATTTCAACACGAAAGCTGCGGTTGTTGCTTTTGAGCACGTTTACCTGTAATGGCATGCCAACGGCAACAACAACAGCAACGACCGACTGTAGATGCATGCAACATTTAAAAGTTCATTGCCGTCAACATTCATTATTAATGACAGCGTACACAACGTCAACTAAAAACAAGCACAACAAAAATGCAATCAACACGGCGACAACAGCAACAACAGCAGACACAACGACAACAAACACATACACAGACACCTGCAACAACAAGAGCAGAAGTAACAGCTGCATAATGCATACAGCATATGATGTCCTTATACCCCATATCCAACCAACAAAAAGAAAGGCGTACCGATTGCATAAACACCTAAAAGTAGACTTTGTCAAATATCAATCAAGAAATAAATATTTATCAATTGCAAATCATCTAACAATAATTTATATATTTCTCCTCCCTTTCTTGCAGTTAAAAGTCCAAGAAGCAATGCGAAAAAAGGAGAAATTTCAACGTGAGCATGAAGAGGTAAGTGATATGAAAATAACCACACAAAAAAAACAACAAATTCACAAGAATCCTTTTCCGTCTGGCTCAAGTTTCAATTACTCATATGAACTGCGCTGCGGGCATGTAAATTGTGGAATTGCAATTGCAAAAATAAATCAAGCATATTTGTTTTGGCCATTTTTCACAAATTAAATAAACATAAAACATTTTCACAAAGACCAAAAAAAACCCAAGAACAACACGAAACTAAACAAACAAACATAGACACTCGAAGACTATTAATTTCATGGAGGCAAAAAGCATTTTATTTGCATAAATAAATAATACTCAAATAAAGGAAAACTAGTAGTAGATATTTCACTTTCCCTTTAATAAACGAACATATAACTTAGGCTAGGTAGAGCAGTCCTGTTGTCCTGATGGCCAAAAGAAAACACCACAAGCCAATTAAAAAAGCTATTAAAAATATTTTATAGAAAAATAGCAATTATTCCTTCTGGGCTAAAGCATCTGTATAAACAAACAAAGAAACAAACACACAAGAAACATGCAAAAACAACATACAAAACAGACATACTAAAACAACAACAGAAGAAAAAAAAACAATCAACTTTAACATGGCAAATGATAAACTTTTAAAAACATACAAAAATTACTTCATTCACACACACACACACATCGTTAAGAGCTTGTGTTGAAGGTTGTTGAAGGATATGCCACCCTTTCAAAAGTCTCTGTGTATGTGTGTGGATTTATTTTAGGTTTGCAAGTGTAAATGAATGGTCATGGCTAGTGTTATGTAAATGCTGCACAGTTTTAGCCTTAAAGTGTCTCTCATGCCACATAAAATAGTTGCAAGAATTCCATAAACAAGGTGTAGACACAAATTGCATATGAAAGGACCTACAAACAGATGCCAAATGGAAAATGATTTCGAGCCAATTAGAAGTTTACTTATGATATATGGACAACGACAAATCCAGTTGGAACTTTGGGGGATCTGGACACCCTCTGAAATGTCAATATTTGCAAGAATTTTTCACTTTTTCATCTCTTTTTAACGAATCTTCCAAGTGGTCAGGCAATGTTGATAGATTCATAATCTAATTACTGCATTTTCTAAGCCGAAAGTCTTCATTTTTAATTTAATTTCAATTTGAGGCAAATGTTTTACATTTTGTTTATTATGTAATAGCATATGTTTCTTGTTGTTGACGATCAAAGACGTTCGAAATATGCAAATAGATAAATTAAACTTTGGTTTAACTTAAAGAAATTTCACATATTTTCAAATGCGTTTTCCATTCTCACTAAAAGGAAAGTGTCATGAACTAATGGGAGAAATGGAACACAGTTTTTCCTTTCTACACCTCTTTACATTACACTTAAAAGTCTTTCCTTTGTTTGGCAGCTATTACCAAAAATCCTTTGACTGGCTTCATTCTATCGAATTCTTGGCCTTTAGCAAAAATTGTTTGGTTTTTAGGATTTTGTAAAATTGGTTACAAAGAGCCAAGCTCTGCCTAACATCTGTAGTTAATTAGCATAGTTATCAGCTGTTCCATCAGACTATAGTGACTAGTTTGGCCCTTAATGCACACACTCACACACAGAGACACACAGACGCATACTAAGTCACTCTTTGGCACACAAATTGCGTTGGCGCACGACGACAATTTGTCTGTTTGCACGATGTCCTCACAACAACGTGTGCGCCTAAGCAATGGCAATAATTTTTGTGCATAAATGAAAAGTACACACACAAGCAGACACACACACCAAGGTGTAGAGTATGAGAGAGATTGTTGTTATTGTTGTTAGTGCTTTTGGATGCTACTACAGCTCCTGCTGCTGCTGCTTAACTTGGGCAAACAACTTTCTGTTTGTCTAATTGTAATTGCTGTTTTTGTTGCCTCGACATGGTCATGGACATGGATGCTGAATTCTCGGGCCAGAATGCTTATTTTCCATTTGGCAACTTAGTAACGCAAAAAAAAAAAAAATAAAGAAAATTTACTATGCACATGAAATATTTATGATGTAAGAGTAGATGAAGATGCAGGAGGAGGACGACGAGAAGTGGGATATAAATGTTTACTCTAGCCGCCTCATAGTTTTCGGTTTACATTTGGCCAGGCAATTAAGCAGGCCACCCTACTGCTTGCCACGCCCATTCCTACACCTAGTCCTTCCATACATACATAAGAAGAAAACTCTTGTGTCTTGGCGACGTAAATTTCAATTTGTTACATGAAATGGGCACAGCAAGTCAATTGTTGAAGCAGGCGAAAGAAGGACAGAGAGGCGGTGGGCGGTGTGTGATGGGAGGGGTGGGAGGTTGTTGGAATGCATGGATACTATTTGAATGCATTTTTAATGCAGCTGCCGAAAAAAGCTTTTAGCTAATTTTTCAGCATTGCTTTTCACGCTGTTTCTTTTTGGCTCGGCCCTGGCATCCTTTTTCCACACACACACAGAAAAGGACTCACACAGAGACATTCCAAACATTCTCATACATGCCGCTTCTAGTTTTTTTTTTTTTTCTTCTTATTTTTCCTCGTAAAATTAGTATGCAGCACACATTGCGCTATTATGTTGCAGGAAAGGGCGAGGGCAGGATGCCAAAAACATTGCAGGAACCAAAAGCATTCTAGTTTTGCTTGAGCTTGGAAAATTGTTTTAGTTTTCAAATGGAATTTTGTAATTTTAACGCCTTGCCTTTGCCATCTCAGTCTCAGTGCTTGTCCCTTTCTGTTTTTTACACTGCTTTCTCCAATGACTTCTTGGATAGCTAATAAGATGAGGATCTCGTCGCCGCCGCCTGCCAAAGTTGACATCATCTCATCCATGTCCTTTTGCTGCGACTTTTCTCTCTTATTTTCCTTCATTTTAAACAGCAGTCACGTTTGGCATGCAGACAGACAGATAGACTGAGACGCAGACAGACAAATAGACACAAAGTGCACCCAAAAATATACAAACCTTCTCTCTGTATGTGTGTGTATTTTGATGATGAGTTTAACCAAGTTTAGCTCTTATTTGATGTTGTCCCCCCCAAACGTATAGTTGAAATTGAACAAAATGCAACAATTAAATCGTCCTTAAACAACTTTGTTCACTAACGAATCTTACAATATCCTCGCAATCCTAATTATTCTTTCAGATCTTGCGTGACATACGCCAAGGACTGCTGCAAATGAGTCGAGGCGAGGGACGCATGGGTAAGTTTAGCTAATGGCCAGCAAACATTTCACATAAAACTTGGCCTCCTTCCCTTTAAGAAATCTTTCGACAAGCACACCCAAAAGAGCAAACAAATTTACACTCGAAATGTTGCAACTGGAGGCGTGGCACAGTCTGGCTAGCGTCACATGCATAAGCGAGCATAAAATCTTATGTCCGTTTCCGGTTGCAACAACTCCAAAAAACTTCTTCTGCCTGCATTTGTGTCGTCGTATGTGGCAAATGGCATTTCAAGTTTTCTGTGTGTGTGTGTGTGCGTGTGTGTGTGCAACGTTGCGTATAATAATATTGTGTTGCCATTTTGTTGGCGTTGCACATTTTGTTTTTTTTTTTTTTTTTTTTTTTTTGGACGCTTGAAAAGTTTTCCTATGTTCCCTTTAAAAAAGTAGAACCCAATGTCTAACCACCCGTTTACCCTTGCCACTTGGTTTTTGCGGCTGCTATACACAGTCTATCCCTTTGCAGACGATACATACATGTACGATGAGGCTTTGAGAACCGGAGTTGGAGGTGGCGGTGGCGGAGGAGTAGGAGTTGGCGGTGGTGGTGCACACTATGCGGTCAGTGCACTGCATCATCAAGGTCATTGGTACGATGAGCCTCCCTATGAAAGCGATCCAGATGATTTTCTTATGGCCGGCCTGAATTGTGGACCAGCTGCTACCATACAGGTAAGAGTGTGTTCAAGAGGAAGTAGAAGTCACCAAGTATCTGTTAGCTAGTCTCAGGAATTGTGATTTATGCTTTGCGGTTTACCAAGCACTTACCTCCCACTTATTGGCATGCACTTTGCCCTGCCACAAAAGATAGAAAGAGGAAACAAACCCAACCCAACCCAATAATGTCGCGCTCCAGCATTGCAATCACATTTTGAATTTATGCGCCACATTCATCTATGCCGTTAATCCTGCAAGCAGCAGACTGACTATTCGATCTACTAGTAGCTCCATGGCTCGTTGAGTTTGTTGCCGTCGCCGTGCGGTCCCGCTGACTGTGGCCCCAGTCTTTGATTTCTCTATGGATTTGCCAGCCACAATGTTGTGTCCTTTCCGCCCCTCGATTTCGATTTCGGCATCGACTTTGATTCCCATTCCAAGCATTGTGCCTTTTTATTTGCTTTATTAAATTATACGCTGAATATATTTTGCTTGCGCATTGATTTCCAACTTCGATTTGTATGTCCTTTGGCATTTTTCTTTTCTTCAAGCCGCACAGAGAGAGAAAGAGAGAGAGAAGGCTTCCAAGTCGAAGTCACTTTATTTTTATTGACAGCCAAAAAGTGCATAATTCTTGTTGACTTCCAGGACTCAGTCACTCTCTCATCCCACTGATGATGGTGGGGCTTGGGTCTGGGACTCTCGGTTTTGAGAGCAACGTCTTGAGACTTTTTCTTTCTGTTGCCTTTGCATAATTCTTTCTTATACTTTTTTTCTCGTCATACTTATTTCTGGAATTGCGCTTTTCACTTCGAAGGAGCATTAGGAATAAAACTGTGTAGTTGGGGTTGGGGGGTAAGGGAAATAAATTTGTTTTCTTAGTCAATTGAAATCACTCAGTGGCGACTCGATATTTCTGGGCCGCCTTTTGTGGCCTTTCGATTTTATGTTTCACTTTGATGTGGCAGCCACAAAGAGAGAGAGAGAGAGAACAGAAACGAACGAAAATTGTTTGGAAAAAAGTTTTGCGGTTTATTCAGCACTTTGACAGGGACCATTAAAAAGGTTAAGCGCGGTTTGTTGTATTTGTTTAACGGACCGCATTTGTTGTCATTGATAATGCACAGCACAGGGAGGGAGTGGGGGGAAAATGCCCAAATAAGAGGAAGGAGAAAAGAACCCGCAGTCAGTCTTTGATCATTGTTCACAATTAAATGTTTGTATGTACGATATGCCAATGTGCCCAAAAAGATATGCTATGAAAATAAAGGAATTTTTAAGCGGTCCTGATTTGTATGCTATGAAAAAGAAAGAAAGGAAAAAATTAAATAACCAAAGCCAAATCCACAAAGTAAAAAGTATGTGAAAACTTTTTATTTTAACCCCACCCACCCACAGCCATCAGGATAACAGCGAAACCATTTTCGAGATTGTTCCACAAATTCAAATCACCTCAAATTCACCTCGATAGAAGAATAAAGCAAAGCAGTTTATTCTTTCTTTTTTTGAAAAGTTGACTAAATTAAAAACACAAAAAAACTTTACCATTTCCGCTTTTAAAAACTAAATTTAATATTCCATGAAAAAAAAAACCCCAGCAAACAACAACAACACCATTGGCAAATCACTGCCACAACAAAAGCAGCAGAAAAACGTAAAACAAAAGCCGCAGCAGCAACGGCTAAAGCATAAGCAAAAAGCAAAAAAAAAACAAAATATATATATATAAAGCCAGTGCTCTGCGTATAAACTTTTACAACTTTGTTAATTTTTCATAATTTTGTTGCTCTACAGCGGCCAACAAATTCTACTTGAACGCTAATCCCCATGTTTAGCTCACATTTCTCATTCTCATGCTTTCTCTTTTCTTCTTGTTTTTTTTTTTTTTTTTGGTTTTTTATTTTGCAGGGTGGCCGAGTTCGTTTCTCGAACAACCGCGAGAGTACGGGCGTAATTTCATTAAGATCCGCCGGAGATATTTCATTGCCCCAACGTGGACCGCCGCGACGAGGTCTTATCGTTCCACAGCAGCCACCAAATCCACCGACAATAATACCTTTAACGCATGCCAGGTAAGTAGACGGAAGAGAGAGTGAGAGCCCAAGGGGAACGGCTCAAGTAAGGCGAACTAGTGGGGAATGGTAACAGGATTGGGAATGGACTGCTTGTTGATTGCCATTATTATTTGCAGTTGAGTATATGGCCAAAGGGCGACGCTTTCACATTAATAATAAATGCGCTTCAACCCTCTGCGAGAGGAAAAAATGTATATGAAAACAAAATTTAAGGAAAATCAGGCCTTAAACTTTAACCAGTTTAGGAGGAGGGGTGGTCTGTTGTTGGTCAGTTATGATATGGCAAACAGCGATTGCTTTAACCCTTCTTAGCTGACACTTCAAAGGATGGTTCGAGAGTAAAAAAAAAAAAAATAACAGTCCATTGAACCATAAAACTGTGCCACAAATGTGTGCACTGTGGCATGAAAAGGCCAAACATTTAGTCCGACAAACAGAGAACCAAGCAAAATACACACTAATAGCTGACCAAAGCGAAGGGATCGAAAGCAAAGCACAAAACGCCAACCAAACCAGACCAAAGCGAAGCAATCAAAATAGCTCGCTCAGCTTTGCTTCGAATTTATTTGTCAATTTCTGAAAAGGTACGCAAAAGGATTGAACTTTTAGCAATGAAAGGAAGCGAGAAGGTGGCAGAGACAGTTGGATAAAGAAAGGTATCCCCACTTCATTAGTGTGGTTATCAACGTTTTGCAGCAGCCACACGAATGAATCAGTCAAACAAACGTTTGAATGAATGAACGAACGAACGAACGAATGAATGAATGATTGAACTGACTAACTGGCTACTGGCAAACATATCGAAACGCATTGAAGCGAAAGTCATCAATTTCATATTGTTACGCATGCCACAAAGAGGCAACAAACCGAACTCTGATAGAGGCAGGCAACAAAAAAAAAAAGGAGCAGTAGAAGAAGAAGAAAAAGGAATACCAGGTGAAAGCCAAAACTAATAATAAGAAGAAGACGTTGCTAGATGCTGATGATGGGTGGGCAGAGGGCACAAATGGTCAGGCCAATGATGGCAGACGATGGCACGACACTTGAATGAAATGGCATTATTGCTACTTCAACGCCAGGTCGCTCTTCTGTGTCAATCAGGGAGATAGAGCAAGATGGATAGAGCTAGCGTGGGGAGGGGAGGGTCCGTCGTGTCGGCAACCGTTTTCCACACGTACGCACCGCGTCGTTCCATACAAAAGGACTTGGCTTGCTGTTGAAATAACTTATACGCCCTGTGAGCCTTTGGGGCATTGGCAAAAACTTTTTTCTCCTTTGCCAAAAGAAACAGAAAACGAAAGAAAAAGAATAACAGCAAAAAGTTAAAATCTCAACAGTGTTAAAGTCAAATGGCCAAACACAGAACACTGCGAAAAGCAACAACAATGACAAGCTTCAACAAAAAAAAAGGTATAAAATATTTATTTATATGAGCTTTGTTTGCCTCCGGACTGAACCCGGAGAACCCAAAAGAACTCTCAGTGTCGAGTGTTTTTCTTATTTTGGCTATATGTGTTGGGTGTCTGTGTGTGTGTGTGTGTGTGTGTGTTGACTGTTTGTAGTATACCTTGTGTATATATTTGTTTTGCAACCAAGAAAATATTATTTGCAATCAAAACTGTTTGCCAAACGGGATTTCAAACTTTCAGTGCCTTTATCATGCTGAGTTGGCTAATTTGCTTGGTACATAACCAGACCATTCGGTTGGACAGGTTTAAATAAATGGTATAGAAGAGTAAAATAAAATTCAGAGGGTCTGACGGAGTCAGTAATAATTGTTTGAAAAACTCTCAATATAACATCTAGTAAAATAAAGATTTTAGGCTAAGAAAGGATCGAAACGTGACTAATTTTCTTTTTTTTATCTATTTCAGATCCCATGATCGTGAAAGTGGAGACTATGCGGGTTCAATATCGGATTTACAAAGTGTTACCTCCAGACTCAGTGCTGTTTCGGTGAGTGTTTACTTAAAGGTTTTTCTTTCATCCAGCAGCTCATTTAAGTTGCAATGTGTGTGTGTGTGTGTGTGTGGGGGGTTGTGGGGGTGTGTGTACTGCATCTGAATGCGTCTAAATTGATTAAGTGCTCTTTGTGACAAACAAAGTTCGAATTTTTGTGCCAACGTCTGGCAGAAGAAGGAAAAACAAAATGCACGTAGACGGGTGCGCATAAAAACTTGAAAAGCTTTTTAGCCAAGTTTTTCTTGTGTTCGTTTTTATTTCTATGCGGGAGATGGTCATGGCGGAGCGGGGACATGGTTGGGTGTGGCACTTAAGCCAAGCTAAACGATGCCCGGGAATGCGAACCCAGAGTTGGCCGACATAGTGGGGGTTGGGTGGGGGGCACATTTCATTTGCAAAGTTGACTTGACTTAACTTGGCTAATATGGAAACGCACTAAATCCGATTTGGTTTTCTCTCTCTTTTTTTCTCTCTTTTGCACAGATTGGCACCAACAATTGCACGGCCCGATATCGAACGCTAAGCGGCGGAATTGGTGAGTCGCCATCACTGTCGCCGAGCCCCTCATCCGATTACGAGGATATTGGAGCCATCGCCCGGCATGGATTGGCGCCGAGTCTCCTCGCGGCGAAGGCCAAAAAGAATGGTTTACCCCACAAGGCGAATACAATTTGCCAGAAGGCCACGGTGCATCATGTAAGTTAATTAATCAATGATGCCACTTGGACAGGGAATAGCTAAGCTCAAGAGGCAGGGAGAGAGAGAGCAACGAAAGGCAATGCATTTTAGAAAATTTGTGTTGACACATTCTGTGGCCAGCAAAATGTAATTAGCCTAAGCTGACCATTGGCGATTTGCATATGCAATTGGCTATCTCAGTCTCCCTCCATCTACTATGATGGTGCTTAAACTCTTTTTGCATGTTGTCCACTCGAAGGACATGCACTCTAAATGCAAATGCCAGTTTAATGAGTTTTTATGCTCGCGTGAACGTGGGGGCACTTGCAACATGGCAATTCAAGCCATCTCCAAGTCAACAAACAAAAAAGTATCAAACAAGTGAAAGTTCATTTTGACTTTTAGAAAATTTCTCTTTTGAGTGTTGTATTGCATTTTTGGTTTGCCTTTTGGTTCTGTGTTCATGTTGCATTTGTCTAGGCTCAAGCATAGAAAAAATATGAGCAAAGTTTTGCGGCCAAAGCTCTCAATTTCTAATTCCGTAATCATCCCTTAAAAGTCAAAACGGAAGTAATGCAGCCGAAAAATATCCCAACCAACCAACCAAACATAGACACAGACACAAAAGCCAAATTCAGGGAACTGCAAGTCTGCTGTCATCTCCTACCCTCCACCTCTCTCCCCCTCTTGAAGGATATATTGGGCTTCTAGTATTAAACTTTTTAATGATTTAACTAACAAAACTTTCGCCTTGTTCTCATGCTCATTCTTCTTCTTTTGTTTTATTTTGACTTCAACATGCAATTTATTGCACAACAACTACAACAATT
Organism: Drosophila tropicalis; assembly: GCF_018151085.1. Taxonomy (NCBI): domain Eukaryota; kingdom Metazoa; phylum Arthropoda; class Insecta; order Diptera; family Drosophilidae; genus Drosophila; species Drosophila tropicalis. Next base: position 1,004,191 of record NW_027173374.1, read on the forward strand.
GCAATGATGATGATGATGATGATGATGACGACGACGATGATGATGACGATAAAAAAAAATGCAACGAAAATAACTTTCACTCTGACTTGTATCGGATTTTTCACTGCCTGTGGCTCTTGATACTCTCTCTCACTCACTCCGTGTGTGTGTCTCGTGTGTGCGGCTTTTGCGGATTCGGATGGCGGCAGTCTAGCGAAATGCGTAGCTCACCGAAGGAAATTGGCGCATTTAATGAGAATGGACGAAACTTTGTTGCCACAAAGGATACATCAAGGGATTTTAGCAATTCCCAAGATAATACCGACCGTGGCAGCATGAGTGATCAGGCGTTTGCATGTTCCGCCAGCTCAGTTGAAAGTTTGCCCAGCGCTTCCGGTTCGAGTAAGTATAAAAATTTCCAGCTTTATCTTCCCTCTCTGTGTGTGTGTAACTAAGTGTGTGTGTGTGTAACTGAGTGAGTGTGTGTGTCTACTTGCAATTTAGAGTTTTTGGGTTTGATTCTCCATTTTGCTTTTGTTGCAATGTCTGCCTTTGCTGGTCGCATGCTTTGTTTATCAAAAAAAAACCCAGACTTGCCTTGCCATGGACTTGCACCATTCACACTACCTTCCCCCTTCCTGCTCTCCCTGTCCTTACTTTGCCTTCTTCTTCTTGTTCTTGGTCTATGCGACTCCCTGACTGCCTGGCTGCATATTGGTCTATTAACAGTTGTAGTTGTTGCTGCGGTTTTTTGTTGCTTCTTCAAAATTTGCAAACTTAATGAATTTTTAATGCACTTGCGCAACAGAGAGCCAAGTGGCAAGCGGCAGGCGGCAAAGTGCATGAGGGCGGGCGGCTAAGCAATGTTTGGGGCGTGGTTAAGTGAAGGGCAACCGCATCGTTTTTAATGAACAAAACTTTGGCCAGCAACAACAACCAACAACATGGGACTGAGCCAGCGAGGAGGCAACTTTGAAAAGTGCAAGGAAAAATACTTTACGTTTTTTTTTTGTTTTTGTTTTTTTATTATGCGGCCACAGGACACAAAGCAAGGATTAGCCAAAGGTTTTTATAGGAGAGAAAAAAAAAATGAACAAAATAGAAAAACTTCAAGTGGATATTTGAATATTTTTTGGGCCAAGTCCTTTGTCTGTGTGTGTGTAAAAATATTTGAAAAGTTTTTAATTAACCAAACCAATTGTGTGTGTGTTTGTTGTGTCTCGGTGTGTGTGTGTGTGCAAGTCTTGCGAGTGTTTGTCGAGTAAACTCTTCCTCGTGCTCTTGGCTAATTGGCCATGGTTGCATTAATTGGAAATTTTAGGGGGCAAAAAAAACAAACCTTGATTCTGCAAAAATGTTGTCTAGATAAATATTTAACAAACTTGAATTCACCCCCCGCCAACAGGCACACAGGCACTGGTTCGTCCTGGCAGTCCACATAGTTCGATTTCTGCCGAGGATCGCACATCGGTGGCCAGCATTTGCAAGGCTAAAGCACTTGTCGATAGTTTGCCTAATCCCTACGATAAGGATGCTCTCAAATTTAAGGTAAGCCCAACAGCCATCCAACCCTAATCTCATCCCCATCATCAGCATCATCATAATCTTTTTCTGGCTTCTTGCAGAAGGGCGAACTCATCGATGTGTTGTCGATGAATGCTTCTGGGATTTGGAAGGGTCGTTGCCACGGACGTGTGGGTCACTTCAAGTTCATCAATGTGGAAGTTCTGCCAGAGCAGCGTATGAAGAACTCGAGTAGCAAAACTCTGGCCATGCCCAACTCATCTTCAAGGCTTGGCAATGCCAGTGGCAACAATTGCAGTGGGAATAGTGGACCCAGCTCTGTGGAGGATCTGCTGATACGCATCGGTCTCAAGGAATACACATCCGTATTTGTGCTCAACGGGTAAGTGGTGTAGATGAAACAAATTTACCAACAATATTTTTTGTTGGATTGTTTCACCTATCGTTCCATTTGCAGTTACGAGGATCTGGAGCTGTTCAAAGAACTGGAACCCGCTGACCTGGACTATTTGGGTATACTGAATCAGGAGCATCGCGCCAAGTTGTTAACGGCTGTGCAGCTGCTGCATGACATTGAAAGTAAGTGAACTAACCCCTTGACCTTGTCTCCGCACCTAGTTTTCTATCAACTGCAACCTAAAAACCACATTCCCCAAACAAAAACAAAAACAAACAACAAACAAACACACGCACCACACAAAACTCACAGCTACAAATTTCACCCGTACAGGCTCCGATGTGGATATCGCCGGCTCCAGCTCTGAGAACGATGAGGCACGCTTGAATAATATCAACAAGAAGCACGGCGCCTCGCCATTCGGACGAAGGCATTTCCCCCGCGATTCTGGCTGTTATGAGGGCTCACCATTACCCAGCTCCCAGACGCCCACTCAGGCGGTAAATTCGACGGATGAGTCTAACAGTCTGGACGATGTGGTCTCTAAATGCTCCAGCGAGATTATGAAACGTGTGGAGAGTGCACGTCGCTGCAAGGACAATCCATTCAAGGCCACACTGCCGGCACGAGTGGGCAAGAAGTCCTTTCTTGGCGGCGGCGGACTTATGGGCGACGATACGCTCACACGTGGCGGACTCAGTGAGAAGTCAAGCGATTCGGGCGTCAGTAGCAGTTCGCTATCGTCGGGTCCGTTGAAGAGCAGCACTTAACATTTGCCAACCATACTCGCCCACGAGCTGCTCCTTGGCGTGGGCGTGGGCATGGGCGTTGGCCTTACACCGGGGGGGCGCCACATCGCCAACCACCTCCGTGGCCTCGGCTAGCCTGGTTGGCGGCAGCAGCGGGAGTGGCGGCATGAGCAGCATTAATGTCACTGCCCCGCTGGGTAATGTGTGCAACACTCTGCCTCATGCCCCATGCTCGACGGCCAACAACACCGGCGGCTCATCCTTGGGGCTATGCAACAATTTACCCCTTAATCGGAATCTGGTCATGCTGCGGAATCATTTGCGCAAGAATACAAGCAACAACAATGCTGGACAAGGACATACAGCGCACTTATTGCCAGATCATGATCAGGATCATGACAATGATCAATAACAACCCATTTACTATATAAAGTTTTTAGTTTAATTTACATTTCCCCTGCCCCCTCTCCCCGAAAACAAATAAAACTGTATTTGATTTAAGTATATATTTCAATTGCTGTGATTCGATAGTGAAAAAAGGCCAAGATGCGTCTATCAGTTCAAATGTATAGTGTATAGACAGAGATAGATAGATAGAGAGAGAAAAAGAGAGAGGGAGAGAAAGATAGAGATATATGTATGTATGCAGAGCAGAAGAAGGCAAAATGAGTGAGAGAGCGAAATGAATAGAGAGCACACAAAGCAGTCAGTTTAGTCAGTCAATCAATCCTTCCTCCGATAATGTTGGCATTTACAAACAAAAAACAAAAACAAAAGCATTTTAGTATATTTATACTTGTAAAGAGAAATATCTATATACATACCTAAATTAGTAATATAAATACAAATCTTTTAACTAATTTTAGTTAGCCTGATATACACATACATACATACAAACATACATTTGTAGGTATGTACGAATGAGACTCTAATTATTTGCCATTCGTTTCTATTGTTCATCCATTGCTTTGTGTATTTCTCAACGTGATACTGTAAAACGTCCAACTTGAATTGCATTTCAAATTCATTTTCCATACATAATGAAATTGATTCCTATTTTGAAACAAAAACATAAATACACCCTCAAGCAATAGACCAATTACATATAAAATAAAGCAACGAAACACACACACACACACACACATACACACACTCAATCAATCACATACACATCGAACTGCCATTTGTAACTAATTTTAATTATTATTATTATTATTGTATAAATGAAATAGACTTTTAACACAAACAAGCACACATCATGGAAATCCGTCAAAATTCTATTGTAAAAAAAACAAAAAAAGCAAAAATCAAGCAAATTATGTATGCTAAGCAATATTCTGTAGATCGTCGGCGAATCGTGTAAGAAAAACTGTATATATAAAACTGCGATAACGAAATGTCTATGTTAATGCCATTTATTAAGTTAGTATGTATATGTATATGTAATAACTATTAGCTACTTGCAAGCTATTTATTAGCGATAATCAAAAAAGAGAGAAACATAAAACGGGCAGTTAATGAAGTTAGTCAGTTTTTCCATACTCCTGCTCCCATCCCTCCTCCTGCCCACACCCCCCCCCCACGAAAACAAAATATGCAAATTAGTTAAATGAATATCTACAAGGAAAAAAGAATATTGTATTTAACACTAATCAAAGGCAAGAGAAAGGCACAAGATGAATATTTAAATATAATAAAATTAAACGCATATTAAAGCTTATATATAAATATCATAAACAAATTGACTATGTGTAAAGGATAATATTCGAGTAGAGGTTTATTAGAGACTAAACTTATGCATAAGAATATTCGCTGCAGCGCAGGCAGCGAGAATAAGAACGTAAAGCAGAAATGAAAGAATGTCCGTTACAATTCACAGATCGGATCATTCTAGAATAATATGAAAGAGATAGACATACTGCGGTGGTTATATACATATTTTAACACTCCTTCTCAACGCGAAGTCTATCTTGTACAAAAATTATTTTAATCCCAACATTTCTGTAAACTTTACATGTTTGACCTTACATAAGTTCTTTGTTAATATATCTGAGGTCATACTATCTGTGGGAATGTATTTGATATCTATTACATTTTCTTTATACATTTCCCTTACAAAATGATATTTTATTTCAATATGCTTGCTACGTGAATGAAATTTAGCATCTTTAGCAAGACATTGTGCGCTCTGGTTGTCACTATAAATTATCAGCTTCGCCATCGGCCCGAATCCCATCTCGTTGATCAGCTTTCTGATGTATATCGCTTCTTTGGCTGCTGTAGAAAGTGCTACGTACTCGGCCTCCGTGCTACTGAGGGCAACCAGATTTTGCTTCTTTGATTCCCATGACACCGCCGCTCCAGCAATAAGGAATGACCAACCAGTGAACGACTTCCGATCGTTGCAATCGCCAGCCCAGTCCGCATCAACAAAACAGTGGATAGGAACACCAGTTTTGCTATAATGGAGTCTCACATCTGAGGTACCTCTTAGATATCTCAATACCCTCTTGGCTGCAACCTCATGTTCCTTGTGCGGATCTGAATTTCTCTGCGCCAATTTAGCCACAGAGTGTATTATATCTGGCCGTGTAGTCAACGCCAAATACAATAACGAACCAATGAGTGATTGATAGCGTGTCTTGTCCACCTGACCGCAATCATCGCTATCGCACTTCGTCTGGAACCCAACCTCTAGAGGAGTCGCGTTCGGCTTGCAGTCCTGCATACCATATTCATGCAACAAGCCTTCGATGTACTGCTTGTGGCCTATGGAGACATTGCCAGTCTTGCCATCTCGCTCGATTTCCATCCCCAAAAAATGATGGAGTTCACCGCCGTCGACCACATCAAATTCGTTTGATATGAGCTGCTTTATGTAGGCCACGTCGTCTTTTCTGGTACATGCAAGTATAAAATCGTCAACATATACAACAATAATAGATAAATACCCATTGACTTTGCTCGTGTATATACACGGTTCGCTTGCACACGGAACGAAACCAATCTTCAAAAGAACGCTATCCAACTTTTGGTTCCACTCACGCCCACTCTGTTTCAAGCCGTACAACGATTTATGTAGCTTGAGTACACGCTTGGGATGATCAGTATCGACAAAACCTTCAGGTTGTCGCATATAAACGTCATCTTGTAGCTCACTATTGAGGTATGCTGCAGAGACATCCATCTGGTGCAAGTGCATCTCGTGCTCCACCGCCAACGCAATCACCAGTCTGATTGAGGAATAACGTGCAACCGGGGAAAAAGTTTCCTTGTAGTTAATTCCATATTGTTGACCACACCCTTTTGCGACCAATCTTGCCTTGAAGCGCTGAACTTTGCCACTCTCATCTCGTTTGGTGGTAAAAACCCATTTACAACCGATAACCTTTTTGTTTGCAGGAAGATCAACCAAACTCCATGTCCTAATGTTTTCTAGGTTGTCATACTCCTTCTGCATTGCTGATTTCCAGTTTTCCGACTGCTCTGACTTAAATGCCTCATTTATACAGGTAGGAACAATGACGTCTTTCGCATCTAGTACATTCAGCATATTGTACTCTCTTCGTGGACGACCAGCACGCCCAGTGCGAACAATCTTTGGTCTCCCTGGCCCTCTTCGGGTATATGGTTGCTCCTCCTCAGCATTTTCTTCGTCACCACTTTGCTCATCAACAATTGGAATTTGCTGCTCCACAGATTTTTCTTGGATTTCATCATTATGCTCGCAATCAAGTTTTTCACTTGGCTGAAAGATTACCACATCTGACTCACATGATGATTCTCGACCGTGCTCCAACTCTTTCATGAACTTGTGCTCCAAAAACACGACATCTCGGGATACTACTACGGTCCTTTTGACAGGGTTGTAAAGACGATAAGCCTTGGCAGTCTCGGAGTAACCTACCAAAATATGCTGCTTCCCTTTCGCTGAAAACTTGTTCTTATGAGTTTTATCTAAAACAATAGCTTTCATACCAAATACTTTAAGATGAGATACGCTTGGCTTTTTCCCATACCAAACCTCGTATGGAGTATTGTCAGGCAAAGTTGCAGTTTCTGCTCTGTTCCGTAAATATGCAGCCGTCATTATCGCCTCTCCCCAAAAAGATTCGCCAACTCCAGCATGCACTATCATGCTTCGCGCCATCTCCACCAAGGTTCTATTTGCGCGCTCCGCCACACCATTTTGTTGTGGAGTGTGGGGAACAGTGAGTTGTCTTTTTATTCCATGACTCGATAAGAACTGTTCAAATACATCGCTCAGGTACTCGCGACCGTTGTCGCTTCGTATGGCTTTTATACGCTTACCCGTCTGATTTTCTGCTAGAATTTTGAAATCTTGGAATTTCTGGAAAATATCGCTCTTATTCTTTAACATGTATACCGATACATAACGCGATTTATCGTCTATGAAAGTTGCAAAATAGCGCGCACCACCTTGTGACGCTGTACGCATAGGTCCACAAATGTCTGTATGAATCAAGCCCAACAATTCCTTTGAGCGACTTTCCGAAAACTTCGGAAACTTCTTAACGCAAATTTTACTTTTTGCACACGTTTCACATACAAGGTCATTTGTACTACACACTCTAGCATTGAGACCATAGACCATATCCTGCTTAATCATTTTGTTCAAACTATCGAAATTTAAATGTCCGAATCGATCATGCCATTTCACCAGCTGATTTACATTTGCTTCTGCAGCAAAAACTGTTTTTGTTTTACTTTCAAACAAAAACAAACCGTTGTGTTTCTCTGCGATCATTAAATCACGATTGTTACTGTCTTTAACGAACACTTTGTTTTTGACAAAAATTACTCTTAAGCCATTTTCTGTTGCTTTTGATACCGAAATAAAGTTACATTGTAAGTCTTTTACATATAGCACGTCAACCAACTCGATCGTGATATTTTTGCATATTAGTTCCACTGTACCGCAACCTTCGGCTTCTATATAACTGTCGCCTGCTAACTTGATTTTCTCTTTGTGCTCACGCATACTCGTGAACATTGATTTGTCCGCACACAAATGAGCTGTAGCCCCGCTGTCTACACACCACGCATTTTTCGACAAACCGATTCGTGTTCCAGAAGTAGAGAGCACCGAAAAAGATTTTTTACTGTTCTTTTCGCTCGCGTTGTCTTTTCTCTCTTTCGAACTACACTTCGACGCGAAATGCCCGCGACGACCGCACAACCAACATTCAATGTTTTTTGGTTCTCTCATTGCTTTGTTCTTTTTACCGTTTTCTTGACGCGACGAATACATTTTATTCTCACTTTTCTCGGCTACTTCGCCAATCTTGCGTCTCTCTCCCTCTTCAAGCAATTTAATTTTTAGAGCGCTTAGCGATGGCAACGAGTCTCGCGTTTCTATGGCAACTACAAAATTTTCGAAATCATCACTTAAACTTGCCAACAAAATTATAACGAGCATTTCATCAGGCACTTGTTCCTGAATTTCACTTAACTTTTCTACGACATTAGAAAAATTATTCAAATGCTCTCGAATACTGTCTGTAGCCAACATTTTAGAATACAACAATTGCTTAAACAACTGTATTTTTCTAGCCGGACCGGAGGGCATGTGAATCGCGGACAACTTTGCCCATGCCTCGTTCGCGGTTTTACAATGTTTTATACCGTTGATCTGCGACGGACTTACGCACAACAAAATACTTGCGAGGGCTTTCTCGTCTTTACTGTCAAACAACTCCTTTTGTTCAGCCGTATCAGACGCCACTTTTTTTAACCGACCACATGTCACCGACCACAAATCAGAATGAATCAACAGACTTTTCATCTGTACTGACCATACACTATAATTTTCACCATCTAGTTTTTCGATTGAAAATTGTGTACTCATCTTGAACAAATTAGTTAATCACAAACTTTAATTAACAAAACGAATCTCTTACAAGTCTTTCCGACTAACCCGCACAGTTTTACTTTCTGCTGCCTGGGCCCAGAACCTATTCGAGTAGAGGTTTATTAGAGACTAAACTTATGCATAAGAATATTCGCTGCAGCGCAGGCAGCGAGAATAAGAACGTAAAGCAGAAATGAAAGAATGTCCGTTACAATTCACAGATCGGATCATTCTAGAATAATATGAAAGAGATAGACATACTGCGGTGGTTATATACATATTTTAACAGATAATTTTGAAAAAATGCTTTTACCATCCCAACAACAACAACAACAACACCAACCAAACAAAACAAAATAAAGAGAAAACCCCTTCTCAACTTTTACCCCTCTGAACTAAAAACCTGAACATATATAAATTTCTTATACAATAAGTATAAATAATAATCATAGAGATAAATAAAATTAAAACTAATCCAAATATTTAAATCATATTAAAAAGCAGATACAGAAAGAGAAACAGAAACAACGCACGTGTTAAAAATAAAAAAAAAAAAATGGCCAGAAAACTAATTGGCATTCTATTCTATATTAAAGTAGGCGTTTTTTAAATTTAATTATTCCAATTACTCATAAGTGTTTCAACTGTAAATTGTAATAATAAAACTGAAACTGAACGACAAGAAAAACAACCACAAGATGAAGCATGTGTTAGCATTTTCGAATTATCACTGTAAAATGATGTAATTTAAATTGAATTAAATAAGCAATATTAAAGTTTAGCCATTCAAAAAGGGTCAACAAATGAAATTTAAGACATCACAATATATATACGTGTATGTGTATGTATATGTATATGTAATTTGCCGGCAAGCAAAGTAAAAGCAGTAAAATTTCACTAGAACACATTACAAAAACAGTGAGCGCAACTTAAATTATTCAAAAGTTCAGTAAATTCTAGGAGAAATTTTCGAAATAAAACTAAAAGAAAACAACACAAACCAACAATGATTAATGTTTATGCATAAATCAAAGTAAAACTCAACTTCAAATAAAAATGAACATATCTAAAAAGTAATTAACAATCATCATGCAATTTTCTTATTCAAGGGCATTGGGCAAGGGTAAAAATATAGAGATAAAAATATATAAAAGTGGATATAATTGGAAATTGTATACATCTCTCTTGAAGACCTCTCGCTGTGTCAATTTACGAAAGGGTAATGGAATAATATAATTTCGTTGGCATTGAATAAGTATCTTGAGACGCCGCCAATTGCCTGAAGCAATGAACCGAAGTTGGCCTTGTCAACCAATGTGAATCACCTACTCGAGTAATGAACTCGAGCATTTCAGTAACATGGAAGTGTATTCATTTGGGGGATGATCTTTAGCTAAGATTTGTGTTCTATATTTGTTTTTTGAATCGATTCAAAATGTTATTTTAAGGTAAAGATACTCCACAGAGATTTGTATTTTAAAATTGGACTAAATAGATTTTGATCTCAGTTTTTTAAGAACTTTATAGAAAACTATAAATGCCAAACAACAAGGACTTTTATCTGGCCAAAGACTTTGGCGGAGGTTTTGGGGCGTGTTGTTTCTTGAAGAGCTGAAATTTTGCTAACTGCTTTCCCTTCGATCCATCACTGGCCAATATCCGAATCTTCCTTGAGACAACTTTGTTAACTTGTTGAAACTTAAACAATTTTACAGATCCTTGAATGGAGATTGATCGTTTTCCATTGAAAGCTTGCCATCTTTCTTAATGAACTAATACTTTAGATTTGGCAGAAAGACATTCAAAAAGACCTCCAAAAAAACCGTTTATAATGATTCAATTGGTATTATTTTACTTTTCGACTCATTTTAAATTGGTCTAGAGTTAACAACAAGAAATATCGATCATTTGGTGGAAATAATGGGTCCTTCCCTATCTTCCATTTCAGCTTTTACCTTTCCAGATTTAAAATATCGGTTTCGGGATATAATTTCCATCATTCCAACCCCATGGATACGTCTCTGGAAACAAGACAGTTATTTTTTCTTAAATTCCTTTCGCCATTATCTCTTAAACTTTAAAATGTATTGAAATTCAAAGAAAACGAAAAGAAAGAGTATATAAAATTCTACATAGCAGAGGTTACTTACTTCCAGTATAAATAGAACAATTGCAATTTGGCAAGCAAACTGTTGGCCCAACTAAAGATACATTTGAAGATCCCCACGCTTAGTTCAACGTCTACGCACAGCCCAGTTAAATATATTTATGAAATTACTGGGAAAAAACCAGGAACTGTCAACAAGATGCTGATATGCATGGACGATCGCCGACACCATTGAGAGAAATGGTTGTCGGTCAATAATGAGGCGTCTACGGGCCGCATATTGCCGCCCCCCCCGCCATAATCTAGACTGATTAAATTTACAGCTCTTGTGGCAGAGATTTTTCATTTCTTAAACCAGATTAAATTGCGCATTATGAACTTGTGTGACAATGTTTATTCATAAATAGAACAACTGCCATGGCAAGTTTAAATGACACAAATACAGACACAGATATGGATATACAGATACTGATATACACTCAAATACATATACATACGTTTCTTGGTATACATTTTTTTCAATGGTATTCTGCCATTTTCTCTAGGCTAGCAACTAAATTTGCACTTAAGTGGCTTAGTAAATTGTTAAATTGCTTTTTGTCTTACGCTCAGGCACAAATAAATGAAAATATGAAAATTGATATTCTTGTATTTGCACACACACACACACAAACACACAACCAAGCTAGATACAGTAGGCCTCATCTCATTTATTTTAAGGTTTTCAGTGTCAATTGTCGCTTAAGTCCGAACAGTGCAGCATCCGACAACGGAGTAAAAACCATATTTAATCTTAAACAAAAAAAAAAACAGACGAAAAATCTCTGATAAATGCACTAAGCCAACACACAAGTGCAGTACAATTCCCCCCACACCCACACACACATCTCAGTTAGAAAATCTTACGGTTATTGCCCTGATGTTTGATGATGATCTTAATTATATTTACTTTTACTCTGGCGGCTCCAGAATAATATGCAATACAAATAATAGAATTTATATGGACTATCTTATCTAGTCTCAAGTACACGTAGCTCAATAGAAGAATATGTTAAACTATACTAAAATGGACTATCTATGGATAAAGCTGAACTTTAAGCAGCCTATAAGTTTATCAATTATGAAATCACTTGTCGTGAAGTGAAGCAAATCAAAATACAAGCTCAAATATCAATTCTGTGGTCGCAGATACCCTACAATTCTGCTGATTAGCATAGACTCCCTTATCTACAGACAATAATAGCAAAACTTAACCTGCTCAATATACTCAACAAACAAGTCGAAACGATTGAGGCCCTTTTCCCAGGCGTCGTCTATTATATGTATACTACTACCACTTGACATCACAATTAGAACCAAAAACAAAAATAAGGTGTTTAATTTTTAGATTTCATAATTGTTCATATATATTTTTCTTTTTTCTTACTTGTATACAAACGTAAATTAGAAAGACATTCCGCTTATCAGCAATTAATTTTATAATGCCTTATGCACTACGTCTTCTGGGCTTGATAAGCCGGCAACTGTGATACGTTCGTCGTTTTTAACTACATTTCCCAGTCGTAGTGTCATTCAGAACTCGAGAGCCACTGGCCGTGTGTTGGTTACGGTTGATGAGCTCTTCCAGGCGTCCATTGAATGTGTATATCAATTTCGTTTTCTGTGCAGAATGTGAATATGAAAAGTGCCAAAGAATCATCACAACTCGTAACTATTTTCAAATTTCTCTAAGACTTGGCTGACGTGTAATTCGAATTGATTCTATCAAGTGCTCAAATTTAAAGTCAGTCTATAAAACTGAATACATGAGGTTTTTTATTCTTTGCGGTTGTTACAGTCAATAAAATAATTAGAGTGGGCCATTAGGCCATAAAAGTAAAACAAAACAAACAAAAGTGTTCGGTAAGTGCTTAATTCTGAACAACATTTGACTAAATTTGTGAAATTCAACAATAAAACTATTCAAAGTTTAGTTAAGTGAAACTAAAAGCTAGACAGCTCTCAAATACTCAACCAGTCACACTGGAGTTAATCTCTTAATGGGTCTATTTAGTAGTATGGATATCCAAAATGCTCCAAAATTATTCTTAGATGAATAGGCAATCCATAAAAGACCCAAAAAGCAATGCAAATTTTTGAAATTTAATAAAACTTTTTCTAATTTCGTATAAAATTTTGTAAGTTTCAAAGCCAATTTATTGCAATTTCACTATTGTTTATAAAGTGGTAAGGCTCACGGTTTATCAATCAATATTTCATAGCTTGATAGATGCCTTATGGCCCTTGTAAATTACGTACTTAAGTTTGAAGAGCATGAACTTCTGCTTGGTATAAAAAGATAGTGGCTTTAATTAAGATAAACCTATTCAGTCTGCAGTCACACGCAGTAGACAAGTCTACTTAAACCAGAGGGCCGGGGCTAACTTCGACCGCGTCAAAGTTTGTATACCCTTGCAACTTTTTTGGTAACTCTTTCCTTACCTATTAGCCATCAATGTGGAAGAACGTTTTATCTAAAAAGGCTTATGCGTGCGAAATCATAGGAAATAACGAAGATATTGATCAAAGTCACTGTTTTCCACCAATCGTTCCTATGGGAGCTATATGATATAGTCACCCGATCTTGATCAAATTTGGCATAGTCGCTTATAGGCGTAGTAAACTCTCTAATATTAAGTTTCACGACAATAGCTTAGAAAATAACGAAGTTATTGAGAAAAGTCACTGTTCGTGACTTTGGGGTTTGTATGGAAGCTATATGATATAGTGGTCCGATCCGGCTGAATCCGAGATATACAACGCCTGCAGTATACACAAGCCTACGTGCAAAATTTCAGCTCTGTAGCTCTTACGGTCTAGGAGGAGTTTGCGTTGATCCAGACGGACGGACGGACGGACGGACGGACGGACGGACGGACGGACGGACATGGCTAGTTGAACTCGTCTCGTCGTGCTGATCAAGAATATATATACTTTGTATGGTCGGAGATGCTTCGTTCTATGCGTTGCACACTTCTGACCAAAATTAATATACCCTTTTTGCAAGGGTATAAAAATTTAATAACTTTAGGTTGTATAATTTTGTTGACAAACTTTACTTTGACCAATTAATAGTGAAATAACCATTGAAAAGAGATAACAGAGATAGGAAGTTTCTATGTAGATATATGTATATATAAATCACCTTAAAATATGATTAATAGTGAAATTTTGAGTCAATTGAGCTATCAACTTTGATTCTTTAGATAATTGGGCTAATAAAAACATTTCATTTATCTCTCATTTTGTGGGGTTTAATTGCCAAAACAATCAAATCTAATCTTCAGCACGTTTTTTATTATCATAATTTAGAGATTTTTTATAAATGTTAGACGCCAATAGGAACATTTATCCGTTTAGGAGAATATCTCATTGTTTTCTTTCTTTTTTCTTGCCAGCAGACTTTACTTGTCATTTGGACATTTGGGTTTTAGTTATAAAGATTAAGCTCCATTATCAGACCTAGCAACCTGCTAAACACTTACTGCGTATATGACAGCAGCTAAATAAAACAAAAAGGGCAATCAAAATGACGGAAAAGCAGGAGCACAATGTGTCCAGCAGAAAGGCCTCAAAGACTTCATCGAAAGTGCATGAGATGGATTTAGAGGAATCGGAGCTGAACGATCCCTTCCAGGCACTCATGGAGAAGGCTGGCAATCATGGTCGCTATCAGACCCTCTACAACTATGTTTTTGTGGCCGGCTTGGCTTTCAGCGGAGCACTGACCTATATGAACATCATATTGGCATTGAATATTCCCGATCATTGGTGCACTGTGCCAGGCATGGAGCAAACAAATTTTACTCTAAGTGAATGGCGTAATCTGACATTACCCAAGTAAGTTGCCAAAAACAATGTTGGCCTCCAAAAATTATGACTTTATTATTCTTCCTCTCGTTTTGTTTAGACAAACAGATAATCGTGGCAAAGAAACATTTAGTACTTGCGAAATGTATGATATGAATTTCACAGAGATTACAGACTGGTCAACTTGGAATGTGAGTCAGCGAACAACTCAGACTACAGGTAAAATTGGGAAAAGTTTGAGACTCCCCCAAGATAGTTTGTCTCTGTGTATGTGGGTAATGATGAGATTCCCTTGGCTTAGTGGAAAAGTTACTCGACATTTCTTCGCTGTCTCGATTGTCTTATATACATTTTTTGGTTCTTTTTTTTGGAACTTTGCACTTGAATGCACTTTATGAGCATTTTCCATTTTCAGTTTGCCAGAATGGCTGGAGCTATGACCAGACCTGGTATGATAACACCATACCAACGGACCACAACTGGGTGTGTGCCAAGGATTTGTTCGTGACAAATGTGTTCGTTGTGGGTCGTGTGACGGAAGTGGTTGGTTCATTTATATTTGGACAAATGGGCGATTCGTAAGTACAAGTCGAAGTCGAAACTAAGTTATGAATGTCCTGGAAACTAAATAGAACGTACAAGTAATTGAATTTGTTCTCCTTGTTCCATTCCAACCAACCCTCCCTTCCTATAGCTATGGCCGGCGATTGGTGTTCTTCATTAGCTTGGTCTTCTGCTCGGTGGGCCGTATGGTCTCCATAGTGTGCACCAGCTCGTATACATGGTTTCTTATTATGTCCGGCATTGTGGGACTCACTGTGAACAGTCTATTTCAGTCGCCCCAAATTATTGGCATGGAAATCTCACGGGAGTAAGTTTGACAAGGCAAAAAGTTTCTGTTCATTCTTGTTTAACTAACTTTTTCTGGCCATTCATTGACCATTTCATTCCCCATGCACACCAAAACAGAGAGGATCGGAGTCGCATTGCCTTCTTTCAGAGCGTCGGCTGGTCCGTTGGCACCACATTCATGCCTTTGATGTTCTGGTGGTTGCGCCAATGGAAATCCTTTATGTGGCTAACATCGGTGCCCACAGCGCTGGCTTTAATTTTCTCCAAGTAAGTCACGGAGGACAATTCCATTCAAAAGGGCTGGGTATCACAGGTCTCACATGACAAACTCAATTGATTGACCAACGGATTCTTTCGAGCAGATACGTCATCGAATCACCACGCTGGTTGATTAGCAAACGCCGTTTCCGCGACGCCATTGTCCAGATGAAGAAGATTGCCAAAATTAATGGACGCAACTTTGATGTGACCGAGAAAGAGCTGGCGGAAATCTATAGACAGGAGAAGCAGGATGTGACCTATGGCATTGCCTCGCTATTCGGTGGTTGGCGTCTAGCCCGGAATACCATCATCATGGGCTTCAGCTGGTGAGTTTGTGGCTGCTGTTGCTGCTGCTGTTCAAAACAAAAAGCAATTTGCATTTCTAACCGTTGGCCATTTTGGCGTTTTTTCTCTTCCTTCAATCCCCTTCCTACGTTCGACTCCATTGTCTCTGCGCTTTTAGGTGCGTAGTGGCCGTTTCCTATTTCACATTGGTTCTCTTTAGTTCCCGCATGGCGGGCAATCCGTTTTTGAACTTTTTGTATCAGAGTATTGTGGAAATTCCTGCCTATGTAGTGGGTCGTTATCTAGGTGAGTGGGAGGACGAGAAAACCAAAAAAGTCTATCTGCTGATTGACAATCGCTTTTGCCATTTTCTTGTTTCTCCAGGCGATACATACGGACGCCGTTTCACCAATTCGGTTTCCTTTATCATATCCTTCATTGCCTGCCTGCCCATTATTGCCTATGCCACGGACGAGCATTACGAGAACATGATGATCTACCTGGCCACCTTTATTAAGTTTCTCAATGCCCTGACCTTCTTCACAGTCAATTTGCAGTGCCTGGAGATCTATCCCACTTGTATGCGGCAAACTGGCATTGCATTGGGCACCATTTTGGCCAATGCAATTGGCGTTCTGGCCCCGTATCTCGTGTATCTGGGCACCACAGTTGATATACGAGCACCCTACTATATATTGGGCACTCTCTTCCTGCTAGGCGGTATTGGTGCTACATTTCTGCCCGAAACTCTGCACAAGAAATTGCCAGACACCATGGAGGAGGCCAATCACTTTGGCAGACATGATGTAAGTACATGGACTTCAATTTGGAGTTGACAGAATCTGTTCCAATGGGAGCTAGTTCCATCTTTTATGATATGGAATGTATTCCATCATCATCGAAGTACCGCAAAAATGAACCTGAATTGCTCAACTCTAATGCCAGCAGGCGGATCTAATTTATAATTTAAATTATGCAAAGCAGCCGTAGCCTAATTTCATTTTTTTTTTTTTTTTAACAAATTTAATTTACAGAAATTCTTCAGTCTGCCAAAACCGCCGCTGGCTTCAGTGGAAGCGGAAAAAATGAAGATGCCATTCCAGCCGGAGTTAACCAAACTGAATCAGGCGGAGTTTGCGCCTTGAAGCGAATAATAGCAATTGATTCCCGCTGCCTTTCCCTTTTGTGTGATGTAACATATATACATACATTAATATATACATATATATATATACATATATTTAAGTGTGGCCCAAAGTATTAGGAATAAAGTATTGTTATGTAGGTAACTGTAATAAGTCGCAACATAAATCAAACACACACACCCATGAGGTACAGTACAGTGGCAGCTAAAGAAATCTCTGCAATGAGTTTATCAGCGTATCTGTCAGAAAATTTACAAATTACCTGCCGCCCTTGGCTCACAATGTGCGTGATGGCTGTGGATGGATTTGGCGTGGGAGGGATATGTTTAAGTAGCTATTGCTGTGGCTAATTTAATAAATGACGCTGGCATCATCATCATCGGCAAAACACCCACACACCCATCCCATGTGTGTGTGCCTTTGAGCCTCCAACCAAGCTGCCGTTGCCACCTGATTTATGCAAGTTATGTATCAATTTTTATCATCAGTTGCAAAAATAAGACCAAGTTGTTTCGGCTTCCATTTTCCTCACTTTATTTTCAACGCTCGGCGAGTTGGAAAAGTGTTAAACAGTAAGCAGACACTAACTCCGAGTTGCAGGAGCCAACATAATGAGTTCAAAGCCATCACAAAAGTCGAAGCATTGATACCCTTACCTGTTATAGTAGTCCGATCCGAGGAATTGTTAAAGATTTCTCAATAAAAGGTTTAAATGCCCAAGTTTTAGTCCACTAGCTTTCCAACTGAGGGCGTTAAAGTGATAAGTGGAGTCGAGTCTACAAGGTTATAAAAATAGAATTACCTAAAACATTGAGAAGATTAGTTCAGAGATTTTATGTAAACTTAAACAATTCCTGAACCCTTATGACAAAAAGGATCTGAAAGATGAGGACCCCTTCTGGACAACATTCATATTAGTTCTAGGCTGCTTTTCTATCCATGTTATAGTTAGTTTTCAGCTGGAGATCTAGAGAAAGTGCAAGAGATTACAATAGAAAAGAAGATTACAAGCAAAAGGAAACTTACTTTTCCTTTACTTTCTCTTTGTGAAAATAAAGAAACATTCGTTGATGTACCCCGTCAGTAAATAGAGAAGCTTAGTAAGTTTCATGGCATAAAAACTTGTATCAAGGCAAAGGACAGGCAACAAAGGCTACGATGACGACGTCGACCAAGACGAAGAACAAGACGCCGACGCCGACGACGTGGAAACTTTTATGGGCAAAGGTGTTTCGTTTTTCAAGTTATTTATTATGATTTATTTGCCAATGTGGCGCGCTGATGTGGCAACGTCTTGAGTCTGGAACAGTGTTGCCTTCTGCCCTGCCTTCTTTGCCAGGCTGGTTGTACTGCAGCAATGGGCGATAAGTAAATTGTTTATCCTACTTGTGAATTATGTGCTGCGACGGGGCAGACAAGAGCCAAACCGGGGCGCGGACAGATGGGCAGACGGGCAGGCAGCCAGTGAGGCCATTCAGTTTGATGATCATGTTGATGTTGGCTCCTGCTTTAGCAACAGCATCAGCTTCGAGCTAACATTGTTATGCTTTCATAAACAGCTGAGCGCAATTTTCTGATAAGCCAAGTCCTGTGTAAGAAGGAGTATGTGTGTGTGTGTGTGTGTGGGTGTATACTGGTGGCTATTTGTTTCAATTTATCATAAAAGGCAACGCCGGAAGTCAAGCCAAACTGCAGTTGAATGAACGTCAAGCAAGAAACTATACAAAGTCTTGAATCGGCTTAACCTCAAGATTGCCCAGTCAAGTCCTTGGCAATTCGCTTTAAAGAATTACAAGGGATTTCCATTCGAATCCTTTCAAAGTCACTGGAATATATATTGTTGGCAATTATCTCTGTCTGGGGCCAGTTTAAAGAATGGCCTGACTTGTATAATCAAAACAAATGCTTGTCCACAATTAAAGAATCAAACAGGCTCTGGGTGTAAGGCAGAATCTCCAGCTACAGAAGGAAGTTCAGTGAAATGCGAAACAAATCTGATTTACATTTCAGCGGCGCTTGAGATACACTTCCTGGCAATTTTCTTTGGAGAGAATTTCATGCAATTGAGTATGAATAAAACTATTTGCAATATTTCATGTAGCTGCATCGAGCTGCCACATGAACAAAATCCAGACATGAAAAATGCACTGACTGCTTGAGTGGATGCGAGTGGCAAGGGTGATTCAGAGAGGGGGCGGAGGGTGCCACAACAGTGATTGCGCTTTATTTGCGATAATAAAACACACCAACGCGCAGTGACGACGACGACAACAACAACGAAAATGGGCGATGTCGACGACGACGATGGCGATGGCGAAATCGAACCGCGAAATTGTAACAAACTGCGCGTGCATTGGCCTCTCAGGAGCCAAACAGGAGGAATGTGTGTGTGTGTGGGGGGGGGGGGGCAGGATGAGGGCAAAAGTCAGGTCTGTGCCTTGGTGCAAAATATGGCAAGTTGCAAAGAATATTTAAGCTGCTGCAGTAACAGCAACAGCAACAGCAACAGTAACTGCAGCAGCAGCAGCAAATATTAAAGGAAAACATAAGAAGAAACATGGCAAGGACGAAGGAGGAGAGAGAGAACGGGAGGTGCAGGACAGAGGGGGATCAGAGAGTGCTGGCAAAAGGATTTACTGCATATTTCATGTTCACAACGAACCAATTTTACGCTCTTCAAATCCTATTAGTCAATGGCCCTATGGGGATGGTATGGGATCGGGTTGGCATGAGAATGCAATGCCAAGGCAGCTGTTTGGCAAGGGTTGAGAACGATGGAGAGAGATAGAGATAGAGATGGCGATGGGTGATTGCTGATGCCTCAGTCATTGGGATTTACTTATATATATATATATATAGGTACGTATATATATATACATATATGCATGTATATAAGTAAGACTCGGCAACTGGCCTCGGTCAGCTTAGTGTGTCTGGCATTTCCGCACGATTATGCATGTGAGTGTTGGCCATTCTGTTGGGTGGTGGATTGCTTTGGCTATAAGGCAGGGGGGAGGGATAAGCCCAGTGGACAACCAAATCCCAACTTCAGCTATTTCTACTGGCCTCCTCTGCCTCATGCCAGAGCAAAGCAGTGCTCATCAATCTAGTTACTTGAGAGCATGAATTATGAAAAACGTGCAAAATGCAAACGGAAATTAAAATTTATAAAAAAAAAATACATAAAACAGATGAAACTCCCAAACCACACACACACGATGTATAAGTGTTTGTGTGTGTGTGTGAGTCAGAACAAAACCCACACGGTTCGCCCAACTAAAATTTACACTTCGTTAGACAAATGCGCGCTGGATGGAGGCACAAGTAGGAAATCAAATAAAACAAAGCAAAAACCCTCCCAAAAAAGGGAACCCCACAAAAAAAAAAAAACCTAAAAAGGGAAGGAGATGAAAAAAAAAACAGGAAGAAAATATGTAAAAGAAAATTAAACATATTATACCAACTGACAGTTTTGACAGCCCTCAGACTGTCTGTTGGTCGTCTCCTGCACAGCTGTTGAAAAACAAACCTCAACTTTGGCCGCATACAAAAAAAAGAATGTCCTGTTGTCCTGCTGTACTCCACATCCTTCTCATGGCCATCGGACTATGCTCTCCTTTATTAATTTAACAAGCTACGCTACGGCCTGCGCCTTTGACTACAACTTGAACTACAACAGCAACGAAATTCAACAAGCCATAAAACATATGAGGGATATCCATCCATATTTCATGAGGCGTTGGCTTTTGTGCCCATCACACAATCATCATCATCATCATCATCATCATCATCGTCGTCGTCGTCAGTCCAAGCGCAAAGTCGTCCCATTCCGAGCCAAACCAAACTTGTTCCCCTTCAATGGAGTACATACTCGATATGGAGTCCACTGGCAAAGCTGCTGCCTCTCCCACTCCTTGGCTACACTTGAACTTACATTCACACGTTTGAACTTTCAACAAAGACCTATGCATATTTGTTGGGGACATTTCTACTATGCATACAAAAAATATGCACAATTCTGGCATTGCATTTTCTTTGTTTTTGCAGCTCAACAAATTGTTTTCATTACTTTTAATCGAACGGCCCCACACACATTGTTGCTATCAGAGATTTTCCATCACGGTTAGCTTGATCCTCGACGCTGCAATCAGCAAATAGTTTGGAAATCTAGTATTTATAGAATAGATGAAATGAAAGTCAAAAGGATTGAAGGAGGATAATAGAAGTTACCATGGAAAACTCAAACTTTTGGCTAAAAATTTCTCTGAAAAAGAGGTAAAGTTAATAGACCATTGGCGAAGCGGTCAAAAGTTTAAATATTTCAACAAATTTTGTCTTCAAATTAAATGTTACAACCTTTAAACTATATTTTAAGACTGAGAGATATATACAAAGTTTCAAAATTAAAATATAAGGTTCCTAAAGGATCTAGATAATATCAAAGAAGAAAAATTTTCGTCTAGAGAATTTAGTAAATTCTTAAGGGAGGAAATGCCTACTAAATTCTAAGCTAGAGTAGAAAATTTTTTGATAATTTTCCAATAATTTTAAAGATTTAAGAGTTGGGGACTATAAAGAGATGTAAAATGTAGAAAAAGGCAGGGTCTAGATGGCCCAGACCCCTCCAAGATAAGACTATATAATCTACGACACATTCAAATTTAACCCGACCATTTAGTTAAAGTTCATTTAAGTCACACACATGAGAAGAAATTTACATTTCAAAATTATTGCAATTTTGTAGAATATATTTATTGATTTCAATATACATTTTTATTTAAGAATTTTGATTCAATTTGCTGCAAAAGTTTTCATTTCATATAAAATACATATGCAAATAATTTTACTTTTTTTCGATACATTTTGCTTACAATTTGCGATTGGCCATAAACAAAATGCCAAACGAAATATTTGAGAAAAAAAGATCAATATATATGTGTATATATATTTCTATATAAAAGTCAATTATTTTTGACACGCTTTCACGCGTGTTCTATTTTGATAAATAATATTATCCTTTGCCTTTTTTTTTTTTTTTTTTTTTTCGTTGGCGCATTTGAAATGCTTTTGGCATTTTGCTTAAACACTTACATATGTAAATTGAAATATATTTCTATTTTGCTCATTTTTTTTTGTATTTGTTGAATATTTTAATTGTAAATATATGTCTATATATGCTTAGGTATGTGTGTATATGTATATATATGTAAATAATCTTTGAATCATCAATATTCATGATAAACTAATTTAAATATATATATATATTTTGTGTTTTTTGTTTTGTTCCTAATTGCTGAACACATTTGGAATAGACATTGACAGCTTAAGGGAGTTAGTTGAGGGCGTGGCGGGGTAGGGCTTAATAAGTTATGATGATGATGCTTGATCAATTATCTAGACATTTTGGTATATATACTCACATTGGCCCAATAACTTTCATCAACTTTATTTATTTTTATTTGATAAAATTTACAAATTTCAAGAAATTTATACTCTTAAAGAGGGTAACATCGAAATGCCACAAGCTTTGATTAATTAGTTAGAAATTTTAAACATTTTAAGCAGAAGCCTTATGAAATTTTGTTTTAAGTCAATATTATTATCTGTGAATTGTTTCCTTTTTTGGACAGATATTTGATGTATATTTCAAAAGTCCTTTTCATTATTTCCATTTGTGTTCAAAAGGACAAATCATGATATAAGATTTAACAAAAGTTTTCATTTGGAATTTTGCATAAATTAAATGGCCTGGCGCTTTTCCTATGCATAGATAAATAGTTATATCAATACATATGTGTGTGTGTGTGTGTATAAAATATTTCTCGCTTGATTACCAAACAATTTTAATATAGATTGTGTAAAGATGCGTATACGTAATATATTTTTTATACCATGCTGAAATTAAAATAAGCATGCAATGAATTCGCTCATATATTTTACAATTTTAATGGTTTTGGCCATCTGTGTCTGTTATTGTTTAAATATTGCCATACATATATGTATATCTATATATACTTATAATAAAACTGGATTCCTGCTGTATGTATGTATATTTATAAGTGTGTGTTGGTGTGGGAATGTGTTGATTGTTCTTATTGTTATCTGTACTATGTTTTATATGTATGTATATGTATTATAGTTTATATATGTAGTTAAACAATTATGTATATTAAACTGGCGCACAATTTTACACTTGACTGCCTGTTTCAGTTGCTATATATGTATGTGTGTGTGTGTGTATTTTCATTTGTTCTGTGTTGATTTTTTGTGTTCATTTTCATTTTGTTGTTTCTTTCACATTGCCTATATTTAATTTCACCTTTTTTCACTGTTTGCATTTTGTTTGTCTATACTATTTTCACTATTGCTGGTTGATTTTTCGAATATGTATATATGTATGTATGTATGTATGTATGTATGTATACCCCTATTGCATTTAATTAAATTTAAATAAAATGATTATTGAAGCCTGCTGCATGAACAGGCAGAGTTAATTGTACGTTAATGTTGAAATTAAATGCATATGCAATAACCAAAAAAAAAATAACAATAATATAATAGGAAAAAAAGAAATCCATCGAATTGAATTAAGTATTTCAAATTGCCAAACAGGCAAGTTGTTGCAAGTTGTTGCCAATTTAATTCTTTGCCAGAATGTTAACGCAACGCAAAAGTGGAGAGACAACTGGAACTTTTGCCAGCTAATTGCTTATGGTGGTGGCGACATCCGGAAACGGAAATGTTGCCACGCACGCCTTTAGCTCTCCTCCTCAATTTTATGGCCATTGTTCCGTTTGGCCACGTAGCCGCTAAATGTTTCAATTTTTGGCAGCTCAATAAGGCAATGCAGACGTTTAATGGTAAACGCAGCTCTTGGCTCTTGTTGTTTTCCAAAGTGTTTTATCTACACGAGAATTTTTCAAATGCCTTTATGTGTGAGTGTGTGTGGGGGTGTGCGTGTTTGTGAAATTGCAAAGACAACCGCTTTGGCTTTGCTATCAAATATTTTTATGCCTTTTGGCCAAAAAGCAAACAAAATTAAAAACGAATTTCAAATGCTTTTGGACAGCTCAAAAATGCAAATCGCATTTGCTGGCATAGAGGACAGACAAGCGACCACCCACATTACCCACAACTCATCCTCCTTCTCACCCGCTCGTTCCCTCAAGAGAATTGGCCGTGGCCAAGTGTGCGCTGCATACTTTCGGGCGCAACATGCAATTAAAATGCAAAAAAGGCCATAGACTGGCGGAGCCTGCAGCTTGCCCAACAAAAACCAAAAGACCAAAATCGATGCAATGCAAAGTTGAAACGGAAATACCAGGACCCCATCGACCCCCCTCTAGTCATCCGTCCGCTTGTCCGCCGCGTCTGTCCAGCGGTTGTCTGTGCAACGTCTACGGTTAGAGCAACTTTAGCAGCCGCCATTTTTCTGTGTGTTTGTGTGTGTGTGTGTGTGCGTGCGAGTGTTGATTTAGCGTTAAGCCGTTTGTTTGTTTGTTTGTTTGTAGTTTTTTGCATTTTGTCAACATTCTTGGCAAAGTTTCGACTGTTTTGAGTTTTCCAAAAACCAAAAGAAAGGAAAATAAACCTGTGACTGGATACACATTCGAAAATGTTAACGATTTGTTATGTTTTTGTAGTTTGGATTGATTTGGTTGGATAAAATTTGCTGATAGTTCTCAAAAGAATGCGAGGTGAGTTTTGGCATTAAATAAAGTTGGGCTTAAGGCTGATTAAATTTGGTTAAGTCCATGGTACAGCAGTAGATTGTATTTACGTTAATGCACCTCGCATCCTTTGAAACGAAAGAAAAGGACATGACCATAATTGCTATTTGTTTTGTGGACTGTTCCTGTTGGTTGTATTGGTTTGGCTTATTTCCATTTTCATATTCATGTTATTTATGTAAGATATCACTTTTAAACCTATAATCTACTACTCCTGTTTGTTAAAAGTAAATTCGTTTTGCTTGCTTTAACATGTGTATCACGCGATCCTAGAACTATATAATATTTGTATGTATGTATGTATGTATATATGTTTCTAAACACATATATACATACATACATACATACAAATATTATATAGTTATAATGTAATGTACTTAGACCTAATCGTTGTCTTAAATATGTAAATCTTATGCAGCATCAATGCTGATGGCCGTGTCCTAGGGATGCTTTGTATAATTGTTCAATGGCATCTCATTGACATGGGTGTGGGCCACTTCCTTGGCCCGTTCGTGTATGGCAATGTCCATGGGAGCACTAGCTGGTTTCTTTTGGGCGGCAGCCTTCTGGGTCTTGAGCTACAAGGGAAAGGGGCAAAAGTAATTAATTCTTGGTCTTTGTGGCATATCATTTCCAACACTTACCCTTTGAATTGTCTTTTCAAAATCTTGATGTGGTTCTGGTCGTTTCATAGTACTGCAACCCCTCAAACGTTCGTTGGTCTGTGAGAACAAGAGTATACAGTTATTAAGACAGGTAAAACGCGAAAATTGGCTTGATGGTATTTCAATTCTGCTAAATGATCTTGAGAAATACTTATTTAAAAACTTAATTCTAAAATTTGAATGTTTAATGAGTTTGAAATTCCAAATTTAGTTTCCGAAATTGTAAAAACAATTGTAAATAAAACTTTTTTTATTGGGCATTTTTCGGTTTTTTATCCATAAGATTCTAAGAGTTTTAAAGTAAATCCATTTCTCATGTATTCTGCGTTCTGTTGTTTTTTTTTTTTTTTATTGCTTTCTTTTCCAGATTCTTAGTCTAGCGCGGCAACTCGCGCACTCCCACACGCAATGCGCCCGCTTAAAAAGTGCAAGCACTCTCATTAATGCTGGCTCCATATATAGCAGCTTTCGCACTCACACACTTACATCTTGCATTCTCCCGATCAGAACGTACGCTCCCAAGCTACCTCCCACTGTAATGCAGGAGCTTTCGCACTCAGATATGCTTCCTCTTCCCATGTCAAACTCTTCTGATCAGAAAGCGCACTCACTCTCTCCCACTGCACTTTCACTCACATGCATATGCCAGAGACAGCAACTTAAGAAGAGAGTGAGCGGGAGAGAGCAATTCAAGCACTTTTCCCGCCCGTTCTCATCACTGGGCATATAAAAGAACTCGCTGCTGGGGGGGGCGCTCATTAGTTGCGGGGGCTACGATGCCCCGTTCAGTTGCCGGCGTCCCTCTTACAAGTTTCGTAGTCTGAACTACGCACCTGTTCGTGAATTTTTCCTCAGCGTAAGTAAATTTTAATTCTTCTAGATTTATTATTAACCGCTGGATCTATTGGCAAATAGTTTAATCTCAAAATATTTGTTTTCCTCATTATAAAATTTATGTTATTATTTCCCATCTTCAGTGGTGTTAAAAAATGTTTATTGGATGGTCCCAAAGTGGAATTTGGTGAGTGAAAGTTGGAATTCCAAAAAAACAAAACCTTTTAAGAAATATTGATCACTAATTTAGAAATAATGATTACGTTTAATGTAAATTTTAACCGAGTAATTAATTGTTTTGTTTTTTACATCAATATTAATTCGCTTAACTAATTAGAAGTTCATCTTAAAAATAAAAACTACAAAATTAATAAATTTCTTTCTGTAATTTCAGCTCATGAACTCCTCCCCCAAAATTTACCACTCAGGATTCCCCAGTGTCTTTATTTACGGACAAATTGGAGGCCATGATTACTTCATTAACATGGCTGGATGGTTGGATGGTTGACTGGTTGGACAAGTCTCAAGTAGATGGGCATAAAACAAATCGACACCTTTAAACAAAAGCACTAAGCAAAACCGCAGACCAAATGCTTGACAACAACAAAAACAAACAACGAAAAAAACAAAAAATTTCGAGGTAGCAGCATGAGGTAAAGCCGGGGCAAAATGAAAATGAAAATGAAAATGTCAAATGAAAAGCGCAGGCCAGCTAAATAAGTATAATGAAAGACCAACAGCAAAATTTCCCTAAAGCAACATTTCCGCCACAGACCGCATAATGAGAGCAAAGCAGAGTTTAGAATTATACATACGCGTTTTGTGACCTTTTGCTTTCCATGTTGCCGGTTAGCTTCAGGCCAGGCCAGGCCGGGCCAACTCCATTCGAAAGTCTGTATCAGAGATGGAGTCACAATCAGAATCAGCGGGGGAGAGAGAGAGATACAGAACCCACAGCCGGAACCATGGATAGAGCCAGGAGCCAGGAGCCAGAAGCCGGCAGCTGTTGCCACATCGAAAGGCGAATAAGACCATGGTAAAAAGGTAATGAGTGCCAAAGGACAAACACAAAAGAAGTTGTCCCAAACACGGTGCACAATTGTCGCCAGTGCTTAGCCCAAGTCATTTTGTAAATTGACCACAGAATACGTAGAAAAAGAGAGAGAGAGAGAGAGAGCCACAGGGAATGAGACGAATTTTGCCGGAGAGTCTGCTCGATGGCTCTGGCTGACTCAGAATTCACAGGATAGCGGCAAATTGTGCTTAAATATTAAATGAACAGCAGCCAGAATAAGGTTGAAGACACAAAAAACAAAAAAATAAAAGCTACGACAATGGACAACCGTACAACAACCGTAAAAACACGAAAAGTTATAAACTCTCTTTGGACCTGGACGAAACACATACACAAAAAAGGCCAAAAAAAAAAAAAAAAAAAAAAACAACGAAACTGAATCACAAAACAAAACACTTTGCCACGTCTGAAATAATAAAAACAAATACAAATAAGACTGGAAAATAAAAAAAAAAAGGAAACCCAACAAAATAAAAGGACAATTGTATGCCCCCCGGATGGCAAACCGCAAAGAGCAAACGCGTCAAGGTGCAAATGAACGAAACTCCCAGACCAAAATAACCAAGAGCTGAAACGTGCTCAGGACCTCAACTCCTTTCCTGCCCAGCCCTGTCCTGTCCTGTCCTGTCCACCAACTGCAATTTGACATCGACAGTTCATACATATCTCGCTGGGCATCTGAGAAAGAGAGCCAGACATTTGCATCCTGCAGCAACACATGTCCTAGCATCTAGCCATTTGCAGTCCTTTACTCATTCTCTTTTCCTTTTTTTGCTCTGATTCTCACACTATTATTGTCCCTCCGATCTCTCTTGCCCCCACCAGCCTCTGGGCTGGCCAAGTCAACGCAATTAATGGTAATTGCCTTTTATCGGCTTAGCCTTGATAAGGTTTTTCTTTCATTCTTGTCTCTTTTTTTTTGCATTCTCCGTTTTGGCCCATTCCCTTCTATTTGGGCGGCAGTTGTTTGTTTCAGCTAGTCAACTTTTCTAGTAGTTATTGCTCTGTCTCTCTCTCTCTCTCTTTATTCTTCTCTGCTGCTTCTGTTATTTTTTGTAGGTTTACGCGGTTTTTATATTTTAATTTAATTTTATAAGTAACCCCCGTCTCACCCTGTTGGCCAACCAGCCACCTACTAACCACGTAGACAATCATGGTTCCAGGACAAAAAGGACTTTGAAAAGTTGTCCATTGCAAAAATTAAACATTAAACAGAGCGTTGAAAAAGTTTTTGTTTTGAATGTAGATGAAAATACTTTCAAATTGTTTGCATTGGAATTATAGAAGTTTTTGGTAAACGAAAAATTATTTCACCATAAAACACTGAGATGAGCAAGAGTAGAGAAAGGGCAGACAAAAGCCAAATTAATTTGATAGGCCAGTATCCTTAAAGGACCCTTCAAAATGAAATCGATTCTTGTGATAAGCTGCTTACATTTATTAGCCACTCAACTGTCTAATCGCTTTGAGATAAACAAACACTACATACTCACCTTCAACTGCATGCCTTCGGTTGCGTTCAGCTCGTCGCCACTTTGCCTCAATCCCTGCAGGAAACGGGCGAATACCGTGCGCCTCTGTTTGTGTTTATTTCGACCCTCTGAAACGGAGGAGGAGAAGCGGAAGGGGGAAAATCAAACCAAGCATAAGCAAATAGAACATCAAATCGTGTCTCTCAATCGGTTTAAGCAAAAACCAAAAAAAAAAAAAAGAAAAGAGAACAAGAAACAAACATTTAATTGAATTAAAAGCCATAAAAACCAAAGAGCCGACCACATGTTACCCACCATTCCAACATATGCATTCCCCTCTCTTACCTGTTGCCGAAAAGTCGTAAAAGAAATTGGTCCGCGCTCCTGGATAACTGTGCTGCATGCCATTCAGATTCAATGCCGACTTGGAGTCGATGGCATTGCGAGCCATCCGATTGGCCAAATCGTTCTGCGTGTAGCTATATATCTCGTTCTCCTCGCGATTCGACAGACAACTCGATGGCTGCACATGCATAATAAACGAAATGAATTAGAGCCCGACTACGATTACATTACGTTTCAGTTGCTACTACCAAGCAGGCAAAAGAGCCGCTCACTGATTAGCTCGAGTCGTAAAAACACACTCGGCCGTAAAAAGTCAAAGTTCACTTTGCTTACCAAATACTTGCCAGGCACATAAAGTGGCTGACTGTGGCTGGTTGGCATTACCGAAGAGCCAACCAGACCACCACCGCCACCACCACCACCACCAGAACTAGTAGCACTTGATCCGCTGGAGCCTCCACCCATACGACGTGTTAGCGTATGCCCCGTTGAGATGCGCACATGACGCTCCTTCCATTTGGATAGCCGCACCTGTTCGATGGCATCGAGAACATCCTCGTATGGCATATTGATCTGTTTGCTGTAGTGTGCGGCAAGTCCTTCCAAGTAGCCACGTTTCCCCTCCTGCCAGAACAAGAAAAAAAAGTTAGAGTAATACTAACTATTTTAATCATTTGAAATCATTTGAACTAAGGCCAGGGTCAAATGCGTGCTCCACTCCCCTTTTGAGAGACGCACACAAGTGTTAATATCTTCCGGTAATTAACGTAAGGTTGCCACTTAAATATGTGTCCTGCTTGACATTCAAAGCGGTCACTGAAGCGACATACTAGTCCTAGCAGGAACAGAGTGAGACAGAGCGAGTGTCTATTGCATGTTGCATCTCTTTTTGGCACAGCAAATTCATTTAGCTTCACATTCATGTAATGCGCATGCAAACATTTGTGCTGAAATGCAACTTGTCTGCAGCTGTCAGTCAGTTGAGATTCAAGATAACTACAAACACACACTCACACACACACACACACACACACACATAGACATATACACAATTGCACACACAGACACGTCTGTCTCATCAGCGCAAAGTGCAATTAGTTGAAGTTGGCGCTCGCGTCAACATGGCCCAGACAGAGGCAAAGCACCCAGAAGCTAACAAGTCTCAGTCTGCCAAATCCCCCTTTGCAAATGTCTCTTGGCCGCTCTCTCTTTCGCTCTTCTTAGTCCCACATGGAGCGCAGACACCTGTCGGGCATTTGTATGCATCTTTACTTGACTGCATTTTCATTTCATTTCGTTTCTTATGTGTTATTTTGTTTGCACATTAAAGTTACATTTCAATTTGCACATACGCAACGTGATATAACGCATACGACACGTTTGCCACAAAAAACTATTGCCAACAATTGCAAATATTTGACTACATTTTGGCCAAACAAACTATGTTGAGTGCATGATGGTTAAACTTTAACAGATACGGCCCAGAATGTAGACAACAACCAAAATAAAAAGACAATTGCTAATTAAAATGCAAAGCCAGCCACTTGCCAGTGCCTTCATGGCACTCTCTATGCAAAAAGTTTTCACACATGCCCACAGAAAGACACTTCGGGACAAGGTATCAACAACGTTTCCTGCTTTATCATCAGAATGCACACTTTTGTTTCTAGCTGAGCCTGCCGATGACTACAGGAGCGGCACGCTCGTCTTGCCAGGATGCCTGCCTGCCTGCCTGCCTGCCTGCATAATAAACTGCTGATGAGTGCCAAAGTGCCAAAGAAGACTCTGGCAAACTCGGCACAACATTATGCGTGCTCAATAGGCACAACTGCCCATGCCATGCCTGCTCCTACCTACTCACATTTTTAAGTACATTTCTCATCTCATTTGCTTTAATGCATCTGCAGTGCAATGCAATGCAATGAGTTTTTGCTTTACTTCATATTTACATGGCATTTCTTACAAAAGCGTCCAAAGCGGCCATGAACCAGTTACATGTTTGCATCGGGCGCTATCAAAAGCAAAAGCCAGATTGCGTGGATAAAAATGTTGGCTAAAAACAAGCACCGCTTGACACACTGGCTCAGCAGTTGCAGCAAATTCAAAATATGTGGCCATAAAAACATCATTCAATATGCATTAATGTCATGGATTTACGCATAATCGGTTATAAGTGGGGAATATACCGATAGCAGGGCTTAGTCCTATGAATTTGCCATACCAACACAATTGCAATCGGTAAATTAGGTCAAATTCTTTGTCAACAATCGCGGGTTTGGAATCAATGGGTCTAGGCATCAATTTTTTAATAAATAAACGTACTTCAAAGAATATTTCTATTGAAGACCAAAATTTTAATAAGAATTGAATTCTATTATTATATATAAGAAATCATTTGACCTTGTCGAGGATCTAGGTCTGTGAAGAGCAGAATATTAACCCTCTTTCTGCTTTTTGAAACATTTTCCTACCTGAGGGGCACTTTGGTCTAATTCGCTGATCTACAATGAAAAACCTAATCAAAACTTACTTTCTAGCAAAATCAAAACCAAAATTCATAAAGATAATGGCACGAAATGGCTGCAATTTGCTGGAATTGCAACTTTGTCGATCATTTTTGTGTTGGAAAACCCAGAGGGACAGAATGCTGACTGTCATGGCACATGGCAGTGTATAATTTTATCTCTAAACTGCCAGCATAACTAACATATAAACCAAAAATAACAACAACAACAACAGCAAAAAAAATTGTATAAAACAACCGCATCAAAATAAACAAAATTAATGCAATGCAAAGTTATTTGCCAGACCAGAAAGCGACACACACACACACACACACAGAGAGAAAATAAACGGGAACTGAGCCGAAAACCAAATGGCAGCCACCCGGCGGGCAGTCAGTCAGTTGGTTGGCCACTCGGTTTAACTAAATTAAAATCGTGTTAATTTCACATTAGAGCGCACACAGCGCCAAGCGTTAGTTAGTTGCTGCCTGCCCCCATTGCGACATGGCCATTACAACAAAACTGTGGCTGTGACTGTCACATGAAGTTGCAACAACAACAACAACATCAACAATAAGAACAAACAACTAGTGGCGAGAGCTCCCCGTGGAGAAGCATGCAAATTGCCGGATCTAAAATAAAAGGAAGCAAGATAAACCAACGCTGGTCACTCACTCACTCACTCACCGGTGTGGAATAAGGATGTGCAGTAAGTCGAATGCCATCCGCCTCGAGATGCCTCTTCATTACAGCTTCCAGCTCTTTCATGGTCACCGGAGAGTCACAATCCGAGGCAAGGATCTCATTGCTGTTGCTCAGAGCCTTTGGATCATTGATCAGGACATAGACAATTGCCGCACCCTTCTCACGCAGCATGCGCACACTTTTCAGGAGTTTGCCGCGATGCGAAAGATTATCCACACCAATGGCATCCAGATCGATTTCGCCAATCTGCTTGCAGATCTCCAGCTCATCGTAGCCATTTTCCAGGAAGCTTTCGCCATACTGCACCAGACCGATGGTGCGCAACCACTCGCAGACTATGTTGTGGTGCGGCATATTCGCGTATCACGTGGCTACAGCCGGGCCGGCAATGTCCAGCGGTGCGAATGAGACTTTGGGCGTGTGGCGTGGCTTTGAGGTGCTAGCACCAAATCCACCCAGAGGCTCGGGATGATTGCTGCTGCTGGCGGCACTGCTGCAACTGCTGCTAGATGTTGCCTTCATAGCCACTGCAAAGAGAGAGAGAGAGAGAAATAGTGAAAGCAGTTTCAATTAGATTACATTAGATTCTTGAAGGAGAACACAGCAAAACAAATGTCTGAGCATCCGTTGCCCATTAAAGTATGCTATATCTTGGCAAGGCACTCGCCCAGCAGTTTTGGGTTGTAGAATGGGAGTTATCATATCAATTTGTGTTAATAGCAGTCATTGTTCACTCTCATAAATAGGAAGGATGGACAGATTGAAAGACGGCCAGCCTATAAGCACTTAATGATAATGCTCGGTCATGTACACGGGCCACTAAAACACTTGAATATGTTTAGCCCCGGAAGCCACTCACTTGCATATGAATAAGCCACTTAAAATGACAGATGGACTAAGAACACACAGACAGAGAAAGAGAGAGCTCTAAGAGGCTGAGCAGCGCCCCAGGTCACAGACAAAAGACAAAAGGAAGTCGTCGTCATCGTCGTCGTTCTCGTCGACGTCATCCAACTATTTACAATGCTCCTTCTCTTTTTGGATGGACAGTTTGTCCTGTTGTCCTGTTTACCCTGATTGTCCTGTTGTGCCTGCAAAAATATTTTTGCTTGTCGAAAAATGAAATGCAAATGGCTGCTGGCAGTAGAAATATTGTCATGCCATTTCTACCCCCCACACCCAATTGCCATAACCATTCGTCTGGCTTAGTCCAGGTGGATAGTCCACTCGTACCAGACATCCCTCATCCTTCAACAGAAACTCCAGTGATTGCCTCTTGCCTCTCAACGGATTCCGAAATGAAATTAAAGTAAATTCTCGGTCAAGAAACCTAACACATAAGCATAATGAAAATAATGTGGCTACAGTTTTCATCTCTCACATTGCTGCAGCTGTCATTAAGTGGAGTGTGGTCTGGTGACAATGTCCGGCACAATGATTTATATACATACACATACATATAGCTGGGGAATTTATATTTCGCCTTGTCTGTTTGCATTTATGTTTGCTCTGGGTGCAAGTGAGAGAACTCTAATTGACTTTGCTTTGCTCCATATTGATAAACACATGCGAAACAAAATACCAAATTCAAAAGCATTTCATAACGTTCTTAAAACACAATGAATGAGGCGTAGACAACAAGCTAATTGAGAGGGTTTGAAATGATGATATCAACACACATTCATAATGGTCATTAATGTCATCACTTGGAGAACAATTTGTTGATTCAGTTTCAGTAAAGATCTTTCACAAGAATCATCTTATTCCTAACTTCAACCCATATTTAAATGGAATTGGGATGAGCTATTTCCATATCTTAACATACTTGTATTGACTGCGTTAAACTATCTAAAACTTTTACTACGCCACTGGAAATTGTTGGCCAACTGCTGCAACTCGGCAGCTGCAAATATTTTGCCAACCAAAAACTTTCTGCACATTGTTAGCATAATAAACACATAATAAAATGCGAAAAGGCAAAATCAGTAAAGTCAATTTTCAAGATGTTTTGCATACGCAGCCGTTCCGGGGCCATTGGAAAGTTTATTTACGAGGCAAGCCAAGTGAGACAGGACAAAATGCAGGTCGAAAAGGCCACTTAATGAATGCGTCGTATGTACAACAGATAGATTAAATACAAATGCATACTCACACACATACCAAGATGAACAAGAGTTTGTCAAAAATTTCATTAAATACAAGGGTTATGTTAAAAGTAATCAGAAATACAAATATTATAGAGTAATATGAAACATTTACTTCAAAGCAATCCTAAATAAAACATAATTTATAACAAGTTAACAACGATTAGTTTGTAGCTATTCAATTCTATTCAACTAGCGAGTCCTTTAGATGAGAAAGATGCATGAAGAACAGCCTAAAAAACTGAACTCACTTCAAATAATCTCTTTTATTTGAAATAAAACTAACATAAACTACAGATCGATAGCTATTCGCTACTTTTTGAGTGACCCTCGCATGCATTCATATCAAATGTATATAGTATTGCATACGCTCAGGCGCTCAATGTAATTACATGAATGTTAAATCGAAATTTGCATATGCCACAATCTGACTCTCCGATAAGCGTCTTAAATTTTCAATTTCATTGTTTATTAAGTGCTAAATAATTGTTTATGTGCACGTGCATAATAGAAAGAGACAAACATACATATACATACATATAAATTAACGTAAAGATAGAAGCAAAATTAAAGAACAAAGAAGAGCGGAGGACAGGGACAAGGCGGAATAATGATCAAAGGCGTTTCATTCTCGCACGATTTCCGTTTGTAATTATTGTGCAAATTTTATACAATTTCCTGTTATGCACTCCCCCGAACAAGTGTCCCTTGCCACTTGCCACTTGGCCGCAAGCTTATGAGATTTCCTCCACTTTATTGCATATGCAATTAAAGCATTCATTGTGTGGCAAGCTTATGATTTGTGATTAGGGTTTAGCCCAACACCTTTGAGGTGTAAAATTTCATAAATTTTCAATGCTCATTTTCACAATATTTTGCCATTATGTATTTATGTATTGCCACTTTAAAAAAACTATATTAAAATCTACTAAATTCTTTGCTTAATAATCCTCATATTAAGCAAATGTTTATACTATCTAATGCTATGTGTGTTTGGTTTTTTTTTTTTTTGTTCAAAAATAATTTTGTTTTCATATATGTATTTAAGCTAGTCCAAGTAATTAATTTTAATATGAAAGCCAAACATGCGCTCTAACAATTGTCATATAATTTGCCGTCTAGACAGTGGAAATTTAGTATTTTCAATTAACTGCAACGGCCCCCAAAGCCAGCAAAACAACAATGCACACCCACACACACACACACACACACAACACTCGCACAGGAAAAAAAGGCTCACAATGCAAAGAAGTTTGAGGCTGGATTCAAAACGGGCTGACTGCCATGTTGACACAGCACGCTAAAACAGAATGCAACAGAAAAAATACATTAAAAGGACTTTGAAATTTCATACCGAAAGCTATATACTCTATCTACATACATAAGAGACAATAAAGAATACAGTTTTCAGAGGAGATAACAAAGAGATTTCTATAGAGAGAAATCGAGAGCCCTAAAGTAAATCTCCTTGTACATAAAAATATATAATTATAGTTCTTCCCTCTAAGCCCAGTGGCTTATCTAATGACTAATGCTGGTTAATTGAAAAAAGGTTAACAAAAAACGAATGTCTGTGTTACAAACCACTTGCAAAATCCGAAGTGCTTGCCGCAAGTGTATATGGAAAGCGTTAAAATGGAAGCCGGCAAGTTTTGAACACAGCTCCATGGAAAGCCGTTTGCAGCCTTGGCAATTGTATAACAGGAGCGCAGCAGCAACTGGTAGGCGAATACTCAAGGTTGCCAACAAAATTGCAAGCAGCTAGAGGCACTTTGAACAGCTGGCATTGGCATTGGCATTGGGAGTTGTTTGGGTTTGGGTTTTGGGTTGGGGTATGCATTTGAGTTTAAGACTTGGGCTGAAGTTTGTGTGTGTGTTTTTTTTTGTATTTTAATACGTGTGGCAATGTCACTGCACCTGACGCTGCACTCACCACTTCGCAGTGGCGGTGGCATTGGCAAGAGTCGCACTCTCATTGCGATTCCCATTCCCAAGACCCGCAGCAAGGCTACGCACTTGCGGTTGTTGATGGAAGCCTTGCAAGCGACTCGAGTGGATGTGGATGTGGATGCGCACCCTCATGTTGGATGTTGATGATGGTCTGCTTAACAAAGCGTGTGATGTTAACGGCTTCGATTTCACTTCTTTTTAACCATTCCCCTTCCCTCCCTGCCCATGGCCCATGCCGTGCCGTGTGCCGCATGTGTTTTTTCCTTCGCAATGACTTAATTGAAATTGCATTTGCTGCGTTTGTTTGCACATAATTGCAATTTGTTTAAAATAACATAAAAGTCAAGTCAAGGACTTAAAGAGAAGTCAGCATGGAATATGCAGTTAAAGATTACTTTCGAGATATTATTTTTATTTCAATCTCCCCCTTTTTTTGTGTGGCTGCGGTTTGTGGTTTCTGTGGCACAAAAGGAGTATTGTGAGTTGAGGTGAAAGGAAGCTTTTTGTGAGCAGCATCAGATTAAAAATGAAACTAGTCATTAGTTAAAAACTATTCAACTCGATTTCTCTAGCAATTTGAAAGCCATCTATTTTAGTATACAATTTAAATAAAATAGTTTGTTAGTCAGACTCCCGTCTACTGGGGAATACATTCACGAAAGGGGAGATATTGGAAATGAATTCAAACGAAGATTCTAATTGGAGAGTTCTGAACAGGAGCGGATTGACGCTGCATTTATATTGTGCATATTTTGTTTAAATGGAGTATAAATTTTAAAGATTTTTTTAGCTAATACCTGAAAAGTGAGATGTAAGATGAATGATTCCTTTTGGCTTTAGAATGTTTGAATTTCTTTGAAGTTAGATATTCGTCGTTGTATTCCAATGAGTTCCTTAAGTAAATTTTAATGAATTTTCATATATATATATATATAGAGATTTAGCTATCAATCTAGTTACCAAGGACTACAGCCATGCACTAGCCTGAGTTTGGAACACGGGTCCTTGAATTTTTAATAAAATATTTCAAATCATTATTGAAGGGATATATAAAAGGCATTGGCCTTATATTTAGAGTTCCGATTTGTATGCTTTTTAGTTCACAAACATATATATTATTATCCATATACTTACGCAATGTTTTTGTTTGATATCCTGTAGGTGAAAATTTGTTTATATTCTTGACTTATTTCCCTTCGTTTGTTCAAGTAAGAACTTCAACTGAGCGAACGTAAGATTTAAGCGGCAAACGTGGTAATCAAATGGTTTGGCACTTCATTTATTAAGATTTCGCTAAGCCGATGGAGGTGATTATCGCATGGCTGGCCACTTGTTCGAATGTTCCAGAGACCGCAGATGATAACACGACCAGAACACACGCAACTGGACGATGGTCACACACGCACAATTATGCCATTTGATTTATGTGGCATTTGGTTCGGCTTAGCGGGGTTTCGCGACGCCACCAAAACAATAGCGAAGCGGGCCGAAAAAGTGGCGCGCGAAAATGGCCGACAAAAAACGCGGAAACTATGCACCGCAAAGTGGCTAGCAAATTGCCAGCGATTGCAGCAAACTGGCGGCGGGACAAAAAAGTAAACGCAGCCGTTTGTTAGCCGTACACATTGATTGCCGGGGTGTTTAACACAAAAACGAAAAACCGAAAAACGCAACTAAAAAAGAAAGAAACGAAAGCAAACTAAAATTTCACTCGCACGTTTTCTTGTTCTGCCTTGGCCAAAAGGAAGGCGTGCGCGTATCGGCAGCAGTTGGAAAAAATGCAACCAAAGTATGCAAAGCACGCGAACGTACTGCCAGCAAATGCAGCCCATAGCCCATAGCTCAGTCGAGAAGAGAACACGGCGAACTTCTCGAGGAAGGCCGCCGCCGCCGCACCGTTAACATTAATGCCAGTCTGCCTATGCCACTACCTCTGCCTCTCGAAGAGCCAGTAAGTGTGTGAGAGAGAGAGAGAGAGAGAGCGTGAAAGGATTGGGGAGCGGCAGCAGAAGCTTTTGCAAACGTTGCAAGTGTTTGTTGTAAGCGATACCCAGGACGCAGGCCGCGAGGGAACCCACAGCACAGAGCAGAGCACAGCTGGGGAGGGTTTTTTTTTTTGTTGAACCAAGCAGGCAGCCACCCCGAAGCCTAAGTGCAGAAAGTAGGTGAGGCAGCCACATGAGGTAGGCAAAGCGACGAGACGAAGAGTGTTTACCTCAGCTTAGAGCTGACGCTCTGTCAGACAGTCTGGCTCTCTGGCAGTGGCTCCGGCTCCGGCTCTGGCGTAGGCTCAGGCATACAAAACATGAATGAGTTGTGAAGCAAATGAAGTGCTACGACTCGTCAGTCGAGCCGAGTGCAACCCGCAGCGTATTTATAAATATATGGCTGAGAATAAAAAGTGGCATAAAAATGCAACCCAGCAAGAGACGCCGGCAACACAACTCTGCAGCAACAGCAGCAACATCCGCAGCAGCAACAGCAGCAACCGACAGCGACCAACGTGCAGCAGACGTTCACAGGCTATCATGTCACCGCTGCCGTCCTCATTTGTCTGTTTGCTGCAAGGTTTTTTTTTTATTTTTGTTTTGTTTTACTTTAATTTCTTTTCTTTTTTCGTTTTTGTGTTTCATTGCAGACATCGAGACACACAGACAGACAGACAAGCTGGCAGACGACTGACAGGCAGTTTAGTTTCGACTGCGACTGGGCATATTTTGTGCTACATCATCATCATCTCTTAGCCAAGGATGATGACACATGCGAATGACTGCAAATAAATATGGGATGGGTGGAGGGAAGGGAGGCTGGGAGGCAGCCTACTTGGTGAATGTTTTACTTATTCGGCTTCTGTTGCCACCCACAGGCTGCAGCAAAATGTTGCTGATGGTAGCAAATTTTGGAGAGTCGCATCTAAACTGAAGTTGAGAGGCAACTAACTGTAGTTTGATGCAACTCATAAAGGGTTTCCACCACAAGCAGCGACCTTGAGCAGTTTACAACAAAAAGCATTTAAAAGTTTCTAAATACCAAACTTGTTTACGAAACTGTTACACAATTTCAAACAAAACTTTAATTGCATTCTGTCATCATTTTAACTACAGTTTAATTCTCACCCTGTATTTTAGTCTCTGTGACTAAATATAAACATATATATGTATCTATTTTTAGTATGTATATAAAAAAAACATAATCAAAAGAAAATTACAAAACAAAAGCAACAAACGAGTGAAAAAGCTGAAGCTCAACTCGAGACGAGTTGAGACTAAAAACAAAAAGCATGGCATACTTATAGGCGCGGAGCACGTATGTGCTTAGGGTTCGCATGCACATAGTATGAGTTATAAAGGATGGTTCCAGCATAAACGTGCTTTAAACTGTAGTCTACTAGACACACACTAAATTATCTCTACATAAGTATTCTTTTTTCTCATATTTATAATTTCGTCCTATTGAAAAGGATGTTCATGTAAGTTACGGATCCTTTAAAGACGATCAGTTCGTTTACATTTCCTTTTTAATTTTAATGAATACTTTTTCTAGATATTTCTCTCTGTGTAGCCACATACGAATATGTCCCTTGAGTTGTCAAAGCTTTCTGCCTGACATTTGGAGCGTGAGCATATTATATAGACAACCTGTCTACACAAACCCACACACACACACACAGACGCACACAGAGACCTATCTATAGTTGATATATATCATTGTAGTGGACTCTAGTGTATGCAATCTGGGCTGGTGCCTTTAGCAAAAGTTTTATCAGTTTTGTTTTGATAGTTGACTCCTTGCCTAAGCCTATTAAAGTCGCTTGAGTTGCACAACTAGCCAAGGACTTTGCATCGGGCGGGTTTCCATGCTCAGGTTTAGGTTTACTGTTTTCTATTTTCTATTTTTTGTTTTCTGTTTTATTTTTTCTCTTGTTTTGCGTCTCCCCCCTCACTTCACGACTTTTGGGGCAAATGATAGGCCCCAAAACACAAGGGAGCTAAGCTCTTGTTGCTCTGTGCGGCTGTTAATTATCAGGAGGTGCTCGTTAGTGAAGTTCTCGACGTTCTTATTCACTCTTGTTCCCGCTTTCGTTCTCGCAACTGAGTTTAGTCCTTTCTCTTTCTCGTTCTAGTTATCTTTCTCTCGCTTTAACTCTCCGGTTTATGCTGTGTCTTTATTTCGGTCTGCCTTCCTCTCTATGTATGCTGCTATGACTGCAATTTTCTCAAGAAGCCGCACTTAAATGGCTTCCTATGCGGGTGCTAAACAAAAGCAGCAGCCACACACGCACACATATCCAAGAAATTCTGCATATGTTTGTGTGTGTGCGTATGTTGGTTTGTCTGTGACAGTTGAAAAAAAATCGCAGCTATAAGTCGCAGCGGTGTTTGCCGCCCGGTGGTTGAATGTTGGTTGTTATTATTTCGTTTTGTTTTTGCTGATTTTAGCTGCCTCCTTCTGTGTCTTGCAACGTGCAAAAAAAAAAAAGAGTTGCAAATTTCAGACTCTTCTGCTGCTGCCGTTGGTTGTTGTCGTTGTTCTGCGCAACACATGCGCCATTATGCAATTGATTTTTTCTCATTTTTTGTTTGTTGTTTTTGTTCTAGAGTATTTAGCATTGTTGTTGTTGTTGCTGTTGCTGTTGCCATGCTCGGTAAGTGCTTAAAGCTTAACTTTTTTCATTTTTGTTTTCATTTTTTCTTGTTTTTTTTTGGATAAGTCGAGTCGAAGGGGCCATAGGTCATTCAACTTGGGGGCAGACTAATTTACAACTGGCTGCAGGTTACGCCTAATTAGGAAGCCCCAACTAAAAGACTGAAAGTTATGTGGACCAAGGCGTTGAAAAGCCAACATCAGAAAGGTGTCTAAAGTGACGCTTTATATGGCATGGAAAATGTGAAAAATACACACACACACACACATAGACACACAAACACTCACTTACTTAACCAACTGCAGGCAGTTTCTATGCATCACGTAACGCGTGCCCTATCTCATTTCATGTTGCATACAACGCGGCGCAGTGCGGCGCGGCTTTTAACCCTGAATGCAATGCTGCAATGAATGCAGCTGCAACATAAAGACAGACGACTCACAGACACACCCACACCTCTATACTCCAATTACACATACATACATTTGTAGGTTTGTATATGTTTATGTAAGCCGATTCTCTTAGCTTCCCCTTTCGCGTTATAGAGCTGAGTCAGATTGCGTATACGCAACATTGGCCACTTGCATTATTAAGCGTCTGTTTGTGTCGTGTGCTGTGATAAGCCTCAACAACTTGGCTTCGGCTCCAGTCTCCGTCTCAGTCCACATCTGCATATTCATCTGTGCAACTGCATTTCCCGCTTTAGCCTTAGCGAATTGTGGGGAACGCGTGCAATGCGTGTGTGCCCTGTTTTATTCATTGTGAATGTCAAGTGTTGGCAGTTGGCTTCCCAAGATGGTTTTGTTTGACGCCTGAGCAGCGACAATGACAACAACAACTACAACGAAAACGACAACGACAAAGACGTCGACGACGACGACGACATTTGCTGTGTCAAGTGGCATTCAAGTGCATTTTACATGGCGCGTCTTTGATTGGCATTAGCTCTGTCTCCCTCTCCACGAAGAGTCCAATTGCAATGAAGACGAAGATGAAAATGTCAACTAGCTACCATTTGTCATAGGAAATTCAGCTAGGATATGAAAGAATTATATGCTGATTTCCTTTTTCTGTTTTGCTTCTATTTGAAGAATATGACAACTAATTATTTCTCATTCCTTGGAAAAGTTATCATTTCTCATACTTGAAAGAGAATAGGTACATATATGGGCAATTCTTCAGTGACATTCGTTATCAAATGTATGGGTATATAAGATATTGTATTTACATATGTATATAAAATATGGCTTAGAAAAGCTTTATGTTTGCTGACAGTTTTCTGCATCAGATCGTCCAGGTGTTATATCAGCGTTTACATTGTTCAAACTATGCCAAGTTCGTTTATAAAGAGCTTCTTTATACATGGCCCTTCGTTAATTATCTAAACCATATGGTTTCTAACTTGGCCATAATACAATCATTTTACGGAATGTTTATCTTTTATGCAATTTTGGAGGCGCAAAACAGCAACCACAAAAATTGATGCCAATTTGAATTGCAGATATTTAAACAAGGTCGATGAGATGTATCATTTTCCTATGTAGATCTTGGATTTAAATAACTATCAAATGAGAAAATGAAATCAGTTTCCACATAATCTCTCCACTTGCCACTTCATCATCTAAGTAATCAAATGAGCATTAACCAAGCTTGGATCAATTGGTTATAACTACTTTGATTGTAAGGGCCCTCTCTCTTTCTCTCTCTCTGTTATGTCAATCTAACTTCAAAAATTGAGAGAGCTACACACCCTGTTATGTTGCAATTTCAATAGGCACTTAATTGCAATATTACAAGGTAAGAAATATAATGAAATATCAAAATATATATCAATGTGGTCAAACAAAAGGGGCCCAGTATCAAATTAATACGCTGCTTCACACAAGGAGTTAATCAAAATATATATATAGACATATATATCATGTTTATGGCTATTAAAATCGTTAAGCAAGTCATATGCAA
Source organism: Drosophila tropicalis (assembly GCF_018151085.1). NCBI lineage: Eukaryota > Metazoa > Arthropoda > Insecta > Diptera > Drosophilidae > Drosophila > Drosophila tropicalis. Next base: position 1,047,242 of record NW_027173374.1, read on the forward strand.
ATCCACTCATACATATGGGAAACGCCAACGCAGACGTCGTACTTTTACTTTTTTCTCGGCTTCTTTTTTTCCCCCTTTTTGTATATAGACAAACATTAATTTACAACCAAATCTATACATATACATACAAACTGTGCACGTGTATATAGAGTTGGATACATACATATATAAGAAATCATGCAAAGCAAATTAAATAAAACTGACCTGAAGTGGGTAAAAGCGTTAAGGTAAAAGCAGTAAAACGAAAGACAACAATAACAAACAAGTCAACATACAACATTTTCACGGCCCCTTCGAGATGCGTTGCCATTAAGAAAAAACTTAAAACAAAATAAAGCCGAAACTTAAATCCAGAGGGGCAAGGTTGAAATCAATAGATCAACGAAGCCGCGATACCCTTACCCTTTTGCATCTAAATGTAAGTGACTCTCGTGTTCTGTCATTGCATTTAGTCCACCCACGATCTTCTCTATTTGATGTCTTCATTAGAGAGTCTGCAGGGAGTCTTCTATAAAAATGCTGGTTAATTGCTGGCATACATCGACTCATTCAAGTCTCTGATATCTTTGTCATGTAATGGCAGAAGTTAAACATCATTTACACTATCATTTACCTCTCTTCCTATCTTGTTTTTTCCATCATCATTAGTATTTATTATTCCCTGCGAATGATTGTAGGCACCTACAACTAGTGTACTCTTTCCATTGGTTTTATTTCCTAGAAAATGCATTACTCTCTTGTGGTTAAGTTACTTGGTTATTCGGTTACGAAGATTTGATCATAATGAATATGCTTTTTCTACAAAATTTTGCACTTTTATTATGACAAAATTTGCGTGAGTGATAGCCAAATGATGCCACAAGCAAATGAACGTTGAAGTGGCAAAACGAAAACGGAAAAAAACAAATAAATATACATGAATACAAAAAGAAATTATGAAATTTCAAACTGTTACAACAAATCAAGCAGCTAACCAGCCTGGCTGGCTCCGCTAGCTAGCCAAGCAATCACACAGACAAACTGGGAAACAAGTTTTCTGTTCAAAGGCCTGGTCCAGGTCTATTCAGATCTTCTGCTCTAAAGACACACTGCTTTGTCTCTGCTCGAAGCATAAGATTCACTCTGTTGTCAGCGGGCAAAGCGTGAACAACACAAAGCATCGAAAAAGGGAACACAAATATATATTATCCAATATGTTGCTGCTGCTTCTGTCAATGGTAGGTTACATAGTTAATTATGTGTTGATGGGATTTTCATCGATTAATCATATTAATTATCCTTTCAGTTGGTCGGGCTAAGTTTAGCTCAAAATCCAAACTACAATTACCAACGCCCGCATGTTGCATTCAATGTGGAGAGTCAAGCAAAGCTACCGGCTAAATTTGTGGTACAGACATTGGGCCCTAATAGTCGCACCTACGACGTAGAGTCTCAGAGGGCGCCGACAGTTTATGAGAATCATCAAACACAAGTTGTAGCACAGCAGCAACAAATATCATATCAGCAGTCAGTACCACAGCAACCGCAAATTATCTATAGTCAACCGCAGCAACAGCAAGTGCAACAGCAGTTTGTGCAGCAGCAACAAGTACAGCATCAAATTCAGCAGCAGGTACAACAGCAAGTACATCAGCAACAGTATGCATATCAGCAACAGTTGCAAGCACCCCCGCAGCAATTGCACACCACAGCGTATGCAAACCCTTTGTTGATCAACGCTGTTACCTATCAGCAGCAAACTCCCACTCTGGTGGCACCTCCAGCACCAGCCCCACCGGCGCAACCCATTAGTTATTACGCGCAACCTCAGCAATTGGTTAACTACCAAGCTCCACCAGCGCCGCCACCACCAGCTCCTGTCTATGGCGTTGCGGTACAGCAACAGCAGCTGCCACAGAGGCTCTATTTCAAAAACCCACAGCCATATGCTGTGGTTACGCTGCCCAATGGTCAGAAGACTCTCGATGCTGGTCATGGCTCAGGATTCCCTCCAAACGAAGTGCAATACAAACTGTTAGCTAGCACAGGTTCTCAGTCGACTGCTCCACGCGTGGGAGATCACGTCGGCCAATCGCAGAGCTCGTCATTGGATGCTTTCAAATACAAGCAGTCCGTTCCCGATGATACACGTGAATATCAACGCTTTGTCAACAACTGCAATGCCAATGGCCAGTGTCAACAGTTCAATTTGAGTCCAGGACAAATCGATCCAAGCCATCAGCAACTATTGCAGCAGGCACGTGCCAGTACCCAGCCACGCATTGAGGGCTGCACAAAGAGTGAGGCAGTCTATGTTCCTATTGGAGCCCAGTTGAATAACCAAGGTCAACTGCGGCCCAAGGGCAGACGCCAATTCGAACGCAAGGAGCAACAGTTCGACAGGCATCCCTATAACTAAACACAATTCTGACCCACCCATTATGTTAAATAATACAAATCGAATTTATTAGAGTGTTTATTAAGTTTCAAAAAGTTGTTAAACAAATTGTTTATTAAAATGTTAAAAATCTACAAACTAAACATTTAATTAAAAGAGATCGCCTCAAAGTATGCAATGATTTACACAAACTACTTATTAACGATTGATCGTAAACATTGTTTCGCAACATTTGTTGCTATTTTTTATGTGGGCACAAATCAAAATGTTGCTCAACTTCAACTTCAAAGTGTTGCCCAATAAACAATTCGATGTTTGTATCTCTTATGCTAATTAGCTAAAAACTAAGACATATAAATCAATGACGACGAACAGGAATTATGTAACATTATATCAATATCAGGTTTTTGGCTAAGACAACAAGATGGGATTCAGATAAAATTAGGGAACTAAATTAAGTTATAAACCTTAGAAAACAAAAATCATACAACAAATATAATAATAGTCCTATTAACTTTTAATGAGCAATAGCTATAAAAATATGATAAGAAGACAGATGAGAAATGATTGGAAGATTTTCATGGCCCCATTTTAAGGGCCTAGTTGATAACCGCTCCTGCCAACTTATGCCAGCATACATAATATTCATAAAGAATAAGTTCTTGATAGTCTTGAATAGCCGCCAGCTGTTGATGCTCGAGCTTAGTCAGTGTTTAGAACGCAAGTGAGACACCTCATGTATATAGAAATGAATTCGTGCTGCCTACTATTTCTGGTAAATGTTTAACTCATAAACAAGTTTTTTTAACGATGGATGACGTGAAACGGCCAAAAATTCCCCTTCTACACAGCTGATGAGTACGATGACAGTGTCGCTGGCCGCCTTGGACACTGGTTATGCCTATGAAAATCCAGTTGGAGAACAGTTAATAGAGCCTACAGTTCACCAGGTGCATCGACCACTGAAACATCGTCTCAAGCCATCCATAAATCATTGCAATAATGAGCTGGGAAGTGGCGAAACGACGGAAAGGTATCGTGCAGCTCATCCCCCGCCGCGACGTTTGATACACCACAGGGAAGTGGTGGTGGACAGGGACTTCTTTGAACCATCGGTCGAGAGGGTTGAGGAACTGAAACGCATTTTGCTGGAACAATAATAAAGAATCAATAAATACTTTTGGGAAATTCCCCCCCAAAAATTTGTTTGTTTGCGATCTGTCATTAATTCAGTGCCCATGGCTAAGGCAATTAAACAAATTATTCCAGGCATTAGCTAATACTTGGCCAAAGATAAAAAGTTGCTTCGAAACCGCATTCCAGACCAAATGGGATGCTGCCAAATTAGCCAGAAACCATTAAATTGAAAAAAAAACAAGTGCATTTTTTTTTTATAATAAATAAATAATTTATTTTAGCGCGCTTAAAAAACAAAAAACAAACTCATAAATCGCTCAAACCATACAAGTCGCCGTTCTATGCATCATTCTTATACTTTTTGCTCTCTCCCGGATAAACGCTATATAAATCGTAATCGAACTGATCCCATTGCTGGTAATCTGCGCCTCGTGGCTTTGTGTTCCCCTTCTTTAGCTTGAGTGACGACTTCTTCTCTTGGGCCACATCCAAAACTGGCAACTTTTGACGGACCTTTCGCTCGTGCGCCGTAAGAGGCTGTGGACCACGAACTGGAGTGCTGCTCTCAAGGAATCGTGACTCGTCCATGCCCAAATCATTGCCCGGACTCATTTGGGCATCATAGAAATTGGCAAAGTTCTGCAACTGCATCGAGGCAGCCGGATGATGATCATAATAGTCGGGCATTATCAGATTGTAGTTCCCGGTCAATGTCATTGGCTGTTGGGGTCTTGGAGCATAGGCAAAACTGGAAGCACTGCCGGCTCCATTCAATGGACGACTGTAGCTATAGCGGGGCAGAGCCTGACTCAGGACCAAACAACATGTGAACAGCAACTAAGGATAATTAAAAAGAAATTAATTAAGACCTAAAATTTTCATTCACATTTTCTTTTACTTACCACTTTTGTATAGTATTTAATAGCCATTTTTAAGAAAATTTGTTATGTGAATTGTTTGTTAATATTTGTTTTAGCTCTTGAAAATTTTTCACACTTTTTCTGCTTCTGTTTATTTGTTTGACTTTTTTTCCCCTCCTTGTGCTTGTTGAATGTTGCGTTTAATTCGAGCTCTTAAACCTGTCTAATGTTCTGAGCATTGCGATTTTGTATTTAAAGCAAGAGCGTCAAGAGCGAAAGCCGAAAGAATTTCATTTTGGAAATCCGGTTTACAAAAACTCCGAGCCAAGCGGGCTGCTTTTGGCCAGCTGCCGTTGACTGACTGACAACCGTGGAGATGTGAGTGACACACGCAGCAAACGTCAGTGCAGGTCAGGCACAAAAACACTGAAGACTGAACCCACCAGCCGGGTAGAGAGACCCAGCCAAGCCAAGTCAAATTCGTCCCATCAAGTTCAACGCGTCAAACGGCAGCAGCAGCAGCGAAAAGGCAAACAAAAGAAATGCAAATCATTTGACATTTTTCCTCAATTTGTTGTCGCCTTTCAACTATGAAACTCATTTTGACACACATTTTGTGTTTAAATGAAATCGGAGACAATTCGCTTGTTGTGACGCAGACGATGCAATTTTTTTATTGGGCAATTAATCCAAATTAAATGTTAATAAAATTATTAATCAAGCACGCTTTGTACCACTGAACTTTTGTGTAATTAACCACACGATTTGCAATCGCCATATAAGAGAGAGAGGGAGACAGACTGACTGACTGACATGTTAATAAACATATTTACAAATTGGCATATCAATCAAATATTTTTGTAATGGCTTTACAATTCTTGTCAGTTGGTCGCCATGGGTGGTGGATGAGGCTGGTCATCCCATGTAGTTGGTCGGTTCAATAACATTTTAAAATTGCAGATCACATTAACAAGATAATGACTACAGGCAAATCAGTTATTAACTGTATGAAAATCCAACAAATTTTCGATCTGAGAAGAAAACGCGTATTCACATATTTTGTTTTGCGTAATAAGAATTGGATTTCGTTAATTAAATTCACATATTTCAAATGTGTATAATAAACAAATAAGTGTATATTTATTTACAACAAAACGAGAGAACTGAAAACAGCTTCAAGCTGATTGAATTGTGTATAAAAAAAAATATAAAAAAAACACCCAAAAGCTAAATTAAATTGGAGCACACATTGAGGTTAACTTTTTAATTAAAACTGTGTGTAAGTGTGTGTGTGTGTGTGTGTTAATGGGCACTTAATTTAAAGAAAGAGATACAAATACAGATAAGAAAGTATCTACAATTTCTGTTTTTTTTTTTTTTTTTTTTGGTGAAATTTCAATTAAATTGCAAAAAAAAACAGGAAGCTTTGCTTCAACTCTACATCTTTTTAAGGGGGCTCGACTAGTGTTCAGTTAAAGTCATTCAACAAAAACAAAGTGAATAAGTCTATATATCAAGCAAAAGTCAATCACCATTTATATATTTATAGAAAAAGGAAAGGAATTAAATTATGAAGAAACAGACTTGTTTAAACTGATCTTAGGTAATACATTTTCATTTGAAATCCATTAAAAGCATTCAAAACATTAAATGAACTCCAATAAACTTATTAAAATGAAAAATTTTGAGAAGTTTATTCTAAAATGTTAGAATTCATTAAAAAATTTATAAAATTAATGGTTTAATGGGCCCTCTCCGACCTCCCCTGCTCATTCCTGGCTACGCCCTTGCATTTATAAATAAACTAGACAAATTTTTGGGATCTTGGTCAGTTATACAAAAGGATTTTGAAGAGTTTAGGGATTTTTAAAACAGTTGGTCAACCTGCTTTATTTCTCTGCCTTTTAGAGAAATTTTATTAAAAAAAATTAACAGATAAGTGTAATAAAAACCATTGGTCAGGATATCTACTTTATTGAGAAACATCTAAAAAAAAAAATTATACAAAATATTTAGCGCAATAAAAGTTAGTTTTTTCTCGCTTTTGTCTTTTGGTCTGAAGATGTTTAATGACACGAATTTATATTAAAGTATTTTTGTAGTTACAAATGAAAGAGAATTGAATTCCCCATCGAATGATACATTTTTCATTAAAATTTAATGAAAACTAGACAAGTTTTAACGCCTTGCAAAAAGAGATATTTCAAGCAGTTTTAGTTGGACTTTTAGTCACCTTTGAAAACCCCAAGACAATACAAAAGCGGAAATCATGTAATTCAAAATCAAATAAGAACAACTCGAGATATATTTCCCTTTAATAATTGTTGTTAAACTTAAGTTAAACAAAATGATTAGTAAAAACGTGCCAATCAAATGCCTTAAGATCCGTTTAAATTCATCAAACTATTAACAAATCTTTGCCAATTTTTCAAGCTTAGTCACTAAAATTCTTTGGGAGTTTCCCCAAAAAAAAAAGGAAAAAACAACACCTGCAAATTAAACTTGTCTCAAAATGTTGTCTTTGTATGTGTGGTGACTTTTGCTTTTGGCCATTTCATAGCTACTTTTATGTTGTTTATTTAGAACAAAACAAAAAATTTGAGTTATAAATGGGTTGCTTTCGCCTTGTTTTTACCCCACCTCAAAAAACCCAAAAAAACCGAAAAAAAAGACAATTTGCATGTCCCAAAATGTTTTTCGATTTGTTAAATATATAAAAATCAACATCACACGCATTTAAAAGGCATAAATAAGTTTTAGTGTCTCGGAGGGGAAACCCGTTGTCATTGATTGCTACTGGTCCCTGCCCTTATCCCCATCCCCTGTTGATAATAACAACTTTATTCAGGAACCTAACGAAATCTCTCTGTAAATATTTACTTACAATATTTAAAAAACAACTCCGGGCGATATGTTTGTATACACACAAAGTCCAGATTCATTCGAATTTGCTTTGTTTTAAGCACTTACAATTCATTTGTATGATTTTTCTGATTTGCTTGTTTGTTTCTCCTGGACTTTGTGTAAATTGGCCCGTTTTTTTTTCGAAAAAGTTTTTATTGTTTTTTTTATTATTACGCGCATGTTTTTGAGATCAAAGACATGCTTTAGCAAACAAATATATATATATATAATACATATATATATACATTTTGTATGTAAAACATTTTCGCTGGGAATTTACGTCGGAACACAGAGCTCAGAATAAAATGCACAAAAAAAAAAAAGAAGAAAAATTACTTTTTTATACATTTTGCTTAACGTAATTTCAATTATTTAGCAGAGGGTTCAAAAACAAACTGTTTGCTTGCTAACAACTATTTGCCCAGCTCTGGCCAAAAAGCCTCAAAGCAACGTGCCTCAAAATTGAACCGCAACATTACTTGCACGCCAGACACATCCCAGCTGCTGGAGGTTCCTTTTGCGGTTGTCTCCTTGATGCCCCCCACCCCGTGCCCGTGCTCAGAGACTGGGCGCATTATTATCGAATCAATATCCATGCGAAAGCAAATGCAAATCTCATCAAATTTAATATGCACATTGACCACAATAAACCCAGACGCATCATTTGACAATCTTCGAGAGTTGGAGTTCGAGTCTGGGGCCCATATTTAACAATTAAACCACAAATTTTGAATTATTATTGTAGGGGGTGGCGAAAATAGATGCATATATTACTCTAGTTGGTGAAAATCTATAAGGACTAAATTGATATTAATTGGTAAAATGTTTATCTCTGCTCTCTCTCTCGTCTTATTGCAGGGCATAGACTAGTTTTTCGACATGCAAAGGCTTTCTGGTTAGAAAACTCCAAATAACTGCCTTCAAAAAGGATATTTGCATTTCGATATAAATGCGCCAGGCCATAAATTGATTCTGATGAAACGTCGACGTAATCTTTTGTATAACTATTACATTGCCGATGATATTAGTTAGAACGATTGCCACATAGACACCCAGGAAGCCAACTATCAAAAGACGTTCTGCAATTGGATTCCCCAATTCTGAATCCCAGCGGCTCCATGCAATCACTACCAAGGCGGTCAGTGGCAGAGCGGCCAATATCATATGTGGATTCAGCGTGAAGTTCATGTGAATGGTAGCCAAGTAGTTCGGACTAAAGAAATACGATTCCACGGATATGCTAATATACATTTTCGGATGAACCAAAGCCATTATAAGAATTGTATAGAGTAATAAACCTGCGAATCCATGTCGAGCTGATAGTGCCATCTGAAAGAAAAAGAATACGTAATTGACGAGAAGAAAATTATTGTATTGGCCCCTAATATAACAAATTCTGTTTTAAAGAGTCTCTAATATGTAAAATTATAGTAAATGGTTAGAAATTAAATCACGAAATCATTCAATGATGGGTTTGCTTTTGCCTGTCTAAACTTTAAACAAAAATCGTAAGACTCTTAAAGAAACCCCATATTTTTGGGCATCTTAAAGTCCTTCCTCACTCACAAAAAAACCTCTTAAAAGCTTTGTCACTATGAGAATGCCACATGTTTTGCTTTTGATCCTCATAAGTCTCTCATTCCCAATGTATTCAATTCCTTCCTGCATTTGTGATCCTCGACTATTACAGTGAGAATCGCCTTCCACGGATGAGAGTTAAATCTTAATAAAATTGGATTTTATACATATTTTGTTTCAATAGAATAGTTTCAATAGAGAAGTCGGGCAATTCTTTTGCCATTTTATTTAAGTTAGTTAGTTACTTGTGTGGCATGCTACTCGCTATAAGCTGCAAGTAAGATGCTTTTCTTGCAGAACACTTAAGATTGGAATTGCACTTACAGTTAATATCATTTGCTTTTACTTCCATCAGGTTGTTGTATTCCATTGTTTAAGCCCTTAATTAACAGAAAGACAGTGATAGAGAGATGGCGAGGGGGGGATAGACTTACGCACAGAAACACCTTGTTGTGTGGGTCATTAGTGCAAACGAGCGTTGCATTGGGGGCAGCTGTTGGCACGCCTGCTTAATTGTCGTTAATTACTTGCATTTCATCGATGCCTTTTAATCTTCACTTGTGCTTGCAACTGTCTTGCCCAAAAAAGGTGAGGCAATAAAAATCCAAGTGGCAAAGAAGAACAGGCTGCAAGCAGCATCAGCAGCATCAACAACAACAACCGAAGTATAATTAATTGCATATTTCGACAACAGCTTGCAACAGACTTTGATGTCAGGCAGAGGGAGAGGTTGAAATGGCCAAAAGCAAACAACAATCGAAACGAAAGTGCCAATGACAAGTGCAGGCTTCGCTTGTCGATCTGATGCTGATGTAATGGAAAATATTTAAACCAAATCTTATGGAAATTGCAAAGGCATAAAATAAATCAAAGCAAAAGGCCAGTTAATGGCAAAATGATTAAGCGAAAGTTGTACAATTCTCAAAATCAAAATTCGTATGCCTGAGTGTGTGTGTGTGTGTGTTTGTGTGTATGTGGACCGCCTGTTGACAGCGATAAATCAGCTAATATAATGAGTCAAAGTTATTGTTCAACAAGGCTCATTAATCACCATGCATATCAAATTAAGAGTACATTATTCCAATTCCAAAGATTTGCATACACATAAAGACACCGAAATGCATGTGTGTGTGTGTGTATCTAACGGTAACGCGTTGCATACTTTGAGGCGGCATGTTCATTAGAGTCACATTTTAACCCGATGGCAGGGCCATGCGATTTTCTGTTTACCCGTACGCTAATTGCAAATGCCAATCAGGGCGTTGCCCGAACCAACTCTCCCCTTCCCTCCCCCAAATGGTAGAACACGCCAACCAACCGACTTGGCCTCAAGTTGAGATGCGAGTTGCTTGCCAACAGTCTGGCTCTCGTATGGGGCGGATTGGGTTGAGCTGCCTCTGATTGCTCCAATTGCCAAGCGCCCAAGCACGCACGAGTGCCTTATACAAAGTTAAAACTAAACAAGTCTTGTCCGCATCTCAGTGAGGAGCAGCAACGAACGATACGATGGGACAACAACTGTCAACGCACAAAGACAACCAAGCTCTGATACATACATATAACGAAACGGTTAATTTAGACTATGACAACAGAACAACAACAAACGAAACGGCAGTTCAAAAGCCGTCAACGCCAAATGAGAAAGCAAAAAGGATGCCGGTTGAGGAGTCTCGTTGCTTTCTGCAAGGCTCTTTTCTCTGCCATTTGCATGGGGTTTGTACGGGATCTGCAATTATTTCACTTTCTTGGTGTGTGGGCGGGTGGCGTTTAATGCTAGATTGCCTCACTCTATCTCCCTTTCGTCATATAAAACATTTTTTAGTGCTCACTCGCAAGAGGAGTACAGTCATTCGCTTTAAGAAATGCTGGCAAATGTTTAAAATTTAATTAGCAACGCTCTCTGATTATGCCAACATTTTCGAGCAGCGTGCATGAAATTAGAGTTGGCTTTCCCGTCGAATTGACGGCCATAAAAATGGCAACAAAATGGCAAATGATACAATACAAGAACAACAACAGAAAGAAGAGGTATACAATAAACTACACACACAAATACTTACAATCTTTTTCATAGATGCGAGAGTCCAACCAGGAGACCAAAGTATTATTTTCAGCTGGGATATTGCAGTAATTTTCTTAAACGTAAATTTAAACAAAACAAGTACTATCTTTATATAATTGGATGGGTTTCCTGCTTAGTTCAAATGTATGTAACTAGTGGAAAAAGTGTTGAAAGTGATTTAAAAATTGTGATCACACATGTGTATGAGAAATCAAACTAGACGTATAAAGCTCAAACACCTTTGTTGTCTAAGGGTATTTGATTCTAATCCTTTGCTTGCTGCGGTCGCGTCGTCTCCTCCATTGAGGCAAACAATGGGCCAACACTTTAGCACCTCAACCAAACATCACTCCACATATTGCCATGGTATAATACATACATAGTTGTAGTAGTAGTCGTGCTTTTTTGTAGATTTTTCATTTATTGTTTTCTTCTTTTCAACACACAGAAATACGACGACGAAACAATTTGCGGCCAGCCAGTATTCACACTCAATGTGAAGTGTTTGAGTATTCTGTTCTTTGTGTGTGTGTGTGTGTGTATTAAGTTGGTGTTTTATACTATATTTTTAGAATTTTGTTTGCAGCTTGCATGTTTTGTCAACATATTTTTTTATGTAAAAGTTTCTGATGAAAGCCATGAAAACTGAAAGAAGCAAGATGTGACACAACGAATGACAGATAAGACACATTTCCTGACAGACGCTTTTTGTTTTATATCCCAGCTCTTTGGTGGCAACTTGTAAATGAAATATTCTGTTCTTTATTCTGTTGATTATCCATCAACAGTTAAAGTTTTTACTAACTTGATGATCTAATTCGCTGTATGTATAAACATTTAGAGTTCACATAAAGATAAACTTATACAAATTATGGAAAATAGTTTTATAATTGAAATTAATCGATCTAAATCTTATTAAAATTATAGAACAGGCTTTATTTGTTTAAAAAAAATCATTTAGAAATGCCTGGAATGCCATTTAATGGAATTCCCCTTAACATTATTAAAATTGTTTGTTTTTTTTACTGCAAAAAATTACTTAATTTATTTTCAAATTCAAAAAGTGTTTATAAATGCCTTAATTAAAATGTGAAAATATTTGTTTGTATGAAGCTTGGCCATTAAACGCTTTAACGTTCAATGAATCGATCGTTAAAAAAACGTTTTTTGGAGAATCCAAACAGAAGGTGTTAATCTGGCTTATCACTTGGAGGACTTGTTGATCCGGATTGTTATACAATATATATGTATTTATATAACGTTACAGCTTGATCAATATGGTGGCATACATTCTTTGCATATCATTTAGATGGAGGTTGATCCGACTCTTGCAAATCTATTTTAATCTGCATGCAGGCGCCAGATGTTCTGTTTAAGGAGTCTAGCGAGAAAAGGATAAGTAGAGGAATCAATTTTGTAGTGATTCTGAGCACCATTTTCACTGCAAAGTGCTGGCAAGAGCGATGAGCATTGAAAATGGATGTTTCTAGCATCTGTTATATGGGCAGCCAAAAAGTATGCTACAGTTCCTTGCTGTCTATGCAAGCATCTTTTATTAATCATTATGCCAGGCAGTTTAATTAAAAACTTAGCTTAACCGACAGCCGCCTTTAGAGCTGTTGCACTCAGCAACGGCGTTGTGCCACAACACCCGATGTCCCATGAGCAAGAGGAGGAGGACGAGGGGGAGTATTGAGTGGAGGATGGTTTGCTGCAACAGGGAATGCAAGCTGCTGCTTCTGCTTCTGGAACTGCTTCCGTTGCATTTACTTGGGATGAGCTAATTAAAATGCATTGTTTAATGCAAATAATGGATTATACATATATATAGACGGTAGTTTCAAGTGTTTACTTACGCCAACAGTTGAGTGCCTTCTGCGGGGGCATAGGCAGAATATTCAACGTTTGGCGCCGGCAAGGAACTGTTGCAGGCGGCGCCTTAACGATTTTTGGCTCTGTTTGTGGATATTGTTGTTGAGCCTGAATTGGCTTTGGCAGACTCAACGGCTGTTGTTGTTGTTGTTGCTGTTGTAGATGCACATTGACGCCATTGAACCCTGGCAATATTTGAGGTTGTTGACTCACCAACCTTACAGGCTGTGGGCTTTCATAAACAAAAAAGTGTTGCCGATGCTGCTGTTGCTGAGGTTGCTGAAATTGCTGTTGCTGCGGCCGCTGTGGTTGATTCGTCGGCGTCTGCCAATTTGGCACAGTTTGGCCCAACAAATTGTACAACAATGGCGCCAAAGTTTCGCTCCCTGTGATTTGTTTCAGCTGCTGATGCAACTGAGCTGGCTCAATAATTTGTATTGGTGCCCGCTGAATATCCACCGCAGTTTGCCCATTTCGACCTGCTAAACCTCTTTGTATATGGGTTGTGTATACCGAACTGAAAGTAAATAAATGCATAGTTTGCTCAATAGATTGACCTGCTTGCCTCCAGCCTTCCAGCGACCTACTTTGTCAACGGCTGTTCAAACAACTGAGCCTCAGCCAAGCACACAGCAAACCACATCAAATTAAGTAAACTTTGCAAATCAACAGACATATTCATCTATAAATAAGTTAGTTAAATTGCAAACGTTTCTATAGGTAGGTAGTACCTCCGTCTACACGGAACTCCAAAAATGAACTAAAAGTTTGAAAAGAACAGCACACTCACAATAAGCCGCCTTTTCGATAAGCCATTCATAAACGTCAAGATTATCTATTGACAATTAATTAGTATAGCTAATACCTGTAGGTGTGTGTGTGTGTGTGTCTCTCTCTCTTTGTGTGTGTTTGTTTCGGCAATTTAATTATTGTTTTTGTTTTTATTTCAGAGATTCATTTGTTATTTTAGTTAATTATTTATTCACATAATTATGCAAATATTATTAAGTGTGAACAATTGAATATGCATGATTTGAGCTACAAATACAAATGCAATAAACGGTATACATAATATATATATTTAATGCCTATAATTTCTCTTATTATATTTTTATTTTTAACAAAAAAAATAGATCTAGAAAATGTTTTAGTATACAATTATTTCATTTCGAATGTGGCAAATTAAACCAAATTATTTATTATAGATACATATAGCTAACAGGAACAAGTAGATTCCTATGTCATTTGGTAAATAATATGGATTTTGTACTTGTAAAATCTGTTCCCACAATATCTACAAAAACATCAAAATTGAGCAGAACTTGTAAGATGAAGGGTAGACTAAAAGGTATGCTCAATGAGGCCAGACAGTGGACATTAGGGCATACCAATTCGTTTTTCTGGAGGATATCAGGCATTTGAAAATGGTTTAGAAATGTCTGTTAGTCGATCATATATCCTTACCGATCCACAGAGAAAATATATTAAAGGATTCTTTAATTGTGAACATGGAAAACCTATGCCATGGAAGTATTCTATCATGGCGCGAGTGCCACGGGAATAAACTCCAACTCCACCTAGACAAAAGAACAGGGCACTATCCAAGAAGGGAAACACTTCTTAGATAAACTGATACATTTCTAAATCGATATCAGTTAACTGGATCTCGAAACCATTTTTTGAAACATTTTCTACCATAATACGATTTAAGGACACATATAATTTTTTTGACCGAGCCCCAACTTCCCTTACTCCATATCGGGTTAACTTTGTAGCTATTAGTCATTAGTCATTTTCTTTTGTTTTAAACAGATTTACAACTGAACATGTTTTGATAGAAATTGCTTTAACCCTTGAGTTAGTATAATTATGATTAAAACAACTGAAAATAGTTTTCAATTGAATTTTTCAGATTTATAAATTACTTAACCAAGTTTGAGGTAATCGTTCTAAGGTCAACATTTAATTTTCGTTTTGAAACTCTTCCTTTCTTACTCTCTCTTTAGATCTCTTTCTGTATATTCGTGTATTTTTCTATTGCTCCCACTCTTTTAACAGCAATCCCTTTATCAGAGGTCTGCGCTTTTGGCTCGACCACCAAAGTCATGAAATTTAGTGTTGGCGGCATAATTAGACCATCAATTGCGGAACACTCATGACAGTCATGAATGAGCCGTTGTGTGTGTGTGTGTGGGGGAGAAAACCGCAGAGCTAGATGGCATACACTCACCCGCAGCCACATAGCCACACCACATGAACACACACTCACACACATCACAGCACATCACATTCGGTGGTTGGAGTATAAAGTAAGTATTATGGCCCAAAAGCATAAACTCATCAGCGTCGGAAATGCTGACAGCGGGAGGACAGCAACAAAGATGGCGAAAACTAAAAGCCAACACAAAGACGAACAAAGCTAACGATGGCCGAGGATTGTTGCTCACAGCTTTCGTATAGAACAACACAGCATAAACAGAAAGCGCCATTTTGAATGGCAAAATGCAAAAGCTACAAATGCTACTTTTGTTCCTCATAAATATTCACATTTGTATATACACACACACACACATACATACATATGTATATACACTCACATTTGGTTAAGGATTTTGTTAGGGTCTGAGTGGGAAAGAGAGAGAGAGAGAGATGGAGAGAGTTTTGCAGCCTGTTGGTCGCTTTCATTTTCAGTTTTAGCCAAAAGGCGCAATAGTGTGAAAATGTTGAGTATTTTTATGACTATTTTTTGGTGACTACCAACAACAACAACAACAAGCAACGAGCTGGCCAACACAACCAAGCGGAGTGTGAAAGTTAAGCACATAAATTACATGCGAATTTTTGAAATTCGGGCGAGAGAAATTAAAAGCACATTGCCCGATCCAAAAACCCCAAAAACACTTAAAATATGGCAAACGCTCGCTTGGGAGAGCTCGAATGTGTGAAGTGCAGTGGTAGAGAGCAGAACTAGGGGCAGAGGCATCTACAACGGCGGCAGCGCTTTTTAGTAAAATTACACGCTCTAATCCACAACTTTTGAGTGGGCCGAAAAAAAAAAAAAAGAAGAATCCAAATAGAAGATGGAAAACCCATCACACATAGAGATGAAAGGCGACATTTCAGCAAGCAGTGCCTAGGGCTTTTCAAGGGCTGCAAGAATTCGCCAGACAGCGGCAAAGACCTAAACGCAAAACAAGCAAGGGATATACTCTTCATACACTCATACAGGCATCTACACATACACTGATGCACACAGACAAGCTAGCCTGAAAGTATGCAAAACATAATTCATGCTGATGGAATACATATGCACATGTAAGTGTGCGGTAAGAGGGAGACTGGGGTGGTAGTCGAGAACGAGAAGGCAACTCTCATGTATGTATGTGTGCTGGTAGCCAGGGCTAAAAATCATATGCATCACGTGATTAAACGCGTCATGCATGAAAATGTAAAATATTGTGCAACCATATACATATAGAGACAAACACACACACACACAGCAGCAGACTCCCCACAATGGGGGCAGACACGACGAGAAGAGAGAAAGGAAAAAAAATTAGACACCGCACGTCATGTTTACTTGACTTGACTGGCAAAGCCGGGTTCGAAAAACTCAGCTTGCTCGTGACCAACAAACACAAGCAAACAAAACGCCTCGCTTACAAATTTTCCACAATTTTTTCTCATTTAAATGGAAGAAGAAATTGTGAGTTAGTGAGTAAGTGAGTGAGTGAGTGAGTGAGTGAGCGAATGAATGAATGACGGAGCAGCCAACGCTGCTGCCACTGACTGAGATGAATCTGGGCAGCACGTGCTGAGACATTGCCAGACGATAGCTTGAACCCTGGCTAGTTATATGGGGTTTGCTTGTACATACATATGTCTGGTTTGCTGTTGGTCTCTAAATTAAATGGTAAAGAATGCTGTGCTATAATCTATTTCAACTCCTTATAAGACAGCATCAAAAGTCAAGTAGAAAAATAAACAAGAGCTTGCTGAAGAACAGGTAAAAGATACGATTGACTTTATTTCCAATGATTAACAGTGAATTCTGATGAAAAATTGAAGTCAGTAACCGATAAAATGTCTTCTTGAATTCTAATCTGGATCAAATAGTAACATCTTGGTCAACATCTTGCAACATCTTGATATGAAAATGCAACTTTAATACGCATACGTCACGTTGGCCGTCACTTTAGTTTCTAAAGTTTTTCTTTGTTCTTTGCTCCCTACTGAGCGGCATATGTATGTGGTCTGGTACAAAGGGCCAAAAGGAAAACGAACTTTTTGCATCCTTGGCGAAAATTTATTACTGCAACTTGTATATATATCTATATATGTATATATATATCATTTAGCATAGCACCGCTGAAATTATGTCAGGCATGGCGGATAAAAGTTTAAGTTTAACTACTTTTCTATGACTTTTTGTCTATTTTCTTGAGCAAAAGAATATGGCAGAAAAAAAAGTGAGTACACACAAAGCCAGAGAAAAACTTTCTTCATTTGATGTGCACACTTTGTCGCAGTTGATTATTTTTTGTACTATTTTTTTTTTTTTTTTTTTGTTCTGCCTACAAAATGTGACAAATTCTAGTCTTTTACGGCATATATATATGTTCTCTCTCTGTTTGTGTCTTGCCTCCTGCCACGCGTGACACATATTTAATTTCTTTTTAGCATAGTTTTAGAGCACAGCGCAGTGCAGCTAAATTATGGCAAACACGTCGTATGCACTTGGAGATAAAAAAAAGGAAAAAAAGGACAAAGCAAAAAAAAAAAACCTATGTTGCTCACAAAGGACTGAGACATGTTGACGCAAACTACTTAGGTATTGGGGACAGAGTCCTGCTGTAGCAGCAGCTCTTCATTAGTGCTTGCATTGAAATTTAGCATTGCATTACTTAAAGAGACCGACCGACTGGCCACTCCCCAGAGACTAGCAATGGGAAGGGAGGGGAAAAAAAAGGAAACTTTACTTTTGCTGCAAATCAGCGAAAGCGCCAACAAACTATTAAAAACTTTACAACAAGAAAAACTTTTACAGGACCAAGACTTACTCCGGCTTCCACTGCCAGTGGCATCCATATCTGACGAGTGCCAAAAAGCAAAAGTTTTTCCTTGGCTGCCGTTGCATACAATGTTTGTGCTGATTGCAGAGCACAGCACAGCAAATAGCTTTTGATTTCACAAATCAAAACTTTCTTGTGCGGCATGCACGTGATTTATGCCTGCAGCAAGAGGAAGCAGATGCAGAAGTAAAAGCCCGACGATCGCCGGCGACATGCACGAGCGAATTGGAGTACCCCAAAAAAAAAAAAAACAACCAACTTGACTTGGTCCAGCTTAAGAAGATGTGAATCCAACAAAGAAAAATTCAACAAAGTTGCCATTTTCTTCGTTGGGCTTAATGCACATTTAGATTTCGTTCAACGTGGCGCATTTTAATGGCAGCTCATCAGGATCCTCTGATGGTCTGCTTCAATGCAAAAGTTTCTAATGAAACTCCCGGCATTCTTAACACTTTCGTCTAATTGCCACACACTTACAACTTACAACTTCTTCGTTTCGCCCACATTACAACTTTATACAAATGAAAATTACATTACACGAGCTTCTTATGGGCCATGAAGCAGGTGCAAGAAGACCAAAACGAACATTTATGTTCCTTCATAAATAACATCAAAATAACAGCTAACTGCTTCACAGGAGAATTTTCGCTAATAAAGTGCCTAAAAACAACAACGGCAACAACAACTAACAAAATAACAACACAAAACTTACCGCTGCATTTAACAATCTGGCGACCACCAAAAAAGTTGCCAGTTCTGTGGTGTAATGTGGTGGCGCTCTGCATCCAGCTTAGAGGTAAATGCAGCATAGTTAACGATTTAGAAACCCACTCCAAAATGAAGGTTTAACAACTGAGAAATACCCTTTGCCATATGCCACCAAGGGCACCTTCGGTTTAGTTACAGAATGACAAAGACCTAAATGAAGAATTTTCAAGGAATTTGTATATAATTAATTTATTGAAATAAACAGTAGGAGTTATGTAAGTATATACCCCAATTACTACCCTTTGCAAAAACCGGATACATGAAAAGTTTTTAGTGTTGCATACTTATCAGGTGGCAGCGTAGTTAGCTTGAAAATGTAGGCTAATTAGTTGGGTTTAAGCGCGGCTTATGTGTGCCACTTAATGGGGCTTGCAACGGCAGCAACAGCAGCATACAATCCGCTTGCTATATAAATAGTTGCCTCCCTTGACCAAATGCTTGTCTTCCAACCACAAAATGGTTAGCATACTTTCGGGCGGACAAGCATTAAATGTATGTAATTGCAGTTGCTGTTGTTGTTGTTGTAGTTACTAGTATAAAACGAAAAACTCTTACCAAAAACATTTTTGAGGGTGGCAACTTTAAAATTAACGAACAGACAACACAAATTGCCACTGGGCCACAAAACATGTGGCCATTGCTGTTGTTTTTGTTGCTGTTGTTGTTGCTGTTGCTGCTGATGGTGTTGCTATTTTCCCCTTCTATCAACCAATTCCTTCTTCCCCTTTATCTGACACTTTTCTCTCCTGTCTTTTTTGCTCATCTGCTTGTCATGTCATTGAAGCGTAAGTGAGACATTTGCGACGCTTGTTTAATTAAAATAAATTTTAATTTAATCAAAAACTCCCTTTGTGGGCATAAATGTGTGTGCGTGCAACAACAACAACAACAACAGCAACTAACACCGTTTGGTATTTTACATTAAAATTGTTGGCATAGTTTTTCAATGGGTTTTTGTTTAAGTTGCCCTAGCAACAACTGTCACATGCTTTAAAATTCCAACAAACTGAAAGTTTTGCAACATGTTAGAGTACTTACCTTTGGTAAGATAGAAAGAGAGAGAGTGATACAAAATGGGAGAGACAGAGAGAGAGAGACAAATAGCTCTGATATTCAGGTGTCACAGAAGGGCATCTCACTTAATTAAATCATTTCTCTTAGCATTCTTATGTAAGAAAATCGAAAAATATATCAACATCACCTAAATTGATTTTGTTAAACTTTTGTTTTAACATACATACATGCATTAATGAGTAAATCCTTAAACTGTGACTAGTTTAATTTGATTTGTTTGATGTAAATATATATCCAAGAACTATAAACATAGCTACATATGTAGTTTATCTACATAGACATACATATATATAAATTTATAAGCTAAATATTATCCTTTAATTTAATGGCACTGGTCTATCTTCCCATCAGTTACTACATTCATTTTTGTTGGCCAAATTAAGCAAATTTCATTTTTTTTGGACAACCAATTAAATGTTTTAGCTTAAAAGAAAAGTTTTTAATTTAATTCAAATGTTTATTTTCTCTTTTTTTGTGGAAATTGCCGCTAGTATTTGGCCCAGCCAAGAGAGTGTCTGTGTGTGTGTGTAAGGATTGTTTCAATTTACTTTGTCCAGCTGGCAGTGCGGGTTTGATTCGATTTAGAAAACTATATCCAGTTGTTGACTGAAAGGCACAGACTCCAAATACATATGACTATTCGGGCCGTACACTAATTGCCAATAACAAAAAAAAAAAAAAAAAAAACAAAAAGAACACCATAAATGCAATTAAAGTTTTAACTCCTGGCCAACCACCACGATGCAGCCGGCCAACAAATGTTATAACAATTAAAAAGGAAAAGCCATACATACATATATACACACGCATATACATACATATAAAAAAAGAGAAGAGAAAAAGCGCAGCGAGGCCATGAAAAATGCATATTTGGGTTTAACCGAAAAATAAACAAGGCAAAGGCATTGCTGCAGTCGACCGAGGTTGTTTCTTTTTTGTTCCCTCCTTTTTTGATGCACTGTACACTTTTATTTTGAACGCGCGCGCGCTGAGCTGAAAAGTATGCAACAATAAATTTCGCCACGACGCACGCTTTTCATTTATTTTGCCGCCTGGCATGCTAAGCCACACCCCTACCGCGCCTTGTTTCTCGCAACCAACACAAGCGAAAGAGAAATGCAAATAAATTGTTGCAAAACTAAAAAACCGTTTTGCCTGCCAATTTTCTATCAATTGTTCTTTTATGTGGCCAATTCTTGAACGGAACTTGGACTGAACGGGGGCTATTTTGACTTTATTGCCGCCTGACCATAAATCTGTTTAGCCGCTCTCTTTTTATATTTTTGGGCCAGGCATAAAAGTTTTTATTATTTTTGTTGGTCCGAAATTGATTTTATTATTGGACAGGCAGTCAGGCAGACAGGCAATCTGTTGAGCCTATTGAGCTCCTGTTAGTTAACAGGCCGTTTTTGTACTGTACACCCAGAAGCAATTGACAAATTCAACTACCAACTTTGCCAACTTATTCTCCAATCTGAATCAGCTAACACACACCACTTTCCCATGCCTGCTGCACCTGCATTTTATGGCTGTCAATTGCAATTGCAACTGACTCTGCTCTGCTTTGGTCTGGGCAATCTCTAAACTCTTCTACTATATGACTATGACATCAACCGAGTCAAGTGCATTTTTAGATGCACTTTATAAATTTGCATTTTGCATTTGCCGCTTGAGTTTCTTTTGCCGTTTTCATGCAACATTTTTCATACATACCTAGATACAGGCATATATTTTTGAGATAAATTTCATTTTTGATTTACCTATGAACTCATCGAGGCATGGAAACTAGTTGTGGTTGTGTGGTGGCTACAGATGGCAGTTGGAGAAACCTTTGAAATGCGTTAGGCAATTGAAATCAAAGCTGATGTTAAGTAATTACTCAGTATGATAAGACCATGATGAATGAATAGGCAACAAGATTTGGTCAAGTTGAACAGGGTGGGGGAGGGAGTATTGAAAAGATTATTGCATACAGGAATTTGCAAATGTCAATAAAACTATCAAAATACAAAAATCTATGACAACATGACAAGTTATCTCTGTTAGATATACAATTAAATCTGTACTCAAAAATATGTGAGCCTTAAATTTGATTTGTTTTGGCATTTAAATGTTTTCTCGGTAAAATTGTGTATGACAAATGGAGAAATACTTTTTCAAAAAACAAACCACAATAATAATTTTAGTTTTCATAAAAAATTTTTTACAAATAATTAAATATTTGGCCATGTTAATGTTAAGTTTTTATTTTCAAGAAATTTCCAATTGTTAGTCAAAAACTTTAAGCTAGTAATATCAGATGCCACTTGTAATGATTTATTTTTTTTTATTTATTTTTTTTTTTATATTGTTATATGGGCTTAACTATGGAAATGAAAATAATATGAAAATAATCCGCAAATGCCAACCCGTAAGATTAGTGACAACAAACGAAAGCCACAAAACGGAATAAGATTTTTCATTTTGTATCAAATTTCCATGACAGTCAAGTTTTAAAAAACTATGCGAAAGAGCGAACAATGAGAAAATGCGGAAAATCTAGAGGAGAAACCAAACAGCAAGATGAACAGCGAAGGGGAGAGGAAGTGAGTTGTGTATAGGGTGAAATGCAAAGTCCAGGGAACAAGTGCAATGCACCGAGAATACAGAACATAGAAAGGGCGACAACTGGCGCAACTTGTGGAGCAAAGTGCAACGAGACAGCAGTCACAATATGACAGAAAGTAAATTGCAAGTAATTAAATGGGATTTGAAATGCCAAAGACATCAAAAATGCCCTCCCCCAAGCTGGCAAGAGCTTTAGACCACTCTGTGCATTACTCGAACTGACAATAGCTTGAGCGTAGATCGAGACCAGCTTCCACAACTAGTTGCATCTGACACACGAAGCCGCGAGGTTATCTCTTGTTGTCTCCAATGGAATCATTTTACTGGCGCAATAAGGTAGTTGTAGTCACCGGCGCTTCAGTGGGCATCGGTGCCAGCACCGCAGTTACTCTAGCCAATGCGGGAATGGTTGTAGTTGGTCTGGCCAGGCGTGCAGAACTCATTGAGGTAAGATCGAGAGTGTTTCTTCTACATTTGCGTTCACGTGTTCCGTTCACAGTCTCTGAATGCTCAAGTTAATGGTGAGGGGAAAATCGTTGGACGACAATGCGATCTATGCAATGATGAGGATCTAAAAAGCGCATTCAGTTGGATACTTGAACGCTTTCAATGCATTCATGTGCTCATATGCAATGCTGGCATCTTGAAAGCCAATTTTCTAAAGGGTAAGACTTATCCAAGTATAGACGTGAACATATTAAACACACTAATTTTCTATAGAATCACCCACAAAGGATATTAAGGAACTGTTCGATACAAATGTTGTAGCCACTGCCAGTTGTTTGCGAGAGGCTCTTAAACATATGGCGGAATCTAAAGTTCGTGGACATATTATCGTTATGAATAGGTATGATTATCTGATATACTAAACATTTTCAAGGCCTCATAAACTTTTCATACTAAACTTTCATACATGTTTCTATTACATTATATTCTATATTAATGTTTTCAAACCTTTAGAATTTGCCACGTAAACAATTTTCTTTGTATCTATTTATTAAAATAAGTTTCGTTGTGGATCTTCTGGTTATGCAAACTCCATCAGCAATCAATCAGAAGAACGCTAAGTAATTGTTATCGTTTTCCAAATTATGTTTGCTGAGCTAAATTAGGAAAATTAGAGCAGATTCAACATAGTGACACAAATAAGCAATAATACAGCACACAACATAAAGACCACTACATGCGTACAAATATATGTACATATATACATACATATACCTATTATAGAGCTTCAATAAGTACTTACCTCACAGAGAAACTTAGCAAAGGGTATATTCGTTTCCAGATGTTTATCATAAAAAAACTTGAACTTAAAACCTATAAAGGGTAATTGTAGCTTGTCAAAGAAACTTTACTCATTTTTCATAGCATACTTTTTTGGGTTTCCTAAAAAAAGGATTAGTTCTAAATGATTGAACCATTTCTGGTTCTAATTATAAAATTTCTAACATATACCTGGTTATATGTGGTTTCTAAGAGTATAGAATGATTGTGTTAGCATTTGCCTTTAGTTATTTTATAATTTTGCTTACAATAGACATAACAAGAGACCAAAATTTTACAGCCTTGAGTGGCAAAATATTTGCCAAATTTATGTATGTCGTTGCATTTTGGCATAAACACGCACACACAGTCGCTCTCCCCATCTCTTGTATGCATTTGTTGATCGGGGGCTTAATGAAAGTGCAAACAATATGAACAGAGAGGAAGAGAGAGGGGCGAGGGGCGAGGTGAAGCAGTGGCTATGGGTCTATTGGCATTTTCAGTGTTGGTCAATGAATGCATGCATTTTGCATGAGGCGAATATACTGGTCTGGTCGGCTGTTGAAGATAGTGGTCCATGGTAGTGACAGGAGTGGGTTGGAGTGATGGCGTGTGGCGTGTGGTAATGGTAGGGGAATTAAAACGACTGCGCGTTATTTAAATTAAATTAAAAGCCATGCGGCAAACGAACAACAACAAGAACACAAACATTTATTGATATTTAAATGTTGAAAGCGTCGCGGCGACTGTTCTTCATGTTCAATCATGTTGCTGTTACTCTAGTTGTTGTTGTTGTTGTTGATGTTGTTGTTTTTGCGGTGTGGGGGTGCATTAAAAGCTTTGCATGACCAATGTGTTAGCGCAAACAACAACAACAACAACTCTATTATTCAACATAATTAAGTATTTTGCATTAAGTTGCTTGCGTATTGCATTTGCATTTTCCCCACACATACAAATCTATATCTACCCCTCACTCTCCCCATGTGTGTGTGTGTGTGTGTGTGTGTGTGTGTGTGTGTTTTTGTGCGTGTGTGCTGATTTTTATTTCATGAATTCCAATGCGCGATGCATTTAAAATCAAAAATGTTGCGCATTAAGCCGCATGTTTGATTTGCGCTGTGGCTTTAATTTCAAATTGCATTGATTTAATTTTAATGAAATTTACTTGAGTGCCACAGAGATACCGATACACTTATGTACATACATATGTACATATGTATGTGTTTGTATGTACAGAAATACCAATTATTGCCATTTGCACATGAGCAAATGCAAATTGAATAATTACGTATACGCACTGTACACGTTGTACAATAAATTGTATGGCAAATTTGATCAAAAACAAATTGACAAACCAAACGACATTTTCATACCCTTAAAATTGGGTTTATCTTATATCTTTTAATCAGATGACTTATTTGAAATTGAAAACCCTGTTCGTAACATTCTATTAACTAATTCAAGGTCCTTGGTCAGAAGAGTGTAAAATAGTAGTCAGCTTTAAAAGTACACCCTTCATTCGTTAATTAAATACATTCTTATAGATAGATAGTCGGGGAATAGTATAACATACTAAGATGGTCTCTTACACTTTGTTTATATTAGACATACCTTTAGATATTAATTACTTTCTTTATAAAAACTAGGCCTTATAGATGAGAATTCTATTATATTGTAAAGGTGTTCCCATGAAGAAATATATAAGTATGAATAAAACAGTGCGACTTGACTTAAGAGTCTCATAAAAATCAATGCGGTTTTCAGATGCGCATAAAAATATTCAATTAATGTCCATAATTGCGCCATTTAATGAACAGCCGTATATATTCGCGGCAACCAAATACAATTGAGCAGTCCGAAATAATGGGGGGGAGATGTTGTGGGGTGCTGGAAGTCAACAAAAGTAAACTTCAGTTTTCCAACAATCCAAACGTTAATTAATGCGAAAAATTTATTTGATGAGTGTAAATTTTCAATTCTCGAAGACAAAGCGCAGGCGTTGCTAATGAATGCGTAAAGTGGGCGTGGTGGTAGGATGATGGACAGTGTCCGTTGGGTCTTGTAGGTGCGTTGGCAGATTCATCAATATGAATTCCGCTTAACGTCAATGCAATAATATTAAGACGTAATTAATTTAAAGAAAAAGGAAAAAAAGCCACCATGGAGATGCAGGCAGGTGACACCGTGTTGCTGTTGGTGTTGGTGGTCCTGGCCAGAAGTCCGGCATCTGTTTGCACTTAATGCACCAGCCATCTGGGCAGGTAAATTAAAAGAAGTTTACGCAATGTTTGCATAAAATGCACAACGACAGGACATTCTTTATCATATGTATGCAAAAACAAAAAAAAATCCAGACAAAAAAGAATGAGAATGCAAAGTGGGGAAGTTTCAGATCCGGATGCGAATCAGGATGACGCGGCCGATGCGGGTGGCAGCTGTTGACCGTCATTTTTGGCCGTGAGTGCCACGATGGCGGCAATTTTCTTATTGTTGTTGTTGCTCTTGCACTTGCTGTTTTAAGTACTTAAAACCGTTACGTTGACTTTATTTACCCATTCGCCATGCACACACAGACTTATCTCTCTGTCTACCCCACCACGTCTCTCTCTTTCTGTCATTCATTGGTTCTTGTGACATTTGACAATGCAGCGTACTTGGTCATCGTATACCGGAAGTGCCGGTACCCTTATTCAGCGTTTATCCAGCCACGAAGCATGCAATTACTGCACTTTGCCAAACGGTTCGTCAGGAAATACATTTTCTCAAATTAAATATTAAATTAACGGTAAGTTAAATGCAATGTACACACACACACACACACACCCGCACACAAAAACATGTTGCAGGTATTCTGCCACCTGAATATTTTTCCCTTTCCATTTGCAGAGCATCTGTCCCGGCATGGTGGATACGGATTTTCTGAATGTTTACTCACAGGCAGTGGCCGAATTGCCCAAACTCCAGCCTTTAGATGTGGCCAAGGCGGTTTTGTATGCTCTTAATACGCCCGATGGAGTTCAAGTGGAGGATATAATTCTACAGCAAATGCGAAAAAATAATTGAAGCAATTTAACAAACGCACAGACAAATGAACTATTCTAAATGCACTTTATTAATTTCAACTTTTGACAATTAAATAACGACTCACAATGTAACTAATTTTTGCAATAAAATAAAATTTTTTATTTTTTCCAATAATGTTACAATATTAATCAAATGAATATTAATATAAAATAAACATTAATAACATTAAGCAATTAATATTGTGAGAGCATCTGAAGATTAAAGACTCTACGTACATATATACAAAATTTGAGAAATAAGTACTTTTATTTGATAATTTTTTGGTTTTTGGACTTATTTTTATTCAGCTGTAAGAAAAAAACCAAATTTTATAACTGAACAATTTTTTTTAGATAAGCGCAATCAAATTTGAATTTTTGGCGCTTTGATTCGACTCAACCTTAGGACTGTTACTCGACCTTAGCACTTTTCACTCAGGCCTTAGCACTTTTTACTCAGATCCAGGGCTGCAGCAGCGAGTTTGTGAGTACAACGTCAGAACATGTTACAAAAATTTTAAAACTCAATGAAGATATGTATGTTCTATAATATATATAATCCTATCAGTAATCGGTGATTTGTCGAGTGAGTGGAACAAACTTCTATTCATATCATATCTTATATCTGCCATAATAATCTGGATAATAATAATCTCTGCCTTTGGACGAATGTTCGCTGGGTTCTCTTTGAGTACAACATCGAGTACAATGAGTCGAACAAACTCCCATCTCTATCTGTTCTGTTTTTTGACGTGAGGTAGAAAAAAGCGGATTTTTGTAGAAAAAGTATTAATAATAAACAAAATATGCATTTAATGCACATGTATAGTGTCTAGAAACATTCAGTGAATCAAAGTACGCAATCCAGAAGAACAACAAGGCAGCAGCAACACAAGGATAAGCAATGAAATAAGAGCCCGCTCTGAGAAAGGCGTCCACGTAGTGCAAATTGTCAAAAAATGTCTGCTGTTTTTTACACACATGTATATATATATATATATATGTCCCTAAACTGTCCCATGTCCGTGATGCCCAAGGGTGCGGTAATTGGAGTTGTGCGGGCGCTCTGTGTGCCTGACTCCAAAGTGCGAGATTATGAAATGCTGGAAAATTTGAATGAAATTACCAAGTTTAATGCGTGTTACCACGTAGTTCAACGCACACATACACAGACATAGAAACATACATACACTACGAAAATGATGATAGGCAGACAGTGAGAAAGAGACACGAAACATAACGAAAAGAAAGAAAGTGCTGAAAGTTGACAAAGAACAGGTTTTTAACCTAATTATAATTGCTCGGAAAATGAGAAAAAAGCGACATTAACTGCATTTTTAATGTAGAACGGACTTTGTGTATGTATGTACATATGTGTATTTGTGTCAAGGCCCCTCTAACCCGGAAGTCGCATGGCAATGGGAG
This sequence comes from Drosophila tropicalis, assembly GCF_018151085.1. NCBI lineage: Eukaryota > Metazoa > Arthropoda > Insecta > Diptera > Drosophilidae > Drosophila > Drosophila tropicalis. The sequence goes on from NW_027173374.1 coordinate 1,075,309, forward strand.
CTGATTGATTTTCAATCCTATAACCACAAAGGCCGATTTATTATTGTCGTTTAGTGTTGCTTTTGTTGTTGTTGTTGTCGCTGCTGCCCTGTTGCTCTAAAATACCTGGATAATGTGGAAATGTGTAAAATGGACATTGAACTTGTTTGAAGTGCGCATTAATTTGTTTATTAATTTGTATTTAATTTAATTTTTATCATCTACAGTCCAGTCTAGCGCAGCAGCAGCAGCACTTCTCTTCCCCCTTAACACACACACACTCACACAGCTTTTGCCACCAACTCCCGCAATCGACAACAAATATAAGTCAAGATGTTCATCTGGGACTGGTTCACCGGTGTTTTAGGATACTTAGGTAAGCGATCATCTCTTACCCATCTATACCCCTCTCTTTATGCCATTAAACGATTGGCATTTGACATTGCTTTCGGCTGGGTTAAATTTTCTTGAGCATTTGCCAACAAGGCAAAAACTAAGAAATTAAAAAAAAACAAAACACACAAAAGATGAAACAAAAGAAAGACAGACAAAGAGGTACACAATTTACAGCTGTGCGTGTGTGGAGACTAAATTTTAAGCATTAGTCTGTTGTATTAATTACTTCACAATATGGGCCAAAGTCATAAGCTGTTTAACTTTTCTTTTCCGCAGGGTTATGGAAAAAATCGGGCAAATTATTGTTCCTTGGCTTGGATAATGCTGGTAAAACCACATTATTGCATATGCTCAAAGATGATAAGCTGGCGCAGCATGTACCTACATTGCATCCAAGTAAGTATCAAATATTAAATTCAATGATAAGAATGAATTTTAAATACTCTCCCTTTTGCAAACTCATTGTCCAGCATCCGAAGAGCTGTCCATTGGCAATATGCGCTTCACTACATTCGACTTGGGTGGCCATACTCAAGGTAAGTTAATTGAGACTTTCTTCAATCATAAGTTTTGCAATATTCATAAATAATTTGCATGGTTAAACGTGCAAAAATGTCTAAATATAGCAACTTAGATTTCATACATATATCACAAATACAAACATGCATATACATAAAATATATAGAGTAGGAAAAACAACAATCAAGAAATATATGTATGCAAGTATAAGGCGCTCTCTCATACAAAGCAGAAGCGTTGTACTTTTTGACATTTGTTGCTTTCAATCAACACAACTAAATCAGCAGCACAGTGGTTAGAATGTTATACACCAACGAAACTTTAACTACATCTGAATAGTTGAGTTCTTTATTAGTCTAATTTGAAAAATATATTAGTGCCTAACCCTGAATTATTGCTTCACTGTGCCATTATGAGAAGTAGAATAGAAAAAAAAATATATATTGTAAATCTAGTAAACAAGATAACCACGATACAACAATATGCTTATCAATTGTATAAGATGTTGAGTTCTATTGAATGAAAATATACTAATTTTTAGTGACTTGTGTAATTAAAAACTGGTATGATGTTGACCTAGCCATACTCACACATTCCGTTTGCTAATTTACTCAAAAAAAAAAATGCATTAATGTGGAATTTAAAACTAATTATTGCTATGCCAAAATCCTTATAAAATTTTAATTAAAACAACGAAATTGATATAACCTGATTGTGAGGGTATATAAAAAGGGGCAAGTCAAGCATGAAGCAGCAGGTATTGATAAAGCTCTCTTATGTATGAGTTTAAATTAATTATACTATTGTCAGCATTACGTATAGATTTTACAGTCAAATGTGTACAGAGAAAAGGGGTGGGTGGCAAAGAATGGGTGAGACCAAGACATTGACACGTTCTAAGCAAGATATCTAGAAAATGATAACGTGATAAGAGAGGTTATACTTATTTGGGTCTGTTTTGTAGTGTAAAATAGATTGAGCTTTATTTAAACTGTTGTCATTTAGTTGTTGAAGTAATTGTGTAAAATGTGATATGAATTGTGTCTTGCAGCACGTCGTGTCTGGAAGGATTACTTCCCAGCTGTGGATGCCATTGTTTTCTTAATAGACGCCTGGGACCGTGGCCGTTTCCAGGAGAGCAAAAACGAACTGGATTCGCTGCTCACAGATGAGGCACTCTCCAACTGCCCCGTGCTCATATTGGGCAACAAAATTGATAAGCCCGGTGCGGCCAGTGAAGATGAGCTGAGGAATGTGTTTGGACTGTATCAGTTAACAACCGGCAAGGTAAACAAAGAAAACATTTCGAACCCAAAACATTGAAGCTTGTCATACAAATAATTTTCTCAGTAATAGAGCTAATTTAATTTATTTGTTTATTCTTAATTTTACAGGGCAAAGTAGCACGCGCCGAATTGCCTGGCCGTCCTTTGGAATTGTTCATGTGCTCCGTGTTGAAGCGGCAGGGTTATGGCGAGGGTTTCCGTTGGTTAGCGCAGTATATTGATTAAGTACCATCATATTTAGAATTCAAACAACAACACACAACTGCAAAAACTTGGCTACAAAACAACAACAAATTAATAAACAGACGATAGAACTCCCCCGCTCCAAAAACCCTTTAAAAACCTCAAAAGTTAAGCAAAACGAAGCTGCGTGCGCAATTTCTAATTTAAACACATTTACAACAAAATAAATAACAACATTTAATATTAAACACAAATATAAAAGAAAACAAAGGAAACAAAATGCGACATGAAAAGAAATTTGAAATTAAGCAAAACAACATTTAAGCCCCTATAAACACAACAAAGTGCAAAGACCTTTCTATCAACTTCAAGTCGCAAAAAAAAAAAAAAAAGAAATCAATGATAATAAATAATTACAAACATTGAGGGGCAAAAAACCTGGTTCAAAAAGAAGTGCGCGATGGAAAACGTTTTTTAAATAATAATTATTATGAATAACAAATTGTAGCAAATTAAAGGTGATTTATTTAAGGGCAAACGACGCTGTTCCATAAATGAAATTTAACTATCTACCTTTTATTTAGAACCTTTCACCAAAAAACTTTCAAATTCTGAATTGAAGTTGGAGCTTCATTTCTTGAAATATTTTTTATAAATTGATCAACACCTTCTACCCTTACCGATGTTTATCACAATCGATTGATGGTTTTAACTTGGTTTTATTTTAGCTTACAAATTATAGGACCTTTTTTTAAGTTGCATGTCATCAATGTACTTTGATTTTTATACCAATATACACAAAATACGATGGGATATCAATTTATAACGCATTTTTTGTTCGCAAAAAAAAAATTCTAAAAATAAAAGAAAGGAAAGTAATTTTGTAAAATAAAAAATAATTGTGACTTATTTGTTCAAAAGCCAAAACAACCAGCGAACAAAGGTAAACCGCTTCCAATCTTAAATGCCGAAGAATTAAACAAAAATTAGTTTCTGAAATTTCACATATTTTTCTTTTTGAATATAGCCGAATTTTAGAGACGTTTTAGCGGTAAGAATTTATTTCAGCTATGTGTCAGCACTGTTGCAGCTGCCTTTGGTCACACTGCAAATAAATACGTGGCTAAAGCGAACAAAAATTCCATTAAATTTCGATTCTTTATACGTACATTTAATTCAACAATGCGATAAATATATATTCTATAAATTTCTTAAGGCATTGGTGAGCGTGCAGAAAAAGCTCCAAAGTGCAATATATTTAAACAAAGACTCAAACTCCTTATCCAAGCGCCGGCTCTTGACAAGTCACCGCCTTAATAATGGGTCTTTGCAAATGTCCGAAAAGATTGGTGACCAATCAATTCTGTTTCGAACATCGAGTCAACGTCTGTGAACATTGTATGGTCCAGAGTCATCCCAAGTGTATAGTGCAATCGTATCTCCAATGGCTGCGCGACAGCGACTACATTTCCAATTGCACCTTGTGCGGAACAACACTGGAGCAGGGCGAATGCGTTCGCCTAGTGTGCTATCGTAAGCAGCTAGATCTGGCAATGTATTCATGTCTATCTTGACTGACTTCCAACATTTTTAGATGTATATCACTGGGACTGTTTAAACGCCCGTCAAGCTGCTCTGCCTGCCAACACTGCGCCACGCGGACACCAGTGCCCCAGCTGTAACGTGGAAATATTTCCCACTTCCAATCTGGTATCACCTGTAGCGGACGCCTTGAAAAACTATCTGGCTCAAGTAAACTGGGGACGCAACGGCCTTGGTCTGGCATTGGTAACCTAATGATTTACAAAATCTTAAAATCAGGACTCATCAGACTTATTCTATTAATTTTCAGCTCTCAGAAGATCATACCAGCCTTAAGGCAGCCAGGGCAATTAATCAGGCTGCTGTCAGCAATATGACCAAAGTGCATCACCATTCCGGCGGAGGCGAACGGGAACGCGCGAAGCCAAACGGTAGTGGCGATGCCATCAGTCCCCATTCCGTGCTCCTGATGGATGCATTTAATCCGCCTAGCTCAGGCGATTTTAATGGTGTGTATAGATACAAAAAGAGTCTGTTGCTTTTAATCACTATATTTTATCCAAACAGCCAGTAGCCGGCGTCCCTTGCTCCCACGACAGTCACCTATTGGTGGCACAGATCGCGATGACAATAAATACCAACGGCGCACACCAGTCGAGATGTTTTCGCGGTGGACGCGACGTTTTTATGCTCCTTCTTCACGACCTCCATGGCGTCGTACATGGTTTCTGGTGGTCAGTGGCATAATGGCTTTCATTATTTTTATTTATTTAATGGCTTGGTTGGGACGAGGTGGCGGCGGGTCCAACGATGGTGTTGATGATGCCTGGAACAATCCGAATCCACAGCCCAATCACTACGAGTAACAGGAGAAGCTCATCAAAATGATTAACATATTCGAAAAAGTCTCTGCTAGTAAACCCATTCTCCTTAGTATCCTCACCCAAGAGAGAAAATTAATCTTTTTACAGTTATTTATATAAATATATATATATATATATTAAGAGTGCAACTAAATACAATTTAGGCGGAAATCCGAGAAATCTAATCTAAGACTAATCAGCATGTGGCTTAAGTGCTTCCACTCGGCTTGTGGGAGCAGCAGTTCTTGGTCTTTCCTCTTTTTACGCTTGGGTGCATCTAAGACTTCATCATATTCATGTAATTTCTTAGCCAGGAAGTACATTTCAGCCAGGGCAATGACTAAAGCCGCCATTACACCAAGAAGAATGCGAAATCCAAAAGGCAGAGGACCAACCATTAGATTGACGCCAAAGAATCCAAAGGTAAACCCGGCTGCCACCGAGAAAATAAACTGTGCCACAGCAATAATTTGTTTGTTAAGACTCTTGACTGCAACGAAAATGAACATGAAAATAGGGCTAGGGAAAAAAAAATTTTGTAATGTAATTACTTTGATAAGATATGGTATCTTCCGGATAGTGCCTTAAGCCCGCATCGACACTTTTGGTCATCTTGTGGTATTCGCGATTGTGCTGCTCTTCCCGAAGCCGCTGGCAGCGTTTCTCCAGTTCTGGGTTACGTGGTTTCAACTCATTTTCTGGCAAAATGAGTTCCGAAGATTCAATAAGCTCATAAAGAAAGATCTCGCAAATTTTACGTTTGCGTAGATCGGACAAAGTATTATTAAGCCAATGGCAATCTTTTAAGTAAAGAAAATGACCCTCAACTGGCTTTAGTTCATCGTCTTCCACATCCACACCGTCTTCCTCCTGCGTCGCCTTCTCATTCTGTTTGGGTAACTTCTTCTTAAGGATGGAATCGGGGACATCCCCAATTAGTTTTTTCAAAAGGACATTATCAATTTTTGGTCTAGGTATGATTTCACCTTCATCCTTAAGAACAACAATGTTCTGTGGTAGATCATACCCATTTGTTTTCATTAACTTGGCCACATTTTCAGTCACTTGTGTAAAATGTTCTCTTTGATTGGCCAAAAAGTCCAATACCTTCTTGGATGGGCGTAGTCGCACCCGATTGTCAATAATTGTTGTCTTTAGCATGATTTTAATAGAATCACTTGGCTATACTAAGTTTCAATTGAAGATCAGAATATAGTTCGGCTATTTCCTCTTCCTTTTCTTCAAATGAGTTATCAATGCGTTGATACCCGTGCTGAAGATTGATCAGGAACTCAGCTTTGCGTTCCTCACGGTCCTTACGTGCCTCTTGAAGTTTGTTGCTTACCTATGTATAAATAAATATTCACATTTACATATATGTATGTATTTATGTAGTTTTGGTCAACTTACTATTCTTTCACCTTTGGCTTTATTGAGCAAGATGTTCACACCGTTCAACAAACTATTCACCTCAGCGTTTAGGTTGGAGAGATTTTCGTTACCTAAGGCTATGACCCGCTCGGATAGATCGTATTTCAGTGATCCAACTGTCTCGGTGACCTGGAAAAGTTTCTCAACTTCACTATCGTTGCGTTTCGCCTCAAAATTGTCAAGAAATGTTTCGATTTCGCCGTTGACAAAGACTCGGTGATCTAAAATGCGAAGCGGCACCTTGTACAGCTCTGAGAAAAAACACAAGAATTATTAACACAACTTCGGGGCAGTTTTTTCAATGGCTACTACCTCGTCCGACTTGACTTATCATTTCAACAAACTCTTCCTCCTACTCCTTCTAGTCACGGCACATCACATGAGCAATGATGCTCATTTAGCCAAAAAAGAATTAATCTAGCTTTATGGCTAAACATCGGTTTTGTTTATTTCACTCTTAAAAGAGGTTTTAAGGAGACAAACATATTAATCTTTTAATTAATAATTTTAAGCACTTGTTATCCAATAAAATATTTTATAGATTAATAGAAGAACATATATGTATAGCTCTTTCTGGCAATTTTTCTGGTCATTGTCATCAAAGCTAGATATATTTAAGTGTGACCAGATAGTGCAAGTGCTAATGCGGTCACATTTCCCATTAACTTGCTGCTGCTGCTTCTGCATTAACTACTTCAATTTTAGTTGAATTTAGAACAATATTACAATTCATCAAACAATCAAAATGAGCGAGGAATTTAAGCTGCCGAAACGCTCACGAAAACGTACACGCGATGTCAAAAGGAAAGCCCGACCCGAGCTGGATGGCGAGAACGCGTGGGTGGCCATGAAGTACCATGAGAATTTTGACAAATTCTGGGACTTTACGGATAACCTGGAACGGATCGATAGTGCAGAGGTCTCTTGTGAGGAATTTATTGACCGCTTTGAGAGACCCTATAAGCCGGTAGTGATAACCGGATGCACTGAAGGTTGGTCGGCAGTGGAGAAGTGGACATTGTCTCGACTTCAGAAGAAATATCGGAATCAAAAATTTAAGTGTGGAGAGGACAACGAAGGCTACAGTGTCAAAATGAAGATGAAGTATTATGTAGAGTACATGCAATCGACGCGCGACGATAGTCCGTTGTACATATTCGACAGCAGCTTTGGTGAGCATCATCGACGACGCAAGCTTTTGGAGGATTACACCGTGCCAAAGTATTTTCGGGACGACCTCTTTAAGTTTTGTGGGGAAAACAGAAGGCCACCGTATCGATGGTTTGTCATGGGACCCGCACGCTCAGGCACGGGCATACATATCGATCCGCTGGGTACCAGTGCCTGGAATACACTGATATATGGCCACAAACGATGGTGCCTTTTTCCCACCCAGACGCCTAAGGATCTTCTTAAGGTCACGAGTGCTTTGGGTGGCAAACAGCGTGATGAGGCCATCACATGGTTCAGCACCATTTATCCACGCACCAAACTACCCTCCTGGCCGGAGCAGTACAAACCCATCGAGGTCCTACAAGGCGAAGGTGAAACGGTCTTTGTTCCCGGCGGCTGGTGGCATGTGGTGCTTAATCTTGACGATACTGTGGCCATAACGCAAAACTTTAGCTCGCAAACGAACTTCCCTTGTGTCTGGCACAAGACTGTGCGCGGCCGACCCAAACTGTCCCGCAAGTGGCTTCGTGTCTTGCGTGAACAACGTCCAGACCTGGCAGCAGTGGCTGATAGTATTAATATCAACGAGAGCACTGGGTTTGCCTCGGATAGTTCCAGCAATTCAAGCTCATCCTCATCGTCCAGCAGTTCCTCATCGTCATCAGAAAGCGATTCCAATACGGACAGTGGCCAGGAAAGTCTCACAGCCAAGAAGAAAAAGAAGCGACGATTGGGCGGCAGTGGAGAAGGATCTATGGGTTCCACGCGCTCTTGATGTCGGGAGAGGGTGAAGCAAAATAGCTTACTCATGCGACTCTTTTACCGGCAATTGATTCTTTGTCGCCGTTTACCACGTCGCAACGACCGTCGCAGTTAACAGTAGTAGATCGATTTGCAAATTTTGTAATATTTTTATATAGACAACCTAACGAAAAGAAAATGTGTAATTGTGTAAGTGACTGGCCGACGCAGGCTGGCGCAAGGTAGCTCGTTAATATCATTACGTTGCCCTTCAAATTAGTTTCAATATCTGCTCTAAGGTGACTCATTAGCTTATATTTAAATGCCAGAGAAATAAATATATTTGTAAAAAAAAACTCTAAATTATATTTGAAAAAATACTGGGTCCCCAATTGATAAGCTTGAACGATCTGGCAACAGTTTCAGCTTGTTGTTTCCACAGTTCCGATGTCTGGCAACATTTACATATCTGGCAGCACTGGTCTCCCTTTCCCTTTTGTAAAAAATAAACAAAAAAAGCTCAAATTCTACACATTTGTGCGGGCGCAAAGTGTTAGTTGAATAGGCACACCGCGATTTGCAAATAAACTAAATAGATTAACATTACAAATATATGTAAAAACATCTATTGCGCATTCCACGGCGGCAGAGCGCAGAGAAAAGCAAAGGTAAGGCAACAGGAAAAAAAGTTTACATGATAAAGTGTGTGGGGGCGGGCGGCGCTGGCGCTGTTAATAATAACAATTGTACACACTCACACATAGCCCGTATGTGCCTCTGTGTTTGTGTATATATGAAAGAGAATCAAAGCAGTTAACTTGTTTTTTTTTTCTTTTTGGATCGCGTAGGCAAAATGGCAGTCGAAAATTAAGAAACGTTAGCACTTTGGGTGGGTGGCCACCGCCTCCACCTGAGCCCCCCACGTCTTCCCTTTCGTTGTCTACGGTTAGCCGTGACGTGTTTTCATTATTACTCAATGGAAACTCTTTGATTAAATAGTTCGTAATTGAAGCCACCAATTTATTTATGTGAAATTGCCACACAGATAAGAAGAGGCGGCCATCCATTCATCAATAACAAAAGGTGAATTGCTCTGCCTGTAGTGAAGATCTAAGATCTTATAGTTGGGTCCAATGCCCTAGGCATATTTTTCTCATTATTGTGCTGCTTTCTTGACTTTCTTCAGCCCAGATTGCAATTTTGCCATTTTCTCTAGTTTTTTGTTTGCCCTTGTTATATGTTCATACCCTTACCCAAGTGGGGTATTTCTGGCCATTCATTCGTCTCCTCACCGCATTTGCATAAGAAAGATCAATTCATTTTTTAATATCACACATTATTGCAAATTACCAAAATGGGACACATCCGAACTTACCCTGACCCTTTGCCCCCCTATTGTGCAGTCAGTCATTAGTTTGCTTCTCGTTCGTAAGTAGTAGCTGCGCCTCATTTAGTCGTTCACTGGAAATGACTTGACTGGCCATTTAGACATTAAGTCAAGTTGAATATCCGGCCTAGTTTGTAAGTAAGCCCACCTAAGACCTACCTCACCTGGGGGAGATGGACTACTCAAGGCTCTTCACTATCAATCATTGCAATCGATCAAACAAATTGAAGGAAAAACTTGAAGTGTATATATATTTTACTTTGGGCAAAGTTCTTTCTATCGCCAATGTTGACTAATGCCGCTTCTTGGCAATGATCAAAAAACAGTTGTATCCCTCTCCAAATTGCTGGGGAAAACAACTTTTCTTTCGTTTACTCCAAGTGTGCAAACAAATATTCAGTTAGTTCCATTTCGTTTTCCATCATGGTTTTCTCGCAGTTCACGAAAAACTTCAACAGCAGCAGCAGCGACAGTTTGTTGCATTTACTTGATAGAAATGAAAAGGTGGGGATTAAATACGTAGAGAAAATGGGGCCGCCCCCAACACCCAACCACCCGCCAAGGACAAGTTTATTCAAAACAATAAAAAGCCCAAGAAAAGGAATAGTTATCTTTGTGACATGATTAAAATGTATCAAATGATAAAGCCTACGACATGATAATGAATTATAGCTAAGATCTTTAAAAGTGACATGGACTATCAAGTACCCTGTGCCGATTTAAAGTAAAATATGAATTATACTCTTAAACTAACTGGCAATACAATGATTTTTGTATATAACAATATTTCCAAATTTGATGAGCAAAATGTTTAAATATTTGGAAAGAGACCATTTTTATTATGTTTATTGTCAAATGGCGATCGTAAAGATATCTTTTCTTTGACGGACTTTGAAAATAATATACCCATTTTAACCCAGTTCTAGTTGTTAAAAGAGACACATGGAGTTAAATATAGAAGAGAAGAGTAGTAGTTAGTAGAGGGTGTAAATATACGGTCGAAACTTTTGCAGTTGTTTTGATTTTGACTGTGAGTAATGATACCGAAAGAAAAAAACACACACACAACCAAATAAAATAAAAAGTGGTCACTGTTGCCAATTATAGGATAGAAAACGTAATGCACTTAAATTGCGCACTTTACGATTATCTATGTATATAGGTTCATATCCATAATATTATTAATGCAAATTGGCTTTGGACCTCTCACTCATACATTCTCTCTTTCTTTCTGTGTCTTTTTGTGGGCGTTTCTCTTGTGTAATAATTTGCGGAATTAGTTTATTATCATATTGCCAGCACAGTTGGCGATGGCCACAGCACCGCGTGCCCTGGACACCATCTCACTGTGCTCCACCGTTTCAAGTTGCCCTGATCGCAATGGCTTCTATGGTGGATTTCAGCGCACAGACAAACCCAAAGAACCCCTGTCCAAGGCCCAGATAATAGCACGTGAAAAGAAATGGCTTTACATGATTGAGAATTGGTCAATATACATGTCCAAAAACTATAAGAAGGTAAGTCGAAAATATTTCAATATATCTGCCTCATTTTAACAAGCATTCGTTAATCTTTTCCACAGATACGTGATCGTTGTCGTAAGGGCATACCGAAATCGGTGCGCCCCAAAGCTTGGTTCTATCTATCTGGTGCTTATCTTCTTAAAAAGAAGAATCCAAATGTGTACAGCGAGCTGCTGGAGAAACCGGGCAATCCAGCTACAATTGAGGAGATCAAAAAAGATAAACATCGTCAATTTCCATTTCACGAAATGTTCCTTGACGAGGAAAAAGTGGGCCAAATCGAATTGTTTAATGTGCTAAAGGCCTATTCTATATATAATCCTAAAGTGGGCTTCTGTCAAGCGCAGGCACCGATAGCTGCTTTTCTATTGATGCATCTGCCCGCTGAGGATGCCTTCTGGGTGTTTGTAAGCGTATGTGATGTGTAAGTAAACTTGATTTGTTAATTGTTCGTAAATTATCCCTACAATTTATTATTGTACAGCTACCTGCAGGATTATTTTATACCTGGACTCGAGGTGATACAAAACGATGCTGGCATTTTGGAGGGTCTGCTCAAGAAAACCTGCCCACCAGTCTATCGTCATCTGCAGAAGCACAAAGTTGAACCGCTACTCTATATGACTGATTGGTTCCTATGTGCCATGACTCGCACATTGCCTTGGGAGACTTTGTTGCGTGTATGGGATTGCTTTTTAGCTGAAGGTATAAGGGTAATATTCAAAGTGGCCTTGGTCATCATTGGTGCCTCGCTCAGTCGGCATAAGGTACGAAAAACCTGTACCGGGCTATGCGAAACTTTGGCAGTGCTGCGCTCCCCACCCGATCATATCCTTGAGGAGGAGTTTATCATTAACAATATGATGCGTCTTAATCTGCGCGTCGAAGATTTTCAGATTGAACATACGCGTCAGAAGGCGCGTCGGGCCAAGCAGAAGGCTCAACATGAGGCTGGATCAGGCGAATCGAGTTCTAGCAATGGGCGACGCAATATTCCAACGCTGTGAGGCGGGCCTATAGCAATAATATTAATTATATTAATAATAACTAACTAACTATAACTAAAACTACAACAGGCAGCAAACAAATTGTTATTATACACACACAAAACACACACACACAAGATTTTTGTACGTTAAGTCGAATAGGAATTGTCGTGCACAAATTTGGAGAAGTGACTAGATATCATTAAGTTGAGCAGTTAATTAATTAAGATATACTGTTCCTCTGATATTATATCCTTGCGAAAAATGGCATTCACTTTGTCGCGGAGTTTGTAATACTTATAAAGAAATATCCGTTTATTGATTAAACTTTTAATACATATGTATATTTGTCTGATCGCGCACAAATAGCATCAATCCTTGAGATTTAAGTTTCTTCTTTTTTTTTTGAGTATGACTAACTTTTTAAGCGATCTTTGCAAGGATATAAGAAATATTTTGGCCTAGCCGAAGTTAGTTTTTTGACCATATTTCAACTTTTATATGCAAAAGGGATATGTTGCAATAATCAAGCAACAATTGAGAATATTATTAACTGTGTTTTTTTTTTCTCTAAACAATTTCTATCATTCCATTCTATCAAATTTAATTTATTATAAAGTTTTAAACTTTTGTTAAACATATTCAACTTTGTTCTATTTTGTTTTCAATGTGAGTGCAATTGTTTATGCTTTTCAAAAGTATTTATTTATAGAATATTTATTATATTTACAGTAAAATCAAATTTCTTTTAGTATTAAATATTGTGGAGTACATCGTACATATCGTATTATCATCGTATTATTATTATGAACCGACACAAATGTCAAAATAGGAACAACAGAAAATGGAATTATTATTTTTAACTCTAAGCTCAAATCAAAGTATTTGTTTATAAACAAACTTCGAACTCCTCCTCTCTGATTCCGACTTAAATTTGTTTTATTTTTGTGTAAAACAATCAATTGAAATGCGATTAAAAAAAAAGAAAACCCACACCTACACACACGTACATATATAATATATAATGTCGTTATATACATACATAGTTACATATGTATACATACATACACAAATAACTGAAATAATTTTGGCAGCTTCTGATGGAGATGTTTCTTTGTTTTGTTTTGTTTGTTTTTAGACAAAATTGAAATGAAATGAAATATTATTATTACTAATATTACGAAAATTTATTACGATTAAATGACATACAATTGAATCAGGTGTAACCAGATTTTATTTAATCCCTTTGTTGGTAAATGTTAAACGACTTTTTATCGATTTGTTTCATAGTTTCCAGAGACTTTTTCCATATGTCAACAAAGGCATAAAGGATTACGGACTTAAAGGATCAATAACAATGGAGCAATGTTCTATTCGAAAGTTTTATAGAACTGAAATCATAGAACATGATTTAAGTCCTAAAGATACAAAATTTTGACTGAGTCTAAGATATTTCGCACAAATCACAAATTAAACAAGCGCCCCTGGTTCGGGATGTCAAAGGGTAAGGATAATAATTTGATAATTTGTTGATTTAAATTGCTTATTTATTAACATTATATTTGATAAAAAAAATCGGGTATAATTTGGATTGGAAACAAGTTTGTTCAGATCTAAATTAAGAGTATAACTAAATCTCAAAGAAATCATCTAAATATATATTTATATAATTATTTTTTATACTTATTAATTACGATTATAATTTCAAGAAATCTTTCTTTGTCATACTGGGGGAAAGGAATTAAAGGAAAGTGTCTGTGAGCTGTGATAATGCATGAATGAGGGGGAGGAAGTTTGAGTACAATGTGGAAATAAATAGTCTGAGATTGTTCTTAATTACTATTAAAAATGTCAGTTCTACGGAAAAATTAGGATTATGAGTCAAAGTAGAATGATGTCTCTGTGGGGCAATAAATCATTTTTAATAATTACTTAAAGTTTAATTAAGAGTTTTTGTCCATCTTTTTAGAGAGACTTAAAGATTCAGTTGTCCACTTGATTTCAAAATTTGTGTTGTTTGTGGCCCACTATCCAAGTAAATATTGTTCCTCAAAATCATCGCCATCGTCTAGCAAATGCGGTGGCAGCGGCATGTATGGACCATTACCAGAACCCGAACTGGCCGCGGTCTCGTTCTCCAAATGACTGTCCTCGTCAGCCTCCTCTTCGGCGGCCTGTTGACGCACATTCTGCATTTGTTCATCGTTGTCCTCGATGGCCGGATGATGTTCTCGTATATGCTGCTGCAATTCTCGCATACTGTGCAGACCGGCTGCAGCATCAATGGCATCATCGCCCTCTGGATTGTCGCAGAGCAAACAGCGTATGTAAGCGGCATAAGGCAGATGTCGGAAACGATGCTGCTGCAGCACACGAAGCTTCTTCGTCTGCAATTCCTCATCGCAGTCATAGCAACGATAGAGATCGTCGCCAATTTTTCGCATATGTAAGAGTTCCTTTTTGCCGAGGCCATGGTAAATGTTAATGTGCTCCCGCCAAACGGCCTTGCTGCTTGTGTCGATATTGTCGCCACATTGCGGGCACATTAAACGATAGGCAGAGGGATCCACTTCCTCATCTTCCACAGTGACCACTTCACCACCTGCGCCATGTGACGCATCCTGATCATCATCATCGATGACTGGAGCATCTGGTCCGCTGGGTCTGTTATCGCATCTATTGGTATCCCTGTTCAAATGCTTAAAGAACATTTGTTTGCGCACAAACTCTCCATTGCAGGTCAAGCACTTGAAAGAGCGGTAGGGAAGATGACGGAATTTGTGCGACTGAAGCTGGCCAATGGCGCCCTTAGTGTGGGTGACCGTAACCCGCTTATAACATTCGAGGCATAAGTAATGATGGTTGTCAATCTGTCGAAAGTTAAGTCCCTCACGGCAATTGAAATTATGCTGCTCCACAATGTGTTTGCGCCAGAACGCATGCGAATCAAAATTCTGATTGCACTTTGGGCAGTAATATGTGATAAAATCCAGATCGACAGCATTGTGATACGAAATGCTATCCTCCAGCGTGTTTAGACCCGCAGGCCGAGTCGGTAATCCCCCTGGTTGGGGCTTCAGCGTTCGGCTGCTCCCCATAGCCGAAACCGATGACGACGATGAAGAAGCAACGGGTGACTCTGCTCTGTGGCTTCTTTTTTCCTTATCGGTTGAATCCTTTGATTGAACGTATGCATATTGCGGTTTATTGCGTTGCTCTCGCCAAGGCGTTTCCCGTTCAAAGATATTATGGCGTGTCCGGAGATGAGCTGCTATATTCGGTTTGTGGTTGTAACAAGTGCCACAGACTAGGCACTTGAGATACAAACGGTAGGGCAAATGCCGAAAGTGATGGTCCTGTAGTCCCTTTAGTTTCGAGTTGCAGACGATATCCTTGCACTGGGTGCACTGATATCGATATTTGTCTAATTGCCGCATATTCAAGTACTCCCGTTTATCAAAGTTGTGGGATTCATTGATGTGGCGACGCCACTCAAACTGCGTCTTATACTCCTCACCGCAGGATGGGCATAGAAAAATGTAATTCTGCTCAATTGTAGTGCCTGGAGAACGCATGGAGGTGGCGTTTGGAGTCTGTGTGGAAGACGCTGAAGATGTACTGTTTCTTTTCTTTTCCTCCTTAGACTCAGGGTATTTCTTTGAAGTATGCTTGGATTCTCTTAAGCTATGCTCCTCCTTGATGTGCATCTTGAGAGCCATTTGAGTAGTGTGTATTGAACCACAATCCGAGCACTTGAAGCGAGTGGGAGGTGGATTAGGTGGTGGTACGGGCGGAGGAGGTGGAGCAGGCGCATACTCATCGTCATCCGCCTGCATTTGTTCACCAAAATCATTCTCCTCAACGTTGCTCGGCTCCTCATCCAAGTATATAATCTCATATGTTTCATTAGCCACGGTAACAATTTGTTTACGCGGTTGCTTTGGCGTTAGAGGAGCATCGACACTTACGCCAGACTTTCGCCCAGTCTCCCAGCCCACACGATGATACGTAGCCAAATGTTTGACCAATCCCTTGCGATCCGTATACGTTTTGTGGCACTTGCGACACCTAGCATAGGCCTTAAATGGTAAATGCGTTATCCTATGCTGTTGGGCATTCTGTATGCCATAGGCATTCGTGATGATCTTCTCGCATTCTGTGCACTTCAACTGCCGTTCCGATATAATCTCAAAGTTTAGCTTTGTTATATCATTCATGCCGTGCACTTGCACTACATGGGTACGCCAATGTTTCTTTTCCATAAACTCTTTGCCGCACTGCGGACAAAGGTAATCGATGTGCGGCTCGTAGATATCATCACTACTTATCCTTCCACCACGTCTACGGACATCATCGGCATCATCGAAGATCATCTCACTGCCATCTCCTCCGTCGTCATCTGGTGCACAATTCAGCAATTGGTCGTCGGGCATATCTGCTGGTATCAGGGTTTCCAGATTATGATGTTTCAATAAATGAGTGACCAACTCATGGTGCTCCGTATAGCTCTTGTAGCACAGCTTGCAACGCAGCCATTCGGGCTGCGGAAGATGGCTGAATTTGTGAGCTCTCAGAGTTTTAATCGTGTTGGGAGTAACAATCTAAATTAAAAATGGGAAGAAACGCGTGGTTAATGGTTGTAAATCATTAATTTAATTGCCTCTTACCTGCTTGCATTCCAAGCATTGCATCTGCATGTCCACGCTCCTAAAGTTGAGTCCCCGACGACTTACGTAATCATGTACAAACTCAATGTGCTGGCTCCATTGGGCATGATTTTCGCACTCTGTCCCACAATCGGGACACATATAATGTATATAATCCTCACACAGTTCGGTGGAGCCCCCACTTCCATTTCCCGAAGGATGACTGCGCTTTCGCTTGGCTGACAAAGGCTGAGGGGTTGAGTTTTGTGGTGGATCTTCTTCCATATATGAAGTGGAGGACACACCGAAACTAGAGTCATCCAGATCAGGTTCGAGCACTTCATTCCTCACTTCAATGGCATCGTCATCGTCGGGACAGAACTCTTTTCGCTCAGTACGTGGCTCTCTAACACGTGTCTTACGTCCCGCCGCTGAGTAACCACCCCGCATCATGTTCACAATCTCCTCGCAATGCACCATTCGCAGGTGAACCATCAAATCTTGTCTGTTTTTAATTCGAATGAAGGAAAATATATTAGAAACAAGTCTTTTGTTGTTTTGTCTTAACAATTAAATACCATGGTCTTTGAATTCCTAAGTAAGAGAGGTGAATGTGTCCTTACCTATATTTGTACTCCCTTTTGCATAAGTAGCACTTTGTGCAACGATATGGCAAATGGGTGAACTTGTGCTTTAGAAGATTCTCACGACTGTGCATAGCTATGCGCTTGTTGCACTCCAGACAGCGCTGATATAGCTTATCCATGGCCACGAAATTAAGACCACGTCGTGTGTTGAATTGATGCATTTGGTTCATGTGACGCTTCCACTGGTCCTGTTGCCGAAATTCCGCTCCACATGCTGGACAAATGTATATTACGCCCAGCTCGTAGTTAATGGGAACACCATGTTCGTCGGTTGCATTTATTTGTGAGGTGGTTGGTCGCATTTGAACGCCAGATAAACGCACTTCTTTAGGCCGGCCGGAAATCGAACCACCTGCTGGCAATGAATTTCGATGCATCGGACGCACTGAAGCTGAAGTAGGGCCAGCTGGCCCTAGTGAAGTTGTTGCATTCTCTGCTATGCTTACAATCGGTTCCAATTCGAAATCAAAAATGGCATCATCATCAGGTTCTGGTCCCTTTTGCTTGCCATTTCTACCGTCCTCCTCAGTGGTCTCCATTTCGCCGTTATCCTCCATTTCCATAAGGTCATCATCATCATCAACGCATTCATCGCCATCGTAAGCCTCGGCCATTATGTCGTCAGTGTCCGCCGATGGCTTAAGACCAGTTCCCGTTCCATTGCCATATTGTTCGCTGTCCTCACCCTCCTCAAAATCATTGGAGAACATTGACGTCCACAGGTCCATGCCTTCCATTTCTGACCTGCTCGCGCGTATGTGGCTCTATGTGTGTGTATGTTTGTGTGTGCGTCAAGGTTTAACACAAAGAATAAGAAGAAGACAAGATGTTGAAGAACTAGTTTTTATCCTACGCACAGCGTTTGTTAATATAATTGTTTGGGTATATCCTTGCTATATATTTGATTTCGCTTCATTTCTACGGCACTTTTAACTGCGAGCGGACCGTCTGTAATCGCGTTTCACTCATTCTCTTTTTAAACCAATTAAAACAAAATTAAATCAACTAAAAAAAGTCTGCACAAATGCCATTTTTTTTGTTTGCGGCGATTTACTGTGTTGAAAAATGTGCCCGTGATTTGTCAATACTGAGATCACAGTTCCCAGGCAGTCACAACTTAGTATTTTCACGAGACTGTTAAATTTGAATGTGAAAAATGTGTGTGGATAGAAAATCACGATGCTTGTGCAATTTACCATTATAATATTTTCAATTAACAAAAAGGCTTTAATAAATAACAAAAAAAAAAAATCATAGAGGAAATCTCAAAATTAAGTGATTCTCAATTATATTTTTCAAATATCAAAGATAGTACATGTCAGTTCTTGATCATCACAAGTTTATGTATTCAAACATTATACAAAAGAAAGTTAATTTTAATTTTGTGTTTAGATTCTAATGCCCTATATTTCTCCTCAATTTATCAATTGTATCTATGAAGATGGCGGCAACGGTTTGTTCAGACTGCGTTTCTTAGCGATTATAGGACACTGCACGCTATGAGTTAACAAATTGGGCTTATAGTTGTAGCTAGTGTCACAGACCGAACACTTAATATACAAACGGTGGGGCAGATGCCGAAAGTGATGTTCCTGTAGAGGTTTTAGGTGCGATGCCAATAGGGAACCCCTGCACATTAAGCATTGATAAAGGTTCTTGTCTCGTATTCGCATTTTTAAGTACGGAAATTTATTAAATTGGTGCACCTCGTTGATGTGGCGACGCCAATGCAATTCCTTCATATATGTTAAACCACATGCGGGGCATATATATTGAAAGTTATCCTGAATATTGTTTGCAGGCAAAGACGTAGATGTGGAAGATTCTGTGGAACTCGGTACTGTTTTGGACAAGTCATTACCAAGTTCTTTTGCGGGATCCTTAGTGCTTTCCTCCGTCAGAACCTTTTTTTGTTCCTTTATGACCCCTTTTGTAATCCCAACATTCTTCGTGGGTTTTATTAATTCCGTTAAGCTATGGTCTTTCTTTCGTTGTAACGTCTTAGTTACTGTTTTTTGAATTAGAGACTCATCATGTTTAGGTTTCTTTGCAGGATGTATGGTTTCTTCCAGGCTACGATCTTTATTGTGTGCCTTCATCAGAACTACATTTCTGTCCGTTGCCCTCAGAGCCTTTGTTGAAGAACATGATCCACTTGCAGTCCCTACCGTTGTATTTCCATTTGTAGACTCCCCATTTAGAAGTTTCTTTGCAGGAATTTTAGATTCCCTTGAGTCCTCCTTGCGGTCTATCTTACTAACTAAATTTCCTTTGTGTGTCTTCGTCAGAACTACATTTCTGTCCGTTGCTGTGATAACCTTCTTTGCAGGAAGTGATCCACTTGCAGTCCCCACCGTTGTATTCTCATTTGTAGACTCTACATTTAGAGGTTTTTTCATAGGCATTGTAGATTCCCTTGAGTCCTCCTTGCGGTCTATTTTACGAACTAAATTTCCTTCTCTTGGTTTAGAGTTTGCAGACTCGGAAGTGATATACTTGCTGGTTGTATATTTGCCATTTACGAAATGTCTCCTCCTGATGTGCATCTTAAGAGCTACGAGAGAGTTGTGAAGTGAATTACATTCTTTGCACTTGTAGCAATGGGAAGTAGGGGAATTGGGTGGAGGTGGTGGTGGAGAGTAGGAACGATCATTAAGTGCTTTCGCTTTAATGTTCCTGCTTCGAGAACTACTCTGAATGCTTTTCGGTTCGTCATCCAAAAATGTAATCTCGAAGGTTTCATTAGCCACAGTAACAGTTTGCTTGCTGGGATGCGGCTGATGTTTGGGTTGTGGATTCGGATGCGGCATTTCCAGAATGCGATGTACAGTGACCAAATGGCTGACCAATTGCTTGCGATGTGCATAGCATTTTTGGCATTTGCGACATCTGGTGTAGAACTTGTATGGTAAATTTTGTAAATAGTTTTTAAATCGTGAATGAGCTAAAAACGCTATATGATTCAAACCGTGAGCTTGGGAGACATGTGCACGCCAATACTTCTTTTCTGTGAACTCTTTGCCACACTGCGGACAGAGGTAGTCGATGTGCGGCTCATAGAAATCATCGTTATTACTAATTTGTCCAAGACTTTTTCCATCAGCTCCGACGACATTAACCACCTTCAGCATAATGTCCCTAATAATAATAATAATTGTATTTCCATGTATTCCCTTGTTCTTCCGGAGACACAGTTGTAAATTTATTCAATCTCGTACAGGTTCTTTTTCGATTTTAATAAATATTAAAAACTAAATTTATTGTTTATATGACATCGCTGATTTGTAGTGCTGATAAACGCAAAATATTTGTGATAAGTCGCAGGTATGTAAAATACTGCAGACAAATAATCACTGATTTGAATTTAGTATTTTAAATTGAAATTGTAATCTTTTTTTAAATCCTGCGACTATTTTACTTTGACTAAGATAGTTTTCAACAATTTGTTTAATTTTTAGATTTTCTTGTTATTATCCTTTTTAAAACGGGCTAAAACGTTATACACTGCTGTTAACTTAATATGTTGTTTGTGAGACTTCTAACACTACTTTTCACGATTTGCTTTAATTTTTTAATCAGCTGTTGTTGAATAAATAGAATTTTATATCATTGCAATGAATTAAAACAGAGTGTATTCTTTTGCCAATATGAGTAGCTTTTCACCAGATTTACGTAATTTTCGTTCGAGCTATTATGATAAATGTTTAATAAACAGCGTCGAGGAAAAGAAGTCCCTCAATAAACTCTTACAGGATGAGGTTCGAAATCGTTCCAAATTAAAGCAATTCTGCATGAATTACACAGTTCCCAATGCCCAAAGAACTCTGCTGTGGTCTCTTGTGATGGACATAATGCCTCTCCACAAGTCGTCCACATCATTCATACGGGATCAAAGACGCGAGGTCTACGAGGACTTACTTCGAGCTGTGACTGTTATGCGTGCCATCGACCAAACAAAACCCAAAGAGCTGGTAATGCACACTATGTGGCTTGTTGAAACAAATCGATTGCAGAGCAGCAATAGCAGTTCCGGTATCCAAGAGGATGACACGCAGTTTATAGATATAGTACGCACCTTACTTCAGATATTCAATGACGATGTGGATACTTATTGGATGGCCAAAGGATTCTATCAATATACACGCGAGTTGAAGCGAGAATGCGTCAAGCTAAAGGAAATGACCCAAACACTCTTGAAGCGCGAGGATATAGCGTTGTTCTATCGATTGGAGAAATTGGGCCTATTTGAAGAAAACACAAAGCTCCTGGACAATTGGTACATTACATGCTTTGCCGGCGTTATTTGTGAAATGATGTTGGTTAAAATCTGGGACAAGGTGTGCGGTGGATCGCGTAAAATTGTGATTTTTCTATTTCTGGAACTGGTTAAGGATATCAAATCATTGATTTTTGATCTCAACTCATTAGCAGAGCTCAAAGCACTAATTGAAACAGTAAGTAGACTCTACGAGGAAATTTTATAGATTTAGTTAATGTTTTGATTGCAGGTTAAAGATCTCGATGGAGTAATCGTGAACAAGGCCATTAAATCTTTACAAAGCAATAACAGCGAAATAGAGTACACTCACTAGTTACAAATTTTTTTTAGAAATGTATGATTTATGTATATTAGGCAGCTAAGATTATAAACAACTAAATGTACTTGAAAACCACATCCTTCTTGTCCGCTACCGTCTGCAATTCTAGGGTGACAGGGCATTGTAGCCAATAGGATAGTAATTCCTCCGTGTAACCGACTAAAAAGTATATCTTGCGCGGACTTATTGCCTGCCGAATGATGCCAGCAATGCGTATTGTGTTATGCTGACGCTTAATAATCACCTCCGAGCAGACCAAAGCATGCCATGTTCCAGTTATGAATTTTCTTATAAAAACGTCCTCAATAGCGGTTTGTGATGGGCGCAGACCATCCTTTAATGTGGCTGTTAATTTGATAAGCCAATTAGTTTATGAATTAAATAAATAGTTAATTAACCACATACATGTATTCCACGAGTTCCAGGACTTGCGGTGCCCTATGAAATGGGGAGGGTTTGCCATTTCGTAGGTAAGGGGCCTGTCTCGCTTTGTGGTTATGCGATAGCGGCCGGATTGCACGCGACAGCAAACGGCACTGGTGTGTAAGGCCGCTTTGCTAACCTGAGCCTGGACGAGGGCCAACTGCGGTGTTAGCTGAAAAAGTAGTCGCGTTGCATTACAGTTTACTTTATTATTTATGATTTACCTTTGCTAAAAAACTCATATTGCTTTTGTCAAGACCACAAAACACTGCGCCCAACAGCTGATTGACGTGACGTAACGAGAAACTAGAGGTGAGCACCGACCGATATCCGATAACTATTATCAAGCTCGATTCCAACCGTTAAAATGTTCTCTAGTTTCAATGAGAATTTTAAAAATAATTTAGTTCATTTGTAACATTTTCTATATTTATCGCATAACTAACATTTACAGATATATTCGTTTGTGGAAAACTAAAACTTTTTGCGTTTCTTGGCACGAGCCAATTCATTAAGCTCGCCTTGCTGCATAGAGGCCTCCTGGTAGATCCGTTTGACCTTTTCATGTCGTTCCTTATCACTGCAATGAACACAAAATTATTAAAATCCCTTATTAATAACCAAACATTTAAAATTTTTACCTTTGGAGTATTTGCTTAAGCTTAAGCTCTTGCACGAAGGCCGTGTCCCGACGAATTTCACGAATGGCTCCCTTCTTTTCACGCCTAATCTTGTGAACTAATTTAGCTCGCTCTTCCTTGGCCTTTGACATCTTTGGTCTGCGCTTGTCATCGTAGACAGCTTCGAAACGCGGCTCTAGGAGACGTAAGGCCTTGGGTTTTCTTTCAGCTGGGGCTAGACGCTTTTGCTTCTGCTCCGCCAACTGTGATAACAATTCCTTCGCATCCTTGTGGTGTTTATGGACATGGGCTGGGTAAAGTTTTAGGGGTAGCTGGTTAAAAAGGGGCAGGAAAGGCGCGGCCAAATAACATGCCCCAGGATGCTCAGCTACCAACTCCATGGCTTCTCTAATCAAACAGAGTGATGTGTCTAGGGCTCGCACCTTAAAGTCTAGTGTAACTGTGTGAGTTACCAGATCTTCAGGCTGAAGCTTTTGCTCGCCCAGACTTGCACTCTCTTCTGCTGTTGACGATGAGATGGCCAAGAGTTTACTCAGGGGTCCATTATTCTCAAAGGGTGGCGGGATCTCAACTTGTTCCACATCTCGCTTGGGTATAGATATGTGGACAACTCCTTGCAAGAAATTAAAAACACATGGCAGCAAACGTTTTGACAGTGATCCAAATTCCAATGCAATGGTAACTAGAAATAGTCCCATTCCGATGTCCTGTCGTGTTCGCACTCTCGCTCTACTCAGGATGTGCTGCATAAAGATGTAGGTGGGTGTGGCCAGCGGATGTCGAAAATCAGAAGTTGAATATATATTAGCCACCAATTTAAAATATATTAATGTATCCAGGGTTGGATAAATTTTGTGATTCTTTAGATAGGCCCCATACTTTTCTTTGATCACATCTAGCAAAGTGCTGGACATGCGTAGCGGGTTTAACTGGGTAAGGTCATACAAATGAGGCATAAGTCCTGATATTAATTCAAAATTTTTACCAATATCCTGTTCGCTTGCATCCTCAAAGCGATCCTTTATATACTGCAACAGATAAGAATACAGTTTAACCACATGCTCCCTGTTGACCCCCTCGAGCTTGGGATGGTGACATTTAATTAGACGCTCAACAATGGTTGCTTGCTGGCCAGGCTGAGGATATTGGTCAAAGAGTTGCGTAAAATCTTCATAGGTTTTGGGCATCTTAAGAGTGAAAGGTATGGTAGTATCTTCTATTTTCGACTCTATGGAAGTTAATGACTTTTTCTTGGGTGACTTTGAGGCAGGTTGCTCTGGCGCCGTTTCTGCATCAGATCCACTGTCTGATTCCTTGAGATCACTTAAGTTATCTACTTCAGAGTCATCATCGCTTTCTTCCTCCTCATCCTCTTCTTCCTCACCATCCTCTTCATCATTATCTTCCTCTTCATCTCCAGCGTTGTCATTTTGAATTTTATTTGGCTTTCCATTAAGATGAGTACCTAAGTTGCCATCCAAATCATAAGCTAAAGTATCATCTGGTTCATTGTCGTCTTCGGCCACAAAATAACCATCATCCAAATCATCCGCTGAACGATGTTTCGGTCTTGCCTTGGTGTCTTTTTCATCCTCTTCACCATCGGCTTTCATGCGCCGCAACCTCTCATTTTCCATTTTCTCCAGGCGCTCGGCCTCCTGTTTTGCCAGCTCTTCGACATTTATCAATTTGTCGGTGACACTGCCACGCGGCTCAAATATCATCTCCTTAAGCAATTTATCATAAGCATCTGGTGGTGGTTTTGGCGCCTGTTCATCCTTGGTCGCCTTAGCCACCAAAGGCAAGAGCAGTTTATAGTTGGCATCCAATTTTTCCGTAAGATCATAAACTTCATCCTTTTCCTTGGCAATTTCATTCTTGCGTCGCTTTTGCTCAAGTATCATCTTATCGATTGCCGTTTGGCGATCTTGGTCCGTTTCATTATCGCCACCTCCAAAATTTGCAGCAGATGTAAAGTCGGCTAGAAAAAAAATTAATTTATTAATGACATACTGACGGCAAAACTGCAATTGTTTTTGTAGTTTTCACTTACCATCCAAACCTTCATCGTCCAATTCTTCATCATCAGAACGCTCGTCTCGATACTGTTCAATCTCCTCCAGTGTTTGGCCACGATGTGTCAACAATTCATCGTCGTTCAGATTGTATCTTTCAGCTTTGTTTGAAGCACGCACCTGGGACATCTTTTCTGCCAGGAAACGGGCGTTCATCACCGTCTCGGTTAGTTGATCCCCGCTTAGATGTTTCCCGATTCGACGATCTACGAATTTGTTTGTCTTGTTTTTTACAGCATATTGTTTCCCAATGGTCTGAGCACGTTTCTGTAGAGCTTTAGCCCGTGACACTCCAGGCATTCCGCGATCATGCTTGCAAATTCTACCCAGAATCTGAAACTTTTCCTTGTTGACATGGATATCAAAGGCATTTTGGCCTTTTGTGGCTGTTTGATCTGTGCTTGTTTCAAACGGATTTTTGTTGCCGGATTTAGCTGACTTTTTTGCATATACCGCATCAGAGTTTGCCCGTTTATTCTTTGCACCCATATTTCCCAATTATTTATGATTGAAACAGATTGGATATAAATGCATTTAACAACAAAATAGGCTACACGTGCGAGGCGGCAGGTTTAAGTGTGACCCATGCCATACTGCTAGAGATGGCAAAACTGTAACCGTGACTCATACAGGGTCACAATATTAATCAACTTATCGAAAGATGTTATAATATTTGAAAATGGTAGAAAATCGCTGCAGAAAAAGAGATTTATCCCAATCCCTTATGTTTAATTCTTGGATGTATTTCTTAGAATTTACTAGAATTACAAACAATTTTAAAAATTCATTTGTCTGTAGCGATAAAATTACCCAAATCACCTATTATTTAACTACGCACTGGTAACACTAAAATAATTACGGCATCTGGTAACACTGGCTTATATTGAAGCGACGTCGTGTCGCCATTTTTGAGAGAAAAAAAATAAACGTATACAAATTGTGCTATAAATTTTTTTAATTTTGCTGAAATCGCTGTAAACGCTTAAGTTGCAAGTGTTGATTGTCCACTGTAATGAGTGGAACACCCCCAAGTATGCTATCGACAAGCAATGGTGGTGTAAAGGAAAAAGAACGCTCCCGTTCGAAAGACCGCAGTCGTGGAGACAGGGACAAGGATAAGGACAGAGACAAGAAGAGAAGGTAAGAAATGGTTATGAATTGGCACTTTGAGTCAATCAAACTGTTACGCAACAAATTACATTTGGCTTTTGCTTTGCAGAGATCGGGACCGTGATAGTAGAGACAGAGACGGTGGTAGTAGTCGTCGGCGAGACCGCGACAGTCGAGAACGGGACCGGGATAGGGATCGAGAGCGAGACCGTGATCGTGACTCCCGATCGAATCGTAGCCGGTCACGCAATCATGACGACTACGACAGAAGGCGCTCCAAGCGTTCGCGCAGTCGAGACCGCGATCGAGATCGTAAGCGTGATCGTGATTCACGGTCGAGACGCAGCAACTCTCGAGGAGGCGATTATGACCGCAGTCGCCGGCGTCGGTCGCGTAGCCGAAGCTACGAAAGACATCGTGGCGATCGTGATAGAAGCAGCCGTGACAGGGATCGAACTGCGGAACGCAGCCATGTCAATCCTTTCGATACGTCGTCCAACAACCGCATATCCTTGCTTGATCAAGAGTTACGTTTACCTTCGCTTTTTGATCGCCAGGCCCAAATGCCAACGTCTTTGGAAACCATACGAGAGGAGCCTCGTGAATCCCGTTTTGATCTCTCACAAACAATTCAAGAGTTAATGGGTACTGCTGGAGTAGCCAAGGGATTTGCATCATTCTTCAACAGTCAGAATAGCAACGATTCAACAAGCAATGGAGCATTGGACAGTTTTAGTAAGTACTCAAATCTCACAGAGCTTAAGAATAAAATAATCAATTTAAAATATTTATAGT
This sequence comes from Drosophila tropicalis, assembly GCF_018151085.1. Taxonomy (NCBI): domain Eukaryota; kingdom Metazoa; phylum Arthropoda; class Insecta; order Diptera; family Drosophilidae; genus Drosophila; species Drosophila tropicalis. The sequence continues at coordinate 1,102,253 of NW_027173374.1, forward strand.
GGAGAGTGCTGCTGATAGGAAACGGAAACGCAAATCACGTTGGGGTGGTAGTGAAAATGACAAAACATTCATACCCGGCATGCCCACCATTCTACCCTCCACGTTGGATCCGGCCCAACAGGAGGCTTATTTAGGTAATACTATTTCTCTAGTTTTTTCTACAAAATCTCTTTTGTTTAAGTTTAAGTCACCAGATAAGTGTTGTTTAAATTTGTAAGTGATCCTTAGTAACGTAAGTCTAACTAATTAGCCACATTAGCACAGATAGTTGCGATCAGATCAGATGCAGATCCAGGTGGAATGGCACAGCAGACAGAGCAGAAGATCGAGAACGTAAACACACACAATCAAAAATTAAGACAAACTAAAAATTGCATTGAGACAACTATAATTATAATCTCTCGTTCTCTTTTTGAAGGGATTCCGGCCGTGCGACATGACACGATACCCAAGACACGAGTTCCAAAAATAATTACGGTCCTCCTAACATAATTCAATTACTATCTAACTTCAATATTACGTGTACATTAACTTAACATTCAATTCAATTCCAATTCAATTCAATAATCATATTTTCAGTTAGGTTATTAGGCAACGGAATGAATGTGAGAATGATTCATTCAGATATACACAGAGAACAAATTTGTCAACATAATTTTTGAATATTGTTTTCTTTTCTAGATCGTAATCAGCAATTAACGTTTACTAATGTCGAGATTGCTCTCGATTTTCTTCCTTCTTTTCTAACGCCTTCTAATTGCAGTTCAATTTCAAATCGAGGAGATTAGCCGCAAGCTGCGCACAGGTGATTTGGGCATCACACAGAATCCGGAAGAAAGGTTTGCAAATAAGTTCCAATACCCACCCGAATCCCAATCCCTATGTCCTACTCTTTCCGTTCTATATCTATTTTGAAACTACACATCACAGCACGAATAGCCTAGACCGATCGATCGATGGATGCAACGGAGGATATACTAATGATAATATATCTGATTTGTACAGGTTTAAAATGTGAAATAGGGTGAAACGAAATACCCTTTAAAAAAAGAGGTGTTACATGGGTTTTCAGAACAAACGATATATTTCATAATGTTGTTTTAAAAAGTGAAAGCCAAATAGCGAATGGAAAAACCCATGTAAATCCTTTTAAAAAAAATGTAGCATAAATAATATAAAACAATTTCTTCCCGGTGAAGGTTTTACAAAGGTCCCAAGCATAATGGAATCCAGTCGCGACTTCCTGTAAACAAAAAGGGGAGGGGGATTGGCTAAAGGGCCAAAATTTCAATTAATTTAAAATCAAACTAATTCCATTCCATTTCATGGCAGCGATTAAGTTAACCAAAATAACTAAAAGTACGACATTATGTAAGCGCCTGAACAAACCACAACAACAATGGAAACAGATTCGATTCAGCATTATTTTAATAATGTCACATTTCTTCTCTCTTCCAACAAGAAAAGAATATCTATCGGTATTATTGAGAGACCATTTTGCAGAAGAACGCGTCCGAAGGTCCAGACTCTCTCCATAGAGACGTGCAGAAATACACATAAAAACAAATCGAACGAATTAATCAAAATTCTTCTTTTCTCAATTCCCCAGCGAATCTTGTGTTGGCTCTTATTTAACTTATTTTTTTTTTATTCTTCTGCTAATCCATAACCTTTTGCTAATGAACTTGATTAATGAATTTGATTTGCAAACTTACAGCATACGATATACGATATTATTTGTAGTACGATAAGTGTCCTTTAAGTCTAGTAAAATTTAGAGACAAAAAACAAAGCGGAAGAACAGTTATAATATTGAAGACAATATTTAAATTTTGTCTAGTCCAAAAATAGTTTCACAAAATGGCTGCGTTTTATTTTGCTCTGGTCATCCGCAGATCACCGTCCCCGGAGCCTATCTATAGTTCTGATGGTAAACGTTTGAATACCCGAGAGTTTCGCTATCGAAAGCGCCTGGAAGAGCAGCGTCATCAGTTGATTGTCAAGATGCAGGCAGTGAATCCAGAGTTCAAGCCACCAGCGGATTATAAGTAAGTTTTTTCAAGATCATATGTCCCTTTCAGGTTAAAACATTCATATCTTTCAATTGGTTTTTAGGCCGCCAGTTACTCGAGTGAGTGATAAAGTCTTGATACCACAGGAGCAACATCCTGACATCAATTTTGTTGGTCTACTGATTGGACCACGCGGCAACACATTAAAAGCCATGGAAAAAGACACGGGAGCGAAAATTATTATACGTGGCAAGGGTTCTGTGAAGGAGGGAAAAGTCGGTCGTAAGGATGGACAACCCCTGCCCGGAGAGGATGAGCCATTGCATGCCTTTATCACTGCTCCCAATCCGGAGGCTGTGCGAAAGGCTGTGGACAAAATTAAGGATGTCATACGTCAGGGAATCGAGGTACCAGAGGGACATAACGATCTACGTCGCATGCAATTGCGTGAGTTGGCCCAATTGAATGGAACTCTGCGAGAGAACGATATACAGCGTTGCACTTGCGGGTCAACCGATCACAAATCGTGGCAGTGTCCCGACAAACCGATTATCACCAATACGATTGTGTGCACCTCATGTGGCGGAACTGGCCACTTGACCAAAGATTGTCGTAATAAGCGGCCCGGTGCGGGAGTCCCTGGCATGACAAATGAAGATTCACAGGCCAAAATCGATGAGGAATACTTGAGCTTGATGGCTGAACTGGGTGAGGGTCCGCCTCCGGCTGCGCCCAAACCAGAAGCACCGCCTGCTGCTCCACAGCTGCATCGTGCAAGCTACAGCATTTTTGACAAGAAACCATCACAGATGCAGGCCATCCAATCCCCACCAGGGAATTCATCTCGTGACCATCAACGCGATATGAACAGCTGGGGATCAGTACCCAGTGGCCATGAGCATAGCAACATGGGAATGGATCAACATGGCATGGGAATGGAGCAGCATGGCTTGGGCTTGGATCACGGCATGGGTATGGGCATGGATCACGGCATTTCGCCCTTTGTGCCAGCACCACCCCCAGTGGCTCAGGCTCCGCCGCCAATGCCTCCACCACTGATGCCCTGGATGAGCGCACCACTTCCACCGCCACCGTCTACTGAGCCCATAAATCCACCCATCCCTGGCACACTACCGCCATGGATGAGTGCGCCGCTTCCCGCCGCCGCCGGCTACCGAGCCCATGAATCCACCCATCCCAGGCACACTCCCGCCGTGGATGAGTGCACCGCTCCCACCGCCACCGCCTTGTGCTCCCCCTCCACCATCCTTATCTCTGGCCCAACCGCCACCTCCTCCACCCCCAACCAATTAGACATGCTTCATTTTTAATATGACCATAGTGCTCAACCCACATGCGACTGGCCCTGCAATCAATTTAGTAACCTTTGACTATTCACTTAACTATTATTATATAATCTAAATAACTAATTGGTATTCTATACTGTTGCTTCAGTAAACGAAATTGCAAATTACTATTAAACAAATAAATCAGACGCATTTGTTTCTATTTGTTGATCTGTCCTATCGATATCTTCAGTTTTGGTCTCCATCTATGTTGATTAGGATAATCCTTTCTTGTATGTAAAGTACGTAAGTACTAAATAACGTTCCCCTTCCAATGAATATGACTTCGCGCACACGATCGGTTTATTTCCATGTCTTTTTGTTTATACATTTATGTATGGATTTGGGTGAGAATGTTTTAGGTTCTTTCAAAATATGTGTATGTGGTGTAATGAGAATAAATCATTATTTTCAACCATGTTTTGCAAAGTATTGCTTGGACTCATCTACATCTGGTTTAATGGTAGCTGGATTGGACTTTGGATTCCAATTGGCTGGGCACACTTCGCCGTGCTGTTCAACGAATTGGAAGGCCTTGATAAGACGTAGAACTTCATCAACCGACCGGCCAACTGGCAAATCATTGACGGAATACTGGCGTAGAATGCCATTGGGATCAATGATGAATGTGCCTCGCAAGGAGATGCCTTCTTTGTCCAAGAGAACATCATAGTCAGTAGATATTTTCTTGGTCAGATCGGAGAGCAGTGGATAATTGAGTTGACCAACGCCTCCATTCTTGCGATCCACATTGCACCAGGACAAGTGACTGAAATGCGAATCAACCGAGACACCAACCACCTCGGTATTGATGTCTTGGAACTCCTTAATGCGTTCGCTAAATGCAACAATTTCCGTTGGACACACAAATGTGCTGCATGTAGAGAACCAAGGAATATTAATCAATAGGTCGCCGGGATATCAATTGTACTTACAAGTCCAACGGATAGAAAAAGAGAACTAAATACTTTCCCCTATAGTCTTCCAGTTTAATCTCCTGGAAGTTATTACCCACCACGGCCAAACCTTTGAAGTCTGGAGCGGGCTGCTGGACGCGCACAGCGCAAACTGGGGCTGCTGCAGGGGAAAAGATAGAGAAATTAGTCCATGGCAAATGGCCAATGGCATAAGCCCACTTACTCTGATGCAGCAGACGTTCAAATTGCTTTGACTGACGACCAATAGATTTGCCCAACAAAGGCACCTAAAAGTCATTATCATAGAATTAATACCATTTCCGATCGTTAAATTATGTAATCGCAATGATTTGCATATGAGCAAATTCTTCTTGTTTATCCTCTCATGACTTCATTTCCATGTGTCACTTACTTGGCGTAACATAGCGCGTCCAATAAAAGACATGTTTCTTGATTTAAATATATATGGTCAACAGAATTGCCAAATACCTCAACAATTAATTATAATTCTGAACCGGCACAATGTGTCAATAAACATATGAAACCTTCACCATATGTTTTCTCTCATTCGCCCCAACCGCAGTTCGCCGTAAAAATTGAACAAAAACCAGAACAAAATAAATGTGGGCAAAGAACCAGTTCCTTTTCAGTGGCGCCGCCCAGCTGTTGACTCTTTAATGCATTTCAGCATTTTTAAATGTTACTTTTTTGGTTAAGCGAAATTATGATTTAAATCAAATATTTGTATAGCAGATAAATTATTTTTTATTTATTAAACATTTTTAAGCTAGTATTTGTAATTAAATTTCGAACCATATAGTTAGTTATAGTTTGTGTAAATTTTTTAGGATGGGGCTGGCTTTTTGTCTGAAAATTAGTATTGAAATTTTTAAATATTAAACGATAAATGCTAGAATATGTTTGAAAAGCCAAAATTTTCTTAGGCAAAGTCATAAAAATATTATTAGCTTTAGAAACCCAAAAAGAAGCCATAATTTGGATAACAATAGAGTTTATGGTCCCAATATTTAACTATTTTCAAAGCAAACTTTTATCAGTTATAAATATTTTACAACTAAAGCAATAAGTAAGAAAATAAAATCTTTAATTTAATCACTAAGCAAAAAGTAAGTCATTGTTATTAAATTAAAGATTTTGTTCTTCTTTCTGCTTCGTAGTTTTGATGAATAAAATTGTTCTTTTTCCCCGTGTAGGATGTAGGTCCTCGGCTAGCCTCTTGTTAAGTCCACCCAAGAAGATTAAGGGAAAAGTGTAGCAAAATATTTATGCATATTTAACACACACTGCACACGCGGCACAATGGTAATGAGCTACTTACTGTTGCACCTACAACATGCATACATACATGTCCTTTGTTTCTGGGATGCATAATCTAGTAATGCCCGAAAGCGGCTCAACTCGGGCTCGAACTCACATGGCAGTTGAGAAGATTTGTAGTGGCAACAAAGGAACATCTTTCTTGGTTCTTGCGGCGGCACAAACAACAACAAAATTTATATCCGTATCCCCGATCTCGATACGAATTTCTCCTCCTTTTGTGTGCAGAGAGATGGAAAGAGAGATCCATCACGAAAACAATGTTCTCTGTGTTTTTCTATATGACAACTTACTTTTGTATTGGCAAAATACACTTTGCATCTGCCTCCATGGACAACCATTAGATGGGTGATAAGTTGGGCCAATAAATGGTGGAAGGGGGTGGTGGGGCGAATGTAACAGGGGCACTTTCCTTTCCCGCAATTAGTCAATTCCCATGTTTGCAATTACGCCTCACGTTCCCCTTTTGTGTGTTTATGTGTGTGTGTGTGTGTGTGTGGGTGTTTAGGTGTGTGGGTCTGGGAACAGCAACCATTGCAGATTCTTTCCCCCATTTTCCATGCTTTTCTTTTGCTCCCTGCGCGCTCATTTGCCGGCTTTTTACAATTTTCGCTGCTTTTCATCTGTAATTTGGCGCAAATTACGCGCACTCCAAGTGTCTGTCTGCCTGCCCGTCTGTCCATCCCCCACCATCATTCCATCTCTGCCCGCAGGTTCTTCACCGTTAACTTTGTTTATGTGTGCGAGTAAGCGCCCATTTTTGATGGGAGCGTTGGGGAAGGGGAAAAAGGATGGGTTGGCCCAATGTTTGGCGACGGCGGGGCAGGCGGGGGGCCAGTACGAAGTGCGTTAAAAGGCAACGCTAAGTAATTATGTTCAACTTTTGTGGCAACCAACCCAGGTGAACGAATACAATACACCATGGAACAGAACAAAAAAAAAACAACATCTCGAAAGGAAACAAAAAAAACACACACACTTTTTGGTAATTTTACTATACCCCCAAAGGATGTAGGGTAAAAAAAAAACCCTCAAAAATATCATATTTACAGCATATGGGATCCATATTGAATCATTTACTTCTATGAGTTTGAATACATTTTAGAATTTAATTTTGATGCCAAATTCCTAAAATGCTTTAGTATTATTTAACATGGATCATTTAGGTAATTTCAAGAACATAAATTAATTGAGTTATACCTATACATATAGAAATATAGAGACTAAAAGTCCTGAACTCCCAAAAATCGGTTTGTTATCGACAGAACTATTTTCACTTACGCCAAAATCTCAGGAATATTTGTAGTTCTTATCTATCCATTAGCGATTCGATTATTCCAAGTCGTAAAGGTTCTTTGAAAGCCAGTCTTACTAACCTTACTAACCTTATGAAACATACTTAAAAAAGGTTCAAAATAAAAGGACATGCGGAAAAGGTTCTTCTACTTTGAATGAGTAGATCTAATTAATAGATCTACAATCATAACTCTGGGTGCTCTAGGATCCCCAAATATTATCAAAGCTCCTAATTCTGCTGAGAAATTGAATCAGATTTAGAATCTTTGTTAAATCTGTCACAGTAGTTTCGATGATATATTATTATTAGGATAGGATATAACTGTAAACTATCAGCCTAAATATATTTTGCAAGTTTCGATTCCATCTACCTTTATCTATCTATCCTATCTGTCCTATCTATCTATTTTGTTCGGTTTTTGAACTGAAGTTTGTATTGGGACCAACCAAAAACTCATCGAACTTTAGTCACTATAACCGGACAGACATTATAAGCGGAGTCGTTATAGCCGGATTCTACTGTAGGTCACTTAATAATTGGCATTGACAATCACGCTTTTAAAGGGGACATCAGTTCTGCGCTTGTAATTACGCATTTAGAGAGTAATGCTATGTGTGTAATTGAAGAATTTCGATTTCAAATAGACCTGACACCAGGTACCCATGGTATTTTGGAAAATTCCAGGGAATTTTGTGTGCACGCGTACTGAAAATCCATGAGCAGTGCTCTAATTCCATAAACCATAGACTGCTGGACTACGTTTACCAATTAAAACCCACGTCGGTATGTCTGCTTTTGTCCACTCTACATGTATGTATGTACATACATACATACATACATACATATGTATGTATATCGTTTTCACCCAATCTCATAGACCCACTGGAACCGCCCGCAGGATTTGCGCAGATTTACATAATTTAAAACAAACAGAGCACTTGAATCTCTGCCATTGAGAGTGTGTTTATCTTACGAATAGGGATTGCTGATATCTAGTGGGTGACCCAAATAGAAGATATTCTCTTAAGAGGCGTTGCCGCCATTCACACGCATTCCTCCAATGCATTGTCCTCTGCTCAGGTGCCGCATTTTGTACTTTATTGTCAAACAGATGCCGTCATATTAGAAGAAATCTGCTTACCTTTCTTCTTTGCCCTTCAAGTACTTACAAGAGTGCCGAACGTTTGGCCCAGATTTTCGAATTGTGACAATTGTCACAATGAAGCATGGCTTAAGGCATGAGGTGACCTGAACTGAGGTGAGCTGAGGTGATGTGATGTGATGATGATGATGTGAGCTCTGGGCCAAGAGCGTAATCCTGATGCAAAATCTTTGCTAATGTGATTCATATCGTGCGTTTTTTTCTCTTCCTTTTTTTCTTATGAGAAGAAAGAGTAGTCCCATTACCCATTACCCGATGTTCTTTTTTTTTTTCCTCCCTATAGACTTAACACTTTTGTCCTGAAATTGGAGAACGCAAGTTAATTAGGAAAGTGTTTGGTGTATATTTCAGTTTTTCTTCTATTCAATTTATCTTTTGCCAATATCTTCAAGATGATCGTGTGAAATGTCCTTGCCGAAAGGCAGGTGTGATATCTGAATAATACAAAGAATTGTTGGAATATTTAGGACAGAGATAAATACAAAGTTTTTACTTAATTGAGAGAGTTTAAAATTGAATTAGTTTTCTGTTTCTCAAATTCTCTATAATTTTTCGTAAATATTTTCAACAGGCTTTAATTGCCCAAAATTTCAATATTTGATGCCTTTTTTTTGCACCTTGCTTTATTCACAATTGGATTTTGCAAGCGTCCTGCCTGCCCCTTTTTGCTTTTTCGTTTTGTTGGCACTGGGAAAACCATTAAAGAAATTACATGTTGTTGCTATCCGCAGATTCTCTTTTGGTGTTGGGCGGGGTGCGGATGAATAAATGCAATGTCTATCTCCAACACCGAAGTTTGTATTCCCTTGCAGCAGCTTGGCTCTCACTTCATTTGGGGATTATGTGCCAAACGAATCCGTATTGTTCTTACAAAATATGGGGTTACGTTTCAAAACTTTTACAGAGACAGAGGTGGCTAAATAACAATATTGAAAGGACGTGTTAAGTGAGAGCCAAGTTAACATAATTCTAGGTACATACATATAACAACAAAAGATACGTATATCATACAGACATACATATCTATATATAGATAATACCTAGTCGGTGGCTTAATTGAGACCTACTAAATCTACAATTCTGTTGTTCCTCGATTTCGAACCCTGACGTAGTTGGAGTTTCCACGTTCCCCGTTCCGGGGATAATGGAAACGATTGTGGACAAGAAATATCTATCTTTATTTAAGATCTGTCCTTAGTAGGACACTTATTAAGTTGCCTGCATTGACGGGGTATGGAAAATAATTGAAGGATGCGGAAAAGGAAGATGCATTAGTAATCATTATAAGAATTGTTTTCCGACATATTTAAGTCTAACAAGTAATATTGATACTTCTGAACTTTATTCTCCAGGTTATCTATTTCAAAATTGGTAAACAGAGTATCCAATATAACTATTTGCAATGGACTTTTGTTATATCATGAAATTATCCCACCAATCGTCGACGAGTCGACAAGCTGAACGAGAATATATATGTAAGTATAGGATGTATTTACATGGTTGTATGTGTCATATATACATATCGGCAGATGACAGAATGTTGCATAATAATCCTCTGCAAGAGTGTCAAATCCGATGACTACAGAGAGCACTTAAATGTCAGACATGGCCTGTATTAGGGTGGTGGTTAGCGGGGGGGCGTGGCGTGGCATGCAGCCAGGCGCTTGTTTTGTGGGCAGCAACATCAAAGTGATTGAGTTGTTGCGATTGCTTTTGAAGCATTCAAAGGCAAAATGGGTTCCCCCACATGAAGTGAGAAAGAGTGAGAAAGGGAAGGTGTGGCAACAAAAACGTGTGAGGAGGGAATATTTATAAAAGCAAAATTTATATATAAATTAAATTAAAAGTGCCATTTATCGATGTGTTAGTGTATATAAGTTGCCTCATCATGGCTCATCAATTGGTCACAATTTGTCGACTGGTCAGACGCATTTTTGCTTTTGCCATTCTGCTTGTTTTCGTTGTTGTTGTGCAATTTTGCCATTATTGACCGCAAGTAAATTTAAATTAAATGCAACATAAACTCCTTTTATGCACTCGCACACACAGACAACCACCCCCCCGCCCTCACACCCTTCCCACTTGCGTCTGTTGTGGCGCATTTGTTTACCAACAATTGCCATTAAAAATTTAAATCAGAGCAATTATTATTAATGGGCGAAAGCGCTTTTTATAAATGTATTCAAATTGCCGCAAATTGTGCGAAGCTGTTAAAATGCAATCCGAAACCTTTTAAAACCAAACCAAAGCAACAACAACAACAACAACATTGATAGCAAAAACAACAACTCCAGAATTCAATGGTCATTTAATTTTCACACACAGATTTTCCAACGAATTTTTATAACATGAGAAAATGACTTTTATGCATTAATCTTTTGATTATCATTAATTTGGTTTAAAACTGAATCAATATTTACACATTTACAGCTATAACTTAAGAGCATAATTTCCGATTTTGAAATATTTATTAAATGAAAAGAGATTTTAAGTACTTGAGAGTTGTTTTTATCTATCTATCTGAAAACTGTATGAACCTTTTTTAGAATATCAATCAAGACCATCATCTTTGAGGACTTTCTTTCTCAGATAAAGTAGTTAGTTCTGAATATCATACTCCATATACATACACAAGTACGTACATACTTACATATACATCATATATTACATCTAAAAATTTCTTGATTACTATCATGATTAGATAATTTGTTGAAGGGCTCTTAAGATCCTTTTGAAATCATCTAAACAAAGCTTGAAAAAGGAATTAAAACCAAAATGTATTTAAAAATTCTTACTTGGATGGATTACTTAGATATTATGCCGAATCATATTGACAGCAAATTATAATGATAGCTTATCAGCTCTAAATTGTCCCAAAGTTGGATTTTCTTTTGCTACTCTTGAATCTTGGTATTTTGATCCGACCATGTCCGTAGGGTTTTTGATCTGTACATATATAATATTTATTATATATAAAGTTAATCCTTCTGATTTTAGATCTAGAGTCGCTAATACTAAAGAAGTTATAAACTGTTGACCAAAAAACTGAAAGGATTTTGATAATTTCTTTAAAATTTTCAAAGAGTCTTTAACTTTACGAATGTGTAACAATTCTTAAGCGATTTTCCAAATATATATCTATTTGGTTATGAATATGCAATCTTTTAAACAGGATTAAAAACTCGAATTCAAAAATTTCACTAAAAATTTTGATAAATCATGATTTCTTTCCAAACTTCCATTCAATTGATGCCATTCTCAGATCGTCTTAGTACATAACTTTTGAAAATCGATTAGAAATTAAATAAAATTCAGTTCAAATACTTAACGTTATGAATCTGAAACTACATCCATGTAAAGTATGTAAACATTTATCCTAATCAATTCAACCTTTGATAGTTAAAGATAGTAAAGTTTGGATGGATTACTTAGACATTATGGCGGATCATATTGATAAGGGCAAATTATATTGACAGCTCATCAAACTAAAAATTTTTCATTTACATTAATTAGAAATCCGATTTACAGCAAACAGTTTGAATAAATAATGAGGAAACCGTTAAAAGGTGTAAAATGTTTACATTTTAATTAAATTCAAGTTATTTATAGTTACATGGCAAGTTTACAAGGATGTGTGTGTGTGTGGGCCTAAACGCATTAAAACACTTCATTATGGCAAATCCTGTAACAAAAGCCATACACGCACGCAGTTAGAAGCTTTGGCTCTGGCTCCGGCTCTGGCGCTCACCCATGATTTCCCTGCCTATTCCTGTTCCCAAGACTCCCTGATTGAAGCATATGCCTCTTAAACACACTTGAACAATTTTATTACCACAATGAGCTACGCGGGGCTGAGGGAAGGGGGTAGGGCAAACACACAGAAACTAGAATCAGTGTCGAGGCTCATTTTAATAGAGACGAGAGAGAGAGAGAGAGAGAGAGAGAGAGAGAGAGAACACGAAAAGGGGGTAATGTGGGCATTTGCATTGAGGGATCGGGAATGGAATCACGTCATGTCAGAAACCATAAAGTGTATAAATACGATGTATCAACTATTTACCCTTACCCATACCCAGGTCAGGCTAGTTCAGGCCAAAGCTAGAGCACTCCTTTCATGTCCTTTAGCTCAATGAATTGAATGTGCATGTAAGTGTGACTGTGTGTGTGTGTGTACCTTATATCCTTGACATTAGGAGTGCGCGCACGTGACGGCAAGGCTTTCAACCACTTTGATTTGAATTTCACCGCTTGTTTGTCGTTAATTTTACGCCTGATTACAAACATGCTGATTGATAATAATCTCACGGTCGGCACTTGGAAGTGCTCCTGCTCCTGCTGCTGCTTCTGTTCTGCACTACCTAATTGAATTTACCTATAAATCGAAGCAGGCCAAGTTTTGTATTTAGCCAACAAAATTGCTCACTTGAGAGAAACTAGACTAAGATATAAGATCTAGCTGGGTATACTTTCCATATCTATCAGTAGCCTATATCAATTGCTCACTTAAGGGATCCCTTACTCTCTCTCTCTCTCTATTGAGCACATAATTGAGCTACGTCTGGGTCTTGGTTTGTGATTCTGATCTTGGCTTAGACCGGCGCCAGTCTACTCAGACTCCCATCAGACTTCTTGACCATTTTAATAATAATTTCTTGGCCTTATGCCTCTTGCCTCTTGGCATAACATCCCTTCGTTTACCTTTTTGCCATGCAAATACTCGTATCTGGCACAGAAAAGGGTGTGCGCGCGCCCATATCTTAAGCCGATCTAATGCCAATCCAGGGTCCAGGTATCGCGGCTACTGTTCACCAGCTCCTGATGTTCGTTGTGTTGGCAACAAATTGGATTACAATTAAATTGTATTTACATATATACAAAAATATACCGCTTGCCTTTGTTCCTTCCCGTCTGACTGTCTGTCTAACTGACTGTCTGTCTGTCTGGTTGGTCCTCAATTAAATATTCCACATTTTTGATATGACCCATACTCATTCATTGCGTATCCCGCTGAGTGCATTTCTACTTTAATTGATACATAATGTTATTTATACAAGGCATGGCGGTTGTTTGAAAATATAAATGCCCAAAACTGTTTCTTAATGATTTACAAACCCTTGTTATTTGAAATATTTAACTGAGATAGACAAATGTTGCCTATTATTTCAAGGGAAGGCAACTTTGTTTTTGTCAAGGACGAAACCTCCTGTTTTAATTAGGGCTAAAAATCTAAAAAAAAACGTTGCATGTTTCTTTTATTGATTCTATTTTCTATTCCATCAATATGATCTTACGAATATCAAAGTTATGACAACGTTTTTATATAAATCTCAAGAAACCCTCTGAAAATATGTTTTGAATCAAAGTGGTTTTTATAGTTTTCGATATGTTACTTAATTTTTGTTATGTATGGGTTCAATATATGAAATTTTATGTTAAGAAGAAACTATGGACCTTTTCCTTAATTGGATATTTGTTGGTCATTTGTTTTTATACTTTTCCCTAATATAAATATGGGCTAATGTAAATATGATATCTTTACTCTATGTACTTATAGAGTATGTTAAGAGTCAAAGCCATCAAATTTCTTTAGTGCAATAAATGAAAGTGAAGTTTATCCTTTCAACTTTGTCATTGGTGGTTCATAATTTCTTGAAATTTTCAGAAAAGTCATTTAAAAGTTTAAAGTTTTTGTGGCTTTTGCCATCACTTGATCCAGGTGGGCCTAAAGCTAGCTTTTCAATGATATATTTTATTTCACATTTGGCCTATTAAAACTCGGCCCACAATTGGTCATTCTCCCTACATATGCTCTTGCCCTTTCAACGTCAGAATTAAGTTACATTTTGTAAAACTTTAAATTCAAAAAGTATCAATTATGATTGTAATGAATTTTATTTTTTATCAGTCAGAGATTTTAAATTTCAACTCGATTTCTAAAGTACACCGCCAAAAAAGGGAATTAGATGGAATGAAGAATAGTTAATAATATTTTAATTTTAAAGGATCACACTTAAAAGAGTTTTCAATTTTCCAATTAAATATAATGAATCAATTAGTATTTTTTACAGAAATATGCATTAATGCAATTTGTTGTTTCATGTATTTTATACTTTGTTTTAGTTTCTATCAGAAATAACCTTAATGAGAGCAAATCGAGTCTTTTTTTGAATTATAATTCAACTTTATTTTTATTTTTAAGACTTTCATTAATTAAAAGTCTTCTGCATATGGTAAAAATCGGTGTTCAATAACAAAATCATTTAACAAACTGACTCTTATAAGGACTAGGCTACCATTTTCTTCCGAATGAAGAATCATTTAGGGTCTGAAAATAACTAAATGACTTTTTAAATCGAAAATGGGATTCCAAAAACATTCATATATGATCAGAAACTATATAAAATGATGGGTAATATATTTCACATCTTAAAAATACTTTGGAAAAACTATTGACTATAGACATTTATCAAGAACCACTTGGATCGGAGGACCATAGCTATCTGGATAACCTTTTTTGAGTTTTGCCAACTACTTTCATTGTCCAAAAGTAAAGAAGAAAATATCAACCAATATGAGACAATCTTCTGTGTGTCCTTTGACACTCTGGTCTATGATTAGGTGGCTTTTAAGATTTGCCACAAAATATAATTGAATTGTTCCTCATTATTTATTTTATTATTTTGCTTGTCTCTTATTATTGGCCAACTTACTTTGGCCATACACTATTATCCCAGAGACTGTTCTAGGCGCCATTGTTTTTACTACACCAAACAAGAACGAGATTCGCATTGGGAGAGTGAGTGGGGTTGTTGTCCTGGTGCTGGTGCAGGTCTTGGTCCTGGTTTTGGCTTTGGTCCTCCCTTGTATCCGTATGTCTGTGGATGAGAAGCACTTTTGTGCCATCAAAACGACGCGTCATAAAATACGCGAATTGCATTTACCATTTACGATGTGATTCTCTTTTCTCTTTGTAGTGTGTATACATATACATTTATCTCTCTGTGTGTGTGAGTGGGGAGGTAAGAGGAAAACGGATTTCAGCTGATTCCTTTGGGGATTTTGCGCACAAAGCATTGCGAAATTGAATGTGGGATTTGGTAGAGAAGATAGACGACGAGTGCGGGGCCAAAATTGTGTCCGGGGGTGTTGGGTAATTTTATTGCGCTGCTTTTTATGATGTGGCGACAAATTGATATTTCCAGCCAGCCAGGCAGCCAAGAAGGCGGGGGCAAAGGCAATTTACACACACTAACAGGAGTAAACCGCAGGATACACCAATCACACTGGGCGGTCCAAGTGAAGCCGCCTTCTTGCCTCCTGCTGAGCCCTTATTGTCAGAGTCGCCTTATAAAATAATTAAGTCCAAGTTGCCTCTGTGCCTCTCTTGTTGTCGGCCTGTTTTGTTTGTTTGTTTGCTTGCTGGTTGATTGTTGCTGTTGTTGTTGCTGTTGCTGTTGCCGTTTCATTGTTATCTCTCCTTGTGCGTGCGCATCCTAGCGGTATTAAGGACTTTAGCGCGATTTTCGCTTTCGCAGCGGCTTCCTTTGTATCCCATCGACACGGCAAGGATCCAAGAATCCTATGTATAGGCTCCGTTTGATGAAATTCAAACATTTTATCCTTCATTTCGCTCTCTCATTGCGCTGAAATCAACTGTAAGTTAATCCCATTAATCCATGATCATTTTTCAAGTGGACTCCAAGCAAAATCTTTTGCTGCAATGAATTCAGTTGTAAAATTCTACCCAAATCCAAATAGGAAGGGTGCGAGGGTTTCGCATTGCAGAAATCTGCTACTCACTCCTTGACATAGAAACATGAACCGAAATTGTGGGCCATCTCTATGGCAACTCACCAAAAATCTTGTTTTTGCTGGTCATAACGGAGAATTTTGAAATGAGCATAAGTATAGTATGCATTCTTATTCCATTCTTAAAACACATTAACTGAAACTTGTTTATGACTGATGTCATTAAATCTTCAGTTCTAATTGAATTTGCTGTTCCTAAATGATAAGAGCCGCTATCAGTGGGGGATCTATGTAAGAGTAGTATACGATTCCTTATCCATTAACTAAATAGCCATCTTTGTCTGTTAACTTGTTAATCTTGGCTTCCAAGTATCACAATCCGTCGAATCGGACCACTATATATTTGTCATAGAAACCGTCGATCTAAAAAGCCTACTTTATGAGTAAAATCTCAATAGAAAAATAGAAAAAACTTATTAAAGTGGGTATATTTTAGGCTTATTTTCTAATATTGGAAAATTCTGTACAAAAATCATGGATTTCAGGGAAGTTTACTAAAGGAACTGAAGATTTTATAACATAAGTTGAGGATATAGAATCTTTAATTAGCTTCTTTGATTTATTTTTCATATTCCAACTATTGAAATTGATGGTAAAAATATATTTGATCAAGTTTAACACTTTATAAAATGGTCTGAAATTTGAGTTACTAGACTTAAGTTATCATTTAAGAGCAAGAATGTAAGTAATTGGTTAAAAAATCATCATAAATTTAACATTTCAAATGTAAAATTTTCAAATCAAACCCTTGTCCTACTGTTGCTTGAGAAACTAAACAAATTGGATGATGATTTTTTGAGATAGTTTTCTAGAAGATTATTATAAAGTGTACTAAACGAACTCTCTTTCCAGTCGTCAGGCAGGTATCAACTAACATTAACTTGTCTAATTCCAAAAATAAAATGATATTTTAGTTGTTAATTTTATTAACGCTGCGCCACGCACACAGACATATCAAATTTACGGGCTCAGAACAGTCAGTTCCCCCCAATTCCAGTGCAAAAGGATTTCATTGAGAAAACGCTGGACAAGGAATCTCTGTCGGTTTGTTTTTTCTATATGCGTGTGTGTGTGTGTTTTTGGGGGAGGGAAGCTGGTCTATTGTTCGCCCTTTTGTTATATTTTAGTAATATTTTCGCATTTCCCTTTTTACTTACTCTTAGATTGTGGCTGTAAATTGGTAATTTTATACTGTTGACGGTGTTATCTTCTGCTGCTACCTTTTGTTGCTGACCAAATGCTTAGAATAGAAAATAATTGTTTAAAATAAAAATCGCAAATGTTTTGCTATTGTCTGTGTGTTTGTGTGTGTGAGTGTGTTGGTTTGTTTCCTTTTGATTAACAGCCTCCTTGAATTGAAATACAAATCAAAGAGAGACAGTTACAAACAGACCAAATGCAATTTCAAGGAGTTAAACTTACGAAAATTTATGTGCATACCCTCAATCAGTTTGAATATGGAAGAAGTAAATCGAAAATCATAATATATGGCCCATTCTCAATATACAATTTATTTAAATCAAAGTCTAAAGCGTTATTTATGTTCACTGTGTGTGTGGAGTATCACGAATTGTGGTGGTTGAAATGGGTGAGGAGCAGGAGGAGAACCAGGAGCAAGGGATTGCGTGCCTGGTATCCCTTGCCACATTTTCATTTTGTGCCATTGTGAATTTTGCATTTCAAAAGAAGACAAAAGCCAAGCCCAAAAAATACGAAGAAAAAAAACTCCTCCCGCAACCCTCTTCTAATGGCGTCAAAATATTTCGCTGACTAATAGACATAAAATAGCCAAAAGATGAGATGACTAAAACTATTGTGGTACAACTCCATTTTGGTTTGTAATGGCCGTTCATTCACGTTTATTGTTAAGCATGCTTTTAGCCTATTATGCAAATTGAAATAAACAGAAACCAAACAAACAATGGCCATTTGTTTAATGTGTATGTGTGTGTGTGTGTGTGTGAGTATTTTAAATCGAAATTGATATGAAGTGCCAAGAACATGTGTCATAAATACAACTGAATAGCCACAATTAGTAAATATTTTCCATGGAAAACTCGCAGTAATTTTCATATAGGAACTAAAATTTCCTTCTAAATATTTCAAAGTGAAATAATGGCCATATAATAAAAGTTGTTTACGATCGCATGTGTTTAGGACCTAAAGGTACATATAAGGATTAATAGAGATTCTTTGATTGGGATTAGTGAGTGACAAAAGGGGTAATCTCACAATAGTTATGCATACTTTTGGGTCATCAAAAAGAATGTTGTAAGTTCAGATAGTTTGAGAGATTATCTTGAATATATAATAAATTTAAGAACTTCAATTGACAAACTAATTGCAGTTAAGTTGAGGGAACTTTCTGATACATTTGCACTTGTTCCCCTTCGCCATGTGCATATACAATACAATGTATGTGTGTGTGTGTAGGTGTGTGTATCTGTCTTCAGTCTAGCGCCACTCAGCCAGCTAAAGTGGAGTCAATGAAAATTGCAACTCCCACTTTGCTCGTACGTCAATTAGGTAACGTTTTCTGCTTAACCACGCCGACCCACAATGGGCCAAACATTCTCCATCTCCATGAAAATTGTCTGCATTGCTTGGCTTTTCTCTCTCTCTCACTCGGTCATTCTCTCTTTCTTGCTCTCTCTTACCCCCTCACACACACACACACACACAAACACACCCACCCACACATACATTTATACATACATACGTAGCCTTTTTATTGCAGTGCAATTTGTTGTAGAATCGTTTTGTCCGACAGTTGAACAGTTTGTTATTTCTTTTAAATGTTCCAAGTAAGAGCTTTTGGAATTTTCTACTCTGGCCAACGGTCAGAGCACACAAGTGGGAAAAAGGGTGAATAAAAGAGATAGAGAGAGAGAGATGGCGAGGGAGAGAGTAAAAAAGAGAGAGGAGCAAGCCTTCTTAGATAGGTGGAGACAATCTCTTTCTTGTTTTGGGCGTCTAGTGGGGATTGGCAGAGAGGGAAGAGTAGGTAGGGAAGGGAACCCAGGAGAGGCTTTGTCAGGTCTTTTGTCTATGCATTTTCAATTTGCAAAATGAATGAGTGCAGTCAAACAAGTAGAACAATGCAAAGGAGACGGCTTCTTCCCCTTTATCCCCACCTTACCAACACAACAACACAAAACCGATTCGTAATGCAATTTCCATTTGTGCGTTCCGTTTAAATTAAAGTGGGGCAACGCCAATGTGTCAGGACCTTTTGAACTTCGGTACCAACTGTATGTCTATCTCCCATTTCATTTGCCCACTCTTCCCCATGGGGAGAGGCTGTGGAAATATCTTACATGAGAACGAATCAAAAACAAGAAATGCGCACAGGGAAATTATAGAAAAATGTGTTACATACAGGTGAGGTGAGCAGCTACCACCCACCCCCACACACACACACACACATAGAGCACCGGTTTTGGAGGGAGCCTCACTTCAAATATTGCGGTGGCTGTCAGCACTTTGAGACGCACTTTGGCCAAAGCAATCTTCTAAACAGGATAAATGTAATTGCGCATGAATTTCTACGCATATTTCGTAGTCGAAGTCGTCGTCGTCGTCGTCGCCGTCGTCCTGGTCGTCCTGTGTTTGAAAAGATTTTATTTTCGTTCGCTTTTTAGTTCACCTTTTTTACCGTCGGCGGAAGAGACAGAGAGAGAGAGTGAGAGAGAGACCAGAGACTAGCAGCATTTTAGCGGTCAACTGTGAGGCCAGACCTCCGATTGGCTCAACTTCAAAACATTGGGACACGCCCACACGTTTGCACTAGCAAGAGGGAGAGAGAAAAGAAAAGGAATCTCTCATGCTCTCTCTCGGTGTGTTTTTGCCTGTGAGTCTAATTGACTCCCATAACGGTTGTTTTGTTTTGAGCAAATTGTTTGCAACACTCTTTGAATGCTTCGTGGTTGTTGTTGTCTCAACTCAAAGCAAAAGCATTTAAGAATTCAATTTCTCCCTCTACTGCCATGCTCTCACTCTGTCGCACTTGCCTGTGCAAATGCTCTCTCCACTATTAGCTCTCTCTTTGTCATTTCTCTCATCTCTCACTCGGCTAGTCTGCAAAAAGTTCTTTGCAGAGCTCAATTGTAAAAATGGCCGACAGTATTGCGCATGAGGGAGGTTTCTGTTGAAACATTATGGAATCGAAACACTCCATAGGGACTTATTGAGTCTATATTCCTATTCAGATCTAAAAAAAACATTTCCTTAAATAGTTTTTATAAGGGTTCGATGACTATTTTGGGGTATACTGTTTATTTATCTTTGACAAAAATCAAGATTTGCACCACATGGCGTATGAGTAATGTGGAATAATCTTACAAGGCTTTCTAATGCAGAGTGTTTCAGGTGATATTCCTTATCAAACTAATTGAATACACATTAGAATGCTGTTAATCACTCATGTCAGTTATTTTATTCGTTTGAGAAACATTTTTTAATTTTAAATGAAGTTTTATGATAATTTATTTCATTTTAGATCAATATTTTACTGAAATCGTTAAATTTCTTTAGAAATTTGAGTCTTTTTTAACTTATTTGATTGCCCCTTTAATTACTCTCTGTAGAACTTAAACCTTTATGCTCAATCAACACTTAATATTATGCAGACATTTAAGTTAATCCTCTTTTAAATTGATTGACCCGTGTACACAACATTTAGCCACAACTGCAAATCAATTAAAATATATTCCAAACACTTTTGGCCAAAAACTTTCTATCTACGCAAGACATCAGATGCAACAGCAGCAACAACAGCAGCAACAACAACAGCAAAAACTAGTTGAAGTAGAAGGAATATTTGAATAGCTCACAGAGCAACACTTGACCTCTGGTAGGTGGCAATTGATT
This sequence comes from Drosophila tropicalis, assembly GCF_018151085.1. Classification (NCBI taxonomy): domain Eukaryota; kingdom Metazoa; phylum Arthropoda; class Insecta; order Diptera; family Drosophilidae; genus Drosophila; species Drosophila tropicalis. The sequence continues at coordinate 1,123,003 of NW_027173374.1, forward strand.
GATTTTATATTGGCATTTCAATAGACTTTGGCCAAACGCACAAACACAGCAGCAGCAACAGCAGCAGTTGAGTCAGTTGGCAGAGCAGACATACCGTTATCGCCCCCACTTGAGACATGTTCCAAATGCCAAGTGTTTCTCTGGCTCTCAGCTTAAAAGTCGCTTTTTTTCGCACAATTTAGACGATGCGTTTTTTTTTTTTGTGTTTTTTCTGTTGTTGTCGTCGCTTCCGTTCAGGTTGCGACAGAAGAAAGTGTCTGTCGATGCGGTTGCAGCGCAATTGTCGAAATAAACGAAAAGGAATTCAACTGCAAATAGTATGGAAGTGGGAAAAGCAAAGCAGAGCCCAAGCCAACCCTCTTGGAATGACAGAGAGAGAGAGAGAGAGGACATACGATGAGAGACTACACAAGCACACCCTCCCAGGGAGGGTTAGGCAGGAATAATTCTCTCCCTGTGCGTGTGTGTGTGTGCAAAAAGCATTTAGTGCCAAAGACCAAAAGAATTTTTCAACGGCCACCAACCAACCAACTAACCAACCAACCACCTTAGTTGGTTTCAGTTTCAGTTGAGCGCCGCATGAGGTAGCAGGGCTAGAACGAACGCTCTCCGGACACGACCGGGGGTTAAAAATCCAGAGACTGAAACAATAAAAATACTTAACGATCGTTTTCACAAGCACACACACACACACACACACAGACAGAACTCACACCACAAACTCACAGACACTCACACACACACACAGATACGGTTTGCCGGCAAGGACTCAGAACTCAGGACCAGGACCTTTGAGTCTGTTAACAGAAACATTTGAATTTAAATGCGAAACGTTGATCAAACGGTGCAGACGTCTCGCGGTGAAACGAATACACGGCAAAACTGTTTTTACGAAAAATAGTGAATTTTTGGCAATTTAGTGTGAAGAATATAACAGAGTGAATAAAGATTTTATCAATAATAATCAGGACGAATATATACATACACATAGAAATATACACATACATAGAAAAGTGCAATGTCTTCCTCTGAAGCTGAAGTTGATATTAGTGTGGTATCGAGTCCAGAGCCAAGTCCTTTAGGCGCCGTCGGCCTAAGCATGGCCAATGGCCGCGATAGTCCTTTGATGGTTGCACGGTCACCGGCTCGTTCGGCCGACGGGAGCACTCCACCGGCAACACCAACACATCGTTCCACGCCCAACACAACCGCCGGCACGCCCACTCTATCCTCATCATCGGTTGCAAATGTTTCGGCTGCAACGCACTATCATCATAGTCCGACCGGAGCAGTGCCGCCGGCTGTGTTGCATCATCATTTGCAGCACCATTTGAGCACATTGGGCGGACATCCTGTGGCTCTGCATCATGCCCTGCACAGTTTTGGTCATCTGCATCATGCCGGCGCTCACGGGGCGCCGCATCCAGCAGCATTGCTGCAACATGCCATGGTGCCCACGCAACAGCAGCAGCAACAACAGCACCAACCGCACCACAGCGACAGATTGAGTCCGCCACCTGCCTTAGCGCCAAAATCCCCAGAACGCACAGATAGCGAGGACTTAAGTGGCCATAGCCTCAACAATAACAACTCCAAGGTTTTGAATCACAATAATACCAGCCCATCGGCAGCTTCAGTGGCAGCTGCGGCGGCAGTGGCAGTGGCAGCAGCAGCCGCTTCTGTTGGCCAAAATAGCAACGACAACGATAGCAATGGCAGTAGTAATGGCAATAAGGCAACAACTGGCTCCAATGGCTTCACCAGCTTCTCCATCTCCAGCATCCTGAGTCGCAGTGAGCCACCGAAAAAGAATGGCGCCTCCACACTGATAACGCCCATTCCACAATTGCCGCAACCCGGTTCGGGTGGACCGCAGGATGCTGCAATGCTTTCAAGGTAAGTCCTCGAAAAAATACAAAAATATGCCAGACAGATTAGATCAACCCGAAACCAAGAAGTCAAATGTCTACAATTTTCACGAGAGACAAAAGAGAAGGCTAAAAGGTTTTCTTCAGGTGACACAAATCCCTTCGCAGGAAACAAGTAATATTCAGGTTCCTTTGGGTCCTTCAAAGTAAAAACAATAAACGTCTAAATGTAAAGGACAGTTAAGTAATGTCCTGATATTTCGAGTAGATTGGAGTAATATGATAGGTAAATTAAGAAAAACAAATGCAATATTAGACAGTTGGACAATTGTGATTGAATTTTAGATAGTTTACGAAATGTTTTGAAGAGTTTTTGTTTCGCTTATGTTAAATATGAGAAGACTGATGAGATAAAATTTAAAGTATTTACAATATTACGTACCAGGAATGACAGAAAATGAATATTTAACTTGAATTCTTTCGAATGCTATGGAGATCACTTCTAGGGAAAAACGTTTTTCTACATCCGAATTGCTAGCATTCGGATTAGCTTTAATTTTAACTCATCCTATTCATATACATATTTTGCCCACTGTATAAAGACAAGATGGCATGACCCTCAAATTATGGCCTACAATATCATATTACACAACATTTGCTTATGAAATTTAATGCAATTGCTGAATGAATGAATAAAAGTGAAGCAGAATTTAGTCGAGTCCTGGAACCCTCTTCAATGTACGAAACTGACCTACATAAATGTGTAGTATGCAAGTTGTTTAATAATAAAATAAAGGCAGACCCAACTTAGTCGACATTTAACAAACGAAAGAGATCAAATTTCAAATTGGTCGATTAACGCATGTTCGATGAATCAAATGGAGAGAGAGAGATAGAGAAGTGTACCTAAAAAATGTTGCACTTATATTTTATGCAGGACTAAAAGGACTCCCTTAAGTTATTGCTGTTGTTTTTTTTTCTGGTAAATAATGATCATTTTCATTTCATTTACGCGTGCTCGCACCACTGATCGTTGGCGATAAGGCGAGGGTCGCGCAAGCCAAGTCAAAAAGGATCGCCCTCGTTCAAGTGTTGACTCCTGCTGTTTGGCGCTTACAGCTGACGTGTGACCGAGTGACCGTCTGACTGACTGAATGACTGGCTTATCGCTTAATCATCATCATCATTGGACTCGACTCTGTTTAATTCAAATGCTTAATTCAAGTCCATTGAAAAGTCCGTTGAGTGATCGCTTAAAATTTTTCTGCAACAACTTTCACCTGGGCTGCCACTGCCACTTAACTAACTTATTTTGACAGTATTTTTAATTAGCCAAAGGTTCGCTCTCTCTCGCTCACTCTTGCTTTCTCTCTCTCTCTCTCTCTCTGCGGTTGCTTAATTATGGTTGGAGTTGTTTTGTCTTCTCTTTCTTTAGAGCTGTAACTCAATACGCTTGTGAGTGAAATGATTAACAATGCGACAACAAAAAGGGTGCTCCTCCAGGATATTGTAAGCTCATTGTTCTTTTCTTCCTGCAGCAAAAAGGATGACGCAAAAGTACATACAGATATAATTATTATATATATAGGACTGTAATTACAATACAATTGCAGTCCCATTGCATTGCGTCGGGTCCAAGGATAATGAATCTTATCTCACACAATGGGAATTAGTTTGTTGCGGCATTTAGTGGTTGATGATTTTTGCCTTTGATTTCTAACCACTCTTATCTAGATGATTGCAATTGGGTGTGTCTGTGTGTGTGTGTGTGTGTGTGTGTGTGTGTTGGTTCCCCCATTTAATATCAACCATATTCTATATCATAAATGACAAATCTAATGTCCAAATCTCAGGTTTGACTTTGCCTGCCTGAAACACGCGTGTCATTTGCTCGGCTTCCTGTGGAGCAACCAAAAACTAATATTATATCCCTCACAAATGTCACAATTTTTCAAGTACTATTGTCCTCTGGACTATGAGAAGACTAAGCCTCTTCTTGTCTCACTCTATGAATAAGATTATAAGCTATATATATATATTATTTGTTCGTTAATCCCATCGCCTATTCTCACTGTTCCTGCTTATTCAAGTGTAAGCCATTTCGCACAATGTTCAATATTTTGGCTACTTTGTGGCCTGAGTCGAGTGTCCTGAAGTGCGGGCACTCAGTATGTATGTGAGTGTGTTTGTTGTCCTTCCACCCGTTCGAAATGTCACCAACAATTTTACAACTAATGCAGTTAACAACACAAAAAAAAAAGGGGCCAATCGGGGCCAGATGAGGTCCAATTAGTGTGTGCAAATCTCTTATACATGAACGACTCTTAAGCGGTTTATGCCTGGCGGGTATAAATACAAATATTAAAATTTCCGTTCCATTTTCTAAATTCTATTATTTAAATTATGGATCACAGCTGCCTTTTAATGGTTCAATTCAATTGGAGTATTAAATGTGCGGGCTAATCAAGACGCTGGAAGCATTTGAAGTGGTTTATAGGAAGAATCAAATATAACTAATAAGTCAATAAGTTAAGTGAAAGTCGAAAGATCTGTGAAAACTGCTAACCCAAAGGTTTTAGAGGGATATACAACTATTTTAAATCAAGGACGCACATCTAGACCACTCCTTGGATCCGTCCCTGTTTCTGATAGTAAGAAATAGTCAATGAATTCTCCCTTAAATTTAAAAGATGTTTTCCAAATTCAGTTTAAAAATTCATTTAGTTGTATTCATTAAATCTTTTCTTCTCTTATCCGTTTCGGTTTTCATTTTTCCCTGACTTTTGATTAAATTGTTAATTTAGTTTAGTTTATTTGCCAATTTAATTTTCCCCTCCTCTTATGACTTTCCCCTTTGTAAAATGTTTAAGCTATTTGTAAGATTTGCCCTTTTCGATTTGAATTTCACTTTCACTTAGATCTTCACTTGAATAGCAACTTCAGTCTGTGTGTGTGTGTGTGGAATGTGGTAAGATTGAGGACTTCAAAGCGATTTCGCTGGGCGAAAGCAAAGCAAAACCCATGTTGAACGCCATGTTAAACAACTCAATTGCATAGCACACTTTTATCATGGCACAAAAGGGCCCCAAGACAAATTATGACAGCAGGCAAAAGCAAAAAAACAGAAAAAGAAAGGAAAATGAATGAAAAGCAAAGGGCATGAGGATTCGCAAAACAATTCATTAAAGGAAAATAACAGCCATGCATCAACAAGGAAGGCAAGGAATGCCTAGACCCATCGCTCCACCCGTTTTGTCGACTTCTGACAGAAAGAGAGAGAGAGAGGTGGAATTGGTCGGACGGGGGGAAAATGGGTGGACGACGACGACGACAACTCTGATGATGAGGGGCCGCACCCATGCTTCACAGTTTTTTAAACATGGCCGTCCACTTCCGCCACAAAATGACACCAATGTAAATGAATACACGGTCGTTGTGGTGGCTGCCCGCGATTTGCGGATCTCGAGGCCTGGGGCTAAGTAATTTCGTATTTATTTCATTAGTGGTCGGACAGTTGGGCTCTCCCGACCTTTTTCTGTAGCATTTTTTGTTTTTGTTTGATTTGAATAATTAGTTGAGCAAATAGCTACAAGCTGTTTAGCAAATTCCCCTTCTGACAGCGGAAAAATTAGCGTAGTAATTGAGGTAATTTCTTTTGTTTCTTGCCTCCGTGTAATCTGAGCCACAGTGAGCTGAGTTTTTGCCTTTTTGGCATCTTTTTTGGCCGGCTTCAGCCAAGCTATCCAAGCGGCTTTCTCTCAATTGACGCTGTAAACATGAAGCCCATTAGAAGTGATTTGAGCCCCACGATTGGGGAAGCCTTCGAACAGCTTTCTAGCCTCAGTCTCCTCCCTCCCCCTCGAGTAAAAGTCTATTGAAAAGAGGGCGACTCATAATTTACCTGACTGCAAGTAAAACTAATCGAAAAGCATTAAGTATTACTCAGAGGGAAAGGTGGGTAGACCAGTTGGATATTGATTTACACACCTGTATGTACCTTGGCCGCAACGAAAGAGGTCAGCAAAATGTTAATGTCACACACACACACACATGAACAAGTTGGGCGCATTTGTCTGTCTGTCTGGTAAAGTGGGTGGACGACTCACAAGAAATCACAGTCCACCACAGTTCCCATTCTGCCTCTCTGCCTGTCTGTCTGTCCCACTCTGGTCAAGGGTCAAAATGGGGGTTAACAACACTAAACAAAACGAATGAAACGAATGAAAGGCAAAACGGCTCCCAAAAAGCCAATTCAATGGGGTTGTTAGTTTAATGCCTGACATTGGTATTCTAGACCGGTGAGAAATGCATTTTGCTTTCGTTCAGCATGCTTAAACCTCAAAGTTCATTGAGTGCGTGGGAAGCACAAAATCAATTCCATCCACCCATCAATCGATTTCTATGCCAATTTCATTTAAACAAAACAAGTGCCGAATATCCCCTTAACTATATGCTATCCAAACGCGTTTGTTAGTTTTTCCCTCAAGCAATTAAACATTTTAGTTGATATTAAAATTTTGAAGCCTTTGTAAAACTTTTCCTAAAAATCCTTTTAAGTTCAAGCCATTTGCTTGAGAATTTCGAAAAGGACTTTCAGTTTTGAATCTTGGAACCCTCATACTCCCATCGTTTATCATCCCATATATGTATGTATATATATAAGTCTATATATCTAGGTATGTATGTATATGGGGCACATTATAATGGAGGAAAAGGCAAACAAAAAGTGTTTCGTCTTGCAAATAAAACTTTGCCTCTATCTACATAAATAAATAAAATGTATTTATAAAGATGCTTTTAAGCTAGCAACTTAACAAGGTTATATAGACACGCACACACACACACATAAAGAGGGTTTCTTTGGGGGAAGAGGCAAGAAGTTTGGCTGTGGGTAATTCACAGCAGATGTTGCCAGTTATGGCGCTACTTTTGTTGGGGTTGCTTTTGTTTCAGCTTTTAATGGCCTATATATGTATGTGTGTGTGTGTACAGTCCAAAAAGTTGGCTCTCTCCCACTCCATTGACCCAAAGATTTCATCCATTTGACTTTACATAATTGCAATGTACTGATGATGTTTAAATTATGTTATTAATTGAAAACTCTTAAATTTCAGATTGGGTTTCATCTCACAATGGGGAGCCTTGGCCGGCCGTTATGCTGCCCTATGTCCGCCCGGCTGGCCTTGGGCGCCACAACGTAATCCATTCCATAGTCCAACCCATGGTAAGTAAAGACCAAAAACAAAACCAAATTGATTTACATTAACTCTCTGGTACTCCTTTCTTGCAATTAACCAAATAGTTGATCTAATTGAATTACCACATTTAAGACCCGTCACTCTGGAATGTCGAGTGTTCACATTTGCCGCATTTTTCTTGTAGATTAGACACCCACCTAATACACTGCAGTTCTGCTTAGTAAGAGATTAGACATTCTTTGAATGTCTATAGTCGTCTCTAATGCTTCAAAGAATTCTCTTCCACTTTGCCCCATTGCCATGCATTGCATTGTGTCTGTATTGCATTAATAGCCATTTTCAATTAATGGCAATTTGTAATCGAGTATTGAGTTACGCCCTAAAGCGTGTATATATGTATGTGTGTGTGTGTGTATGTAGGGATACATATGTTTGCACCACATACAATTGGAACTGTAATCCTATTTAATTGGCCCTATCGGCATTAGGGGCCATTGAGATGCATTTGTTCATGTAAATTGCCCTTAAGTTTTGCACTCTCATACCTCAAAAACAAAGGCAAGGAAAATTTTCAAGCAATCAACCGACCAACCAACTTCATTGTGAGCGTGTTTGTGTGTGGGGGTGGGGGTGGGGGCAAGTTGATGAGAACTAAGGAAAGCTTTTTATGTGCCACATCAAATGCTTTTCAAGCAAATTACGGCAATTTAAAACTTTTTCAAATGAGATCAATACTAAAAAGCCCGATAAAAACAAAATCGACCAACACTGACTGACAGCCATTTTAAATGGTAATTTAACGTTCACCAACACACACACACACAAACACACTCCTATATACGTACATATGTATGTGTGTGGTGTTTGTAGAGTTGGACGCTCTCCGCGTTTGCGCCGTAAGCTCCTTAAGAGGGCAAGGACATAACAGTAAACTAGACAAAATAAAAACACACAGAACGAAAAAGATGAAGACAAGTGTGAGGTTAAGTGTTGCAGCTTAAATCCGTGCATGTAGCAACCCCTGATGAAGAGACACCACCCACAAGCCCACTCATCCACTCATCCACACACACACACTCTCGCACTCTCACACTAAAAGTGAGAGAGAGAAAGAGAGTGTGAGTGGGTGGCACAGAAACTGACAAATCAACTAATAAAATTTTACCTTTCTCTCTCTTTCTCTCTTGTTCTCTCGCTTTCTCTCTTTTGCAGACAGTTCCTCGACAAATACAACGGAGAATCCACCATCACCCACATCGTTGAGTCCCAACAACAGTAGCGGCAACAACAACAATAACAACAACAACAGTAGCAACACTGCCAATGCCAACAACAACAATAATAGCAACAACAACAACAACAACATGAGTAAATCACCCTCACATCATGCATTATACCAGCCACAGCAACAGCATCCACATGTACAACAGCATCCACAGCATCCACTTCAGCCCAGCACACCGACAAGCAGCACCAGCAGCAACGGTGGAGGCGGAGGTGTCCTCCCTGTGGTCCATCCTCATCATTTGAGTGGTTCACATCATTCTCATGCCAGCTATTTGCTGCCCACCAGCTCCAATGAATCCGACGACGATGGCGAAGAAATCATCGAGGAAGACGATGGCACGGATGGTCCTTCGGATAGTTCATCACCGCATGCCGATGGCAACGGATCAAAGCGAAAAAAGAAAACACGCACTGTATTTTCTCGTGCCCAGGTCTTTCAACTGGAGTCCACCTTCGATATGAAGCGTTATCTCAGCTCCTCGGAACGTGCTGGCTTGGCCGCATCGTTACGCTTGACCGAGACACAGGTGAAAATCTGGTTTCAAAATCGCCGCAACAAATGGAAACGTCAATTGGCCGCCGAACTGGAGGCCGCCAACATGGCCAACATGGCACATGCAGCCCAGCGTTTGGTCCGTGTTCCTGTGCTCTATCATGATGGCACAACGGCTGGCTTTGTTCCACCGCCGCCGCCGCATCATCATCCCATGCAATATTATGCAGCAGCAGCGGCACGCAACACAAGCCCACCGCGTCCGCCGTTGTCGTCGCTGGTATAGGGAGTGGGGTGCCTGGCGGCACCCATGTCGCTGCTGAAGCCGCCAACGCCAACGTCAATGATGATGTCGTTGCCACCGCCGCCGCCTCTGCCCCTGCCGCCGGCCCCATCATTGCGCCCGCCGCTTAAAAGCTCAGATGGAGATGGAGATGGCGATTCGGATGCGGAACAAGAACGTCTTCCCACTCTCCACAATGGCTCAATGGAGGATGAGGACGATTCGGCCATCGATGTTGAAGCCGATGAAGAGCCCGACGCCGAACAGATGCCTGTGGAGACACCTCCAGAGCTGCGCACAAGCCACAACAATTGCCTGGAACGCAAAGAGAGCGTGGATTGTGGAGGTGGTTAAGTTTCTAGTGTCGGTTCCACTGGCCAGGAGTAGTGCACATCCAATTGGTTTCAATGCTAACACCCCTCCCCCCATCCCCTGCCCACAAAGAGAGTTAGCTTAAAAGGTTTTGTGTTCTTTGTTTTGGATAGTTTGTTCCTAAAGCTTTTGTAAATATATAACTCTATATACATATGTATATAGACATTCTCACTTGTCGATTTGGTAAGTGGTCAGCAAATTGCTCAATCAGTTGTATCCTATATACATATTAATATATATATATAAATAATTGTCTGGGAGGACATTTTCTATGTACAATATAATTACATGAGAAAATTATGCTTTAAAATTATTTAATTGCTGGTCAAGATTTAGTTTCTTATTTTAGCTTTCGATTTACACTTACACACACACACCCACACACACATGTAAAGCAAATGAAATTCGATTTTAATATTTAAGCTTAAACTAATTAATTAAGCCAACAACAACTGTAATGGAAATAAGAATAACAACAACAAACAAAACAAAGACAACATAAGTCAAAGCAATTACCAAATAACTAGTTAAATTATTTTTAACAAATAAATTCAAATGTTGACATAATCCAAACGAAATCGTTAACAATATCAAACTAAACCAAAACACAAGAAAATATGACAAAATTAAAATCAAATATAATAAAAATACTTATTAATAAAATATATACTTATTATACAAATGACAAAACAAAAACTGTTTTATTTTTTTTTCAGCGAATTTCCAATCGAAGGATCTAGACAGGGAAATTTGCTGATAAACTTGGTAGATAACGGTTTATTTATGAAATATCAAAAGCATTTTTTTAAATTCTTATACCTTTTAAAAGTAGTTATATTGAAAAAAGTAATTATTTTTTAATATTTTTCTCATTTCTCATGGTCAAAATTTTATAATGTAGATCAGTTTTGACATTATTTTCTTTTCTTTGTGATGAAGTTGTTTAACTGCAGATACTTTTATTAAATTAAACATTAACTGAGCTCTCTTAAATTTAAAAATCTTATCAAATTTGGGGGTTTTTTCTTTTCATTTTTCCTATTTTACTTCTTATATATCGTCCCACGACCCCTCTCTATAAAGAAGTTACAGAAGTCAACAAAATATTAAAAAAGTTACAATATACTTGAAATGGATTTGATTTTAAAAATAAATTCAGTCAAGTCTCGATAATGCTTAGCCCACTGAGTCGAAAACCTCAATATTTTGTAAGAAATCGCTGGCCATTTGAACAAAATTTCAGCACTTTTCTAATTCAATTTTTTCTTTAAAATATGACATAAAACCTGAAATTGAAAGCAAAGTCCGATTCAGATATAACTCATGTTTGGATAACTGATATTAAGTCATAAAGTTCAGTTGATTTAAGGACGAAGAGGTAGCCGTTCCCCACATTTCTTTTAGAAATTATTTACAATTGTTTATATCATATTGACGGTTGATCCTGCATAATAGAGACCTAGTGGGTTAGAGGTTTCTGTTTGAATTATTGTGATGTTTCTTATTTCAAATTTTTAGTCAAGCAATTCTTTAGGGAGAATGTATATAATCATAGTTTCAACTAGAAGAAAGGTTGAAATATTGATCCATTTTTCGAAATTTATATATTAAAAGTCTTAAACTAATATATTTAAAGTAGCATCTCTTGATTACACAGAAACTAATAGAAAATAATCATGTGTACTTGAAATAAAATCTGGCGCTTACATTTCAACAAGTTTCATAATTGACATGGGGTAAAGTCAACGGGGAGGATGAAAATGAAAGCCCTTTCCAAAGTGGCAGAAGCATTTATTTAGGTTTAATTGCCAACGCGAAGTACAAATACTTGTATATAAACACATGTATCCCATATGTGTGTGTATGAGTGGATCCTAGCATGTGGCACATTGAGAGAGATAAAACTGTAAAATGTTGCCATTCGCTGGCAAACAATGCCAATTGCCTGTTATTATTGTTGCTGGCAGAGGCGTTTTAAGTTGCACATTTTATTGTGCAGTTTGTTGCAATTTAGTCACGTTGCACGCGTTGAATGTCGACTGACTATACATACATATATATTATATTTTTGCCTCTGAGCTTTATTGTGTGTGCCACACATACAAACACACACACATCTACATACACACACATACATATGTATATTTATCCTTTAGGCCAGCTTTTCCTATCGCGTGTTAAATTGCAAAAATAAATTGCGAATTGTGCGCACTGAGGAAATAATGCCAATAAAAATGGAGTAAAAAAAAGGCAAACATCGAAATGAAGCAAAGTGTTTGCAGTTATGCAAAAATAAGCGATTGCTGGTTTTGAATTACCAAATACAATAATTACATGGGTTCCACAATTGTATATATAGACACAAATGAGTGGCATGTAACAAATTATGTCCGATTGATCAGAGTGTTGCATTTCACACTCCTTGCATGTTGTGCTCTCAATTGTTAGCAATACAAACAAAGATGGACTAAAAGGGGGAATTCCCGTTGGATAAAACTAACTAAACTAGAGCATTTAGAAGTTGGAAAACAAAACCAAAATAAATTGTAAAGTTAAAGCATTTTCGACTTTAGTCTAATTGTAAGCTTATCTGGAATTAAAGAGTTAAATCTAATGAAGTACCATGAAAATGTATACACTTATATTCTCAAGTTTATCATTAACAATTGAATTAGTTAAAAGAATTAGCAGAAATTGGGAAGATTTTCTTAACCTCTTTGAGTCTTTTTTGAGTCCTTTTGTTGATTAAGCAATGATTATTTTAAAAGAGACAAAAGTGTCTCAAGAATTGAATGTATGACTAATCGTGAGAGATATTTTAACTAAAAATCTAGTCAAATTTTGTCTTCAAGCACCATTTTCTCTTCCAAACGATTGTGATTCAAAATGTGACTCTATAAAAAGAAAGAATTGACTAAGGAAAAAGGATATAGACAACTTATTTAGAGAAGTCGTGGAAAGGATATCTCCTTCTACCGCCAATGGAGTCATTTGGGGATCATTTATGTCCATTTAAAGCAGATGGAGAAAGTTTCGTATATAACCAGAAATTTTTCTAAAATGCTGGGCAGATTAAAAGCCATTCAAAGATAGTTACAACTGGGTCCTTTTCTATATAGAGTCTGTTTCAGTAGATAAGTTTGGACTCCTGAATGGAAAAATATGTAAACTTTCAGTTTAAGCTTGTAAAATTTCTGTGAATCCTAAGATTAATAGGTTAATATAAGGAAGAATTGTTGTCAATTGAAAGCAAATTTTAATTCAAATATGTTTTATATGATTTATAGATTCAGTCTAGTATATTTAATTTACCCTTAATTTTTAAGGGTATTTCTATATCGTTTTTGCAGTTTCTTTAATCTTTATAGTATTTATTTTCATAATTTTTGTATTTACTTACTTATATTGAATGAATTAACTGTGGGCTGATATCAGCAACACTTTTAAGGATTTTATTGGATAAACGAAATATTAAGCATTTAATATATTTTGAATCCGCTTTCGGCAGATACGTTTTATTTTTCTTTTATTTATTTTTTGCGCATTTGAGAATGAATTTTATTAACAATAGAGCGAAAGCAATCTCATCGCTTTTGGAAGTCTAAAGGGTGGGGCATAAGCTAACTGAACAAATTAGGCTGCCTTTGTGTGTGGCATGACGCCCCTTCACCCCTTTGAGCCAACTTCTCCCTGGCCATGGCTTATGCCTGCATATTATAGTATTTCATTTTCATTTCTTCCGCTTTTCGGTTCTTTCTCGTTTCTCCTTTTTTTTTTTTGCCAACATTTTTTGTATGGATGCAGTCAAGTGCTTGAGCATTTTATTTAAGCGTATGAATGGATTTAATGGTTTTTCTTGCCATCTCCCTTCTCCTTTCGGTTTGCTGTCTATTTTGGGCCAGGCAAGGAAATGGAGTCCCGAAATAAAAAAAGATGGCAAAAAGTATTTCAATTCATTTTGTAAAATGCTTCAAAATTGTAGCGAAATTATAAAAATTGTCTGCCAGATGACGAGCACTTTGGGTGGCTTCATTCAAAAAAAAAAAAAAGAAAATAAAGAGAAAAGAAAATAAAAAAAACCCTTTTTTTGGCTGCTTTTCAGAATTTTTTGCTTATTGCTTCTTTTTGGCCACATTTGCTCATATGTAAAGTGAATTGTTTTGGGTGGTTCAGACTCTGTATACAGACACATACATGTGTGTGTGTGTGTGTTTACTGGGCGGGTCGGGCGGTGGTTGTGCGGTGGGTGAGTGTACATGTGTGTACTGGTTGGCGAATTGCAAAAGCCGTTTTTGAAAGGGTAACTTTAAGGACAAGTATTTCGGCTTAAACAAGCAATACAATCAGTAACACTTTCTATATATTATCTATAGAGCGGATCTATAGCTGCTAAATAGGGGAAACTTTTATTCCTTAGCAGTCCAAATATCTCTTTTTGAAACCCCTAAAAAGAAACTTTGGAATAATCGTGTGGATAAGAAAAACTTCGAACTAAATCTGTTGAAAACAATAAATAATCTTTTAACCTATTGAATACTTCTAGGAGCATTCCATTTTATAGCTCTAGATTCTTCTATAAACAAGCTTTTTGATACAATCAACAAAGGACTTTAATAGATTATAACAAAGGACTCATGAAATTTATTTTTCATATGTTCATATATGTCCAGCTTTTGGTTAAGTTTTTAAGTTTTCTATTTAAATTTTAATATATTAAATAATCAAGTCTGAAAAGAAAGAAAAATGGGAAAATTGGGTATAAATTTCTTAGCAATGTGCAATTTTTAAGATAGAGTACATGAAAGTCTGTAATCAACATTCTTGTTTCTGTTTCTTTCTTTTTTTTTTTTTTTTTTGATAATTTCATTTTCTGTTGCCATATATGAAATGGCTTTCGGGAATCTACTTTGGGGCTCGCCTCTTAACATGCCCAATTTGTTGGTACTGGATTGGGCCGGGCCTGACCGGGTCTGACTGTGTTTGGGTGGCTATGGAGATGTTGTTTTGCCTGCAGTAATTTCTTAATTAGCTCGCGATGTGCAATGTGCCTGTATATATACTTAAATGGATTGCTCCATGTGTGTGTGTGAGTGTGCTTGGGTCTGAGCACAGTTTGCCAACTTTATTTTTTTGTTAGCATCTATCAGCCTATGTAGGTGGGTATGGAGGGAGGTAGGTTGCTTTTTGTATAAGCCAACCGGCGGGGTACTTATTTTAATTGCAAGCTTTTTGGTTTCTGAAGTGCAGCAGCTTATCACAAAGTTTACTTTTATTTCGAACTCACAGACATTAAGAGCAAAAAATGCTTCAAATGAAATTGTCAAAATTGTATCCGTTCTTTGGGCTTTGTTCTTTGGGCGAAGTTAACAATTCTTTTGAATCTGTTGCATCCGTTGGCAGAAGAAATCGAATGTGCTTACTCTTATAATCGAACATTTAGATGGATGTGGGAAATTTCGATATTAAATTATAAAAGTGGCGGATCAAAAACATAAATAAATTAGTAAAGATATTTAGTGGTGGGGGATTGGCCCATTAAAGTATGCAAAAACAGTCCACAAAATCGCTTTTTAAGAAGGAAAATAAGAAAATTTCGAAACTTCTTGTGAATATAGAATAATTCTTAAAGAGAACAAAGTATATAAACACATTTTAAGCTATAAGGTGAAATGATGAACACCTATTACCCATACAATAATAGCTTTTTGCATGCTTCGAGGGGCAAAGTTCCATCCATTTCATGGCACTAGATCTCCTCTTGTCTGATAGATAGTCATGTTTAATGGTGGTCAAAATGTAGATATATAATTTCCGGTAACTGACTTTCTCTCTGATTTGCCACATGAATATTTAAAGCAACTATTTTCTTTTTAACATAAAAAATCACTATCTGTCCACACAGATTCTCTGTTTGCTGCTATAATGCCCCCATCTCTCTCTATCTCTCGTAGGGCTGACAGTTCAATTAAGTACAATAGCCATGGCAGTTAAATTACACTTAAAAAAAAAAGAAGACATAGGAAAGGCCTGAAAGTTGTTTCACCGTTTTTGTTGTTGCCTTTTGTGTCAGATTGGCCATTATGCCTGTCGCTTTTTGTATTTTATTATCCATTTAGCACATTTATTTTTATTTCAGGCTCTTGTCATTGCGGCCCACAGCGAATATGTATGTGTGTGTGTGTGTGTATTGGTCAGCCGAAAATGTTGTCAATTTTTCGCTTTGTCCTTTATTTTTATTTTTTTATGTCTGTTTTTTTGTGCACTTTAGTTTTTTTTTTCGCCAGTTGCGGTTTTTTATGTTTATGACAAGCCATTCGCAGTGCGTAAAGGGAGGGGTGGGGAGGGAAGGGAGCTGAGACGGTGGTTGGTCGAACGGGGGTTAGGTAGTTGTTGTACTTCAGGTTGAGATGATCCTTGGAATTGCTCATAATGGGCTCATCAGCGTTTTCATTTATTGTTTTTATTTTTTGTGTACATTAATCAAGCGACATTTGTTACCAGTTCCGTTCCTTCAAATGGAGGACCAGGTCCACTTTTTTATGACTTGTAGCGGCAGTTTATTAAGGACTGTGATATAATGGATAATGGGCATTACTCACTAGCAATAGAAACCCACTAAAACTAAAGTCCCTGCCGTAGATGTCATGTGTTTTGATGGAGTCATTCCATTTGAGATGATTTCAATTGGAAACCCCTAATAACTCAGTTTGTTTAAGTATAAGTATTCAAATGAGATAATAATAAAGAAAATAAGTTTGTGATCTGAATAGCCATTATGACCCATTAAGAAGAATGAAAATCTCAATTAGTCTGTTTTGATTCTTCAAATAACATAAAGTCTCCTATGCTCATCATACATATAATTAAAGTTAAGCTATATAAATCTAAAATCAAGAGAAACTCTCAAATCAAATTTACAATTGCATCTTCTTGTCATTGTTTGTCTGTTTGAAATATGAGTAACTGAGTCGTTTAACCTGTAACACGAACTTTCAATAAGTCCTTGGCATATAATTAAGCCATTTTCCATTATAGACACACACACAGATACAGACACAGTCGGAGACACTCATACACACTCAATGGTATAATCAAATTCCATCTCATTACGCTCCATATTGTTATAAATTAATGCAATAACACAAATAATGTACACAAAACAGTAAACTCGAATTACACAACATTCTGAAATGCACACAGAGAAACTGTCGCGCACACACACACACACACAGAATTGAGTGTGTACTTACATTTGTAATCCATTTGGCGATAAAAGGACTCAAATACGCATTCATGAATCATCGCTGGCTAATTAAATGCATTCATTTAATGATCAAATTTCAACGCCTATCAAATGAGTGAACCGGAAGCTTCCTGTTTGTAAGGCGTCAATTGTCACACACAAACACACAGACACATAGACCAAAAAGGAAAAAAGAAACCAAAAGAGCCGAGACGAGGCGAGACGAGACCCTTGGCCTCTCGTTAACTAAATTCGAATCCAATTGAATAACAATAAAAATTTTGCACTCAACTGCTGACTGTCGACAGTTGAGAGAGAGAGAGAGAGAGAAGGCTCTCTGATGTCTTGCTCCTGCTCCTGTTCCTGCTCCTGGCAAATGTTATTTGATGCCATGTCATTGTTGTTGTTGTTAGTCGTCATCGCCGTCTTTCCGTGTGTACCTACAAATTATGTAGGCCGTAGCAATTCTCCGTGCAAATCCAGCGTTACGTAACAGGAAGTCAACAACGAGTTACTGCACTGCACTCTCTCTCGCTCTCGCTCGGCAGGATGTGTTCAGGATACAGTGTGTAAATGGTTTTTGAACGTTTTCCTAGAGCACAGACTGTTGATGATTGTTGCCTATGCTCACTCTCATACTCCTTTCTGTTTTCTTTTTTTTGCCTCCTCCTGTTCCTGATTCAATGCCATTTTGTAATTTAATGTCATTTAGCCTGCGGCCAAAGTAAAACATTGTTCAAATGTCCCATGTTGCTATGGTAGTTGCCCATGTGAATTATGTTGCTGCTGCTGCTGCTAATGTACTTCCTTTTACATTCAAAAGAAGTTATTTATACTTAAAGTTAGTATACAGAGACCAATTCAAATACTTTCTGAATAAATGTCTACTCACTCTTAAAGGATAAGCCCACGACAAGTTTATGAAACAAACAGATTATCTTTAAGCCCTTTTAATTAAACGTTTTAAAATAAATGTTTTTTAGCTTTTTCAACAACTTCCCACAACTTTCTGTCTATTTTTAGCCGAATTTAGGAATTGTTGTCTTGAATTTCTTATCAATATTTTGTTTAAAATCGTATTGAAAATATATTCCTAATTAACTTTTTCAAATATTCTAAAGTGCGATAAAATTGGCCTATTAAAAATTAGTTTGCCTTAAAATATAGCTTGGAAAATTCATTAAGTTTTTTAATTTACATGTTAATTTGTTAATTAAAATGTGAACTTTCATTCGATTTGCATTTAAATTTCGAAAAAAATCGTTAAAGAAACATCATAAAGCTTTAAACGAATTGGGTTACTACTTTTTACACTTTCAAAAGGGATTAAAAGATCTTTCAGAACTCAGAGAAGAAGAGGTTTCCGACTCCATAAAGTATTTATATTTTTGATCAACATGAAAAGCTGTGTCGATATAGCCTTGTCCGTCCCTCCGTCCGTCTGTCCTTCGGTGCAAATCAACATCACGATGCCAATTTAACAGCTTGTACGATAAATCTTGGTATTAAAGTTATTATATTAGCTGCGAGAGATCTTTATCTCCACGGAAATCGTCTTGATTGGACTACTATTGCTAATCGTCTTGATTGGACTATTTATTGCTATCAGAAAAGTTAGTGAAAAGTTTGAGTATCTTTATAAAACTTGAAATACAAGACTTTAAAAACGATTGGAAGTCAATGACAAAAAATGTATGTAAGTTAGTCATTGTTCCACATTTCTCTGTTTGTTTGGCTATACTTTATAATACGATTTCAATAATTCTCATTTGTAAATGAAGTGAAGCTTGGAGAATCCAAGAAATGATAGTACAGCTGATCCAGAGTATAAAGCAATAGATGTATATCAGAGTCACCCATTTTTACTTTGCTTGCAACGATTGCATTGTCTTTGCAGCTGAGTCTACAGTCGTGGAGTCTATATCCTTTCCCTTAGCTGGATGCCATGTGAACAAATCATTTTAATTGCAAAAAATTGAACAAAGTTGTGTGCCGCAGCCGTTGCCCAGTTGACGATTGTTTGCTGTTGGCTGGTTGGTTGTTTTCCCTTCTCCCTTTTGATGGTAGCGTGGACTATGGTTAACAGCAAGTGGGTATCATGGCCGGATGGCAATGGTCGACCCCATTTCAGCAAAGGAACAATATACAAAAGCGAGGAAAAATTAAAAAGTAGAAAAACATATTTATATAAAATTGCCGCAAGCGCACGTTTCAGATCACGCCCATTAAAAAAAATGAAGCAAGTAAGTCGACTCGTCGACTTGGGTATACCATAC
Source organism: Drosophila tropicalis (assembly GCF_018151085.1). Classification (NCBI taxonomy): domain Eukaryota; kingdom Metazoa; phylum Arthropoda; class Insecta; order Diptera; family Drosophilidae; genus Drosophila; species Drosophila tropicalis. The sequence continues at coordinate 1,142,026 of NW_027173374.1, forward strand.
ACCAGGCGAAACAAATATTTCAAATTTCGAAAACCAAATGTATGTCTATTAAATTGTTTTTACATGTTTCATAGTATGTGCTATCTCGCTCACTCTACGAACATACGAGCACTCTAGCGCCGCCACTAGCCAACGGCCAATTCTGGCCTTGTGGACTGCTTTGTAAAATACGTTCATACGCATATTTTGCATGTTTCTAGTCCGATTTCAATAAAATTCGGTAGTTTTGTAGAAATAGATAAGAATAATTAGTCTGCCGAATTTGAATGCGATAGTCAAAAATCTACAGGAGAAAATCGGTTTTTTCTTAAATATGGAGGCGGAAGTGGGCGTGGCAAAATATGAAAATAGATGTACCCTGCGCGCATACTAAGCCAGTGTACATACTAAATTTGGTGACTTTAGCTTTGTTAGTTTTTGAGAAAATCAGTTTTGTTTAATTTGCGGGGGCGGAAGTGGGCGTGGCAAAATTTTTAAATAGCCAATATCTGCGCGTCTATCAAGCTAATCTGCATACCAAATTTGATGTCTCTAGCTGTTATACTTTTTAAGAAAAACAGTTTTATGTGATTCCTGGGGGCGTAAGGGGGCGTGGCAAAAAGTTTGAACAATCAGTTTTTGCGCGCTAACTAAACGGGTATACAAAATAAATTTGATGTCTCTAGCTGTTATACTTTTTAAGAAAAATAGTTTTATGTGATTCCTGGGGGCGTAAGGGGGCGTGGCCGAAATTCCAATTAACTCTGTACGCGTGCATAATACACGAGTATACATACCAAATTTGGTGGCTCTAGCTCTTATAGTCTCCGAGATCTGCGTGTTCATACGGACGGACGGACGGACGGACGGACGGACGGACAGACGGACATGGCTAGATCGACTCGGCTGTTCATCCTGATCAAGAATATATATACTTTATAGGGTCGGAGAAGCTTCCTTCTGCCTGTTACATACATTTTGGCGACTTTAATATACCATTTCACCCTATGGGTGTATGGTATAAAAAAAAACAAAAAGGTTGTGAATGGAATTGCAAATGAATAAGCGACATGTAAAAAAGGAAAACTTAAAATGGGGCGAATATGGTGTGAAAATTACAGGTTATGCAACATGTCAAACAATTTTCGATAATTGACTTTTGTAACAAAGGGGTTAAACGGGGATGGGAGAATAAAACAGAATCGAAACTTATGAAGGGGGATGATTACGCGAAAGGAACCGATTGACAACTCCCGCCAACATCCCTCGGAAAAGGAGCCTACAGCAGGAGGACCAAACGCGTTCAAGTGTGAAATTAAACAGTCGTAAATCCAATAACATGGGCTAATCTGCTTAACATTAACAATAGACAACAAATGATATTTAGATGGCTAAGTCCCGAGAGGCCTCTCCAACAAGAAATTGTATAATTTAAAAACCATAAGTACAAAAAAAATCAGTATGCAAAACACTTGAACTGTAAAAATGATAAATGCTAAACAGAGGCAAATGACAAGATGCCAACACATTTGGAAAACTTCTGACAAAGGTTTTCGGGTTGGGTTCTGAGCCTATCTGACTGTGAAAATCTTTTGCGGTTTTGAATTACCAATTTTCGAAAGCATAAATTGGCATTTAACCAATTGCGAAACATCCATCCCAATCTTGTCCTCCAGAATCTCCTGTAACAGAGTCCCCAAGCGTAGAACGAACCTGAGCCAGGAAAGCAGCACAACCCACTTATCATATTAAACTATAGACAAAACCAGCAACCATTTAGCAAATCTTCACTTCAATCCAAAAAACCAAACAAAAAAAACAAGAAACCATGAGACAAACAACCCCCAGCAACCTGTAAATGGGTCGTTTGGGATGGTTGTGGTGCTGCTGCTCCTGGTGGGGTGGCTGGTGTCGTACATACAACCCAATTACGACTACAGGAAAGCAGCAACCAAGTCAGTCAAAACAAAATCAAGATAAAAGCGAAATTCAATCTGTCAAAAATAGATTACAGACCAATTATGTGCACTTTACGAGAACCCCCCCGGCCCCTGTCCTTGCCACTGAACGTTACTGAAAGCACTGACAGCAGGGGAGAAAATTTGGTGCTTCCTCTGTTTGTTTTCCCCCTTTACGGTTACTCGTCATCCGCATCCTTCGTATACTCCTCATCCATCTCTGTATGGCCATCAGGCACAATTTTGTGTGTTAACTTTGCTCTCTGCTCTTCTCTTCAATCTCTCCCTCTCTCTCTCTCTCGTTCAGTGTGTTTGTGTACTGTGTATTAAGGACTGCGGCATGTAATTGTGCCTGCTGCTATTGCTGCTGTTGCTGCTGGGCAGGCAATTCGGGGGGTAAAGGTGGTTCAACTAGAAGGAAGGTCGATCGATGTTGCGAGTGTAGAATGGGAGCTGCTGCTTTGATTGGACTGAGTTCATTTAATCGACACCATAGAGCACACACTCACACTCACACTCACACACACACGCAGACGCACAGGACAAAGTGAGACGAGTGAGTTACTTTACCATTTAATGGCATCAAAAAGTTTGTCCTCACAGGATAAATGCGAAATGACAGGCTGTTAAGAAGTAAATTTCATATATGAGGATAGTCACTAAAATAGAAACTCATTAAGAATAGGTTACTCCAAAAGCTCTTCAACCACTCCCAAAAAATTGTGGTAATAATAGGAGAATGCTAATAGAACATCTCAGAACACTCCACTCAGGATTAAAGGAAATTTTGAAATTGTTGTTCACTAAATTTTAAGAGAAAAGCAATAAAAATTGTGATCAGAAGATTGGGAAATAGAGTAAAACTAAAATATAGTAAAGAAAATGTATGATGGTCAATGGGATAAAGAGATGGGAACATAGAAGTCTCTTTGTCCTGGACAGTAAGCTCTCAAAATGGAGAATATATGCTTTTTTAGGTTGTTTATCAATTTTTTCTTGTCATTCTTTGTTATTCTGTGAATAAATACAACAAAATTTTTAACTTTAGTAATATCTAGAATAAACGATTTAATTAGAATGGGAATTTCATGAATTTATTACTCCCAAAAGTATGCAAAATTATGCACCGCTGGCAACAAACTACTAAAAGAGCTAATTGATGGTGTACTAAATAACCAACTAACTAAGACAAATAAAATATGCACTAAATAGTGAAAATTTTAAAGGGAACTTAGTCAAATTGCTTTAAAAAAATCCTGTATAAAGCATCAACACCCTATAAAAAGAATAAAGATTTGCATAAATTAAATATTTAATATATGTATATTAATTATATTATATTTAAAAACCAGAGGGCCGGGGCTAACTTCGACCGCGTCAAAGTTTGTATACCCTTGCAACTTTTTTGGTAACTCTATCCTTACCTCTTAGCCATCAATGTGGAAGAACGTTTTATCTAAAAAGGCTTAAGCTTGAGAAAGAAAGGCCTACAATCATAGGAAATAACGAAGATATTGATCAAAGTCACTGTTTTCCACCGATCGTTCCTATGGGAGCTATATGATATAGTCACCCGATCTTTATCAAATTCGGCACAGTCATTAACATATATATTAAATTAAGAAATGTTTAATTTAAAAGCAATCGCGTTAAAAGTAACGAAGTTATTTACAAAAGTCACTGTTTTCGACCAATCGTTCCTATGGGAGCTATATGATATAGTCACCTGATCTTGATCAAATTTGGCATAGTCGCTTATAGGCGTAGTAAACTCTCTAATATTAAGTTTCACGACAATAGCTCAGAAAACAACGAAGTTATTGAGAAAGTCACTGTTCGTGACTTGGCCGCTTGTATGGGAGCTATATGATATAGTCACCCGATCTTGATCAAATTTGGCAAAGTCGCTTACAGGCGTAGTAAACTCTCTAATATTAAGTTTCACGATAATAGCATAGAAAATAACGAAGTTATTGAGAAAAGTCACTGTTCGTGACTTTGGGGTTTGTATGGGAGCTATATGATATAGTGGTCCGATCCGGCTGAATCCGAGATATACAACGCCTGCAGTATATACAAGCCTACGTGCAAAATTTCAGCTCTGTAGCTCTTACGGTCTAGGAGGAGTTTGCGTTGATCCAGACGGACGGACGGACGGACGGACGGACGGACGGACGGACGGACGGACGGACGGACATGGCTAGTTGAACTCGTCTCGTCGTGCTGATCAAGAATATATATACTTTGTATGGTCGGAGATGCTTCGTTCTATGCGTTGCACACTTCTGACCAAAATTAATATACCCTTTTTGCAAGGGTATAAAAAGGAAATAACAAATTTAAGTCGAGGCAAATTAAAAAGACTTTCTCCCCTTAATTGAAAGTTTACAATAAAGAAAGAGTTCATTACGTTCACTTTGTCATGTCCGCAATCTCGGTGAAGTAATTAATTTCCTTTAACCGCTTCTCCTCAACCATGGCTAACAAATCACTACCAAAAGTTAAGTAAACATTGCATACTAATCCAAAGGATAAACACACCCAGTACACACACACACAAACACGGGAGGTACTCATGTATGTATGAATACTTTGTTTCAAGTTTGGTTATTCGAACTACTCGTAGAACATTCTGCCATTCCAATTCTATACAATGCCTGGGCCAGGGATTTCTTTGTGTGTGTAAAGTACCATTTAAGGGTGATAATCGTTCGCCATTTGAGGGTGCAGAATGGAATGGAAAAAAATCATTGAAAGCAAACATCAGACATCATCACGGGGAAGGGAATAGGAAGGTCGGTGGGTAGGGTGGTGAGCCTGAAGATAAAGGGAAAGAGTGCGAGGTAGCCAAGATTAAAAGTGCATTTAATAATAGAGAGAACTGCTCGTCGAATGGAAAGTGGGGCAGGCAGCAGGCGGTGGGTGAGTTCTTTAGTGGCCTCCGGGAATACTCTCTCGTTTACTTACATCGCACACACTCAATGCATGCAACATTCAGTGGCCAGAAGGTATTTATGTGCAGAGCTCAGAGTGGATTATAATGAACATTCAGTTGAGGTAAATGTCTCAATAGACGTCGAATCGAATGGGTGGGAGCGGGGCTTTTGGATTGAAAAGAGCCACCCCCTTGGTAAAAAAAAAAAACCAACCTAATGATTCAGAATCATTTGATTGCGTGGGCGGTTTGCTGTTCCTGTTGCTACTTGAGGATGAGCAACCCCAATGAAAGTTAGCGACATATGTTGGCAACATCCGACAAACTGGCAGACTGGCAGACTGGTTTGCTGGTTGGTTGGTTGCTTGGCTGAGCTGACTGGGTTGACTTATGTCGCTATAACGTGTAAAATTGTTATAATTCCTGTGGTTGCCAATGTGTCTCTACATCTCCACATGCAATAAATTTCAGTTTTAAAGTGCATTTCTCCTCCTCTTCATTCTTTTGGACATTGTGCATGTGGGGATTCGACATCGAGTCATTGAGAGGGTTGTCTGCATTTGTTCAATTAATTTGCAGGGATTTCCAGTCGTTTACTTGATAGAACAATGACAGCATTTTGGGTTAGTCCTTTGTCATCTATGAAATTAATCTATGTTGAATACATTGTCTAAATCAATACCAACTATAACTTAATTACTAACAAGTAACTTAAGCATTGTATTCCATTTAAATGTCAAAAGGTTTTTGGCTTTGTCTTTATCTTTGCTTATTTTGTGATGATTGCAATTAGTAAATACTTTGTCAGGCACTGAAAACTATCTAATTTCTATGGAATTATATGAATGAAACATGTTTCATGAAGTGTAAACTTAATTTCTAACAATTCAATTTTAGTATAAATCATACAAGACTCCTACTAAGTCCCTTGTTAGCGAGAAAACTTTTGAGTTAGCCTCAGAAAGTTTGATCTATTTGAAAGCACCTGCCTGACCTTCAGTTAATCGAAATAAGGGTGGTTCAATTATGGTTCAAAAGCAATTCTCCATTCAGATCATTCAGACAATACAATACGAATAAAGGGTCTGTCTCTCTGTCCGCCTGGTGGGTGGGTCGCACACACACACACACACTCACACAGTGAATGACATTTTGATTTTGCGCACTTTTTGATTGATGACAAGCAGCAGCACTCCATATACATACATACATGTATGTAAGTATATATTTAAGGTACATACAAAATCATAAATAAAAAGCTATGGAAAAAGTGTGCGTCTTTTTTGTTTGATTGGAAGAAACACGCCTCCGCCTCCATAAGTTCAGCGAAAGGAAAAACGAAATCAAAAGATATTTGCGCGCCTTTTTGGCGCACGGCTTAAACAAAACAAAAAAAGGCGCACAAAAGCAGCAGAAAATAAACTAAAGAAAAAGGAACAGCTGGGACTATGTACATACATACATAACTGGGCAGGAGAATCAATTGTTCCCGCTTCAATGGCAACAGGCAAATGCAAATTTTTTTGTTGTTAAAAGCAAAAATTCGTTAAACAAAAGCCCAACGCACATCGAAGGGGAGTGAGATATGGAAAGGGCAGACGTATGTGGAGCGTGTGTGGGTTGAACATTTTAGTCTAATGAAACTACCTTGAACCACCGCAACAACAACAACAACAACAACAGCAACTACATAAGCAGTCAGAATGTAAGAGGATGCCAAGGACAAGAAACACTTGCCACCAAAGCGCGTTGAGCCTTACAGAGATTTCTGTAGGCGTTTCCTTGGCTGCCACTTTTCGCTGTCATTAGGTAAATAGAATGAGTAACGCCCTATCTAGATAGGGCCAATGTAGGGGGCGTCATAGCCTAAGTGATTAAAATGCCGCACAAGTGCAATTTATCAAAGAGAGAAAGAGACAGAGAGCCCAACATTCTACACCATCTCCGTCCCCATGATCTGTGATCTTATTGCCCCATCTAGCAAATTGTGCGCCTTTTTTCGCGCTAAAGCAACTGAAAAACCACTTTGGCCAAATTGACAACAGAGACAGAACGGCAAAAAGTCCTCGTAACAACATTTTCCCTGACAATAATAGCCTTGACAGACATTCAAAGCCCTGTTCTTGTCCTCCCCCAAAAGCATTTCCCATGCGTTACAGCAAAAAACACAAAAAAAAGGCAGTGCGCTTAAAACGCGAGTGCGAATTCTTCACTTCAATGCGGCCGTGTTGTGCTTTTGTGTACTAGAATGAGTGTGCCTATGTGTGTGTGTGTGTGCGTCTGTTGACTGAAAATCCATTAAAAAAATGCACCAAGTTGTCGAGCAGGTAGCCCAGAGGCTGTATAAACAATGCAGTTGCCGCATAATGGCACACAATAATAGACAAAGAAACAGACAAGACAAGCAACGGCAGTAAAACCCAAGAAATAAAAAGGCTAAAACATGCCACAACCATGCCTTTGGCCTTTGTGTAATTGTGAGCCCTCCATCGTTACGCATACGCCGTGTATGCTGATTAGATCTAACTAGTATTTCATTTCATTGGCTTGTTCATGTTGGCTTTTTTCACTACATACATACTACATATATCTCGTTGACTGTCAGGCACATTTCTCAATTAATTCACATGATGGCAAAAGGTACAAAAAAAAAACATTGCCTAACATTGCTTTTCACTTTGCAATATTATAGAGATGCACACCTTAGCCTGACTGCTGGTTGCTGGCTGCTTTCCTTTTTATACCATACACCCATAGGGTGAAATGGTATATTAAAGTCGCCAAAATGTATGTAACAGGCAGAAGGAAGCTTCTCCGACCCTATAAAGTATATATATTCTTGATCAGGATGAACAGCCGAGTCGATCTAGCCATGTCCGTCTGTCTGTCCGTCCGTCCGTCCGTCCGTCCGTCCGTCCGTCCGTCCGTCCGTCCGTCCGTCCGTCCGTCCGTCCGTCCGTCCGTATGAACACGCAGATCTCGGAGACTATAAGAGCTAGAGCCACCAAATTTGGTATGTATACTCGTGTATTATGCACGCGTACAGAGTTAATTGGAATTTCGGCCACGCCCCCTTACGCCCCCAGGAATCACATAAAACTATTTTTCTTAAAAAGTATAACAGCTAGAGACATCAAATTTATTTTGTATACCCGTTTAGTTAGCGCGCAAAAACTGATTGTTCAAACTTTTTGCCACGCCCCCTTACGCCCCCAGGAATCACATAAAACTGTTTTTCTTAAAAAGTATAACAGCTAGAGACATCAAATTTGGTATGCAGATTAGCTTGATAGACGCGCAGATATTGGCTATTTAAAAATTTTGCCACGCCCACTTCCGCCCCCGCAAATTAAACAAAACTGATTTTCTCAAAAACTAACAAAGCTAAAGTCACCAAATTTAGTATGTACACTGGCTTAGTATGCGCGCAGGGTACATCTATTTTCATATTTTGCCACGCCCACTTCCGCCTCCATATTTAAGAAAAAACCGATTTTCTCCTGTAGATTTTTGACTATCGCATTCAAATTCGGCAGACTAATTATTCTTATCTATTTCTACAAAACTACCGAATTTTATTGAAATCGGACTAGAAACATGCAAAATATGCGTATGAACGTATTTTACAAAGCAGTCCACAAGGCCAGAATTGGCCGTTGGCTAGTGGCGGCGCTAGAGTGCTCGTATGTTCGTAGAGTGAGCGAGATAGCACATACTATGAAACATGTAAAAACAATTTAATAGACATACATTTGGTTTTCGAAATTTGAAATATTTGTTTCGCCTGGTGTATGGTATACCCAAGTCGACGAGTCGACTTACTTGCTTCATTTCATCTTATTTTCCATCAATGGTATTTTGCCATTTTTCAACATTTTCGCTGACAGCTGGGTGCAAACCGAATGCTGGGAGAAAAAAAAAAATCGGCAAGGAAATTTCATACATGTATAAGGAAAAAAATTGTAGACTGAAAATGCCATAATATCGCCACAAACGAGAGTAGAAGAAGATGAACAAGGAGGAGGAGGAGGAGGCGGAAACGAAGTGGAAAAAAAACCCTAGCAAAAGAATTGGCCAAAGCCGTATCCAGGATGGGCTCGGGAAATGGATTTGATTTATGTACGTACCTGTGCTCACTCAGTGACACTGTTGGTGGTTGTAGTTTAGGATGGGGCTGGACGTGTGGGTTGGGGGGGCAAATGGTAAACATGCGAGACGATGATAAAGCAGCTGCAATGCGGCAATGCCAAAGAACCAATCTCGGTGGCATTCACAAATTATTTAGAAAATCCTTCTTCACCATTCTGCCGCATTCTACTCTATGCACACAGCATTCCATATTCATTTAGTTGGCGGTTCGTTGACATGATGTGACAGAGAAGCAAAAAAAAAAAAAAAAAACAACTTAAAAAGTGGAAAACCACTGATACCCGAAAAAAAATATCAGAACTCTGGACACTAGACTCGAATCTAGAGTGCAGACTGTACACTCTTTTTTATTCTTTTGGAAAGCCAAGCAATGCTAGATTAAGCCCATAAAGCATAAACGACTTTAATTTAGCTCTATCCAAATCTTGACAAGCAAATAAAAGGCCTTTTAAGGGCTTAGTTTGTAAATATGGAAAGAAAATGTAGAAAATGCTACGACTCAACCTAAGATGAAGTAGAATCTCTTTGTTTAAAGGGCAATATCCAGACCATCCATTACCAGAGCAGTTCAAAACTCTTCAACCTAGGTGAAATTTCAGGAGTTTTGAAATTAATTGATCTTAAAAAGATGTTTAATAAAAGGAGAATCTATCAGGCCTAGCAAATTGTTTCGATTGCTGTCATATATCTTTCCAAATTAATTTTCTAATTGATTTGCTAAGATAAAGTCTGGCAAATTAATGCCAACTTGTAAAAGTAATGCTCTTAACTTGTTTGGTAGATGTTATATGTTATATGGAATCGAAAACGAGAACAGCTCTTAAGTCCGAAACTGACAGAATCACTTGGATCCAAAATCGATAACAAATTTGTATGCAATGTAAGATACATATCCCTGTTCTGCAATAACTAACAAATCTTCCTTTTAATGTTTTGAAAATATATTAAACCTTGACTATTAGACAGGTTAGTTGTCCTTACAATCTTGGGAATCTTTGGAAAAGTCTGCTGAGGATAAATATTTGTGGCTCTATAAGAAATTTTCGATCGTTGTTTGATTTAGACGATTTCAAAAACGGTTTAAATTGTTTTTTTAAAGTTTCTTCACAGAAAAGGTAAAATGGAAAAATTAACTTTATTTTATTGGATATTAATAAGTGCGTTAGTGTAGTGAAATGTATTAACTTTGTCCTTTTTTTCGTATGTCACAAAATGGTTTACACACTGATTTGGATTAAACAAATTGTTTTGATTCAGATGATTCTTTTAAACTTCTAGGTAAGATAGATCTTCAGTCAAGTTTGTTAAGTTTCGTTTAAAATGAATACACTTATTTAAAGACTTTATTTTATTCTGCTTTAAAGAACTTTGTCAGCATTTGTTTAAGCTGGTTTCGATTTTGAGGTTGCATATATTTGTCGAAGAAAATTGTTCAAAAAAAAAAAAGAAAGGATTCTCAAAACTGACAAGCCTTAACTTATATGATACATGCCGTCTCAGTAAAGGGTATTCAATTCTGTGTTGTTTTTTTAAGTTATTGTTGGTTTACCATTTTGAAAATATTTCGAATTTTTTTACAATAACTGCGCCTTGCTTGACGAACCAATAATATTTAACATTCATGGAGTTTGCCCATTTCTATGCTAACGCAAAGGCAATAGGAACGATGTGATGAACTGATGGGGTATATGGATTGATATCAAAGTCAGATGGACTTATTTTGTTTACCTGTCATACGTATTAAATGACATTTTCTGCCTGGTTGTCATGCCGTTAAATCTGTTTTGTTTGTTTGGTTTTTTTTTTGTGTCAATTTTAATTAAAGTGAATATTGGAATTGGTTCGTAAGCAATTCAACCGAAAAAAAGGGACATTATTCCCTCGCCTCCCTCAATGGAGATGCTTTGGAGTGTGCTCTATGGATAGGCACTTCACCTTAAACCTCAAGTGGCCCATTAAGGGCTTAAAACCCTACAACTACAACAGCAATTAGGAGCCAAATGCTATAATCAACGGCTTTTTGACGCGTGTTGTGTTGCCGAAAATGCAATCAAGCGTATTGCGCAGGCCTGGCCACGCCCACTCATTATTATATTGCAACAATTTGTCCAAAAAGGGAAGAACTCAAGTGGGTTAGCGTGCGTGCAACGTGCACCCACGACGAGCGTGTGATAATTATGTTATGTTGCCATACAAACACATTTGCGGCACGTGACTGCAGAAAACAGGACTCGCTCTCTCTAGCTCTCTCTGTCTCTCTCGCTTAGAAGTGCCCTGAAGGACTCTTCGAAGTATCCATAACCGTATCGACTTCCGCCTTGATATAATTGTGGCCCAGATTTTGCCAGGCAGAATATAAATATGTTTTTCGAAAAACAAACTGAAGTGCCACTCAAGTGAAGTGGGGTAAAGAACAACTCGTGAGAACGTGGTTCACTTTCAGGTGAATAATATGCCAGTTTGCTTGCCATTTTGTTTGCTAATTGCATTAATGTATGTAATTTATGTAATCAAATGAGTATACGGAGTGCGGAAGTGGAGGTGGAGTTGGAGTTGGGTTGTCGTGGTCCAAACTGTGTGAACTGTGGCTGGAATATTTATGCTAGTAGTCCAACATTTTGGGCCCGGACAATAATGCTGAAAGTGCCAAACAGAGACTCGTAAATTGCGGCCAACCTCCCACTCTAACTCCTACCTCCAGTACCCTTCCTCTTGGACCAGGGTTGCCGCCATTTTGTAGCAACGAATCTGATTCTCTCTGCCACAAGTTTTTGGCTAAAGACCCTGCCTAATAGCAGCAACTGCGGCAGCAGTTGCTATCTTTGTCCCATTGGCCCCCTGGGTATCGTACAATTTCAATAAATATTTCACTGCATTAGCAGCTGGCTGACTGGCTGGCTGGCTGGGCTAAATCCTGGCTCGCGTTACGGCAAATTGCTTTTTGGCTCCTTCAACAATAACGTGCATTAAATGTTTGAGGGGGGCCATTATTATTTTTGGCCATCGCCTCCATTAGCAAAGCAATGGCTTTGCCTTTTGCTTACAAACTCTACACAGTTCTATGGAAAAGTTATGTTAGTTGGTTTGGTTTGGTTTCGTTCCGTTTTGTTTGGCCAGTCTTGGCTTGGGTTTACTTTGATGTCCCCAGCGTCTATTGAGCTACAAATCGAAAGCGATTCCAATGACAATGCAAACTGTGGCTGCAATTGTTAGCTTTCGAGTAAAAGAAATCTCGAGTCTAAGGAAACCACATGCAAGTTGGTTGTATGTAGTGATAGTTGCCTTAGGCCACAATGAAACACCTTGATTGCCTTTGCCTTTACTTTGCTCTGCTCCGCTCTGCCAGAGATGTTCTCTGGCTAAATGCCTGTCAAGAGCTTTCTTTCATTTTCTGACAATAAATTTTCATTTTCTTTCTGTTGCTGTTGCACTTGCTGCTCCTGTTTCTGCCACTGTTCCCTCCCCTTCTCTGGAGCTCTCTCTGTGTTTGTGTGGTACATACATATGCCCGCATTTTTGCACCACAACAATTTGGCTTTGGCTGCCTTCAGCTAACTCATTGTCTTTGGCCTTCGCAATTGCAATTGCTCACAAGTTATCCCATGTGGAAATTTTTCAGTTGTTCTATGTGTTTGCTTCTCGTTCAGCTTCAGCTTCAGACTTTACAATAAAACGAAAGTGATTGTCAAGTGAATGCGCCACTCCCTCTAACCGACAACACTCACTCTATCCGTAGCAGGTATCGGTGGATGGATAGCTATCCTATATGCAATTCATCATGTGCACTCTGATGCGTAATGTGGAATGATTAAAAATGTTATTCATATGCATGTTTGATTGATGGATGAGAGTTGGGAATATAATCGTTCAATTGAGAATGATTTCCCTCTGTGGTTTTTCATATTCATTGAATGTGATAAACTAAATGAACATAAAGTTTTTGAATTCAAGCTCTTAAGTTTGAATTTTAAATTCAATTTACAATTATTCACTGAAAAAATCTCAATTACATAGTGATAACATAATTTTAAACTGACAATTCTTTCTATTCATCTCTTGGCTTTCTTTTTCTATATATCTATTTGTAGTTAATTAACTACAAATGACATCTTCATGAAAAGTTAAGTCTAATCGATTATTCTTTCTCTTTTTGAATTACAAATGGCTTCTTTCACTCCAATCGACTCTTTTCTTTCAAGAAAGAAGTAAGAAATTTATTCTATGTATCACTTTGCTGGCCCATAAGTTTGGCCCAAGAGTTTTAGCTTATAGGTTCGTGTCTTTGTCACGCTTTTTAAATGCTTATTAAACATAATAATTTGGTTAAGCAATTCCTTCCGGTACCACAAGAAAACACGCACGCACATTTTGGCCACATCAAACAAGAGTTAACCGAATGGGCTAGTTGTTTTTATACCCTAACGAAAGAGAGGGTTGTACTAATTATAGGGTTAAGCCTTACATGCACTTAAAAAATATAGTCGTTCGTTAATATGAGTCTTTAAATTGAAAACGTTGTAACAAAATCAAAGAGTTGGATCTCAGTTTTCATTCTTGACCCAATTATCATAACTTTTAAAGAATACCCTACACATTATGTAAGGGTATTAAATGTTTTTGTGTGCTCCAAAGTTAATTTAGGTTGTATTTTTTTTCGTTTTCGTCCTCTTGTGGATGTGGCAATCCGCACGCACGCAGGCAGTTAATTAAGGGTGTGAACTGGTTGAGTTATGCCTGCCAGAGAGGGGAGGGGGACTCTACATGGACATCTACATTCATATGCGTATCAACCCTTGACTTCTATTTACCCCCAAGCCCCAATGGCCTGGCTGTCAGGGCATCAGCATAAAAGGACAGCAAAATGGTCAGTAAATAATTCATTAGCGGCTTTTAACAATAAATTTTTGTTGGTTGAATTAAATGACCACCTGACTGACCGACACACACATACACACACGTTTTACCTGAAGACGGTTTTGTGGTTTTAGCATTTGTTTTTCTTTTTACTTCGTTTTCGTTTTTTTCTTTTTTGGTGGCACTTATTTTAATGAAGTGACCACTAATTAGTTGCTGCGGTTTGAACTTTCAACTTTGCTTCATTAGAGCAGGAATTTGTTAGCCGATAAGATGTTGCACATTCGTAAGTGGATTACTGTGGCATGCCACCTGCGGTCTCACAGGGAAGTTGTTGTTGTTGTTGTTGCTGTTTTCCATCTCTTTTTTGTTTTTTTGGCATACACCGGCTGCCAAATTAAAATGCAATAATTCTTCATTTGTATTTGCGCAAGGAAATAAAGCAAGCAAGCAAGCAAGTAAGAAAGGGAACGAAGGAAATGTGCTATAATTGAAAAATGTGGTAACAAGACTCTCCGTGGCGGTGCTAATGAATGCCCCGCTTTTTTCACTGCTGGCCATTTGGCATTTTTTTTTTTTTTTTTTTTGTTGGTAGGCGCATGTGCCTTTCCCCCCTCCCTAGACGTTACACGACACGCAAACCGAAACCGTGTTTCTGGTAGGGTGATAAATGCTCATCAGCCTTTAAGGCAGCGACTGGCAATTAACTTTTACAATGTTGTTGAAAGCGTAATCAAGTTGTCAGCAATGAAGAGGTTCTGAATCTCTCTCCCTCTCTGTCTCTCTCTGTAGCATATTATACCTCTAATTACGCAAAAGTTTGTTGTTGTTGTCTTTTTTTCTTGCTTCAAAATTCCCCAAACTGTCAACAAATGGCTGCTTAAGACGGTCTAATCCATTGGGATCCATTTGCCTAATGCCTCTGCTACAATTTTTGAGGCGTCTCCAATGGCTTTTGCTCATTTCAAATGTCTCACGAGTTGTCATAAGCAACTTTGCTGAGGAGTTCCAATGGGGACTGGAGCTGGGAATGGAGCAAGCGCATTAGCCGCATCATCCCAAGTCTTAAGTTACAGTCACAAAAAAAAAAATCGAAAGAAGGCAAGAAAAATAAAAGAAAATTGACAATAAGCGGCATAAATTTTAAAATTTCATTTTTATCGCATTGCAATTTTCCTTAACAGTATCCTGCCCGTTTTTCTTTTTCTTCTGTCTTTTTGTTGGTGTTTTCCTTTTTCTCTTATATGGGTGGATGAATGTATGTGTGTGTGTGTGTGCGTGGGTTTTCCTTTTTCGTCATAAGCCACAGTTAAGATACTTGGTTGGCATTATTGACTTTTGAGTTGATAAAGTGCCATAAATGTCACCCCATTAAAACAACGTGAGCATCCGCCACAAATGGTAAAGGTAAAGGTAAAAATTTACGTTGACTTGGCGTACCGCTCCCAGAAGGAGTACGAGAGGGGGGTTGGTTGGTTGGTTGGTTGCCGTGGCATAAGCAGCTCGTTTTGACTGCTACTTGGGCCCTTGTTTGCCAGGATAATGCGCCTCAACTCAATTGGGAATTTCAAAAGTAAAGTTGAATTTCATGTTCGTCTGCGGCAATTGTCACAGATGGTTTAATTGAAGTAATTACATGCGAAATCCGTCTGGATTTGCCCCGTGCTCTTTAGCTCTCTAGCAGCTTCAGCTTCAGCTGTAAAATGATGACACTTTTTGTTTATTATTTTATTTTATTATACTCGTATATATGTATGTGAGGAGCACACATACTAAGCAGTCGTCAACCTGGTTTGCTTTTCGAAAAAAGGGGTTAATTGAGTTGTTTTGGCTTTTGTTTATTCTGCGGCATCCTTCTAATGAGCTAATGCCAACTGCATGTAATTATTTAACGACACCGCACACAAAGGAGTCAAAGCAGACAAAAATATATACAAAAACAAACCCAAAACAAAAAAAACATTGTCATATTTACATTTTATGTGGTTTTTCTATGCATTTCCATCAAACCGGTTTCTGCGTTTTGCATAATACAGTCATTAGAATTGCTCAGAATTGCCACCATCATACAAGAATACATTTAAGGAAGAAAAGGACATGCTCAAGTGGTATACAAATAAGATTCATTGGTCAACGAATGGGAATAAACCACATTTTAGTTACAAAAGATTCTTTTAATTGTCTATTTATTATCTTAATACTTTTTGCTATATTTGATTTAATAAAATTTACTTTAATTTGGAAAGTTCTACTTCGTTTTAAAGTAAATTTAGTATGTTGATAGGTATTAATGACTGCAATTAGTGCATCTTTGTATGAAAACGTGTTCAATTATATACTTTACAAAAATCAAGAGATTTATGTAGATTAAGAGTTCAGATTTGAGATTCCAGTCCACTTTTCATACACCTAACAGAATGCTCCTTAAATTTCTTAAATTTCTGATATATGCTTTATAACTTTATAAAATTGTAATCAATTAATTTGCCTTATAAATATATTGTGAACTTCTGTCAAGTCAACAACTTGGCTAAGAACAATGAAATCCACAAATAAAAAACTCAATTCGACAAGTGCAAATATTTGCACTTGCTGGAGCAAAAGGTGAAAGGTGTTTACTTATGAAATTTATCTGCTTTCGATCAATTCGAAATATCAACTGGTCAAACAATGTTAATTGTTGTATATAATGCCTTGGCTGAGCAACTGCAACGGCTGTTTTAACTGACATTTGAGCTGATTTCGATTGGATTGCCATGTTTAGCCTGAAATTGTTTATCCTGGTTACTGTGGCAGTGTGTTGCCTGACCCAGGCGTGTGTTATACCATCCGATCCAGAGGATACGCCTTGCTGCAACTGCTGCAGATGCTGCAAGCCCAGACAAAGTCCGCCAACGGATTGTGGTGTGGTCGAAACCGATGAAAGCCAGCCAAGATGTGGATGTAGGCCAAGATGCAACTGTGCCTGTCGTTGCTGCAATTGCTGTTGGCCTCAAAACTAAAACGAAATGGATACATTCAAATGCCATCTTCGAGTATGTATTCGAAATCGTTTGCCATCAATAGACTTGGTCGTCGTCGTTGTTGTTGTTGCTGTTGTTTTATTAAAGTGTTGCAGCCTTTGAACGTTTCATTCATCTTGTTTTGTATTACTTTGTGCACTCAATTGTAAAGCCGTGATATGCTACAATGCACAGACAATCATTTTCATTGCATTGATCACTTTTTTATTCATATCCATTCACTCGATGGCAAAGTAATTTCTTTGCCTCGTTTTATGTCTAAAACAAAGGACGAAAGAATAAAGCACACAAAAAACAAAAAAGTAATCATATACCTCCCACTCATCTGTCTGATCCATGATTCATTCATTCACTGTGCATTTTTCTACATCAATTGTTTTCCATTATTCAAGAGTTTTTCAAGAATTTTTGTGTGCTTGGAGTCACATTTATTATTTTTTAAGGACAGAAGCCACCACATGATATTATTTAATAACCCTAAAAGCCTTATCGAGTTATTTAGTACGGAAAACAAGCAATTAAAATGATGAATATGCAATATAAAATGTTTGTATTGTATTATTTATGCTAGAAAGAGAGATAGAGAGAGAGAGAGCGAGAGTGAGAGGATAATTCTTGTTTCGTTTCGTTGCCATAACCCAATACAAACAGTTTATATGCTAATGAGTAGCACACACACACACACACACACACCAAAAAGATACATTTTTTATCTAAAAAGGCCCGAAAAAAAAAATACGAAAAAACTAAAGAAGAGAACATACATTTGCCTAATGAAAATAGCACCATTAAAATGAGAAAAACAACTTTAGATACCAAAAATTCGAAACATGCCGAGTTTTGGCAATTAAAAAGGTTCTCTTAACTGTTCCCCCCCGCTGTGTCCCGCCGTCATCTTGCCCCCATATGGCTGATGAATATGTATGTATATGAATGGCAAATGGTAAAAGTCAGTTCAGTCCAAGCCAATGACAATGATCGTCTAGCAAATTAGAGATTAACACGCATGTGTGTCGTCCTTTTTTTTTAGTTTTTGGTCGTCCTTTGGTTCATTGACCGATGAACGCTTGATGGAAAGATGGAGAGTGCCAAACTCGTGGCCAGTTTTATAACTTACGAAATTAGAGCAATTTAATTAAACTATAAAAACGTCACGAATGCTTCAAACCGCATAAATATGTCCGGCTACAAAATTTTCGGTTTTCCTTTAGTCTTTTGTTGTTTTTTTGTGGGGAAAACTCAGGTAAACGAGGGAGGAACTGACTGGCAACTGGCTGTGTGTTTAATAAGCTATGACGCTCTCGAAGCAGGCACACACATGCATTAGGAGTAGTCCAGGGTGTACCTCTCATATCACTGGAAAATTAAGTGCATTTTCAGAGAGACAGACAGAGAGAGAGGGAGAGGGAGATGGGTAGACCGCTTTTTGGGTGTGCCTGGACACAGACACAAAACATAATTCCATTGCATCTTGCAATGCAAACATATTAATTAAACTGACAACAAGCCTATGCGCCTGTCAAAAGCCACAGCCACTGACTGCCATCGCCTCCAGTTAGTCACTAGCAACTTAATTATAGGTAACCAATCATACGAATGTCTACAATTATCATATCTATATTGTATATAAGTATACTTGGAATTTAAAACAAAAAAAAAAGAACTTCATTTATTTGTTTTCTCGAATTGAGGCTAATTTGATAATTACAATTGCGTGTGCAGTCAGTTAACTGATGGCTTAATTGTTGTAAATTTGTTAAACATATGCACAAAGTATTTGCAAAGTCATAAAGGGAAACATATACCACATATCTAGGAACAAGATGAAGGGAAAAGTTAATCCCCAGTTACTAGTAACTGATGTATTTGATGATCGTATTTGATGACCTTTTACTAAACTTTAGATAAATAAGCTAATAATTTGTTGGGAAAACACTTTTCCTAACTTAAACTGATTGAAACAGCTTTGAAGTTCTCTTAGGAATTAATTTTCTATTTTCCAAATCAAATTTTATCTGAAGAAAGTTTGTATATCTTTTTTTTTTAAAGTTAAGTTTAGTTCTTTTTTACAATAAGTTAATACAACAAAAAATATGTTTATATATCATGCTTATAATAAACAATAGGTATTTACAACATGTTAAAATCGATTTGTTTTTGATTACCGAACTGGAAAGACGTTAATTTTTAGGATGTAAAGTTCAAAATCGAGTCATTTTCAGAAATTTTTAGTCTGTTTTCATTCTGAATTTACACGGGAGTTATACATAATCATAAATATTTATAACATTTTTGATTATTGTAAAGAAGAGCCCAAATGGAGGCGCACTTTGGCACCATTTTTAAGTTAACAAAGTCAAAAAGTGAAAATTTCCAAGTTTTGAATGTGAAAATAGTTAAATAAAAAGCCAAAAATAAAAAAATTCCAAATATTTTAAAGATATTCTTTGAAATACTGAAGTAAACGCAGATGTTGATAAAGTGAATTATTAATTATTATATTAAGTTTCAAATTAGTGAAAAAATCCCTAAAATTAATAAAAGTTGTCGGGAAAAACTTACCAGGAGATCACGACTTGATGTGGTAATTAAAATGAAAATGAAAATAGTAAAAAATCATTCAAGTGAGTCTTGAAATGAAGTTTTAATTTTATGGCCAATCAGTTAGCTGCATGTATAATTATTTAAAATGAATATAAATCATTCAATTTCATAATTTATACATGTTCATTGGCCAAAGTAATTGAACTGCAGACGCAACTGACAATTTATTTGATTAGAACATCTATAATATTCATTTAATTGGATTAATAGATGAGAATTGTATTTGAATAAAAATACAAAATTGTCCATCAAAAAAAAGAGAGAATCAAAATAAAAATAAAAAAAATAAAAGTTAAATTTAAACGAATTTTCATTAACTTTTGCCATGCCAAACATTGAGTGAAGTGACAATGAGTTGTTTGTTGGTTCAGTCAAATTGATTGATGAGACAGGCCACAAAATAGAGTGTGTATCAGGAAACTTTGACAGATTGCAGGAGAGAGTGGAGTGGGAGAAGGGGGAAATGAGGAAATGAAATTTTACAACAGTCGGCACAGCAAAAGTGTCAAACACCAACACCAACCAGGGCCACGAGTCAAATATTGTGACACTTTATCAACCACAAAAATAAAAAGGGGTTGTGGTTAAGTCAGAGGAAATGAGATACAGATACAGGGATACGGATGGAGATAACAAATGTAAATGCCGTGCGGCTTATTGACATTAATGTAGCAATTGTCAAAGGATTTATTAATATCAAAGTTGTATGGGGGATGTTTCCAGGAATAAAGGGCATTAAAGTGTGATTGCTGTTGTTGTTGTTATCAATCATTTGATTGATATTAATGAGCACAAAATTTGCATAGAGCATGTGCTTAGATAGATTTGCCAAAATGTTTGCATAAATTACAAGGGTAATTAAATTTCTCTGACAAGATTTTGCTTTCGAATGGAAGTTAAGGGTGGGGAGGGGGTAGAAGAGAGTGTTTCTTAATAAAAGGAAGTTCAATTTAAAACAACTTTCCTTTTTTCTGACATGTGTGTGTGTGTGTGTTGGTGTGTGTAAATTATAAAGAATTTGCCGACATTTTATTCTGGAAAATGGGAAACAGAAAATCCACACAAGATAAAATGTAACAAGAAGATCAACAATAAAGCCACAAGAATACAAATTACCAAGTCAAAAAATGGGGTAGACAGGAAAGCAATACACACAGCAAACAGTACTCACACACACACATACATATAGAGCACTCACACACACTTAGTCAACCATATAAATGCACAGTTTGCGATGCATATAAAAAACGGAAAGAAAATTTGAATTTTTAAATTAGTTTTGTTAACTTTTTGCTCTTTCTCCCAACTCTGTATCTTATTCTGTCTCTTTCTCATTCTCGTTCTGTTTGTCTCTCTCCCTCTCTCTCCCTCTCTGTCTCTCTCTGTGTGTGTGTATCACACAGCATAGCCTGGAAATGTTTAACGACTCGTAAGGAAATTGCAAAGTAAAATGTCTTCAGGAACTTCAACATTTTTATGCAGGAAAGGCAAAAAGAAGGCAGCAGCAAATGTAATAATAAAAAGCAAAGAAAACCACAAGATGGCGTACGTGTGTGTATGTGTATGTGTATGTGTATGTGTGTGTGTGTGTGTATCTATGTGGGTGGTTTGCTTTGGTGGGTGAGTTTGTCTTCGGCCTGGAAAATGGCGAATTAAATTTGAAATTGCGGTCTCTTGTTGGTGAATGGATGGAGGCTAAGAACGAACGAAAGAACGAAGAAAAAAAAGCCAAAGAGGCAAATGTCACAGCAAGTTGCGGTAAAAGTTGTGTCTGGCATTGCTTTTTGTTGTGTGAAATATGGAAAAATGTCTGTTTTGCCAGATAATGTGTGCGACTGCTGCTTATGCATACAAAATGAAAAGCACCTTCAGGTGTACACAACAGACGGCAGGTACAGCTACACGGTTACAGGTGAAAAGAAGCAGCAAGTTTATTTGTTTTGTCACTCATCGCACGCAACTTGGAGACTTCTTTGGTCTCTTGGATTTATAATTTTTTCCCCCTTCCCATTATTATATTCTCATTTCAAATGCAAAGCTGTACATTGTATAGAATTTAGAATTACATTGTTTTTTTTTCCTTCAAAATTAACAAATTAGAAACTTTTTTATTTGATTTATTCTCTCCGAAGGATATAAATGCAAAAATTTGTAGCATACTTACGAGCGCCAGCAGAATTATATGAAATGTAGCTAGAATTGTGACCAATACACACTCATGCACATAAACATACATACCCAAACACACACAAAGATGAGGATAAAAAGCAGAACAAACTTTGTGCAATTTATTTTGCCAAGTAAAATTACTTGTCGCTTCAGGCAAATGACTGACGCGTAAGTCCACTACATTGGCAGAGAGACACACAAAAAGAGAAAAAGAAAAAGATAAAACCGAAACAGAAAACACAAAATGACTGAAACAAGCAGAGATAGACAGCATGAGCTAAAGAGAGATAGACTTGAGTGTTTGTATGTGTGTGACAGTGAATTCAAAGTGAACGCCATGTCACGGAAAATATTAAAATTAGCATTAACATTTCTCATTCGCTTCTGTGCATTCATTTTGCCTTTGGTGCGAAATGTTGCAATCAAAAATTGGCTACCCACCAAACCCAAACCTCCGCCTCGACCTTCTTTTGCTCCTTCCCTTCCCCTGGTCCAGCTAAAAAGATGAAAGGCAACTCTGTCGACACACTGCGGTGGGCCAAAGGCAAAAACTTTTGATGCTGCTACTTTGCTACTTGCTACTTGTCAGCATTTCCCTCTTTTTTTTTTTTTTGTTTTCCATCCTGACGAGGACATTATAGTCGGTCACATGCAAACCCATACATACCCACACACACACCCAAACACCCACACACATGTCTCATACACTTGCAAAAAATTTGTTTCAATCCATAAAACAAGAGTAAATGAGCCTTACTAGGAAAATAAATTAAAATTGTTTGAGAATCTTTAATTTAAATTTGCACTTGAAGGGTATTAAAGGGTATTTAAAATTATGCTTTCTGCAAAAAGAATATTTTATTTTACCAAAAATAATAATAATCAAACTTTCTTGCATTGCATTTATTGATCTATTAATTAAAAAAAGATGTGAAATACTTATCTGAAGCGAAGATATTGAAGGTCCGCAAAGATTCGATTAGAATGTTTTTCCTAATTCTCAGAGTAGTTGCTTGTTTATATAGCTATCCTTTTCTTTCACCGAAAGCCACAATCTGATAAAAAGTTCTTTTTACGCCACTGAAAATAAAATATTAAAAAGATTTTTTTATTTTAAGTAACAGTAAAAAAAAAATAATAAATGTATATATTTAAATAATATAATTATTAGACAATTTATTTATTACTTACCTATAGTTATTTACTTATCGAGTAATATTTACGATCAGGAGCTTAATTTCCATTAAGCAAATGGCACCAGGGACGGCCGCAACTGAACGGGGCAATGCAGCCCCAACAACTGGTGCGCGACCCCTCAACTGCAAGCTCTTTTATAGCGAATGCAACGAGCGGGAGAAAGTGCAAGAAAAGCTCTCCCACTCTCCCTCTCACTTGCTTGCCGGCATGTGTGTGGGAGGGAGACAGTTGCATGCGTGCACTTGCTGATCGAGAGAGTGCAAAACGGGAAGAAGAGGAATGTGAGTGGGAGGGAGCGAGTCGCAGCGTATGACTGGCAGTTTGCGTGGGAGAGTGCTTGCACTTTCTGATCGGGAGAGTGCAAATGGGAAGAGTTAGAGTATGTGTGGGAGGGAGCGTGTCGCAGCGCATAAGTTGTGGTTAGTGTGAGAGAGTGCTTGCGCTTTCTGATCGGGAGAGTGCAAAACGGGAAGAGTAAGAATACATATGTGTGGGAGTGAACTAGATTGTGAGGTGGCGTTGAGTGCGTATAATTTCTGATCGAGAGTGTGTGCGTGTAAATGGATAAAAAATTTATAAATATAAGATTACATCAATAAATGTCGCATGTTTTATTAAAATATTATTAAAATTCTATTTTCTTAGAACATTTGTTAACAAACAACAGTTTTCGAAGCTATCTTTCTTTTCAGTGTATTTGTGTGTGTGCTTTTGTTGTTTTGAATCTTTATGTTTTATTTGGTTTATTTCACATTTTGTCAGTCAATTTCAATTGATAAAAACTCTGATTGGTTTCTTCGTTATGTTTTCTTGTACGTGTCAGAGACGAGAAAATTAACATATTTATGATTTTTATTATCATCAACTTGCTGAAAGTTTCATCTCTTTGGATGCTCTTGGTTGTTTGTGTGTGTATGAGTGTGTGTGTGTGTGTGTGCTGTAAAAAAGTTTTTAATCTACAATTTTTGTTCTTGCTTTGCATACAAATGCGCAAGGTTAAAACTAATTAAATGTGCCTTATAGCAAAGTTGCTTTTCATCATTTTCGCTGAGATTCAGTTCAGGGGGGGATTGCGGGATTTGGAAATGTATTTGGTGGGGACGACAGCTTGACAAATGGACAAAATGGTGGGGGTGTCAAACAGCTTTGATAGGTAACAAGCAATGGCGGCGTTGCTTTTTAAACAAATGGCCAACGTCAATTTGAAGGTGTGGCCTGTTCTGGCCTGGCCCGGATTGGATTGGATTGGCGTGACATGGCCTGGCCTGGTGGCAATAGAGAGAAAGCCAACTAATTTTCATGCTTGGCACGCGTACAAATACATGGAAAATGATTAGAAGGGAAAGGAATTGGGTATTGGTTATACGGTTTAGTTCGTTTAAGGCCATTTGGCATATTAGTTAGAGTAATTAAATAGCAAATGCATAGTTAATTGGAAATGCCATCTCCCCCGCTTCCAAAATGGTCATTGGCTAATGCGAGTTCGAGTGTAATAAAATAAAAGAAAAGTTTTAATAAAACTTAACTTGAATGTCGGCCATTTTGTGGGCCACAGCAGTGCGTGCCTATTTATTTAACAAATTAGCATAATTGTTCACAAAATAAAATTCAACTTAACTACAAATGATGGCTTGCCCAGTTAGGACCTAGGACCTGGGTCCTGGTCGTTCGTCGTAGCTGTTAATTAACATGTGGGTGCAGAAGGACTGACAGGACACAAGCTGGACAGACAATTCGACGCATCCCGCAGCGCAAATTAGTTTGTACGCCAATGCTAATTGCAAAATAGCATGTCAGCGAACAATGAAAAGCTCTCCTAACGTTTTCTCCTAACTTGTTACTATTACTGCGGCTCTTGTTGTTGTTGCTGGTTGGAAAATATATGAAAATTGTTTTGACTTTAGATAAGCGACAACTGGGCAAAGTCAAAGTCAAGTGGGTGGGGCATCCACATGGCATCTGGAAGGCTTGGGCATGGGCACGGGTATGCCGTGATAGACGCGACGCGCTAAGCGAAAGGACAATAAAATTTATGACCTGCAGTTGAAGACGAGCCAAAGCACTCAGATACTAATACAGATACTTGAAAGCCACTTGCAAAGTTTAATTATACAACAACAAGCAAGGCAGACAAAAAAGGGGGGAGGAAAACAAAAACAAGTTAAAAATGTTATAAAACTGCTTCCAAACCTAAACATCTGGTCGAGTGTTGTCGAGATCATCATCTTCATCTATTTATGTATCCCTACTTCCTTTGTCATGTATTCCTACTCATTGACTGACTGACTCTCCGGGCTCTTCATTCAGCCTTTGTGTGTGTCCATCGGAGATAAGCTTTGTCGCCCAGTTTGTCGCAAACACGCAACGACAACTTTAGCCAATGCTGGATCTACCACCTACATACACATACATACATGTATATGAAGTTGTCTTCATGCTCTTGTATATGGCTTTGCCTGATTATATGAAAAGCAATTTTAAACAGCCCAAACACACAGCTTGGCAAGTTACCAAGTCCAAGGGATTGGTTTTTGTTTAAAGTGTTGCCCGGCACACAATTGTTGCGAATGTTTCTCTACTTGGCTGCGATTTATATCGTGCAAAACAATTTAACAAATGGCTTTTGTTATTGTCATTTGATAATGCTAGCCGAGAATTCATTATTGCCAATAACAAAACGAAACAAGTGACTAAAAAGAATAAACATTTCTAAAAACATGGAAGGGGATCATTTTAAAATGAATTCCCATGGTTCAATTAAGATTGATTAACATATAACGACTGGAATTATTCCAATTAGGCCAAGTTTATTGAATATATTGAGTCAAAAGCGGGTAAATTATAATCAAATTATAATCACCGATCAAAAGGTCCTTATATCTATTAGTAGTATATGCAATTTCCTCGCTGGCTATCCTTTTCACTAACCTGGGTTGGAATCCTCGCTAAGCTTTTGTGAGTTTACAGCTTTTGAGTTTACTGCTTGGTAGAAGGGGGTAGAATAACCACCCCTAAAAATTTCAAATTCTCTGCATACGTAAAGAAGTGTAAGTGTGTTGTGTGTGTGCGTGTGTCTTATTCACACACAGATCGGGGTGTGCGTGTGGAAATTATGCTGATGTACTCACGACTCACAGGGGCAAATGCCAACTGAAAGTTATGCTCGCCTGATCAAAAATCTACCATGAAAGAATGTGTACGAGTATGTGACTAGCAATACATATGCAAGGACAGGATGTGTGAGTGTACTGCGACCTTGAGTAAAAGGAGGATTCAACCCTAACTCCGGAGTTAAGAAAAAAAAACCACCTTTGGTCTGTGTAACAACGTAGTAATGAACTCCTGGTGTCGGCATTCTGAATGCCTGTTAGACTAAGGTTGCTCCTAGTTACGACGTAACTGTCATGCACAGCTGCACTGCTCTCGCCCGTTGGCCGTTATGTAATCGACCCACAACCACCACCCAGATGTCAGCGTCAGCGTCAGTGGTAACGTCAAAACCCGGCCCAGCTGGTGGGCGGGCAGGCAATCGCAATCGTACACGCCCTTGTCGTACGGGCATGAAGCCAGAGGCATGCGCAATGGCTTTGCCAAGGCAACAGAACTTGCTGTCCCTCCTGTTCGCCTGTTCATCCTTGGGCGTTACCTTAAGAAGGGTTAAACCGCTGATGGACACGTGTCTATTTTAATGTGCTGCCGCAGTGCTGCTGCTGTTGCAGAGGTTCGTGCTCGGGTTCTTGGCAAAAAACCCAAAGAACCAGTCGGGTCAGCTAGGTAAGGTTTTGACGCCACCCAGCGCCCGCAGTGCGCTAATTGAGACGCCCCGCACTAAGCATTATTGGACCTGATGAAGGTTACGCATGTGACCCACCCACTTGGGCGGGCAGTCTGCCAGTCCGCGAGTCAGCTGGCACTTATACTCGCAAGCAGTGGCGTCACCCATCATTTGATGTGGCCAGTGGTTGTTTCTTTTCATGCGAAGACCACGTCTCTGCTCTGAAAACTCACCCTTAAAACACAGAGGACATTTTAATGCGAACACACCCCTCGCACAATGAGAGACTTTCGCTTTCGATGCCAACATTTTTAAGCGACTCTCACGGATGACGCGCATTGGAATGCGATTCCATTGCGTGCTGGGCCTTCTGTGCGCCGCGTACAAAACTTCAAATGGAATTTCCTTTCGTTTGACTGTAGATTGAAGTGTCTTTTTGGATGCCTTGTCCCATTTTATTCGGTCAACTGTCGCCCTTGCAAACTATACTAAATGAAAAGGTGTTTTTATATCTAAAATATTTAAGACTTTTAGAATCTTTCATTTGGAATTGTGTATTTAGTGATCTTTTATTAAGGTTTCCGTTGTCTAAAACTTGTTTAACAATCTTTACTAGTTAACTTTTTGTATGCATATCCTTTTAGACTTTACTTTACTTTTATATATGAATTTACAATGAATTCATCTTGATTCCGTTAATTTTTTTGTTCTATATTTAATAGCTTAATATTTAAGATAAGTTAATTGATTTAATAAAGTGTTAAACAGATTACAAAGACTTTTAAAGTCATTCTTTTTGGATCGTTGAACAGTTTGCTATATAGGTAAGTGCTTAAGCCTTTCAATTTCGACATATTTGACAAGCAACAATCAAATTTAAACATAAAATAAACAGACTTTATATGTTCTTTGGCATTCTCAAGACCTCAGAAAAGAAATTAGTTCTAAACAAAAGACAAAATTATAAGCAACAAACTAAAACATCGTTTAAAAATTCCAATTCGCCGCACTGCAGCGCTATTCGGTATTTTTTTGTGGAAACACACAGCAACGCCTCTAGAGTTCGTGTTTATACTGAAATGAAGGATAGATGGCTTTTCGAATTTCCGCCCTGAAAAGGATTCAAATAAATGCTGTTTGGCTCTAGCAGGGTTAAAAACTGTGGGTCACCTTTGATAATTATCAATATCAAATTAATTAAACATTTATTGCTAGCGATTATAATATTTTAAATGAGAATTAGAATCAGATAAAAGTTTTTAACACTTAATTCAAAAATAGTTTTTGTAAGAGTGAAGTATTAATGTTTTTTTAAAATTAAACATTCAATTTATGGTTACTTTAATACCCATTGTAAGTTATTTTAACAATTATTACGCATACGCCACATTGCCTTAGGGAATATAAAGCGGCAATGAGTGGCAAACAAAAGGTTAAAAGCCGTGCACAGATAGAGATTGACAAATAATCTAATTAGCCGCCAGTAAGATGAGTTTTCGCTGTCAAAAGACGAATGCGTCTAATTTCAACGCCCCAAATGAAACTACACGAAACTAAAAGAGTAGAGCCGGCAGGAGGGAGGAAAACACATTGACACTATGTCAAAATGTCAAAGGGAAAGGTAATAAATAGCATCTCCCAAGTCAACAGATACTCAGCTGAGCCAACTACGCCGATGCGGACAGCTGGCGGAGCTATGGTTCTTATGCTGCGTGCATTTCCCATTTCCGCGGCGGCGGTGTCGGCTTTTTGTCAATATGAATGCGACAAATTCCTTGGAGAACACTTGACGACATTCGTACGTACTCTTTGCTCAGGGCCCTGTCTCCGAAATCTAATTAGCTGGATACTTCATTAACCACAGCCGACAATCAAGAAATGAGTAATTAACTTGCGCCTGGGAGCTAAAGATGGGGCCAACTACTCTCTCCATCTCATTGCCATCGTCGTGTGCAGTTAATATTTCATAATTGAGCAATTTATTTTCGCCTCTTTGACTTTGACAGGATCAAAGATAGAGGCCGACAGAGTCTCCCATAAAACGGTCGGTGTATGCAAATTTAATGCCCAGTTAGCTGACAAATCGAAGCACTTTCAAGTATATTTATTCAAGCAAATGGGTAGGCCATGTGTTTGGCAGATATCCCAGTAACCTTTTGCTCACCAGAGCAAGTCCCCAGTTTGAAAATAGAACACATATTATTATTATAGATTTACAGAAACATAATCACACCAAGGTAAGATTATTGCATTAAACGATTTGCAGATGGCTAGTATTAAGATTTACTCCTGATTTAGTAGTAATCAAATACCATTAACTATGATGAATTTAAAGAACTATAGTCCCGGTGTTCTCATTGGCAACTGGTTCGAAACTGTGCGAGCCAAAGAGGTAGGTTCGAAAAGGATATTAAAGGATTTGATTTCAATACCATTTAATTTGCAGTTGCGCGTTAACGATATGCAGAAACAACGTGGCCAAAAGAAGCTGATTTTGGATGAAACTCGCTCATTGTACGATCGTTTTCGTGTTAACACAGTTTTGGGCCCACCCCAGGAATATGTGGTCTTTGGCGGGGTAATGCAATTGATACCGGTACGAATTAATCTCACCAACACCCACATGTCGGACATCAAACTTGCCCTCTCGCTGGTCATCAATCAGCAAATGTTGCACAAACACAGTCAGTCAATCAACGAACTCTGCGAATTGAGTTTAGCTCCTGCTCCGAGTCCTTGCTTACGTAACACCTTTCGCGTTGTCGGCCCAGCCAATGGACTCGATCGTCCTGCAGGAAATTATCTAACCTATGGCGAAAAGTTCCGTTTGCAATGCATGGAACCCGACGATGATCCAATGTATCTATTTAGTGCTCAAAAACTGTGCAATCTGACCCCAGCCGTCAATAGATGTTATTCCACAACCAGGAATGGCGAAGAAAGTCTGCCACTTGGTATTATAGCCGGCAAGGTAAGTGTAGGGAAACCTACTTATTTATACTTTCATAAATTTTCTCATTTCTCATTTGCAGAACTGTGGAGTAAACGCTCAAGTACCTAGTGCCAATGCCAATTTCTTTTGCATTCACTATGATCTCACTCAACGCATTGAGAGCGAAGGACGTCCCATTCCCGTAGGTTGGATCAACACTTTTGTTTCTTTTAAACTTGATTCTCTTTGTTTTTAGGTTAATACTCCTTTGGTTATTGTTCATGCAGTTACCAATCGCAATCTGGCCGCTGAAAATGTGGTTCTTGATACACTTTTTGGACCAGAGTTTATGGTGTCCGTGCAGAATTATCGAAATATCTTCAAACGTGAAACCTGGAAGAATCATTGGCAATTTACCTATGGCTAGCTAGTTTGATGAACCATTTACATTTAGGGTACTTCTGTATATTTATAGGCATTCAATTTAAAATAAACCTTCCACATGATGCTACCTGATATATGTAAATACATATGTACATGTGTTTTGAGTGTCATAAAACTGACTAAATTGTCTGTTTGCTTGTCCGTTGACAATGTCAAAACACAGACGACTCTACTTTCGTGGTGAGTCCGTCCACAAGGAAACTCATCGTAAATTTTATTTGATTGTCGCCCTGCCAGTGTGGCAATGCCAAGAATCTCAAGTGGAAATTTATGCCCATGGCATAATATAGTTTGTGGAGTCAACGAGCCATGTGAGTGATTTGTTGAATGAATAGGCGGGGAGTGGGGAGAAAGTGGAGGAGGTTGGCGACCAGAGGGAAATGTCAGAAGTTGCGCCATTTTATGTTTGTGATAAATTAATTAAAATTAGACAATAACTGCTAGGGAAAGCATACTAATTAGCTGGAGACGATCGACAAGAGATCCCAACTCTGTAGCCAGATCATCTTGTCGAACATGTCAGCGCAACAAATTTCAATTAGTTCACGCTTCACTTACTCGTCGGCAGACATAAGAAGCAAGAGAACTAAAGAAACAGTGCCTTGTAATCTCAGGAAGAAAGTCTGCTGAGAATTGGGGATCTGCCGCACATGGCATTCCCCACCACATTGTACATACTAAGTATAATTAATTTCTACAAATCTCATTGTAAAATGCTGCATTAATTGAGCGCGAGGGTCGCCACCCAAATGCCGTTGCTTTTGTGGTAGTCCTTTGGGAATAAGCTGTATAAAGTTCATATAGATTTGCCCCTTTTTTATTTTTGGACACTGATCTTTCTCCCTCTCTCTCTCTCTCTGTCTCCTCTAACCGATCCGGTTACATGTTTTCTGTAATAGATTAGCCAGAGCACAGCCCCTTTTTTTGGGCGTGTTTTCTCTTTCAAGGCAGCGCACATAATTTCACACTGCCCCTCTCTTCAAGTGCCGCTTCTTGCCACCGTTCTGTGAGTTGAGCATCTGTTGAGTCCTCCTCCTCTTGGGTATCCCTCCTCCGCTCCTTCAAGTGTCTGCGCGTGTTTCGTTTTCATCTTTTGTATCTTATTTCTTAGAGTCTCCGAGCTGCATGTTACTTATGCAGAATGATTTACTGTGACGCGTGACAGATTTACAAGTTGCATTTACTACATTAATTTATCATAAATATCGTTAAAAGACACTTGGGGAATTATTAGAAAAGAAAAAAAACATAATTTTAAAAAATGCCATAAAAAAAAAACCTTCCTTCTTTGTTAGAGGCAAGTTCAAGTTGAGTCTGTTTCCTGTTCTCTCACGTGCCACGTATTCATTCACACCTGCCACATCATTAAAGGTGAAATTGCAGCTTTCTCATATTTGTTTAGATTTTAAAATGCTCTCTATTTGTGGATTTGTTTTAAGTTTGTTATAAACTTTCTTATATTACGTTAATCGATATAACATGTTTGTATCTTGGTCTTAAAATGGGCATGCGATTTCCTATAAAGATTCATTTTTGAAATCTTTTTATATCAACAGAATCTACATAATATATATAAGCTATAACAGTCACTTCCAAAAAGCCACATCACTCTTTGCTCTAAGCATTTTAAGTTTACATAAAAGTTAATTAAACTTTTACTGCCTCCTCGTATCCCTTTTCCTGTTTTAAGACACTGTCAAATTGGTTTAAACTTTAGATATTATAATCGATCGAGTCCATTTTGATCTCTTCTTAACAAAATTAATCCTGATGAATATATTTTCAGCTCTCTTGTTGATTCAAAATGTTTATTTTTATACTTGATTGAAAGAAGAATCAATAATTACTTTTTAATATGCTTGAAATCTGTTTTTTAAACCAAAAACTTAGCCTAAAGCCAAACATGATTAAAATAAGACTTGAAAATTAGGTAGAACATCAAACTAAAGATGATTCTTCAATGAGAAATTGATTAAAAGTAGTAGTATAAGGACATTTAGAGGACTAGTTTCCAGGAGCCATTTATGATCAAAACTTGAGCTCATTTGTGATATTTTCAATCAAAAAGGTTTTCCAGGTTCGCTTATGAATATATTCCATGACAAATAAGTTTAGTTAGTGTATTTACTTGTTCGTTGAATCGTTTAATAAAGTTTTTGCAGATTTGTAACACATTTGCGCCATTTCTGGTGTATGTATGTATCTTTGTGATACTTTTTTCTTAATGATTATGAAGCGATGACATAAATATCGTATGCAGGCGACTCGTGTGCAATAAAATGGTAGCGAAAACAAAAATAATTTGCACATCTACATAATTAAGATACAGTTGAAAATAATGTTTTTATGACTTTTTAATGTACTTTCTAAATTTTACATGCATTTTTGAGCAGCCAATTAGACAAGACCAAATGGTCTTGGTCACAATCCCATAAGACAGAGAGCCAAATAACAACAAGAGGCACATCCGAAACAACTGAGCACACTCAATCAGAGATATAAAAACCCACCCACAATAGTATATCTGAGCGAAAGAAGATACAAATGTAGAAATATATGACAATATTTTGTATCTATTGACATATAAAACACAATGGGATGATTCGCGGTCTGTGGTTGTTGCCAAGGCATCCGTACAAAGACATTGTTTCTGGCATGGTTGTTGCATTTTTATGTGCCATGAAATTAATTTACGATTACGACAATTTAAATTTTTAAAATGACACTAAAAATATGTTAACAACTTTGGCTGCCGATGCCGTCTGTCGCATTGTCGCAACGAAAGTGTTAAAAAGCCCTTGCCACCAAATGTGGCCTGGGATTTATGATGAGTTGTTGTTGTTGTTCTGTCAGGGGGGCTGGGTGACACATTGTTCCCGTTATTTCCTTTACCCCAATATTGAAGTGTTGAGTTTATGTTTCGTTTCATATTTTGCTTTGAATGCATTTAATTTCTATAAAAAGGCGCAGGAAGAGTCACTTAAGTTCAGGGGAAGCAACAACAACGTCTTATGATGTGGCACTGACGTTTATGTGGTGCCACCACCATGGTTAAGGGGGAAGCGGCCATGGGGAGTGGGTGTAGGCGTGGGCGTGGGCGTGGGCGTGAGGGTTGGAACTCATTCACGGCTTATTGACAACAAGTTTTAAGTGGCTGTTACTTTATGAACTTATTAAAGGAAGTTGTTTGCTTTTATGGACCTGACAACCCAAAGAAAAAAAGAACAAGACAACCACAAATAAAAAGAAGAACGAAACTAGACTATAAATTCAATTTGGTTTTATTTCAAACACTCAGGTGTCTCTTCGTTTTTCAATAAGATAAAAGTAATATTCAGTATGTTATATGTTACAAAAATAATCAGGCTAATCAGTCAGACATACAAAAATGTAGATTTATGTCAGAAATCTTTAATTTATCCGTAATTATCTTTTTGGAAACAAATAAAACAATGATTTTCCCTACATTTTTGTGTTTGGTTTGCACGAAAATAATTAATTCTAAACTATTCTTTCTTTTTGAACTACGAAAAAGTGTATTGAAGTCCGTGTCGAGTCTGGTATTCTTTATATTTTTAAACAAAGTAGCCAAATATTTTGCTATGTCACGATTTATAAGCTGATGAAGTGAATTTTATATTTAAAACATTCTTTACCCTGTAGTAAGCTCAAGGATCTTTCTTTAGTCTTTTTACGGAATACTTTTAAAAGGTTCTATTCCTTATTCATTTAACGCTGATATATTGTCTTGTTTTTAAAGTATAGTTTCATTTCCTTGACAAAGGCTTGTTTTTTACACCTTTAATAGTAATAACTCCTTATTTCTAAGGATATTAAACAAACTTCTCATGCTCTTTTTCAATGTAGAATTCCAGAATATCCACACTAAACTTGTTTTAGAAACAAATTTTGAGGACTTAAATTTAAAATATTACAATTCCTAAACTTACTAGAAACAGTGAAACCAGTGAAACTAAATAACGAATCAAAGGGAAAACACAATTTTTTTGTCATATCCTTTGATTTGCTTTTAGAGCTTATTAGTATTTTAAAAAGGCTTAACATCAAATTCGTTGTATTAAGTTTTTCCTTAAAACGAAGCTCCTTACATAGAGATTTCACTGTATATTTCATAAAAAACTTATAAATGGTTTATTGTTAAATAGCTAAAGGTTGTTTTCACAAGTATTACGTTATATTTTTTATCAGTTTTCCAATTTTCATAAACCGCAAAGCGGAATATTACCAAATGTAGTTAAATAAACTAAATCCATTCACTTTTCGAAGTGCATAACAATCAGTATCCATTTTGATGGCCCTTCATTAATGCTGTCTGATTAGAAAATTATATATTTATGATCGTTTGTGGAAATAAAGAAATAACAGTGTTGAAACAAATGATGGATTGACATCAATCCACAACCAACAAAAACAACACACAACCAGCACACACACATACAGTCCGTGATGATGATGTTCATGATGGGGAGGCAAGCAGCCAAAGGGCCAATACCGAAAACCCACTCAACTAGTCAGCCAGCAAGCCAAACACCGCTGAAAATCCTAAATCCTGCCAGGCAACAATGAAGGGCAACGTCACATTGTACAATAACAACAATTGTATTTTTTTTTTGTTTTGTTTTGTTGTTGTGTTGTTGCTGATTCTTTTGTTGCCGCATTGCCTTTAAAATGTGTTATTCCGCTGATGTCTCCTTCTCCTTCTCCTGCTGCTCCACCATTCTTGTTGTTGTTGTTTTGTGTCATAGCGCACTTTATTTTTATTTCCCACACTCGAGTGCGAAAAAAAGGAGAAGAAAAACACACACACACATAGAGAGAGAAAGAGAACAGAAAACAACATTCATAAAATATGCATTATGCAATCTAAGCTCGTGTGAGCGTTGCTAAATATTTTATGCACATGTATTGCACAACACCAACGCACACACACACACACTCACACATACCCACACATTTAGGGATATGTTTTATACATACATATATAATTATTATATTTTGTTTAGTTTATTGTCTTGTTTGTTTTCTTTTCTCTGATCCTCCCCTACATCTCTGCTCTTGTGGCGAAATCATTAATAAGAGACAGACAAACAAATTAACAAATTTTTTTATGCCACTGCAAATATTTCATGCCCCAGCGAAGACAAATGGCCTGAGCTACTACATGCCCCTCACCCCTCTCTCCACAAAAGAAAAAACAGATATTGTATGACAAATACGAGTATAATAATAAAAGCATTAAGCAAAGTTCTTGTTATTTTTTTAAATAGCATATGCCATTTAACACATTGAGCTGGGCATTTCGGGGTTATTCCATATTTAATGCGCATAAATTTCAACTTAAATTGCGCGCGCAATGAACAAAATACAAAAACACAAAAACCACAAAAAAAAAAAACGAAATGAATATGGAAATGAAAATGAAAATCGCACAACAAATGCTGAGGGGCCCCAGGGCCCAGACCCTAGCCCCAGCAGAGAAGCGGGAACAGAAAAAGAAATCAACTGGCGCCGCCCACTAGTTGGGTGGCTGATCCCCTCAGTTTCTTCTCAACAATCAGACTTTGCCAATTAGCATTCCCTCTGAGTATGTGTGTGTGTGTCTTTTCCGCTTCGTTTATTTTGATTTGCTTAAGCAGACAGCTTCAAAAATGTATATAGTTAATGCTTATATATCTTTTGGTATTATGAAACTATTAAATTATGAGCAAAATGTTGTTGCTCTTTGATCTGCCAGCCAAATTGTATCTCTGAGATACACACAAACATATGTATCTTTTGAATACATTTCGCTTTCGTTTCATTTTTATGACTGACCGCTAATTCGGTTTACTCTTTGTTGTTGGCCCTCTTTGTGTGTGCCTCGTTTACGGCCTTTTAATGAGCATTATGTGCGTTTAATTTATGTCTCAATTTTGCGCATATTAAAATCTTTATTTTGTGATTTTCAACTGAATTTGAATTTTGAGGGTGCTCAACAACAACAACAACAAAAACCGCTTTCTGTTCATTTATTTCTACATCATAAATCTATTGGCAGATCACTTTGCCAAACATTAATTACAGGA
The DNA here is from genome assembly GCF_018151085.1 of Drosophila tropicalis. Classification (NCBI taxonomy): domain Eukaryota; kingdom Metazoa; phylum Arthropoda; class Insecta; order Diptera; family Drosophilidae; genus Drosophila; species Drosophila tropicalis. Next base: position 1,178,131 of record NW_027173374.1, read on the forward strand.
CACTTACAATAGGAAAAGATTTTCAATTGCTTGATTATCGAAAAAATCAAAGGATCAAGTTAACTTTTGTAAAGTTTATATGCTCTATTAATATTATAATTTTTTAAATTTTGAACACGTAAACACTTGTTATTCGAGAGAAACAATTTGATAACTTTTTATCTTGACATAATTACAGTAAGACCTCGAAACAACAAATTTTCTGGCCAGAAACTTAAAGAAAAAAACATAGAAAAGTTAATCATAAGAAATAACAAAGAATTTTGCGGTTTCCCTCTGATAAAAATTAATTAACTTATAAGTTGCAAGCTTAAAAATGATTTTGCAATCTAAAAATATAGATCGAAATTTCATTTTTCAAATAACTGAGGAAATTCTCTAACCCAAAATCTTTCGATGACTGAAATTGGTTAACTGTCGATGTCCGTAAAGGACTTTGCAGGAAAAGCCAACCAAATGTCTGAGTTTAAACATCAAAATTATGATCTAGGTGAAAAATGTTGGGACTAATTTACAAATTTGTGGTAAGGAGTATATCCTAAGAGTATATCCTTTCCAGATCTACAACTTCTTCAAAGGGAGTTCTAGTCCCAGCCCAAAATGGAAGCCCCTGATCATATTTCACCTGTAAATCAGTTGACTTAAGCCAAATGAATGAAAGCAGAAATGTTTATGTTACTTATACTTAATCGTTGCTAAAAGTCATTTAGTTAGAGGGATAATATTGCTTATTTTTAATAGCTTATAAAATCAATAATCATTTTCACATTAAACTATATCTTCAATCTTAATTTAATCTTCAATTTATTTCTTACATCAATTAGGGTAATAATTCAAAAGGATGTGATGCGAAAATTGCAGGTGTAAACGAGATATTGTTACCTGCTAATGACTTTAGCATTGAAACTATTTATATATAGTGGCTACACAGGAGCCATGACACACACAACTACAACTACACACACACACACACGCATACTTAAAAAATGGAAATCTTGCAGTCTCGCTTGCACTTGTCATAATATCCTAGCAACAAGAGCTTTATTACCAAAATGCCATCTCGACGGGGATTGTGGGTCGGGGATGGTGGGGTGGGTCGATATTCCACAACCGGGAGAGTACAGCAGACTTAATATCTAAAGCAATTTACAGTTATGAAAATAAGAGACATATCCGCAAAACGACAAGCACAGCAGTCGGCTTTGCCACAACACAAGCAGCAACAACAACAACAACAACAATGAGAAGGACGAAACGAAAAACTTCTGCTAACGAAGTAAGTACCCTAGAGGACACTTAAGCGTGCGACCCAACCCAAACCCAAAACCCTCGGCTATGTCATGCGTTTGGGGCGGCATAATGTCGCCAACATTTTTCGAAATTACACACAATTGACACAAAAAAAATGAAGCAGAGGGAGAAAAAAAGAAAGTAAGAAAGAAAAGGTGCAAATTCCAACCCGAAAACCCCCCTGCACACAACCCCCTCCCGCCTCACATGTTGAAAGCAGCGTAAAATAAGTTGCAGGGGAAATCGTTTCACTCATTTCTCTCTGTATGTGTTTGTGTGAGTGAGTCGAACTCCTCAGCCTGGCAGCCATATTGAAATTATCAATGAGTTTTGAGTGAGTGTTAGTTTTGAGTGTTTTCGATTGGTTGTCCTGACAAGGCGTGGCCATTTAAGCGTTTAGTTTATGAGTTGAGTTTTTCTTCATGCCAACAGAACGCTTGCGCAGTGAGAGCACAAAGGGTGAAAGAGACAGAGTGAGGGAGAGAGAGAGAGAGAGAGAGAGAGAGAAGGGTGTGAGTGTGGGTGTCCAAAGTCGTATGTACGTCCGGTTGTGGCTATGATGAGGGTTAAATCGCGTGCATAATTTAGCAGTTCATTTCATTCATTTGAGTGCAATGCTCAGAGATGTGCGCTCCTTGTCTTATGTCGCCTAATGGCTTTGCCTCCTTGATAATGGCGAGTTGTCTCTCCGAGTATTTGCTTATGTATGCGTAACACTGTGGTGTGTGTGTGTGTGTGTGTGTGTGTGTGTGGGCGCTGGCGCACTGGCAACGTGGCAAATAGCAACTGTCGTTTACCGCTACAATGACAAGCATTTATGGCAATTAACACTTTAGCTTTTTATACGCTGATGTTGCCGCTGTTGTTCTTGTTGTTGCTGTAGCTGCGCAGTTCCTGATGTTGTTGTTGCTGATGTGGACGCTTAATCGTGTCGGCCATTAGAGGCAGCTAACCGCATAACAGAGAGCCTGGCCAACTGGCCATCGTCTACCTCCACCTCCATTCATTTCGACTAGAATCTAAAATTGCATTTCATGCAAATCACGTTCATTCCTTTCTTTCTTTCCTTACCTTTTTTTTTTTTTTTTTTTTTTGCCCCTCCATCGGCTGCCATTTTTAGGACCCGTCGGGCAACTGCTGCTGCTGCTGATGCTTCTGGCCGTTTTAATGTTTCCGTTTCCGCTTTTGCGTTTAGTGCAAATTCAATATCGTGCATAATTAATTTGCAATTAGCACGTTTCTGTTTTTGTTTTCATTTCACCAACTTTGCTCGCGTACCATCCACACTCCATCTGCCCTCCACCCCTAGCCGCCCCCCAGTTGCTCGTCATGGAAATTTTCTAATTACGTGTACCCGAGAATACAAACTAGTTTCAGCCTCGTCTGTGGCCTAGCAGGCATTTGCTGGCTTTCGGTCTAAACAGCCGTAGGCCATCTTGGACCTTGCCCGTCGGCATTTGCCTGCACGTGCGTTCTGGCTGATGATTATGATGGCCTGCAAAATGGGTTGGCATATGAAATGAGCTGAAAATTGATGGAGGAATTAGCGCAGCATATTTAATTTTTTGCCTATTTTCGTTTTTTTTTGCCAGCCAACTGTTTGGCCAATCAATCCCACGCTCCAAAGCCTCCAATGACCATAAAGCCCAAGATGGCAGGATGGCACTATAAGATGTTTGAGGATTACTTTTTTAAAGTAAATCCGTTACCTTAGTGATATCCAGAGGTAGATAAGATAACAACTTTAAATGGAGAAAGCACAAAATTGAAATAACAAACACTTCTAAAAACATTTTAAAACAAATTTCAAAGAAATAAAGTCCATTCTGCAATTCTCTTTTTGGCGATTTATTTCTTGTTATAACAATGATATAATGATGTGTCATCTTTGATGATGTTTTCGTTTTATATAAGTCTTTGGGAAACGCAAGTTTTATAGCCAAATTTGTATAGGTACTTGATGGATTATCTATGTAGAAAGTCGTAAAGTTTGCTAGATTGGCAAAGAAATTTAAAGTGTCAAATCTAACTAACGATTTTGTTGGGGTCATTCTGGAGAGAAATCGTCTTCCTTCCTTTAAACTCTTTCAAAGGTTACTAACACTGGGGTTAAATAAATGACTACATATCTTAACAATTAAGGAAAACGTATATAGACCAAATATATTTACATTAAAGGTTTGATTGAAGTTTAAACAAGGTCAATATCTAAACAGATATACATATTAGATACATATGTATCTTTTTGATAGTTCAAACCTAGATTATATTAAAAGCTAATCTAAGTCCAGCTATATAAGGCCAAATAGAATTATAGACTAGACTATCCCAGCAATAAAGCGGAACAAACATATCCTTTTTAAGTTGCTTTAAGTTTTCCTTCAGATTTTGACTAATATATTTTAAATTGCTGACATTTATATCTAATCACTTAGTTAAATTCTAAAAATAATTTCATAAATTATTTAAAATAAAAAGTGCAATCAGCAATTATTAAATGAGCTTAGAAAGAAGCCATGGAATATATGTACATATGTATGTAAACATAATCATTCATTCATTTCTATTCAGAGCATTCCATGAGAGTCCTGCCCCGCTCTCTGACCATGGACGATTGTGTGACTAATTTATGTATTAACTTTGAACGCTCATTAGTTTAATTAGTCAAACAAATTAACGTGAGGCTCACGGTAAGTGGAGTGCAAACAACAAAATGGCCGAATCAACATAACAAGCGAGAAGGTCGAGTGCATGCCATCTCATTTGCTCGCTCATCGCACTCGAATGGTCAAAATGTTATAAATTAATGGAAAATAATTTAATTAGCGCATAATTATGCGGATTATGACCGCAATTTTAATTGCATGTTGTCGCCTGGTAACCAAAAAAACAAAAAAACAACCTTACAACTTCTGATAATTTATCGATCGATTTTTTTTGTGCTAAGTAGAAATTCCCTTTTAATTAGCTGTAAATATTGCGCAGCCTGTTGAAAGCCAACAGACATAAAAGCACGAGATACCCACAGAAAGAGAGGGAGAAAAGAAAACTGATGGCAAGGAGTATGGCAGAGGAGAGGGAGGTAGAAAAGCTGCCATTGCATGCACTATTTATTTTAACAAGAGCTGCTCATTTAATACTTATTTTCACTAATTAAATGGCGGAGTGAATGAGATAGCAATAGTGACAGCAACAGCAGCGACGGCAACGGGACATGCGACAGCAATTTTCCGCTTTTCCGCAGCGCAAAAAGTTTTGATGTCTATGTAAACAGCGGCTTTCCTTGTTGTGTGTGTGTGTGTGTGTGTGCGAGTCTGGCCGACTGCCAATTTGCCTGCCAGCATGAAAACCTCTTATATACAGAGGCAGAGCATATGTGTATATATATACGCACACACACACACACACACGCACACACTCATGTTTGTGTATATACCACTCCCATATTCCGTATATATCGACTGTTTGAGCGCACTTAAATAATGAATAATGACGAGACAAGCAATTAAAATAATTTGCGGTTTTACCGTGCGTATGCGCATCATTTAATTTTGCATGTAAAAGAGTTAAGCACTTATTACACTGCAAGAAATTTGCCTGTCGAAGTGCATAATGCTTAAAGCATAATGCCAGCCATATTTGCCACCGTGTACCAAGACTAACGCATTTACTTTATTTTCATCAATGGACCAATTAAAACGAGTGCCCCTATAGCATAGAAGAGGAGAACGTGCTGCATTTGTGTTGGTGGCAAGGAACTTAAAACTAATTAAAACGAAGGCATAACAAGCTGCTCATTAAGCATCTCGTCTCCCACTCAATGTTGTGGTTAATTATAGAAAAGCGAAGCCGAGCACCGTTAACGAGCAGCAGCAGCAGCAGCGGCGGCGGCGGCCACAAAACAATAAAACGAGCAAGTAAAAAAAAAGTCAAGAACAACAACCAGGGAAATGGGGAAGGAGGAGTTGGATGAAGCCAAAGATAGAAAGAGATGATGACATTCTCTAGCCCAATCTAACCGCACTCGAGCTGTCGTTGAAGTTCATTAAGCAGCAGCATCAGGAGAAGAGGCAACCGTATCCTTGCCGTCCTGCGTCCACTTAACGATGTCACTTATACGCCCCATTGTGCGCTCTCAAACCCGAACCATAGTCTGGCTCTGGGTAGCCTCTATTCACTTAGCCCAAACTCCTCGGCCAGATTGCTCTGATGCGTATAAACCGCAAATTGGATGCGATATTAAATTGTCTGTGCCAAAGCGCATATAAATTTTTGTTCAATTTAAAAAAAAACCGCATAAACTTCAACGAGTATGATAGAGAGAAAGATATGGAGAGATAGCTGAGCTAAACTGCAAGAGCAAGAGAGATATATAGAGTAGATATGTATATAAAGGACAAGAGCGCAGGTTTGACTCAAACATATAGTGTGAAAGAGAGAAAGCTACACATGCGACAGGGGGAGAAAAAACAAGACAGAGAGAGTGAGATGGAGAGGGAGAAAAAGTGGGTGGTTTGCACAATTTTGACGAGTTTTTGCTTTTAGTCTAGTCTAGAGTCTACTAGAACTAGGAACTAGGCATATTTAATTCAACATTACAGCTAATTAGTAACATAATTAGCGAAACATACAACAAAATTCAAGCAAAAAAAACAACAAAAGCAAACAAAAATAAACAATTTCAATGTAGCTTGACCAACACACAAGAACAAAGCATTCATGCATATATGAGTAAGAACAAACCAGGCATAAGGCACCCACAAAAGAAAGCAAAAAAAAAAAAAAAAAAAAAGAAATGAAAACAGAAGCAAAAATAACCTAAAAACAGGAACATACACACACACACACTCACAGAGACTCACACACACCCCCACAAGAAGTAGAGAACCATTCCAAAGTCAGCCAAGCGCATAAGCAAACAAATTTTGCGCTAAATAATTTGACAATTACTCACATCCTCGAGGAGATATTATTTTTTTACACTTGAGTAAGGAAGAGGAGAGTCTGGTCCTAGGTCTGGCCCTGGGACTGAGAGAGGTTACCATTTTGTCAACTGAGTGAAGAACTATGTAAAACAGTGAGTCGACTTTTTCTTCCCCACGACTCCTTCTGCTCCCTTCCTGCTGCTCTGCTCTGCTCTGCTTCGCTCCACTCCCATGGTCCATGTTCTGCTTTGTGGCTAAGTCTTTGGAACAGACCATTACATTTGCTAACGAGTGCAAGGCAAATTAAATCATTAGATGCTAGTAGAGATTACAAAAAGGAGGAGCCAAGCCACTCAAAACTCAATAATCTCACTCAAAATGGGGGACGGGCAGAGAAAACGAGCGCGAGCGCAAGAACGAGAGAGTTAGATAAAGAAAGAATAAGAGAATATTCACTCAGAAATTTTGTGTAACACCACCACTAAAACCAAGAGCACCACCACCGACACCACCAACAGAAACAGCAGCAGCAACATCAGCGGCATCAGCATCAGAAGCAGCAGCAGCAAACAGATTTGTTCACTTTCCATTTAGTTGACTTGCCACAGGCCAGCCAGGCACAGGGCACAAGGCACAGCATCTGTTGGATTAACACACACACACACACACACACACACCACAGAGACAAAAAAAAATACTGACTAGCAACCCTCAAACTCTCCGACGGAGAGCATTACGGTTTTAGCTGTAGCAGCGAACAGTTCTTCCGAGTGTGTTGTGTGTGTCGCGCGCGTTTGGATTACGCTCTCTGGGATAAGCAGCAAGCCATCGCATCGGAATCATCGCATTCATCTCCGCAATACTGTGAGAAACGCGCCGGCATCAGTGACAGTCGATTGGCTGCCATCAAGGTGACAACTACATAACGCGGAAAAGCAAGTGAACTATACAAGTGAACGAACTCTCACACACACGCACACACAAACACACCCACTCAAACACAAGTGTTAACAATATATCGAACCTTATCAATTATGGTGATGTTGCAATCACCGGCCCAAAAGGCCAGCGACAATATTGGTCAACAACCAGCAACTGCCGTCGGTGGTCTAATGAGTCCTAATTCCAATCCCGATTCACCTAAATCGAATACCTCACCGGAAGTGGCCAATAATGCGGCGAACGAGGTAACCACCAATGGTCCTAGTTCTGCCAGTGGCAACATAAATGTTGCAATCCCACCAAAAATACCCAAGTTTATAATCAATGCCAATGGCCAGGCTGCTGCCATGGAGCGTTTAAAGCAAATGAGCAGTGACTCAGGTATACTAAGTCGTCTCAGTCCCAGTCATCAGGATGATGGGGATAAAGATAAGGATAAACCGCATATGAACAACAACAACAACAATAATAATAATAATAACAATAGCAATCTAGCCAACAACAATACGCGACGATCACAATCGCCGCCAACAACAGTCAGCAACTTTCCAACACCCGCCCAGCAGCGTAAACTACTCGATCTCAATGTAGTACGTCATTTGGCAAGACCGGAACCATTGCAGCATCCACATGCAGCATTGTTGCAACAACATCCGCATCTATTGCAAAATCCACAATTCCTGGCCGCTGCTCAGCACATGCAGCAACAACAGCAGCAGCAGCAACAACAACATCATCATCATCAACAACACAATCATCCGCATTCACACCCTCTTACTCATCCTCATCCGCATCCTCATCCTCATCCCCATCCGCATAGCCATTCCCTGCCAGGGGCAACAGTCTTCCACTTAAGGGCTCCAACTGTCATACCCAGTGCCAGTAGCAGCAGCAGCACAGCTCCACCTTCGCCAGCCGCCTCTCCACTCTCGCCACCCACATCGCCAGCGACACATTCCGAGCAGCATCTAAATTCTCCAGCCGCTGGCCCCGTAAATCCATTACATTCCTCACAGCATCAACCACTGGAGTCATCGCCATCAACTCCACTCCTTCTAACACCAGCCACTCCATCTGCGCATCCAGTTAGTCCATTGTCCGCCAGTGACATGGATCTGGAGCGCATTAAGCTGGTGGCTGCGGTTGCGGCTCGTTCCCAGACCAATCAAGCACCGGGCACATCTTCCACCTCAACCTCAGCCACTGCCACCACCTCCAATTCGTCGTCTGCCTCAGCCATGGCCTCGCCAGCAGGCCGGGATTTAAGTGACTATGGCTTCAGAATACAATTGGGTGGACTGGCGGCAGCGGCTGCTGCGGCGGCGGCCACATCGCGGCAAATTGCGGCCGCTAATTATGCACGAAGTGATACCAGCGAGGAATTAAATGTGGATGGCAATGACGAGGAGAGCAACGATGGATCCCACAGCACGCCGTCGGTAAGTGAGCACATTTTAAAGAGGATCGAATGGAATGTTGAGATGAAGCTTTACTTACAATATAAAAAGTCTTTATTTAAATACAAAATTTATAGTTAGTTGTATCATGAATTTTCTTATCCTTACCCCTAAACCCTCTAAAGCTGCTTTGTTATACCAAAGAATTATATTTTAAGTATATGACTTCTAAGAAAGCTTTTGTAATTACTCCATAAGAAATTTGGAATACTGCATTATCTAAACATATTTTTCACTGTCAAATTTTTCAGGTTTGTCCTGTGGATCTAACCCGTTCGGTGCCCACCAATTCCAATCATAATAGTGGCAGCTCAGCATCCACGAGTGGCTCTAGCGAACGGGAAGCTGCCACAAAGCGTTTGGCCTTCTCGGTGGAAAATATACTCGATCCCAATAAGTTCACTGGCAACAAAATGCCTACCATGTCTGTACCATTCGGCCATCCACGTCAATGGGGCTATGACGGGCGGGATGAGGAGATGCATGAGCGTTTAGATGATGATCAAAGTGAGGATATGTCTGGTGAGTTTTAGCAAAAAATATCCTATACATATGTATGAACAGGAATCCTAGCATCACCTGCAATCATAATGTTCCTTTTAGCAATCTTTTGTATATGCCATGTCTGCAAACATTTTTCCGTTTCCTGTCTCGTGTGTGTGTTTGTGTGTGTGTGTTTGTGTGTGTGTGTGTGTGTGTATGCGTATGGTATATTTATACAACCATTTGGTATGTTTTGATTTCAAAAATTGCTTCCTTTTTTACGCATTTTATACCTTTGCCGCCCTTGTTTTTTGAATAGGAAGTTGCCATTTGGAAGGCAATAGAAAATAGAGAAGGGGAAGAATTTTTTGTTGCCTGCTTTCAGGCGCAAGTCACGTACACCAAGACCATGTCTATGTGTGTGTTCTTTTAGCCATGAAAGCATTTATGTTGTTTTTTTTTCCTACACCCCTCCCCCGAATTGCTTTCCAAAAACCAAACAAATGCGCACCAATTTTTGAGAGAGGTACATAAACTTATTTAGATGAAGCAAAACAGAAAAAAAAAAATGGGATACATTCTAGATTTTCAATAGAATTTCCTTTTAATTGATTGATTGATGTTTTAATTGGGGAAATGGCAGCCCAGGATGGAACATACATACATATACAAAATATTTTTCTGTTTGCCGCCTTTTTTTTTGACTTCCTTTGGATCAGATTTCAGTACTTTTTGTTTTCTTTTCGTAAGCTGGCTAAAAATTGTTCCTGAAAATTAATTGATTTTCATGCTTGGCTCGCTGCAAAGAAATTGCTCAAATAAAAATTTGCAAATTTGATTGAAGTTCCAGTTATGGGTGGGTTAGGGGGAAAAAAAAGTTATGTTTGAGCGAAAAGGATGGAGATTAAGTCAAGTTTTTTTTTCTCATCGAATGGCTGCTGCGGTTTGTTTGAATGCTGCTCATGATCTGATTATGAGAAAAGTTTGAAAGGTTCAATTAAATTGCTAAATTGGTATGAATGCGAAGAAAGAGGAAAAAAAGAGGAAACTACTAAAATGGTTAAACCTTTAGAAATTAAAATCGGAAATTGTTGACAACATTTTTTTATTATTTAAGTCAAGAATTTTTCGTTCTTCAATTGTTATTTTATGCAATCAACTAAAAATTCATTTCCAAATTTGTTATTTCCCCTTAAACTCATCTGAGAACATAAAGGGTTTAAGATTTTTTGTTAAAACTTACTATCTCAATAGAAAGACAAACTCAAAACTATAAATTAAACCGCATAAAATATGAATTAAACACAATAATATATGTCAAATCTTTTTGGCTCTTGGTCTAGTTCAGTTTGGATAGCCAAAAGTTAACATGGAGAAAGACAATGTTTGCGAGGCACAGAAAATGCCCAAATGGCCAAAATGGTTATATCGTTATCCTCTGAACTTTTATAGCTGTTTCTTTTCCATCTTTTAAGACAAATATTCTATAGATATAACTATAGATTTGTTTGTTTGTTTCATCTCTATCCGAAAACCCAACAAAATAATACCTTACTTTCTCAAGTATTCTCAAAAATTTAATAAATTTAAAGAATTTCAAAGAAGTTATATAAAAACATGGGAAATGTATTATAGATAACGTTTGCTTATACACATTGAAAAGGTTTCTTTATACTGCTAGCCCAAAGGATTACTTAAGATGCACATTTACGTGTAAAAGATTACTTTATTTACTGATTGACTGATAATCATTTCCCGAAGCGTAATGGCATTTCCAACCATTTTATTGGACACTTCGTTAAGCGCTTATGTACGAAATTATAAACACACAAAAGTAGGAACAACATGAACAACCACAACAAACACATCATTATCGGCCATTGCTGGTTTTTGCCGTCTGTCTGTTGGCCAATGTCCCTTGCCCGTTGTCCGTTGTCCGTCGGCTTGGTTTGTGTTTGTGCATTTGTGTTTGTGTTAATAAAACACAATTAACTTCATCAATGGCGGGCAAGAGCTCTACGAACATAACTGCTAATAAAACCAAACTGAATGGCCGCGCCAACGACCCCCAAACGGAATGGAAATGAAAGCGTTTGAGTTAGGTGGGTAGACAGGCAAACAACACACGAAATGTGGGCGAATGAATAGACACACACACACAAGCAGAGAGAGAGAGAGAGCGAGAGAGATAGAGATACGAAATAATTATATACATATATATATTTCTGTGTGGGTGTGTGTGTGTGTGTGTGTCTGTGCTGTCGTTCTATCAGTTCAAGTTTACAGCCAGACAAATGCTTTGCATATACACCCTATTTGTGGGCTTGCCATTACCGCTTGGTGTTGCTGTAGTCATTAATTAGCAAGGTACTTAATTACCGCACATTCATTAGACGCTTCAATGGCTCTGTCACACACACACGCACACACCGAGAGAGAGAGAGAGAAACAAGGATGGAAACACAGACAGATACCTAAAGAGAAAAGGAGTAAAAGACATGGTTGGCGAATGCGGAAATTAAGACCGCCCAATGTGTAATTTTATGACCTGTTTTGAGTTGTTGCTGCCTGGGAGGTGCTAATGCGATAGCTTCAGCTTAGATTATCGTAATTATGCAGCCTTTTGTTAATGCGACTAATTAGATTTTATGGCCAATTCGTTGTCTCTCTCTCTATCTCTCTCTCTTTTTGGCTTTGTCATGACGTTGCATTTAATATTTCATAAATATCACGCATACGCCATGGTGCAGCAGTTAAATACGTATGTCTGTCTATGTGCATCAATTCTCCAAGGCAACATTCATTCAGTCATTCCTGCTGTTGTTAATGTTGTTAGGCGCAATGGCAATTTGCATTTCATTTAAATTGCAAAACAAAACCCAAAACATAAAACTAACAAACTAGGCAATAACACACACACAGACATACATACATACGAATGTATATAGACATAGGCCAAAGGGAAATTTCGTCTATTTGCCACGACAAGAGCCAGAAACAAGAACTTCCTTCTCCACTACATGACTTTGTATATAGAGCCCCAGTCCAGCCATAATCCGAGAGACTGAGAGAATGCTCCCCAAAAGTCATATGAAAAAACATGCGATAACTAAATTGCAGGCAGAGTTGCTGCAAAAACCAAAAAGGCAGAGAGAAAAAAAATGGTTATGTGGCAACATTTAAATGGGGGCGGCCATGTCCAACCAACCAACCGACCGACCGACAGGCAGGCAAGCAGGCAGGCAGACCGAGCAACCCCCAAACAAAAATGTAAAATGGCTGCGAAAAACTTTTATTCTTTTCAGCACTCAATTTGGCGCGCACTCTTGCGCTCTCGCTTCCACTCACTCAAATGCCCATATATGTATACAGAGAAGAGAAGTCTCTGAATGGAAGTTTTCTTCTTTGCCTTTTGCTTCTTTGGGTTTTTCTCTTTTTCATGGTTTTACTTTTCATTTTTGCTGGCAAAGTTAAGCGACAATTTTCCAAGAGGAGCAGAACCAGCAGAGCTCGAGTTTTTATATCCGTCCATCAGCAACTCATTTATTATTTTATGAAAATGGCAAAATGAGACGAGAAACGCTCCCCGGGGTCGCATTGGAGCGGCGTATGCGATTATAATGATTGCGACAATGAAGCCTCCAACCCACAGATCCTTTTACCACCCGCTCCAACTCCACCTCCTCCTGACATTGTCAAAAAAGAACTGAAAATTTATAAGCCATTTTGTAAAATTTCCATCGTTTTCCCTCTCCTTCGTTGTCGGAATGTGTGTGAGTGTGTGTGTGTGGGTAAATTATGCGACAGTTTGTGGTAATTAACACTCGAATTTCATAATTAAGTTTAAATTGGCTATATACCTACACATACATATATATCAGATTCTCTGTGAGTGTGTGTGTGTGTCACTCATACGCTTCAATTTAAATTGTTGTCGGTAACCCGGTGGGAGACTGAATTCTGGCTTTTTAAATTGCACCATTGAGCATCCTCTTCTGTGTGTCAGCAAATGAGCCTTGTCTGAGCCTTTGTATTTTGCCATATCATCAAAATTGCTTATGAAGTGCTTTCGGCATAATTATAATTAAGAGCAGTCATTTTACAAATGGCATACAATGCCAGTCACAGGATAAGAATAATAATAGGCTTCTGTGGCACTCCATCGCTCACTGAGATGCAGTAGCAGATGGGAAACAGACAGGCCACAAAATAATGATGATAAGGTGCTTTATGAGCCAAGTGGCTAAACGCTGCAACAATAAAACCCACAATCTAGAAATCGTAAAGGGGTTAAAACCAATGACTTTTGGGTAGATTTTGCCGATATTTTATTTAAATTTAAAGACACACAAATATACACCTTTCTTCACTCAAAAGTTAGTTGTCAATTAAAATGTGTTATATTTTGGATTTTATAAAAGAAAATCAACTAAAGTATCCAACTTACTATTAATATAATGAATCTTCACATACATTTTTAGAATTCTCTGAATTCTTCTATTCTACTTTCTCTTGATACTAAACTGCCTACTCTTAGATCTTCTAATGCTTAGCCGCAAACCTTTAAAATTAATTTACAAGCCATCAGTCTTTTTTAATCAGAAATCTACAGAATATATATTCACAACTTTTTTTTTTTGAAACATTTATACACTGAGAAGATGAAGATGACGTTCCGCCTCAAAACTAATCAATTTTCAATAAAATTTCATCCAATTTTATTCATCATTTTACTTTCAACATCATAGAGATTCATGGTTAATTGGTTTCTCAGTAAACATAAGTTAAAAAGTCTTTTAAATATCACAGATTTAAATATAACATTTTGGGTTTTATAAAGGTTATGTCACTCTATCAAGAGCTGTATCATTTTTCCCATCAAAAATATAAACAAAACTTTATCTTAAAAACATAGAATTTCGGTTTTCTTGTTTAACTTGTTTGCCTTTATAAGAACTTAAAAAATTTTGGCCTTTTTCTAATGTGCTTAGTAACAAAATATAAGATTTAAGTGTTCGAATAAGAATTGGCTAAACTTTAGAGGCTTTTCTTTGCCGAATCCTTAAAAAAATTCAACAGTTTTTAACAAAAATATGTTTTTTATGAAGAAAAATAAATGTCAACTTCTTAAAAATAAAATTTTGCTTTTAAAACACTTTTAAAACGATTTAGGTCTTACATTTTGTAGATGTTTGAATAAAATCAAGTCATAAGGATAATTTTTTGTGGGTTTAAGTTGCAATCGCTTTAGTCGTTAAATAGCCCATGGATTGAATGCTGCCAAGCAACGTGGACATAATCACATTTTGAATACATAATTAGAGTTCATTTATTGCCATGATATTACGTATACGCCATGTATGCGGCAGGCAATCTGCAGTCTCATCTGGCATCGATTCGTCTGTAATTTACGCTTGCTTATTGCTTATTAACCAACTGTGTTTCCCCTTTTTTGGGGGGCGTTTATCGCGACGAGTTTATTTGCAAACGCATTAAACGTCTGATTGCTGGCCCTTTCATGTTCTATTTGATGCTGTTAATTCAATTGACTCAAACCAATTTTGTGCGGTCTCAGGGTCAGTCGATTGTGGTTAGCTGCAATGTTGTTGATGATGAGCAGAAGAGGATGAGAGCAGAGAGAGGATGAGACTAAGACTGAAGGTTGGCTATAGCATCAGTATCTAATGTGCCATTAATGCATATCAAAGTGGCTGCAAACACTCCACAGACCATTACCAGTGGGCAAGGACAGCGACAACGTCAACGACAACCACGATGATTGTTTGGAAAATTCGTTAAATATTAAATGAAGCGTTCACGTTAATTTTCGGTTTAATTGGCGCACCGTCTGTGAGCGGCGAGCGGTGGAGCACTTTTAGGCGCATTGGCTAATTACAAGCAAACATTGGCCGCCAATCGTGTGGACCAATTACCTGGCTCTATGAATTTTTCAGTACTCTTAGCTAACGGTTGAGATAGGACAAAGATTTGACGAGAAGATGAAAGGGCACGTTGGATAATACATAGAATTACTTCATATATATACATTATCACTATGCAATCGATTGTGTAAGATATCAAATTTAACTTACCTAAACAAGGAAACAGTTGGTCAAAGAGTGGACGTCCTTAATTGATATTTGATTGCGACATCTTTTCAATCAATTCGACTGAAATCAAAAGCTGGAACGCCCACCAATCACATGTGCAACAACATGTGCGTGAAATTCCAATTAATCCACAATGATGATTCGACTTGATTGATATCCAGCGTTGACCCTTACCAGTTGACCATTGCCCCCATTCGATTTTGCCCATTTGATTGATGAATGAATTGGTATTGTCAAGGCTTATGCAAAACTCTTACTCATTCTCTGCTTTGTCTGTTGTTTTGTTTTTCAATTGCAGCCCAGGATCTCAATGACATGGATCAGGATGATATGTGTGATGATGGCAGCGACATTGATGATCCCAGCAGTGAGACCGACTCCAAGAAGGGTGGCAGTCGCAATGGCGATGGCAAATCCCAAGGCGGAAGCGGTGGCGGCGGTGGTGGTGGCTCCAAGCCACGTCGAGCACGCACTGCCTTCACCTATGAGCAATTGGTGTCACTGGAGAATAAATTCAAGACCACGCGCTATCTGAGCGTGTGTGAACGTTTGAATTTGGCCCTCAGCTTGAGTCTAACTGAGACGCAGGTGAGTCCTGACCGGTCATAAAATCCATGGACATCAATGCCAACTGTATATATGTTTTTGCAGGTGAAAATCTGGTTCCAAAATCGCCGTACCAAATGGAAAAAACAGAATCCCGGCATGGATGTGAATAGTCCGACAATTCCACCACCCGGAGGTGGCTCTTTTGGACCTGGTGCCTATGCCAGTAGTCTCCTCTATCCACATGCTGTGCCCTATCCACCTTACGGACCATACTTCCATCCCCTGGGCGCACATCATCTCAGTCATTCGCATTCATAAAATTGCAAGATGCAACAGAGATTGTTGCAATTGTTCGAAAAGCGTGACAAGACGGCGGCAGCATCCAAGACTGCAGCTTAAAATGCTTTCTGTAAATGTTTTCGGTTGAGTTCTCTCTGATTTTGAAATGTTTTCTTTGGCTGTAAATAGTTTGTGTAGCTATAAAACTAGTAAGTAAAACTGTATAATGTATAATCAATGTTAGCGCTTTATATACCTATAATAATAATAATAATAATATCTGATACTATGCCATATCTAGAATTAAATTATACAATTACTTTTAGCACTTAAGTCGGCAAGCAGAATCAAAAGATAAAAACAATTGCATAAATGTCAAGTGGAAAAAAAATAAACATTTTAAAAATTACCAAAAAAAAAAAAAAAAAAGAAAACAAACCAAGCGTCAAGGGGAAAATGTATTCATTTCTACCTTTCTGTTTTTTTTTTTTGGTCATGTGTGTGCGCGAGAGAGAGAGAGAGAGAGGGAGAGGCAAAAAACAATTTATCGCAGTGACGCACACAGACTCACAAATAGGGTGACAGGAGTCGAAAAGGATGAGGCAAATACAGGACTCAGAATGTGAAAGAGGCGTGTGAAATGACAGGACAACAATGCCAAGTCAAGTGTAAAATTTTAAATTTGCTTCTCATTTGCTTTGAGCGGCTCAAATCACTCACACGCCACATAACTTTGTTTTTTTCTCACTCCCTCTCTCTCCCTATTCTTCTTCTCTTTCACACTGATTCTCTGAGTGTATCTCTGTGCGTGTGTGTCTCATTCGCCCGCTCAATTCAATTATGTGGCAAACGAATACGAAATTTCTTAATCCGATTTGTGTGATACAATGCCGATTTCTGGCCATACATACATACATATATAGACGGGGATATTTTGCCTGTCTGCTGAATGGATTGCTCGGAGAGGTTGTCAAAACAGAGACAAGCAAATGAATAAATTCACGTGTGCACACCTCTCTCTCTCTCTCTCTCTCTCTCTCCTGCCCATTGATATTATAATATGCGAATGCGACTGCCAAGTGAGTGGTACAAAAAACATTGGACCAAGATGTGCGTATAATTGAAACAGAAATCCATGCATGGCCAGCTCGGATGCGGATTGACTGCGTCGCATGCCATTGACAGCGTTGGCGGTGGCAAAATAAACAAAAACAATCGAGTCACTGAACAAGGATACCAAATGAAACACCTTTTACGCCCAAGCAAGGCGGCAATAAGCCATCCGAAACAGGAAAAAAAATAATAGAGAGAATCGTCTCTCCTTCTCCATTTCTCTCTCTCTCTCTCTCTCTCTTACCCTTTCTTTAGCTGCCCAGTTTGCCATTTGCATAAATAATTTATTATAAAATAAAAAAGAATTTCCCGTTTACATTTGTTTAAAGCTTTGCTTAAGTACTTTGCAATTAGTCGCACAAATCCTATTTGCCGCGCACCCACACATGCATATATGCATGACTGTGTGAGTCCATGTATGTGTGTGTCAGTGTATGTGTGTGTGTTGCAAGTTGGCCTGCGTTAATTTCTGTAAATGTAAGTCGCTAAATTATTCAGTTGCAGACATGTGAGTAAATGCGCCACACACAGAGAGAAAGAGAGAGATGAAACAAGGGATCGGTTGGTTGTATAGAGGTGGGGGGAGGGGGTGGAGTGTTAAGCAATTCTGTTTAATTTGCATAAAATTAAATGCCAATTTTAGTTGCATAAATTTTCGAGTGCACATGTACCAGAATTCCATTTAGATATTAATTAATTAATTGTACATGCATCAAACTCTACAATTTTTATCAAAACCCATAAAAGGCGACACTCTAAAGAAAATCTTCAATGATCCAAATAAGAATAAACATAGATTAGACTTTAATTTATCTCGATATTAACTAGAAAATACAATAAATTCAGTGGAAATAACAACAATTTCTAATGTGCAAAAAATAATTGCTTAAATTATTGTAAAACTTATTCGTATTCGTATCTTTAATACGAAGAGAAAGATAGAAATTGATTGCACCTACTAAAGATCCTTCCGTCTATATAGAGCTGCTTTAGGATAAATTGATGGACGATTTTTAAGTTGATTGCTCAAAAACAATTGTTCAATTATGAAATCTTTATCTGATTGATGTACAGTAAAGACACTATTGCTATATTTTCACCACCAAATTTGCCTTTCATTGAACAATTAATAGACCAAGGTTTCCTAAAGAAGTTTAAGTCATTACAGCTGTTTTTTAGTTCAAAAAATTCTATGAAATAACTGTCCTCTATTTAAATAAACATGGATAAACACGGTTATACTGTAGTTACTTTTGTTGTTCAGACAAAATGACAGTTTAAAACAAATTATCTTTATAAAACAATGCCGAAAACCAAATTTAAATGAGCAGTCCTCTGTAGATGAGTTGTCTAAGTGACCCAGTCATTTGGGCAACTGAACAAGGATGACCCGGATTCTAAGACCAGGCTAGTGTATGGATGTAGTTTTCCTTTAAGCCGAAGTGCCAGTGCTTGTAAAATATAGTCAGGCTGATAGTTTACAACTATATACTATACCTACTTATAATAATAATGAGAAGAAGCTAACTTTGTCTACGTCGAACTTTATATACCCTTTGAAATGTTTACTAAGCAACTGAAGGAATAAATTTCCTTTAATAACTTTCGTTTTTCAAATGTTTCCTTGTTTCATAAAGTTTTTCTCAAGTCTATATAGACTTGGCTTCTCATGCTGATCGAGAGCTTCTACTCTTCGTTACAAACATTTGAGTAAAATTATAAAAGCCTCTACAAGGGTATAAAAACAAGTTAAAGACTTCTAATAGAACACTTTACTTTGAGTGACTAAAGCTAGTGATATCTGCCATCTATAGTCTGCATTTCCTTAACCTTTTTTCATAATAAAAGTACATTTTTTAACAATTTTTTTGCTATTATTTAACTAATGCCACGAATCACACCCACACCCCAGCACCATCATCGATATCATTCTTAGCTTAGCCATACAAATCAGTGAAACGATAAATTAACAGAGCTCCGCTACCCTTAACAGGCAATAAAGACTAACGCCTAAATGCCAAATCCAAGACAATTGCTTTTCAATGTGACAGAGGGAGAGAGTGGGACAGAGGTAAAGGAAAGGGAAATCCTGCTGTGTCACAACCACCGACAAGCAGTTGGATTTCATTCTGGATCACACCATTTCACTCCACTCCAGTCCAACTCACTCCATTGTGAGGTTGGTAAGGAAACTCGTTGTAGAATCAAAACGCGACACTCACGCAATTAAGCTGTATATTTTTTTTGTTGTTGTTGTGTTGTTGTCTATCCGGCCTGAATTTTCTGGGTCTTTGGCGTAAACTACTTTGAATTTTATTTCAATGGGACTTATTTTGGATTTGAATTCTTTTCTGTTTACGCATTTTACGAGGACCTTTTTTTGCGCCTGAATTGCTTTATGTGGAATAAGTAAGTGTGTGTGTGTGTGTGTGTGCTTGGTGTGAGCAACATTTAATCTGCACCATTGACTTCTCTGCAACCCACAGAAGACTCATCGACTGGGAAGCTGGTGCGCGCCCTTGGTGCTAGTAAATTTTATGCGAATATTTAGTTTGCCGTCTTATCAGTGCAGCTTTATCGAAACTTATTGTGTTTGTTTAATTGAATTTGGATTGCGACGACGCCGACGACAATTTCGCGTTTGAGTGAACTCTAAAAAGCTCTGCCGGAGCTCATAGATAAATCCATTGCGGAACTCTCATGAGCGCCAAGGAGTTCCTAAGGACGGGTGGAGTATGTCTAATTGTGAGTGGTAGATAAAGTTGTGACTTAGTTTACTTCATTTAGTTTCCTTTTTTTTTGCCATTTGCTAGTAAACTCGTCTGACAATTAAAATTTAATCAGCTGGCCACGCCCCACTTTTGGCTATATACATATACATACATACATATGTGTGTATGTATATTACTGTCCTGTGCATATATAAATTATGACCAGAAGTTGACATAAACAAGCTCCCAAGAGTCCTTTTGCCAAAGTTATATGACAGATTTGCTTAGAGAATTTGATGAAGAGTCGCTTTGGGGTGAGGTTGGTGAGCGGTAAGGGGCGCAGGCAACGCTAAAGTGTCACAGGGGAGCGGTTCAGAGTCCTCTGGCCCTGGCACATGTGTCTTGTATTAGACTCGCTAGCTATGGCCATAACTTGGCTAGGGCTAAGGGTTGCTTTCCAACCGAATCACATTTTGATGATTGTCAATGTGACTTTAATGCCATTTTTCAACTTGACACAGAGGCGGCTGCCTCTGCTGCTCCCAAATGTTGGTGGGTGGGGAGGCGTGGCAGAGAGGCACGTGCAAAAGGGCTGAGTACACTGATCGTAATGCTGACATCTGTGGATTAAATTGCAATTTGTGCTCATGTAATACCAAAGCTAGAGCGAGAGCCATGACCTGTTAGTGTATGTAGCTCTTTTTGTTGTAAACTTTCTTTAAATTGCGTATGTGCTAGTTATATAAATCGTTATCTATACTTGGCAAAGGATTTACTCCCTTTGCCATTGTGCAGTTTGCAGTTCGCACATGAAAAGATAAAATTATGAGAGCTATAAGGATACATATGTTGAGCAAACGATTAGAGTAGTTATAATAGTTCATTAGGGATATAAAAGTAGTTGACAATGGCGGGAATAAATGCAACTTAGTCTTTATATAGTTACATGGAAGGATCCACGGGGAAGTCTTGAAGATCTGGATACCTCCCGAAATGCAATTTACAACTTTGTGCGGCACTTTATACCCAGAACTGAAAGTTATTGGAGTAGTCATGCAATTTCGATTAGTCCTTATAGCAAAACTACAGAAACTACTGTAATTTACATTACATTAACTAAGAGCATTAAACTATGAGCTAGTATTTTACAAGCCTCTTGTGATTATAAAGGGACAAAGTGAGGATACTACAGATATTAACCATGATCGACTTCAGATATGTGGCACACATTCTTTGACTATAATCTTAACTGGTTAGAGATTAGACACCTTATTTATGTTTGTTTATTTATACCCTTGGAAAAAGGGTAGATTAACTTTGGTCAGAAGCTCGTAGTACCTATAAGAAAGCTAATTTAACTAAACACATATTCTGTTGACCCTTTTTTCTGTTTAAGTAAGGAAAAATTGGTAGAAAAAACTGGTAAACTCCTTAAATTTTATTATCAAATAAAATGTATCAAAAGATACCTTTAATAGGTAACTAAAATGCAACAAATCTGACTAGACTTATTAGGCTACATAAAGGAAACCAGTTTCTCACACTTTGATAGGATATTTATGTAAATTGAAGAGGGTAATTGGTAATTTTTTTCACATTTTTTTTTTTTTCGGTCAATGAGAACATGCGCTAACAATTCATCTTCCTCAATGAATCACCTGTCAAGCAGTGATATGCATTGAAAATTTAACTGAATTGAACGTGTGGCCATGACTGGGCAAATAATTCGCAGTTAATTTTCCAGCATGCGTAACGAAATGAGGCACAAAGCCCAGAGACAGAGTTCATCCGTTTTATTTGGTGAGAAAACATTTACGCACTAATTTCTGGCTATTCCCGAAGCATTACCAGACCAACAACCGAAACCAGTTGCATGCCAATTGGTTTGCAATTTGCTCCGCTTGACTCAAAAAGCGGGAGGGGGGTGCAGGAACGAGTGGGCATATACATATAGGGGGGTTGGCCACAAACATAGCGCACGCGTAACTCTCTAACACGTGGCTCAATTACGCGGTTAAATGCATTCAAATTGAGTTGTTTATACTGTGGGCGTGTGGCGGGTCTTTTCCGATGGGTCATCGGGGACGCAGAGCGCTAGTTGTTGTTGGTGTAGCATACTTATGTGCGCGCCGTTGGCAAATCATTTGCCACAATAGTTACCATTGTTTTGAAGCCACAAACTGCCACGCGGCCCAAATCATTGTTCACAAATTTTTGGGCAAGTGTTGGCCGAGACAAACAATTCTCTGTTACCCCCTGTCCCTCTCCCTCCTCTCTCTCTCTCCGCTTGTCGTAAAACTAGTTTAAAACAAAAGCTGGTTGATTATTTGTTTCAATGTCACCCTTTACATTTTTTGATCGAAATCCGCTTAGATGTTAGCTCATATTTAAGACAAAACAACCAGTTAAAGCAAACACAGACACTCCATCAGGCAAAGGCCAAAGAACTAGAAACAGCAATTACTTATAAAAGACACCGCAGCAAAGTCACAGACAGAGGGGACAATATCAACACAAAAAACAACTCCAGCCACCAATTTTCTATATAACTTTGATGAAGAAATTTGTTTGAATTATCCTTGAGAAGATGGCTAACAAATGTTTTCGCTTATATAGAGGCAGCTGCTTCATCTTTGGCTACCCCATTCACTTTATTCCTCCATCAATTTATTTAATTTATTCGTTTCAGTCTTACAACCAAACTCATTCAGGTCTCTTGTTGACTACACTGAAGAAAATGTGAATGTAAATTAAGAGTTTTGTAATAGAATTTCTGGTAATAATCTAAAATGGATGAGGATCATCATTTGCAAATTTGAAAATCTTCTAAATTTACTTTATTGGAAAATCAATCCAACGAAGGTTTCATCCCTGATGAAAATAACTTGAAAAGCAGCAAAAATGTTGCTGTTTCTCTCTTCCAAGTTAAGTTTACTTTTCCTCTTCGATTAACATAGATTGTTGGCCATCCAATAAACTTTGTCTGAGTGTAAATGAGACAATTCCTTTGCCCTCAATGAGGCTTAAAGATTACACCTTTCATGTCTCGGTCTCATTTGTTGCGCTAGATTTTTCTCAATCACATACGATGGCAACAGAGACAGAGTCTCTAACCCCAAGGGGATGGATGTCAGTGAAGCAAACAAAACTAGTTCAATTTCACAAACAAAGCAAAGGATATATCTTTTTTGCTCGTTTTTCCCCCAGTTTTTGCTGTTTACCTAGGGTCGCACTTGAAATGAACTAAACAGCTAGAGACGCAAATAAATAGACTCATCTCGACAACCTCAAGAGTCTGGACATTTGCAAATGGCAATGGTTTCTCTACCATACTTTTGGGCATTATCTACCAAAATGTATAATGAGCAGATTTGTTTTAATATACATACATACAAAGCATAGAAGCTGGCAGTAGCTAGGGTTCCCTCAACTTGGCAACAGTTTTAAAATGAGCAACAGAAGCAAAAGAATGATACTAGTTAATTGTGAGATGGCCCAGCATGAGGTTAAGCTGGCTCACTTGATAAATGGACAGTTGTGAGCAGTGCTTTTTGTTAATGTGCTCGTTAAAGTTTTACGGTGAAAAGGAAGTGAGCAAAAAGGATGTTTCCTGTTGTTTGTTGGTTGGTTGGTTGGTTGGTTGTCACACCTGCCAAGAGGGGAGAGAAAATCCACGCATGTGGTCGTTATGACAATGTTGCGCATCAATTTGATTTGCCAAAATTGCCAAATAATTGTCGCTGGCAACCCCCTAATGAATGATGACGATGTCGCCCATCCATCCATCCATCCAAACAGGGCAGATTCGCCAGCCAGAGGCTGTTTGGCCGTTGTTTTGTAGTTTGCGTTGCCAGGACCAGTGGCAGGACCCATAGCCAGGACTATTATACTGTCGTCGCTAATGTGCAAACCGTTGCTAATTAGAACATGGGTTTTTGGTCGTTATATCTATTGGTTTTTACTTGCTTCAATACAATTAAATGCCATTTCCGATACATACGATTATTGTCCAGCATTGAGATGTTGAAAGAATCGAGGAAAACTAACCCCTTTCAGAAAGTTCTTACACACGAGCGCACGCAATTCAATTTTAAACTAACAACTTAATCCTTTATTCAATTTGAAACCCATTAAAAGGACATTGCTTATCCTTTTAAGTGAATGCAAACAGCTTTTAATGTAAATAAGAAAACGAGATCGATGCCATTCAGGAAGAAACAGACAAAGATAGACAGGGAGAGAGAGAGAGAGAGATAGAGGAGATGTAGCTCCCAAGCTGGTAGAAGAAAATTAAAATGCAATCGGTTACCGGTGCTTCGGCCAATTGACATTTGCAACCGCACTTAAGTGCGAAGAGATGACTCTGTCCCTCCAATTTGCCCCCTTCATACATTGCTTGCCTTCAACTTTTGATTCTGGTTCTGTTGCCTGATTCTACTTTTCGATTTCCATTGCCATTGCCAACATTTCAGACTCCTCCTTCTGCCCTCCCTTCATTCATACATCCATCCATCCACTCGAAACAAAATCGAACTGTGGACGATGACTGAATCTGAATACGAATCCGAATGCTATTTGAATATTTCATGTTGTTGTGGTGCAAAAAAATTCTTAAATCGACTCAAGTCAAGTGTGCGGATGCCGAAATCAATCTCGTTTGTGTAACAACCAAAATTAACATAGTAGCATAGGGCGGGGCAGTTGGTCGATGTGTAAGCCACTTGGCAAAGAGTCAGTTGCATTTGTCGATATTTGCTACTTAGTGGCTCCTTTGCATCGTTTTATTCTGCTACTTAGTTATATGCTTGGCATTGTCTTTTCAGTCCTCCTGTCTCTCTCTCTCTCTCTCTCGCCCGTTCACTCTGATGCTGCCACTTAATACCAACAAGTTTACTTTTTTAAATGTATTCTATATCTGATGACGGTTACACACCACCGGAAGGAAGCAGCCACATGGTGTTTGTTGCCGCTGATGAGGCTCCAGGAGCAAGGACTACTAAGTAGAGTTTGGGAATTTCACCATGTGCACTCACACAGTATAATTTACCCTCAAACACACACACCCACACACACACATACAGAAGCAGCAGCAGCACAGAAGTCCAATAAAAAGTGTAAACTTGGCTCCAAGTATTTCTATTTTGTATTTTATTCGTCTTAGCTCCTGTGCCTTTTTTATTTTGTCCTTGATTGCCTTTTTTTTCTGTTTTTGCTTTTTTGTTGTTGTCCATAATGGGTGCTACTTTAATGCGAGGGCTGATAAAAGCATGAAGGGGAAAACAGGAAGGAGAAACAGGGCGGAAAGAAAGTGCTTTACCTTTACTTAAAAAATCTCTTACAAATTAGAGTAAAAATCTGTGAAATAACTAGTATTTTAAGAAAAGTAGAGTGTGTAGAGTCAAGTCATAACTTAATTAGCATTTAGAATTCTTTATTAATAGCTTAATCCATGTCTCAAATTGGTTGAGGAAAATCTGACAGACATCTGTTGAATGCCTTTTACATTTAGATTGAAGCTAGCCAAATAAACTTTAGATCTTACATTTAATATATGTCTTTTCAGCTGAGATATTATCTATCTATCATATATTAATCGGACTAGATATTAGATAGAATTACTTAATTCCAAACATAATTTAGAGTTCGATCTTCTCTTTCTTTTACATATGAGTTGAACTCTATTCTATTCGTTTTTCTTAGACTATCAAATACTACCCGATTTTCCAGGACTTTTCAAGGACACTCTTTTCAAAAACCTTGTTGATTTTGTTAATACCTAAGAAGGCCTAAGCCCTGGCGAGCATTTTGAGCTCAAATTTTTAATCAGTCTTAAAAATTAACTTGATTAGTAGTCCAAACGGATCAGTTTCCTTTCTCGAAATGATAAAAATTTAACAATATTCCTTGGGAGTAGCCCACATGAATCATTTCCCTGGTAGTAATAAGAGTTCTATATTCATTTCATATCCCAATTGGTATCCTTTTCTCTTCTCAATTTGTTGTATGCTGTAATAATATGTGCATACATACATATATCTGACTTCTGTCCATTCCTAATACCATTTCCAAGCTGCATAAACAATAATATTTGTACACGAGTTGCCACTACTTGAGTCGCCACTTGAATTTCAAATGACAAGTTGACAGATTTTGTTCTCAAACGCTCATGAATGTCAGCGAGTCAATGCTGAGCAAACACAAACATAAATGTAAATAAAGTGAAATTACGAAAAATATTAAAAGAAAATTGGTATACTCGTCCTTCATGGATTAGGTCCACTTAGCCTTGTCACAGCTGGCAGAGACCAAGAAAGGACACAGCCAGCCAACAGAGGACAACTAATAAGCAGCCAGTGAATCGATGGTAAGCCTTGGCAATTTTACCGGACTACTTCAATCTTATCTATAAATAGCCATAAACCACGGCCCAAAATGTTTGTCCCTTTTTCTTTATACATATATATATTTTCTCTGATTTTTTTCTGTTCTGCCGCCCCCCCTCACTCCCGCAAAAACATTTTTCTTTTATTTTTTCCAGAGTCCTTCTCTTTTATTAAAAACCCGAATTTCAACACATTTGCGCACATAATCCCTTAAGGCTCTTTAAACTTTACACACTTTTAGATGAGAAAAACGTGGCAACAGGACACAACAACAACAACAACAACAAACCGAACGACCAAATTGTGTCCAGCTGAAAGAAAAAAAAGAAAGTCCCAAATAAATCGGGGAAAAAAGGTTAAAAAACATCAAGACTAAAAGGCACATGCATTATGATGGGTCTTGAGTTTTAATTGAGTGTGTGAGAGCATTTTGGGCAGGAGATGACCGAAAAATCCGTTCATACATACGTTAGAAATGTAAGGCAAGAAGTTTGGATTGAGACGACTTTTTAATACCCTTAAAGAAAGATTTCAAAGTCCTACTTATAAATAGTCTAATACAAACAACTTTCATTTCAAGTAAGTGTAATCTTGATAAACTTTTGGACTCAAAAAGGGTTGAGCCATGCAATGATATCCTAAGACCAGACGCATAACGGACAATTGTGTCCAATTGTGAACTGCAACAGCGGTCATTTAAAGGACACAACTTTTGTTACTTTTTTATTTTTGGGATCCACTCGAGAAACTTTCCATTTCACGCCTCAAGTATGAGTAATTGAAACATTTAGACTGCTAATTGCAAAAATGGCCAGACAAAAATTACTTTTTGCTTATGCTAATTAGCCAGGGCTTAGGCGAATTTTTCGATTAAGACGAAACACACACAACTTTTGTCGCATCATAGGAAATAGGAAACGACATTTGAGAAGCCATGGAAAATTGCTTGTGGCACTCATAACTAATCAAAAGGTAGAATGTAAAATGAAGCGCATAAAATCGATATGCCATGATGATGATGAAAAAATAAAGAGAAAACGCCGCCTGCCTTCTATGTGACATAATTGTGCTGTCATTTGTTATGCCGCATATCCTGGCGCCTTGTAATTGGACTCGTAATTTAGGCCCAAGCATGGCAAATTACCAAAAAGAGAGAGGAGAAAAACACCAAATTCGTTATGCCGCACACAAGGGCATGGGGAGGAAAGGAAAATAACCGGCAGACACGATGCTCACAAGTCAATTAAACAAACAACAGAGGCAACTCGAGGCATCCTGAAGAGTAACCAAAGTATTACTCATCCGCCAGCAATTGATTTATCAATAGGACAATTTGAGAAACCAAGAACGGGATGCCTGTAAAGTGATCTGCCTTCGGGCCACAATTTGCTTAGACTGACAATGAGAAGACGGCAGAGGGAGGCGTGAGGTTAGGCAAAGCCTCTTATATTGTTGACAGCTCGTCAGTTAATTACACGCCACAATAACTTTAATAACTTTGCAGTTATTCTCGAATCGTCACAGGTCCCTCCGGCCTGGTCCTCCTCGCCGTGTTGGCTTCTGTTTATAGATTGCCATTATCAAGACACTTTGGCAGGCAGGCTAAACATTTTAATTAACTTCCGGCTCTATTCCTTTGGTTGGTTTATGACTACTTAACTGCTGCTCATTTCACACTTGCCTCTTGGGCTCATGAAACTTGGCACTTGCCGCTTGCCACTTGCCTCAAATTCTGACAGTCAACCTCCATCTCTCCCGTTACTGCCTTGCCATCGTAATCGATTTCAGCTTTCAACACAAAGTGCCAAACAATGTTTCATAATTTCAACGCTTTGCCCGGCGGCTTCAGTGTTTGCCATATTCAAGGATCTATCCTACCGCATCCTGGCTGCATTTCAAGGTCTACTTTTTTTTTCTTGTTTCTAGCCGTTTTTGCAATTTATGACGCATAAATAAACTGAATTTCAAACTAGAGGCGCTCGAGTGCCAAAACGAACTGAAGAAAAAAAATGCTCAAACTCATTAATTTAAACGAGATTTGACGTGCGCTTTGATAAAGCCGCAATTTATATTCGCAGACGTGTCCGGGCGATATGCAGGTGATGGTCCTACAAGAGAGGGATGAGGGGGCAGCTAGTTGTGAAAGCAATCTGCAATTGCCCGGTTTAGTTTACGAGAACAATGGATGGGTCTCCTTTTTTTTGTTTCTGATACGTGATGGCGAAAAAAATATGCTAAGCTCAATTACTACACTGTAAGAAATTATATTGGGCTTTAAGTACAAGTCAGAACGCTCAGATTTACATAAATTTTTCAGTAACTTTAAGCCATTTTAGATGAAAGATAGTCCTTCTTAGTTTAACTGACTATTACAAAGTTACTGCTTAAATAGGGTTATTATACAATGACTGAATGAGTTATACAAAACATTTAAAACCAAAGATATTTTATTTGAATCATTATATTTTATCAAGAAATAATAGAATTTTTCGATATTTTGTGTCTGAAACTCGTCAAATGAAGGGAGAACAGCCTATATATCTCTTATAAAAATCAGATAAATAAGAGTTTATGATTTAAGCTTCTTAAGATCCTTCTTATCCTGAAAATATTACAGTTTTCTATAGGCTAATAATTAATAATGGCAAGTTTCACGTGATACAACATTATCTACCATGAATTTATCAAATATAAAACTAGTTTTTCTCTCTAATAGCTCAAACTTCTTTTATCTTATGTCCTAGGTCCATGCTAACTGACTTTATCAGTGATCCTTCTTTCTAAAACGTCTAAAACCAATTCCAATCTCTGATCTAGATAGACACCAATTGCTTTTACTTAATTCATAGATCTCTGATTTGGTTTATTTAATCTTTATGTGACTCAAGTGAAAATCTTCTCCAAATAAAGAAGAAACGCTTGGTCTCACTGCCAATAAATTTATGTACTTTGAATATCATCATCAGGGAATCCATCCATTCTGTTGGGCGTGATGTCTTTTATATATTGGATCCTGAGAAAGCTCAAACAAAAGGCAATATTTATATTCTCTATCCTCTGAGCAATATATCAACCAGTTCCATGGATTCTTTTGAATCTTTTATATATGCAGTTCATAGTTCAGAGTAAAGGAAGAACGTTTTCTTTGAATGATTAGCAATTAGCTTCTCAGTTTGGATTGCAGTGCATTATGGAATAACAAAACGAGCACGAAAAATCCTACTTTATATGGCCAAAGGGGTCAAGTTACAACGTTTTCTGTTGGTCGGCGGCCAATCTTAGTGTCGCGTTGCCACATCACACACACACACACACACACCGCCACGAACTCTATTTGGAAAAGCAATTTAATTTGGCTTTCTTTTTTTCCTCTTGGTAGTCGCCCAATGGCACATAAATTTCAACCAACTTTTCAGATTGGGCGCCAAAGCCAAGGAACAATTTGCATGCATTTAAACGATGGAATGGGTTGGATGGCTGACGGTATGACTGACTGATGGTTGAATGGCTGGGTGACAATGCGGTTGGGCGAGAATGTGTAACTAAAAATTTGATGTGCCTAGAACTAAATAAATATTTACGCACATGTGGCCAAAGTGAGAAGGAGAAAAAAAAAAAGAAAGAAGAGCCAGGATCAGCAAAAGGCAGGAGGCAGGAGCAACAACAACAGCAACAACAAAAAATGCCAATTTCCAAAGCAAACAAACCAAAGCCAAAGCAATCAGGACGAGCCGGTAAAAGTGGAAATCAATTTGTCAAATCGAACAATTGAAATGGGCACGAAAGGATTACACATGGTGTCTAAGCCCAGAAGAATTTGTGCCCCCTTTCACCCCCTTCCCTTTCTTAGGACTTGCTATCTACTATGTACATATATAAATCAAAATATTTCCCAACTTTGGGTAAACAAATTTGTTTCAAGTGCTTTTTTTTTTGTGCAACTTTTTCTTCTCTATCGAATCCCATTGTTGGCAATTTGCTTTACAATTCGTTGCATTTTGCCATTCGATGCGGCAATTAGAAGGTGTGTGTGTGTGTGTGTGTTTGTGCGTGTGTGTGATACTTGTAAAGATGTCATTCTTGAACAGCGAGAAAAACAAATTTGAATTCTGCCACATCATTTAATTTAAAATAATTTAACAAATGATGCACACCCCTTTTTAGCATCTCTCCTCCTCTCAGCCTCTGTCTGGGGTGTGGAAATTTTTAAATTATGGCGCTGCATTGCCAGCGGGTTGACACGTCATTTATTGCCACTGCCCGAAAGCCAACCCCCCTCATTCCCGTTTCGATCCTTTTGCGATCTCTGATCTACATCAGGCGAATTTAAATAATCTTTTGTTTCCTGGCCTTGCAGCCAAATGATAAATTATTAAATTAACTGCGGCAGCAGTTTTGCATGTTCCCCCTCCCCCTCTCTTGGTGGTTGTTGAAGGCACCGAAGAGGACCAAATATGGCATTCGACTGCATTCCATACAGTCGAATGCCTTTTTGCCTGTAGTGGTAGTTAAATTAAATTGTCTGGGGACATCTTTTGTAATAGAGTAGAAAGGCAGTTAAGGATGCCAGCAAAGGATGCTAATGCTCTTTGGTTGGCTCATTTTATTTTAAATTGTCGGGCTGGTTTTTGCTAATTTGCCTTTTACATTAGACTGGCAGCAAGTTTCGTATCGAATTCTGCATAAAACTTGTCGCAACGAACACTGAGAGAATGAAATCTACAACAGAAAAGTTTATTTACTTTAATCAGACTTTAATATATCCTCGCTAATGAAGGAGTTTATGTCGATCTTTATAAATTGTTTGATCCAAGTTTATCTTAATCAAATATCACTTTTCTTTCGTCAAAAGAAGTAATCATCATGGTCCTTAAATACTTTTCAGAACAAACAATTTAACCTTTTCAACTAAGCAAATTACATTCACATTTTCGCTCAGTGTAATCCAAACCAAGGGTTCTTGTACCCGTCAAACACTTGTACCCCCATTCACCATTGCCAGCAGGACAATTTACAATGTGTTTTGTTCATTATGGAACTATTTCCGTTTGACCTCTACTCCCCCCGATTGCCCGCTTCAAGAAAATAGCCAAAGGCTCAAATCAACGCACTCAAATGCTACCGCCGCCTGTCGCCTTCGGCTCTCTAGCCGCATAAAGTTGCCGAAACAAGGGTAAAACTTCAGGATTCCATGGAACCCTTGCCAGTACCCCCTGGTCTGTGGAACTGCGGCCTCTCCTCTGTGTCCTCTCTATGTGCAGTTGTTCAACCTTTTTCACTTTTTTTTGTTTTGTTGTACACGTATATTTTTGTTATATCCCCAGGGGTAGCTAATGAATAGTTGTTGTTGTTGCTGTTGCTGTTGCTGCTTTCCGATTTCCGAGTTGAGCAATTTTCAAACACATTTGTTGTAAATTACGTTGTTTGTTTGAGTGTCGACTTGATGCACTTTAATTGATGTCAATATGCAGAGATTTTTTTTGTTTTCCTTGATTGTAGGGTGAGGGGAGAAGAGAACACATCGGGTATTTGTGTACAAATAGTTGTGAGTACTTGTACATGGTCGGTTCTTTAGAGGTCGAGCACGACCCCATAAGTTCATTAATTAAGTAGAAATGGGAATTTGCATATGTCCATTAAGCATATGTCTAGAAGTACATTAAATTAATACTTAAATATAAACAAGTAACTTGAGATTGAAATTAACAAGGTAATTGATAATTCCGATCGAGAATAATAACTCTATTTTTTAATCTACTTCACTGAAGAACGAACAGAAAAAACCTATGACAAATACTGAATACCTAAAAACTAACCAGCATTTTTTAAAAGTTAATGAAGCTTTCGAGAAATTTTGGTTACCGATTTGAAAACAAATATTTCGGGATACTCCGACTATACATCTTCTGTAGGAAATATACATATATATATGTATGTACATATGGTTACATTGATATATTGATCATCTCAAAATTTTCAGAAGATTTATTCCCCTTATTGATTTGCATTTGAATCAATTTTCCATTAATGTAAATTTTATCTTTTTTATAAAATTTCACAATAAGCATAAGCATTTTTACCTTATTTTGTTTACAATACATAATTTTAAAATCTTTTTAGAATGTATTCACAGATTTCTTGCTAAAAACTTAACTTAATTTTTGCGGATGTCTAACAATAAGTTATTCAATTGAAAACTTAGGATCAGATGCTTTAAAGATAGAATCTTAAGAGTTGTATTTGGCTATATCTCTTGAAATATTTCTTCGATTTATCTAATATCTATGAGATTCCATAAAATCAACAACAACGATTTTCGAATTGAGAATGAATGAATTTTTGCTAAGCTTTTAGTTTTGATGCTAGAGAATCGGTGTGTCATAGCTTACTTTAACAAATTGGAATCTAGACGGTAGAATTCCACCTAATATACTTATAAGCTCGTTATGGAACTGGCTAAACCCCCTTCCCCTACGCCCATTAAATGTGCATGTACTTGTATGTACAACCGATAAGGGCATATGGCGCAATTGTGGACTCGAAATTGTTGAGCAGCAAATATGCAAAGTATTTGCGCATATTAAAAAGTAATTTCAAAAGTCAACATGCCAATAATAACAAAACAATGTCTGACTAGAGGGTGGTAAACTGGTAAACTGGTACTCCAATTCAAGACGCACCCCTTTTGATGGCTGCCAGAGGCAAAGTTGAGGCCAAGTTCAGGCAAAGATGAGACGGGCGTGGCAGTTGTGGCGCCCACAAATTAAGCAAAAGCCACTCAATCTGAAGACTCCCCCGTAAAAATAAACAGGAACAACCAGCAACAGCAGCAAGTAAATGAACATAATTTAGAAAATATGCTTAGACCCGGTTTAAGGGTTGTTCAACCTCAGAATGGCCAACCAAAATGCGGGCGTCTCTTTTGGTCGAATGGATGCGGAGTGGAGTGGAGTGGGCCAGGCCCAAGCCCAGGCACAACCCCCTGCACAAACAGAAGCCAAAAGTTATGCCGAAAATGATATTTTTCATTATTAAACACAATAATGTGGTTATTATTTTTCTGATTGCGGTTGCCCTCCCTCCTTTTTTTTTTCTGGTCTGCTCTCGCGGTACCCGGACAAATCCTTGGGGAGAACGGGAGTTGCATTCATTCGGTTAGTTTGTTTATGTTGGGCTTGTGGTCTTTGGGGATTTGAGCACGCTTAATTTTAAGTGCCTCGTCGAAATGGCGAAGAACAAAAAAGAAAAAAAAAACACAAAAAGTGAGAAGCCCAACAACCAAAAAGGCGAATCAAAAAAAGACAAAGCAATGCTGCTGCTTGTAATGAAATATTATTACTTCTTCTGGTCAAGCAGGACCAAAGCAATTTACGTTCTATACTCTGGTCCAAAGAGAGAGTCCATTCGATTAATGATATACATTCTTCTTAGACTTGCAAATTAGTTTCTTTTTTAATAAATGCAACAACTAAGTCACAAAATTATATGTTAAGTATTTAGCTGGATCCATGTATATAACAATCAGGTTAGCATATTTACTAGTCTATTTTATTTTTAGTATGTCATAGTTTTATGTTCTTAGTCGGGGGACTATTTGAATAGAGTTTCAACCGAAAGCCAATTCTTTAAAGAGTGATATGACGAAACAGTTTTCCTACAATGGTTTCGAAAGAGTGGAGTATATCTTACGATGGAAGAGATGGGGTCGAAACAAATGCCACTATATCAGATGAACTATTAGATCCTTTAAGAATATTAATATTGCGATTAACATTTCCTATGATACTCTTAAATGTAAGCATTGTTTAATCTAACCAACTTTGCATATCAATCAAATATAGTGAACATATTTAACTAAAAGAGAAAGTTGTAACTCCAATAACCCTTGGAAGCGATTCTAACATACATATGTAGTTAACCTCTTGTACTTTTTGGTAGTAGCTTTCTTAATTTTAATTCTCAATCGATTCAAGGATAAAAATAATAAAAGGGGGTCCTGTTTTTTCAATTATACACAAAGTAAGGTACTTCTGGATTTGGCCCTCATCAATTTCGTATATGTAGTCTAGCTTTTAAGCCAATTTAGTTCATATCATCAATTAATAATACTTCCCTTAAGTTCAGACTGATTTCTAAGGAGTTGTCGTTATATAATTAATAACAAATGACTTTTCATTCTCTCTCTTTCCCTCGTTTCTATGTATTCTGTGAGAAAGAGCATTGAAAATTCGCCACAATTCAAATTCAACACAATTCTGGTCCTCTCTTTGGCCTTGTTTACCTTAGAAAGGGGGGCGCCGTTTTGTATAGCAAATGGCATTTTGGTAATTAAAGTGGGGAAAACAGATAAAGACAGACACATAGACAGACAGACCGACGCCATGGAGTGTCTCAGTTCTATTTTAAACCAAAAAAAATCACAACATGCAACCAAAAATATGATCTATCCTCAACGCTTGAGGATTACAAGGGGATTCACACGCTTCTGGAAAATGCCTCTAATATGGCAATTAATCAACATAATTACCAGCAATTAATCATACACACTAAATCTAGTTGGGTGTCAGAAACTGGCTGTTGACAGTTTAAGGGCGTTTTCTAGAGGGAGGGGGGCGGTTGGAGGGGTAGAACTTTAAAAAACTCAATTACAAATTCTAGCAAATAAATCAATAGGATGGCAGGATATACTCACTGAACTGTGCGTGTGTGTGTGTGTGTGTGTATCGGTGGGTAACGCCTGCAAACGAGAGAGGCACTGAATCAATCCCATCAATCCCTTGAAATGTCAAAGCCACAAAGCAATGTCTGACAAATTCCCGTAAATCCTTGAACGACTTCTTTCAGTTTTCCCCTTTGTGTTCTCGTCTTTTTTTTTTTTTTTTTTTTATTTGATATTGTTAAAAATTAAGCAATCTTTCTTTTTGTCGGTAGGTTGACCCAAACACCCTTTCAATGCCTGTCATACTCTTAGCATCTCATTGACCCGTGGCAGCCGCAAAGAGACTAGAGACGAGAGAGACCAGAAACGAGAGGCGTCTAGGTGCTAGCTAATCAGTTTAAAATCCTGTCATGCCACTGTCTGTTTGTGGATTTCCCTTTCACGCCTCTTGTTCTCTGAATATTCAATGGATGAGGGCCACAGGATGGCTGCGTGTGTGTGTGAGTGACTGTGTGCGTCTATGTGGGTTGCGGCACATTTTAATTTGTAATACGAGTCGAAATTGGGTGTAACTTAGACACGCTGTCGTGGATTTTAGGTGTGGATTACAGCAAAAACTAGCTAGAAGCGTATTGAAACTCCACGCTGGAGTGGTGTGAATAAAATTGAAGTTGGAGACGTCGAAATATATCCAGAGACAATATGTGTATATATGTGAAAGTGTGACTAAAGTTGTCAAATGTTGATGAGAAACCGCCAAAAGGAATGATGCTTGAATGTAACCAAAAGTCGTTTAACAAAAAACATTTGGAAAATATTATACTTGAGAATCCTTTTACAGCATTCGTCATGGTCCAAATATATCTAACATTGATTTGAAAGGGTCTTAGAATAGGTGAAAGATTGTAAAGATTTTGGGTTGTTAAAAGTTGTTATGAGTCTTCATTTCCCTTCTTCTTCCTTTTCTTTTTTCTGGATAACTCGCAGTCTTATCTTCGATATATGTTGAATCAAATGGAATATCTTTTCGATTATTCTGTGACCGAAATCCATCTAGTTATTTTAATGACAAATCCAATTTACCATTGTCAGGACAATAAATCACTGGTAAAATGACACTGTCAAAAGGATAAAAAAAAGAAAAAGAAAAACAACAGAAACCTACAGCAATCAGGACAATAAAAACAAAGCCACAAAACAATTTCACAAGAAATCTACCGAAAAAACAACAGAAAAACAAAGAAAGAGAGAGAGTGTGAACCAAACTCATCCACATGCTGACCAACATGTCACAGTTTCTGCCCCCTGTCTCTGTAGCAGGCTCATCAGGACATCAGCCAGTCCACACCGTCCCCCGGATTCACAATCACATTGCAGATTTCACGCCCATCCTGGAAAGGTTCGCACATTGATAAAGGTGCGGAAACGTGCGATTTTGTAATTGATACTAAAAAGCCCTTAATTGGCACCTTAACGCCACTGATGCTCTGACAAATTTCCCCAAAGGACCAGCAAGGGACTGACACTGGCCTAACACTGGCGATGACATGCGTGAGTTGGATGTGAGTTCGAATTAGGTATGGGTTTGCTTTTGGATCCTTCGTCCCCATCCACCATGGTAATCCGATGCGTTTTAGGTAATCGAGAGTTTGTATTAAAGGAGTGACGAATCGAATCTACATTACTTTCGGAGCATCATCATCATCATCATCATTGGCCATGTCCTAGTCGGAGTTCTCGATTCAAGTTGTCCAAGTCATGTGAAATATCAAATCCCAGTCAGGCCACAAACAAATGGCACTAATCCATAATTGTCTGGCCGTTGGTCAAGTGGGACTTGAGCCAATAAATCTCATCAAACTAATTCGATACGTGGAGAGCTCTCAGCTCTGTCTCTCTCTCTCTCTCGTTTTGTGTGTGTGGCTGGTCAACAAGGATGTGCCACCCTCTTGTGGTTTTTCCTGCTTGTTTGCCAGCCTGTTGTCATTTGTTAACATTTCATTACATTTATTTCACTGGACACAATTGCAAAGTGGATGAATGGATTTGCCGTTTGATGTTGCCTCAAGTGTGTCATTCCATCTCTCTGGATCACCCTGCCACGCCCACTCCCGCTATGATATGAGTCTGCAGTATGTTTGTATGTATGGGTATACGTATTTATATTTGCACTCTCAAACCAATTTGTTTTATAATTGAATTTGAAATTGAAGATGACATTCGGTTTCCAATTGTTTGGCATGCGGTGCAATAGCCACAGGACGAAACGCTGTCTGTCTGTCTCTCTCTATCATCCCAACATCCCTCCATCCCTCTATTTCTGCCTTCCTTGACCTCAGCTGTCTATATGTTTTGGGTAATTGTATGCACAGATTGACCAAAAATTCAATTATGTATAAAATTTCACATATAACACAGAATACAAATTTTTGCGTTTTGACTTTTATGGCAAAAACGCAATTTTCTATTTAATTTGCTTTCAAGTGTCAGTTTGGTTAATCCTTGGCAAGATATCTAATCGGCAAATGCACATATACAATACATATACACATGCATATGTATGCATGCACTTTGACCTCAAGGCTATACAAATATTTTTCAGCACATTTTTTGAAACTTATTTATGCATCATTTGATTTTGCGGTCATTTCAATTGATTTATTTGCCATGAGGTTAAACACTTTCATGTTCAAATGAAGACTATGATAAACAAAAAAGAAATTGATTATACTCGAATGCTTAGCCGTATCGATCTTTTGGATCAATGCAAAATTAAATGCCCATCAAACGAAATGTAGTTCAAATCATTTACATACTTCAAGCCAAAGGCAGACACCAAATTAGCATATATACGATAAAGCAAATTTGATTTCTATCACCAGGCGAACTACCACCCCATGGAGCCATAGAATGGAGCCACTCAGCTGTGCATCAAGCACTTAACCCGCTTTTAGCAATAAAATTAACTTACCATAGACCCAGGCATCGGTATGGATGAGGACGCCAGCAGCACGTACAACTCGAACATATAGGAAATTAATGGTTTAAGGCAAAAGAGTGTTTAACGAAATTGGCTAAATGTGGACCAGAGGAGAGGAAGGAGTAGCAGCCAGGAAGAAGGATTCGGTTTAAGCACACACACACACACACACGATAAACCATGTAACCTAGAATATACTCTACTCTTAAGGCAGTAAATTCATCGACTATCTGTATATTTCACTTTATTGCCGCATAAAAACCGAACGGAAAAAAACCAAAGCAAAGAAAACGGAAATTCCTGAGCCAACCAAAAAAAAAATAAAGTCCGTCCGTTCAGCAGTCATTCCAATCCATCCAAGGAGAGACGAAACGAGAGCGAATACGCCTGAAAATCGCCCCTGACTCTGGGGCGTCAGTCGGTTCAATTTGAGAAGAGAAGCTGTGCTTAAGAAGGCGTGTAATTGAAACATTCAAAAGACAATTTCCAAGTCTTAGCACAGACACACTTAATGGACATAACAGACATGGACAAAGTTAAGAAGTGAAATGCGAAAGAAAAATGGCAAAGTGGAAGTATGTATGGAAGGGAAATAAAACTGCAACGGTGCGATGTGGGGCGTGGCGGTAGGGTGCGGGGCGGTGCTCTTCGGGTGCCTGGCAATCAGGCGTGACCGGGGGTCAAATGGATTGGCATGAAATATTCTTACGTATTTACGTTGAGCTCTTCGCTGTCTCTCTCTTCGCTCTCTCTCTCTCTGTCTTTGGTCCATCCCCACAAAGCATCCCAAAAGGTAGACAAAGTATTGAGGGTGAATTGGATGGGGGGTTCAGTACGTTAATTAAACAAACAGCCAATAAGATTGATGACACTTTGATTGAAAAACAATTGATGCAACTGTGCGCCAACATTAGCATGATATTGGGACGCTTGGTCAGAAAACAAAAAATCAGGACCAACAACGGCAACAGCAATCAACGCGTGGCTCTTATCAGGCAAAAGTTCAACACTCACACAGAATATGACCTGGACGAGAAGCTCGGCCAAAGTTCGCATAAATAAAGGTCGAATATTATGAAATACACACACTCCACAAGGAAATTGATGTAT
Organism: Drosophila tropicalis; assembly: GCF_018151085.1. NCBI lineage: Eukaryota > Metazoa > Arthropoda > Insecta > Diptera > Drosophilidae > Drosophila > Drosophila tropicalis. The sequence continues at coordinate 1,217,122 of NW_027173374.1, forward strand.
GTATGTATAAACTGATTCTCATCATCATCATCAACATCAGCGCAGGGTCCATGGCCATAGTGTTTTAATGGATTTTTGATTTCCACCACGGCCACGACGTGTGGGGGTTGAAGTTCAATGGTTATCATATTTTTTTATTGCTGTATTTTCCTTTTTCATCACTTATGTAAACAAGCATCATCAGGTCAGAAAACACCACTTGACATTGACAAGTTGTGTTGCGGATGGGATAATAATAACAATAATTTTATATAGATAAAGGTACATACATAAATCCCACGATCAGGAATTCTGGTTTTTTATTTATTAAAAACTGTAGTTTGATGTGACATCAATCAGCATCATTAAGATTAAAATTTGTGAAGTTTGAGGCTAATTTTTCATTAGGCGAAGTTTTAATGACCAATGTTTATATTTAAAAAGAATTCGGAAAGTAAATTGGCTGAGACATCTAAGAAATACGTATACTTTATTTATATATAATGTTTTTGAAAAATAGTGTGACCAATCTTTAAGCGCCAATTTAATGCAGCCCAGTATTTTTCCCCCTATTTTATTTTGCTCGCAGATGATGTTTTGCCATAGAAAAAATACTAAAAATACTATTCTGAAAGTTTGGTCACACTGAGACTGTCACATGACAGATATCATCGGGCCGTTCGGGGGTGGAGACGTTTTCTTTTCGCAGTTGTCATATGATTAAAAGCAGAAAAGTTAAAATGTTACAAAGTTGCCTAATTTTCTCGCTGTTTATCGCAGCAAGTAAGTAAAAACAATTAAATCAAAGTGTGGAAAATACAAAGATGCAAGATTCTTAACTGCAATAAGCGCCAAGAAATCTCGATTTTTTCATCTGCAGTGATGTGGTTGTGTTTGATAAAGAAAAATTCTGTCGAGTGGATAAGCGTAACCTGCATGCGCAGAATCCACCATTTTCGACTTTTATAGAGAAAATTGTGATTTCTTCGCCTTAACTAAATTTATTTATTTTCAGTTCAAGCCACTGGCGAATTCACCGTGCTGAACAGCCCCAAAGCGATCAGCTTCAAGGGCAACGATGCCCTGGAGAGCGCTTACATTGGCGATGTACTCTACGCTGCCAAGGGCAACGCCGTCACTGGTGACTCAAAGTGGGGTGGCATGAGAATCAACGATCCCTTTGATCTAGCCAAGGGTGTGATTGCCGTTCATGTGCAAGGTGTAAGCCATGTGACGACGTCTGGCAATGCGAAAACCTATGAGCTGGTTGGTTCCCACACTGACAGCTCACTCAATGCGTTGGCAGCTGAGTTGGAGGCATCCAATGAGCCCGTTTGCGACATCAATTTCGAGCAATACGATAGTGGAGTAAGTTTAACTTTGTGTATTATGTAAAATTATAGAAATAACGTTTTCTATTTTCGTTTTTAGGTGCAGTCATTCAAGTCGTGCTTCGGTGACTTCGAGGCCGTTGCTGCCAACCCCACCAAGAACCTGAACCCTGCTCTCCACAACGCTGACAAACAGTTCCTGCAGGAAATTGGTTATATCAATGCTGCCGCCGAGAATTTGGCTGAGATGCTGAAGCCCTCGAATGTGCTGATTATTCGTCTGTCCGTCGATGGTATTGTCAAGGCTCATGGCGAGAAGTCAGTTGCTGTCGATGAGGCCAACAAATTGCTCTCGGCTGCCATTGGTCGTTTGCTTGCCTCTGCTCAAAAGTCCAGCGACTCTGTGCTCTTTGTCCAGTCTACTGATAAGGATGCGTCATCCAATCTTTCTCGTGCCAGACGCGAAGTCTTGCAGCCTGATGCAAGTAATCCCTTCAATTTGGCCACCACCTATAATGACGACTACCCAGTCATCTTCAACATCATTCTTTGGTTCATGGTCATCTTTGGTCTGTCCCTGTTGGCCATTTGCTATGCCATTGCTGCCATGGATCCCGGCAGAGATTCCATCATCTACCGCATGACCTCCACCAGAATCAAGAAGGACAACTAAGTGGAGCACATATTCAACCCAAAAACAAGTCATTTGTTATTTGCTCTTTTCCTTTTAAGTTTCCCTTACCACCATCAAAAAAGAAAAGCAAACCAACCAAGCAAATTCTATTCAACTTAGCGGACAAATTGTGTGTGCGTGTGTGCAGCCAAATGTTTGTTGGCTTAATATAATAATAAGTATTACTATACAACATCTTTTCAGTTTGTGCATTGTTGTTGCAATTGAAGTGTTCAGCAGCAAAAAAAAAAGTAATTCCATATTAATTTGTTAAATATTTTCGTTTTGTTTGTACTTTTTAGGCTTATATATTAATTACATACATATAACTACCTTCATGTCAGTCAGTTTCGTCTTTATTCAAAACATCATATGTAAATTGTCAAGAGTAAAAAGTTAGACAAATTTAAACGACACGTTAAATATATATAACCTAAAAAGACCAGTCCATTTGATTTTATTTCATTAATATGGCAAGTTTTTAGTTAGTTTCTCTTAGTACTAAATGGAAAGTGTTATAAAATTTTAACCCCTCAACCGATAGCAAGTTGTATTTGGATTGAGCTAAGAAATTGTTATTTATATAAGAGAGAGTCAACGAATCAGACCTCGTTTAAGTCTATATGCATAAATTGAACAATTAAGATTTAGTCAAAGTCAAGCAAACAGAATCCCGAAGCAAAGAAATACATAGTTTGAAGCAAAATTAGAACGAAAAAAGTTGCATAAATATAGGTGCAAATTTTAAAAAGCGGTTGAAAAATTTGAAAAGCAATTGATATTTATTAAATGTGGCATATGATTTCAGTTTCTATGCGACTTTCACATTATATATATACATAATTCAACCACTTGTTAAAAAAACTCCAACAAAAATCGGAATTTAAAAATTCTTTGGCAAAACTTAAGACATTTGAAACGGATAGGAGTTACGATCCCCAATGGTCCTTGCCATTATCATAAGTAGGGGAGGAGCTACTGCCGCCACTCCAGCCACAGCAACCGTTGCCATTTTGAGATGCTGACGTTCCGTTGTCGTAATCAAAGGCGGAGGAAGATGAGTTCGCATTGCCATGGGACTGATTATCGAAGTGGAGAGACGAACTGCCACCACTCACGCCTCGTGAGGAATGTCTGAAGGATACCATTTCGGAGTCTGGCAAATGGTTCTCACGTAACATGGCTTGCAGATGATTTATGTAGTTGATGGCAATTCTAAAAAAAGGATATTTAGTTATATAAACCGATATTAACAATATTATTGAATGTTGTGACCTACCGTAGGCTTTCAATTTTTGAGTACTTCTTTCCATTAGGCTTTGATATGGGCAACTTGGAGCGCAACAGATCAAAGGCTCTGTTCATATCCCTCATCCTGGTGCGCTCTCTATCGCAGGCAGTCCGTCTATAGTCCTTCTCCATTTGCAGAGCTTTCTCCCGCCAGGCAGGATTATGTTCTTTGGTAATTTCAACCTCTGTGCTGTTGGCAATGTTAGTTCCGCCGCCTATCGATCCGCCATAGGTCATATACATGGGCGGAGGAACTAGCTCACTGGATTTGCTATCAATGTTGGAAACGGCGGGTGGTTGCGAAGGTGTGTGTTGAGGTAGTGGCCACATGGTTACCGGCTGCGGTATAACACCGTAACCGGAGTTGGTCATTAAACTCAATCCACTGCCATCTGTCGAGTAGGAGACGCCATTGGGATGTGTTGTTGGCGAACCATACGTTAATAAGCCACCTCCATCTGGCAAAAGTGTGTAATTAATGCTGGTTACCGGCGCTGGTGGCTGTGCTGGTCCCAATTCCAGCAGCACAGGCTGCTCCGTTGGCTCAGATTCTTCCAAAAAGGAACCACTAGTGGATACTGGCACCGGCACCAGCGCAGGTGGCTCACTGTGTGACACTGAAGCTGCCGTTGCACTCAACAAATGATCCGTCATCGTTAAGTCTAAGCCGATTTTGATGCGCGAACGTCTTTCATCCACGTCTGATAGCGGCAATGAACCCGATGGTTGTGCAGAGCTCAGTTTCAGAGCAAAAACGAAAGAATATAATAAAAGTGGAATACTTTCAGCTTTACCGTCGCGTCAGTACCTGGACCACCTTCACTACTATTTTTTGAAGTACATTAGAAACTGGCTAAATGATGGCTGATGAATGGCTCATCCAATGATTTTTTCCCCTTCAACGTTTTGGTCATTCATCTTAGGACCAAACGGTCAGAGGCCTTCTATGGCGTCACCATGTACTCTACTCCTTAGTTGATGATTTGTACGTGTGTCAATAGGATAAACAATGATGTCGTGTGTGCAAGAACAACAACAAAAAGAACAACTTGTTGTCTAGGATGCGTTGAGCGGGATGTACCTGTCGAAGCGACAACAATGAAGCTACTTAATTTCCTTCCTATTGTATCCACAACGAGATCGAGATCGTTCAGCGCTGACAGAGAGCGGCGAGAGCGCGTGTGTCAAGCGCGTTTCACTTATGTCTGCGGTCTGGAGAATGAAATTGGGAATGTGACTGGGACTTGACTGACTGACTTGGATTGTCGCCACAACTTCACTTTGAGTTTTTCTTTTGATCGTTATGCACAAACACCCATACACACACACATTTATACATAGGCCAAGCTATATGTATATACATAATATTCATATACGTATATATATATCCATATATATATTTTCGACGCATGTAAACACAAGTGTTTTGAGTTAATAAAAAAAAAAAACACGAAATTCATACATACTACGTATGTATCCACATCTAGAGAGGTAACTACATATACTCTAGACACTTATTTATATACACAATAAATACTTGGTTTAGGTACTCCAAATATAATACCAATTCAGTTTTCGGCCTAAATCATCATTTTCCGTTTAAATTAAGACAATTACAGTAGTCACTCGATAGCTGCAGCCAGCAAACGCCTCTAATCGATGGCAATTATTAAACTAAACTTCACTGTCGAGTATGTCTTTAACTTGGAATCACCAAACGCAATTGTTCCGTCTCATATTACTTCACATTTTATAAGGTATTTACATTTTTGTGTAGCTACAAAGTTATTTTGTTAGCTGCTTTGCCAGAGTATTGCCTAGGAATAACGAAATTAATAGTCGTATTATTCCCAGTAGAGCAACTCGAACAGGGTGGAATGGATCTCAGGTATCGAATTGCTTTAAAGGTTTACAGCTTTGGCCGAATAGCATAAAAGGGGGGGCAAACTGGGAAAACTGGGTCAGTCGTTACAATTGAAAATTGAAGCTAAAACATTTATTTTTCATCTTTTGCTGCTCTGTGATAGTAAACAAAATTTGCAAAATTTTGCATGGTAAAAAAAATAAATATTTAAATTTATATATAGCGAGTTCGTCGAAGCTTTAAGCTTGTCTTGTTCCATTTATACATAATGGTAGTTACTTTATAATCGGAATAGTGCCGAGTATTGCCAAAAAGATTGAATCCATATATTTACATATCGCATAGATAGATTTACTAAAGAAATGATGTCCAATTATAAAGTACCTGCTTTAGGAAATAAGAGTTTGCGTCAAAAAGTTTTAACTGCCAAATTTCAGTGGACGAATTTCATAGTATTTATCCAGCACTTCGTCGGTGACCAATTTCCGGGCAGCCTGATGCTGTTCCACAATCGGTGTAAGAGTCTGATATTGATAAAAAAAATATGATTAAAGAATCTTGTTACCATTTTCTCATTGCTTGGTTCACTCACCTCGACGGCCAGTTTCTTGATTTCACCAGTCAGCATTTCACCCTTCGTGTAGGCTATGCGTACCTCCTCTAACTTGGCATCGTCTTCGAGGAAGAATCGAAGTAGTTGATAGGCCACATCAACCTCTGTGTTACCACCAAACTCGCGATGCTCTTCTACTGTGGTACGTCCGCCAGAGAAGGCATATTTATTTATCTTGTTCTTGATCTGTTTGGGAGTATCGGTCAGAAAGACAGCTGAATTCTGATCACTGGCCGACATCTTTGTCTTGGCGCCCTGCAGAGCCGGAAAGAATGTTGAATGGAGCAGTGCACACTTGGGGAAACCCAAACGAGGTGCCACATCGCGTGTCATACGGAAATAGGGATCCTGATCAATGGCACAGGGTATAAGACAAGCGGTCTTTCTATTGCCAAAGATAAACGGAAACGTGCTAGACAAAGCGGGTGCCGCCTGGGCTGCTGGGAAGCCAATCTTGCCAATAATATCTGAATCACCAAAACCAAAAATGCCCTTCACCTGGTTGAAAGTTACGCATCTTTGTATGCGTATAATGTTCTGATACATGGCCGGACATTTACTGAAGTGTAGGAAATATAGAAAATTCAATTTAAAAAATTCTTCATGCATTTTTTCCGACTCACCCCATAAACTCCAAATTGTTGAAAATAAATGTCTTATTCACATCAAAACCGAGGGCTACAATATCCTTGGCGTTCTCTCGTCCCATTTTGATGGCGTCCTCAATTTTAAGATCTTTCCACAATACTTTCTCATCGTCAGTCAATTGAATAACCAGCGGCACGTCGAATGTATCCTGCAGCCACTTTGTTATAAAGAAAGGCACCAGGTGGCCCACATGCAAGGAACCGGAACTTGGGCCACGGCCCGTATACAGATAAAAGGATTTACCCTGCTCCTTAAGCGTTAGAATGCTGTGGAGATCACGGTGTGAAAAGAACAAGCCACGTTTGATAAGGTGATGTACGGGCTTGCCCGTGATTTTTTCAAAGCGTGCGATTAGCTCGTCATCGATTTTGCTTGAACCGAAGCGTTCTGCAAACGTGTCAACAAATGAAATTAGTTAATGTTTATCTCTATCGTATAAGAGTGCATAATATTCTCACTGCCTACTTATTAGCTTCTCGTAGTCGACGCCACCGTCGTTGGCACTAGTGACAGTCCACGGATCCACCACATCCACATCATCATCCGTGGCGGCACCTGTTGTAGTTGCTGCTGCCGCCTCTTTTGCCTCCTCGGTTTTGCCATTCAGTGTCAGGGCCTCGACGCCCTCAACTACTATTTCCTTGGTATCAGCCATAATTGTTTTAAATTTTTGTAATAAAATGCTAACAATAATACTGGTTGCCTTTCACATGTGCAACGAAATAAGCTTCTAACTCAATTTGAGGCCTCATTGCGAAAATCGAGAAGCTTTCCAAAAGACGGCCACACTAAAGCGCATAAATTTTTGAGATAAGGGTCACACTCAACTTTTTGAAATTATATATGTACATATGTGTGTTATATAGTCGCCCGATCTAAACAACATCAGCTTTTTTAGTCGCCCGCAAGCCGCTGAAGAAGCACGAATTAGTTAAAGTGTGTGTTGGTGTATTCGTAGCCTGTGCATTTAAATTGAACTAATTCCAAAACAGGAAGAGCAAATACATCTTTCTACAAATTTTCCACATTTTTTTGTAACAGGTAAATCCATAAAAATTAGAATTTGTGGTGATTTCAGAGCGAATTGTGCCACATACATAAATACATGCCATAAATTTTCCATCGCTCCTTCTTATGAATAAATTAATCTTTTTGCGACGATAAATTGCTGTTGTTGTTGTTTGTGTGATGATGCAAGCAATTTCTCCGCATTGTGCTGAAATTAAATTGAGTGAAAATGAAATGATTTGCCGCATACAGTTAAATCGTACGATAGGCAAACAAGACAAAAAGCAAAAAAAAAAAACTGTAAAGGTGAAATAGAAGTCATTCCATGTTCACGCACACCACGATGCTTAGACACACACCAACACATCAAGTAAAACACGCCGCTGGGAAATGCAGCAATAATCTTTAAAGGTTCTAATTGTTGTAAACCTTCCCAATCGAACTGAGCGAGTCTTATCGCAAAAAAAAATAAAATATATTAGCATACATGTATAATGTGTGTGTATGTACACATTTGTGTTCGTGAATTGGGGTTGGCGCGGAATCGCGGATGAGTAATCCGAGAGCTGATTAGGTGATAATTGTTACCGGCATTTCTTCATTGTTGATTGCGTCGTTTTCGCAAAGGTTCTCTAGGTAAACATCACCTTCCCAATTCATGATAACACAAATGTCCTTCGTGGAGTTGGTTCAAGGGCAAAGGTTCTTTGGCCGGCTATGTGAAAAGCGCTTTCACTTTCGCTGCAAAAACCACTGGCATACAAATACACACTCGAAAGTACATATGTACGTACACATGTACATATGTATGTTTGTATATATCTAAGAATATATGTGTCTGTGGGTGTATATAATACCAACAGAACATTTCCCCTCTTTTTATCTTTTGCTTATCCGATAAAAGCTTTCTCTAAAGAGCAAAAACCTTTCGACTAGAGATGAGAGAGGGATTTCAGGAATAAGAGAGAATTTAAAGAAATAGATGCAACCAAAGCGCTTAATAATTATAAATCTGTGCATAATTTCTTATATAGTTAAATGTTTAACAAATTTCTTTCTTAATTCCATCTCTAATTTCGTCAAACGCATGCTTTCAATGCGTGCCCCACGCACCCCTCAATCTTTGGCGCTCTCACGCGCTTGCATAATGAAACATGTGAGAGATAACAGGAAAAGAGCGTGCTTTTTTGTCAAGGTCAGCTGCAAACGCAGAGGGATTTATTTCCTACAAAAAACTACCCTTCCAAAACAAGTAGTTTAATTTTGACAGGATCCCATGGCAACAAACAAACACCTTTTTTTATTCCATATTAATTTTAACTATCTTTATTTCATTAATCCCAATCTGATCAAGTAAAACGTGAACTGGGAAGTGTATATAGAAGTGATCAAAACAGGCGTTTTTTTTTTTTTTTATTCAGCCGGCTGATAAGCAAAATTTTGATTTGCTAACAGCTGATGATCGTATTTATTTTGTTTATATTCTCCACCCTCGAGAATTCATTGAACTCTCGCAGCTGATTCTTCTCTAGGGAGCCGGCTAATACATAGATTTCAAAGCTTTGGGATAAAACTTTTTATTTTCGGTTAGCTCTTTAGGGGTGGCCTGTTGCTGATAGCACTCTCTCTCTCTCTCTCTCTTGTTTTACTCACTTGGCTCAGAGAGGAGAGAGTAGTGCCTTTGTATAGCCGTTGGCTGCTTTTTTCTACTGACATTCAGCTTGCCAAATTTTCCATCTGACAGTCGCTGACATTGCGTCGTTCTCGTGGGTTTTGTTTAAAAGCAAAGAGGGAAAAGAAAATCGCAGAAAATTTGTACAAATTACCAACAATTTTGGCGATTCAACGTTATTCAGCTTCTCGTTTAGTGTTTGTTTATAGATTAACTAATTTTCGGCGATTACAAACCGGTCAATTTCGAAGCAACAAAATGGTTAACGTATCCATTTATGATGAGGCACCTAAACTAAAGGTATGAGTGTGGTTAACCTACCTCCAATTAGGCCCCCGCGAGTTACCCCTGAATCCAGTGTCAATGTCACTGCCGTTGCTGGTCCATAAAGATATATGTATATATAGACGTAAGCGTATTATTAACAAATGACTGAATGCGGTATCAGGCCAAAGGCGGAGGGTTGTAAAATAAAAAGGAAAAAAATACGTTCATAAAATAAAAATTATGCAACTTTTTCGCTTACGCTGTATAGAGATGCAGCTGCAAAAGTTCTTCCGACGTCCTCTCGACGGTCTTGGTTTCGGTTCCGTAGAACTGACCTTCGTTTTTATTCGCGTTGCAGTTTAGCCGATGCAAAAAATCTATTCCGGCTGCAAGGGGCTCTCTCTTTCTCTCTCTTGCTCTCTCATTCTCACCCACGTTATGAAATTCTTTCAATTTTCTACCCACAATTGTTTATTCATAGCTCAGTTATCGATACAACAATAAACCATTCTGTCGCTGATTTCGGCATTAATTTGTTTCTGGGGCTTCTGGCTCCTTGGCGACGTTGTTCTATTTAAGTATGTATTCTCACTCCCTTTTCCCCCTATATTAGCCCAACGAAGTACCGCAAAATATGGCAGCCGGAGCAGATAGCCAACTGGAGCATATGTGCCGCCTTCAGTTCGATTCCCCAGTGCCCCATGTCCGTCTATCCGGTATTGTGTGCACCATTGGACCTGCCTCGCGCAGCGTCGAGATGCTGGAGAAGATGATGGCCACCGGCATGAATATTGCCCGCATGAACTTCTCTCATGGATCGCATGAGTATCATGCCGAAACCGTTGCCAATGTTCGTCAGGCCGTTAAGAACTATTCTGCCAAACTGGGCTACGAACATCCAGTGGCCATTGCCCTAGATACCAAGGGACCCGAAATCCGTACTGGTCTAATTGGAGGAAGCGGCACAGCTGAAATTGAGTTGAAGAAGGGAGAGACCATCAAACTGTCAACCAACAAGGTAAATATTCCAAATGCTAAATCTCAATTCCCACTAATGAAATGATATCGTCTTTCGTTTCAGGATTTCCTAGAGAAGGGATCTCTGGAAGTTGTTTATGTCGATTACGAGAACATTGTGAATGTCGTTAAGCCCGGTAACCGAGTCTTCGTCGATGACGGTCTCATCTCATTGGTGGTGCGTGAAGTGTCTAAGGACACCATCACTTGCGAGGTGGAAAACGGCGGTTCTTTGGGTTCCCGCAAGGGTGTCAACTTGCCCGGTGTCCCCGTGGACTTGCCCGCTGTATCTGAGAAGGATAAGTCCGATTTGCAGTTCGGTGTGGAGCAAGATGTGGATATGATCTTTGCTTCTTTCATCCGCAATGCTGCTGCTCTTTCTGAGATCCGCAAGGTGTTGGGCGAGAAGGGCAAGAACATCAAAATTATCTCGAAAATCGAGAACCAACAGGGCATGCACAATTTGGATGAAATTATTGAAGCTGGTGATGGTATTATGGTGGCTCGCGGCGATTTGGGTATTGAGATTCCCGCTGAAAAGGTGTTCCTCGCTCAAAAGGCCATGATTGCTCGTTGCAACAAGGCCGGCAAGCCTGTTATTTGCGCTACCCAAATGTTGGAGTCCATGGTGAAGAAGCCACGTCCCACACGTGCCGAAATCTCCGATGTGGCTAACGCCGTGCTCGATGGCGCTGATTGTGTCATGTTGTCTGGTGAAACAGCCAAGGGCGAGTACCCCTTGGAGTGTGTCTTGACAATGGCCAAGACTTGCAAGGAAGCCGAGGCAGCTCTGTGGCATCAAAACTTGTTTGCCGATTTGGTGCGCAGTGCCAGCACTTTGGATGCTGCCCATGCTGCCGCCATTGCTGCTGTTGAGGCTGCCAACAAGGCAAAGGCTGCCGCCATTGTGGTCATCACCACCAGTGGCAAGTCTGCTTTCCAAGTGAGCAAATACCGCCCACGTTGCCCCATCATTGCGGTGACTCGCTTCCCACAGACCGCTCGTCAGGCTCATCTCTACCGCGGACTGGTGCCGCTTATCTACAAGGGTAAGCGATTTGATTCTGATTTACCCATTATAATTGCTAATTAAAATCAAATATTTCGTGATTGCAGAACCCGCTCTTGCTGATTGGCTGAAGGATGTCGATGTTCGCGTTCAATTCGGTCTGCAGGTTGGTAAGAAGAATGGCTTCATCAAGACCGGAGATTCCGTGGTCATTGTCACAGGCTGGAAGCAGGGTTCCGGCTTCACCAACACTATTCGCATTGTGTAAGTATAAATGAATGAACTCGCAACCAATTGATGTTAATCCCGTTCAATCCCTTTTTGTTACAGGACCGTTGAATAAATATTGCCGCTATGTGAAGTACCTCTGTGTCGCAGCATTTGCTGAGTCGCGTTGAATACTGTTATTAAAAGTTAATTTATTAAAATATATATTCAAAATCGAAATTGGATATGTGGAATCCCGTAATCGGTTCGCCGAACACGAAACCGCACACACAAAACACACAAATATAATTTATCATTGTTGAATATAGAGTTCTGCAGAATAAATAATAAAAACCTTATACTTATAAAGTCATAATCTTAATAATCGTATTAAAAATTTCCAAATGTGTTAAAAAAGAAAATACGAAAAGTTTTGTCATCACCACAAGAATAATTCATAATATATTTAGTTTAGCAGTCCTCGGTAGATGAGTTGTCTAAGTGACCCAGTTATTTGGGCAACTGAACAACGAGGACCCGGGTTCGAATCCCAGGCTAGTGTATGGATGTAGTTTTCGTCTAATTGTAAGCCGAAGGCCTTAGCTGCCAGTGCTTGTAAAATATAGTTAGGTTGATAGTTTACAACTATATCCTATACTTATAACAATATTTAGTTTAAAACAACTTAAACAGAAGCCACAAACTGTACCCAAGAATACTGCAAAGGAATAATATTAATAGCCGATGCAAGATGAGAAAGCTGTTGAATGATGAAAAGAGATTATTGCTTTTATCCAGTTCAACAACTTCTATTCTTATGCTTACCGTTCCAATAATTTCAGACCCCTATCTAGGGACTGAGCAGTTGGTGGTTCCTTTGCTAAATATGTTCGTATACCGCGCAGAGATGTGTCCGTGAAATCGTCCCAGTCAATGGACGGTAAATCAAAATTAAACAAGCGCTGATCCTCAACCGACAACGATTTCCACAGAGTATTTGTATTAACACTGCCGAAACGCCAAAATGTTGATAAAAACGAAGAAAGCGACAACATGGTTGCATGAATCCTTTTATATATATTGCTCAAACGCGGTTTCCGGCCACTAAAGCGGAGTCCCGTGTCAATAACATAACCAGGAATTGTATGATAAAAGAAACTTATCAATTGGAAAAGCCAAGGGGTCGCAATGGAATGACAGAACGGGTACCAAATCATCTTGGTAGTAGGATACGTGTAGCCATGCTTGCGGAGAAGATTATTGAATCTACGAGCAAGAACATAATTATCATCACTGGGTGTTAGATTATAAATTTTTGGAGTGCTTTGAATCGGGTTTTTGGCTGTTTCCCAGATCGCAGTCAAGGCTAGGTTGGCAGTATAATCAACTGGTGTGAAGGAACAGCGGACATTAACATCGTGCAGGGCTAATCGTAAAACACCCATGCCAACGCCATAGATATATCCAACAGGACCGTAGAAGTTATCAATATATCCTGGGAGCGGTTCCTTATAAGCAGGCATAACTAATAAATCATTTTAGATTATCATTGTCAGTCTAGAATTTTAAGGAAATATCGGTTATAGCTTACTAAAGGTTGGTCGAAGGACTGAGATTGGTAATTGGCCAGCCTCGTCTAAGATCAAACTTTCGGCCAATCCCTTCGTGTAGGCATATGTATTCGGATACCCTCCCATCAACGTGGATGTCATGTTGTCCAATAGCTCATTACTTATCTGCTTACTTAAATTGAGGACTTTTTGGGCACTGCATGTTAAATTATCCGGATAGAATTTCTCCTCCGTGTGTACCTGTACACAGTTGGAAAACGCCGTGGATATGTGTAAAAATGACTCCAGGTGTGGCATTGTTTTGGCAATCCTTAGCATTTGTTCGGTGGCTCCCACATTGATGGTCAGTGCATAACTGAGTTTTTCATCAAATCTAACAGTGGCTGCGGAATGTATGACAATTTGAACATTATTAGCCAAAGTCTGACGATCCTTTTCAGAAATTCCCAAATTGTCCGTTTCTAGGCAATCTCCAGCAATGGGGCATATACGATCTAAAGCATTTGGTTTGGTTTCCAACAATACTTTAAACACCTTTTAAATAAATCACTCTTTAGTCTTGACATTTTCAATTTTTTTTTTTTGTGTTTTGAATAACTACTTACTGGATCTTTGCCCCAAGTTTCAATACGTTCTTGCAATTCACGGCCACGTTTGTTCCTGATTAGCATATATATGCGATTCACGTCCGTGGATAGCAACAGTTTGGCAATGATAACTAATTGCAGGATTTAGAAAGGATTTAAATGTCATTGCTAGGACATTTGGTGTATTTTGCATTACCTTTTCCCAAAAAACCAGTTCCTCCGGTTATAAACAGAGTTTTGTTTTTATAAAATTTTTGAATTTCGGTTTCCATTTTCTTATTAAATCCGTTGAGTGCTTCTCTGCTATCAATTGTGTTCTTTAAGCTTGGACTATTCGGTTCCAATATTTATAGCAAAAGCATTGCACATGGAAATTGGGTGCAAATGTCATTGTACACCTTGTTACTCAAAAGAAACGTATAAAATATTCCTAATGCGCGATGACGGAGAGCCATTATTTGAATAGAATATATTTATATACAATTATATACATTTATATAATAATCCCGATTTGCAATGTTAAATAGAAACAGACAAATAATTTTTTATGTCTTTTGACAATTGAATATGTATATTTTTTTTATAAACAAAAATTAAATAGTTCAATTAGTAAAAAATTTTTAAAAAACACCTTAACTTATAGTAGATAAACGTTGAAAACAATTTATTAAGATTTAAATATTGAATTTCTGACCTTGTGATTTATGTGATTCACAAGAAGTGTGTTTTAGCTGATTAAAACATAAACTTTTTCAATAAAAAAAGTTTCCCGGTTCATTTGCTTGCTCATTTTAACGGAGCGACCCCATTTTAATGGGTGCAACTCCAACCAAAAATACACTGTCAGAAAACGTTTGGATTTGTTTTGGAATATACGCCTCGATTTCCAGCTTGTGGCAGTGGAAAAGAGAGCTCTCTGGTAAAACGGCCCCTTATTTCCATTTAAAGTCGATTAGAGACAATAAATGGAAATAAGGGGCCGTTTTACCAGAGAGCTCTCTTAGAGACAATATATTCAATGCCAATCTCTCTAATTTTGCATTTCAAAGAGTGCGCGCGCTCTTCTAGTGTGCCCGTGCTTAGGGGGTTCGACTTCTGGCCACACTGAAGGTGAAGCAGTCACGGTCACTTTTTTTATAATATTTTTGGGGAAAAAGCGATTTGTTTTGGTTTTAACAATAATAATAATAATAAAAAGAAACCTTAAAATTAAATTACACTAATGAGCTAGGGCGCAATCCTATCTCCAACTGAATCTTCCAGCATTGTTTATAAACATTTACAAAGTTTATATAGTAATAACAATGCATAAGTGTTTGATGAAATGAGTTTCTCTGAGAACACATCCGATTCGGATTGGTA
The DNA here is from genome assembly GCF_018151085.1 of Drosophila tropicalis. NCBI lineage: Eukaryota > Metazoa > Arthropoda > Insecta > Diptera > Drosophilidae > Drosophila > Drosophila tropicalis. The sequence continues at coordinate 1,232,220 of NW_027173374.1, forward strand.
AGTAAAAAAGTCTTCCTGCAATAAACGTCACTATATCTTTTACAATTTGCAGGAAAAATGCGAAGGGCTCAGCTGATCGACGCACTAGCATAAAGAACAGCAGCAAAAATAAACCTAAATATAATCAGAGATTTTGTGAAAAGTGGCTAAATGTGTTTGAACCGTGGCTCGAGCGGTCAAGCGATGATCCCGACAAGCCTTTCTGTAAAGTATGTGTATGTAGGCTTGACTGTAATCGCTGTCACCTAGTTCGCCACCAGAGTACGACCAAGCACAAACGGAACTTGGATGCATTCATCGGTAATGGCGAAGGAGCTGCTCGTAAGGAAGTGCGTGTACGGCAGGAACGAAGTAAATACTATCAGCAACGCAAACGGGCCTTGCAACAGCTTAAAAAGGAAGAGGCGGGATCTAGAGTGATAGATGAAAAAGTAGAACTACCTGAAGAACCCTACGACTTGTTGGTGTCCGAAGCTAACCGTCAGCTAAACGCTTCACCCTTGGAAGCAGAATCAGAAGCTATCACGCCTCTCCATCCACCAGAAGACTTTGGCCTAAAGCAAACAAATGGACCTGCCTTTCAAGTAACTGCAACTAAATCGAGCCAGGATGGTATTAAGCTGCTTAAGCAAATTCACCAGGACAAAAACGAATTAATGGAATCATTTCGCGAATTAATGGGCAGCCAATCAACATATCATCCGCCTAACCCTCCCAGAGAGAAGAATCATGTGGATCTGTTCTTCGAGAGCGTTAGTTCTAGTGTCAAGGCTCTTACGCCCAAATTGATAGCAGAAGCCAAGATGCGAGTCTCTCAGCTAATATGTGAACTGGAGCTGCGCTCTTTGACCGAAAACAATAGTACAAATGAGGACATTATTGAGGTGCCCGTTTTCAAGACTGGTGTAACCATAACCAAGCAACTCCAACCCCATTATGGCGGACCAAGCTAATGTTTAGATGAATTGGAAATTAATAAAATTAGATCAAACCAAAATGATGGAATGTATCGTAAATTAAGCTAGTTAAGTGCCATACATTGACCCAATGAGGATTGGAGGACATGCCATCTAGATAACGATAAAAGAATCTATTCGTTTAATCCAGAAACATCAGAAGCAGGCCAAGCATTAACTGACGATCAGTCACACATGTCAAGCTTCAGAATGGTGTGTGTGTTGGATAGATAAACAATTTGTACAAAATTTTTGGAAATATTCAAAATTCAATACTCCTATTTTTTGGCCAAAAACCAAAAAATTCGCATTCGGCCCTAAATTAACAGTAGAGGAGATGAAGAATGCTAAAATATGCATTATTGGAGCAGAGGCATGGTAGGTTAAGCATTTTAGTATAAGAATTTAGGATAATACATATATATTTGTTGTTGGGGGGGACACTTTTAGGGGATCTGCCATAGCAACTGCCGTCGGCAAAAATGTCCTAAAGGGTGACTTTGATGCTCGCGTTCACATTTATGTCTATGATGAATTGGTTCGCCATAATTATCTGTCCGAGGTTATGAATGATCAACAAGAGAATATTAAATATTTACCTGGTATTCAGCTGCCTAAGAACTTGGTAAGCTCCTTGGGGCACGGTATATTGATCTTTAACTAACCATGATCTATGCCTTTGTAGATCGCAGTTAATGATTTATTGGAAGCTGCAGAAAATGCCGATATATTGATATTTGCCACACCTCAGTCCTTTGTGAAATCTTATTGCAACATTTTGGAAGGAAAAATTAAGAGCACGGCATTCGCAGTCTCAATGACCAAGGGCCTGGATCACATTAAGGATGGTGAAATCGAACTCTACTCACAAGCTATCAGTAAGCAACTGAAAATACCCTGCTACTCCATGATGTGTGCCAACAGCGCAATGGAAATGGCACAGGGAAAACTCTGCGAGATTACCATTGGCTGTAACAATGCCGAACGCGCTCGCGTGATGACAACAGTTTTTCAGACAGACAACTGCAAGGTGGTGGCCACGGACGATGTGCATGGAGTGGAGTTATGCGGCACACTCAAGGACATTATTGCTTTGGGTGCTGGCTTTATAGATGGCCTGCGATTGGGAGACAATGCTCGTGTCGCTGCCCTTCATTTGGGACTGAAGGAAATGATGCGTTTTGTCAAGACCTTCTACCCAACTGCGAAAATGTCCACCTTCTTCGAGAGCTGCGGTGTGGCAAATTCAGTGGCATCCTCTTATGGTGGGTTTAATAATAAGCTATATTATAATACATTCTTATAATTGTATCGCACAGCCGATAAGAATGTAACTTTTGCCAAGAACTTTGTTACATCAGGAAAGACTCTTCAGGAAATTGAGGGAAATCTCCTAAAAGGTCGAAAACTTTTGGGTCCAGTGTTGGCCCAACAGGTAAACGAGGTCCTGAAAAAAAGGAATATGTTGGACAAGTAAGTGTCGGTTGATTAAATATTGAACAATATAAAAATTCATGTTTTTTTCCCCAATTATAGATTCCCCCTGTTTTCAACCATACACAAGATCTGTGAAAACAAAGTACACCCCATGGAAATTGTGGAAGTCTTGCGCAATCATCCAGACTTAAGGTAAGCAAAATACATACATATCTACCTACATATATGTAATAATCAAATATTTGATGGCCAGCACATCGTCAATCTCTGATCTTTTGGATGAGGAACATCATATGGCACTTAAGAATGCCACTGAACTCATGCTTGGCAATGAAGTTGAGATGGAACCGTTGCCTACCTTTTCTGTGGAGCAGATATTGGTTGATTCTGGGGCCACCGAAAAGGAATGTATAACATTTTCAGAAAAGCAAGAAGATTGGAGTCCAGTCTATCAGTATTTTACGGCCAAGGAAGCCGATCGCATAACCCAAGCGATAATGAATTCAGCACCATTTGAGGAACCCTTTCCATTGGAGGAGAATGCAGCTGGATTTGGCTCAGAGCCTTTCAAAATGGAAAGTATGGAGCAAAAAATCAGTATGCTTCTAGAGCAACCTGTTCAAGATGCTGTGTTAAAGCCTATTGTTGCCTCGGGCACAACCACAGGGAAAACTCAAAGTGCCAAAAATATATCTGTAAACAACGATTTTCGTATTGTTAGAAAGAGTTTAAGCACCGAAAACAAAGAAGGACCTCCAAATGAACCTTCTAGTCATTCTGAGAGTACTTCACATTCGGGTTCTGAAGAGGCTAGTTCTGAAAACAATGATCATGTAGATGCATTGGACCTAAGTTCAGACACCAAGATGGATGAGTTTATAGTAGACAATGCCTGGTTATCGGATCAATTGCCACCAAATCTGCTGGGCAGTAAGAAAGAAAACCTGGCGGGAGAAACGGCAAATTTTGAACCAAAGACGAATGAGTCTGAATCCAATGGCAATCAAGATGAACACGGAAAAAGTAGTGCAGGGGGTGAAATTGAAAAGCATTTGAAGCCCAAGGAAAACGGGTTCCGAACTTTAAATGTTAAGGCCAAGACTACACGGTGTCAAGGAACAGAAACATCAGCTGCATTATATGATTCCATAATGGCTTTCGAAGACAGCGAAATATCTGCTAAATCAGAGGTGAAAAATGAAGAGGATCCGTTTGCAGCTTTCGACGGCATCCACAATTACGGACCAGAGGAATCAAAAGCAGATGCAGCGACTCTTAAGGCACTTCAAGCTGAGATTGCAGAGCTAGAATTCAATCATCCCATAGATAGTGACCCAATTGCACTTCCAGAGTCATCCGCGAGCATTTCTAATGAAATGCAAATGATCTATGACAAAGATGCTATGCTCGGCACAGATTTAAAGGACCTCGAATTAGAGATTAGCAATTTATCCAATACAATGCACCTAAAGGAGACAGAGTTTCTGCAACAGGAATTGGCTAAACTGCATGAGAACAATTCCAGCTCCAAGTCTGTAAACATGGATGTGTTCATGGAGCAATCGGAACAAACTGAATTTGGATCATTAAATTCTGCGGAATCTACAGAGGAACGGACTTTTCAGGATGAGTTGCTCAAGCCTCTTGCTGAATCAGGAACCGAGTCCCAAAAACAATTGGAAGACAACTCAAATATAACTGAATCATCAGACCCCAAAGGCGAAAATATGCAGATCAAAGACACATCGACTGATAAATCCGATCAGGAATACTTACTCTACCTTGATAATAACATGTTGAAACCGCTAAAGGACCAATTTTATGTAAAGTCAGACTTGACAAATGCTGAATCCTTTCAATTGGAGTCCCAAAGACTGAAACATCTAGAAGATAGCACAAATAAATTTGAGGAGAAACAATTGCCTTTAGAACTGGAAAACGTGTCCCAGACAGATGAGGTGAAGTTGAAAGAAAAGAATACAGAATCTATGTTCAAGGAGGATCAAATCGTAAGCAAGTTATCTGATTTGGAAACATCAGTCGGGCCATTGCATCCCTATGCAGAAACATTTGAGTCCGAAGCTGAAGAAGAAAAACTGTTCGAAGAGAAATCATTAAAAAAATTCATAAATTCAGCAAATCTCGAAGATGTTCAACAGCTAGAAGCAATTAAATTAGAATCCGAAGCTGAAGAAGAACTATTCGAAGAGAAATCATTAAGAAAATACATTAATTCAACTTATTTTGAAGATGTTCAACAGGTAGAAGCAATGAACAAATCAGCCAAAATCCCCGATGACGTTAAGGAGTTAGAACCCATAGACGGCAAAGCCTGGGATAAGTTGCCGGATTCAAAGGAGGCTACTTCTGTTGGGCCATGGCAGCCTTATGCAGAAACTTTTGAATCTCAAACTGAAAAAGAAAATCTATTCGAAGAGAAATCATTAAGACAATTCATCAATTCAACTAATCTCGAACATGTTCAACAGCTAGAAGCAATAAAATTTGAATCCGAAGCTGAAGAAAAACTATTCGAAGAGAAATCATTAAGACAATTCATCAATTCAACTAATCTCGAAGATGTTTTACAGCTAGAAGCAATGGACAAATCAGCCAAAATCCACGATTACGTTGAGAAGTTGGAACCCATAGAGGCCAAAGCCTGGGATAAGTTGCCGGATGCAAAGGAGACTACATTGGATACATCAGTCGACCCATTGCAGCCTTACGCAGAAACATTTGATCCGCCAACTGAAAAAGAAAATCTATTCGAAGAGAAATCATTAAGACAATTCATCAATTCAACTAATCTCGAAGATGTTCAACAGCTAGAAGCAAACGACAAATCAGCAAAAATCCTCGATGACGTTAAAAAGATGGAACCCATGGAGGTCAAAGCCAGTGATAAGTTACCGGATGCAAAGGAGGCGCAAAATCAACGATTAATGGCTGACCTGAAAGAAGACGATGAGTTGATTAATCGGCTGCGAAATTACATTGACAAGGAAACTCAACCATCTAAACTTGAGAAGGATCACGGATGGGACTGGCTGGTTAATAAAGTAAAAATCGATGATGTGGATATTATTGAGGATGATCGTCGAAAGGAGTTTTATAGTAGCGAGATGGATGTATCTAGTTCGGAGGACAATAAACTTCAGGAAGCTAAAGAACAATTGGAAAGCCGCCAAGCAGCCATCCAAATGTCTCAAAGCTCCGAAGAATCTGTCCTGAACGAAGAAAAGCAACTACCAAGTCCTGTTCATGAAATGAAAAAGCGAAATGTTATAGCGCCAGGAACCCCTGCTGCACCCGTTATCAAGCCGGCAGTCCCTATTCATTTTACTCCCACGCCAGCGCCACAAACCAAGCCGTTGAATCCACATAAGCAGCAGCCCATACGAAAGGAAATGCCAATTACATTGAATGTTTCTAGTGGAGCCACCGATAAAGTAATGAAAGAAGAAGCAGCTAATAATGACAGACCAAGTGATAAGTGGCAGGAAAATCAAGAAAGAAATCGGTTGGAAAGTAGAAAAGTGAGAACTCAGAACTTGCGGGTTGAAAGAAAAGCTGCACTCACAAAGCCTGCAGAACTGGACTTTGAAAACGAAAGAAAATCTTATAATCCAATATTAAAAGATGCAGAGGTAGCACATAAAAGTCCTTATGCTCTTAAAAAAACTGTTCCGCTTGCCAAGAATCCAGTCGTGGCAACTGCTGAGGAACCCCAGTTAACAGCTAGACCACCCATCAAGCGCAAGGAGAACCACATTAATCGTCTTGGTAGAAAGTTTCAAAGCATCATGCGTAAAGGTCAGGTACAAGAGGTGGACCAAAAGGTATCATCCAAGGTGACTAAAACCCGTTCGAAATCTCTGGACAGGACTGCCACCGAATTACCGCAATTTCCAAAGTTAAGAGAGGGAGCGGGAACAAGTCATCGTCGCAAAGCACCAATAAGGCCACCATTCCTGCCGCCGCTTAATCCTCGTGTGCGCACACCCCATCCGCCTTTCGATGCCCGGGATCATGAATACCACACCCTGGCAAGGAGCTATCGCACACCAGATCTATCGCGATTGCATTCATTGCCGAACATGCAAGGGCCAAGGTCTTCCATGGTTGCTTTGGCCCCTAAACAGCAATCGAAACATTTGTCCACTATTAATCTGCCAAAATCATCACAAACCTGTAGTCCGTCGTTTCAAATACCAAAGGGCCTTCTACGATCCCCTTCATTGGCCAAAATAGCTTCTGCTATTCATCTGGGGCTATTGGTATCATTTCTGACCCGCCACAAGCAGAGTGACAAATAGTTTCTTAAATGATTCTCCTTTAAATTAATAAAGTTTATCTTTAAAATTTACATCTTTAGCATACTCCCTCTTACACTTAATATTAAACTAGCGATAAAAAACAATCTTGCTTGTGGGCTAAATCCAGAGATACTCATGAAACGTGCTTCGCTGAAATATTTGTCTCGCCTCCAGTGATTGAAGTGGACGAAAATTATTGACCAAAGGACGGCCACGTCGATCTCTCAGTTGCCAGAACTTGGGCAGTTCCTGATGTGATATAGGCAACACCTCGGCAAAAACATGCCATAGTACAGCCGGTGAGCATGGCGGTGTGGTTAATGAACCCTTGTAGGCATAAAAATTACCTCTATCCAAGGTGCCCAGCAGGGAGCCCAGGGTTAAAAGAGCCGCCGGCGTGTACGTGCTATTAAATTCTGTTAGATGCAATAACGAACCAAAGACTTCGTTCAAACCAGGCTGATAGAACGAGTGACTTGTCTGAAAATAATCTAATTGTACACTAGATCAGAGAAATATATGATTGTGAGACTTACGCGAACCACTTTAAAAAGCACAGCCAACACGGCCAAGCCATCATTGTAATTGCGAGCCTCCTCAACAGTTGCATACTTTATATTCCGATGAACGATATGCATTTCCAGATCATAACGACGACCATTGATCAAGTGCTCTGAGCCCTTGGACTGTGATGATCCCCAGTGAAAATGAACGGCTATCGTCTCATAGAAACCTCGCAATAGACCTCCCGTGATGTAGGGTCGTTCGCCAAACACCGTTGTGGGCACACTGAATTCAACTGATAACTCTTATTAGCAATGGTTCAGATAGGTTAGAATCTTGTGTTGACTCACTTGTATGTCCATTATTCTTAATGCTCAATAGCTGATCGAATGGCTCATCGTATAAACCAAAATACAACGGGGGCAGGCCAATTGGTATCACCTTGTGGGCAGTAATGGCAATGGGCGATTGATCGGGTCCTCCGCACTGTGGGAAATCAAATTGCCACTGATCTGGTGCATCGTATGTAAAACGACGATCTTGAGGCGAAAAATCTAAGATAATACAGTCATTATTACATAATAATGGTCAAAAGCTTAACATAGACATAACCACATGGTGCGTATACGCAATGTCTCCCCCCATTGTTTCAGTTTATGTGACAACGGTTGATTTGTGATTAGACCAATTTTTTTTTTTGCAATGTGGCAGCTCCCATTCCCATTCCCATTACCAACGTCAACTCTCTTTCACTCATCACAATAATTGATAAATAATTGCTGTTTACATTGTTCGCCAGGAGTCAGCAAGACTCTTGTATAACGGCCAATGGGCAATTACCATAAATGCGGCATCATATTCATCTCAGACTTAAAACATTGACGCGCTCATTGAGTTTCATGGAGCATTTGTGCATGCAAATTTAATTAATGTTATTATTTACAAGCCTCTGAAATATGTTTGCTATCCATTAGACGAAGACGACGACGCCGACAACGACAGCGACAATGTTGAGCCTATTTTTGACAGTTTTATGGGGCGTCTAGTGTGATGTATGTATGAGAGTTCGAATTCGGAGATGGTTCATAAATTCTCCAAAAGAAAACAACAAATGAAATACAATGAAATAAAGTAAAGTACGCAATCGTATTCCTCAATGCTCCAGCGCTTCTTTTTTTTTGTTGAGCACTGTGTCACCAATATCAAGGAGATGTATATATTCGAAACTTGATTGACAATTGCTTACACAAAGATTCTATTGATACACTTGGTTGATTTGCAGATACATTTGTATCTTTGTTGTTGTTGTTTGTAGCACTAATACCCACTTGTAACGAACGGCAACAGAAATAGAAAACGCTGATAGAAGTCATCAAATACCGGAAAATGCATTTTCCACCTGTCACAAAAATCCACGAATGAGATCCACGCACGTTGCTCTGCAGACTAAGCCAAAAGCATCTTTGGCTCAAACCTTTATAGCCATGGCTTCAACTCCAACGAAGCCCAAAAGGGCCCCCATTCCATTGTCGAACGCTCCACGAAGCAGCATTAGTTCAGCGTAGATTTAATCACTGTATTAAATAATATCTAACAATACATGAATGAAATCGCCTACCGAAATGTTTCCCCTTTTATTTAAAGAGAAAAGAACTGGCAACCGACATCGTTTACAACTGGCTCTAAAACGTTTCTATTTAATTTGATCTCTTCTACTGACATAGCTTTTCCATTACAACATGGCAACACTTGCGGTTGGGCTTAAATTGCAATTGGAGCTGGTTTTCTTTCTTCTTTTTTTTGGGTATTTTGCAGCTGCAGGTCCTTGACTCAAGATGTCATTCAGATGGTTCAACAAAACCAAGTACTCCAAACATTAACATTAACATATGCTCTGTCAGCTTAGACACAATCGGTTCTCTAGGCTTTGTTAAAATGCCAAACATATGGCAATATTCAAACCTAAGCTAATTTGCTTTGAAACTAACTTACAAGAAATACATATTAGAATCCCAAACTATAAATGCGTTTTCAAAAACCTATCCTAAAAATGAGATATCGAAATCCCAAAAATTGACAATTTCCATAAGATTTTCACTTGTCATTTGATTTTAATAATCTTAGGCTCAGAATCTACTTCCTTTCTTTGTTTGCCATTGCTTTCTTTGTATTCATACCTCTTCGAAAGTTAATTTTTGAATGTTGACATATTATAAGTCATCTTATGGATCGTTGGATTATAATAAATTATAATATTCAAAATATTCCTTTTTGTGATTATTCTCAAAAACATATTAAAAAGAAAAGAAGTCGATGTAATCGACTTTAACTACTACAACAGAAACACTTTAAAGTCTTGGTTTAATTCTACATTAAAAACTAGTCTAATTAGATACCAAAAAAAAATTAATTTAACAGTATTTTTATAATTTAAAACTCCCTTTAATATAATCCTTTATAAAAATGATCATTGATGATCTTATTCTGAATGTTTTTAATCTTTTTACCATCTTCATAAAGTTTATACATATATATTTTATTAAGTAAATGTCATTAAAATGTTATGGCTAAAATGTTTTTTGTTTTTTTTTAGTATGAAATCACTGAGAGGACAGCTGAAAGCTGTTCAATCTCAGCTGTTGCAATGATACGAAAGTAATTTCTTTCATATTTTGTAATATTCCATTCAGTCGGATATAGATTGAGCTACGATACAGATCTCTGTCGTATAAACTCTCAGTTGGCTGGCAGCAACATTGACAAGAAGAAATTAAATGTATACAATTTTCTCTAGTTTGTTTGTATTCAGAAACCAATAAAATTCAAAATTGCAGTCTTTCATTTTAATATTGATTTTCCCCCTTGAAACTGAGAATAATAACAACAATAACAACGACAACGCCAACAGACACATTCACCGCTGCCGAAGTCGCCGCAGAGCAGCGGGCTGAGCATCGGATGTCAGCTGAGACGGAAATATCGTGGGTGCCGTGGAGTCGTGAGAGAGCGCGCCAAGCGCGGAGTGAGCGGAGCAGAGCGGGTGGCGAGTTGTAGCCGTCGTAAACAAAACGATACAATTTTTGCCTATAAGAATTTTGCGCAGTTTGTCGTAGTGTCGGTCAAAAGAGGAAGGCAACAACACACAAATCTCTCTAGTTGCTGCTGTCCCTGAATGCAGTGGCAATCAAATTCATCCCGAATTCGAATCAGAAAACAAAAAACCAACGTCAGGAGACAATGGTTTTCATGAGGCTGCTAAATAGCAAACTGTAATGTATAGAAATACACTTTTCGAGACAAACAACAACAACAGCAACAACAACACCAACACCAACAACAACATCAACAACAACAACATCAACAATGCGTGAACTTAGGAAGGCGTAAGTACTATGGGAAGGGGGAGTAGTGAAAATAGCAAGGGAGGGGAAACTGGTCAAGACTTCATTTCCTTTCATTCCCTTTCTGGCTTAATGAATGTGCAAAGAATTTAACATTAATACGATTAAGTAATAGCCAATGCAATAACAACAATAAAACAACAAATAACTATAACCAGACATTTCTGGCTTATTAAAAAACCAAAGCCGACCTTAAATTACACTTTCTTTTTGGCCAACTTACACACAGACAGACAATTTGCGAAATTATTCAGTAAACTTTGAAAATTAAATAATTAATAAAGTAATTTTAGCATTATATACAAATCTTTAAAGTCTAATGTTAAGAATTTATTAGTTTCGAAAACGATCTTTAAGATAAAACATACAGAAATGTCACTTAATTGGGCTGTTTCTTGTCTGTGGGAGGCGGTGGGAAGAAATTTGTTGACTTAATACCTGCAGTGCCCTTGCTCTTAGTATTAGTATAGTTCTTAACCGTCTGTACTAGCTATTCTTGTTTATATCTCAGCAATTTCTGAAACGATTTTCAATTAGATTTGCTTGGTTATATAGAAATATCGAATGAAACGATACAGAACTATGAACTGAAACTATGTATGTTGAGATGTCCCATCGTTAGAATATTCATTTTACCTTCTGTTAAGCCGAGTCAAACTGCTGTTGATAGTATATATAGACCACCATAAGTAGAGTATCAGATACTTTTGACCACAACGTTTTTCAAGCTTTGGGGACGAATAAGCCGAGCAAAACACAGAGACAAAGAGAGAGAGAGAGAGAGACTGAAACTTAAACCCAAAACAGAGAATAAAAGAGAGTGAAAACGTGTGCTTACCGTCTGCATATGACACACAGATACAAATACTACTCATACATAGATACATAGATACACAAAGATACAATTATAATTCGTTTTTGTTTTGCTATGTGAGCGCGCATTTTTGTTTGTTACACTACCAAAAAATATGTGTGGAATGTGCGTTTTGAAAAAAAACAAAAATCGACATAATTCTTGTCGCTTGTGTCTGGGGCAGACTTTGAATGGAACCCAAAATCAAGAAACGTACAAATCGCAAATCATATATGGACAGTCGGAAGGTGAAGGTGAACACGAAACAAAATCTATATGAAAACCGTTAGAGAGATTTGAAAAAAAAAAAAACACTTTACTAGATTAAATAGCAAAAATATGTAGAAACATTTTCAAACACCCATGGAAAACTTGTCAATAAATACCAAACAGTCTTAGCCAGAACTTGGATATATAATTCTCAAATCTTTCTCTTGTGAACAGCTCCCAGTTTATGATGAAAACGAATCGATTGGTTGTGATTCGTCACGGTGAGAGTGAGTTTAATTTGGAGAACAAATTCTGTGGATGGCACGATGTTTCCCTCAGTCCAAACGGTAAGAACCAAAAAAAAAAGGAAAGAACAAACTCAATATATAGTTCATATTCGCAGGGGCCAATGAGGCATGTGACATAGCGGCCGATGCCTTGATCAAGGCTAAAATGCAATTCGATGTTTGCTATACTTCGGTATTGAGACGTTCTCGAGATACTGCTGATATTATATTGGCCAAAATGAATTCATCGTATGTGCCCATTAAGACCGATTGGCGATTGTGCGAACGACACTATGGCAATCTAACTGGCTATAATAAGCGCTTCATAGCCGATCGTTATGGGGAGGAGCAAGTGCAATTTTGGCGACGTGGCTACGATGGATTACCACCACCAATTCAGCCGGATAATCGCTATTACTATGCCATTTGCAACAATCCGGTCTTTAGCGATGTACCTGCTGGGCAATTTCCATTAACCGAATCACTCCACATGTGTGTGGACCGTGTTAAACCAGCCTGGGACGATATCCTCGATGAGGTGCTAAAGGGTAATCGTGTGTTGATCTGCATCCATGGCACAGTGGCTCGTGCCCTTATAAAGCATATTGAAGGTAAGGATGCCTACTTTTCCCTGCTACTCCCTACTTCTAGCCAATTGCTTGGCTCTTTCTGTTTACAGGACTATCCGATGAGGACATCCAGCATGTTAATATACCCAATAGCGTGCCTCGTGTCTATGAGTATGATCTAAAGACTGGCAAATTACTAGGAGGCGGCATATACCTTGGGGATCCTGAGTATATCAAGAAAATGACTGCTCAGGTGGCATCTATTGGCAAATAAGTTTACCAAATATTTCAACGGCCGAAATCAATTAGATTTTTCTAAAAATTTACACACTATACCTATACATATAATAAATTTAAGTTTTACACATACATATACAAACCTACCTAATACATATACATACATACATACATATATTTATACAACATTATTTTGGACCAAAAAACAAATGACAAAAGATTAAGTGCGAAATTGTAAAAATAAAGTGATTAATTATCTCTCGGATTAGGTAATGTTGATATTATCCTAGGTCCTGTCCGAAATATCTTTATTATTTGTTGATTATCTAAAATGAAAGTTTATTAACTCAAAAATTGAGGTTTTTGAATTGAACAGTTACAGATTAAGAATAAGGTTCTCTCTCATTGAAACAATTCGTACAAAAGTATAAAGAATTAAGATCCTAGAAATATTGATTCTAGTATGGGTAATATTTATTTGTATCTTACAATTGAAAGCTTATGGATGTAAATGTGAAAGTGAGACTTAAATGAATATTATGTGATTCAGTTCAATTACTTTTTTTTAAATACTTTTAGCCTAAGATAAATACGTTTTGTAATACTTTTTGTTGGGGTTCTGCCTAACGTGAGCTCAATAATAGCTTTGCTCGTTATAGATCGGGCTCAGACTGTTGGGCAGAATGTAGATGTCCTCTGGACGGCCATTGAAGACAAAGGGACGTTTGAGAGAGGTTAGCTTGGAGTCCTGCTGGGGCGAAGGCAGCGATGCTAGGCCAAAAGTTTGCTGAGTGTGCCCGTAGCTGGGAGACGATGGGGCCATGGGATGTCTGAATGGATTGCTAGGTGTGGGCGGACGCATACCAAATGATCCTCCGCCAAGACCAGTTGTGAACTGTGGCATATCATTCATTTGATAAATACCCGAGGGCTTGCCATTGGACAGGAAATTGACGGGTAAATTGAACACAGAGCCGAATGTGGAAAAGGAAGGCATGGGCTGGTAGGTGAGCAATGGTGAAAAGCCACTGCCGAAAGCGCCTGGAGCCATATTCGGCACAAACATGTATGGTGTGGGCGGCAGGCGAACATAGTAGATGGGTGAGTTGCGGGACTGAGAGGGATGGCCTTGGACACTGGAACGTCGATCACCAGCTGCCCGTGACATGACGACATCGTCCAGGTCATTGCTGCCGCCAGGATAGGCGGGATAGAACATATCTGGAGCTATGTAGAGGGGCACTGGAATGAGAAGAGGCTGAGCATAGCCAATAAAGGGTAGCATCTTGGGCATTGGCAGTGCAGGCGGTGGAGGTACCCGCTGCTGGGGCATACTCTCATAGGGATTAACGGATGCCACAAATGGATTCCAGGCTGGCAGGCGTGAATCCTGTTTGAGTTCCTGCAACATTTGATATGCATCATGTTCCTCATCTTCTTCGCTTTTTATTTCCTGCTGCTGATCGGTTAAAATTTCCGCCTCATGGCCATATCCCTGTGTTTGACCTTGCTGCGTCTGCTGTTGTTGTTGTTGTTGTGCTGTCGTCAACGTTTGACCTGCCTTTTGTGGTTGCTGCTGCTGCTGCGCTTGTTTCTTCACCATCTGTGAGAGATTTGCCGCCTCGGAAATCACCAGCAACTGCACCAATAAGAGCAAAGCCACAATAATGCTCCAAATATGCATGACAATCTGAAAAACATGGAAATTATAAGTTAACTACTAAACTCTCCAAATGACCTGTTAGTTCTTAACTAGGCAATGAGATCTTCTTCAAGCTGATTAGTTCAATCTAGTTCAATTGCAGACTAATGGGTATTAGAGATGATCTAACATCAATCGAATTTTTCTAGAATTAACACAGAAATTGTCATCCCTAAATATCCTTCTAGAGACAAAGCACCTTTTCTTCAGAAATATATGCTAATATTTAGTCATATTTCGAAAAACGCCTCAAAGGAATTTAGAAACTTTGATTTTTTCTTCAAATTTCTTGCTTTTTTGAAAATGAAACATATTGATGACCTTCTTTAAATGTGTTAATTATAATTAACAGAATAAAATATAATAGAATAGTATTAATTGAAGACAAAATAGGGATAATTTGTGGATATTTTCACATTTTTAGGCCCAAATATATCAAACAATCGCAGACCAATCTCTTTTTTAAGCACTTCTAACGTAACTTATTGAGTTATTAAAGATGACAAATTTTCAATCACTTGATTTTAACATATTTTGCTTACTTTTGAGTTTTGTTTCCTTTAATGGATATAAATTCTGTATATGCAGGATCCAACTTTATACACACGGACAACAACACGCGCTGAAGATCAACTAAAAATGACTGTAAGCGCGCCAAGAATCTAGGCTTTATATATTGGCCAAGAGTCTAAGAAAAGCAAAGACCTGTTGACGTTGCCGGCAGCCAGTCGCGAATCTAAAGAACTTGAAGAGTAGAAAACACAAAAAAAAAGAAGAACCAAACCAAACCAAAGCAAAGTAAAGTGGGAAAATGAAAACAAAAACTTTGTTTGCTGTCTGCTTTTGTATTCGCTGCTTTGTTTGCATTAGTCGAAGCATTTCTCATTATTTCTCCATTCCGGGAAGATTTTGAGGCTTTGGTTTAGGAGACAAAAGTGATAAATCGGCTAATTGCTGGCAGCTTAAACGTCAGCTTAATTAGCCTTAAATGTCAATGGCCCAGCCAGTTGCATATCCAAAGGTGCAAGTGGCAATATCACATTTTCGACATGCACATGCAATTGTTGCAAATGTTGCAGCAACACCACAAAAAAAAAGCGAGCAATGTTAATTACCCTCAAGTATCTTAGAGGGTCTCTCTCTCTCTCTCTCTTCATAACGAGCCATGAAGACATATGTACATACATATGTATGTACTTTGTACATATGAATGTTCCTCCCGCGATTAGGCATTTTAATTGTTATGTAAGCAACAGAGTCTGGAATTGGCCTCATTAGTCAATGATATCCAGTATAACAATCTGTGGCCAGCACCTGTAACTCAGATTCAACCCTGCCCACATAATTGGTCGTAATTGTGCGATTTCATCTACATACATACATTCATGCATTCTAAGTGTGCAACTTTATTTATGTGATCAAGATCAACAGTGGTCAATCGATATAATGGTCAAAAGGAAACGGAATTTCTACTCTTCCTACTTTTTCTAATCCCAGAGATTATCCCTTTACTCGTCCAATTTCTATTTGATAGATACCACCATCAGAATTTAGTAGATTGCTTTAACTGAAATCACCTTGATAAGTTAATAATTCTAAAGAGAGGGACTTAAAAAGAAGTCGAAACTCACATTATTAGGAAAAATAAAGCTTGTTTTGTTCAGGCAGAAGGAAAATTCAAAAAAGATTCGCATACGATAAGAAATTTTATATAAAATGCTGTGTAGGATGAACATGAAACTTAAAAGCGAATTCGTTGGGACTTTTGATGAGTAATAATGAATGGTTTTTTAGTTATGAGAATGTTAAAATGATATCTCCTTCAAGGTGACAGAAATGTTTCAAAACAAAATGACATTTACCTTCAAAAGGATTTCCCAAAATGATTACTTTAATATTTTACTTTTAAGTTTAACTCAATCACAGTAACTGATTCACAATTAAGTAATAAGAAATATCTTTTGCAGTCATTAGCGAGAATTTACTGTACATGTTGCTGGAGTCAATACAATCTACCTAGACGAGATCAACACGACGGGGGGGCTTAAGTAATTATGTTGATTTGATAGACGAAGAGATAAACTATGTACATAGATACATTGCATATGAAACATGTGAGGCAGCCGCTCCCAGGCGTTATTAATAATTCCTAATATAAATAATTTGTTTATTTGTCAAAGCCCAACGGGCGTTGGCGCCGGCGTTCAGATTAGGGCAATAATAAATTACGCAGCTAATTAAGCGTCGGCCCTCTGCAACTGGCAACATCAACTACTGCTACAACTGCTACCACGCAGATGCAAAAGATACAGATACATGCATCAGATTGCCAGCAAGAATGAAGAGGAGCAGCAGCAACAGCAGCAACAACAATCAGCAACACGAAGACGACGACGACGACGACGACGGCGGCGACAATAATGAACGGTTGGTGTTATAATAAAGCCAATGCAGGGACCAAATGCAACCAAGATTCTTCTTTTTGGCCGATGCCAACGTAATTAGCCTTGGAATGTCCTTGTGCAGTGAGTTGCCGTTTGTCGCCTTGTTCCCCGCCCCCTTGGCCAGCTTAACCACTTGTAGACGCTAAATATAAAACGCGCGTGCCTTTGGATCATCAAAACCGAGTTTGGTCACTTCCCTAACGAAGACGATGATATTGGGTGTTGGTGTTGGTGTCCATGTCCATGTTGTCGGCATTTGGAACGTGTGTGCTACAAGAGTTCATTAACTTTGAGATGATTGTCAGCTACTGTTGGCTGTTGTTGGTCCCTACAACCTCCTACTGCCTACTTCCTACTACAACAAAGTAGTCACGACGATCTTTCATATTCATATTCATCCCAAAAGAAGCTAATGAGCAGTTTTTGAATAAAATGTAAAGTAAACCACTTTTGGTTTTTACTTCATACAGGCTATAAAAAACTAGGTCAGCAATGGCACGACGGCGACTTGAATATGAAATTATGAAAAATGAGAATGGATAAACAAATAAAATATTCTATAAATATTTACAAATACTTTCTCACAAAATGTATTCTCGAATATTAGAGTACCCTAAATAGTACTTTTGAAGCATTAGAATTACATTTGAAATCCCCCACACACACAAAGAGAGCTTCAATATGATCATCTTTATATTATTAACCATAACTTGCGGTTAAGAACTCAAGTTACACTTAAGAGACACGGCGGCAGAGCACGCGTCGCTACTTGGCTACTTTCTTTAATCGCAAACAGGCAATGTGAATTGAGTTTTGTTTGTTTGTGTATTTATTTGTTTTATTCTTTTCGCCAATTTCATTGACATAGTTATTATATCAATAAAATTTTAAAAGATGTTTGTGAAACAACAACAACAAAAAGAGGTAGAACACTTCCGGAAACTCTGACGAAGGTCGTTTTGGTCCGAGCTTGAAAACATGACGAGGTGGCCGAGTGGTTAAGGCGTTGGACTGCTAATCCAATGTGCTCTGCACGCGTGGGTTCGAATCCCATCCTCGTCGAGAACTTTCTCTGATATTTTGTTTGTTTTGTCAACAAATTGATATACATATTTAAATTTTAAATAATATTGAATCCATCAAACAATCTAGCTTAAAGAAAAGATTGGTTGCGTTGCATTCCATTGTTCTTTCTCTCAGCATAAATAGCGATTCCCTACGAAATGAACTAAACTGTTGCTTAGTTATTACTTCTTGAAAGGAGGGATGAGTGAGTCTGGCCTGTCTGGCTCTTAAGAAGTAATAATATATATTTTTCCAGTTTTTAGCAGCAGAGAATTTAATAAATTTAGGCCAATATAAAAATCTCTGTTCATTAGATGAGACCAACTTCAGTTTCTTATTCTGATGACTAAAAATAAGTTTTTAAATTTTATTTAACAACTAATAAGATAAGAACAATCTGAAGTATGACCCACCTATTAATTAAGCATTTTTATATTGGCTTAAAATTAATGTGTTTTTTGCCGTTTTAATAAAAACTGAAGAAATATACATTGTGCAATATAAGTCTATGTATTTTTTAATCGCTGGTACTAATTGTAAATTGTACTAAATTGTAAATACACTCAAAAATTTATGGTATAAGCAAAATATTAAAAAAAAAAATCCTCGACGAGGATGGGATTCGAACCCACGCGTGCAGAGCACATTGGATTAGCAGTCCAACGCCTTAACCTCTCGGCCACCTCGTCGTTGTGTGCCGGCTGAGCAGAACTCATCCTAGTTATATGTATGTTTGTAACGCTGTTATCGACGACAAGCAGTTCAAGCAGTACCCAACTAAACATAAGAACATTTAATTAGTCAGTTAAAAATTCAAAAGTACTTTAAATAATCTTTATAATTGTCAATAAGTTAATCAATAAATGTCTTCTAAACATAACTAAACAATTAATAGTCGGATTAGACTAGAACACATATGATGTACACATGTACGTGCATATGTATGTACATATGTGTAAAGGAAAAGACCTTAAGGCTTAAGGGATGCAAATATGTTGGGACTGTGGAAGAAAATTGGTAATGAACCCTTAACGAACTTGTTTGAAAGAGACACTCTCAAGGATTTAATTTAAAGCATTTTTTAATATTTTGCACAAAATGCCAATTTTTTGATTAATTTGCTTGAAGCTTGCTCATTTTTTACAGTTTTAACATACATACATATTTCAATTTGCATATATAGAGATGATATCGGAAACCTTAAAACAATTCATTTAAACGAAATTTATGCAAATTTTAACTATAGTTGTCATCAGATTTGAAAAATTAGCTATTAATTAATAATACCAATTAAGAGCTTAGATTAGGAAAGAAAATAGAGATACAAGCGAACATATTGCGTAGATTTTGGCAGAATGAGACATTTCTGTATTTTATTCTTACTTTATTTGGAATTAGACCAATCAAACAAGAGTGCAAATCAGTACATATCATTCTGCATATAACTGGCTTCGCTCAACTTTTTATCTAACAATAAGAACAAAATAAATAATCTGTTTGCACACACAAAAAAAAACCACCGACGAGGATGGGATTCGAACCCACGCGTGCAGAGCACATTGGATTAGCAGTCCAACGCCATAACCACTCGGCCACCTCGTCTTATGTCTAATCATGGACCAAATGACCTTGGTGAGGGTTTCATGGAATGTTCTACTAGTTGTTCTTTTTGCAAATGTCACAAATTTGCTCAATAAATAAATAATTAAATGAATTGAATAAAACTAATAATAATTAGTTAAATAAAAAGTTTACTAGCAATCCTGAAAGCAGTGTACTTAGCGAACTAGTTCGTTGTTGACTGTTGTTCTTTGTTGTCACTGATAAGATAAGATAATATAAATTGTATGTTGTTGAATTCTCTCGAAAAAAAGAACTAAATTTCTTCATTTAAAAACAATGTTTTTTTCCATTTAAAATAAGAAATCAATTAACAAGAGAGTTGAATTTACTTTATTAATAGTTTATTAATTGGTGGCTGACGTGGTTAAGACTGCTTGAACTGCTTGCTGTCGTTAACAATGTGCATGGGCACTAACAACGAGAATGAACATTGAACTGCCGTTGCCCAACGACGAGGTGGCCGAGAGGTTAAGGCGTTGGACTGCTAATCCAATGTGCTCTGCACGCGTGGGTTCGAATCCCATCCTCGTCGAGATGATTTTTTGCCGTTAATTTGTTTTTGTTTTATTTTGTAATAATTTAATGATTCTACCATTTTCTTCAGTAGTCGAAACATTTATATAGAGACTAACACTAGAATGCTACACAGATCGCATTCGCTTTCGAAAGAAGAGAGAATGGATGCGTATCTAATTTCAATTAAAATTAAATTTTTATTACCCCGCAAGATTATGGCCTTGGCCTGACGAAGAGGCAATATAAATGAAATGAAAATAGATACATTGATAACAAGTTAAGTGTTGCGCCACGTCCGTTAAAACTGCTGGTAACTTGGCTGCTTGCTTTGGGCCATTGCATGCTGCGTTTAAGCTAAACAAATTCTACAGAATAAAAGTTTATTGACTTGACCAACCAAGAAGAAGACGTGACACGTAGCAGGCCGTGATGGTGGGGGGCACAGCTCTTCCTTTAAAGACATCTGCATTTCAAGGTCGAGCAAACTAATGGCCAATAATATTATTGGTATATCGCTGTGACCACAGGCGTAAAAGAAAGAAAAACCAAAACAAATAATAATCATTTACAAAATGAATAGTCAATTGAAATAATAGCTGGCCATATAACCAGAGCCGGAGACACTGCAATACCAATGCGGGTACAATAAAAACCAGTCATCAGAGTAATTAACTTCATTTCAAATAAAGATTTCTTTTCTTTTTTTTTAATCATTTTGCCAACTAATTAATGCGTTTAATACAATTGCCTTTTGAATACCTCAAAACCAAAATATTTATTTTCTTTCATTTTAATTGTTTATATTTCGTATTTGACTCAATTAAATTGAGTCTTTCTCTTTCCTAACTGGTTTTCAATTAATAACCCATAATTCTTACATTAAAATGTTTGAAAGAATTTTTGTCCTGCATTTTCTTTCTTTGTTTTCTTTGTTTTTGGTTTTGACCATAAAAAGCAATCATTAACAGGCAATACAATTGTCTGCTCTATTTATTGGCATTTTGGAAAGTTTTTTATATTACTTTCGGGGGTGGTGGTTGTGGTTTATATACCAACTGCTAATATTAGCAGTTATACGATCTGCAGATCATTAACTAAAACTGGAAATTGTGTGTGGCTGTCTGACGGGGGGTTTTCCCCTCTCTGCCCATGGCAAAGTACTTGCCAACAAGCTAGAGAAGTTCTCGTTTGCAATCTCTTGACATCAATAACGATTCCAGTTAATAAGCCAAGAAAAAAACGCCCCCAATCAAAAATTTGGCCAAGTTTAACCTTTTCTTGTTGCGGTCACTTGAGTTTACTTTTAATACACTTTCTTCTTCAACAAGGATCTAAACACTTTGGCCAGCCATTGGCAATGATCCTTGTAAGCAATTTAATACCTGAATTGCAATTAAAAGCTAACTAACTTTAGAATGAATATCCCTGAAAGGGATTTAATATTATTATCAATTGTTGAGAAATTGTCTTGCAAGGGTATTCAATTTTCGCAGCTTCTTCTCTTTTTACACTTTCACAAAAGCTTCGATGAGTAAATATTGAATTTTTTGTGGCCAGTCTTTATTTTTTTTCCTTTCGTTACAGATTTTCTTTTGAATCGATCTGCAAATAGTTTACTTTCGATGAAAGTCTGCTGCAATGACCTCAATACCAATATTTAAACGGTATTTAGCTGGAGAAAAATTTCCGATTAGTCACATTGCATAAGAGACAGAGACAGAGCCGTCGAGTTCATATCAGAGAAATGCAAAAGGCTATGCCCACATGCCAAAAATCCAGATTCCAATTCGAAAATTCCCAAGCAAACTCATTTGAGTCAACTTTATGGCAAACGAGTTTAATGAACTTGTGAATTTATCGACAATAAAAGATTTGCTATAATTAGGTGATATGTCAGTGTGTGTGTGAGTATAAAATAATTTAAACCAACCGATTGGCCGTCCGGCATTAGTCTTTAAAGTGACGTATATAAACCACCTAATCTGAACTGTGGGTGTTCCTCAGACTTTGACTCTCCATCTCCAACTCCACTGTCATTAATCTAACTGAATCTGAAATCTAAGCAGCTAATTAAAACGTTAGCCATGTAAATGGATGGACTCAGTTCAGACTTATAAAGAAGAAGACAAAAATTCAGTAGTCAAACACGCAAGCGCCAAGTGCCAAGCGCCAGTCAGTTATGTGTCTGACTCTGACTCTGACTCTGTGGTCTGTCACTCATTTCCCAGTCAGATGGTTGGGACTTGTTGAATGGAGCTAGAGCTGGGGCTGGGGCTGGAGACTACAGGCAATGATTCGTTGCCCCGTGCTATCTACCTATGTATATCTATATATTTGCTTCCGTCAGCATTAAACATATTACTCGTAATAATTTCACACACACAGAGTGAGTTGAGATACAGATACTCGTCTCGTTTACAGCTGTGTTCGTGATTTGTGTTGTCTAATCGTTAACAATTATGTCCAGGTTCTTGTAAGATATAGATGATGCGTGCAGTTTTTGTCCATCTATATGTTTTGTAGAGCTTTGTTTGTGTAGTTGAGTCTGTCAGAGAGTTTACGCGCTTCAACACACACTTCTGCTGCCTGGGCCTAATTGCCTGTCATGGCTAATTAATATTTGAAGGTGTTTTAATAGCTATTGCTGTCTAAATAAATATCTGTACTCAGATCTGTCAGATACAATTTGCGGTTATGTCATTCGTCATTTGGCCAGAGAGTCGGAGTAATTACACATAAAACTCTCTTTTTTTCTTCACTCTAGTAGTTAATTTTCATTTTGGCCTCAAGTTGGTGAAAGATCGGGATGGGAAAGTATCTTGGCTTTGGTTTTACATAATGCTGGCTCAAAATGACTTTATGACTTCCTTTAGCAATTGAAAGTAATTTATATCACTTGCTTTTAATTTTGAAATCCACATAATTTCACTTTAATTATTCCAAAAAGGAATTCCTTCAACTAATGGGAATGAATTGGTATTTGAATCAAGTTGAGAACTCTAAATTCTGTTTTTGTTTAGCATCTATAATTTATATTTGTTCTTATCAACTTAAAGACCAACTAAGTTATTGACTTTATTCCAAAACAGTTTAGAAATTTAAACTTTTGAGGAATTATCACCCATTTAATGTTAAGTATTTTCTCTTTTTTGGTCATCAAAGTTGAATTAAAGTTTACAAGGCCTTCTTAAGTATTATACAAATATTTTTTTAGTTCATTGGGTCAGCCATTTCGGCTTGGGTGAAGGTCAACAAATGTGGAAAGAAAATACAAACAACTCTACAACAAATCACGCAAATTGATATTTAGAAAATTACCTTAACAACGCCTGTAAGAGCCAATTAAATTAACGACACGACAGAGATAGAGATGGAGATGGAGGGTGAGGGAGAGAAAGAGTTTGAGGAGGCATGGTACTCTATCAAATCCCTTCAAGCGCCACACGCATGGACCCTCTCTTAATGTGTGGAAATGGCGTGCTTTGGTCTGTCAATAAAAAAAAAAAAACAAAAAACCTTTTGTATAGGTAAACCCCATGTAAGCCCTGCCTCAACAGGCCGCTTCGTGTTACCAAGCAAGAAGTGGAGTAGATGTTTTGTTGTCGTAGGTTCATTTGTAACTAATTTGTGCACAAAATCGGAAAGACAAAAGGCACGACAGTGGCATCGTTAAGATGTAATTTAAACTGACCGGTGAGGCGATATTGAATTTCCATGTCTGCCTTAGATGCCTCTCCGTTGAGGTGATGAA
The DNA here is from genome assembly GCF_018151085.1 of Drosophila tropicalis. Classification (NCBI taxonomy): domain Eukaryota; kingdom Metazoa; phylum Arthropoda; class Insecta; order Diptera; family Drosophilidae; genus Drosophila; species Drosophila tropicalis. The sequence goes on from NW_027173374.1 coordinate 1,256,094, forward strand.
TCAATTGGGCCGGCCTGTTGAATTTGTCGAGCAAATGGTAAAAAAGCAAACACACACACACACACTTACACAGCAAAGTGTAACAGTAAGTGGTTGGTTGGTAAACTGCAAGTGGATGCCAAGAGCAACAATAAACTAAGCAAATTTATGCCTCACTCATCATTTCCATTGAGTCAACTGGTTGGTTGGTGGATTCGTCTGTGTTGATCTGTCGGCGGCCGGTTCAGTTAGAGAAGAGACCTCACACACAACAATAAAAGTTGTGAGGGGCAGCAAGTGAACGTTGCTTGTGTTGCTGTTGTTGTTGATGACGTCGACGCCTATCTACGGTAGCCGGCTGAGCTGAGGCTGAGACTGAAACTGAGGCTGAGACTGAGAAGCATATAAAAAAAAAAAAAAAAACCATATTACAAACAACTCGAAGATCTCATTTATTTGCCGATCTTTGGCGCGTTCACAACGTCTTTAAAAAGAGAGCTCCTCCGAAACGGTTAACACTAAATTGTCGGCTAAGCAGTGCAAATACATACCAAAAACCAAAATCTATTTAAAGAAACGTGCTTAAATTATCCAACAACAAATAAACATTTAGAGGACACTTTAAAACAATTATATAATATTTATTTAATTAACAAACAAGCCAGCTGCAAGTTATTGCCATTTACAGTGAGTGCAATTTAAATAAACAATTTAAAATTCATCTATGCAAACGAAATAATAAAGAAAAAAACAAATTATATTATCATTGCCATTTGGCAAGTGGCAAGTTTGTTGCCTAAGTCTTTCGTTTTGCACCCGTGTGTGCCCACGGGTCAATTAATCATACTTAACTTGACCTTGGAAAGGAAAACCAGAAAACAACAGAGAAGATAATTGAAGTCAGTGAGTGGACAAATGAATGAATCTCTCTAATCTCTAAAATGCCTACCGGAATCAAGTGCCACAGCGATTACAAGTCAATTTTGTTTCTTCTCTTGAGTTTCCACGTTTTGAAAATGAAACAGAAAAAAAAACGACATTTATATTTGTATGTGTGTAAACATTTATCATGCGGGCTGATAAAACAAAACTTTCGACAATTTATTAGAATAATCAATTTTGCTTAGATTCTTTTCATTTGCGCCAAATTTTTGAATTTGCCTTTGGGCCAAAAGGCAGACAAATAGAATTTGCATATTCGAACAACCTGTTCAAGGAGTGGGCGAGGCTAGAACACTACGCCCCCCCCACACCAGACCAAGAGAAAACAAAGAAGAACAAATAAATAAAGTCATGTTAAACATTTATCGCCTATGTTGGGATTGTCTGCTGATTTTTTTTTGCAATTGATTCCCCGCCCCTCAATGTGGTCCCACGTATGTTTTGGCTGTTTCTCTCTTACTTACTTTGACTTTGTGGCGATCTTGTATCTATATGTTTTACTTGCTCATTAATCACTCAAGCGTTGAAATCTGCGCTCATTAGCGTAATTGCTCGGTCGACGTCTGCGTCGGCATCGGCATCGGCGTCGCCGTCACTGTCGACGTCTTTGATTAGCGTGCATTAAATGCTTTCATTTAAATCAAATCGAAACGCTCAACGAAATTGAATTAAATTTGTTGTCTGCTTTAGTAATTTTTCGGTTTTTTTTTGTCTGGGAACGTGAGAAACTTTACAATGTAAAGGCAAAGTATTTTGCGCTTTGATGCTCCCCAGACGAATCATTTTTTGTTACTAAATTATTCGGATTTTGGCCATGCTGGTGACTTGCATTTATTTTGATTGTTTGCCATTTCAATATGGATTATATTTGACCAAACATCACATCAATCAAATGAAAAATGCTTAAATTTGGGAGTGGAAGTGGAACTTTTGTGTTTACCTTGACAATTGTTTTTAGCCCAATTCATTGACACTTTCCCTTCTATCGATCTATATATGTATCTATATTTGTAGCTCTTCCTCTCTCTTTTTAGCATGATGTCTTGCCTTTTAAATATTGTTGTCCTGCTAATGCTAGTCCAATTAATTCCTGCCTTTCCCTATGGCTATAAAATGATCATTCCCACACTGTCTAGTCCTTTGGAAGAGGCCACATCTCCGCATCACAAACTAATCCTGCAATCCCCGGCTCTGGATCATAATATCTATATGGACTATGTGGTCACATCGAAACCATTGCATCTCCGCAAATACAACAAAAACGGCAGTAAGACTAAGAAAACGAAAAAGGATTCGAAAATCTATTATATACCTATACCACCACTGCCTTTTCGTCATATACCCGGCATCGGTTTGGACTATCAACCCATGAAGATTAAACCTTTGTTAACACAGGACTCAGCTAGCACCACAACCACAGCGCCAGCACCACCAACCCCACAACCTTCTCTGCCCGACCATGCCGTCCAGAATGTGGAGAGCAAACTGTTTCGAGTCCAACACATTAAGGATTACTACTTCAATGGCCATCCATATCGATTGCAGGTGGCCCATGCCAATCGTCACACTGCACTGACACCTCTTAATCTAAAGTCTAATTTCTATTACAATAAAAATATTATTCATTAATCTATGTTCTTCCTGTTTACTTTTGTAATCAATGATTCAATCTCTACTCTCAGTTCAGTAAGTAAATTTTTAGTTATTTATATAATAGTATAAACAATTGAAGAATGCCATTTACTAAGAAATGAATATGAATAACTTACAGATAAAATGGAAATGTTGGAATATGAATAATTGTTTTGCAATTGTTATAGCCTAATCATATCCGTTAAACGACTTTCCTTTAATATCTGTTTATATAAGGCCTTCGTGTAAGATTATTAAAGTCTTACCAACCGCATAAGCCGATTTCTTAGAACTCTGCTTCAACTCAAAGAGACTTGGATTTGGAATTCTATGGCAATCTTCTTAAATGTATTCAATTTCCTAATAATGTCAATGTTTTTCTTCTTTGCTGTTTCGTCATAAATTGGGTCAACATATAAAGAAAGCTCTTGTTAAGCCATTAAAACCATTAATTTTGATGATCAAAAAAGATCATGATATAAGAGTTGAAATTAACAATGATTACGATCGTAGCTTCCGTTTTTTAGTTAATCATCTTCACGTGTGTGTCTATGGCCAATCTCTTTGCTAACTATTTGGGTATTTAGTAAAAGTAATTAACTGTCACCGCTGTCACCATGACATTTGCCATTCTCCTACATAAAACCAAAGTCTTATGCAATAAATAATAAACAACATTTAATTACAGACCAACTTTAGCAAATAACTCATGTCCAATTCACACTTGGGTGTACTTTTTGTGAGGAAGAAAATGAAATTTGGGGCAATTAAAACTGGGGGAAAATGAACAATTTCTATGCAAATTTATGGTCTCATTAGATGAGTGGCGGCTTTCACTGCCAAAAAGAAAATAGCAGACAATTGTGCGTGAGAAAAAGTAGAAATGTGTGACTTATAAGAAGTTATAGAGACTATATAAGACTCTTAAGGGTTTCCTCAGGTTTCTTTTTTTTTCTCATTGAAATCTTCCTTTACCATGTCAATTTAGTCTTTGTCTCCTTTGACAATTAGCCAATCTAGACAAACATCTTTTTGTAAGAGAAAAAAAATACTAAAGGTTGTTTTTATGGCCTTTTTTTGCGGCCAATGAATGGGTGGGGGTGGGAAAGGGGGAGCCTGTTGCCACAACAGGGTGCCTAGCAGCGCAGTAAAATAACAAATTTATTGAACAAATTAAACGCTTTGATAGACTTCACCCGCTGACAAGACAAGGGGCAGACATAGTAGGCAGTTGGTAACTTTTACTTCGACATAAGAGATCTATTAACCTAGTGAGAACTCATATTTTGATAAGACAGACAAAATGAGTCTGCAGGAATGCCCACCATCTCATGTGTGCAATGTCCAGCTAAATGTGGATCCATCGGAACGGCCTAGGGTGGAAACGGGTTGCGGACCGGCATATGATGGTCGCAGTACTGAATCGGAGCCCCATGACAATGAGGAATGTTGTGTGGAACTGGAGAATGTGACAGTCAAGTTTCACATTTCCCAGTCACAGATTGTGGCCCAGGTGTATCCCAATTGCATGACCATGTCGGAGGTTAAGCAAGACATGGCTCGCAAATTTGAAGTGTCACCCGAATCATTGGTGCTTAAGCAGTCTGGACGCATTCTATGCGATTCTGTGGCCATAAACTCAACTAAATTTGATAGTTTTGGTATACACGAATTCAATTTGGAGCTGCTTGGAGCAGGGGTTACAAAAGATGGCGATGACAGTGCGATTTCGGTTCCCAAATTGGATCTAAATGTGTATTACGAGTAAGTAGGACAGTGAGTGGATTAAAAGAGTCCTAGTTAATAATAGTTATTCGGACTGCCAGCAAACATCGTTTGCCGGATTTCATTACCGTGCATATACCTGGAGAAGACACCGAGGATGGACAGGCTAGGCATGTGCTGGTCGAGATTGAGAATGCAGCCATTGTGAAGCCTTTCCTTTGTGGCTACCGGGATAAGGTCAGCGGTAAGGAGTATCTAGATGCATTCACCCAAACTGGACCATATTTTGATAAACTAAAGTATAGACGCTACAGATCTCGAGATACCCAAACCTGGGAGCACAAAGAGAAGACTTTGGTAAGCAGAAAAAAATCCATCATTATCAGGTGACTAAAGTCCAACTTTTATAATTTAGAATACGGCCCATGAGCAATCTGTGCAATGTTTTCTTGATGGTGTCAATGTTCTATATGTGTCCGCTGCCACAGACTTTACCATTGTGCCAGGCAAGTATCAAAGTTTCGCTCAAAAGGAACGCGCCGAGCGCAAACTTCAAAAGATTCTGCTCATACAACGAAATTGGCGTCGCTGGATATTGTGGAAATATATACACTTACGTGCCCAGGAATATCGTCGCTTGGTAAGCAATCGGGAAGACGAACAGAAACGCTATGAGCAGTGTGTGGAACAGCGTGTGGAGCGACATCAGGCCATAAAGCAGTTCCCTCGCACCAAGGATGACTTTGATCTTCTCTATGCAGAAGTTGGTCGTTGGAAGCGAGCAGAACTAAAACGCATAGTGTCCCAATATGAGGGACCAGCTCGCATTGCGGAGGTGAACATTCTCTTGGACAAGGAAATCCAAATGCTCAACGGTGTAGATCGTCAGCGTCGATTGGTTTACCTGGCCATGGAGGACTTCCGCAAAGACCAATTGCTGAAGAAAATGGGCAAACCCATTGAATGGATAGGCTATAAAGATTGCAAGATACATTTAGATTTGCTAAGCACACAGCGTGTGCGGTTTCTCACAGAAGTCTACAAAGATTTGAGGAAACCATTAAAGAAAGACGATCGATTGCAGCTCCTAAGACGCGTCTTGGAGCTGCTAATGGAGGAAACATGTTTTCCCAAATTTCCCGAGGTTTGGTAATCAGTCACTTACTTGAAGATTTTCCATTCAATATTTTACTGTTTCAGCTGTTTGATTTGTTCGATCGCGAGAAGAATTTACTTCTCTATGCAAAGTCAAGTGATGTTGAAATATTGCGCAAACGTCAAAATATTCTCTTCTTCGATTTGATAAAGTTTCAGAAGCGCGGACGAACTGAAAGTAAGTAGACGGAAACTGTTGCCATCCTTTCTAATCCTTACTCTCTCACTCCTTTATGGCAGAGGTTCCTTCGCGCATGTGCATTGTGTGTAAGAAGGTCAAATCATATAGCGATTTTGCTATACGCACTCGGCAGAGTCATGTGGACACTTGCAAGAGTTGCTACTACCTTAAGGTGAGTAGAGTATACAGATTGTCAGCAATTTCTTAGATGAGGCGTTTGTCCAAGTAGATGACTGCCACGGAGAATACGGTGTATCAGGCAATTCTACGTTGCATACAGCGAGATGAGCGTAAACGAAAGTGCGCCACATCCTTTGCCTTTGTCCTTCAGCCGGACGATGTGCGACATATCATAGATAAAATATGGCATGGCCATTCGGCAGTTAGTAAATCAGAGAATCTCAGTGAGTTGCGGTAAGTTCTATGGAATGAAACATGTTAATAAAATCAAGTCTAAAACATTTTCCAATTGTTTAGATTACCTCGTTGGAATAAAAGCGATGATTGGGCTCCTTGGAATTGCATTTGCCTCACCGAACGTGAGACTCGCGATCATTATAAGATCGAAGACATCGAAAAGATATATGATCCCAAGTTTATTCTTCATATAAGTAATTGCCATATGCTGGCCCGTAGTTTATTCCATACACTGGCTGCCGTGGCCACTGAATTCCAGGAAACTGGCCAATGGTGGAGAGTGGGCATGAATAAACAGCGTTCCAGTAACTTGGATGAGGTATAAGTATCAATAGAATTTTACCATAAAATATATAAATTTTATGTTCTAATATAAAAGACAAACGCTATCTCGATTAATCTTCTCTTTGACAATGCTAAAATATCAATTTAATTTTAAAAAAACAAAACAATCTGCTTGTTTAGTTTATAATTCACTCGCCTAATTATTAATTTACAAAACAAATGTTGTTTAAACAAGTTCATTTTATAGAGAAAAACATTACGAAAAATAGATAAAATTAAAAATCTTCACTCATTTATTTGCTACTAACAATGGCCTTAAACTTTGCCTCCAAATACTGGACACGCTTCAGTAATTTGTCACTAGTGTTGAATTCATTATAGGGCACTGGTATAACATGATATCCACTCTTCTCCAGCAAATCAAATGCTAGATTCGTTATTCCGCTGGCACTGCGATGGGAACCATGGCAAATGTCATGGAAATCGACCACCATTAAAGCAACTCTGAAAGTAAAAGAAAATTAATATGAGTATCAGATAATAAGTAAACTAACATACCGAATAGCTTGGGCATTCTCTTTGTCCAAAGGCAGGGGGTTTCTGTTTGCATCAAACTGGCAAAGGGCATCTGAAAAATACATTTCATTATCATCAAAGAAACTGGAAAAGGATTAAGCACTTTGCTTACCTATCAGAAATCCCATTTTGCTGTCCACCGAACTCTGAACATAATTGCTGGCCGGCAGCAAACTTTTAAGCGCATCTAACATGCCATTGACCAGAATCTGTTTGGATTTGGTATGCGCCATGGGTACATTGTAGACAGGACTGTCAGCTGGGAGGAGTCCACCTTTATAGTCTTTAGACAATAAATGGGCATAGCTGTTCAAATTCAAAAGCCTCATTTTGGAAGTAGGCGTCAGGCCGGTCTTATCCTTTTCCAGTTTCTGCAAGAATTCCTCACTAAATGTAAAAAGAAATTAATTTAAATAATGCTCAATCAAGTATATAAATGTGAACCTACTTTAGAACGGATTCCAATTGGCTGTGGTCGACTATACCGAGCATTGTCAGGGACCAAATATAATTTAACCAATCCGATTGTTTTGTGAAATCGTCTCGTACGATGGATTTTACAAGACTCTTGCCGACCTCCTCAATTTGTGAGCTCTTGAAATTCAGAAGGGCCGAGGTAAGGAAATACGCGCTGAGATCTTGAGGTCGACAGATTTCGCTGTTTTTCAAGAGCCATTGTGTCAGGGACTCCAAAATGTCTAAAAATCAAATTCATTGTAGGCATAGAATTTACCAATAAGCTAGAAAAAACTTACCCAAATCTCGATAACGTAGAATACCAAGGCTTGTTAGAATGGATCCAACGACTGCTGACTTATCCAGATTTTTGGGCAATGCTGTCTGCACATCGGCACATACCTTAGCGCCTAATACAGAGTCCTGGAAATTGAGAGTAGACATGGCATAGAGCACATCCGCTGATTGTTTCAGATCCAACTGTTCAGAGGAACTGCTTATATTGAAGGCCAAGGATCGTAACAGTGGTGTACTACGGCGTTTACGCTGGGCCAGAGTGCTCATAACTTTAACCATTTGAGGCAGGCTTATGCTGGCTATCAGTTTGGCAGCCTCATCGTCTCCGGCAACGCCGAGGACTGTATTTAGATCATCTGTACGAAAGCCAGAAATGCGCTTTGAGCTATTGCCATCCCCAGCAGCCGCCTTGTTGCCGTTTCCATTTTTGGGCACTGTTCGTCCCAGCATTCGGCAGATACGCAGAAATCTTGTATCATTTTCAAACTCGGATATTTTTACACGATTTACTGTGCTCCATTCGGCCAGAATGGAGACAATCCTTAGGGCATGTTTGCGGGAAAATCCGGTGTTGTTCTCGGTTATGCCCAGGAGTCCATTAACTGTTTTTGCTTTCACAATGCGTTCGTCAATGTTATTAGAGGCGGCAACGGCGGCGGGGCTAGCCTTGTCATTGTTCTCATTGCGCAGGGACTCGAAGGCGGCGGCAACCATTTGACCTGCAACCATAACACTAATCAGAACAGATCAGGCGTCAATTCCGCTTACTATACGTCACCTTTCGGTTTCCGTTCCTTCTCCGGTGCCGGCGTGTTGGAACGTGTTTCTGCGCCTTGCTCCTGTTCCTGGCCACTGGTAGGCGCTAGTGGAGCACTCGCAGCCGTCCGGGCGTTGCTGCTGTACGCGACATGTCTATATAGTTGTGTAGATATGCGACCGGCAAAGCGTTGGAGCCCCCACATGTTTAATTCGAAATTCCACTTTACGCTGCAAGACCAAGAGCAATAAGTTTACATAACCTTTTTGTTTACGTTTTTTTCACAGTCCAAAATCGCCCATCGAGGCAAGATGCAGTTGACACCAATCGCTCAGTTACAGACCAATCTTCAAATTATATCGCGGGTTTCATTTAAAAATTCACGAAATTAACAATAATTAAAACTTGCCTCCTGTTAGAAAAAAATCTTTTTTGCGGCTCAGCTGATGGCACGGCGAGGGCGAAACAACAACAACGGTGCCATCACTAGCTCGAACAGTGTCACCACACCGTTTTGACTCCAAAAGTAGGCAACGATTTTGTTTCGATAACAAATCTCCGTTTTTAACCGATAGTTGATTATGTATCGAAGTTTTGGTCCCATACCGATACCTGTTTGCCGGCAACTCATAAATATTCAAATGTTCAGCGTTAGCCACTGAAGCTATTATTATTGTTGCATTCGGTGGACCGTTGTATAGCAAAGTTTAAGCTTTTGCATACTTAAATGTCTTTCAAGAAATAAATCAATTCCAATGAGATCTTGACAGCAGTCTTGGCCATTCCACTTTGATGACTCTTTTGAAGAGTTTAAAAATAAATTAGTTCCCAAATGATTAATCAGTTCAATTAACGACAAATCAGAACAATATTTCATACATTTCAATAAAAAGCGTTGTATTTATTTATAAGATTACAATGAAAAGATTGCATATAAATTATCATAAGGTATGGAAACACAAGAGCTGTTCTTAAAAGACATATGAAATAAATAAGATCTAAATTAAAATTTATTTATATAATTTTTATTTTTTTTTTTTCTGTTTTTATTAAATTAAATACTTAAAAGCTACAATTATATTTAGGAGATAATATATATCTAAAGGGGGTTTGTTCATATTTATTCATGTATTTATAGCGTATTTCTAAAGCTCAAGTGACTGAAAATTGTCCAATTTAATATGTCTCTAGGATTAATATTTATTATTATTATTTTTTTAATATCAACGCGGCTTGCTGATAGTTTGAAAAAAAATTGTGTTCTCTACTAAGGATTTTCAGTCAGTCGAGCAATAGCCATAGCTTACAATTTTTTTTGTATTTGCATATTTTACTTTTTAGTTTTTATCAGTTGATCTAAAAAAAGTTCTATTACATATGTAAACTACCATTCTTCATTCACTACCAAAAAATGGCATTTGTGCAGAATTCAGCTCAAATGCTTTGAAGCTAATTTTAAAATCAATCCGTTAAAAACTATGCAATTGTTCGTGATTCGTTTTCCTTTTTTTTTTTTTTTTGTAAAATTGCTATAAAAACTAGTTTCGTTCGTTTCTCCATTATACACGACGTACACATTATATATTTTTGTATATAAAAGTATAAAAGCTTGGAAAAGTTAAAGAGAAGATTGTTTCCATGTCCTAAACTTCAACTAAATTTTTCAATTCAAATCTGATGCGTATGTTCGTTAGGCGGATCTCGTTGCTCTTACAACAAAAGAAGACTAGAAGCAACAATTATACACAAAAAAAAATTAATAATGTTTAAAAAATAAAGTGACTAAAATACTACAAAAGCGCATTTGAAGAAAAGATATTGCTATTAAAAAACAAACAAAAAAATAGAAACGATTTGCCGAGTAGCCAAACGGCGCGCCTATTTAGCTTCGTAACGCCATTGATTGCACCTGATCGGATGATGGTAATATATTTGATTTGATATTTGAGAGTCTCCTGAAAGCGATTGGGCGATTGCACAATGAACGGCCTTACAAGGCATGCGCGACGTTGCTATTGGTTTACAAATACATTAAGTAATTCATCATATTTTTCATTCCTTTGTTATGTTAGTGAGCGCATTCTAAATTAATTGCACCTATACTAAGTATACAGTACAATATCACTGGTTGCTTCGTCAACGTAACCTAATCCGAAACAAATTGGCGTAACTCAATTGAACGAGTGCGGATGATATCGACGAAGGGGGTCATGCGATATATATTTTTCTTTTTCCCATTATTCCATTAGTTTTGGCACCTAAGTTATTCTGTATTTTCTGTTCTGGTTCTAAATCGGGTTTCTATTGCCTGTTTTTTTTTTTTTGGGTCTTTCTGTGTGTGCGTTTTAGTGGATTGGTTTGTGATTGTTTGTCTGCAGGGCTTAAAAATTAGTTAAAATTATATTTAGTGAGCATGGCTGGTGGTTCATCTTTTGCGTCCCGATGCCACGGCTGCCATCACTTGCTGCATTGTTGGCTCAGGGACACATTGTTGTGGGTCACACTTCATCTTGCCATCGCCGCCGCAACTGAAAATGGTTAGAGGGGTTGGGAAGAAGGGGATAATTAATAACAGATTTCGATTTCGATTTTATGGGTGGGGGCACAATAAGCGTTAAGAGTTATACTCACGTGCAGCTGATGCAGGGACCACTCGTCGACTCGATGGGCTCGCCCACCCTGTAGGAACGGCCGTTGATGAGGCAACCGGTGTGCTTCACTGCATCACCGTGGGAGTAGTTGAGGAAATGCGGGGGCAGTGTGGTGCTTGTGGTTGTCGTGCTTGTCGTTATGTTAAGCACAGCCGCCATCGAAACGGGGCATTCGTAGCGAGGACAGCAGAATCCAGAGATAGGTTCTTCGTGACAGCCGGCAATTGGAGGTGGGCAAGATTGTTGCAGGCAGATGATGTCACTTCTGAAGCAGAAACAGAAGTCGCAAGGATCGTCACGTGGTATTTGCTGGGCGGACACGTAAAGTTTGCCAGCATATCGGCAGGTGCCTGGACCGAATACTTCTTCTTCATCATATTCGTCCTCGTATTGTGGTGGATTTCCATAGCTTGGTGGTGTAATGGGCTCGTGGTGTGGACTAGACACTGCAGTCGTGGGACTATGTGGTTCCTCTGTTGTGGTGCTTGTAGTAGATGGGGTTGTTGGCTCTTCTGTGATCTGTTTGGTAGGAGTGGTCTCAGATTCGCCTTCCTCGCCGACTCTATCATCAATGGCTGGGATCTTTGTGGTACTGGGCAATTGGAATAGTGGATGCACTGTCGAAACAAGGGGCGTTTCGACATGTTCTGTGGCAACTTCTTCACTTGAGGTTTCGGCAGATGTTTCATCATGGGCTGCGGGCGCTGCTGTTGTCTGAGGAATTTCCGAAACCACAGCGGGCACTTCAGGCTCATGATCTTCGGGTTTCTTCTCGCCGGATTCGGTGACTGGCTCTTCAGATTCTGCAGAATCGTCGCTGTCCTCATCCTTGCGTGAGGGTTCAGTTGCTGGAATCTTCTCCTCTTCGGATTCGACCGATTCACCTCCATCCTCCGTAGAGTCAAGGCTAGGCTGAACTCCAGCTGAAGCTTCGGTGGTCTTGTCCTCCTCGTGGGTTGGCTTGATGGTATGAATTTCCGTTTCGGGTATTTCGGTTGACTTCTCAGACTCAGATGTGGGGCTAGCTGTTGATGACTCGATCTCATCTGCCTTGACTGGAGCTTCTGGAATTTTGTCTGTGGTTTGCTCTTGGATTGGTGGCCTATGTTTTCCACCTGAAGCCTTCTCAGTTGTGTCTTCAGATTCAATATCGCCTGATTCGGTACTCTCTTCGCCCACATCTTCTGATGGCTGAGGTTGTTGACTAGGTTTGCTTGTTACTGTAATGGCATCATCAACAGGAGCACCTGTGACTGGAGTCTTTTCAGAGTCTTCGGAAGAAGCTGTGGCAGTCTCAGGCTGAACAGTAGGATATTCTTCGTCTCCAGAGTGAGGTGCCACAGTCTGGGACATGACCTCATCCATGGGCTTCTTGTCGAATTCTTCAGCAGCTGGAGCATCAAATGGAGCAACAGTGGAGCCAGTTTCAATGGCGACAGGTGATTCGGTTGTAGGAACAATGGGCGCACCATCTTTGCTTTCCTCATCCTTATCTGAGGGAGCTGCCGACGTGCTTGATTCTGCGACATCAGCTTCTTTCTTGTCATCAACAGGTGACACTGTTGTGGCCTTCTTATCATCAGCATCAGAATCATCATCATCACTAGTGATTGGTACTGATGGACTGGGTGCAGATGTTGTTTCTTGATCTTGACCTTCTTCAGAGGGTTCTTTTTCGTCTGAAGGCACTTTGTGGTCTTCTTGAGCTGGTTGCACAGTTGTCGGTTCCTGTTCATCTTTGGAAGGTTCCTTGTCAGAGGTCTTCTTATCATCAGTTGGCTCCTTGTCAGACTCCTCAGATGATGGTACAGTTGTTGCTTCAGGTTCTTGCTCGGAAGGCTTCTTTTCATCAGTCTTTGTGTCATCATCGCGTTCTTCATCAGATTCTTCAGCTGATGGAACAGTTGTTGCTTCTTGTTCTTCCTTGGATGGCTCTTTTTCAACTGGTTTCTTATCATCAGCTGGCTTCTCTTCACTCTGTTCAGCTGGGATCGCAGTAGTTGCTTCTTGCTCTTCTTTGGGAGTCTCAGGGTAAACTGGCTTTTTGTCATCGGCTGGCTCCTTGTGACTTTCTTCTGCGGGACTAATAGTGGTAGCTTCTTGTTCAACGGTCTTCTTGTCATCGAAGCGTTCTTCGTCAGATTCTTCAGCTGATGGAACAGTGGTTGCTTCTTGTTCTTCCTTGGGATGCTCCTTTTCAACAATCTTCTTGTCATCGTCGCGTTCTTCGTCAGATTCTTCAGCTGTTGGAACAGTTGTTGCTTCTTGTTCATCCTTAGGAGGCTCCTTTTCAACAGTCTTCTTGTCATCGTGGCGTTCTTCGTCTGATTCCTCAGCTGATGGAACAGTTGTTGCTTCTTGTTCTTCCTTGGATGGCTCCTTTTCAACTGGTTTCTCATCGCCGGCAGGTTTTTCTTCACTCTGTTCAGCTGGGATTGCAGTTGTTGCTTCTTGCTCTCCTTTGGCAATCTCTGGCTCAACTTGTTTCTTGTCATCGGCTGGCTCCTTGTCACTTTCTTCCGCGGGACTAACAGTAGTAGCTGCTTGTTCATCTTTAGAGGGCTCCTTTTCAGATGTCTTCTTGTCTTCGTCGCGCTCTTCGTCAAATTCCTCAGCAGATGGAACAGTTGTTGCTTCGTGTTCTTCCTTAGAGGGCTCCTTCTCAAGTGGTTTCTTGTCACCAGCTGGCTTTTCTTCACTCTCTTCAGCTGGGATGGCAGTTGTTGCTTCTTGCTCTCCTTTCGGAATCTCTGACTCAACTGGTTTCTTATCGTCGGCTGGCTTCTTGTCACTTTCTGCGGGACTAACAGTGGTAGCTTCTTGTTCATCCTTAGAAGGCTCCTTTTCAACGGCCTTCTTGTCATCGTCGAGTTCTTCGTCAGATTCCTCAGCAGATGGAACAGTTGTTGCTTCGTGTTCTTCCTTAGAGGGCTCCTTCTCAAATGGTTTCGTGTCTTGTTCAGGTTTCTTGTCAGCTTCTTCAGTGGATGATATTGTTGTAGCTTCTTGTTCGTCTTTTCCAACTGTCTTTTTGTCATCTTCAGTGGGCAGGACAGTAACAGATTCTGGTTCTTCCTTAGAGGGTTCCTTCTCATATGGTTTCTCTTCCGATTCTGGAATGGTTGCAACTGTGGGCTGTACCTTCTCGTCGTTATCAGCTGCTGGACCACGAGACGTTGAAGAATCTTCACCCTCTTCTTCTGAAGTAGGTGGCTCAGTTGTGGCTTCATCCTCCTTGACTGGTTTCTCTTCAGCTTCAATTTCTGATGCAGGTTTATCCTCTGGAGAAGCAGTTGTGGGTAATGGAACAAATATTTTACTATCGTGAGGTGAAATGGTAGTCGCGGCTTCTTCTGAGCTTTCTTCCTTTTCTTCAGACGAGGGCTTTTCATCCGTTGGTTTCGAAGAGTCTTCTTCAGAAACAGGAGGAACAGTTGTAGGCTTGTCAGAACCTTCAGCAAAGTCATCTGGCACCTTAGTTGGTTCCTCTCCATATATTGGGGATACCGTTGTGGCTTCAACCTTTTCTTCGGGAATCTTGTCAGAACCTTCAGATGGTTTATCTTCAATGGTTGGAATATCGGTAGAAACATCCATTTTGTCATCTTGTGTTGGTCCTGAAGTAGATTCTGGTTCTTTGTCAACTGGAGCACTGGTTGTTTCAATCTCATGCTTAGTTTCTTGCTCCGTGGAAGACGGAATAATTTCCTCAAAGACAGGAAGTTTGGGAATTTCAATATCAACAGAAGGTGCTGCAGTGGTGATGTCCAATGCGTCTTCTTCTGTTGATTTAGAAGGTACTTCTGGTTTCTTCTTGTCAGGTTGTTCGGCAGATATTTCTTCCGTTGAAGATATCTCATCTTCTTCTTCAGAAGGCAAGCCAGGGGTGACGTCCAATTTATCCTCCTTGTCCTTTTCACTTTCTTCAGTAGATGTCGGGGCTTCCTCGTCATAAGGTTTCTTAGTGGCGACTTCGTCCGAAACTGGAGCAGATGTTGTGACATCCAATTCCTTCTCTGGGTATTCTTTGCGTTCATCAGTTGATGGAACATCCTTGTCAACATGAGCAGGAGAAACAGTTGTTGCCCGTTCTGTTTCTGGTTCGACTTCGTTTTCAGCAGAGGCTGCAGGTGAGCTTTCTTCTGAGATTGATGAAGCAGTGGTCGGCAATACATCTTTATCGGCTGCCTGTGGTACATTCGTAACCTCAGCAGATTCTTCTTCTTCAGACGATGGTGCGTCAGTGGAAGTCTTATCAGTAGATGGTACAGGAGCAGCCGTAGCGCCCACTGTATCATCATCGTTAATTTCATTATCTGATTCTGCAGGCAACGTGGTCGATGCTTCGACAGGTTTTTCTTTACCTTCTTCAGAAAGTGGAACAGTTGTTGCAGAAGGCTCTTTCTCGGATGGCTTCTGTTCGATACCAGTCTCGGTAGCGGATTCTTCTTCAATGGGTTTCGTACTCTCATCCTCTGATTTAGCAGGAGCAGCCGTGGTAGGCAATGGTGGCAGGGGCTCAGATTTCTTGTCGCTGTCGGCATCTTCAATTTCGGGTGAAATCGTTGTAGCCTTTGGTGTTTCATCAGATGTCGATGGAGCGATTGTTGTAGGTTTGTCAGAATCTTGAGCTTCAGTGGGTCCGCTGGTAGATGGTTCTGGAATCTTTTCATCAATCGAAACTTCTCCTTCTGGTTTTTCGTCAAGCTTATCTGAGACAGACTCGGTTTTATCTTCCTCGAATACGGGGCCAACGGTAGTTGGTATAATTGTTTCCTGTTCTTTCTTCGGCGCCTCCTCTTCAGTTGGTTTTTGATCTGTGGATGAAGGTGGAGTCTGACCAGAAGGCTCCTCTGGAGTCTTTTTAGTAACTTCATCAATAGTTGGCTCTTCAATTTCTTCATCCGCCTCAGGTTTGTGCTCCGGCTTCGTTTCAACAGGCTTTTGAGTCTTCTGTTGAATTGTTTTCTTATCTTCTGGCTTCTCATCAGTTGGTTTTTCATCTGCAGCCACTGTTGTTGCTTCTGGTACTTCCTCATCAGGCTTGACGTGTGACATTGGTTTCTCAGTTATGCCAGAAGGCATAATAACATCCTTGGGAATTTCTTCTGTGCTACTGTCCAATTCACTGTCATCGACAGGCTTAGCAGTTGTGGCTTCCTCCTTCTCATCCTCGCAAATGTAAGTTGGGCAGCAACCATCAAGGAGGTCAGTAGCCAGGATGCACTTCTCTCTGTTTTCGGGAATTTTGCATTCCATTGGCTGGCAAGAAACAATGCTGCTGACGCACTTGCAGGATACATCACAGGGTGTTGTTGTGGGTACGCTTGTGTTATTGGCATACGTTTTGCCTTCAACCAAACAGTCACCTTCTCCTGGTATGACTGCTGGCAGGTGCATGTCAGGAAGTTCTTCGGAGGAACTTTCTTCTTCAGTGGGCTCCACAGTAGTTTTCTCAGGCACAAAGTCATCACGGTTATCGATTGAAGCAACCGTTGGTTGAGCAGTACTACTTGATTCGCCCTCCACATCACTGGTGGTAGTCTTTGACGGTTTCGAGGGGACTTCTTCAGCTGATGCCTCTGTACTGGCCTCCTCAGTATCAAGCTTAGGAGCACCGGTGCTAGGAATAGCCTCTGGGACTTCAGTTGAATCTGATTCACCGGCAGGTGGTAGATAAACTCCCTTTGGTTTATCGGTTGAGACAGCCTCATCTTGCTCTGGGACTGCAGTAGTGTCCTCAGATTCAAGGACCGATGGCGCAATCTCGGATTTAGTGGGAACTTGTTGTGTGCTTTCTTCTTCTTCTTCCAAAGTGGGTTGCTCGTGTTTGTCGAGTGGTGTACTTGTGGATGGTACAATTTCTTCATCTTCTTTCTCTGCTGAAGTTGTTGATGTGCCATCCTTTGGTTTCTCGGTTGATGTAGCCAAAGAATCGTCGCTTTCGGGCAAACGGTCAGTGGATTCCTCAGTATCCTTAGGGGCTTCAGTTTGTTCCTCTTCGTGGGATGATTCTTTATCGGTTTCCTGCTTGTCAGTCTCAGTGGGCAATGTCGTTGTTTCTTTATCATCAGCATGGGCCGGTGCACTAGTTGTGCTGTCTGTGGCCGGTTCATCTTTCTTGGGAACTTCTTCTGTGCTAATACCTTCAGTAGATGAGAAGACTGGAGAGCCAATCGTTGTTGAGTCTTCCTCCTTATCTTTAGTGTCATCTTCATCTTCCTGCTCTGCAGACAAGTCAGTTGTACTCTCAACTTTGTCTGTTTGTTGCTCCACAGATTTCGGTGTAGTTGGCTTGGCAGACTCATCTTCGTCACTGCTAGTCGCTGGAGTTGTGGGCTTTGCAATGTCTTCTTCGCTTGAATCGGACACTTGGCCAGCAGGAGTCGTTTCCTTAACAACTTCCTCATCTGTAAATATGGGCGATGCTGTTGTAACAATATCATCTTCACGTTCACCGCTACCCAGATCTGAGTCAATTGTAGGTTTGGCCAGGTCCTTTTTGCTATCAGCAGCGGGTGTTGATGTCTTAATTTCGTCGTCTTCAGCTTCACTACTAGACTGTTCAGTCTCAGGTGTTGTTTCGTTGACGATTTCATCTTGCTCAGAAGAGGGAGTTGTTTCCTTGACCGTTTCATCTGGTTCGGCGGATGGAGTGGTAGCTTTGACGGTTTCGTCTGGTTTCTTTTCACCACTGGCTTCTTCGGTATGATCTTCAATCGCATCATTAATTTCGTCTTCACCACTTCCTTCCTCAACCGAAGGTGATGTTGTGGGTTTAACCAATTCCTCGTCAGAACTAACCTTTTCTGCAGAAGCAGGTGTTGTGGGTGGAACAATTTCCTTCTCGCCACTACCAACGTCATCAGTCTTAGATGGTTGGGACTCATCTTCCTTCTCACTTGATTCTGCAGGTGGTGTTGTCTTGACCACATTTTCCTCTTCAGTTTCTCCTTCGCCGCTGGCATCATCAACTGGTGCTGCAGGCGCCTTTTCGGTTGAGCTTGGAACATCGATTCTGCTATCAGCGACAACGGTTGAAGACTCTGGTTCAAAGGTGAAGTCCTTCTCATCGGTTGCCCGAATCGGAGCGCTTGTTGTTGTGCTTGTGGATGTTGTAGTATCACTATCCTCCTCAGCTTCACCGCTACCCAAATCCTCAGACGGTATATCAGTAGCGCTTTCCTTTTCCTTCTCAGTTTCTTCGTCATCAATGTGCTTTTGCAGATCAACATCCTCCTTGGGGATCTCACCGTGAATGTCCTTAGCAGGAGCTGAAGTTGTGACTTCAACTTCATCTTCCTCAGTATCCTTGGGCACGGAAGTAACCGCAATGATTTCTGTAGTTGCACTATCATCCTCACAAATATAATTGCTGGGACAGCACTCGCCTTCGGCTGCTGGCATGGCCTTGCAGGACTTGCCGAATGAGGCCACCATGGGCATTTCACATTGCTGGACGGCACAGACAATATCGCCACGCATGCAATAGCAATGCTCACAAGCGTTTTTGCCCTTAATCGAAGCTCCATCGGCAAAGACATCGCCATTGTGTATACAATCGGTTGAGACGGCAGGCGTCATGGTCGATGTTAGTATAAAGCCAGGTGTAGGACGCACAGTGGTTGTTGTGGTAGAATGATCCTCCAGTTCGAGTACATCGTTTTCGTGATCTGCAATGAGGATATAAATGAGCAATTTGCTAATCCCACCAGCAAGATTCAACAACTTACCGCAACTATAACGCACTGGACAACAAGAGCCCTTATTGTAGATGGGTGTGCAGCCCTCCACATGCAGTGTGCACTCTTGCATGACACATTTAGTCTGATTATTAATGCAATAGCACAGCTCACATGGTTTATTTGGATTCGATGGCACTTGGGCGCCTTCTGGATAGAATTTCTCCTCAATACTGCAACCAAATTTCTCGGGTATGCTCAATTCAGTGCCGGGTTCGGGCAGATGGTATGGTACATCAACAGGAACTGCATAAGATCAAATAAAACGATGAGTATTTCATTAGCCCCCAAGATCTGTCACAACTTACCCTCTGGACAAGTTATAATGGGGCAACATTGGTCCTCCCGTTTCTCCACAATGCAATCGTGCCCAATCGGTTTTGTGAACGGGCAGACGCGGAGATAGCACATGAGCATACGATTGTGGCAGGTGCAGTTAAGACACGGCTCATTGGTCATGATGCGATCGCCCTCGTTATAGTGGGCATAGTTGTAGTAGCAGCCTTCTGCAAGTAATTTAGAAAATACAATCTCACATTATGAACTGCATGATGCATGCTTCTAACTAGACCAGAGCCTGGGAAGATTTTGCCCCTCTCCAAAACAATGGCTGGGTCTTTGCCAACCTAATAGATTCTATATATTAGCCATGCAAACGGGCCAACTTACACTCCCATTCATGTGGGCTACTATGTCAAATGGGCCTATAAATTAAACTTAGCGCCATCAACTGTCATAACTCCATTGAACGTGCCAAGCCAAGTAGTCGACAATTTTTTATTGCTCATCAATGTCGTTAAACAAAAACGCAAATTCCAGCGAGTTTAACACCGTAATTTAACATATGCACACTCGTCTGTCCATCTGTCTGTCTGTCGGTTTGTCTCTCTGACTACCTAATTTAGTGACGTCCACCCGCAATAAATTTCACATCCACTCATCATTAACACGTTAAGCTCCGACAACCTGTCTCACGGCATGGCTAGACCATTTTTTTGATTGAAATCTTTTGGCGTCTTTTGTCTGTCTGGCGCTCACGTTTTCCACATAACTCGTAAAAAACGAAAAAAAAAAACCAAAACAGCTATGCTTATGTATATCTTTATGTTTCAATTTGTTGTTCCCTGACTACTTTTCACACCTCATCTAACTGGTTAATGGAGCTGCGGTCAGGGCTTATGACAGCTCTGTGATTGAGAATGGTCAGCGCTCGATTTGGTTTGATTTGATTTAAGCCTGATTAGCGGCTTAACGCGTTTTAATATTTTCAAATTAATGTCAATCGGACAAAATGCTAAGCAGTTTATGTATTTAATTAAATACCAAAAAAACAAAATGCTAAGCAGTATATGTATTTAATTAAATACCATTTAAATACCAAAAATCTTAATACAAGTTTCCAAGTTTTCTGTCTTTTGGAAATATTATTTGGCAAGTGTTTTTTGAGAGGTGAGTATTTAAATTGCTGCTTAATTATTTAATTGTTTAAAGTAGATATTTCCTGGCTATTAACTAATTTACAGAAGTTTCGAAATTTAAGGCCAAGTGCTTTTGGGCCGCAATTAAAGTGTCCCTTTCGTTTCGTTGTGTGAGATTAAAAGGAATTTCCCTTGTTTTCTTACCCGAATACTGTTGGATCTCTGTGTATTCCTGCAACGGTGCTGTAAATAGAAGAAAGGAAATTGTTGTAGTTGTTGTTTTATTGTTAGTTTATGAAATGCCATGGTTACTTTTTGCCTCTATTACGATAGAATTTTATGATGGCCATATCCGTTAGCCATGGCCATAATAAATTCATTTATCTATTGCAGCAAATGCCAAACTCTAATTGTGGCTGCATGCAATTGAAATTAGACTTTGGACATGGCTTTGGCCTAACTTGCGTAGGCCAACAGCAGCAGCAGCAACAGGCTCTAGCTCCTGTTGAGCAGAATGGCCATGCAACTCTATGTGCCTTAGCCTGATAACAGGGCCCCCAGATGCCGCTGGTTGCCGGTAGCAATGAAATTGCATTGCCCCAAGGTTGGCTTTGTGTGCGTGCAACGTGTTATTACCACATAATCAAAATGTAGCCAAGCTGCTGCTGCTGCAACAACAACAGAATATCCCAGAAATAATGGCACATACATGTACCTGGTTCTAAACATAGTTAACCTGCGTGTGTCCCACACTGGGCCAAGAGGAAAGAGCCTCTGAAAAATGGCTGAAACAAATTGTTTAAGCTGACAGTTAGCCTCTTTGGTCACTTGCTGTTGCTTGTGTCCAGAGGTAAAAATGATTTGACAAATTGCATTTTTATGAATTGCAGTTTGTTGCTGTTGCTGCTGTTGTTGTGTTGCCTGTGGTCTACACCATACCGATGATTAATTGCCCGCAGTTGAAGAGTGGACAATTTAACACATATTTCATTAGAGTGATTTAATTTCCGCATACTAAGAAGAGGAAGGAGATGAAGGTGGGAGATGGGAGCGGGTCTCTAGTATACATTTAATAGAAATGCAAACCCTTTAGAGTTTAGTTTGGCAACAATGTGAACGGCAAATTATGTTCAGTATATGGACGTGTATGAGACCAACTTATGACCAAGTCATCAAGCTACAAATAGAAGTAGCAATTGCTTTCTCTCTCTAACTCTGGGGCTCTGGCATCAGAGTACAAAACTAACGGATGTAAATTACATTTTATGCGGTAAGAACAACAACACGACCGACCGACCAACCGACCGAACGAACCTGGCAACGCATAAAAATTCACACATTAACTGTTAAGGATTGCCAGACATGAAGAGGAAGATGGAGGAGCTCGAGAAGGAAGAGATATTCGCCACTTGACTGGCTCTGGCTTTGGCTTTGGCAGTGTGAAGAATTTTTGGCGGAGTAGGAGGAGAAGGCAATGGGAGTCAATCATGTAGCCGGTTCGCAGTCGCCCTCTCCCCTCCATCCCTCCACACCATCACACAGCCTACCCCATTTACCCACCCTGCAATCTTGTTGTAATGCAAACTTATGCAACAATTTTCTGCTGTGCAAGTGCAACAACTAAAACAAGGCAACATACATCATCATGATGACCAAGAGACGGCGGCTGGTTGACGACTACAACGACGGCGACGGCGACAAGGATGATGATGATCATGATGAAGTTGATGGTACACATCAAACATGGTCGTGTCGGTCCAACAAACAGAAGTCAGTCAGTCAGTCAGTCAGTTAGTCAAAGAAGCTAGTGCGGCTCCAGCTACATGGCACAACTTCTTCTTCTTCTACTTCTTCTACTCTCTACTCTGCATCGTGTACTTAAGCTGCAGCCAAAGTTGTTGGCGGCGGCGTTGGTTGTTGCTCGCGGTCTTGGTTTGGTCGCGCGAGTCGTGCATTTTGTTTATTCTAGGAAAGCGCGCTCACATCGCCTCCTCATCGACTCTTCCACCGTGCCATCCCATCCCATCCCATCCGATCTCCACCTAAACGTGGCCATGGCTGGATGGTCTGGGCCAAAACTGATGCTGCCACCAAGTTGAATGACCCGGGCGCGCATGTGTGCAAAAATGTGTACACAAACCATAAAATACAAGCCACAAACACAAGCAGCATAAGTAGGCCTAGGTGCCGTAGCTGGTTAGTTAGTAGTAGTTGCCAGAGCTGGAGCTGTGTAGCTGGAGCTTATATTATCCAGAATGGATAGAAACAGAATTCAGAGTCCAGAGTCACATAGTCACAGGCCAAGGCGCAGGCACGCCTTTTGCTGGTTACGCTTTATTATTTAGTGATGTAGGTGGACCCAAGACTATGGTGCGGCGGGTCGTGGGGTGGGGGTGGACCTTCCCAAGCAGTTGTCAAAAAAAGTAGAAGTTTTTCAAAATATTTGGTTGATGGCAATTGTTTTTATATATACTACTCCTTCTCGTTCTGTAGCTTAATCTTTGACTTTTCCATTTCGGGGCTCTATGCGGAAACGCGCAAAAGACAGAAGTGAAAATATTTGCCATGCCACAAATATTTCACAGATTACAAAATAAACACAAATCTTCTTCAGTTGAATGTGTGTGTGATGTGTGCGTGTGTATTTTACCGCTACTTGCAGCTGCAACAACGAGGACGACGAAGACGACGACGACGACCACACCCACAGTAACAAAGTCTGATCGAGCTGATTCCCACCAGCAATGGAAGAGTTCTTTACATTTTTATCGCTTTCGCCCCCATTTGAGTGGCAGGGACGGATCAAGTCCAGTTGGGGCTTAATGAAAAGGCCAATTGAGGTTTTCTTAGCTCAGATTTTCTCACTTTTTATTGTTCAGCCATGTAAATTTAATCAATATTAGCTTCTTCACCCGGGGAATGGCTATAAATCGATTTATAATTGCCATCTCACAGCAAAGGAATCGAAAATTATCCCAGATGAAAAGGAAGTAGTAGTCGAAGAGGAATATGCAGAAGCATGCAAATGCTTTTAATGGACTTTGCTTGCGAAAAACAATTTCCATTTTCTATGGCCTTGATCACATAATTTCCATAATGCCGAGAGTCGATCAATATGGAATGAGCGACAAGCTAACAACCCAGCCCAAGCCGCGGAGTCGGACCCAATGCCAGTGCCAGACCCAGAACCAAGACCTATGTAGACTTCTGCGGCATATCATGTCCATGCATCAGTGCTGAAAGTTGCCGCCGGCAGCCACTG
This sequence comes from Drosophila tropicalis, assembly GCF_018151085.1. Lineage (NCBI taxonomy): Eukaryota > Metazoa > Arthropoda > Insecta > Diptera > Drosophilidae > Drosophila > Drosophila tropicalis. The sequence goes on from NW_027173374.1 coordinate 1,279,569, forward strand.
CAGAAACCTAAGAAACATGGGGCATAATATGGAGAGGCGCCCTAACAATGCAACAACTGCAACTGCAACTGCAACAGGGGCTGCCGCACAGCAAATGAATTTGCGAGTAATTTAACATGATTATGTCGGCGACAAGGTAGCAGAAGCAGCATAAGGCAGCATCAAACAGCAATGTAGACATCGGCAGCATCTCCTAGAGCCAGGCAAACAAACCAAATTGGATGCAGTTGCGCAAGGCTAGGACGTTACCTTAGCTAGAACACTGTGTTTTATTACCTAGCTGATGCGATGCCCTAGCCCCATAGACTCATGATTCGTTCTAAGTAAATTATGCCCGATGGTCATGACGTGGATGCCTTTAAATTGCTGCAATGGAGCAATGTTGCTGCCGTGCATATGAAACAATTACCAAAGAGATAGACCACAACAATCTTGCCTGTCTATACATACCTACTTACATATGTATATGTGTGTATGTGGGGACGTGGACAATGTAATTGCTCGACCAAAATGGGGGCTCCTTCTCATATGCATATGCATATTTATGGGCTGGTTTTGGTCTTGTGGCAATGTCATTAGACAGTCAGTCAGTCAACTTTTGCTTTTGTTTTTGCCCGTGTCCGTATCCAAGTTCGAGTTCGACTGGGACTGGGACTCCTCCTGACTGCTTAATAGATAATAATGACTCTACCGAGTTGGCCTTGGGGCGCTGTAATTAAGCAGTTAAAGGCGGAGTCTCCAGAGGAATAGTTTCCCACAGTTTAAGTAAATCCTAGAGTTTTGCTCACTTTAATGTATCCTGGCTTTGATTTGTTTTGATGGCTTAGCGTGGCTATAATGAGTCCTTCAACTAGCAATCAATCAGTCTGCCTGTATGTCCGTCTTTCTGCCCATGTCTCGAGTCTTGGCTAATCACATAAACATAAACACATATCTACACAGTCTTTGGCATTTAGCTCTTTAGATTTTACAGCTCCTATATGGAGTGGATGGGTGGATGAATGTTGGGGATGTATCATAATTTTTGTTTGCGCAATTTCTTATGGCCCCAAAACCGAACTGGCTTTTCAATGTGGCCTCTCCTTGCTCTGCATTCAATTATTACACCGCTAGCTGCTATTGATAACAGCGCCGCATTGATTACAGCAATTGCCGAAATAACAGGTAAGAGTCATGATCAACCAACGGCAGATTCAGATACAGATTGTAGTTGCTGCTCTGCCTCCTCTCTGACAAGTGATTGATGCATCCATCCATCTATCTATCCATCCAACGTGCCACGACCACGGCCACGGCCACGGCCGGCAATCAGCGGCAACAAGTTTTCAATTGCGCATGCGTAACTGTTTATTAATTTGAGTTGAAGTAGATGTTGCTGGAGATTCCTGAATCATTATGTTGCCGATGTTACTTTGGGCTATCAAAGCGCGTGCCTTTCAAACTCCAGCCACAGAGAGAGAGATGACCATTTTCATGACAAATTCTCACATTTGAAAGCCTTATGGCTAAATTCTCATTTCAATTAACTAAGAATTAATTGCAAGTCGCTTGTTTGGTTTCTTTCCCATTGCGATTTGTATCTTATGATTCTAAACTTGCGTGTTGGTAAGGACAATACATAGGAAACTATCAGAGAATCATAAAATTCAATGACTCCAAGTCGACTTGCTACATCATGTTGATGACGGACCCAAAGGAGATTGAGCAAAGAGCGATAATTAAACAAAGATATTAGATCAAGTCTGACTTGGCATGACCCCCTGCCGCCTTTTGAGTTAGTTGTATGGGCGACATCTGAGAGACACTGCCTGTGGTTGCCATGCGTAAAGGTGCCAGCCAGGCCAGCAAAGAAATGAGTTGACTGAACCCAAAGTACTACTTCATATAGTCAACGTACTAAAGTTACACAATTGAAAGACTTACTCACTGACTTAGTCACTCACTCGCACATAAGTCATTGCACCTGTGATAGCGATCTCTGTGAAAAATGAGGAAGCGCAAGCCATTGCTAATTACCATTCTTTACCCACCGAGAGAGCTTTCATCTTAATAGTGTCAAAATGAATTCTAACACGCCAACAAAAAGTCCAAGTTCCAGTTGCCTGCTCCCTGCTACTCAACGAACCGCGACAAACCTTTCCTACTGGTCAGATGATCGAGCCAAATCTTGTTAGCGTGCTGGCTGAAAACGATTAGTATACACTCAAAGAAAATTCAATTAAATATGAGATTATTCTCATGATAGGAATTCATGTATTCATATATTCACAATATTCGAAAGTCAATGGAAATGCATTTAAATAGAATCTTGTGAATGTCAAGAATGGCATATTAATGCATTTATTTATACTTTTTGCTAACGTTTTCCAATGAAAAGGGCCACAATCTATTGCTGGCTGCTATCATAAACTCTAATTAGCAAAGACTTAAGCTGAACTTGCTCCAAATTTGGGTCAGCCAGTCTGCTAATTGCCATAAATGTGAATAAAAAAAAAAAAACCAACTGGAAATGTTTGTCATTCAATTAACATTTTGAACACGTTTTTTCCTTTGGTTATTTTTTTTTTGGTAAGACGACAATAACGTGTTAGACAAATCAAAATTAGCATATTCACGCCAAAGCCCAAAGAAATTGCATAAAATGCCGAAATACCCAAATTGATATATCTATCTGGTATACATATTTATATATACATATGTTTATGGTATGTGGGGTATCTGTTAAAAACGAGACGAAGTTCAAGTTCAATGACATCAAAACAATAATAGGGAAATGGTAGCAGACAAGAAACACACAGCTATAGCTACTAAAGTATAATCCAGTGCTGGATTTATCAAACGAAGGGGGCCCCACAGGGTGTGAGTACTCTTAATGTTAAATCAAATTTGGTTTGATCTTGCTTGGCTGGTAACAACATTTTAGTTTTGTCATTGGCCCCATTCCTAAATCCGTCCCTGTATAATACCTGTAACAGGTGTTGGCCCCCGCTTGCGGTTGTTGTTGTTGCTTTGTCTCTCTGTCATTTTGCATATCAGTATGAGAAATCGGAGATTATTATGTTTTGTATTACTTAACTTTAGCTCTGTCGTTTTACTCTACTGAACCCGAAATTCATTTGCATTTCAACCTGCATATTAGATAGATAGAGAGAGAGAGGGAGAAAGAGATGGACAGTATTTTGTTAGGTTTGGGTTACCTCTCGTTCCCTCTCTCGCCACCCCCAGCTCTTTGACAGTGGTAAATTACTGCAATTTCATTGAAAACCATTTCATTGTCAAGGTGAAAAGGGGGCAGGGCAGTGCTCTGCATTAGCCATCACCAAAATGAGATGGCCACGAGGGTCGTCGAGGGGGATAGAGACGGAGAGAGAGAGAGATAGATCCAAGGCGTTAATGGGCAAATTGTGTAATTGTAATTGTTATTTTGTTTTCATTTTATTTGTGGGTTTCGGTTTTTTGGTTTTTATGTGTACCGTTACATTTTAAATTGCCGACTGGTTAACCGTAAGCTTATTTACTCTTCTTAATGAAATTAGCCCCCGCCGACCTTGTCGCAGGAAGTTGAAAATTTAATGCTGATAAAAATCAAACCTATCTCTGCCTCTGACTTGTCTGGATTTCCGCCTCCGATTCTTGGGTTCACACGCCGCAGACTCGTTCTTTGCTAACCATTTAATTGGAGTTAAATCAAGTGCACCGCTTTGGCCCTAAATCCAAATGTATGTACACACACACATACATATGTCTGTGTATGTAGGTATCTTGTGGATCTATCCATGTCTGGTCATTGGCCTCGCCCCCACAGCACAGTACAGAGTAAAAATTGGGCTTTTGCGTGGGTGAAATCAAAACAAATTAAGTGGCTGGGGGCCTTTAAGCAATACAAAATGCCCCGCTTTACGAGTATCTCTCAAATTCATGGTCAATTTATCATATTATATGTCTATCTGTTGTAGATACATCTGCCTGATCTTTCTCTCAGTTAAAGTCACAGACAGAGTCACACATTTTCATGATTTGGCCTCAAACAAAAAGCCGATTTTGACAAATTGATGTACATACGTTCATATAAGAACCGACCAAGAGGCCAATGCTGGTGGGCCCAGAGAGAAGTAAAGGAAAGGAAAGTCGTCGAACCGCTTAGCATAAAACGTTTATTTATGGCCAAAAAAATGACAGAAGTTGGAGGCAAACTTCACGGTCATGTGCTATGTGCTTTTGGGCGGCATCTAATTGTGTCACCCGTGGAAAGTTTTCTCCGCCTCATTGGCCAAAATCTGGCCAAAAAGGAACACAGATACGCAGTACCCAGTCTCACGTTTGATGGCGGTTTTCATTTTGGCTGCTTCGTGCGGGCTGCTTAACCCGCAAGTTCGTGATCTCTAACTTGCGTACTTGTTCTCTAAGTGGCTATGAAATTCCTCAGTCACACACACACCATCTTCCATAGCGTGGTCAGCGGACTTTGTCCAGTTTGTTTGCATACCACATACAATGTATGGATGGATGCCATGGGGATGGTATGGGATGGCCACGGCCATCTCTACCCAGTTTTCAGTTCTGTGTCTATTTACATACGAAATATTTACGATCACCTGGCAGAAGACTACCAAACCCAAACCCAAACCGTTGCCTATCAACACGAAGGCGATGGCGAATGGAGAATGGCGACTGCTGCCTGATAAGCAAATCCGCCTTGCCACTTGACATTGAACCTGGCTCTGATGCCGATGTTGGTTCTGCTGCCGTTGCGACTGCTTCGCCTGCTGTTGGCTAAAAATGTTAATTATATGCGCGTGGCTAAGCTGATGACTGGCCAACATCAAATCTTGATTAACGCTGCTGCCTTTAAGTTCTGCCCAGGGCCTGTTGCCAGTGATGATGACGACGACGACGACGACGTTGAAGCTGATGCTGATGACATCAGCGAAGCCATGCAATTAATACCTAACAATAATGATGTGAGCCTGGCCAGAAAGTTCTTCTCCTCATCTGGCACGCACAACACTTTTAAGCCATCGATAGATGGTTAACTCTGTGTATGCCTCTGAGTCTCGTCAGGCTGCTAATACAAGTTAATTAGGCACAGTCAGTCAGTCAGGCAGGCAGTGAGCGAGTGAGTGAGTAGTGATCGTTACTTCCGCAAATTGCCAACAGGCGATTTATCTAACTAAATATATGCGCAATAAACAAAAATATTGAACATCTTCACATTGTCCGACTAATGCTTTTGTAATTGGCTATGGCCAAAAAAAAAAAAACTGGAAAACTTATATACATACACTTAAAACAAGAAAACATAACACTTGTAAGCTCACAACCTTTACACCTTCCTAGATTTCTCACAGTGTATGGATGTTGCGTGTATTTCTAAGTATAAAATAATAATTTTTTAAGGAATCAAAGTTCACTGACTTAGCAGTGACTTCTACTTTGGCCAGTGGTAGCCCGTAGTAGGTGTCAAACATTACAGAAATTTCAGCCATGAAGGTAGAGAAACAGGTGATGCGGTTGATGTTCTTCTTGTTAAAGCAACAAAAAACAGAAAAAAGATGATATACCTATAATAAGCATGAGAAAATGGCAGAAACGAACTCATGCTCAAAAATTGATTGATGAAAACGCCCCATGAACAAAACAGCAAAAAATGAACATAAGCGAATCAAGAGGAAAGGCAAAAACCCAGCTAAAAGTAGAAAAAGTGGCCAACACACGAATTGAAATTGACTTCTTCTTCTCTTGGCTTATAAAATAATGATAATGTCTTGTGGCTACCGACTTTTGGCTCCGTTGACCGACCTTGAGCTTGAATTAAGACTTGAACTCGTTTTGGTTTGCTTTGGGGGGTAAAAGCAAGTGCAATTTAACTGTAAACTATTGGCACGATATCAAAAGAGTTGGCCATAGATAGTTTTTTTAAATGACTGAGCAAACAAATTCAAATGGATTGTTTTTGGAAGGGGGTGGGGGAGGAAGGGGCTTTTGTTATGACGCAAAAGCCACTTGATGTGAAGTAGATATCTCAACATGTTTCAATTTTTAGTCATTTTTTGTTTTTCGCCATATATTGGATATTAATCATGTCCAATATTTGCGTTATTGATTTATTACTAGCGGCTGTCAATAGACTTAGAGAGGAGAGGATGATGATGATGATGATGATGATGATGATGGTTCCTGCCAACTGTTGAGTCATGCCATCTCATACTTGATTTCTATATGTATCTATGTAGTCTATAATGGAACAATTCAATTACCCAGAGCCAGCTGAGAAATACTTATGAGCCGAAGCCGAAGTTCATCAAACTCAAGTGGAGGTATCCCGCCCCGCCACCCCCCCTGCAGACACTCTCGCACATGCAGAGAGCAAGACTCACAGTTGGATATTGGTTTGGACATCCATTAGGCCGTTTTGTTGGCTTGTTAGTGTAACAGATTTGTGCCTGTATGTAATAATCAATAAATAGGTGAGAAAAACTGGCGGGGAACCTCCACTTCAGTCTCTCTCTCTCTCTCTCTCTCTCTCTCGTTCTTTCTGTCTCGGTCTCTGCCTGCCAGCCATTCACAAAAAAAAAATTCTTCTTTTCAATTTTATTCGATTCTTTTTTTTTGGCCACATTTCCATACTCCATCTTGACTTTGGTTGGGTTTGGACATGTGTTAATGAAAATTCCTAGAATCCAGAATGCAATCATTGAGCATGAAGTGCAGCCAAATGTGGGTCAACAAGGCAAGTCAGAACCGACTTTGAATCTGTCTGTATCTCTCTGACTGACAGACATACATACGTACATGGATTCCCCATCTCTACGACTATTGTCGCCCAACGTATGTATGTATGTACATATGTAAGTCTGACTAAGCCAAATCAGTCACAGACCTAGGATGGAGGTAGAAGGCGGAGCTAGAGCCCAGGTATGCAGCTGTCGAAGCTGTTGCCCATTTATTGAAAGACCATTAAACAATGGTCCAAAAGCACATTGCCTCATTCTTTTGACCGATATACTGCAGCAGTATGGAAAATTGTTTAGTCTTTTTAGGTTTATTTGCTTTTGAAGTTTTGTTTAAACAAGTCGTTAAATTGTACACGCCCCAAAATACAGACCCCGTTAGGCTATATTCGCCTTTGTTGGATTGCCATAAGGGAAATGTGAAAGTTAACACATGCAGCTACAGATGCAACTAACTCTCCTCAGGCCAAAAGGGGGTTGTGGGGCGGGGGGAGGCCCATAAAGATAGTGAATGCCATTAGCACTCTTGGGTTTTAATTATGCTGAGGCTTTTGGCTTGTGAGGATGATTCAATTGGAACGTTTGGACACCCTCTCATGGGTGCGGAACATTGTTCTTAATTGAATTTCGTGCCCCGAAACATACAAATGCAACAGAATAGACCCCTGACCCCGGACAAGAGTCATTCGGACAGCTGTTGCCAGCTGATGGTAATTTGTCACAATGGCTTTAATTGGCAGCAGCAGCAGCAGCACACTACCAACATTTTGGTGGTAAATACCCAAAATATTTAAACATGAGGTCAGTCATTTCTATTTATGGCAAAATAATCATCATTGATCCAATCTCAGGGCATATGTGAGAATTTTCCTTTATATTCAGGATATGGCCAGGATTTGGCCAGATTAAACCTAATTTATGTTGACATAATAAACCACTTACCAGCTTGTGTTATTGGCATCAGTATCATGGCCATCAGGACTAGTGTCAGAGACACTAACTCCTCGAGTCCCAATGGACTCGAACGTTTTCTTGTCATCTTGGTTACTGCAAAGGAAAAAGTAAAGAGTTGGAGAATGAGAAATTGATGTTATGTTTGGTACGTGATAAGTACTTAAATATAGTATGAGTTTGTTTTTTTTTTTTTTTCTTATGCCAACCCTGAGCACTCATTTAACCCTTAAATAACAATCAAATCGAGCCACAATATGTTTCTTAAACGACATCACTTCATTAAAAAAGCATGACATGGCGCATGCCGCCGTCATCTTTCTCATTCTCATTGTGTTTGGTTTCCATTCCATTCCTTTTACTTTCTTTTTTGAGAACAAATTTTTGTGTGTTTTTTTCAAAAGCAATTTACGTGCACAAACAGCAAGAGGAGAGCAGAGAAAAGTGATGGGTGGGTGAATTTGGTCTGTTGACATGTGAACCGAAGCCACCACCGTCACCGTCACCGTCACCATTGCCATCAACCACTGAGCCGCACCCCTCCAAAATGAGGTCCTGACTGGCTGTTTTTCTTCAATTGTTTGCGGAAATCACTTGTTTGCTGATTTGACAGATGTGCAATTTTCCCTGACATGCTCGCAGGGCTCAATTGTTGCTCTGGACCGAGGACTCAGGACCCACAGACCTCACGCAAAGGTCAAAAATCCTTATACTATACCCAAAAACCATTCGTAAAAGTTTCTCTGAAGTTTTGTCTCGCTGATTGAAAATGTCAGCAACACGCCCACAAAAAAAACTTATATCCTGAATCGAGTCATGGAGTCGAGGGGAGGCGAGACAGGGCAATCGTTATAATTAGCAGCCACATATTAAAGCCAAAGCGAAACCAAAGGTGGTCTTATATACTCGCATATATACGTGGTATATATGTATGGTCGTAAATTGGCATACGTTTCATATTTTCATTTATTAGCCAAGTTTCGTTTTATTTCCCTTTTCTTGGTACTTTTTTCTTTCTTTTTTGTTGGTTTTATTTGCTTTATGGTCCTTTAATCAAGTCCCAAGAGATGCAACACGTGAGTGTAATGGCCAGGGCATACTCATTGAGGGGTTGCTTACAACATTTGGATGGATGTGGAGGTAGATGGGTGGGCTGTGGTGGGATGGGGTGAGTGCGTAAGTTATACAATTTCATACATTTCAAAAAGCAATAAAATTTCTGGTCTTTCCTACAGTGGGCTAAATCACAAGGCAAGTACATTTCCGATTGATATACTAAGCATATTTAGACGAAAAAAGGGGAATGACACCCACTGTCGAATACAAAATAGCATTCTGGTTAGCTCCTTAGTGTTGCTTTGTTGAATGGAAGACACATCTCTTACTTTCAGCTTGCCATCTTTGCCGAGAGTTGTGTGCTCCCTTCGTTTGAAATCTGAAATCTGAGTGGTTTCTGTTACACCTCCCGCTTCCCATATTAGCTGCTTCTCTCCCCCCCCATTCCATTGGCCCCCTTAGGCAACAGTGTCGTTTGTTCGCTAACGAAACAAGCAAATAAAAATCAGCTAATGCCCCCACCACATTCGGCCCCACCTCACCGCATCCCTGTACTCTGTGCTCATCATAAATGCGCGAAATGTGCTCATTAAAATGCAGCCAAATGGAGGAAGACCAAGGAGCCGCGCCTCGGGATCCCACAAATTGCATTGCATCGTGCTGTGGCAAGTAAGAACAAGCCGCCGCCTTGGTTATATAGTTGAAAGATTGCTCCGGCAAGATGCTGTAGCTGTTGTTGCAGATGCTGGTGCTGATGCTGATGCCGATTCGTAGTTGTGCGGCATGTTGATGACGAGTTGACATGACGAGCGACAATAACAATAATGATAATCTCATACAACGGCGATGATGATGATGATGATGATACTGACGGACTGGCTTCAACTGAAGCTAAAGCTGATGCTGATGGTCGTCTGTCCGTGAGTGACAACGGAAGCGACACAAACTGGCTATTAGTTGTTGGCCAAAATGGCACTTGTTCTAAAGCTATTAGCAACACACAAAACTACGCAAACAGCTAGCAACATGTTGCTGCCAACTGGCAACTTGTTGCGGTAATTATTCTCCTGTTTGTTGTAGCAGTAGATGCCAATGTTGTTGTTCTTGTTGTTGCTGCTGTTGTCGAGGCTAAATGGTAAACAATTTTTATTTCTTTTCAGTATTTGGGTTAAGACCAAATAAAGGGGTGGTCACCAACCAGCTGGCCAGTGTGTGTGTGTGTGTGTGTATGTGTGTGACACAAATTCAGATTGTGAATGAAACAGCCAAAACTTCTTCTATGGCTGCTAGCAACTCTTGACCATCAGTCGGTCACCATAATGGCCAAAATACGGCAAAAAGAAATGTATATCGGTCATGGGAAATTTGCAAGATTTTTGGGAAAACCTCTCTCTGGCACAAGGGCCAGGCATCTCCATCTCCAACTCCATTTCCATTTCCATATCCATTCTCGTCTCTTTCCCATCTCATTGTCATACAACAATGCGTTATGATAAATGCATATAGGTCTATGTCCAAGCATGCGTGAAGAGCTGCTGACAGCTACAAAATGCAAATATTTGCAGTGAGCCGCCATGGTGGCCAGCTCCTCCTCATCCTATTCTATTTCTCTGTCTTCATTTACCTACATACAGAAAGGGTAAGCACTGGACAGGCAACTGTTTTAGTTTGAAAAATTGCAAAGGCTGTGCCTTTTCTTGCTGCTGGCCCTGCCTCTTGTTGCACATATCCATAACGCATGCGTGTAGGTTGTTCCGCCCCAACCTCTCCCCTGAGAGCAACTCACAATTGTGGGGCTGCTGCAACAGATGCAGCAGCTCTAATATAAATGTACGACAGAATGAGGGAGCAACAACAACAACAAAAAGAAGGAAAATTTACATTTTTCCAAAAGGCAGTCGCGGCCTCAATGGAGGGTGGGAAAATTTCACATGCTGCCTCCAACGGGCCAGCATTTTGACAGTCAAGGCACGAAGAAGAGATGCCCATAGTGAAGAAGGAACAGACAGACAGACAGACAGAGAGAGAAGATCTCAGCCTTCGTTAGCATATCAAAAGGTGTCTCTTGTCAGAGAGAGGGATAGCAGCTAGCTGTCTCATGTCGGCCCCTGTCGTGTCTCTGTCTCAGTTGCCTTCTTTCAAATTTGTACCATGACCCACAAATATACATTGTATCGACATCAGCTTTTGGCATCGGCATCGACATCAGTGCATCGTACGCATCGCAATCGTTGGAAACGACAGACAGTCTCGATGACCTAGGCGATCGATGGCAATTTGCTGCTGCTGTTGCAGCAGGAGCTTTAATTGGATTCAGATTCAGGCCTGGTATCAAATTGACATTTAGCACACAACCAAACCAAACCGAGCCGAACCGAACCCGATATCCATTCTCCATTAGTTGCCTTCTGTCTCTCTAGAAATGCCATTAGAATGCCAAAGCTGACCCTAACCTCATGCGTTGATCCAGCATAAGATGGGATAGGGGGAATCTCTGTTGGATTCTGTAGCCAATTTCGATATCACATTATGGCATTGCAATTTCTATTGTTTGTTGTTGTTCTTGCTATTTGGCGTTAATTTGGTTTTGTATTTCTTCAATTGCCACTGCCACACATTTAACGGTGCAGTGGCAGCAATTGCAAATTGCAATTGGTTGTTCTTTCTTCTTTTTTCTCTCTTTTTCATTTGGTTTTGCAATTGGCCACCTTTCAGGCCTGGTTAGAGCACGTCATTCTCATAAATCTGACTGAGCCGCAGGGCCCTCACACGTGTGTATGGCTGACTAACGCCTTAGCCAACTCCAATCCATCCATCCATTTGGCTATCTATCGTGCATAGTTGTGGCCAATTGTTAGCCAAATTGTTGCGGCTTGAACCTGAAGATGGCAATTTGAAGTTGGCCTTAGGAATGTTCGACCTTGCAATTTGCAAAAGACCATTCAGTAAGGTGATAACCACAAACTAGAGGCTAAATTATTGAGCTTTTGTAATCGAACTTGCCAAATACAACATTGAAATTGACATGAATTTAGAAATTTCAGCACTTAGAATATAAGCCAAAACTTGAAATTTTTTGTTGATTTAATGTCTGACCTTGTAAGAGGCGGCGGCAACTTTATGATAATCATCATCAAGTGCCAGGAGGGGGGCCACTCCACTCACTTGAGCCAAATGTTGAAGGAGTTTGTTTGAAATTAATAAAGCTCAGCCAGCTGAGCCCCCCAGCACGATTCGCCAGCCTAACGGTGCGCCAAATGTTAACTAGGCATTAAAAGAAGAAAAAAAAAACTTCTTCTTTTTTTGGTTACCGACTGACTCTCTGAAACTGAGTCACTTGTCAGCGGCAATGCGGAAGCTGAGCTGCCCAGCACGACTCCAGCTCCAGCTACAGCTCCAGCTTCATCTGCAACGCCAACGCTCACAACACCAAAACCCAAAAGAAACCAAGACCAAGTGCAACTTGACGGCAATTTGCCATGACTGTGACTATGCTGGATGCAACTTGGCCAACCACTTGAACTGGATTAGTTGCCTGCCCGCTTTGATTTGTGACAAATCTTGATGATGCGGGCTACCGTGTGCTTGCCTCGCCTGCAGCATGCAATGCCATATATGTGGAAATGGATGTGCCTTGTGCTGGTGAGACTGACCCAACACCAGCAGCAAGAGCAGATCGTGAGCTGATTTTGTTTCTTCTTCCATAGCTCTTTTGGCTTGCCACAAATTTCTCTTTTTCTTGGGGTCAAGTTTGTTACCAGGCAGAAGAAGAATCGTTCTGATTTCACTCGTTGCAGCTGCATGCAACTAAGTTGCATTTTATTCTAGTTTTTCAAAAAAAAAAAAAAAAAAAGAGGAAGAACTACAACAACAAAACTGACTAATGAGCTTTTCAACTATTTTCTCTATTTTTGTTTTCTTAATTAAAAATAGAAAATGAAAAAAAGAAACCCTCACCCCTCCGCAACACAAATAGGATTTGGACTTTTCAACTTTTGGGGTCATTTTCAATTAGTTGATTTTTTTTTTTTTTTTTTTGGGGTTCAAATTTTCTGCAAATCTTCAAGTGGGTACGTGATGATGAATTCGAAACACCCTGTGGGAGTATAAACCCCCTTTTTGCAATCATTAAGTTTGTTTTTTTGGCGCCCACACGTGTCACTCGAACAATGTTATACAATGTTCAAGTCTATTTGCAAATTTTTGTGGCTATAAAACAAAAGGAGAAGAGACAAAACGTGAAATTCAAATCAAGTCTAAATTCAATACCCTTTCTAATAAAATCAATCAAAGTGAAAGAAGAGGCCATCAAAGGGTATGCAAAGTGTCTGATTGTCTATTGAAATTAAACTGGTTCTTATTATGCTGGCAAACAAATGGCAAATAAAACGCAATTTGAATAGACCGACCAGGCCCATATACAGTTAGCCAATTCGTAAACGTTTCTCAAACTACGTGATTTGTGAGTAGAATTTTTTGAAAAGTGGATCAATGAGCTCGCTTTTTGTTGTCTGTTTTGGCCTGGCCACTACTTGATGGCCCCAGTCGTCAATTGAGTCTCATTAATATGATTACTCATGGCCATGTAATTTGCCAAAATATTTTATTGGGGATGCTAACCATGGTCTGGCATGGGAAATGCCCGGATCTGATAGCTAGCTACTACTACCAGTATGCATACATATTGTGTGTGTGTTTGCTTATTTTGAGATATATGATGTCATGGGATTCGGATTTAGCTGCTCTTTTTTGATTTCTGCAAGTCAGTGCCGTTTGTCAGATCGTCTTCAAATGTGAATTTGAAATTCTTCAATGACTCATTGGCCAGATAATTATACAAATGTCTGTGAGGCAAACAGGAACTAACTTTAAATTAATGCAGCAAATTGTCCCCGCAGGCAGCCGACATAGACCAGCCAGACCAATGCGTACAAGTCTGGTCCTTGGTCAAGTCGTAGGCTGACACTGCGGCTTCGAGGAATTCGCTTAACTTGGCCTGCAACCAGGAAATGCCAATCAATGAGGAATACATGCGTTTTGGTTAGAGAGTGAAAGAGAGATGGCGAAGGACAGGGAGAGAGAGCGAAAAGTCTTTGACTATGTCTATGCCATAACAAAACAAATAAATTAAAAAATTGCATTAAAATGTAGAAAATGAAAAACGTTGCCTTTTTCAGCTGATTTTAGGCCTGGGAGTAAGAGTAAGTCAGACGGGGTCGTTGCTGGAGTTGGAGTTGGAGTCGGAGTCGGAGACGGAGTCACTGGGCAGGGTTCTTAGCTGTGCTGTCAACTTGAAATCGCACGTTTTTCTACGCGCTACAAAGTCGCGTCGCCGATCGACAACCAGCCTCTGTATGGAGGTAGAAGGAGGAGCAGGAGCTGAAGAAGAAGATGCAGAGGGTGGCAGCCCATGGCCCAGGCAACGAATGCCGCAAAATGTGCTAAAATATGCGCAAACAGCAGATAGGCCCGGCCTAGTCTAGCCTGTTCTTGGCCCTGGCTAGGCCGGGCATAGACTCAGAAAGTCATGCCACTCACACCATAGAGACAACTCTGGTCACAGTCGTCGTAGAAGTCGCCGCCACAATTCACCACCACCTCCACCACCACCAGGAACCACCAAGCAGCCGCATATGAGTGAGTGTTTTAAATCATGCTGCCTGCCAAAGTCATGATTCATATACCGTTAGTTGCTCATTTCCACACAAATAAATCCCAAAATCCGATGAAATCCAAGCCAACCCAATCGATGCCTGGCCGCCTGATTCCCACTTGAGAAACTATCGAATGGCGCCCAAGGCAGCATTAAATCAGATTCAGCCACCAAGATTCACCAAAAACCACATCTCCTTGTCCTAGTCCTCGTCTATCTATCCTTACTAAAATCTCATCAGATCACAGGTGTGTGTGTGTGTGTCTGTGTGTGTTTGTGTATCTATGCCCAAAGTTGATTGCATTAATCAAATGCCTACATACTAATACTAGCTATGCTAGTACAGAGAACCTGCATAAAATACTTAATTATGCATAGACCATAGACATAGTTTTATTTTCATTGCACGGTTTATGAAATTTTTACACGTGCACGAAAGTAATTAAAATGATGTTCCATCATTAAGAGATGAACGTGAGATTTATAAAGTCAAGAAAGTATAAATACCCCTGGAATCTCACTCCGCCCGCCCAGCAGGGCTTACACTGCTTCTTGTCAAGACAAATTTCACTTTTATTTGGCCAAACAAGTTTACATTTTTTCAGTCTTTTTGGTTTTGTAAGCAAAGGAAAGTGTTCCTCAAAAACGAAAAATGATTCGTGTATAAATACTATAATAGGCACTCCGAAAGGGCCGTCGAATGGAAAGTGGTCAAGTTGGCCGTTTTAAGTATGTGTTTGTTAAGTCTCGGCCGCAAAGGGTAAAGCGGTAGGTACTAAAGAAAAAAGGGTTCTAGACCTAGAGGGGAAACCTTTCATTTAACGGTTAGACCGCCAGTTGAACGCTGTTCATTGCACTTTACACTTTTCAAATTCGCTGCGCACTTCCGAGAATGTTTTTGGGGTAAAACAGAAACAAAAAAAATGAAATTAAACAATATTAAATGATATGAAATGAACATTATTACGCTGGCAGAAGCTCATCTCTCTCTCCCTCTCTTTTGGGTAATAAAAACCAGTTTTTTGTTTCTTTGTGACTATTAAAGATGTCGGGATTCTTAGAACCAAATAAGAGTTTCCGCATTATGACTACAATATCTCAATTTATGAGTTGTACCTAGTATAAATAGTTGGCCATAATACCTCATTTAAGTAATATGCGAAATAAGCACCCAAAAAAAAAAAAAAAAAAACGACCAGATGAATCAGAAGTTTATATAAAATGTGATGAGTAGAATGATGGATGAAATGCCATGAAGATCCAAGAGCCAAGCAGCAGGAGCTAGAGCAAGGCCTTTGGCAGAGGGTTGGCTAAAACGAAAAAATTACTTTGGCCTATCAAAAAGGAATTTATTTTTGGAAAATTTTTCGTCTAATGTAATTTATTAGCGCCTGCAAATTGGCTTTAAATTTGATTTTGCCATACGAACGACCTCCCTCCCGCACTACCAAAAAAAAAAAAAAAATGCCTAGGTAATTGACATGGCCAACAAGGATGAGAGAGAGGGAGAGAATTTAAATTGACTTTTCGAAATATTTTCGACTGGCATTTCAGTTAGTAGGTATATATGTATATGGATAATTTATGCAATGGCATTTAAAACATGAAACTTAACTTTGCCATCAATTTTTATTGGCCATCTGCCCAACTGTCACAACCTGGCGAGCTGTCCAATTGAAAATGGCAAAACATTTATATTGCATTTTCATCTGCGAAAACAGATTAATGAATTCTCGGTAAAATCGTTCATTCTTTTACGTTTTTAGCCAGTCTCGTTTAAAGCTTAATTAAGCTTTAAGATTCGACATAAAGAGTTTGAAGGAGGGAGGCAGGGATGGGGGAAAAAAAACATAGAACATAGAATGGAGTAGAGCACAAGGAAAAAGAAAACTCAGCCACATGAGCAGTAGATGGCTCGAATGGGGGAAGAGCACTTGAAGGCAATGAAGTCAAGTATGCAAACAATGCAAAAGCGTCGGAATTTCCACAAGGAAGATAAGATATGACAAGGATGCGTTTGGTTGTCAGTGTTTGTTTGTGTTTTTTTTTGCTTCTGCACCTGTGTGTTTGTGATCTGGTGCAGACTTCAATAATGAACGCCCCGACGATGGCTATGGCTATGGCTGTGGTCTTTGTCTATCGGAAAGGGCGGGGCGTCTAGGGGCGATGAAAGCTGTGCCACGCCACTTTTTATTACCTCATAAGGAACACAAAGCTGAAGCTGCGTCTACCAGTCAGTGTTTTGTGTCGAGTTGTTGTTTGTTGCAGATTGCAGGCATTTGAGCACAGGCACGCACTGTCACCCCTCCCCCTTCCCACCCCTCTCCAACCTTCCCACCCATTTTTGTCCCGTGCCAAATCACTTGCTTCCATAGCTTGTTTCATGCTGAATAAATTAGATGCAGAAAAAGTTGCCCGTGTCATGGACACATTCCCCTTCGTTTCTTCTACAATTTTCCTTTTTACTTCTGCTTCTTTTTCGTCTTTATATCCCTTTTTGCTCTCTATGCGACTCAATTTGCTGACTTTTATTGTTTCAGCGCAAAACGAATGCACTGCTAAATTATTTATTTATGCAAATTGAAGCAGTTAAATCACAGCAGCAGCAACGACAAACGACAAAAAGTGCAGTCAGCAGCTACTCTGGTTGGCTAATTTATCATTGCATACTGTGGGGGGCACAAGTTTTTGATGTCTCAATTTACATACCTGCAAAAAAGACAAGAGAAATAAAAGGAATTGATTAAAAATACATATATCTATAGTGAATCTATACAACATAAATATGCAAAGTCATTAGCTCTAGACTTTAATCGCTTAACAACGTGAATGAGAAAAGTTATACCATCTGAATGATATGAATCTAAAGGTAATCAATTGAAATCTACATAAAGAAAATGGCCCAGAGAGAGAGAGAGACAAAACCCAAGCCACTGAAAACAAGAGTCAAGTCCACGAATTTGGGTCAACAAACAACAAAAATTCAACAACAATTCAAGTTAAACGTGTGCCTCGTGTGCCCCCCAAGACGACTCAATATAGGTCTATATAGTTACTACGAAATGCGGGCCAAAACCATTCTAAATATTGCAATACTTTCATTCATTTTCCAATACTTTCGTTTTGAGTTCCCATCACATTTGATTAATTAACTTAATTTCTATGAAAAGTATAATTCTCGGGAAAAATTTAGAAATTTCTGGGTTTCATTTTGGCCATATATGTAAATAGCAATGTTATCTTTGGCAAAACCAAAACATTTACATATGCTAATTGGAAATGAGCCCATTGGCCCTCTCACTGGTTAATATATACGTCATAACGTGTGTTGTTGTTGTTGCTGTTGTATGCATAATATTTAATATGTGATTTTATTTAATTGAACTGATTTATGTACATATTTTTATCTGTTTCATTTTATTTAGTCAATGACTAACCGAGGAGAAATTTTTGTACAGACAATCAACAAAACTGGTTGCTAATTTAATTTGATTCTTTGTGTATATTTTGCTCTGTATTTCTCTTTTTTTCTTTTTTTTTTTGGCACAATTGACTTTGAGATTTATTAACGGATATATGTATGAGTACACCCCTTAACATTATAGCAAAGCAATCCATTAACTTGACTTGTCCTAAGCTAACTAACTAAGTGAAATTTACAATTCTATATAGATGGATAACTGTGCTTATTTTATATTTATTATTTGGCATACAATGGAAATTAATTTCATTCACGAATCGTCGAGATATTGTTTCGTTATTTTTTGGGGTTTTTTTTTTTTTTTTCTGACCAATTTCTTTTAGTTTATTTAGCTCAAGAGATGGCCAAATGCCAGAGGCATTGAATGAACGCTTTTCGCGTATTTTTCTCACAAAAGAATTTCTCATTTGAAGTTTGGTTATTTGGCTGATCTTTGTTCCGATTGGCGATAGAATCGATAGATGGCCAAACACGTTTGGATAGATTGAATTTGTTTGCCATTATGACTGGAGGGCAATTGCAGATGATGGCTGAATGGGCTAACTGACTGAATGACTGGTTGGCCGGTTGACTGGCTGACGATTGAATTAATTTATGGGCTTTGGTGAAGTTTTGGTATCCGAAAAAAAAAAAACCGTTGCTTTAATTGTGCCTTAGCCTTATAACTGTTTCGAACTATTCGAACCCGTTTCGTTTGGACCACATTAGTTGTTCGCTGTTAACTTGGCTTGGCTTGAATGTGTTTCTGTGTGTTTTTTTTTGGTCAAATCATATAAAATTACACTAAACAAACAGAAATTGCTGATACCTTGACCGAATTGACGCATTAAATTGCATTAAGCCGAATCGCTATTGCCTTTTGACTATTGATATTGGCCTTATTGGTCATTATATGCGCTCATTTAAGTCAAATCAAAACGTATTATAAACTTCCTTTAAGTGGAGTGCTCGATAATTTTGTTTTTTATGAACCACTTTTATGGTCTATGTAAAAATTATGGCACCATTTGGCTAAAACGCCCTGTCGTTCCTTGCGGGCCTCATAAAATGCATTTTACGCCAAATGACTATCATTGCATTAACACTTTTTCGGGGAGGGTGGGCGGTGTGCTAACTAAATTGAAATGCCATTAACAGGCACTTGAGATAAAATGCCAATGCATTTTAAAACTGATAATAGGCATTACCAGCCGCATCTTTCTCAGCTGACTCATTAATGGCCTAGGCAATAAAATCTATGTCGTTGGCCCATTAGATGATTGGCTTGATTTTGCACACTTTTTCTTTCTATTGGCCATTCGACACTTTCTTTGGCTATTGAACTCAAAAGGCATCAGCACAGCCAGCAAACCAGATCGCTGCCCCGAAACACCAGCAGCAACAAAAACCAAAGACAACCACAATTTGGGTTGGAGAAATTTTTCGCGCCCCGCGACACACTTAGCCTTTAGCCAATGCCATGGCATGAAGTGGAGTCTTGTTTTTCTGTGGCATGTTCCATGGGTTCTAGACCAAGTTTTAACCTTGGCTTCGGTTGGGCGTAATGCGAGAGGCAAGTGTCGCCGCTTAGTCGTAATGTGCTTAGTTGCGCTTACTTTCTTTGCCTCTCCAATACAAACAAAAGCAACAACAATGCTAATGCTACACATAAACCGATTTACTCAATTAAACATAAAAATCACACAGAAAAAAACAGAAAAAGAAACGCCTTTTGCCAGATACATATATATTTGGCTTCAAGTGTCTTTGCATTGTGTGGGTGCCGAAAAAGCCAAATCATTTTTTCTAAAATGTCCAAGGTAAGTAAATCCAAAAACAACAAGAAAAAAGTAAAAACACACAAATGAATTATTTTGGCATCTTATCGCTAAAAACAATTTTGAACGCTTGAACATGCATTTGCGGCCACTAACTGTATCTAATAGATATCAACTATTTATAGCTGCACCAGAAACATTTGCCGATCAAGGAAAAGCCAACTAGAAGGTTTCCCCCGATTCTGTGAAGTTGCCTGATCTCTGGCCATATGGTTTTATCTCATGCCACCTCATTTTAGTCAATTATCGTAGCATATCATTTGCATAATGGTCGTCTAATAATATAAAATGTATCTTTTCTAACGGCAGAGAGAACCCCACCAACAATGAGACATTTAGCTTGGCCAGCCTATAATTATGTAATCTGTCAGAGGTTCTCAATGGCAGGTTGGGCTTAGAGGGTTCCTTTTAGGGTGCTGATGTCAGCTACCGCTTCGATGGTGCCCGCATCATCAACATCATCATAACTTAAAATAGTCGCAGCCAATTAAATATTTTAAAGAATTCTTCTCTTCTTGGGTTCTTTCTTTATTTTTGCGCATAACATAAGGCACATTCGTATGCGGAGAAAGGGAGAGAGGTAGAGAGGTAAATGTATACCTCTTCTCTCCTCAGTTGCTTTTAATCTTTTCTTTCTTTCTAAAAAACATGAAAATTAACATGAAATTAACATAATGTACAATTAAAAACATACGAAAAAAAAAAAACCAACATCAAAACGAAAGAAAGAAAGAAACCCAACATATCATTGTTCTAACTGCTGCTGCTGCTTCTGCTGTTGGCCTGGCCTTGTTGATTGCAGCCGCCTTTTAATTGTTATGATAATTTTTTGTTGGTTTTTGCCAAAAATAAAAGAGAAGCCAAGCAAGAAAAGGAAGTTTAAGTGCGTTACTGAAAGGCATAAAATTAAAGCTGATCACACACACACACACACAGCTCAAACACACTCTATAGAATGACTATTAAAGATAATAAATAATTCAGCCTTGGCCAACAAAACGACATACCGAAATGAATCAATTTCGTATAGAAAGTTCCTGAAATTCAGATCTAACTTCATCAACATTATGCTGTATCTAGCACGTGTTAAGCATACGCCATGTTATCTTACAGCCCTATAAGGGCCACATAACATGTACTCTCACACACACACACACACACACACACACTATTAAATCTGTAAAGGGGCAAGTGATAAACGAAAACTGCCAGCAAAGTGTCGAAACTTGTGAGAATCTTTACCCCAGATGAAGTTCCAAACAAAGTTTTAGATCTACGGCTGCTGCTTCTGCTTGCCAGTGCGGATGTAAGCATAGTTAAGGCAAATTGTAGTTAGCTTTAATTTGTTTTGTATTCAATCTCTTACCGCAGTAACCGCAATGCTTTAAAGTGCTTTAAGTCGAAACGTTTATGTGCGATTATTGACATTGGCAAAGCCAGAAAGAAGTCAAAGACATTTCGAGAATTTTTAATTAAAATGCTGCAGCAGATGTGTGCAAAAAAAAAAAAAAGAAGAGAAAAAGAAAAATGCTGAAACCACAAAATCTATCCAAAAAAAAATATTGTGGTATGAGGGACAACTAGATTCTGTATCCTATTTCCTATTTCCGAATTTCGTATTTGCCATGTTTCCTGTGTCTGTGTGTGTGTGTGTGTGTGTGTTGGCTCATCAATAAATCTGTATGGCCAGTGGCGCCCATGGCAGACAAATTCTGTCAAAAATTTGTTGGGTATCCCTTGGCGATTTTTTGTTAAGGGGGGTGGCGTCTGAGTTCGTCTATAAATCACACACACTATTTTTGCGTCTGCCAGGAGAGAAGCAAAAGGGACACCTGCTGCTGGCCAAAGGCCCTGACCATGATTGTCCTTTCTCTTTCTCCCAGAGTCCTGGCTAGTTGCCAATGAAATCACTGGCAAACCAAATAACACTCAAAGTCATTTTAGGTTTGGAAATACATATTTGCCAGGCAGACCATGGACTGGGGGGAGAGGGGGATATGTGGCCACATATTGCAGCTTTTATTTGCATTTTTTATTGGCTCACCCGAGTCACAGAGTAAGAGCCACAGGGAGAGCAGTTGTAACTACTATAAATATATCGTTTTGGCCTTTTATTTCATCTGGCAACTATTTCTATAGTCCTGCAAAAGTTTGTATTATTTATGACAAACTAAAAGCTTTTACATGCAAGGAATTTTCTTTTTTTTTTTACGAGTCTGGCAAATGTCGGCAGCGCTTTAGAAGGTCCCACACACACACACACACACACACACACACACACAGGCAAAGAGGGTGAACAAGGTGGTCGTAAGTTCTAATTAGTTAGTAGTGGAGGCAAACAGCCTCCTAGGACTCCAGACTGGCCTGGATTACACATAAATTCAAAATGCATGGAAAAACTATTTTCCGCCAGACTCAAGCCCAAAGGCTAAAGACGGCAGCGAGGGCAAGGGGGCTTTAGTTGTGCAACCGTTAAGTCAGCCAGTTGTAAATGAATGAATGAATGAATGAATGGTTGCAATTTGCACCAACAACCATCGAGCCGAAGCTTCTTTGTTGCTTTTTGCATTTTTTTTTTTTTCTTTCTTTTTTTTTACTTTTCATGAATGAATAAATTTGCGACCGTTTTAACGGACCGTTAACTTTTTGGCTTATTTATTTTAAATTAATTTTCCTGCAGTTATTGCCAGCTATTAAGATTAAAGAGTATGGTCAAAAGTAATTGGAATATGCCAGACGAGCGATCACTAAATTCAAATCGGGTCTGGTTTTCTCTAACCTTACAAAGACTTGACTTTAGTTAGAGGAGAGGAGTTTTGGGGGGGGTTTTGAATGGGAAAACTTGTTAAGGAAATGTATAATATTTCTAGAATCAAGTTTAAGCCATTGCGCAATAACTGGCCCAAGTTAACAAGTCAATAAATTGTGTTAAACGGTGTTATTGGTTTTAGTCTATCGATTCAACTTAGTCAAGGGAATAACCAAAATCATTTATTTAAATTTGGAACTTTGAAGAAATTTTCATTTGCTTCTTTCAATGAAAATATGAACTCTCATTTAACTTTTCTCATTCAGGATATTTTATCTATTAGTTTTTTTCAAACTCACCTTTTTCACTTAAGTAACCGCACAAATGAAAGATTTTTATTATCGTTTGGAATTCTTTGAGATTTCTTTTTTTGCACTTTGATTTTTTGGTTTCGGCCACTCGTTTAGCAGTCCTTTGCTTTTTGCCACAATTTATTTTGATCCTTTAATATTCCTTCTTGTTTTTTTTTAAATTTATTTTTCACGCACAATGTTAATTTATTAATTGCTGTTGTTCTTGAGTTTTAAACTTTCGGTTCATTTATAATTCACAACAAAAATTGGCATTAGAAATAATCCACACTGTGTTGAAAATAGTTCGTTAGCTTCTTGTGTAAAAATGCTGAGAAATTTGAAAAGAAGCTCAATATGTTGCTGATGGCTGTTGCTGCTGATGTTGCTGGTGTTTTCTGCTGCTGATGGCTGTTGCTGCTGGTGTGGCAAGACCAACTTAAGTTCTGTTGGCCCGTTGTTCCTCGGCTGGTTGGCACCACCAAGATACAACCGCTTCATAAAATTCAAAGAGACTCGGACCCAATAGCTTCTCAGCGCTTATTTATATAGCCTACGTCGAGCGGCGATTTGGAGAAAATCAAACGAACAAACAGCAACAGAGCAGAGCAGAGCAGCGCAGCGCAGCGCAGAGAGTGGCGGCAGCAGCAACAGCAACGCAGCAGCGACAGAGAGCGCCAAAGAACTTCACACATACGCACAACACGTGAACCGCAGACACACACAAATACACACTCACATACAGTCACGCTCACACGTTCGCGCAAACACAGACAGACAAAGCAAACACACTCAAATGCTCAGTTGCTCATCATTTGGATCTCGCTATGTTGCTGCCGCTGGTTCTGCCAACAGCGACAGCAGCAACTAAGCTGCGACGCTGGCGTTAACGTTGACTTTGACGTCAATGGCAACTGCGCTGCATTCAATGAGTAAGCGTTGGCATTTTCAATGCATTGCAAGAATTCCCCGAGCTTAAAAACTGAAATTTCGCAGAAGCAATAGCAAGTTGGCATGTCTCTACACACATACAAACACTCAGACACACACACATACACACATTGGGGGCAGCGACGCTTCGGCGAGAGAAGAGCGCAAGCCGGCCACTGAGACGCGACCGAGACGCAAACTGAGACCATGTAACCAACTCGACTTTGGCCAACTCAACAAGCAGCACTCTCGCAATCGGCCTCAACTCTCTTTGGCCAATGTTCGTTTATGTTGGCAGAGACATCGGCAAGTTCTTGGTCTTGGTCTTGGCCATGGCCACAAAGAAGAAAATCATTCGGCTCGCATTGATGCTGCTGCTGCTGATGTTGCTGCTGTTGCTGTCGCTAGTGCGGATGACGATGATGATAACGTTGGGGATAGGAATGATGATGATGATGATGCTGCAGCATCTTCTTGTGGCCACAAGTCATAGTCAAAGTCAGAGTCAGAGTCAGTCAGTCAGTTGGCCATCGAGCGGCGCTTTGCGGTTTCTATTTCAGCTGTTGAAGTTGCTTCAGCGGCTCATGTTGCTGTTGCTATTGCTGTTGCTGTTGCTCTCAACAATGTTTTCGTGTACAGGTGTTGGAACAGCGCCGCTTCTAATTAAACAAAGCTAGTTGTTTCTGACTCCAAGACTCGCACACGCACTTGACTACAACATCAGCAGCAGCAGCAACAGCAGCAACAACAACAACAAAAACAATGACGAACAACTACGTTGGCTGGTACCGATGGTGATGATGATGATGGTGTTGGTGATAATGATGATGATGACAAATAAGGCATAAAGATGGTCAACCGGTTTAAGCCATTTCCAGCATTTGGGATTTTTTTTGCCCCAAGTGTACCCACAATATTGTGTATTGTGCGTGTGATTATTGACCTTTCCTTCCTTCTTTTGCCGCCTTACTTCACCAACGAATCGGTTGGTCTTCGTTAATTGTTTGCAAAAAATTCTTTTGTTTGATTTAATTAATTATTTAATTACGCTTGAAGTTGGCAATTTCGCACTTGGATTGAATAGAAGTTGCGCGCGCGCTCTCCTCACTCACTCACTTACTGTCTCACTCACTCACACTTTGACTTTGGGCAACATCAGACAACAAGACGTAGACTAGTCGATTTCGATTCGAAGAGCTCTCTGGGCCAGCACGTCCATTACACGATACGCACGTTTCGCTAATGAACTGAACATTTCCGCTTTGCCGGCATCCTTTGGACCGTTTTTGGCTTGCTTCTTGGATGAATGTGTCGTTCCTTTCAGTTTCAGCATCGGCTTTGGTTGCCTCGTGGCTCGTTGCCAAGTTGCTGCTTGCCAGTTGCTGGTGGATGCTGCAAATGCGCCGGCGCGTGTCAAACATTTGAGCGTGAAATTTGTCGCATTGCCATTAAATAAAAGCAAAGAGCAAAGGAAAAACAAAAAGAAGAAAGAAACCCACCCGCACAATCATCTACCCACAACCTAGCCTAGCATCATTCCAAACTCTTTTGAGCCCGAATCCCAATTCCAGCAATTGCCGGCTACGTGTTGCCGGCATTTGTCGCTTGTCGTTCTTGTTTTCTGATTGTGTGTGTGTGTGTGTGTGTGTGTGCTTTTCTTTTTTGTTGTTCTGTATTTCTGTTCCTGACTCCGACTACGTCTCCGTCTCCGTCGTTTCCAAGCTCCTCTGGTCTCTGGTCAGTGGTCTTTGCTGGCTTCTAGTTGCTCGTTGTTGTGAAATATTTTTGGCATTTTCGCTTTATACGTGCAAATTTTATGGCAACAATTGGTGCGAAATGCCGGACATGCAAAGAGAGCATTGAATGGAATGACAGCAGCAGCAGCAACAGCAGCAGCAACAAAATCGCTTGCCAGGAGCAGGACCAGAAGCCAGAAACTTTGTGCCATTGTGTGGGAGTTTTTCGTTCTGTTTTTTTGGGTGGTTAACTGGTTGGTCGCTCGGTTAGTGTCAGAGTTGCTGTACTAACAGTTGAATTGAGTTGCCGGGCTTCTATTCTTCTAGCATTTATTGTACAGGGTGCAATTTGTGGAATGCTGCCAAAGAAACTGTAAGACGAAACTTACTCAATGGCAAAGATATGTTCCATGAGCCATATGAGAATAAAGGTTTTTTTTTCCCACTTTTGTGGTTGATAATTAAATGCAATCAGAATTTCCAGACTGCGACACTTGTATGAAGTGTGATTCATGTAAATTCTCTCCACATATGTAGAATCTTGTTTTGAATCATTTGGAACTTCTCTGGAAACATTAAGATTAAAACCAAAAACAGAAAAAAAAAAAAAACAATTTCATGCCATATAAATGGAAATTAAGTTGATCGCGAAAGATTGTTCTGTCCAGGACTCGATTGGACTTGCAATATTCTCCATCTACAAATCTTTATGAGAGTTTTTCATTTAGTTCAATATCAAGGTGAAATAAAACACGTTAACTAAACTTATTTGGTTATAGTGCCCAGCTGGAGTTGAATTTTTATTGGCTAACTAACATTGAATATATTCATTCACCTTAGCTACATATTTAGAATAGTAGAACGTTTCTGTAAATGTCAAGGTAGTAAATTTATTTAATTTATTATCTTAGAACTCATCTGATAATGTTATCTCCACTTCACCCTGTTTCAACTTAAATTATATTGGTCGAAATCTTGAACCACATTCGCATCCATTTCGGACTAACCGAAAACTGACCAGCAAACTAAGTGCCATCCATCAGGGTCCAAGAGCAGGCCAAGAGCAAAGAGAGAAACCAGGACAACAAGGCAAAACGCTTGACTAAATAAATAGCTAGCGACAGTTTTCAGGTTTTTCCTCTGTTTTTGGTTTGGCTTTTCCTATTTTCATTTATTTATTGTGTGTGTGCGAGTGTGTGTTGTGTGTTTTACCCCTGCCAAGTGAATTGTTGTAGGAGGTTAAAGCCAAGCGACAATGTCAAGTGATTTTCATTGTGTGATGTGACAGGTGTCACCGTGAGTGGGTGGACGTGGACATGGACACAGGAAACAGTAACACAAGAAGCCAGAGTCAAGTCGAGGCTTCATGACCAATTAGCCTTGTTAGTGGGATAAACTGTAGGCCAGCCCACAAGCCCACAAGCGGTAGCAATTCACATTTACTATCTCAATTTTCATCTCTCTTCTGTGTGTGTGTGTGTGAGTGTCACATCAACAACAAACAAGAACAGGATGAGAAGGAATGGTCGAACAACAATTCCAAATGAATGACAGTCCACGCACGCCTGAGTTCAATTGATTTAACGTGAACATGAAAGTGTAGCTTGGTAAATTGATTTCCAGAATATACTTGAAACGAACTCTGTTCTATCTTTTGCCAGTTGCGAGGTCATCAAAGTTTTATGCTGCTGCCAAGTGACCGGATTCATAGCTGGGCTAGTATCAGAGGCATGATGTATCTATCTATATGATACATATCCTCAACATTGACTCCATCTCCATCCATAGATCCATCCATCTATCCATTCATCCATCTATCTATACGTATGTATCTGAAGTTGACCGTAACGAATTGCGTCTGTTTCGCTTTTGTTTGCCAAAAAAACAAAATAAAGGAAGAAAGAAAAGTATCTTCTGCTATCGCTAGTTCTCTCTCTCTGTCTCTCTCTCTGAATATTTGTTGTCGTTTTCCCTTTTTGCAACCCTCGGAAAATGGCGAAAAATGCCTTAGAGCTAGGCAGCGAGGGTGATGACTGATGATGATGCCGTCGCGTCTCCAATGTTCTCGACGTTGGCGTCGGCATCGGCATCGGCATCGCTGTCGGTCTCTGTCTGCAATTTGGTGGCAAAAACTTTTTGTTGTCTACTTTTCGTTCGCTTTAAAAGTTCATTTGCTTTGCCCCTTACCCATCCTCATGCATCCCATTCCATTACAATTGTTCTTCCTTTTGGCAAATTAAATAATAGGCTTATGGTGGCTTAGTGTCGCAATTGTTGTCAATGGTTGTTGTTGATGTTGCTTCTGCTGCTGCTGACTTGTTTAGAATGCCATAAAGGCAAGCATTTAATTTTTATTTTTTAGTTTAATAATATTTATGGACAGGCCATTCATGTGTCTTTAATGTGCCCCAGACAAGAACGCAGCTCGTGCATAACAAGAGGCTAGTCCCCATAGTCGGCGCATCGTTGCCATCATCCATGTACTATGTAACTCTCCTACGCCAATTGCATTGCTTATGAGAAAGGGCCTGTTCTAGCGCCTGCTCTATACGAAATTCAATCAAGTCATCAGTCCGAATGCCCCACCATCACCCACCAACTACCAACGAACATCGGCCATAATCTTCTGTTCTTGTTAACAAGAAATCAGGAATACACACTCTTGACTGCATCCTAAGTCTTCCCGATGGATGGCAACACAATCTTCAAACTCTATATACAGAAAATCTAACACCAATTGCAATTGTAGCCTAACAACAAATAATTATGTTAACATTGAATTAATTTTCATTCATAATCACAATTTGCTAGAACTAATTCTTCCATCACACACACACACACACACACAGACGACTTTTGGCGGCGCCATGTTAGCCAAGTTTGTTTTCATCGCCTCGAATGTGCTACGAATTAGTTAACAACAAATATTGATGAGGATAAGCCAGTTGCAGTTGCAGTTGCAAAGTAAAAATGCATTTCGCATATGAAATGAGCACCCAGTCAGAGTTTTAATGAATGACTGAACTGAGCTGAAAAGGACTTGGCCATGGATTTAGTTTTGGCGCCAGTCAGGAAAACTCCTCATGCATATGCAGGGCCATATATCATTTTTGCAAAAAATGCTAATTTTCCCACCCCCATGATCTCACTTACACACACACACACACTTATAAATCGAAAACTAACAAAAAAAAAAATGTACTAAAAAAACAAAATGTAAATATATAAAACTTCTGTTGGCCATTAAAATGGCACCACGCCTTCGGTTTACGTTATGGGCCAGCAAATCAGTCATTTAAGTGCTCGATTTTAATGTAGTTTAAACAAATTAAACCGACCAGTTTATGGCGCATAAATCTCTGTAACGACAGTCGCTCGAAAAAAGGTAACTAAAATTAGCATCTTTGATTTAAAAATATGTGTCGTATACAGTCTAGATACTCTAGCTTTGGTCTGGCCATCTTGACCTAATTTCCTTGAGTGAGTAACTCATAAAAACTACATGCGATTGCTTATCACAGAGAGAGTGGGAGAGTGAGATAGAGAAAGAGGGCGGTAGACCCTTTTGGGTTATTTGCTTTCTCTTGGAAATTGAAATTGGTATTTGGAGCAAAACTAAACACTGGACATTCACATAGATACATACATACACACATACATATAATTGCAGCATCTTTAAGTTGTTGTTGTTGTTGTTTGTATTCGTTGTCCATAAGGGTCATTGTTTGCCATTTGGGCGGAGGGTGTTACGAAAACTGGCAGGGATGACAAGTAGAACAATCAGAACTAAAACTGCGGAAATTGCTAGAATAAATATCAAAAAAAAAAAAAAAAAAGAAGCAGAGGGAGAAATCAAGATTATAGCGACAAGAATTAACTTTTCTTCTCCTCTGCTCCGCTTCTTTTGGCTGATAATCTTTAATAATATTCTCACGCTGTTTACACGCTCGTTGGTCAGATTCAAGCCTTCAGATAATGGTCAGCAAAGTGTTAAGGCCCACACAAACAAAAATAAAAATGAAAAAAAAAACAGAAGAAAACTTGCAAAAAATAATAATAATAATAAAAAAGAGGTGAATTCATAAAAACCTGCCAAACGAAATTAAATAAAAACACCCGCAAAATGCGATTAGGCACGTACTGACCAACAAATTGTGTAATGAAAGGGGAACCAAACAGTCGAACAGTCGAAAGCAGGACCGGATTATCAACAGATCAACTTAAATGTCATTTCAGGGGCTCAATGACCCTCTCTGCCTCTCTCTCGCCACTTGTGAGAACAGTATTCGATATATAGAAACCCTAAGGTCAGGTGCTAATTGATAGTGGGAAAATCTAGCTCAAAATTCTGAAAGAAAATCAAATCTGGCTCGCCTTTAGTCCCATTCCGACCCTGTTCGAAACAATTGTAATGACAATGGCAGTTAGCATTGCTGGGGGTCAAATGCAAATTGCAACATATTTTCAATAGAAAATCGAAAGATATTTAGACATGTTTATAAGCCATATCGAGTGGCTCTTTTGTTGCATGTTTTGCCTGTCTTTTCAGGGTCAAGTTTGCGCTGGCAAGACCCGAAAAAAACTCTTTCTTTTCGACTCAAATAAAGGCCAAAAAGGGCCATGCAGCAACTGTAAAATAAGGTGTTTGCCATTGTTTCTCTACGATAAATGATTGATGATCAATTTGCTTGGCGTGTCGCGTGGTTTTGCATGGAACAATAGCCAACAATAACAACAACAAGAAATATGATTATAAACTTGTAAATTTTGTCGCCTTTCGTTTTCGACGCAGTCGACCCTAACGGCAAAACAATTTTGTATAAATATTCAGTTTATTGTTCAACAATTTAACACATTTTCTACATGTGTCTCTGTGTGTGTAGATATTCAGCTCTTTACTTTCAATCCCCCCCTCTGAAACTCTCCATGTGTTTAACTATTTGCCTAACAATTAGAAGTTATTTAGCCAACTCATTTGTCATTTATTTTTGGCAACATTCATGCAATAAAAATCGCATGAATTTTTAATGTTCAACAAACAATTATACAAGTTGTGCACTTTAACAAAAAAATTAACATGTTCGACTAGGAATCGGCATAAATAATTGGCAGAAAAGTATTTTGCATAATTTGCCTGCCTATTGAAACGATCCAAGGCCAAACGAGTCCAACGAGGGGGGAGATCTTTAAATTTAACCAGAAAGGCAACCAGAAAATTTATCAATACGCCGAGTTAATTAAATTTGCATTAATTAATTTGTACTCGCAAAGAATGGTGTCCATGTCATCTAGGACACCCAATGCGAATCCTCATTTGTGTGTGTGTGTAAATAAATGTCGAGAATGTGAAATATAATTTACAACAAGGATGTCAGGTTAAAGTCAACTCAAACGGATTGAGTGGACTCTGGATTTGACAAATAAGTGCATACATACATATATACCACTATATATGTATATATAGATATATGCACTTGTATATACATATGTATGTAGTTATATATGCAGACAGATGTTGACAGTTTGGCAGCAAAAAGAATGAAAGAAAGAACAGCAAAAAGTATTTAACCAAGAGGAAAAATGCAAACAAAAATGCTGTTACGTGTATGCTTTTCTTTTGGGCAATAAGAATTCTATAAGTTCATGGAATACCCTGCAATTTAAGTAAGTAATTATACAAACAAAGGACTCATGATGACAGAATGATGTATATAACCCATTTCGGTTTTTATCAAGTGTAATACTTAATTAAGACAACTTTTGGTTAGCTGGTAATCGAAGCAATAAATAAAAGAGGTCATCCTGTCCCCCAAAAACACTTAAATTCTGTGGCAAATTGCTTGCCCAAACCATTATGCCCCACACTCGGAAAAGCAGGCAATCCATTTCGAATATGTTGGCACTCTTTCTCTCTCTTTGGAAAAGAACCATGTGAGCACGTCTGGCAGAGCACAGGGACACACAAGTACCAAAAAGCAACTCAAACAACAATAATCATCACGCTAACAAACAAAATCGCAACAACGACAATGGAGAGGCAACAAATAAATTCAAACAATGTGCCGAACGAAATGTAAAGCATAAATATTTGCAAAAGGGCCCAAACAGAATCCAACGCCAACAACAACACCAACACCATCACCAACGCCAACAACAGTAAGGACAATCAGACAGTCAGTCAGACTGGCAACCAGTCAGGGCAGCCAGGGCAGCAGACCAGCTGAGCTTCCGTCGGGCGACAGTCACGTTTCCACTATATACGCACATAACGAACTCAGATTGCGCATACGCCATGTTTGCCATATATACACATTTACTCATAAAACATATCGCATTTGGTGGGGTAGCGGGTGACATTCATATTTCAGCCTTGCCAAAAAAACAAAACCCGATTCCAATCGCTGGTAACATCATCATCATCAACATCATCAGGAGGAGATGGTATGAGCTCTACAGGATGAGCAGGAGTTGCAGCAGTCGAACGATTTTCATGTCAACGCAGGCGGGAATTGAATTTCGCGCCAAATGACTGGAGGCCATTTTTCAATTGCTATATTTTTTTTATTTTTGGGGCCAATCCATATCAGTCGGCTTTCCATATCTGTAAATCGACGAGTGCATCTTTAAAGTATATAAAAACATACATATACATATAATGTACTTATGTATATATCCTTCGTTGTGTGTGTGTTCTGCTCGTTTGCTCTCTTGTCTGAAATGAACTTACATTTATTGTTGAACTTTTTTTTATTTTTTGGCATTTTCTTCTTCACAGTCTGACGCGCCTCCAACATCAGACCAAGTAAGTAAACCCAAAACAGACACACACAGAGACACATTTCTCCAGGGCTGGATTATAGAAGAGACATCTCAAGTGTTGTGAAAAAGTCAACAATTTCAAGCTTTGTAGACAATAAATTAACTTTAAGAAATGTTGGGTTTCAAGGGATTTCCTCCAC
The DNA here is from genome assembly GCF_018151085.1 of Drosophila tropicalis. NCBI lineage: Eukaryota > Metazoa > Arthropoda > Insecta > Diptera > Drosophilidae > Drosophila > Drosophila tropicalis. Next base: position 1,311,982 of record NW_027173374.1, read on the forward strand.
CACTCCGCTCCTGTTCGATGCGCAGGCCCCATTAAGAATTTTTGGAGGCTGGCCTAGGATCTGTCTGGTGCTTAAGTGCGTCTCGCTGCCTGCCTGTGACAGCTTTTGTTAACATTCATTTTGGTTCGGCTTTAAGTCTTCCGACTGCAATTGCTACTAGAATGATGGCCATGGCCAATGCCCATGTTGAATTGGTAGAACTTTAATTGAAATTTCGCCTGGTGATGGCGACAAGTTGATTTTCCACTTTACTCCTGGCAAGCTAACTGCAACAGCGAAACGAATTGGACATTAAATGCTACCGTTGGCCAAATTGCCAACAGGCAACAACATCTTGTGCAATTGGCGTTAACAAGCGCATTAGATTTGTTGGCCATGCCCGTTCGTATTCAAGTCCGAGTCACTAACCATCATCCGCACATCTCAGTCTCGGACTCGGTCTTAGTCCCAGTAGTCAGTCAGTCAGTCAGTCAGTGGCCAATTTGGCAAGGTTGTTTGGGGAATTGGTCAGTTGGAAGTCTTAACCAACTGCCATGGCAATTTGCTAGCTGTTTGTCAAGCAACCAAGCGCAATGGAGACTCTGGCATTTATATTGATCATACGAAGCGTGGTCCAGGAAATGTTTTTGCACCAAAAAAAAAAAAAAAACAAACTTCTTCTTCAATGTTGACTGATATTTATAACAAGAATAGCAGAATAGCCAAAACAACAGCAACAACAACAAAACAGTAATAAAAACTCTTCAACACGCACATCAGACTTGGACTACTCCTTCTAGTTTTTCCAGCAAACCAACTTAACCACCTCTACTTGCTTACCATTGGCGTGCCAGTCTGTTTGTAGTTTGCAAATTGTAACTAGATACAATTTGTAGCGTGGCTTTGTTTGCTGCTCGCTGACTTATTGCAGGAAGGAGGCAAAAAAAATAAAAAGAAAGAAGAAAAGGCGCTGCCGGGCAACTCAATGCAGACATGGTTGTCGTCTCAGTCTCTATCCCAGTCCCAGACCTATTGCTGGTTGCACCCAAAGTGCGTACTCGTATGTCTGGTTCTGGTTGTGGCTGTGGCTGTGGTTCTGGTTGCTGTGGCCTGCCACGCTCGACTGCGGCACCGTGCTGTGATTTGTTGCATTTCTAATGCAACCGCTTCACTTGCCTGTGCTTCAATGTGTTGCCCATTGCACTTGTCTGACTATGATATGTTTGTGTTTGCATTTTGGCCTCCACTGGACCTCTGCCGATCTATGTATGTACGTATGTGTGTATGTGCCTGGGCCAATTTTCATTCCCGTCGAGGGAATTTACGCTAGTTGCCCCTCTATAGAAGCAATAAAGGCAAAGGTATATTATGATTGATTTCATAAGCCTCTTGGCTTGAATTATATTTGAGCCAAATCAACAACAGACCAAATTCTGCCACTTAACTAGACCTGCATACCATTAAAATAATTAGCCAATACCTTATGAGTACAGGGTATCTCAGAGTCGGTTTGTCAACCTCAAAACTGAAACTTTTCTTTGGGTTTTTCAATTTTTAGCAACACGCATGCGAAAAGTGTTTTTGGTTTAGAACATTTTCTGAGGAGGGGCTTAGGTTTCAATTACCCTACGGCCAACACACATGAAAAAGGGCAAATGGAAAATACTCACTTGGGAAACGTTGCTTTCGATTGCTATCTGCAAGTTAGTGGTAAATTTGCCCAAGGACTGCATAAAAAGAAGTAAACTGGGGGGGAAAGAATGAAGCGTAGACAATAATTTAATAAAAAATATTCCGCATTTGTCAAAGAAGTACTGACAGAAACTGAGATCCAGCTATATAAATGGAGTTTCCTCTTTGGCCTTATCCGTTTAGTATTTACTTTGATTAATTACCAACAATAATAACTGATTAATTCTACATATTATGCCCTAATGACATCAAATTAATCACAAATCAAGGTATTTTATTTAACCCCTTTGGGCTCATTCACTCATTTCACTCTCTCGTAATCATTATCAATTAGCCCCCTCCACCAAATTGAATGCCAGCCAATTTACAATTCAATTAACTTTCCCAGAGCAGAAGCTGTCAACAAACACACACACACACCAACACACACTTCTATGGAAAAGAAAAACAAAATGTAAGCTTCATTAGCAAATTCTCGGCAAATTGCAATGACCTGCTAACAGACAACAAAACGAACAACGAAAAAACAGCATCTCAATTTAGCCAAACCAAACGTTGCGCCAATGCAGTGTGTCCAAAGTGGGCATCACCAGCATTGCCCATCCCATTGGTGGCACCTCCTCCTTATCCAAGAGCAATCATTTGCAATGTCACAGTGAAATGAGAGTTAGCCACCCTCTCTTAAAGTGAGCTCCAGTCAGGGTGGAGAAAGCTTTTGCTTTTGCTTTTGCAGTCCCCTAGCATTAACTGTGGATTACTTAAATGCTTTTTAATTGAAAATTTTCCTAATTTCACTTTGGGGGGATCAAGTGCAACCAGGACTAAGGCTACATAAACACTGAATACACTGAGACAGACAGACAGACAGACAGTGCGAAGGCAAAAGCGACAACGATAGCACGCTCTGGCGCCCTGCTACCCCTGCTACTAAGCAGCCCTAGAAGGAATGTGTTGGCAAGAATGAAGAAGAGAGAAAAAAAGGGGAAGTTTTTGCTTGTCTGGCCAAAAACCTAGAGAGCACAACGACAACGAAGACCAAAAAGAAAAAAGTGAAAGCCGTAAAAACTACAGTAGCGCCAGTAGCGAATGGACCGAACGGAGCAAACGGAGGAGGCTGCTGCCATCACATCATCAATTTCAATGCCGCTTTTTCCCCAGTTGTTGTTGTTGTTGTTGTCGTCGTCGTCTGCCTCGTTTTTCATGACATTGTTGGTGGGTTCTATACAGCCTGATGGCTCTACGCCATAGAGTGTCTGTTTGTCTAGCAACGACCATCGCTGGCTTTGGAGTAAGGGACATGGATTTGAGCTACAAATCCTTGGTAAAAGCATTTAACACTCTGCGTGCAGTGCATTAGGCGAGTGGCGGCAAGAAAGTTTCTCTTGATTTAAAGAAATTTTGCTTGTTAACTTTTATTTTACTTTTTATTCACTCTCTTTACTGTTTTGCGGTTTTCTTTTTTATTTGGGCTTTCAGTTTATCGCCTGATATACATATATTCTTTCCACTTTGCCTTCCTCTGGCAAATATATACATAACCGTAATTTGTAGCTTCAATTGCAATTCATCAGAAGGCAAAAAGAAAGGAAACCAACCAAAAAAAATAAGAACAAAAATTCTTTTTAGCATACACTTGCCAAGTATAGCCCCCCATCCACCTCCCTACCCCAAAAAAAAGGGACACAACGGTTCTGCGGCTGGCTGACTAACCGACTGGCCGTCATTAGCTCTGCTTATCGCAAACGTAAACTTGCCATCTAGAAGATGCAGCCAAAAATACAAAAAAAAAAGGCATTCGAAGAAAGTGCAACGACATTTGCCTTTTGGATGGCAAGCTCATTCTAGGGACAGGGACAGGAACAGGGACTGGGGCTAGGCAGTTGCCCTGGTGCTCTGCAAGAAACGGTTCCTTTTGTTTGCTCACTCGTCCATTGCCCGCTGTTTTGCCGGGCTTCAATTTTGCGCATCAGTTGTAATTCATACTTTTGTGCTTTTTCTCTCCACATTACCCTATTCTTCCACGAAATTCGCCGGCAACTTAAAAATTAACATGTTCTTGGCTGATGGCTGTTGGCTGCTGGCTGGTGGCTGGTGGCTGCTGGCGGTCGATGTTGCCGCTGCAACAGTTTAGGATTTAAGAACCGTTTTGTGGTCTCTTTCAGCACACGTCACCACACTTCACTTCACATGTGGCTTTGCCCAATTCTGTTTAATTAGCATGAGAAGTGGCCGCCACAGCTACTTAAACACGACATTTGTTGGGGCTCGGTTTGCTTCCGTTGGTTGCGCACGCGCAATTAGCCAAAACAGACGCCAATCTTGGGTACTTGACCGATAGACTGTTTAATGAACTCGACACTCTCTCTCTCTCTCTCTCTCTCTCTCTGTCGCTCGTGGTGGCTCTCTCCCCATGGCAAATGCAAATTCCTTTATCCATTAGATCGCATTACTCTCATCCAAGCCAACCACATATATACTTAGTATGTATTCTGAATGCTGTAGAAATAGAACCAGTTGGAATTGGCCAGAGTTGGAAGCCCAATAGTGCTTGGGTCTGGGCCTCAGATTGCATCCAATACCACTGGCATCCTATATATAGCAAATGCCAACTAAAAATAGCAACGTCTTAAATGATTTTTGCTCATTAGAGCGTGCGTGTTGTAGCCCATCTTGGCACACTGGGTGTGGGGGACGACTCCGACTCCAACTGCAACTCCAGCTCTAGCTGCAACTGCAAGTCGATACAAAAAGTGACAACAACTAAAACAAAAGCGCAGCCGCACTTGGATCCACATTTTCTACATGACGCTGCGAATGCCAGGAACATAATAAAATCATGTAATGGACTGCGCTTGAAAAACAATGCAAAAAGCGTTGACAACATGACCATAACCCTTTTTACGTTATATGTACATACATATGTATGTGTGTTGACGGAGGAGGGCACAGACTGTGGAGTCTCTTTGGGGGGATGCCACAAGAGAGAGAGAGAGAGAGAGAGAGAGAGAGAGAGAGAGAGAGAGGAATGAAAGGAAGGGGTGTTGTTACTATTTTGCAGTATAATGTAATAAAAATAGCATGCCAAGCATTCGGCCAAACCAGTCAGCCATGATGACGATCATGCCGATCGATAGTCGCTTGTCCGAAGATGGCAAAACAAAAGACTTTGGACACAAACTCACGCAGGCAAAACACTGCAAGAAGTTGCAGTTGCAGTCAAGGCCTGCCAGGAATGCCAAGTATCGTGTGTTGAATGCATGCCAAGCATAGTCAATTCCCTCACACTGCCTTCCCTCCACTCCTCTCCCGCCTCACCGCCTCTTGGCATCCCTTAGCCCTGTTAGACTTGCCCGCCTTTAGGGGCCGGCATTGAAAACGAAAACTGCTGTGTGACATGACCACATGACCAAATCATGGCCTCGACTTTGCTCTCGGACCTAATCTTAGTCTTGATGGTTGGTCCAGCATCATTGTGTATTTGCTACAGGTAGACAACATATTAAGAAAGAGAGATAGAGATAGATAGATAGAGTGAGAGAGAGAGACAGAGCGAGAACAAGACAGATACACGCGCCAGATACAGATGCGCCTGGGCTACATTTGGCTTGGTTTATGAGTTACCCTTTGGCTAAGTGACATAAAACAGCGACTAAATGATGTGCAGATAGTTCTTTAGTTCTAAAAATAAACCTACAAACTCCACACTTAAAAATATATGTGGAGTCATCTTCGACTAGCCAGTTAATTAAAATGAAAGTTAATGCATAGTTTCGCAACAAAACACGTGTGAGACTTTGAACATATTATCTTGATTATGTATGAGAGCATTCATTCCAGTCTAAACATATTTAGCCAAGCCAATGCTAAACATTAAATCATGGAGAACCATTAAATCCTAAAATATTAAACGAATCTTTTTAGGCTCATAAATATAATGGCCCTGATTAGATTATCTTCTTCTCTTCTTTTTAAATTAAATTAAAAGAAAGCTCTTAAAACTCAAAATATTTATTAATAATTTTCGGGTTAACATAACCTTTTGATTATTTGACACAATCGTCCATCGTACTTATGATAAATATTGTATAAATTAGAAACTTTATATTAATTTGATTCTCCCCTTTCTCTACGTCAATAAGAAGCATAATAATCATGATCACCATGACAGAGATAGAAAAAGGGAGAGAACGAGAGAGAGAGAGAGGGAGAGAAAGGAAGAGGGGGAGAAAAACCACACTAGCTCCATTATTTTTGTTGGATTGGATGGAGAGAGATACAAAAAAAAACCCGCTGACTAAGCCAGACTAAAGTTAAGAACTGCACCATTACTCATCATCATGATCATCAGGTCGATCGGTGCCTCGGATTCTGGGTGATTTTTGCAAACGCACCCAACAACAACAACATCTCTCAGTTGGCTTGGCCAACATTTATCTTGATTATAGCCGGGCCAAATTCTCTCTGCTCACCTCTGGTCTTCGTTCTGAACTGGTCCGATCACGGCGACATTATTTATGCAAACCAGGCGAGTTATGCTTATGCTGATCTGCTACTTGCTGTCCAGGGAGAAAGTGTGATTCACCTCATTGATATGGAACCGCATCTTGGCATGCAAACGTTTCTTGTCACTTTGAAGAAAGAAGTTGGCTTAAAGTTCAAGCAAGTTCATCATCATTATTATTTGTTTTATCATCATCATCATCATCATCATCATCGTGTCTATCTTTGTGGCATCTTTTTGAGAGTATTATTTTAAGCGCATGTGTAGCAAATGCCAATTTAGAAAGTAAAAACAAATGATTGACCGAAAATGGCCAACACTGCAGCAAAAGAAGCTGCCAGCAGGCAGCACTTTCATTCACTTTTTTGGCCATGCTTTATAACTGTAATAAAGTGAGGGCAAAAGACCAGCACAATCTTTTACTAACAAACAAAGCGAATCCAGTAACAGCAAACAAAACCCGACACGGGTTCAAGGTTTTTTCTGCTTCTTGTTTATCATATATGAAATAAAGAAGGTTTCCAAAGGTAAAACCAAGAAAGAACTAAAAAGAAAAAAAAACAAAAATTCTTTTGCCATTTGGACACTTCCTTTTTCTTTTTATATTTCTTAAGGTATTTTAATTTTCTTTGTTTTTTTTTCTCTTTTTTGGAGTTCAATGTACCCCCTAAAACAACAACAACAAAAATAAATAATAAAAGTTTTTGAGCGAAACTTCTTCTCACGCAATCTTCAAAAAATACCCTGATTTATACACAACAAATCTCTTACTCTAAAATATAAAAATATATTAATACTACTAGCTGCCTTTGGTATTCGTTGTGTATATGGGCTGATGATCATTAACAAGTCTGATGTTCTGATAAATGATTAATGGCCCATCTTGGCCAACGGACTTGAGGTTACGGCATACGCAAATGAGCCAACTGGCCAAACAAAAGTAACAAAAGTTGAGCATAACTTTCTCTGATTTACGATTTACTTTCTGTTTCTCGCCTCTTGACTTGTCTTGTCTTGTAAAACTCTACGATTTTATTTAATTTTAGAATTTCCACTTGCCAAAAACCAAAAAAAAAAAAAACATACTTAAAATGTGCTTGTAATTTTAATTCGCAGCAGTTTTTGTTGTTGTTGCATTTTGTGACTTTACTTTCGCTGCATTAAAACAGCAAAATTCAATTTCTTTGCAAATTGTGGGGCGTAAAACGAAATATGATCTTTATGCTAGTTTTTAGTTGGGGTACAACCGGTGCCATCAAAACAAAAGTTTATAGATAACAACAACAACAACAATAATAACATATGCATATATGCAAATGACTTTCACTTCACTTTCGTTCATTAGGCAAGGTATTCATTCTTATTCTAATGGGCAACGAAAGGCACACGGTGAAAGGTTTGAATGTTCATCTCCGAGAGATTTAACCCATTAATCGAGAGTCAATGATGCCACGCCCCAGTACGGAAATTCTTTGCATGTGCGCAATTATCATATTATTTATATGCCCTCCCCTTGCCAAAATTATTTGGGCATGTCAAAAGAAAAGACTAGATAAAAAAAAAAAAACCAAAACAAAACTTGTTTCAGTCTCGACGACAATTAATTTGAAATAATAAACCAAATGCCGCATAATGTTTATTACGGCTCATTGTTTGGCATGCAATTTGCATAACATACAAATTAAAGTGTCCATAGTAGATGGTTTTTTGTTGCTTCTCCTCCGGCCACCCCCTCCCTCGATCTCCGCCCTTTTCGATTGAAGAGTATGCAATTAAATTGCTGACGTTGTCTGCGTTTTTTTCGTTGGTTTCTTCTTTTGCCAAAAATTGTGAAGCTTTCAATCAATGCCAACAAAATTTTACCATTTGATTTCACTTGATTGATGTGCAAACATTGCATAGTTCAAGTTTTTATTCTCTATTGTTTATTGTTTAGGAAGAAGGAAGAAGAATACACGAGGATACATATAGATTTTGTGTTTTTGCTACTGCTAATTAGCTGGTCTCTAACCACAGATGCCGCTCTATCGAATGGCAATGCCGCTTAGGATGAGAATTTTGACTTGAGTTAGTCGGAGGAAGGGAGGGAGGGAGGAATGACCATAGAAAGCTATCCTCTTAGATGGCGTATGGCATTTGTGTGCTAAAATTGACACCTTTACGCAGTGCCACGCCACGGAGCTCATCAAAGGCCACGCAGGAGATCATCAAGATGAGTTGGCAGAATCTCTGCAGAATCTTGCAACTGCAGCAGGAGAAACAATCGCTATCTTTGTTGCTACATGTATGTTAGTTGTAGTTGTTGGTTCTAATCGATTTCTCTAACAAACAACAAGAAGCCAGCACAGCAGCAACCAACACCACAAGCAACAACAACGACTCTCACTCGCAACTGCAACTGCAACAACAAGTGGTCATAGGTAGGCTCAAGATGTTTTGCCGCATAAAATTCCAATGACTCTAAAGTCAAATGCGTTTTCTTTCACAGCTTTCAAGTGGGTGCAGCTTACAACAAATACATATGTGTGTGTGTGTGTGTATGTGAGTGTGTTTTTTTCATGTTTTGCGTGTGTGTACATATATGACTTTTTTTATTAATCATTTGTTCTAAGAATTTACTGCATTTTTATTGGAGACTAACCCAGAGACCCCTCTCACACTGACTGATTCTTTGGGTTTTGGGACATGTGCTAAACTTAACAACAAACAGGTTGACTCTATCTACTGTTGGTCTTCTTCTGCTTCTTCTTCGTGGTGTTGTTGTTATTGTTGTTTGCCAAATTTAAACATAACCATTTCGAATTTCAAACTGTTTTACAATCCCACGAATATTGATTACACTAACAGATAGTCAAAATTGTTAAATGATATATCCCTTTTGAGCTCAAAGTGATCTGTTCGAATAAGACAAATTTAATAACATGATTTATAATGATGTCAAGAATATAGTCACAAGACTCTAAGATCTAGATTGAAGGGCGTCTAGTAATACTCAAAAATTTCTAGTTCTTTTGGTCTTAGCTTGGGCAACTTATGGTAATCGAGTCTTTCGACTTTCAAAGACGCCTAAATATTTAGAGCTATCTCTGTTTTGCCTTTAGAAGGAACAATCCTAAGAATGTCCTGGCATTTTTTTCAGACTGTTTATTATTCGCTAACATCAAGAGACAGTCTTATAAACTGCAGTTAATAGTGCCTGGTTAGTAGTGTATAAATATTACCCACTGTAATGATTGATTGCTCACTGAAAAGGGTATTAAATACATACACACTTATATGTATCTCTGTGTATGTGTATTCTGAAGATTCATCTGAGTTAGTTGCATTGGTTGCAGCTGTTTACTTTTCAATTTGGGTCATTTGAGTCATATGCATAAAATTGAACCAAGAAATTGGTCAGCTCAGAATTCCCACAATTGCATTTTCTAGTCGATTCGATTCGATTTGGAGGGATTTTTTTGTGGGTTTCATTTGGGCCCTGTTTTATTAGCCATAAGACCAAAGCTCATCAGCATCAGCATAAGCAGGAAATAAAGACCGTATATCAAAATGGATATGCTTAGAAAAAATTTGCAGCTTGTTGCTGTCAGCAAGTCTCAACTTTGATACTCTCTCACAGCTTTCTTGGTTATCAGATATGCTACACCAGGCCTGTCTCTAATTTATGTGCAACTGCAACACCAGCAACAACAACTGCATCGTAACATCTTATCAAGAACTAAATGACATTGCCTAGACCAAGCAGCCGCTTAAATTACAAACACGCAAAACTACAAATCCAAAACGCAAACTCCAAGTGCAGTTAAGCAGGGTCGTCATCTTGCAGCTTAATCCTGCCTTGAAATTGTGGACTTTGGCGACATTGACACGGAGGTTTGCTGATTTTTTTTTATTTTTCTTTCCTTGATATTTGTTGCTTTGCTCTTTTCCTCTGTCTTGCTGGCGGTGCTCACATATTGAATTGTGGAATTGTAACTGAGCCGCACACCAGCTAGCCGGTATGACAAGTTTCGCGAATTGCATCAGAGAATTGGCCGAAGAATATTGTGATGTAATAAACGTGGCCCCGATCAAAAACGCATTAACTATAGAAAATTGAAGCGAAGTCGGAGGACGAGAGAAAGAGAGGGAGAGAATCCTAGTAACCAGAGGCCATATAATATTTAAGAATCTTTTTTTGCTTACTTTTAATGAATGCAACTTGTGGCTAAAAATAGCAAAAGGCTAAAAATGTTGCCACACCAGTTGTTAAAACTCTTGGCGGAAGTATTAGAGGAGCCAGAGATGGCACTGGCATCGGCACTGGCAACGACTTTGGCTTTGGCATTGGCAATGGGGCGACAGCTTATGTGGTTAAGCGCAATTATTTCAAATTGCGAATACTGTGTGCACTTTAGATAAGAATATAACTGGATGCTTCGATGGTGGCAAGTGGGAGAGAGAGAGAGGGAGATAGAGTGATGCAGAGGCCTCATGTCTATAAATAGTAAATGCGCTAGGTGTGATTCAGTATTCAGACAGACAGACAGGGGGAGTCATTATCATCATTCGCTCCATTCATAAAGCTCTAGAAGCTCAAAGGTTCCTAATAACCCAAGAGACCAGAAATTGCGGCTTACATCCGCCAGTCAGTGCGAATAATTAATGATGAAATGTTAGAATGAAAATAGCCAAAGCGTGATTCAATTAGACTTTCAATTGCTATTGGCTTCTGCTGATGACCCGTTAATTGAATTTGTTATATGTATGTATGTGGTTGCTTTTCGTTTTTGTTGTCTGTTGTTGCTGATGCTTTCAATTTATTTGCATTTAAATTGTCTCATCAGCCTCTGTGCCCGATGGCAACAATTGACACAGAAAAACCAAGCCGAGCCAAGCCAAGCCAAAACAAGACAAAATCAAAACCAAAATCGCCCAAGCGCCACTTGAACGCCAACAGACAGCTAACAGCAACAGCAACAACAATAACAACATTGTTTGTAGCCAAACACTTGTCGACGCCATGGATGCCGGGCCATTGGCTGCGGCCTGTGCCACCTCGCGTGCACTCTGGCCAAAATGGGTCAACGCCAAAAAGTGTTGCCGAGGCCCAAGTCAACCAACAATATCTCTCTAATGTTTCAATTGCTTCTGCCGCTGAGATGCCTAATGAAAATCGTTGATTATCAATCTCTGGCACGTTGCGTGTTTTATGTATAAAATTTGTTGCACAATCTCACATATGTATATACCAATTGTAATCTGCTCAAGTTGAAATCAATTTTTGTGCCAAATCCTGTTCATTAGACATGCCATACAATTTGCATTGCAAATTTCTTCTTTATTTAGTTGCTAATCAATCAAAACCTTTATTGTTCATTGAATGCTGTCATCGATTTGGGACTCTAAATGAAAAGCAAATTGACAAATTCTGAAGAGTTTGCCAGTTGCCGTTCTTGGTGATTGCTTAGATAATCATTAAAAATATTTAATTGGACTGGACACGAAATCAAAGAAATCAAAAAGAATATCAAAAGAAATTAAATACTAAAATTTTAAAGATATTTGGTGTCAATCGTTTGCCTTGAGCTTGATATCACCATATCAAATCGTTCTGTGCAATTTTGAAAAATGAAACGACCTTGTAGAAGACGGGCGAAAGCTAAGGCCGCTTTCCAAGAGTGTGTGTGTGTGTGTGTACTTTTCTAGTCTCTTTTCAAGGCACTAAGCCCATAAGCCTTTTAGCTTTGCGCCCAATTCTAACTGACAAAACAGAGCTCGATGTTAGTGAGGCGAGTTTGAGTTAAGAAAAGAAAGGCTTTTGAATTTGGCTAAAAAAAAAAAGGGGGGGAAAAAGCCAAAACAAAACATTCAAGAGAATGCGTGTGTGTGTGTGTGTGTGTAAACAGTTCCATTGATGTTAAAGCTTTCACGAGAAAGACCAACAACAAAAGCAAAAACTTACCAATGTTGGTTAGCCGACTCTTTGACTTTGGCTAATTTATCTCAATCGATTTGTATTTAAATGAAAATCTCAATTTAAGGGGAAGAAACGAATTAAAATGTATGCAAATATTCAATAGTTTTGTGTTTTTTTCTTTTTGATAAATTTCACGCGATTAGCATGTGAATCGAAGCGACTGAGGCAGCTGCCGGCCAAGCGACACTTGCCATGGGTAAAGTGTGGGGCCATAACCAAATCGCTGTGGACAGCCATTTAATTTGTGACCCTTATCATTGTGTGGGCAATGTGGTGAATATATGTTTTGTGCTTGTTTAGCAAGCAATTTTATGCATTAATTAATTAAAACTTTTTGCCCAGCCAGTTCGTTAACCCAAACGAAGCGACATCGACTTGTACGTACGTACATATATTGGCTTGTTCTTCAAAATGAACTTCTTGTTGTTCCGTTTGTTTTACTGATTGTTATAAATTCAATTTTATTGCCACTCAATGTATGATCACACACAATATAAAAGTGTGTGCCGTTTAATGATCAATTCTCGGGTGTTAAGTGCTCAGCAAAAGTTGTAAAAAAAAAAAAAAAAAAAAACATGCAGTTAAAAACAAAAGACTTAGGACACAAACTTGCCTTTAGTTAATTTCATATGATCTTAAATTCTTTTTGTGACTCAAATTATTGCCAAATATTTAATCAATGAACATAAAAATGGTTCTGTTTATTTATAACCCTTTCTCCCGTTGCTGCCGTGTTGGTTCCCAACCTTTCGTTGTTTTTCCAGGTCATTAGCCTGTCACGATTATCTGCAAATCGTTGTGGCCAGCTCCCATCATTGGGAGCTATTACTTACTTAAGTTAGTTGGCTTTTGGACTGCTTTTGCTTCTGAACAAAATTTAAGATTAGCATCAGCAACGGTTTCTTAGCTCGCTCTCAAGTCATCGCTCAAGTCAACGACTTTTTGCTCTCTTTGGGGCGTGGCGATCCACAACTGTCGCTTAGCCATTGCTAATAGGCTTTTGTAATGCAAATGAATTCTGTAATCTTTATATAAATAGAATGAGAAGGGGGAGGGGGAGTGGGGAAAACGCAATACGTAGATAAAGCTGCTTGGAAGCTGCTGACTCATTCACAAAACGTTTCGGTTCTGGGCGATGATGATGATGATAACTTTCAACCAACTAACTTGTTCTCTCTATATGCAAATCCCCATCCAAGGTAGCACAACAATCGATGGTTAAAAGAAACGTAGCGCCAAAAATATATTGAAACAAAAAAAATAAAAACAAAAACCTAACATAATAACAATTAAACAAATATTGAAAACAAATATCTTTATAAGTATCTAATAGAACAAAAACAACAGCAAATAGAAGAGGCCCAAAACAAGAATTCCATTTGTCTTCGCATTGTGATTTCTTGGTTATTTCTGTTTATGCCTGGCTTACAAGGAATTCATTAATTTCTACTCCGTGAGTGTGTGTGTGTGTGAGTGTGTTCTTCCAAATATTTTGTCATAAATCAGAAATAACTTTCAACGCACGCCAATTTCAGTGATCAATAAGCCAAATTGTGTCTGTTGAGATTATGGTCTTGGGACGGTTTTGGTTTTGGTTTTTGTTTCTATTTCTATTTTGCAACTAATGATGCGACTGATCTGCGAACTTCATTAATTGTTTTATAAATATGCTGAATTAATTAATTTAAAATGCCATTAATTACACTTTAATAACTCATTTTGAAACAAAGAAAGCAATAAAATTTAGACAGTTATTCTTAATATTACGAATAATATGAGGGAACAAGAAAGTTATTACAAAAAAAAAATCTCTTTTGCCTTTAACCATAAAAGTCAAATCTCAAGAATATTAATACTTTCAATACCAAAAAATTAACTCTAGAAAAGTACCTTCTATTCTCCCATTCATTCCGCTGAATAATTGAATTGGGTTCTGGGAACATGTAAGAGTATTTAAACTTTTAACGATACGTGTTAATGTGTTTTACCATCAAAGAGATAAGTCAACATGGCCGCCTACTGCAGATCTCCAGATTAGCCATCAAAATTTCAAGTGTCTGACATACATTAAGATCCTGTTTCAACATTCTAGATTTATCACTCCTTTTGGGAAAACTATTAAATTTTATATCTCAGCTGTTATATATAGCATCATGAACACGAAAAAATAATGATTGATATTAAAACGACTTGATAATTGGTGAATAGACTTGATAATTGACTGAACTCTAAAAAAGAAATATGTTTTCTTTTCGTTTGTTAAAGCAGGTTAATTTCGCTCTCTAAGCCATGTTATGATTAGATCCTTTTGGCCATATTGATTTTAGTATTTTTGTGGCATTTTTGTTAGTTCTGTTTGCTTATTCCTTAAGCCAATTAAAAATTAATGACTTTTGATGCCGAGTCTAGGTAACTTTTGTTGTGTTTTCTTTTCAATTAATTAAAGTTAATGTTTGCCATTACGCCCCCGTCTGTAAATATGGCATGCAATTCGTCTGCGTCAGAAAGATACTAAAAATAAATAAAAAAAAAGAGATGCCTCTAGGCTTAACTTGTGGAATTCCATTTAAATGGGAGGTGGATGCGCTTCTCTGAAAACTAAAGCTTGAGCTGACCAAGGCACGCATCATCTACATCATCATGAGTGTGTGTGTGTGTGTGAGAGTGTGGGTTTGTTTGTGACTTTAGGTTAATTAAGCAGCCAGGTGTTGGAGGCAATTGTAGGCCATACATATATCCGATGACGACCCAGTTTCCTGTCAGTATGGTAGAACAAAAGCCACGAAATTGGTTCACTTTAGACACGAGCAAAGACCAAGCAATGCTTGGGATGTACATACATATGTAAACGTGTCTGTCACTTTAAGCCCCAACAAATTAACCAGAGGATCAGGAACTGTTGTCAAGCTTTGACACTTTTTTTTTCTGGTGTTTTGTGTATTTTTCGCAAATAGATTCGCAACAGTTAGAACAGAGAAAGACAATGATAACCAAAGATTCATCTCGGGCGTGGGTCAAACAAAAGCCAAGTCAAGTGCTAATGTAACTGAATGTCTGTCTGTCTGTTTGTTTGTTTGAATGAATGTATGTGCACACTCACACGCACGTTTTAGCCGAGTTCTAATTAGCCATGCTAGGCACAGTTTGGTATTTGCTTTGTGCACAAGCAAAAATGTCAGCTGTGCGACGCCCAGCAGCAGCTTCGAGTCCAGAGACAGAGTCTTGAAGTTGGTTGTCTTGAAGCCTACAAATTAGAGCAAATACAAATGAATACAAATAACAAATTGCTTGGCGCATGGTAACAAAAAGTACCGTTACCATTGGACTTGTTAGCCAGAAAGAGAGGCAGAGAGAGAAAGAGAGACATGGGGGCCCGAAAGGGAAAGAGAACATTTCTGAATTTTGTTTGGCTGGTGCCTTTTGCCTTCATTTATTTTTGGGGTCTGGAATGATGGGGGATTTTCGAATTCGATTTTTACGACTGTTTGAAAGTTTTTGACTAGGTGAAAAGTGAATGGCTGTCTACCTATGTATTTTCGGTCTATATTCTTGACCCAAGAGGCGTGAGCGAAATTCACAAGCAATCAAAAAACAAAAAAAAAAGAGGAAAAGATAAAAAAAACCAACTGAAAATGTATAAAAAGAAATACGCAAATAGATTCGGGGCGTAAAGCTATTGCGATTATTATTTATGATTATTATGAAATTAATGCAATTGGCCTTGACAACCGCATAAATGTGAATGAAACTCCCCCGAGGGGGAGTCCAATTTTAACGCGACTCCGTGCGTAAAAATCATGTCAATAGAAATGCCATTATTAATGGCTAAAGGCGTGAGCAAATCAAAAAATGGACGGGTGGGTGTTTTGGTTTTGGCCAATTAGCAGCTGTCAAATATTGAGTAGTTGTTGTTGTTGTTACTTGTAGCTTGGAGCCCAGTGGCCCTGACATTGAAGACACCTTATGCCACACAACATTGACAGCTGCATTTCTAAACGGATTTGCTTCATGATTTTTTCGAATGACGAAGATAAGTAACAAAGTGCAGTTTACCTGCTAAGCCTTTAATGACACACACACACACTCAAATTGTAAGGAGCTCAAAGCCTGAGACATCAAGCATATCCATTAGATGATGCCATTTGATGCGGACATTGAACCTTGACGAAAAAAAATAGACCCCCTCCCCCCATCCACACCCAAAGAAATATACAAAATCTGATGCCAAACAAAACCAAGAATAAGTTACAAATGAAAACTGGTTTGGTTTTAGCCAAACTTTAAAACTCTTACTCGTATTAATAACAAAGCAAAATGTATAAATAAAAAAAGAAGAAATACGAAAAATGATTTCAGGTGATAGCCTTAGGTAATCAAGAATCCATGTCATAAATAATAGAGAACTTTCTAAACAAATGTGTGTGTGTGTGTGTGTGTGTGCCTTTTTAACAAATGGCTAAAATGGTTAATAAAGTTTTTATGTGCAAACAAAAGATGATGATGGCCTTCACATCCTTTCAGCATTCAATAGATTCAAATATGTATTTTGATTAGGTAACCCAAGAATAAACCGAAAAAAAAGCTTAAGAATCAACTTGGCCATGATCACAAAAGCGGATTCGGATACGAAAATCAATTCTAATGGCGTCTACGGAAATTATAAAGCGCTTTAACCTCAGGCAGGACCGGATTACTATGGGAATTTGTCGAAAAAACGACCCATTTAAGATAAATGGATCGTGAAAAGCTCCATAAATTGTAATAGTAAAATTCTTTCTAAATCTTGGGAAGAAAAAACTTGTGTTAAAATGAATATGGCAATTCTAATACAGTTTTTATTTAATGATTATTTGCTCTATAAAAGCGCTCCTGACACCCATTTAACGTGACTATGCTTGGCGACTCTTTTGCTTGCATAACCCAGTCAATATTCTAAGGCCGCCGATGCCAAAGAAGATTTTCAAGATTGCCAATAATCGCCCAGGTAGTATAAACATACATACCTATAGAAAATATTGTTTTGACTAATTGTCTGGGGCGAGCGGTGATTGAAGTCGTGCGCGATGATTATCTTATTAAGACGAAAGCTGGAGCCGATGGCCGGTTGGCCGGTTAACCATGTTAGGCCTTGAATAGCATTTGCAGAACGCAGAAAGAAACACACACACACACACACACACACACACACACCGACACTCGAAAATAAATTCGTCAAATTCAATTAAACTTAAATACTTGTCGAAGCAATTTACCTTATGTAGTAGATATTTGTTTTGCATTGAGCTAAGATTATTATTTATCTACTACCATCATCATCATCATAATAGTCGCCTCTTTGACTGTCAGCTTTTGTTGTATCTTGGCTCCAATGCTAATTGCTTTCAACCAAACTCGCTGTGTAATGATGATGATGTTGTTAATGCCAATAAGAGGCCATCTTCATCCAAGACGGAAGTCGGAAGTGCAATCGAATCTCGGTGTGCCGCACCCACCACATTGACTGTGACATTGAATTCCATTGGGAACATTTCGGCCAGAGACATTTGCGCACGCGCAGCTCTTTGTGATTTACGAGACGACAGCAAATAGGCGACAAATTATGCCAAATGAAAGAATGTGCGATTGTTTTTGGCATTTACCTACATATGCTCAATTTGTTACTGTATTTCGTTTCGGTTTTTCGGTGTGCTGTAAGCCATTAAAACGTAAAACGGTAGTTGGTTATCGCAGCCTATGCGGCGTAGGTGTTGGAGTTAGTTGATTTATTCGCTCATTTTGCCTGGCGTTTCTAATGCGGCAATTACCGAACTGGCAGCCAGTTCGTCAGTCAGTCGGTCGCCAGATTCCTAGGCGCATTTGGGTGATTTATGACCAGACTGGGGTGAATTTCACGAAACGATTTGGCATTTGGCACAACAAATTGTTGCTCACGCAGACGCCCCAAATAGGTAAAAGTTTGTTTGATTAGAACGCTCGCTCATCGGATCGTTCTCTACTAGCTCGAGGCTGGTTTGTTGAGTAAATATGTCAGTTTGGCCAAGTCCCTACCTCCCTTTCTCCCTTCTCATTGAGTAATTGAGCTACCGGGACTGGAATATAGTTTTGGAGATGGATATCGATGTGTCGCCTACCTGCCGCAGTTTGATTTATTGTGGCTTGTCGAAACTGATGCAAATTTCTATTGCCGCCAGCAGTGTTTGTTTTACGGTTCATTCATAAGAGATGTGGCGGCCCGGACTTGGCCGGGTCTAAAGTGTTATGTAAACACTCACCCATCATCAGCATCAGAAGCATCAGCTCTAAATTCGCACAGCATTTCCAAAATGTATAAAAACCAAAATTTATGCAAATTTTCAATAGAACAAGCCAGTAAAAATGTAGGGAGAGAAAAAACAACAACAACAACAACAGTTCTGTAAATAAGTTTACAGTTAGAGGCGTTACCGCTGAGTGTTTTTCTACATACATACATATACAGAGTTTAGTTGGGAAAGTGGCCCAATCCCAATCCCCATCCCAAGCTCAGTTCCAATTTGAGTACAAGTCCAAGTTTTAGTGGCCAAACCCGGCCCGAGGTAAAAAAAAAAGAGCTCCAGCCTATTGCCAAAAAGTTCAGTGAACTCGCAACTTCTGGCTTATATTGAAAGATGCTTAGCGGGTCTCTATCTCACTCTCTCCCTCTCTCTCTCTCTCTCTCTCTCTCTTCTCTCTCTCTCTCTCTGTGTGTGTCTCTGGTGGCACTCATTAAGGAAACATAATTCTAATTTCGCTGTGTGGACCAAGAGTGTGTCTTTTACTTTTAATTATAATTTTGGTTTTTTTTTTTTATCGTAGAGTGCTGAGAAAAACGAAGGTCCACTTGAGTTCAGTTACGTGAGCGAAATGTTGGGTCGTTCGTTGCGGTCAATGTGCGTCGCCGTGCGCTGGTTTTATCTAATCATCTGCAGGCGGTCCCTCCAAGAGACGACGACCAAGACTAAACCGCGGGCAACTGGCCACTGGCCAGCTATATAAATGTTATGAATAATCAGCTTAATTTAGGGTCACCACCGCTTTAGCTTCTGTTTATTGTTTTATTCAACCCGAAATGAAGCAGCGGCAGTTAAAACTTTACTCAAATATTCCCTACTTTTATTCTATTCTACACCGTTCTCTTTTACTTTGTAGTTCTTACTGACCATCTAATGGCAGCGGCCAAGATACTAAAATAAATCATTGACTAAACAGGCGACAATAAATTAAGAGTGCCCAGAACTTGAAGACTCTCATCCCATTCTAACCATCCACCTAAAGATCCATGAAGACTTTCTTGTCGATCATGAAAGGAGAAAAGCTAGACCGATTTAGTTTCGGTTTTGAAATGATAACATGAATCGTATGAATTCTGTTGTTTACATTTGTATCATGTACTTACATTCGGAATTCTCTTTTGATCGTTGTTGATGTTTTTAATAGAATTGGCATTTCCTGTATTTGATCATTAACATCATCACAGACATTATCAGACAAGCACTTCCAGTTTTATGAGTCCTTGCATACATATAGAAAGGCAATGATCGAGCCAACCAGAACTGGAAGTGGAGCTGGAGATTGGATCTGGTCTATGACCATACCATTTGGACTTTTCGCCAATTCCTAGAACATGCGATAGGGTGGGAGAGGAATTGCTCTTGGCTGCATTTTAAAGACATTTAAAAGGTTTTTGTTTCTTGCCACATTTTGATTGCATCAATAAAAAAAGTCAACACCGCTGTGGTTGCTGATGTTGATGTTGATGCTGATGCTGAAGCCGCTTGCCATTCTTTGGCTTTAATGACCAATGGGAAATTCCACAGTGCTGGTAAGAGGGAGTGAGAGAGAGTGAGAGAGACAACACCACCAAAGATTGACAATGAAAATGAGGTATGAAGTGCTGCTGGTAGTGGTAGTGATGATGGTGCTGGTGGTGGCTTCTAGAAGATAGTTTTATTTATAGCCCACTCCTAAGCGTTGCCATTAAAAGTCTCAGTCTCAGCGTCACTCCCTGTCTCAGCCTGATGAAGGCAACTGCAGCTTTTGGGGGTGGGGGGACCGATGCCAATTAATTTGCTGCAGGCTTTGGCCAAATGCCTCCAACAGCTGTATACCAGCTCTAGCCAACAGAGTCTGGGCCTTGGTCTTGATGAGAGGCGCCAAGCGCCAACACCAAATAACACCCCATCTAAAAGCAGATTGAGATTCACGTACTAAAAAAATTCCTGTCAGAATCAAGCCACCGTCTTACTGTCTGCATTTCCCCCTCCCGCAGCCTGCGTCTGGGCCAAGCCAATGAGCTGTACTAATTAATAATAAAAAGAAAAAGGAACACAACAGAAGACGACCATCGAGAAGGAAACGAAGCCTTTTGCTGTTTATTTTTAGACAATAAACCGAGGATGCAGCCATCGGCTAATGGTAATGAGCTGCAAGTTATTTACAGTTTAAACTGCGGCGGCCTTGCACACTGTACAGACTCTATTCACCTGCCAGCCCACCTGCCCACCCCATCCCGTCCACCTAATCGCCTCGCCCCCCTCACAAATGTACATATGTATATTGTTTATGGGCCAACATCAATCTGGTTTAATGCTTCTGCACAGACTTGATTAGCAAGTCGATGAGCTCAATTGGAGTGGAGAGGTGATCAAGTAGTATAAGGAGGCAGCAGTTGGCACGGCACAACCCCCAAATTCAGTTTCAGATTCCGATTCCGATACATTGAATGGCCTTCAACGTCCTTGACTATGCATTTGTTTGAACTTGTCTATAATTATATTGTATATACATATATTTATTTGCTTAGTTTTTTATTGTGTGTCGATTGTTGCGATTTCTACAACTATTTGTTGTTATTGGCTTTATGGCTCACGTTTTTGTGCTCACCAAATATTGTAATTTATGTGAATAATACAATGCGAATCTGGAATCTTCAACTTCAACGTCTCATCTCGTCGTACCTCCCCCTCTCCCCCCTCTCTCTCTCTCGACCTACCATCTAACTCTCTGTCTATCTATCTACGTATGTATCTATCGTCTTGGTTTGGCTGGCCAAGTCTATTAGCAAACAATTTGTATTGTCTGATAGTTAATCATTTATAACGTCATCGATTTATTTTTAAACAATATTATTAACGCCTAAGCTTATTATTTAATTTATGTATTATGTAAAAATGCGTTCTAGTCATATATGTTAATTTGTTTTGATGATCAGCTGATTTCCTCATAGCCAACCAAAGGCAAAATCAGGCCAAAATCCATACATTTAGACCCTTTGGGGGTTTCTGGTGTACATATATCTGAAGTTGGCCAAATCAAATGGGAAAACAATGCAAAATCTTTCTATAAGGGGGTAGAAACACTTTGTGCCGATTCTGTGTGAAGGCCCAAAAGACAAATGAAATGAAAAAATCATCATGGTCAGATCTTTCTTCTTGGCGGGTTTCGGTAAGTGCCAGTGTGAATGTGAGTGCGAGTGAGTGTGCCTAATGAGTATTCAATTGATGCAGAAAGCAGCCAGCAGCAAACTGGCACCATAAATGGCTATTTGAAAGACGTTACAGTTCGATTGAGCTTCAGATTCAGAAATTCGATTAGGAGAACACAGAAACCATCAAATCGAGTGTTAAAAACTGTAATGCCATTTCAGATACCCTATATTACTCTTTACATACACTTGGATTAGGATATCAACTAAGAGAAGCTGCCTAAAATAGTCTACATATACATAAACTAACATATTTTTAATGGTCATGGTCTCTCCCTTTTGACCATCTTGATATACCTTACTAGGAGTTACGATGAATGGGTATTGAAAAACCAAAAATCGAAGATCTGCGGGCACTTCAGACATGCCGGCCAAAAAGAAGTTGAAGCTGGATCTAAGGTTGGAAAAAATTTAGAAATGGGGTCAATAGGAAATGAAAAGTGAAATTTTGTATTTCAAAGCTTTGCCACGGTGCTTTTTGCCGACCATTGTAGTACATACTTGTTGGTTAGATCTTTATGGGCAAAAGGAACTTGCAATTTAAATATCATTAATTTCTAGGTTAAGCCTTTGTGCCGGGCACTTGAAAATTGCCACCGTATAAATAATTTTTTTCTCGTGTTTTTCATATGCGCACTTTTTTTTCTTATTTTGGCTCTCTCTTCATCATTCTTTCATTTTGACAGCCAAAGGCAAAATTGGCCTGAAGTGGCGACAGTCAATCGATGATGAAAAGATGGTTTTCCAGTCAACTGTGAGAAGGTTTTTTGGCCATTGGTAGTGATAGAAATTACCAATAATTTTATTTGATATACCCCCCCTTAAATGGATAAACAATATATGTTTGTTAATAACTATTAATTATGCATGTTTTATGGAAATTATGTAAAACAAAAATAAAAATTAAACAGATAAACATAAAAGGCTTGTCAATTTCTAAACGATAGAATCAATTAGCACGATTTATGCTGCACTTGGCAATATTTTGTATATGCCTTCAGTTTAGCTAGCTAAAACCCAGCATCAACAGGTCCATGTCCAAGTACTTGTATTAGCCTCAAGCGTGACTCATAGCCAAACAACAAACAGTTCGTGCTAAACGAGACCTTCTGCATATTGGAATCTGGCAATTGTACATATAGAAAAAAAAAATATATATATACACACAACAAAAATTACCTAAAAGGCAGTAAAAATCTATACCTAACTTAAGGCAGACGAGTCGACTTGGGGTTACCTAATGGATTTGGGCGAAAATTTTAAGAAAAGAGCGATTGAGGTTCCTATTTTTTCCTTAAGGACTCTATTTCATATGTATTCAACTATTTTATGTAAATATTTGTTAGCAACTTGATGTTCATACATCCCGCAAGGTAGGTGAACGGAAATCTTATCCTTGAAATCCTTGTTTTAAGATACAGCAGTTACCTTTTCTTTAAGATTTTTGATTTGGTATATAATATAAAGGACATCAATTCATAGCTGTTTTCCTTGGTGAATCTAAGGCTAAGAATTGGGGGAAACTTAGACACCTAAAATAGGCATAGGGAGTTATAGATTTCGCTTTTTGAAATGAATACATACATACATTTTAGGATGAATTTAAAGCAAATTTTCATTTTATCCAGTTTATAAATTTGCTGAAAACAATAAATCCCTTTCAAGCCTATACCAGACTTTAATCTAGGGCCTATACTTAATCATTTTCTGTGTAATCCTCTGTAACTACAGGGTATTCTTCAAAAAGAACAAAAAACATACCAAAAAGAGTCATAAAATAAAAAATGTTGCTTCGCCGCAATTAAAAGGGTGCGTAGTGGCATTACATGGGCTTTTGTGTACTTGGACCATAAAAGCCAACTAAAAATAACGAGCTAATAAAAGCGGCCAAGCCACAGTCACAGCCGCAGCAGCAGCCACAGCTACAGGTGTTAGGTCTTGATGGCTGTGTCAGGAACCAAAATCAACATCCACGATGACTACCGATGACGCGTCAACGTACGAGCCAATGTTGAAGCTGCCATCAAACAATTGAGTATTAATTTTAATAAATAATCACAGCGCAGGCAAAAGCAAAATAAAATGATTACCTATTTGTTTATTAGCTAAAGCTTTTGCATTGGGCTAAGGTTATCAACACACACAGACACACACACACACTCACACTTGAGTCATCATCATCTCGCCCCAATGGACCATGGGGCATGGATAGATGCTCAGTTAAAAACGTATTATGGAAGACGGAAATGAATGCCAGGAAAAAAAAATTCAACAACAACAATAATTTTATATTAAAAATTAAATACGCAAATACAAAAAGAACAGAATAAGGGGGGAAAAAAAAAAAGAATGCTATGCATAGAGAGGTAAACATCTGCCAAAGAATAAATTAAATTTATGTATGGGCCACAGAAGAATCCCCAAGCTCATAAGAATCAAAGTGTCTAGTCTCGACTTGGTCGCTGTGTTTAAATTTAAACCCTGAGCTCAGCTTCCCTGGCATGCCAACATCTTCGCCACAGTCACAGCCCCAGCCACAGCCTGTGTTGTTGGCCAAAGAGAGCTTCGAAAGGTGTTATCAGGTGTTGTTGTTGCTGTTGTTGTTCACTTTCCAGTTGATCGGGCTACGCGAACTAAAACTGAACTCATCTCAAATTACTGTCAAGAACAATAGTCAAAATGTTTTTGGAAACAATTTGGCCAAATGAAACATTAGGCCAAACCTGAAAGCGAAGAGACACAAAAAATAACGATATTATTATACCCTTTTTAGCAATTTTTTTTGTCTAAAGACGAGGTCAAAGCCAAAAATGAGAGACTTCTCAAAATGCTTTACTAATTGGGAATGCTTTGAATATAATCAATTACTTAGTCAGTGGTTTGTTTAAAACTAATACAGCCTTTTTTATAAGGGTATATGAAGATGATAAATGATGAGCGTGTGTGCAGTTGCTCGCAAAAATAAAACAAATAGTTGTATTTTGTGGCTTAAATTTTTTGTTCCTATGTATGTTTTTTTTTTTTTTTTGTTTTTAAACAGCTTAACTAATTAAATTTAGTTATACAGACAAGCACTTGATGTACACACACACACACACACATAGATACATATGTACTAGAGTCTGTGTATAATTAATTTATTAAATTTGTAGTTTATGTTATACAAAACACTTTAAATATTTATTGCATTATTCGCAATTTGCTAGGTGTCTGACCTGAACGAAGGACACAGTGCTGGGAATTCTCGTAGATGAGCCATGGTATTATTTATATTTAATCGTTGTTTTTGATTTTTTTTTTTTTTTGATTTGGGGTTGGCGGAAACCTCAAGTTGTCCCTCAACTTAATTGAAATGCTTTGTCAGATTGGTCAAACAGGGTGAGTTATTTGTAAATAAGTCGGTTATGGTAAACAAATTCAAATAGGTCGATAGAAATGTGGCCAATAGACCGAATATGAGCACAGCCATGGTGCAGGAGACATCACATTCCAGACGATGTAGCAAACGCATCAGACGCAGCCAGCAGCCACGGGGCGTATGAGGCTGGGAGGCCACTAGAAGTGGCTCCATTTCCAATTCAACAGGGTCGTAGTTCAAATCCAATGGCATGCTACCATAGCTAGCTTCGGCAGCAATACGCTGATGCACTCGCTCCATTTGACGTATCCGGCGATAGAGCAGCGGCGGGAGAATAAAAACCAATGGGCCTGTTATCGTGCCGCCCACAACATCCATGAGGGCATCGAAGCTGGGCACAAATTCGGCCATTAGCACTTCCAATCCTAGGACCGAAGAACGTATCAGCATGCGTTTCAGGGAGAGAGCTATAAACAAAATTTAAGTTAAAGCTTAAGGACTCATTTGGCATAGATCCTTACATTCTGGCAACTTGAAGTAGTTCTCGATCTGTAGAAACATGGCCGAACTAGCCACGGTCACCGAAAAGCATAGCTGAAGAGACATTAGTATCAACATCACATAAAATGGAATACTGGTGGGCAGTGATTGTAGCAAATTATTGGCAATCATTGAGCCGAATTTGTAAGCCGCAATAACGGAGCCAAAGATGGCCACGCCACAGGTAACTATTTGATATGGGAATGTGAGCTGGAATTGATAAGCAAAAACTGTTCCACTTACTAGCAATTCCACTCAGAGCAGCCCAGGATACCTGTGACTTGTTTTTCATATCAATTTGAAGGGTAAGCAGCACAGGATGTATATCGAACTGAAAGGCCAGTACACTATAGCTGTTGAGTACGGTAAGGAAGCCGGGAAGTTCTGCAAATGTCAGACACAGCAATTAATGTCAGACAACTGACTTTACCCAAGCAACTTACCCAGGGTTATTCCCTCGAATGGTTGACCCAGAGAGGGTGCAGCAAAGAGGCAAAACCAGAGCAGTCCCACAATGGTAATCATTACACAGACAGCAATGATAGCTAGTCCTCTACATAAGATATGTGAATCTAAAGCAAATTCGGTACCCTTGAATTCCAATCTTACCTCATATGCTTTGGACTGCCCAGCCACATGAGTGGACAAATCACCAAGCCCACAATTATGGCCCAGTAGCAATAGGAGAAATTGTAATGACCTGCACTCATACGCAGGACAACGGCCTCCAGATTCTGGGCAGCCATAACCACACTGGGAACGGCCATAGAAAAAATACTTAAATCGAGGAGCACAGAGACCAAGACGCTCATGTAACGTCCATATGCCAATTCGGCAAGTGCTGCATAGGGAAAGTTTCGCTTCTGCGAAATAGATGGATCCAATAGCTCTGCCATGCTCCAGCACTGGGATAACAAAAACGAAGTGTAAATCTGCAGGAATATGATTGATAGCACCAGTAGTAATCCAAAATAACCAAGTTTGACCAACAGAGCGGGTAGAGTGATAAACGGAAAGATGCCAAATAAGTCGACCACATAAAGGATGGCTATGAACAGCGATAGATTCTCTGGTTCGTCTTCGTAGGCCCGAAAATGTGGCAGGGCACTGAAGCGGGAACGCGACAGAAATGGCAGCTGATCGTGTTGATGAGAGGGTGTCAGCTGGACAGGCGGACGACGCTTGGGCAGGGCAAAGGATGGAGCACGCGAGGGCCGAGGAGCTGCCTTTTTATTTGCTCGCCGAAATAGAAACATTGCAAACGCGTCAACCGATGGCACACAACTAAAAGACATTCTAAGATAGAACTAATGCGCCAGCAACTGGCAACTAGAAACATTGTCATCTGATATGCTTAGGACGAGAAAGAGAGAGATGGCAGCCCAGGCGAAGCCCTTTCGGTGCAATGTCAATGCTCCGTGTTGCTGCAGAAACGATTTCACTCGATGGAAATGCAAGTTCAATGCCTTTGCAACGGAGGCAAGTGACCCACAAAATGACATCAATTTCATTTGAAACTGCTTAACGTAAATTGTAAACTATTAAGTGTTTGCGCTATTTGGAAATTCATTTAAATATTTGTTTACATATCATTCAATAAATATATAAATATTTTATTTAACGATAACAACAGCCATAATGTAGGGATCGGTTTACGATATGATCTTTAATGGTTCTAAAGTTGTACTTGACCAATTTTTTGCTTTTTTGCCTGTGACTGGAATAAGAATAACGAATTTAATTTCAACTTTTGTCAAGAGATTTGTTAAAATGTCATAATTACTTCAGAATTCTCGTCACTGGGCATGGTGGTGATAACCTGTACTGCCTGGCCGGGTCCAAGACGCAATAGTTTGGAGCCACGCGGCGATGAGTCGCCGCAGCAAAAGACTCGTGTGGTCAATTGTTGTGTGGCTGTCAGTGGACTTGGAGAATCCGACTCATCCATGTCTTGTTCAAGGGTAATTTGCTCATTCAGGTCATTCTTGTTGTTGTCCATATAGGCGTGATTGAAAATCAAATGAGTTGGACGCACTGCATCCGTTATATACTTACTATACATCCGATAAATATTAAGTAGGCGTGTCAGTACAATAACAACAACAATGACAAGTTAATGGTTATTTGGTAAAGATTCTTTGGCAAATTTTACGGGGTGCAAACGAATGGTGCGTGATACGTACACTGACCACCAAACTAAAATATTTACATAGATATTTATACAGGCCGTATTTATATATAGATATTAAAAGATAAAACAAATTCGACGTCTGATCAAAGAGAATCATGCCCATAATATTACATATTTACACGCAACAGCAAGAAACGAATACTAAGAACTTTGCAATTGGAATTTCCAAACATTTTTCTTAGCATCTGCTAATTGCGCTGACTCACACTCCATAAAAATGCGCCACTGCAGACGAAGTGCTTGCTGTGACTGATGGTAACGATGCATTTGGTGCGGGTGCGATTTTTGCTGTTGCTGTTGCTGCTGCTGCTGCGGATGATGGTGATGACGAGTTTGTCATGCTGGGGTTGAGGTGGAAAAGTTGGCATTGCCCTCAGGCGGAACATCCTGCCTGCTGTTTGGGAAACAAAATAAAAAGTTGCTCTGGTTGTGCAATCTGATCTATCTGATCTACTAAAGGTGGTGTGATAGTGATGGTGGGTCTTAGTGTAATCGTGTAGCGCCTCGTTCAGTGTACGTATCAGTTATGGTTATACATATGTGGGTAAGCGAATGAAAGCAAAAGAATAACAGGTGGAAAGTTGAAAATGAGTAACGTAATTAAATTGCACTTACGATGTGATATTATATAAACGATGACGCTTTATATATTCAAGAACCAATTCGTCTAGAAGATATTTCACCGACTGGCCACGACCTAGAAGACGACGCACCATGGAGGAGCTCACCTCATTGGGCACCCAATTGGTAATCAGCGTAATGTTACGCTAAAAAGACGTTCATTAGG
Source organism: Drosophila tropicalis (assembly GCF_018151085.1). Classification (NCBI taxonomy): domain Eukaryota; kingdom Metazoa; phylum Arthropoda; class Insecta; order Diptera; family Drosophilidae; genus Drosophila; species Drosophila tropicalis. The sequence continues at coordinate 1,340,491 of NW_027173374.1, forward strand.
AAAAAAAATTCCAATATAAGAAAAGAGTCCATTATATTTACCTGGTATTTAGTCAGAATATCCGATTCAAATATAAACTTTTCCGGATTTGAACCGGAGCGTGTAATGACTACCAGTCCATGATTCGCCACGATATTCTCAATCTAAATAAATATAATTAAAATTACTGCTTTTTTGTTTTTAATCTGTTTCTACACACATCTGATTCTGCCCACAGGCCTGGAACTGCAAATGATTCGAGCAAATCAGCTCCACACAACAGCTTCACATTTACAGGATCTTTACGATCGCCAATAGCTAGAGGTAACCATTCATGTATTAGTTTTTCATCTTTCGGTCTTGTCGAAGACAAATTCATAAAATTATTTATGTAGTTCTGGTGAAATTGCAAGACCGATGTTGTGCGTGTCCACTGTGACTGTCGCACCTCCCAGTCTGACAGGTGTATCCAATTGGATGACTGTAGGGCCAATTTCACCATGGCACAACGGTCAAGTGCCGGAGCCAATCCCTTCTTACCATACGAATCGTGAGTGGGTGATATAATGCCGCCGATGACCTTGTGCGTGCCCGCCATCTCAAAGTAATCCCGGGCTATCTCTAAAACATAAACAATCTAAGTTAAATAAACTAAAGTTAGTGATTTAAGCATTTGCTCTTACCAAACAAACGCATATGCATTGGAGTGGGCGGACTAAAACAACCGCAGGCTATTAAAGTTATGCGCGGCAACAGGCATTTTGTTTCCTCAATGAACGACGACATAGCTCAATTGCTTTTTATTAAAGTCAAAATGCGAAATCAATTCTATGTTTTTGTTGTTGTTTTGATTATTTATTATTAAAAACAATGTGACCGTGACCGCATAACCCAGAAATACCCTAGATACGGCCACACTAATCATTTGGACGTTGGTTTAAATAAAAGTGTTGCGAAACACATTTCCCATTTGCAGAGTTACCAACACTGTTATAGTTATCGATAACTTCTTGTCTAGTGTTACCAGATTTCGCAATATGGCGTCTTGGTCTTTATGAACAAATTTGTAAAATAATCAAAAAAATAATTTTAATTTGCAAATTATCAATTGTACAACGTGTATGTAAGTGTGTGCGGTTGCTTAGTGCTTATATTGTGACAGCGAGAACGAGAGTTTAAGTGTAGTTAATTGAAAAGAGCAGCCAAAGAATAAGGCTCAGTGCCGAGTGCAAAAAAGAAAAAGAAAAAAACAACAACGGCGACGTCAACAGAAGCAGCAGCAGGCGACAAACGCGAAAAATGCATTTGTAAAATTTAATCCTAAGACACCTGAGTCACGCTCGCTTTTTCTATCTCTCTCTCCGTCGCGCTCAAAGGACAAGGAGGCAGTGTGGGCAGAGGATACGATCAGGGAGGGGCAAGGCCTTGGATTGTCATCACCACCACAAAAAAAAACAGGAATAACAAATGGCGCTTGTAACGGTGCAGCGTTCGCCTAGTGTGGCTGGCTCCTGCTCGAATTCGGTGAGTAATACTATAATTGGCCAGACTCCGGATGAGATTTACTCCCCACCTTTCGTCCCACTGTTGCCCTAATGATGGCAATCTGTGACTCGTATGTATGCATATGTGCGTGTGCGTATGTGTGTCGGTGTGTGTAAGCTCTCTCTGTCACTTCACACATCCAAATTTGGGTTTGTTTTGGTTGTGGACGCTTCCTGTGCGTGTTTTCCGTTTATATGTATGTACATATTTATTTTTTTGGCCATAGATCCTTTGTGTTGTCTAGCCGGGCCAATTGTAACAAAAATTAAACAAACCAGAAACTTAAAGCGTATATGTACATTTGTATACGCTTACATATGTATATATAAGAGAGTGGGCGTTCTGGCAGCGTCATCGCGCATCTGTTAGTTGCTGTTGCTTTTCTTGTTGTTATTGTTGTTGTTGCCGTTGCTGTAACTCAAGCAAATCCGTAGCAGACGTCGCGACGTCAACCGACGCGCCGCATTCATTTTCAATAAACAATTTTGCATTGCCTTATTTGTCGTTTTTTTCTTTTTCTTTTGTTGTTGGTGGTTGTTGTTGTAGCTTTTCTTTTTGGCCCGCGTCCGTCTGCCCCAAAAATAGTTTCGGCCATCGTTGATATTGCTGCCCTTGGAATATTTATTCAAATAAATAAATGAGAGGCAATATTATTATATATATTATAGTTTATTATTTGTAAACATAACTGTTAACACTTTACTCTCTGCATCACTCACACACTCTTTGTCTCTCTCTATCTCTCTTTCCTTCCTTTGCTCTCTCTGCGTTTCCTTGTTCCTATAAAAGTGATTTATCATTAAACAAATCAGGGAAAATGTTTATAACAACGAAGTTGATAGTATACCCTACATAGCATTATCATTAGTGTTCCGATGGTTCATTATCATAAGTGGTCCGACCTAGCTCCTGGCAGCCATAAGTTGTAGGTACATATGTATATCATTTACTTTAATAGGAGGTATAAACTTGGCTTTTGGAGAAAATCTCTTCAATTTCAATTTAACAACATTGAACCAAAGAACTAGAAAAGAGTATTTAAATCACAAATTTTGATTGTATGTATGCAGATTGAGTGAGGAGGAATGATTTACATGACATACACAAATAAACGTTCCAGCGTGTTCCCTTGTTCTTCATTGATAATGTTTTCAATAATTTACAGGATGCCGGAGAGTCAGAGGATGATGAGGGCAACAAGAATGACAAGGGCGAATGCTTCTTTGCTGGCAAAGGAACCGCATTGGTATTAGGGCTTAAGGACATTGTGGCTCAGAGCGAGCGCAGGCTAAGCACGGACTCGATACGTTCCACCAATAGCACTCAGAGTAATAACTCTGATATCCAGTTGCATTTGCAGTCCATGTTTTATTTGTTGCATCGAGAGGATACGCTTAAAATGGTGAGAAATGCATAAATACATATTAACTTTATCTAATGCATTCACTCTCGCATCGCCGCAGGCTGTCAAACTGGAATCGCAGCGTTCGAGTCGCACACGCTACCTGGTGATTGCATCGCGGAGTTGTTGTCGCACTTCTTTCTTGAATGAACAGCGCATCAAGATCAAGCGTCACAATTCCGCCAAGTTGGCAGATATTGGTTCTTCCCTATCTTCATCTTCCACAGCACTTTCCCACAATCACCAAACACAAAGGCAATTATCAGAGGATGTGACCACAACAACAACCACTTTAACGGATAAGGATAAGGAGAACCGTTTGGGCATTGAAGCTGGCGATAATAAAAATACATCAGATATGGAGGAATCCTGTTTGCTAGGCATCGACTGTAATGAGCGGACCACAATTGGTTTAGTGGTACCCATTTTAGCGGACACAACAATTCACTTAGATGGCGATGGGTAGGCGTTACTATGATTTGCCTACCATTTGCCCTTAAACCTAATCCTTCATCTGTCTTCCAGTGGTTTTAGCGTGGCGGTCCACGAGAAGACCCACATATTTAAGCCCGTCTCTGTGCAAGCCATGTGGTATGAACAAAGCGCAAGCAGTAAAGATGTAAATAAATATTAATATTTATCCAACACAATGACACCAATTTCAGGTCAGCCCTGCAAACATTGTATAAAGTATCGAAAAGGGCACGTGAAAATAATTTTTATGCGAGCGGACCGTCCCACGAATGGCTCTCCAGCTATGAAAAACGCATAGAATCGGATCAATCGTGCCTGAACGAATGGAATGCCATGGATGCGCTTGAAAGTCGCCGCCCGCCTTCACCAGATGCCATACGAAACAAGTAACTAGCTAACTAGTAACAAACTAATCAGAGAGAATAATCATTAATCCTAATAATTATTTTTGCAGGCCAACCGCCAAGGAGGAAACTGAAAGTGTCATTAAAATGAAGCTGAAAGCAATTATGATGTCGGTCGATTTGGATGAAGTAACCTCCAAATATATACGCGGACGACTCGAGGAGATTCTCGATATGGATCTGGGCGAATATAAATCGTTCATTGATACCGAAATGCTTCTAATTCTTGGTCAAATGGATGCGCCCACTAAAATATTTGAGCATGTCTATTTAGGCTCAGAGTGGAATGCCAGCAATTTGGAGGAGTTGCAGAAAAATGGGTAAGTTAAAAGCTAAAATTCTATATAAATATCCTATTTATTGTCTACTTGAATTCAATTTACATTCTTGTAGAGTAAAGTAATTTATTATCATGTTTAATGTAAATTGAGATTTCCTAAAGGTTTATATACATATTGATTGCCATTTGATCTCTTCTAGCGTTCGCCATATACTCAACGTGACTCGAGAGATTGATAATTTTTTTCCCGGCACCTTTGAGTACTTCAATGTGCGTGTATATGATGACGAGAAGACCAATTTACTCAAGTACTGGGATGATACATATCGTTATATATCCCGAGCCAAAGCTGAGGGATCTAAGGTGCTAGTCCATTGCAAAATGGGAGTCAGTCGATCGGCTTCAGTGGTCATTGCTTATGCCATGAAGGCTTATAAATGGGAATTCCAAAGGGCTTTGGAACATGTAAAGGAGCGTCGCAGCTGCATTAAGCCCAACAAGAACTTTCTCAATCAGCTGGAGACATACAGTGGTATGTTGGATGCCATGAAAAACAAAGAGAAGCTTCAGCGTAGTAAGAGTGAGACGAATTTGAAGAGCACAAAGGATGCAAGACTTTTGCCGGGCAGCGAACCCACTCCACTGATACAGGCGCTCAATCAGGCCAAATCAAAGACTAGGGGAAGCAGTCAGGCAGGGGTTATAACACCCGAGGAGAATGACAATTCGTCCAGTATATCGCGATCGCATCGACGATTAAGCGCACAAAAACAGCGACGTTTTGGTCGCCGATCCAGTAGCACTTCCCCGAAGACCCCTAGCGCTGTAGTCACCAAACAGCAGAGCCAATCAATGGAAAACTTGACACCTGAGCGCAGTGTGGCCGAAGAGCCAAAGAACATGTGCTTCTCGGGTAGCAATGGGGAGAACTACAGTGTCACCCAAAACCAGGTGCTGCATATACAAAAGCACACGCCGCTCTCGGTGCGGACTCGTGTTCATGATCTCGAGGCGCATAAGGCAGATCAGTTGCCTGTGTGGACTTCGCTTACCAAACTGATAACCCAAACGTCCAATCTAAACGATAATAGCACCATGTCGCGTCAGGATTCGGGGTCATCGGATGTGTTTTCCTCACAGGTCGACAATGCCTTTGCCAAAGAGGAGTGTGAGAAGCCACAACGTCGCAAGACGCACTCCTGGACTGAGTCATTTGGGCCTAGTGGGGGAATTATATTGGATCCTCCCCAGCAGCAGCATCCTCAACAGTCACAACCCATTATGCTACGCCAGCGAGGTGTGCGTCAGCGAGAGTTTCCCTCGCGGCATGCCAGTTGGGGATCTGGCGATAATAGGAGTAGTTTGCCGCTACGCACTAGTTCCTGTAGTTATTATGATACTAATCGCAATACCACGGCCATTTTCGAAGGTGAAATACAGGACCTTAAACGTAGCAGTAGCAGCAGGAGCAGCATTGAGCACAAGACGACGCCAGGCGACAATTTTAACCAGTGCGGTGATAGTGGGCAGCTGGGCACCGTTAAGCGCACCAAGCAGAAATTAGAGGAGAATACTACTCTAAAAAAGCGTTGCCAAGAGGAGGAAAGTCAAAATCAGAGCCAGGAGCATCTGGATGCTGGTTCCAAGCGTTCGGTCAATCTCTTTCGCAGCGCCTCCTCAGCGGGCAGTGCGAGGCAGCGCCAACCCTTGCGTTGCAATAGTGAGGAACTGATGCACACTAGCGATATTGAGAACAAAAATACAACCAGCGATTTTGAGACAACAACAGTGGCAGCTGTGGTTTTACGTGGTGGGCCGACCCAGATAGTGCCAGAGGATCAGCGCATCTCGGGCAATGTGCAAATACTCAAGCAGAACTTTGAAGCCAAGGCGGCAGTGGTGGGAGTCAGTGGAACCGCCAGTAATGTGGTTAACTGTACGGCCAATAGTAACGCTGTTATTGCTGCTGGTAAACCAAAGTCAAATCATCAATCACTGCCCTCATCGCCGGTGGCCCAGCATTCGGATCATGCCGTTGTCGGGGGCACTTCAACATCAACGTCTAATTCATCTGACTCCAGCGTAAGCGAATCTTGTGATCGTAATGTGAAAGGTCTTGTGCATAAATATCAAACCACTTCATGTAGTAGTAGCCAAACAACATCAAATCCCCCGCCTGCAACAAGCATACTGCCGACGCCTGCTGTCATTGCCGTCACAACAACCACCAGCTCGAGCTCCTCGAGTACGATCAGCTCCTCAACAATTAATAGCTTCAAGCAACGCCCGCGCTCCTATTACGATCGATCGCTGTCGACGAACAAAACGCATGATTACAGTGAGAGTCGACCGCCACCGGCACCAGCCAGACACATTGCCAATGCCAACACACCCGCCGCGGCAGTCGTCACCACGAACATGCAGCAGCAATCTGATCAGCAGCAAGTACAGCATCGTCGTCTAGCACAGCATGGAAAGACCCATCCACTCACTAGGCTAAGTTTACCAAAGCAAAGCTTCAACACCGCTGCTTACAATACTATGTAACGAAATGCTCCAACTACCTATCAATCATATATCCCATTTCCATATCCATATCCTCTCAATCCCATTTATTGTTTTTTCACAATAGTCCCTAAGACATTTTTCACACATACATTTGTAGTCTGCTTTTTCATATTTATATATATTTTGTTTGCTGTTTTTCCCATATCAACCGACCATAACCCCCTTTTATCCCCCACCACAACTTTATTATTGTTTCATTAAGCTTTGTGTTGACCCGCCCCGCCTTCATTTACATATATTTATATATGATTTGTGAACAGTGCCGTCAGGAACTATTGGAAAAACAAAACAAGATAGAAGAAAAGAAAACATAACAGAAAAAAGAAACTATAAAGATGAAACTGTATTTGTATTTGTATTTTTTAAATTACTTGTAACTGTATACATATTTATTTTATATTATGCAAGAACTGCCTACGAATAAACGATTTATTGTATATACTTACATTTCATGGCTTCTGTGTCTGTATGTGTCTGTGCATTCATCCTGTGGCCACTGTCCATGTTCTCCACACTCTTTTCACCTGTACATAATGTCAATAGAACTTTTTACCTGCATTTTTGTGACCAGATTTGTGTGTATTATTTTGCAGCCTATTCCGCATGATCCGCTCCTTCCGTTACTCATGGGCCGAGTACCAGAAGTGAGCACCAGCTCTACCAGTTGTCCACCTTAAGGCGGATTTGACAACCAGCCCCAGACCTAGCCCAACTTTTAATGAACATGTCTATTTTATTTCACTATTTATCAAACATACGAAACAATATAATAAATACACGCATCGTAAATTTATAACTACAAACATAGAAATGAGAGGCCTTTTATTTTTTATGTTAGAAATCATTTGATTTTTAGCATTTAAAAATGAATACAAATCCCTTTATTGGACAAAAATGGTTGTGAAACACAAATGTAAGGTGTTATAGTTATTTATATCTTTAAATAACAACACAAATCTTCTAAAAAATTTCTGATAACGTAAAAAGTCGTAAAAATTGCGAATCTGAGTAAATCTAAAGTTTTTGCCATATCGTTTAAGAATTTTGATCTATAGTTATTAATTAATTAAAATAAAACAAACAAAAAGTTATCTACCCATGTAAATGTAAAATATTTTCTCTACGCAACAAGGAAGCCAGATCTAACGGGAAAAAGCCAAATATGACATCACTGACACACGCACACAAGTTTCTTCCAGTTTCTTTTTTCTTGATGTTCTGCAGAAAAATTAAAAAATAAATATAAATTCATTGTGAACGTAAATAAGCGCAACTAAGTGGGGGAACGGAAACGGGAGCCTGAACAAATCTACTGTGTAATCGATAACTTTACTTTAACAATAATAATAGTAATAATGCAAGAAGCTTTCACATAACGAAACCCATCGACGTCGGAAGCAAAGTCAGTGTATTCGGAGCAATAACTACATTCGTGGTTATTGGTTGGATCCCGCGTCGCCCTTTTCGTTATCATTGTACGTGGCGTTTCGATTTGCACACGATTGCGATTTCAATTGAGATCGTACCATGACGGATGCCGCAGGTGGTGTTGTGGCTGTGGCCGGGGGAGGAGGGGCGGAGAAGAAAAAGGGCGATCCGGAAATGAAGGGATGGCTATTGAAGTGGACCAACTATATTAAAGGCTATCAGCGCCGTTGGTTTGTGCTGTCAAAGGGCGTCCTCAGCTATTATCGCAATCGAACGGAAATCAATCATACATGTCGCGGTACCATCTCGTTGCACGGCGCTCTTATTCATACAGTGGATTCGTGTACATTTGTTATTTCGAATGGAGGCACACAAACATTTCACATAAAAGCCGCTACCGAGGTGGAGCGTCAATCATGGGTGACGGCTTTGGAGCTAGCCAAGGCGAAGGCCATACGGGACATTGAAAGCGAGGAGGAGGAGGCCGAAGAGACGGCACAGGTGGTGCCCAGTCAGGAAATAAACACAGTAGTGAGGGATCTGACCGAACGCCTGGAGAATATGCGCACCTGTTACGATTTGATAACCAAACACGGTGCTGCCCTGCAAAGAGCCCTCAATGACTTGGAATCCAATGAGGAGGAGTCGCTAGCCAGTCGCACCAAAATTGTCAACGAGAGGGCTACTCTGTTCCGTATTACATCTAATGCCATGATCAATGCCGGAAACGATTACCTTCAATCAGCCGAGTCACAGGGTCACAAGTGGTCCAAAATGCTGCATCATGAGCGAGAACAGCGCCAGCGGCTGGAGGAGATCATCGAACAGATGGCCAAACAGCAGTCGCAAATGGAGCAGGCCGCCGTCTTGGTGCGTCAGAATAAGCCAGTTCCGCCTATGGTCTCGTCCAGCACAACAATGTCTCTCAATGCAGGAGGCGGAGGTGCCTCGCAGTTGACATCAGACGATGAGGTTGAGTTCTTTGATGCCCAGGATCATGCGTATGGAACGTCACCCCCAGATGGAACCTTTATCCTGAAATTGAACAAGCGCCGTAGCAGCTCTGAGGATCAGGTGGAGGGTCAAACAGGCAGCTCCTCCGAAAGTGATGAACAAAAGCGCACGATCAAGACAATACAACAGGTTTGTCTGGTGAGCGCTCCCCGCGTGGCATCGGGAGGGCATGCTGATGAACACGATGATGATGTGGATCGTGCCGTCCAACCGTCCGAGCCGTTGACTGAACCATTGCCGTCCGACCGCAAACAAGTGAAACAGAGACGCACACGCATCCCCGACAAGCCCAACTATCCGCTGAGTTTGTGGTCTATCATGAAGAACTGTATTGGCAAGGATCTTTCGAAAATCCCAATGCCCGTCAATTTCAATGAACCGCTGTCTATGCTTCAACGCCTCGTAGAGGATTACGAGTATGCCGATATTCTGGATATTGCGGCCAACTGCGGTGATCCATGCGAGCAACTGGCCTATGTGGCCGCCTTTACTGTCTCTTCATATGCAACTACAACGAATCGAACAGGCAAACCATTCAATCCCCTGCTGGGCGAGACCTTCGAATGTGATCGAACGGATGACCTGGGCTGGCGTTGTCTGGCCGAGCAGGTTTCCCATCATCCACCCATTGCAGCGTTGCACTGTGAGAGCAGCAAATGGGTCTGTTGGCAGGAATTTTCCATGACTAGTAAATTTCGTGGCAAATATGTTCAGGTAAGTAAAACTTAAGTGAAAGATTTAATGGATTTTTATTTTTCCGTCAACTAAATGTTACAGATCAATCCATTGGGTGGTGCTTCGGTTACATTTCCGTTGAGTGGCAATCGTTATACTTGGCGGAAAGTGACCACAACGGTTAATAACATAATCGTTGGCAAATTGTGGGTGGATCAGCATGGCGAGATGGAAATCGAAGGCACCAATGCTGCCCAGGGCATTAAATGCATCCTGAACTATATACCCTACTCCTACTTTAGTCGCGAAGTGCAGCGCAGCGTCAAGGGCGTGGTCATGAATGGCAACAATGAGGTTAAGTGGGTGGTGCGCGGCACATGGGACAGCAAAATTGAGATCGCACCTGTTCTCCAGACTAGCGGTAGTCCCGAAAGTCGGACCTACACCACAGGAGAGTATAAGGTAGCATGGAGGCGTCGCCCAGCACCACCAGAATCGGATAAATACTACAATTTCACGCAGCTGGCATGTCAACTTAACGAAGAGGAAGAGGGCGTTGCCCCAACCGATTCGCGTAGACGACCCGATCAACGAATGATGGAGGAGGGTGCCTGGGATGCCAGTAACAAGGAGAAACTTCGCTTGGAGGAAAAGCAACGAACCGTTCGAAGACAGCGGGAGCGAGAAGCCGAGCAGGCAGCAGCCGATGGCCGACCGTACCCGGCGTATGAACCGATGTGGTTTAAGCGTGAAAAGGAAATGGGCACAGAGAACTTTGTACATGTCTACAAGAATACATATTGGGAGGCTAAATCCGCCCAGGACTGGAGCAATTGTCCGGATATATATTAATCACACACAGATTCACGCAATTACGATACGATACGAAACGAACCGGTGGAGCCTTAGCAAATATATTCTAAACGATTTCAAATATGCAAGCCTCGAACCCCCGCTGACCCTAAAAACACGCCCAACTTCCCGATCCTCTTAGCACAGATAATAATACTACAAAGAAAACAACTTACATGCTAAAGTAATCTTCGAATTAGATGGTATTTAAATTTAAATTCCTGTAAATTAGCTAAAATACGTTAAAAATTTGGCCATGTCTACTACCCCCTACTTCTTCAATTTCCTTATTTCCTTACAACTTTTTGTTTCCAAAAATTTTTGGCGTCTAGGGTACATACATATTTGTACATAGAACTTCTTATCTAATATAATAACTATATGTTTATATATTCATATATATAATCAGCAAGTGGAATACGAAATAAAGTTTTCACTCTAAACACACACACACACTAACAGACAAATGGACGAGCCTAAGTTTTCCTTTATGCAGAAATCATGTTTTGCCTTTGTTATTTATATATATATATATATATATATACATATATATATATAGACACATGTCGAACGAAATTGAAGTCTAAACAAAACAAAACAATGCGAAAAAAAGAGTAATGTGAGGGAATATGTTAAATGTTATAAATTTATGCAATTTATTATTAAAGTATTATTTAAATAAAACAACAAAACTTTTGTGTGGTTCAACTACGTAGACCCAACACCTGCTCGTCCGACTACACTTAGTCATGATATTTACAATCATAATCACTTTATCCAGGCAGGTCTTCGATCCAACAATGTCGCACCGCTTATCAATTAACCGACACATGGCTAGTAGATAACGTTTAATTATTTTCCGTGGTCTGTGAGGGCTCGTATATTTCTAGTGACTTGAGTAACGCCTCGACTGAAGGATCACGACCTTGGAATCGACGGAACACCTCAGCCGTGGGCAAAGAACCGCCCGAACTGAGGAACGTCTCCTTATAGCGTTTCCCCACGGCAGCATAATCATCGATATTCCGCTGATTGATGAAGCTGCTGGAGATGTCTGCCGCTATCAGTTTGGAATACAAATGACTGAACTGGGCGGCAGCCCAATCACCAGCAAAGATATCAGTCATTGAACAGGGATGCGTATCTTTTTTGTCCAGAGGCATACAATGATAGACAGGCCACAATTTTCGTACAGTCTCTAGCCAAAACGATTCAGAACGATGCAGTTCAATATCGAGATCGGCGGCATAGAGTTCCTTGCAGAGATTATAGCCAGCTAACTTCGTTTTGAATAGACGCATTTTGCTTGCTAAAGAAGCATCGATGGGTTCATCATTTACATAGTGACCCGAAAGGGATTGCAGGATAGTGGGATTATCGAGGAAATTGCTCATGACATAGCCAGACACCTGAGAGGCATCCCATTCAATGTTCGACAGACCCGCCAAATCGCTGTACTTCGCCTGGGTCAACAGATGTTGAAGACCCGTGCCGAAGGTCTTGAAGAGCATTTGCAGATCACCGTAGCTAAGTAAAGGAGGCTTTTTCGGATCCGTCGGCTCAGCGAAATTGAAGATAAGCGCGCAGAGAGGTGTCAGGTTAGCGGATTTATTGCTGTTTCGTATGCCCACCATCCAGCCATTATTTCGACCAAATTTATGCTCCTTGGAGTAGCAGTCAACGTAAAAGCCACCAACTGGTTCGGAACTAGAGGTGGCATCGTTATCAAAGACATGATAAAATTTAACCGCTGGATGCCACACTTCAGCCTGGGTATGCTCCACAATGCGAATGTTGAAGAGTTTCTCGCTTAGACCAAACACACCAGAAAGAACACGAGGCAGGGGAAAGAATTCACTTAGCTTACTTTCATGCAGACTAGACTCAGCGGCAAGCTGTTTGCGCCCCCAGTAGCTCACATCGTAAGCATCCAGTTGATATTGATTTGCTCCTCCGCCGCTATTGGCATTGGCAAATTTCTGCAACTCTTCCAACTCCACACTCTGTGCTGGTCCAGCAAATTTAAGCAATTTGGCAAAGATTTGCTTCAAATTGTCGACGCTACCGACCATTTTCGTTTGCATGGACATATCCGCATAGCTGGAGTACCCTAAAAGATTGGCTTGTCGTTTGCGTAGCCCACGAATCTTCTCCAAATGTGTGCTGTTCTCTAGCGATTTGTCCTGTTGCTGGGAAGCCTTTATGGCATTGGCTCGCCATACATTCCAGCGCTGTAATCTGTCGGGGCAGTATTTCAGAAAGCCCTCTACAATTTGCGGCTGCAATGTTATCTTCCAGGGACCCTGCAATGCCTGTTTGGAGTCGCGGGCTGTGGCTTCCAATAGAGTGGGCGGAAAGTCTCGCACCAATTGAAAATCATTTATCACATGGCCAAAGGAGTGGACGGCCATGTTGACTTTGTTTTTGAAGCTCGAACGCTCCCGCCCCAGTTGAGTTAGCAGCTGTTTAAGACCGTCTTGTGCATTTTTATCCAGTGCCAATCCATTCAATTTTCCCTCCAGCTGAAATTTCTGACGCAACCGCTGATCATCTCTGTCGCCGGATTCCTCTTGCTGTGTTAGGGCCTCGTAAACAATCTTATTGCAGAATTTAGTCGCTCGTGCGTTACGAGCTCGTTCATGGATATTCATGTAGGACTTTGTTGGGATTAATGTGCTGTTGCCCAAGTAAAGAGCTTTGGCTACGCCCCATGTGGTCTCCAATGGACCAGTGACCGCATCGAGATCGGCAAATATAATCGAACTATCCAGGGGGCCTTTGCCACTCTGAATGTCCTGCTCCAACGATTTGACAACCTTCTCCACGGCTGCTGCCTGTTGCCCAATGGCACCCAGGCACATCTCAATGGTAATGTCACTAAACGCTGGCAGTCCATCCGGCTTCAGCAGTCCCTCAGTGGGTCCTTCTTCTCCAATTTCGGGCACGCTGAGCAATAATTCAAGCATTAGTACATACGTAAGTGTTTGCGTTTTGCACTACCAACTTACAGCACGATATAGCCGGGCCGGCTCTGGGATGTGTGAAGCCAACGCTGCGCGGCATGAGAGAGGAGCGCGTGACGCTGACGTAAAATGTTCAGCATGACTTAAATACAATAATTTAAAACTATTTATTTACAATTTTTTCGGAAAATGCGGTTTACACAACACGCCAATAGGACCGTTCCTCCGCCTCCGTTAGTTCTGCAGAACGTTAGCCAACACTAAGTTCCAATGTAGATATGGATTCAGCCCCTGCACACTGGGTTGAAAGCATGTAAATTTGATTGTAAACTAGAATGAATAATAATTTCGAGTAAACAGTATTGTATAGTTTTATAAATCATTCCCAGTTATCAAATGCAAAGCCTATTAAAATCAAAACTTTTACATTTCAAATTACTGCTATTTCTCTGATTCGCTCTCTAACATGAGAATCTGCTCCCACAGGAATGTCCGCTGAAACGATTTAAAATCTTTGTGATTTCATGCACATGATTTATTGAAATAAAAATGTTATGTATATTTTTGTACGCATCTAAGACAACTTGCAAAACAAAATCCAAGGAAACCAATTACTTAATTTAACAATTTAAAAATAGAATCTTAGATTAATCCTCCTCTTCCATAACACGACGATGTTGCATTTGTAGTTCAAACCGGCGATTCAAACGAACACCTCTAATAAAATCGGCCTTTTTGTCATTTCCCGGGCGCTGCTTAAACATTTCCATGTGTCGTTGACGCCTCTGTTCCAATTTATTACTAGTGGATGATGGCACTGCTGCCTTTGCGTTAAATGTTTTTGCCAAGGACGTGGACAAATTGAAGGCTGGTTTTGCCGCATAGCTATTTGCGCTTTGACCTAGTGGCGCTCTCATTGATACATTTGCCTTTTCCTTAGCGGGCGTTACTCTTTTACCGGGAGTTACAACTTTTGGAGCAATGGATAAATTAATTTTTTTCAGTGCCCGTGGCGGTTTTGATTGATCCTCAGCAGCAAGGTCTTGAGAGCTAGATGGCTGCTTTTGTTTTTTCAGAGCTGAATTTGTCAAGATCTTCGCACGCTCCGCCTTGCGTTCCAAATGATCGACAAGATTCTCCATTTTATCGAATTGTTTCTGATGCATAGCCGCAAAATTAGGTAGCTTGGTGCGAGTTTTGAGTTTACTTGGTGTTAAGATCTTTGGAAAGATCTCTGTCAAAGATAACAAATGCTTAATATTTATTTAAAAGTTTGATTTGTCATCATATGCTTACTTGGTTGTGGCAAGCGACTTGGTTTTGGTAAATTTCCATCCAAAGATTTTGAACGCCTGCGTCGTTGTGTGACATCTAAAATAGAGTAACTCAGAAATATAAATATAAACTATAAAAACTATTTACGTACTGCTCTTATTTAGGTCATCCCAACGCTTATCGATATCATCAACATGAGCCACCTCAATGGGACTCAAAAAGGACACAGTCTTGGCCTTAATATCCCTCATGGTAGAAAAGGACTTGGAACGTCGTCGTTGTCCATTATCCTGGGGAATCATTTCCTCATTTACACCCAAAGTAGGGGTGTTTGTGACACTTTTGCCCACTTTGGTCTTGAAAGGTGTGGGTAATCTATAAGGACGAGAACGCTTTTCTTCAATAGCTTGGTCAGGGTTCAAAACTATCGGCACATCATCGTCAGCTTTTGTTAGCAACAATTTTACTGTGGGTTGCTTCTCTGGAGACATTTGAAGAGTTGGCATTTCTGTTTCAAAAGTCTCTCCGCATTCTTGGGCATCTGCATCGAATGTGGTATTTAATGCGGTCTCCCGTGTTTCGGGTAAGTCCTCATCATCATCGACCACAATTAAAGAGGGCATTTCCTCATTAACCTCGAGTGGGAATACACCCAGTTCTTCCAAGCTATTTGATTTTGTGGTAGGCACTAATAACTGTCCCTCTGACTCTGTAGGATTGATATCCTCTGATGTAACGATTAACTCCATATTCTGCTCTTCCTGTAGCTTTATGCCATTCAGGTTCTCCGATTTAACAGCACGCTGAATTTCTTGAGTGGCTGAATCAGACTCCGTCTTTTCTGATTTCACATCAATTGGTTCTGCCTTTGCCTCCACGATTTCCTGGTTTTCTGATTTATCATCAGTCTTGCATTCCTGTTCATTTGCATCTGCCTCTGTCTTCATGACTTCCGGATCTTCTAAGTTCCCTTCATTCATAAGGGCCTGCTCGGTTGTGTCTTTTTGATCTGGAACCTCTTCGGGTTTCGCAGCGACATTTACGCTGTCTTGTATCTCCTTAATATGCATTCTGCCTGTACGTTTAGATTTGCGACTGCGCTTTATTTTAGCTGAATGTCGCCCCACTTCAGCCACAGACCACTTATGGGTTTCCAACTCGTCGTTCTCGTTGTCCATAGAAGCAGGACCAGTAGTATTACCTATGACTGACAATTTGCTTGCAGACCGCAGCATTATATCCTCGTAATCAAGGGGCGGACGAACACTTTTACGTGCACTGCGCCGAGGGGTTTCGGACCCGGCTGCACATCCAGATGCCATGGGAGTTTTAGACTGAATCTCATCATCCTTTACATTCTCGTTTTCCAATTTTCGCTTTCCAGCAGCTCGCGTCTTCTTTGATATTGGTGTGTGTGCGAGCGACTCGAATTCCTTTAGTGGCAATGCGCCGCAATCAGCGTCCTTTAATTCTATAATCAACCAACAATTGTAAATCTATAAGTGAAGACTTATAAGCGCATCATACCTGTGGTTGTTTCCATGTTTAATCAACGGTTAATTTAAAATTTATGCAGTAAATATATGTATATATTTTTTATTTTTTTTTTTTTTTGTTTATTGACAGGCGTCTGTTTTGCAGCTGTACGTTTTTTTTTGAACATCGATTACTGATAGAAATGGGAGTTTGTTAATTTACTCAGTGTTGCAAAGTAGAAAAATCGGCTAAAGCTACATTTAGTGTTGGCAAACGCTATTTTTCATCGGTTCGACTCAGACCTTAACAGTTCGACTCACGCACTGGCACCGGAACTTGGCGCAATTTTCGAACCAAGGTGAATCGCGGCTTCAAGTGATTCTGGCCCAATCAACAAAATGGGAATAAACACTTGACAGATATATGATATAGTCATGCGATGTTGATGGAAAATGTCCTGAAGATATCACTGTTCTGTGTTGGTCAACTAGGGCCGACTTGCTTCATCTATAAAGCAAGACCATCAAAGAACTTGATGGGGATAGTAAAGATGATAAAGTGGCAGTATTCTGGATCAGGCTGCTTACCGATTCTAAGTTTCGGTGGACATCTGTCCGTCGTATGTGCGTATGCAATTTATTCCAATTAGAAAGATTTTCGCATGAAACTATTTCGGTATTTAGGTAATTTATAACCTGTGTGAGGTAAAGTATGGGAAGTCGGAGTATCCTTACTAATGAGACAGGTTTGCATGTAAAATTTAACATTGCGTTTAATTGTTTATAAAAAAAATGTATAAATACTTTAGCTTTGCTGACTTTTTTTCCTCAGACAAAGTCAACATCAAGATGGCATCAAAGACTAGTAAATGAAAAATACATTCACATTCAAAATGCAATAAATAAAATATTGGACGCGAATTAATTAGGCACGTTTGTGATTTAGCACCCATCAGGCAAGGATGCACCCTGGCGATTTACGGCTAGTTGATAGGCCACCTCAAAAGCTTGGCCTAGTGTCAAAATGATCTCCTTGGCCAGTTCCTTAAATGCAATGAATGTTATTTCGGTTTCAATACTTTCGCTGGAATACTTACCAAATTGTCTACCATGAAGACGTGACAATAATGCAAATCCTGTTCTTTGGTTATGTAGGCAAAATAGCGCAAATCTTCTGTATCCTGGCACACGCAATTAATATTTTCAATATCATGGGAACAGATCGCAGCCTATATAAATGACAGAATCAGGTTTATATAAAATTACTTGCTGAAAGTGGCTCCAATTAATACCTTTTTCTCATCATCTATAAACTTGACTCCCATAGAAGAGACGGCAATATCAACGTTAAGACGCGTCTGCAGATTGGCAGCTTTCAGATACTTGGTAGAAGTTGTGCAATTTTCAAGTAAGCTAATATCACTGACGCTAGCAGCTGACTTTATCTTCTCTTCATCAATCTTTAGTTTCTGAATCGATTTACGTGTCGACATGGTGCCCTGTAATTGACGTATTACCGTCGATCCCAAATACTAAAAGAGGGATAGAGAAGAAAGGCATGTAATTCATGTCAATGCAGACGCTGCAGGGGTTTGGACTTACGAAAACCGAATAACGAATTTCTCCATACATCAGAGTATAGGGTGAGTGACACCAATTGGAAGCGGAGTTTTGCGATTTGCCAAGCAACAGCTCAGCCGGCTTTCTCATTTGCAAAGAGTGTCGCGGATCTTCAATAGGCAAACTTTGAGGTTCTGGCTCTTCCTTTTCCGGTTCTAGTTCTGATTCCTGTACGGTGGATACCTCATTGCCTATATGCTCAAAAATGGTATCGATTTCAGCCCACACACGTGAGGCACTGAAATCCTCGCCACTTGCTGAGTACCGCTGTTTGGCCAAACTACGTCGATTCACCGATCGCACCATGCTGGGCGAACGCAAGTATTCTCGGCCATCTACTTCGTCTTGCGCCAAATTTAGTGTTGATCCTTTAAGAAGGCCAGCAAATGGATCATCTCCAACAAATTCCTCCACCTGATCGGAGGAGAAGGAGTATGTAGTGCGTGGTGATTCACTGGCATCCACATCCATCAAGCCACCCCTGCGCAGAGTTGCCGGTTGCATGTAATTGATAATTGCGTGCTCTGCTTCCATAACTGTGGGCGGTGGATAATCTGGCGTGGGTGAGTGACGCAAACCGCGTAATTGTTTGCCAGTATTATTATTGTTATCCACAACACATGACGTAACTTCGTGTTCCTTAAGGCTGCCATTTAATTTGGTGCGAGGCTTTGGCACTGGCGCCTGCAGTGACATTTCCACATACTGCGATGTAGGACGTTGGTAAGAAGCAGCTGTAGGAATAATTTATTAAGATCAAAAGTCCAAAATCTGATATTGATTCTTAACTTACAGATGCTGCTGCTGGTGGTGGCATTGTCCTCACTGCCTGAACCACCGTTTCGTAGTAAATTAATGTACTCATAGGATTGTGAAGGTACCGAAGAGCTTGAGAAATTATTGTTCGTCTGAAGAAGGGCACTTTGATACGGCTGCTTATAGACGGGCTGATAACACAGCAACATATCTTTACTACCGCTACCAATTTCAGCCACATCGTTGAGGGACTTTTGCTGCTTAATTGGCTTCATGTCCAGATAATTCTCTGGCACCTTGGTATATTGATCCAGCGAGCTTAAAGAGTGCGAAAGTCCGTTTGCTTGATCTTGCTTTCTATGGGTTTCGTGGTATTGAGTGAATGGTTATGAAAGAGAGATTAGAATTAGACCAGACCCGATTAGAAAATGATGAGGAATGTGACTGAGCCCAACCAATGTGCGTGTGTGTGTGTGTGCATGTGTTTGAATGTGGGTGCAAATTGGGGATGAGTGCAGTTTCCATATAACATGAGCTGAGCTGAGCTGATTGGTAGTTGGTTAATTGAGGTCACAATAAATAACAACAAGTGGTGAGAGCATGTTGGTTGTACATAAATAATGTGTAGGCGGTGCCACATGGCTTTTCTGTTGTCTTACTTCCTCGCCCTGGCTAGATCGTTCGGTTTGACCAGTTTTTTGCGTTGCGAATTCTTTTCAAATAACCGTTTTGGCAGCGATTGCGTGCCACTCTCCACGCCAAGATCAATAGCGGACATTTTTGACTGTACCTCCGACATTTTGGCGAACTCTGCAAGAGATTTGCATAGGAAGTAAGTATTAAAATATAATGATTAAGCCAAAGTTCCAACCGTTTATAACAGCTACAATATCATAGGTAACGTGAGGCGGATAATCGGACAATATTTCGAGAGCTGTGCGCCCATTTCCATCTGTGGCATTCACATCGATGCCTGCCTTGAGGAGAGTAACTACAACCGATTTTTTTCCGCACAGAGAGGCTTCATGTAGAGCGCTGCCCGCATGGGTAAGTATATTAACATCGACTCCGGCGGCAAGTAATGTCTCTACTACCTTCTTGTGGCCATTGCGACTGGCCAGATGTAGACAGGTGTGCGTAAAGATGTGCTTGGTGGGTGTGGTAGCGGCATATAAAGTTGCAAAGCCAAGAAGCTCTGCCAGATTATCCTCTTGACCAGTTCGATAGGCCATTATTAGATCAGGATCGACACGTAGTAGTGTCTGCACCACCTGTAGGCGACCAAACTGAGCTGCTAGATCTAAAGCAGTTTGAAAACTATTATTTCGAATTGCCGGATCTGCTCCATATGAGAGCAATATGGCCACTACGGCATTGTGACCGTGCTGCGCAGCAGAATGCAGTGGTGTTTCGTTTTCAATTGTCTGGGCGTTGGGATTGGCCGGATTAGGACTATGCATGAGCAGCATTTTGACAATATCCTGGTGGCCAGCCCAAGCAGCCAGAAAGAGAGGTGTGGAGCCACGTATGTCTGGCACATCAAGTTGAGCATTATGGGCCAATAGCAATCGCACTATACTGCTATGACCATTGAGGCTAGAATGGTGCAAGGGTGTGTACCCATTGACGTCTTGGGCATTGATGCTAGGGCTACGGCGAAAACTAGAGAATTCAAAATTTAGAGTACAATAAATTCAGAGAATAGTTAATGACTAACCTGGATAGTGGTCCGTGCCTTCTGGCAGCTAGATCCAATAGTTTACCCACCGTTTTTATATCGCCGCATCGTGCTGCCTCGAGTAAGTGCTGATCCTTACCCATAACTTAAGATAGCAATGTGCTGAAATAAATAAATCAAAGGAATGAGATCATCACAAGATCAGAACCAGACAGCCCCAGCCCCAGCCTGTATCAGGTGGCAATCAAAATCAGCTGTTGGCCCTAATTGTATACATTCAAATATACGTATGTTTGTATGTACATATGTATGTGTTTACACATTCCAATGGTTTTTTTTTTTTTTTTGTTTAGGGCCCGATCTTACAAGGTCAGATCAGATTTGGTTACCGAAAACAACTGGATAATTAAAGAAAGGAAATCTTCAAATAATTACCTCTTTGTGATTACATCCATAAATACTGGGGAGTCGCTCTCTGTTCTTCCTAACGCTACAAATTTGTCCTAATTAAGTTTAATTAAAGTTCTGCGGGTCCGCACAAATAAAAAACTTTATTTACGTGGATGACGATTGTTGCCATACTCGATAAAAATAGATCAGCTGAACAGTGCGCTGTAGAGTTCCCAGACCAATAGCAGAGTGGCGACTGCAGGCCATTTATGAATTCTGGCAACACTATCAGCAGCAGCAGCAGACAAGTTGAGGAAAACAAAAAACTAAAAATTAATTTAAAGTATTATTCCCATTTGCAACTGCAGCGGCGATTTCAAAACTATGGACACGGCCGAATCCACACCGTTCAAGCTGAAGAGGAAGGACAAAGATGAAGGTGAGTCCAATTATTATAGCAATTCATTTATAGCGTGCCGGCAGCTATAGCGAGGCAAAAATCGAGCCGCTGTTCTTGATAACGCGTGTGTATATGTGCATATCTTTGAGTTTTTGTGTGTGACATTGTTATTGGAATTGAGAGTGGGTGTCGATATGACACGGCCGTAATTAACATTTAAGGTATGCGTATGCCCATGTCCCACCATGCTTAATGCAATCTCATTCATTGTGTTTCCCTTGCAGGCAAAGATCATACAGAGCCAAAGCAGGAGAAGAACAGTGGAGAGCCTCAAAAGAAATTGTCCCGACTTAGTGGAACGGAGCTTGAATTGAATAGTACATATCAAAGCACAGAACTAACCGAATGGCTGCATGCAAAGTGGTCTGGAAAGAGCGGGAATGCAACCGAGGATACAACTGGTGCACAAATCTATGCCGAGCCTTTTCAAATATGTTTGCTGCCGGGGATGCTTGCGCCGGGCTCTAGCAAAACCCTGGTTGACGAAATGATTAAAAAGGTGCAATGGTCACGAAAACAAATGGACCTATACGAATTCTATCAGAGCACTGACTTGTCCAACATGCCAGAATGTCGTCTGCTTACAAATTTCCTGCAAGTGCTGCGCAAGCAGGTACGTCCCTGGTTGGAGAAGGTGACAAATCTGAAACTTGACTATGTCTCAGCCTCATGTAGTATGTACACTTGTGGTGATTACCTTTTGGTACACGATGATCTCCTTAAGGACCGTCAGGTGGCCTTTATCTACTATCTATCTCCGTGGGAAGGAGCTGAAGAGTGGAGCGACGAACAAGGCGGCTGCTTGGAGATTTTCTCCAGCGATGCTCAATGCTATCCTCAGTTTCCGGTTCACCGCAAAATACCACCAAAGGATAATCAGTTTGCCTTCTTTAAAGTTGGCTCGCGTTCATTCCATCAGGTGGGCGAAGTGACCACCTTTGACTTTCCCCGTCTAACGATAAATGGCTGGTTTCACGGCGAAACAAATGAAGCATTTGTTGCTGAGTCGCTACGAGATTTTCCCAGGCTTAGTTATGGGGATCCAGTTAACGGACACAGGCCCTCACTTAATCTGCTCCTGAACGATGTGTACCTGAAAACAGCTACGCGGCGTAGCATTCAGAAACGGATTGAGGAGAATTCCGAAATTTGCCTATACGAATTTTTTAAACGTGAGAAATTTGAACAGGCTCGCACACAACTTTTAACCGACTCCAAACTTTCTTGGCGACGGCAAGGACCAGCCAATGCGCACAATTACGAAATCCTAGACCTGAGCACAGCTAGCGGAATGATCCAGGAACTGTTGCAGCTGTTTCGCAGTCATCCCATGTTTGATTTGCTGCGCGACTTCACCGATTTGGATTTATCTGGCCCAGAGGCTGTTAGTCCCAGCTGCTGCGTGGAGTTGCAGCGTTGGTCCCACGGCAACTACACTGTCCTAGGTGACGGCCTAGTTAGCGAAGAGAATACCCTTGATTTGGTCTACTATTTAAATGCTGCAGAGGGTGCGGCAGTCATTACATATCTGTCACCCGACGCGGAGCCTCCGACGAATGGCGTGAACACAGCAAGTACTTCCTCCGATCAGGAATCGGATGACTCGGATTCTGTATTACTGACCATAACACCAGTGGACAATGCCCTAAATATTGTATATCGCTGCGAGGGCACCACAAAATTTACCAAATATGTTTCACGCAACACGCCACTGGACAAAGGACCCGTATTCGTGATATCATGTAGTTACAAGGAGTAACCCCATATAACTGAACGCTTAATTTGTTAGCGCACAATTCGTGTTGTTTCTTAACTTGCATTATATAACAAAAAATACATTTACAGACGGTTTATTGTACAGAAATATTGCCAAATAAAGCGATGTAATACATTTTAAATACGTTCATTGATTTAATATTCACATTTACCACTATATAAAAGCTTATAATTCACTTTGATCAAGTAGTCGACTTACCAGTCTTAAGTGTTTTAGTGGCAAGAGTTCTCTCTTCTTTTATTATT